>NW_028288621.1:0-1200000 GCF_059628265.1 Tinamus guttatus
CCTGTGAGGGATCTTCACAGCCCCGTGAAGCGCAGTCCTTGTAAATGTCCCACCTGCAAGAAATTCTGCAGCTCCAGGAGGCTGGAGGTGGGCGAATCAACCACCACCAGCTGTAGCACCTCGTCCAGGGCACTCAGGGTCTGCAAGGAAAAGAGCATGTTGTCGCACTCCTTTAGGGTGCCCCTTAGGCAGAGGGCATTGCCTTGAGTTCCTCCTGCCTGAGGGCAAGGGGACAGCCGTGGCCCTGCAGTGCAGCATGGGAGGCCTCAGAGCTGCAGAGCTCTGGCATGTGGCGCAGCCCAAAGGAAGGGGAAGGAAGGAGGATGGTGGGGAGGCAGTGGGGGTTGATACCATGGTGGTGTGGGATGCCTGAAGGGGGGCAGCTCTGCTCACAGAGCAGCCTTCCAAGAAGTCCTGCGTGAGCACGACAGGGGCTGGCAAGAGGTGATGGTGGCACCTGTGATTACCTTCTCTGTGCCTCTGGGAAAGGCCTGGGTGGGCTCCAGAAGTGCCTTCTGCTCTCCTGGCAAGCCCACGTGGCTGCAGGCACAAGAACCTGTAGGGAGGCAAGAAGGAGAGGAGGGAGAACTGTGGGACGTGTCAGCAGAGACTCGAGCAACCCCTTGAGCCTCCTGTGGCCACAGGCCGGCTGCCCTGGAGAGAGGAAGGCCTGAGAGGGAGGAGGGAAGTGGGGCCCTCACAGTCTTCCCCACAGGGCCCGTGAGGCCTGGGCTCTGGCCAGAGGATGGGAGCGATGCTTGAGCACAGCAAGGCAGGGAATTGTGCCAGGTGCAGCAGCGCTGGCCCCTCTCTTGCAGGCAGGGCACAAATGTGCCTGCCTGGCTGCAGCACTAGCGCCTGTGAGCGGAGGGAGGGAAAGAGGGAGGGAGGGAGGAAGGAAGGAAGGGAGGAAGGAAGGAAGGGAGGGAGGGAGGGGAGGGAGGAAGGGAAGGAGGAAGGAAAGAAAGGAGGAAGGGAGGGAGGAAGGAAGGGAGAGAGGAAGGGAGGGAAGGAGGAAGGGAGGGAGGCAGGGAGAGAGGGAGGAAGGAAGGGAGGGATGGAGGACGGGAGGAAGGAAGGGAAGGAAGGGAGGGAAGAAGGGAGGAAGGGAAGGAAGGAAGGGAGGGAGGAAGGGAGGGAGGGAGGCAGGAAGGGAGGGACGGAGGAAGGAAGGGAGGGACGGAGGAAGGAGGGGAAGAAGGAAGGGAGAGAGGAAGGAAGGAAGGGAGGAAGGGAGGGTGGAAGGGAGGAAGGGAGGGAGGAAGGGAGGGAGGCAGGAGGGGAGGGAGGGAGGAGGGGAGGGAGGGAGGAAAGAAAGGTGGAGGAAGGGAGGGAGGGAGGAAGGAAGGGAGGGAGGGATGCAGGAAGGAAGGGAGGGGAGGGAGGAAGGGAAGGAGGAAGGAAAGAAAGGAGGAAGGGAGGGAGGAAGGAAGGGAGAGAGGAAGGGAGGGAAGGAGGAAGGGAGGGAGGCAGGGAGAGAGGGAGGAAGGAAGGGAGAGAGGAAGGGAGGGAAGGAGGAAGGGAGGGAGGCAGGGAGAGAGGGAGGAAGGAAGGGAGGGATGGAGGACGGGAGGAAGGAAGGGAAGGAAGGGAGGGAGGAAGGGAGGAAGGGAAGGAAGGAAGGGAGGGAGGAAGGGAGGGAGGGAGGCAGGAAGGGAGGGATGGAGGAAGGAGGGGAAGAAGGAAGGGAGAGAGGAAGGAAGGAAGGGAGGAAGGGAGGGTGGAAGGGAGGAAGGGAGGGAGGAAGGGAGGGAGGCAGGAGGGGAGGGAGGGAGGAGGGGAGGGAGGGAGGAAAGAAAGGTGGAGGAAGGGAGGGAGGGAGGAAGGAAGGGAGGGAGGGATGCAGGAAGGAAGGGAGGGAGGGAGGGGAGGGAGGAAGGGAAGGAGGAAGGAAAGAAAGGAGGAAGGGAGGGAGGAAGGAAGGGAGAGAGGAAGGGAGGGAAGGAGGAAGGGAGGGAGGCAGGGAGAGAGGGAGGAAGGAAGGGAGAGAGGAAGGGAGGGAAGGAGGAAGGGAGGGAGGCAGGGAGAGAGGGAGGAAGGAAGGGAGGGATGGAGGACGGGAGGAAGGAAGGGAAGGAAGGGAGGGAGGAAGGGAGGAAGGGAAGGAAGGAAGGGAGGGAGGAAGGGAGGGAGGGAGGCAGGAAGGGAGGGACGGAGGAAGGAGGGGAAGAAGGAAGGGAGAGAGGAAGGAAGGAAGGGAGGAAGGGAGGGTGGAAGGGAGGAAGGGAGGGAGGAAGGGAGGGAGGCAGGAGGGGAGGGAGGGAGGAAAGAAAGGTGGAGGAAGGGAGGGAGGGAGGAAGGAAGGGAGGGAGGGATGCAGGAAGGAAGGGAGGGAGGGAGGAAGGAAGGGGGGAGGTAGGAAGGGAGGGAGGGAGGCAGGCTGGCAGGCAGGCAGGCAGGCAGGAAGGGAGGGAGGGAGGGAGGAAGGGAGGGAGGGAGGCAGGCAGGAAGGAAGGCAGGATTCAGAGATGGCAATATCAAAACATTTTCCTTCCTAGACCAAGAAAACATGAGATACAGTATTGTATGACAACAAAGAAACAGATTAAAAGAACCATATATATTTTGGAAGTTGTTGAATAATGCCTGCAAATGTAATCTGAGACCAGATCAACTGGCCTCATTCTGTTTACCTCACTTAGACCAAACTGTCATTTATATGAGTTTTTTTTTTTTTTTTTAGTAAATGATTTTCCATTGGGATGCCTGCAATGAAAGTGTATTAAAAAGGATCTTGGAATAAGCCACGCACCTGCCTGCAGCACCTCAACAGGGCCAACCTCAGAGGGCCCTGGCAGAGAATTCCTCTGCCGGGGACCTCTGTCCTTGTCCTCGTGCTCCCGGGCCACAGAGGGGCCTCCGTGCTCCTTCAGGAGCAGCCTGGAGCAGCCGGGAGGTGCCTCCGCCATGCTGTGGGCGAGAGGGAAGGCGCTGAAGGAAGGGGCGGCTGTGGGGGCAGCCCTGCTGCAGCCCGGGGGCTCTCTTTGCACGGCCGGCACAGAGAGGCTGCAGGGCTGAGGGCACCTGCCCGCCTCGCTGCAGGGAGAGGGGGGCTGTGCTGGGCGGCGAGCGCCAGCGCCGTTTCTCTTGCCTGCCTCCAAGACAGGAGCTTGCAGGAAAAAGGCCTGGGCCCTGCACAGGGCCTGGGCGCGCCAGGGAAAGCACTGGATGCGTTCAGGCTGCTTCTGCACCAGCTCCGCGCGCTTCCAGCTTCTCCCGGCACCGTCCTGCTGGACACTGCAGGCCGAGGCCGCACGGGCAGCTGGGCGCGCAGCAGCACTGCGTGCGCGGGGTCTGTCACAAAGGGGGTCACAAAGGGTGCTGCTGTCACACACATGGGTGCCCTTGGGGCAGCACAGGCTGCTGGTGCTGGGCAGGCTGCCAGGGCAGGGGCAGGGACAGGGGCAACCGTGGGGCCTCTGTGCAGGCTTCCCCGCAGCCCAGCCAGCAGCGCTGCCCTCACAGCCCTGTGCTGCAGTGTGAGCCCTGCTTTTTGCTGAGGACACGACTCTGGGCATTCTGCTGGGCCTGCCTGGGAGCCAAGCGCCATGGGGAGGGCTGGGTATGGCCAGCTCCATGCACAAGGCCACAGACTTTACACAGCCCTGGTTCTACAGGGGCACGAGGGAGAGAAACCCGTGGCTTCTTCAAGGTTTGCCCTGGCCAACCTGCATCTGCAAGCAGCAGTCATGGTGCCACAGAGCACTTGACACAAGTGTCCCCTCGCCTTGTCTGCTGGTTCTCTTCACCTTCATCCTCCCCGGGAGAGAGGCAGTAATGAGTGCAGTGCGCAGCAAGCAGACCCCTCCCACGGCTCAGGCAGGGGCTTTTCACACTATGAGACATCCACCAAAAGAGTCAGGGTGGCCCCTGACTCTCCAAGGATCAGCTAGTCTACACACCCATGCCATGCAGGCATAGTCCCCTAGAGCAGGTTGCACACAATTGTGCGCACACTCATTTGCACACAGTTAACAAGCTTTTTTCCTTACGCAAATGAACCTCCTGTGTTTCATTTTGTGCCTACTGCCTCTTCTGCTGTGGCTGGACACCAGTGAAGAACAGTCTGTCCCCATCCTCTTGACACCTGCCCTTGGCTAAGGAGGCCCAATTCTCCCAGCCTTTACTTGTAAGAGAGATGCTCCAGGACTCTCCACTGGCCTCCCTGCAGCAGTGCAGTGTCTCTCTTGTACTGGGGAGGTCTCAGAACCGGGCACACTGCTCCAGAAGTTGCCTCCCCAGGGCTGTGTAGGGCCACACTGATGGCTGCCGCATCATTGATGGCCCATACTTACCTTGTTGTCCTGCAGGGCTCCCAGCTCCTTCTCTGCAGAGTTATCTCCAGCAGCAGGTCAACTCCCAGGCTGCCCTGGTGCAGGCGCTTCTTCATGCCTCGGGCCAGGACCCAGGACCTTGAGCTTGCACTCAAGGAAGTGCCCGTCCATGGCTGTACAATAAATGCCTGTCAGAAGAGGAAGGCTATGGGAGATGCCAGGATGGAGCCCCCAGCAGTTCCTGTGTACAGCGCCCCCTTCCAGACAGGAGCCCTGGATGTGTTCAAAGGAGCCCTTCTGGCTGTCCCTGACAGCCCCTGCCAACTCAAAGGATTAATAGGAAGGCACTCTACATAAGTCAACATAAACCGTGAGTTTTCTTGCCATGTATGCAAAGTAGATATATATAAAAATACTGTACTGAGCAGCTCAAGGTTAAAGAATGATCACGGTCCGTTCTGCTTGGTCTAATGATGTTTCCTCCTGTGCTACCAAGATGCAGGGGACTTCTGTTTTACTTATTTTTAAAGAAGGTGTTTCATCCTGTTGCAGTTCAAATGGCGCGGCGACCTGGTTCAGGAACGGCACAGCCACCACCCCCAAGCCGCTCGGACCATCAGCTCACTGACACCAATGTGGTGGACGGCAAATGGCGTTTATTGACGGGTAACAAGGTGTTATATAGCTTGGTTTACAACGTCACATCGGTCTGCTTACATCATAAACTAAATGCTATTGGCTATTAGGGGCCCTATCTTTCCGTACAGCACGATATCTTCCCGGCCGCCGGACCCTAACTATCTGCAACAATTTCCCCCCTCCCTATGCATAACAAAACTACCTAAAATACAACTATCTTATTCTTATTACTATCTTATTCTATTCTTATAGTTATACCAATCTTAAAATTACATATCATAAACTTGACATAAAGCATAAGGCACAAAGAAGAAGGTGCGTAGAAGGTAGGGGATGACAGGTAATACCGGGGTGTAGGAATAGGGTGTACCTTGGGATAACTTGGGGGTAATACTGAGTGGATATATTCTTAAAGCAGTTGTCGGTGTTCTACTAACGTGATGTTAACCTTCTCTAGCCAATTCTTGACAAACGGCATGAGCTTATTCAATATACAGGGTCCAAAGATTAGCGTCATCATGATCATTGTGATCGGCCCTAACAAGGTGGATATCAGGGTGGTTAACCATGGCGAACCGGTGAACAAATTTTTGTACCAGCTGCGTTTGGAACAGTGTTCAATGGGTGCTAGTTGGCAAGGCATGGCACTGAAAACTGGTGGCCCTGTAGTTATTTTTGTACTAATTGCTCGAGATTGTTCGATCTGTTCAAGTACCCCTTTAAAGGGCTGGTGTGACTCTACCTTTCCTATAGTGACAAGCTGCAAAATTAAGATAACGCAAAGGCATCGCGGCCCCCTCTTGCGGAGGCTGTTTTGTTGTTTTCTGGATTTGGTCAGCGTGGAACTCACAGACTCGGGTGGGACGCTTGTCACCGGGGCGTACGGGTTATGGGGGTGTCCGATGATCCGGTCCTGTGAACAGAAACTTACAATTTTCATTAGTTTTATTTTGAAGGTAACAGCCACCTGAGTTGGGGTCAGATGCTCTTCCTTTGCAACATGCTTAATCATGTCTGCCCCCGCCGGTTTTTCTTTAATTCGGATGGGAATATTTTTGCTCTTAGTTCTGTTTACCTTCTTTTTCTCCTTCCTTAAGTTTTTGAAATGACCGCTCTGATGTGGTTCTCAGCCCCTCACTCGGGCTTTCTCTCGGCCCCTCACTCGGGCTTGCTCTCCGCCCCTCAATTGGGCTTCCCTTTCCTGTCCGGTCAGGCTCATTGGTTCTCGGCCCCTCACTCGCGTGTCCCTCACCTGTCCGGTCACTCCCATTGGTTCTTGGCGCCTCACTCGCGCCGGGGGCACCCTCGCCCCGCCCTTCCCCTTGCGGCTGGGCACCATTTTGAGGGGCATAGGGTGGTGGCCTGACCAGTCGTCATCATGCTCTGACTTCTTTTCAATGTTCCTAGCTTCCTTGGCTAGCTCGCTCCAAACAGATTTCGGCCGTTTCTGCTCCTCTGTAAGCGGGACGGGGTTCAGGGATGGAGGGGATGTATCACCCTCTTGCAGACCTTTAGGCTCAGCAGAATTGCCATCATCTGGGGGGTGCAAAGTCTGTGCGGCTGCCCCAACTCCCATTTTCGGGGTGACCAACAAACAGTCCCTCACTGCCACCCAGGTCTCCTGCTCTTTTATAGCTTTCTGCAAGGCTTGTACAACTTTTCCCCAAGACTTAAGGTGTTTCCCACAACCTGAGGACATCGTCTCCTCGGCTAACGCCTTGGTACATTTGTCCCACACTTCAGGGTGGAGAATATCCACCGGCTGATCTATAACCTTAATTTGTAAAAGCCTCGCAACAGTGAGAGTAAAATCTTTTGGCTTACAATCAATACCCCAATGCTTATGTAATTGCGATACGACCTTCACAAGAGCTTCCATCCTCCTTGTTGTTCTGGTAGCGTCCTCTCTGCCGGGCTGGTCCACTTGCTCCGGCCACCGTTCACCCGTCCAGGCGATGATTCCCTGGTTTCAGCACCACTTGTTGCCGTTCAAACGGCGCGGCGACCTGGTTCAGGGATGGCACGGCGACCACCCCCAAGCCACTCGGGCCATCAGCTAGTTGACACCAATGTGGTAGATGGCAAAATGGCCTTTATTGATAGTTACACGGTGTTATATAGCTAAGGTTTACAACGTCACATCCGTCTCCTTACATCATAAACTAAACACTATTGGCTGTTAGGGGCCCTATCTTTCCGTACAGTGCGATATCTTCCGGCCACCAGACCCTAACTATCTGCAACACCTTGGAGATTCAGAGAGCACTTTCCAAGGCATGGATGCTCTCGCTGGGCACCTTGTCTCCAGGGAGTCCAAACACACACAGCAGCGTGCAGCCCTGCCAAGGACAGAGGCAGCGCACCCTGGGACAAGGGCAACAGCAAACGGCTCCTCCCAAGCGATTCCAGACTCCGTGGAGCCCAGTGGAGCTTCAGGGCAGCCTCAAACAAAAGGCTGCTGATCCCAGCACCAAGGCAGAGCTGCTTTGCTTTTGCCCACTGCTCAAGACACAGAGCCACTTCCCTTTGCTTTGCTGCCCACACTTTTGTGGGGTGCACGGCTGCCCCACACTCACTTTGTCAAACAGGCAGATTTTGTTGATCTTGCCCTTGTAAGGACAGATGATATGCGACATAATGACGCTGCTGTCCTGGATCCCCTTGCACATGTGCTCTAAGCTGATGTCCCTTGCAAAATGCAGCTTGACAAAGAGGCAGCTGACCAGACGCAGCTCAGATAAGCAGTCCAGTGTCTGTCCGTCATTGATCTGGAGGACAAGAGCAGGAGAGTTTCAGCAGCCGACTCTGCCTGAGCCCCTGCTGCCTGCAGCAGTGACTAGAGGAGAGCACACAGCTGGGCAGGAGCAGGTGCTATCAGAGCAAGGAATAAATCCTCCCCTCTGGGCAAAGCCAGCATCCGCACATGCAACACAATCCTGCAATGAATCATTAAGCAGAGAAATGACTGCCAGGAACACACCACCTTGCTACAGGTATGGCACAACGGGCCACTCTCAGTGATGCTCTTAGGACTCCAGGGGAAGCTCACTCTTAGCCCACAGGCATGTCCAGAGCAGTAGCACTGGAAAACACAGAGGGAAATCCACCTCCCACCACCCACCTCTCTCTGCAGGAGCACCGGGCGGGCAGGCTCCTGGCACGGGCCACTCAGTGCCCAATAGCCCCAGGCTCTCCCTAAGCCAGCCTTTTCTTTGCCTGCTTCCTCAAGAACTCCCTCTGTGCAGTGCACAAGCCCTCCTCCCCTCCCAAAATGCATCTCCCAGCAGCTCAGGCTTACCTTCCGCACAACAGTTGCTGGGATGTACTTGTGCAGCTGCTTCCCCAGAACATTATAAGGGGGCAGGGTTACAGCAGGCCTCAGGATGCCTAAGGGAGGAAGAGCCACGTGGTCACTGGTGCCATGGTGCCATGGGCCTGCCTAGGAGGGTGCTGGGAAGCAGGGGCTGGCACAGGAATGCAGGGAAAACAATTCTTCTCCACTGGCATCTCTGTTCCTCTCGCAGGTGCTCAGCCAGAGCAGCCCCCTTCAAGGAGGAGGGAGCAGCCAGCCCCTGGATGAAGCTCACAGGCGTAAGCACTAAGTGCAAGCGAGAGAGGGCACAGGGCATTCCTCACTGGCCCCTGGAGAAGCCCACCCCTATCTTTCTGGGTGGCCCCAGAAGAGCACAGAGTTGGCCCTTACCTGCCCGCTGAGGCACAGAGGAGTTCAGCCAGCCTCGTTTCACTTGAGGCAAGATGTCTTCATATTCACCCTCAGACACCTGGTCCATGCCTGTAACCTAAAGGCACAGAGAACAAAAAGGGCTCCAAAACATCTCCATGACCCACAGAGGACGAAGGCCAAAGCCTTCCAGGTGCCCCGACCCCATTCTCAAACCCAGTAAGCAGAGTCTAGTGCTATCCCTGAGACAGAAGGGCAATAGCTACAGCTCCCCATCTACATCAACACCTGCAACTGTGTCCACCTTCATCTCCTCAGCCTTCTCACACCTTCCAAACTCAGGCCCACATCTAGGGCCTCCAAATTGCTCTAGAGGCCATCCCACCCACCTTCACTGCACATCCATCAAGTCTCCTTGTCCTGATCCTGCTCTGGTCACAGAGCTCCCAGCAGTGGGCTGACAGGATAACGTCACTCGCATTGGCAGCATGTTGGGCCTGCCAAACGTCATCCACAGCCTGGCCAAGGATCAGGAAGCACCTCTCCTTTTCATCTCCTACAGTCACATAGGACATGTGCCCTGCGGAGATCCCTGTTGGGGAGAGACAGGCAGAGTTGAGGCACACTGCCTTTGCACCTCCTCAGCCCCCCACAGTTGGACTCTTCCCAGGCTCCATTGGAAACTCCACCATGGGCTCAGCATACTGGCACTTGTGCTCGCCCTCTGCACGGTTTGCCTGCAGGCAGCTCCTAAATGGCTGCCTGAGTACACACAGGGGCCTCCCACCGCTGTTGCCTTTCAAAGGCGTGGCGAACTGATTCAGGAACGGCACGCGACCAACCCCAGGCCGCTCGGGCCATCAGCTCGCTAACACCAATGTGGTGGATGGCAAATGGTGTTTATTGATGGGTAGCACAGTGTTATATAGCTAAGGTTTACAACGTCACATCTGTCTGCTTACATCATAAACTAAACGCTATTGGCTATTAGGGGCCCTGTCTTTCCGTACAGCGCGATATCTTCCGGCCGCCAGACCCTAAATACCTACAACATTTCCCCCCTCCCTATGCATAACAAAATTAGCTAAAATACAACTATCTTATTCTTACTTATCTTATTCTAATTACTTATTCTTATTATTATCTTATTCTTATTACTATCTTATTATCTTATTGTGATCACTTATTATTATCTTACTCTTACTTATTGTTATTATTACCTTATTCTTATTACTATTTTATTCTATTCTTATAGTTTATAATAATCTTAAAATTATATATCATAAACTTGACATAAAAACATAAGGCACAAAGCGTAGAAGGTAGGGGATGACAGGTAATACCACGGTATAGGAATAGGGTGTACCTTGGGATAACTTGGGGATAATACTGAGTGGATATATTCTTAAAGCAGTTGTCGGTGTTCTACTAACATGTTAACCTTCTCCAGCCGACTCTTGACAAATGACATGAGCTTATTCAATATACAGGGTCCAAAGATCATGATCATTGTGATCAGCCCTATCAAGGTAGATATCAGGGTGGTTAACCACGGCGAACCGATGAACCAATTTTCGTACCAGCTGCGTTGCGATTTTCTTTTCTCTTCGCCGTTTTTCTAGGTTTTCTCTCAATTTTGTCATAGTGTCTCTTACTATTCCCATATGGTCCGCGTAAACGCAGCATTCCTCTTTCAAAGCAGCACACAACCCTCCCTCTTTAAGAAAAAGCAAATCCAGACCCCTTCGATTCTGTAGTACCACCTCTGAGAGGGATCGGAGTGATTCTTCTAAAGCGTTAATCGATTGTTCTATTTTAGTCAGGTCTTCATCAATAGCCGTTTGCAGGTTTGTAAAATCTCGATTCCCTTTTATTTAACGCAGCTATCCCTGTTCTGGCTCCCGCTCCTCCTAAAGTTAGTAGAGCGGCTATCGTTAAGGCTGTAATTGGTTCCCTTTTCGTTAGGTAATATTCTGGCCGAATTTCTTTGAACTCATACACATAATTTTTTGGATGGTAGATTATCCTGGGGATTTTAAAGTCAAGTTGGTTTTTGATCTTTTAGTCTGTATGTCCCTGGTTTTGTCTAGAGCCAAATTGGTTTTTAGTCTTTTGATCTGTATTTCGCCAGTTAATACAGTATTGGGCCCTACGGGCTCCCTATCAGACGGAGCTATTTCTTTTCTAATGCGGAAAAGTCCACCCCTATCTTTTCCTGGTTCATAATATCTTACACCCCAGGTTTGTCCTATCACACAGCCATTATCCTCCGGTGATTTCATGGTGAGATTTAGATATTTGCAAGTTTCTTCCTCAAATGTTCCGCGGTACTTAAATGTCCCGCAGTAGTTCAATTGGGAGAATTTACAACCGCTAGGTCCTGCTGTAATATTTAAGAATTTGTCTGTTTGCAGTTTCCATGCCGTGGCAATAGTTTCACAGCCCCAATATGCACAATAGTATTGCCCGGGGCGATTACAGTAGGCTTTTCACGGGTTGGATGCCGGACAACAATAATTTCCAATCGACTCTGGACAGGGTTCAATGGGTACTAGTTGGCAAGGCGAAGCACTGAAAACTGGTGACCCTGTAGTTATTTTTGTACTAATTACTCGAGATTGTTCGATCCGTTCAAGTACCCATTTAAAGGGCTGGTGTGACTCTACTTCTCCTATAGTGACAAGCTTCAAAATTAAGATAACGCAAAGGCATCGCGGCCCCCTCTTGCGGTGGCTGTTTTGTTGTCTTCTGGATTCGGTCAGCGTGGAACTCACAGGCTCGGGTGGGACGCTTGTCACCGGGGCGTACAGGTTACGGGGGCGTCCGATGGTCCAGTCCGCAAGACACTCATCCCAGCTGGTGTTGGATCTAGAGGCAGAGCTCGACTGACTTGTCACTTCCAGGCTCCGGCCCTTTTTCGTTAGGCTCCGGCCCCGCCCACTTTCCTTGCGGGCGGGCTGTTCCCCCCCTCTTGCTCGCCCCGCCGTCTACATTTTTTCAGATGGCCGCTCTGATCGGTTCTCAGCCCCTCACTCGCACTTCCCTCCCCTGTCCGGTCACCCCCACCACCTTCCTCCTTCTCGTTCTCCGCCCCCTCCTGTTTGCATGCGCTTGTTAGTTCTAGTGCTTCCTCCCTGTTCCCACCGGGGGCATCCTCGTCCCGTCCTTCCCTTTGCAGCTCGGCGCCATTTTGGGGCGCATAGGGTGGTGGCCTGGCCCAGACGTCCCCAAGCTCTGACTTTCTTTCAATGTTCCTAGCTTCCTCGGCTACCTCGTCCCAAACAGATTTCGGTTGTTTCTGCTCCTCTGTAAGCGGGACGGGGTTTGGGGATGCAGGGGACGTATCGCCCTCTCACAGATCTTTAGGCCCAGCAGAATCGCCATCGTCTGGGGGGTGCAAAGTCTGTGTGGCTGCCCCAACTCCCATTTTCGGGGTGGCCAACAAACAGTTCCTCACCGCCACGCAGGTCTCCTGCTCTTTTATAGCTTTCTGCAAAGCCTGTACAACTTTTCCCCAAGACTTAAGTGTTTCCCACAACCTGAGGACATCGTCTCCTCGGCTAACACCTTAGTACATTTGTCCCACACTTCAGGGTGGAGAATATCCACCGGCTGGTCTATAACCTTAATTTGTAAAAGCCTCGCAACAGCGAGAGTAAAATCTTTTGGCTTACAATCAATACCCCAATGCTTATGCGATACAATCTTCACAAGGGCTTCCATCCTCCTTGTTGCTCCGGGAGCATCCTCCCCGCCGGG
Source organism: Tinamus guttatus (assembly GCF_059628265.1). NCBI lineage: Eukaryota > Metazoa > Chordata > Aves > Tinamiformes > Tinamidae > Tinamus > Tinamus guttatus. The sequence goes on from NW_028288621.1 coordinate 12,355, forward strand.
TTGGTCCAGCCACTCCGGCCGCCGTTTACCCGTCCAGGCGATGATCCCCGGGTTTTGGCACCACTTGTTGCTTCTCAAAGGCGTGGCGACCTGGTTCAGGAACGGCACGGTGACCACCCCCAGGCCGCTCGGGCCATCAGCTCGCTGACACGAATGTGGTGGATGGCAAATGGCGTTTATTGATGGGTAACAAGGTGTTATATAGCTAAGGTTTACAACGTCACATCCTTCTGCTTACATCATAAACTAAACACTATTGGCTATTAGGGGCCCTATCTTTCCGTACAGCGCGATATCTTCCGGCCGCCAGACCCTAATTACCTACAACACACAGCAAAGACCTGCAGCCGCCCGAGCAGGGAGGGATCAGCACCTCTCCCCGACGCTGCAAAGCGCCCTGCGTCTCTGTTCAGCCCCACGCACGCCTCTGCGCCCGCTGCAGCCAGCCCACCACTCCTCATACCTATCTTGAGGTGCAGCTTCAGGCCCACATCTGTCTTCTGCACCCTGTACATCTGCTGGATCTGCTGGCTACACTGCAGCACCAGGCTGATGGTGTCGCTCAGCTGGGCTTCATTTACTCGCCACAGCACTAGCACAGCATCCCCTAGGGAAAGCAAGGGCACAGGGAAGGCTCCCATCAGACACAGTCCTCCCGCAGCTGCACCCTGCTGCTGCTGCGACAGCAGGAGCCAGCAGGCACGCGGAGGAAACAGTGTTTGGGTGAAGACCTGCTTCCAAACTGCAGCACCCTGGGCATGGGGACACCCTCCCCGCGTCCTGGCCAGCTGCAGCAGCAGCCACATGGGCAGAGGAAGAGGGTGCCCCGGGTGGCTGGATGAACATGGGCCTCCCTCCTAGACGGTGCCATGCAGCACAGACGCAAGGACTCTCCCCACCCCTCCTCTCCCACGGGCTGCCCCGACCCCGACGCTCCCAGGGTGCCCTGACAGCTGCTGCCATCGTTGCCGTCCCACCGCAGTTCCGGCCTGGGGCCCGCACAGAGCTCCCCCTGAGCACGACAGGGCCATGAGAGGCACCCCTGCGGGCCCTGCCACCCCGCGCCTCCGGCCTCCTTTCCCCCAGCGCTCCTCTGCAGCTGCAGCACAATGTGCTGAGTCTCTTTTACCAGCAGACTTCAGGATGTCCCCTCCAAAAGCCAGCATCTCTGCACACAAAAGAAAGCAGGAGAAGCATTGCCCAGCTGCCCTCGCTGGCCCTCAGGGCCACAGAAAGGCCCAGCCCGCTCAAGGAGGCAGCAGCAGCTGCCCAGCACCATCATCTCCTCATGGCCCAATCCCACACACGCCTGCAGAGCAGCACTTACCTTCCAAGATGTCACCCATATAGTGGTTGAGGGTCTGCGTCACCTCTTCCGCACCCCGGTCGAGGCTGGTGCTCTGAATGAACTTCTCTGTCAGAGCAGTGAAGCCCGAAACAAGGACACAGTGGCACAGAGAAATCAGCAAATGTCTCCATGGACCAAGGACATGGCACTTCCTACATCACTTGCACGTACTCAAGAGAGAGACACAAGCCAGGAGAACAGGCAGGGGCCTCTGGCAGCAGGCACAACTGCCTCATTCCACCTGTGCTCATGAGCACACGGCTTGCCCCTTCTCACCCCTAGACATCATAAGCAAGCGCCAGCCCTTGGCTGGGGCTCTCTAGCATGTTCCACAGCCACCTCACCTCATGCCTATGGCCAGGCAATATCCAAGTGGTACTTCTCCCAAAGGGAAGACCTCAGCAGCAAAGAGATCACCTTTGAGCCATTTGCTACGATCCGTGGGACGACAGTGCTTCGAAAGGTCTGCTAAATCCCAGTGGCACGGGCCGCTGACTTCTCCTCAATGCCTGCCCCTCATAACACTTGCACCCACCTGAGACATCCGCAAAGAGCAGGACTCCATGGAAGCTCTGAGCAAGGCAGATCTCGTGCTTCAAGTCCTCAGCCCCCAAGGTCGGGGACGAAAGCAACTACTTCCCCCAGCAGCGAGCAGCGCTTTGAGCGTCGCTTCCAAGCACAAGCCATCGTCAGCGCCCTGTGGTACCTGTGGTACCTCAGAAGAAGACGACCGTGCCCAGCAGGAAGGACAACCAGACAGCGCTGTGCAGACTCGCACACTGAGCCCGGGCCCTTGTGAGGCACAGCCAGCCCTCTGCCACCAACGCAGGGTCACAAGCGGCTCACAGCGACATCGGCCACGTATCAGCAGTTACCCATAAGCTGACACCGCGCTACAGGTCCGGCTAACAGAGATCACCTGTGCAAGCCAGCGCTTTGCCAGCTCGTGCCGCGGAGCTGCCCAACTCCCTCCTTACTCCTCTGCGCCCAGCGCAATGCCGCCATCTCCCTTACGGAGCTGGAGGGAGGCTCGCACGCTCACTGATGTCCGCCTGTGCCTGAAGCAGCTGCTTCCTGCATTCCCAAGCACAAACACTGGCCTAGTCAGTGTCCTAAGAGGGGGCACTCCAGGCGTCCCCTTGAGAAGGGAGCACAGGGCACAGCACACGCTCAGCTCCGCACTGGCCACAGGGCCAAGAGCACAAGGAGCAAGGCTCCTTCCCAGAATCCCAGAATCACGGAATGGTTGAGGTCGGAAAGGGCCACTAGAGATCACCTAGTCCAACACCCCCTGCTCTAGCAGGGACACCATAGAGCACGTGGCACAGGGTCAAAACCAGGCAGGTTTTGAATATCTCCAGAGAAGGGGAATCCACAACCTCTCTGGGCAGCGTGTTCCAGGGCTCTGTCACCCTCATGGTAGTAGAAGTTCTTCCTCACATAGAGATGAAACTTCCTGTGTTTCAGTTTGTACCCATTACCCCTTGTTCTGGTGCTAGTCACCACCAACAAGAGTTTGGCCCCATCCTCTCTACATCTTCCTTTCAGGTGTCTGTACATGTTGAGAAGATCTCAGTCTTCTCTTCTCCTAAGCAGGCTAAACAGGCCAGCCTCACTTAGTCTTTCCTCATAAGATAGATGCTCGAGTCCCTTGATCTTCTTGGTCGCTCTAATGTAGGCCTCAATCCCATTGGCATTCTTGGCCACAGCCCCCTCTCATGGTTTATTTGTTGCCCACCAGAGCTCCCAATCCCTCTCCACAGAGCTGCTTTCCAGCAGCTCAGCCCCTAACCTGCACTGCTGCCTGGGTTTATTCCTCCCTAGGTGCTGGAGCGTGCACTTGTCCTTGTTGACCCTCATGAGCTTCCTCTTTGAGCAACTCTTCAACGTGTCTAGGTCCTTCTGAAGGACAGTACAGCTTCCTGGAGTGTCAACCACTCCATCCAGTTTGGTATCACCTGCAAACTTGCTGAGGGGCCACTCTGTCCACCTCCAAGTCATTGGTGAATAAATTGCACTGCATTGATGAATATATTGTACACTACTGGGCCCAGTACTGACCCCTCGGGGACACCACTGGCCACAGGCCTCCAACTAGACTAGGAACCGTTTATCACAACCCTCTGAGCGCTGCCGTCCAGCCAGTTCTCCATCCACCTCACTGTGCACTCGTCTAACCCACACTTAACTGAGCTTGCCCACATGGATGTTGTGCGAGACGATGTTGAAAGCCTTGCTGAAGTCAAAGTAGACAACATCCACTGCTCTCCTCTCATCCAGCCAGCCAGTCACAACTTCCCTTTGGGGAATCCACACTGACTACTCCTGAACACCCTCTTTTCCCTCATGTGCCTGGAGATGGTCTCTGGGATGAGCTGTTTGTCATCTTCTCTTGCATTCTACATTTCCATATTGCTAACAGCAATAGGAAGGTCAAGAAGTCCTAAATGGTACGGCAACAATGTCGAGACAAACACAATCCAAAACAGTCCCTTACACCTTTTTCATGTGCACACGCACCACTGGCTCATATGGCCTCGCTCCTAACACCCAGGCTCTTCTCCTCAGGCCAGTCCCCACTTCCTCACATTCCAGTCTGTCCTGATAGGCAGGGTTATATTGTTCCCAACACTGTGGGATGGCCAAGAGATTTCCTTGATAGTGGGAAGCAGTTTGGAAAATGTCTGGAAAAAAAATAATAAAACAGCTTGGAAAGTTCAGACTGAACATTATGATGAAGAAATGTCACTTGAAGGCTAGTACTGTGGTGCAACACGCTGCCCTGGAGGAGTCAACACCTGACTTTGAATTCTTGAATGTTTTGTTCATTCTCCTCTCAGCAAGAGAGGTTCATGGACTCAGCATAAAATATGCCATAGGGCTCATTAAAAAGCAAAAAAGCTCTGACAAACTGTGTTTCCTCCTATCATGTTCTTCAAGTCTTGCACGGCTAATTGGAAAGGTTTAGGGAGGGTAGATGAAAGGTGATGTTAGAATTTGTCAGCTTAAGTAGGACATATGTGACTGGGAGAGCCACCAGCTCCTGGGAGTCCTGGGCCCTGATGTGGGCAAATGCTCTTCATGGGGATCCTGGAGTCACCTGCGCTTCTGTGCAAAAGAAGGGAGAAACCTCTGATGTAGGACCCTAGAGAAGAAAGATTTCCTTGGCTGCTCAGAGTGACCCAGGCAGGACTTGGGGATGTCAAAGGAAACCCAACCAACAAACACCAAAAGTTCTGCTCTTCCTGGAGACCTTTTGGAGCTCTCAGACTGGGAGCAGGAGGGAGCGTGGGGAAACAGCCGTGTGCCAGACTTCCCTCCATGAGGCCTTCAGCTCCACAACTTGTCACAGCTTCAAGGAAACTCGTCCAAACCAGTATTTCCCATGATCCTGGTGCACAGAGGAAACTGAGCACACACACAGGAGAAAGGGGAGAGAAAGGGGAGAGACCCCAGGTGTAAAGTGCAGCCCCCTGTGCCATAGGCAGGGTGCTAGAGGCCAAATAAGCAACCCAAAGAAATGAGCAAAGGTCCTGCTGCCCTTTGCAGTGGCTTGCAAAGCTGCAGCTCTGACAGCATTCAAGGAGGACAGGGTCTCCCTTCTGCACGATTTGCCCCTGGACTGTGCAAGGACATGGAGGAGAGGGATGTTGCTTGTGGGGATGCTCACAAGCTTCAGTAGCTGGGGAGCTGGGAGACGGTCATCTCCCCAACTTGTGACCAAGCCGAAATGCAGCTCCTGAGGCCGGCAGTGCCTCACGGGCTCCGTGCAGGAGGCTGCACAGCAGCACTGCAGTGTGGGGGCCTGTCCTGAGGTGCCTGGGGTCAAAGTGCGGCAGATCCAGGGTGCTGGGGCTCTACAGATCCCAAAGACAGGCAGGGTGCCAGGAGAATCCAGGGTGCCTGGAACCATATCCAAGAGACAAACACAACCTGGAGGTGTCAAGGAGAATTCCCGGGATCAGCTAAGGCCCAAGCTGAGAAATGGCTTTCCTCGGGATCAGATGAAGGAAAGCTGGGAAATATTCATGGGATACAAAAATCCTGGCATGAGTCACAGTTTTAGAGCCTGGCAAGGACAAGGCTCCCAGCTAAAGCCCTCCGGAAGGAAGGAAGGTGTTAAGGGCACGTCTGCTCTTTCCTGACAGAGCATCTCTAGCTCAGGTAGCACAGACCAAGGAACCTTTCTGAGCACGTTTAAAAGCACAGGATCTGTGGAGCCTGCCTCAGGAGAGCAGATTCCTTGAGCCTGCAATACGGTGTCCAGTGCCCTGCGCAAGGCAGCTCCCAGCACAGGAACCATCTTGGAGCCTTTTCCAGGCAAGTCTGGGTTATCTCCAATGAGGGAAATCTGAGCATCTCTCTATGTCTCTGGGCAACAGTTTGGCCCCACTCATGGAAAAGAAGCTCCTGTTCTCAGCCTCTAGGAAGTGTTTCCCACTGCCTGTTGTTCCCCTGGTGCCCGTGGTGCCATCAGGGCGCCTCTCCTTGCAGAGGGCACATGTGGCTGCTCCCAACCCGGCAGCTGCCCCGATGGGATGGAGGAAAACTCCATGGCGGGTGCCAAACCCAGCACATCCCTGCTGCTGCCTGTGGCCGCCAGAGCCAGGAGTCTCCTCCAAACACCTCCCGCAGCCAAGAGCCACCGCTGCCCTCGCGGGCGCTCTGGCTCCTGTGAGGGGCCTCTCTGTCGCCTGCCTTTTCAAAGGGCTGCTGGAAGCTGTCCCACTGCTCAAGCCTCGCAAAAATACAGCGAAACAGGCACACATTGTGTAGAGACAAGCAGGAATTGGCTCTCTCCTGGCCACCTTGCTCCCAGTGCACAGCCTCTCCCCACCAGTCCCTTTCATCCCCAGGGACAGACGCCTGGTTGGATGCAGGACGAGGGCCATGAAAAACCCACAGTTCTCTCTGCAGAGAGCTCTTCTCACAGGGAGTGCGGGCACTACCTACCGACGGTGACAGAGAGGGGCAGATTTCCCAGGCTGAGGTTCAGATGGGACAGGGCCTGGGCCCTTTCCGCAGCACTGAGCACCCCTCCTTCAAAAGGCTCCACGTCAGCGCTGAGCCGCACGGCCGCCCACCCGTACTGCAGCCACTCATCCATGCTGCCCAGCTCCTGGCAGTGCTGCGCGTGCTCCATGTAGGACCACAGGATCTGAAATGGTCCAAAGAGGTGAGTGTGCAAAACACTAAATCTCCCCAAGGGGATTCTCTGGCCTAGGGAACACAGGCCATGAACCCAATGGGCACTTTCCCTCTTCTCTTTTACTCGCAAGCCGCTCACCCAAGAGTTGGTTTCAGATGACCAACTCTTCTTATGCTCTTCTGATTGTGGCCATGTCACGACAAGGGCCACAGAGTGCTTCTAAAGAAGAGGTTTATAAAAATGGTCACAAGGAAATCCCACAGTATAGAAACTGGTTACAATCAGGAAAGCAATCCCATGGGAGGAGCAACCCAAACCAACAACACCCACGCCTCCTGAAGGCTTGCAAAGAAAAGCTCAAGCATGTGACCATCCCTGTGGCATTTGGCCTCCTCTTGCCAGCCAGGGCAAAGGAGCTGTGTCAGAAACGCGTCTGCTGCTGCTGCAGAGAGCAGGCACTCACGTGACTCGCGTGCGCAGACTCCACGTCCGCGCGGAGCTTCATGCGCGCTGCCAGGCGCGAGAGCCTCTGCCCGCTGGACGTGTTCCGCTGGCTGAAGAGCTGCCGCAGGAGGGCAAGGCAGCGGCTCTGCCGGAACAGCCAGGGGAGCCTCTCCCTCCTGCCGCACAGGAGAAGCTGCTGGGCCCAGCCACGAGCTACAGGGGGCTGAGTGAGGGGGCCAGGGGCAGCCGGGGAGCGCAGGAGGCTGCTCAGGCAGGCAGGGCTCGTGGACAGGGGCAAGAAGCAGCACCAGGGAAAGATGACTGCTCACAAGGACGTGCTGGCAGCACAGCCCAGGGAGCAAAAGGGCTGCTGCATGGCAGCCTGGTGACTGGCTACTGCCTTCACAGCCTCCACGCCCGCTAACAGCTCCCTGCTCTCACCCACACCATCCCGAACACCCAGCACAGGCCACCTCACCATCCATCAGCCTCCAGGGCCTTCTGCACCTTTCCCCGTGCTAAGAGCTACGCTCTGCAGTGAAGCTGAGGCAGGTGTGGGCCAAGGACCTCAGGCCAGCACGGAAATGGCTCGTTCTTGCCTTCCCTTTCCCGTCAGGGTCTTACCCTGCTTCTTGAGGGGTGGAGGAGTCTCTGCTCTTCCTATAAGAGCCATGGGGCGACTTCTCCAGCAGAGACTTGAAGAAGACACCCGCCGAGGTGACTGGGAATTTCCTCTTCAGCAGGCTCAGTGCCTTTCTGATGGTCTTCTCTGCCAAGTCCATGCACCCCATATTGTAGCAGACCTGCATGGGAGAAGGGCTGTAAGGACAGTCCCAAGGGGCTCCCACTGAGGACACACCAACTTTCAAGGCTGTGGCTGATTCAGGGCCAAGGGCCTTGACTGCCTTTGGCTGGAGGGCGAAGGGCTCACAGAAGACACTGTGCAGAGCAGCCGCCCGTGCCTCCAAATGCCAGGAATGTCCCCACAACCACCCCAGGGCCCCCAGGAGACTGTGCAAGTCCTCCCGCCAACAGAGCCCTCAGGTCCTCCCTGTCACTTTACCTCCCTTTTCAGGCTGAGGAAGGTAGCTTCTTCAAAGTTGGCCAGCCCCTTGCCTTCCTTACTCAAGGAGCTCCTCAGGGCCTCAGCTTTCTTCAGGCTGGTGAAGGCCTTTGGACAAGCACACGGAGAGCAGGTGAGCGTCGGTGCGGATCCTGCATGAAGCCCACCACTGCCACCCGCTTGCCTCCCGCATCACTCTGAGGACGGGTCACCTCTGCCCTGGCAATGCCCACCCTCACACACAGCACAGCACTCCTTGCAGGTGCACCTCGTGCCGATGTTCTGCTTCTCTTGCTACAGGAGAGGCAAGCAGGAGGAAGAGCCTGGGCCTGAGCACAGTCGTTCATGCCCAGGTGCCACAGAGGCCTGTCCTTTCTCAAGGGGCAAATGGGCTTGCCCAGGCAAGGCAACTGGGAGGACTCCATGTGCAGGGGGCTCTGGCAAGCAGGCCGGCTCACCAGGTAGTTGTTGGAGACGTGCAAGTAGCCAGCTGCACTCTGCAGCAGATAATAAATTGCCCTGGCATCACTGCCCATTTCCAGATGGTGGTGAGCCAAGGGCACGAGCACCAAGTCCACAGTGGCCTTGCATTCACAGGAGCAGGTGGCACCGGGCATCTCTTTGGTCTTGTTGGGCACCGTCAGCTCTGTCCTGGCCATAAACTGTTCTGTGGCTCTGTTTGGAGACAAGATCACAGAGGAAGAGGAGACACGCTAGCATCATCTGCCCTGCTCTGCCTGCCTCGAGGAAGAGCACGTCCTAGCGCACCTGACACTCGCATTCTAGCACTGCAATGCCCAGCTTGCAGCAGGGCTCTCTTACAGCCAGAAAGCCCTAGCATGCCAGGGCTGCTGCACCGCAATGGGACAGTCCTCACTGTGATCCCCCTGGCTTCCTCAAGCCATCACATCCCAGCTCCCACCCAGCAGGCCGGCCCTTTCCTCGGCTGGGGTCAGAGCCAGTAGGCAAACCTGGGAACTCCAATGCCCCGCTGGAGACCCTGAGGCCACTGACTTCCACTAATAATCAAATGCTTCTCTCCTCACCGTAAGGTCTCAATCCAGAAGCTCATTTTATTCTGCTTGGCTTCTGCAGAATCTGCAAACAAAGCATGAGGGTTGCCGGCCGCTGTCTTCCGTCTCAGCTAGTAGCCATCTTCGGGCTCCAGCAACAAAACGTGTTCACCCAGAGGTCAGGCTCTCCGGGGCCATCCTACCCCGCTAGGGGACAAACCCCGTAACACCAATATGGTTGGAGTGCCATTTGTTGTTTACTGCTCACTACATTTATACTCCTTTCGAATGCGGAAGCTTGCTCTGCCACCAATCAGCAACAATGCCACCCCACATGGCTAGGTACTGATTCTTCAAAGTAAGACAACTGACTCGCCTTAATTTCTGTTAACCCTTTGCTTTCCGTAACATCACGAGATCTTCCGAGCGCCAGGCCCTAAGCCTAAGTCACGTCAAGTCAGCTTATGTCAAGCACGAAGCCATATTGCTATATCTATAGAACCGACCACACATCAGTTAAATATCCCCTCAGTTCTCAAGGGGCAGAATTTGCATCTTGCATACTCTGTCAGCAAGACAGCAGGGCCAAGGCATGGGCGGCACCTCTTTTCCTGGCCATTTTTCCCCAAGATCTCCCTTCTCTGAAGGTGTGTTATGTTTTGGGCAAGGGTAGCGCACCCACCAGGAAATGCACCTTGACCTGCTGGACTGCAGGATGCACCCCAAGGCTCTCGTCACTGCCGGGAGAGGGGCTTCTCTCTGGTGATTCCAGGGAAAGGCAGGAAGGTGCTCAAGGGGACAGACGCTCTATGCTCTGTGCACAGCATGCCTCAAGCTGTGCAGCTATGCTCAGGGGAGGACTCAGCTTCTCTTGGGAAAGCATCTGCACGGCACTGAAAGCACCCCTGGGTTTTCGGGGAACTGCTTCTGCAGACACGGCTGGAGACAGAGGAGCACCCCCAGGAATAGTGCAAGCACCGTGGGAAGGCCCAGGCTGCAGAGCACGGCAGGCAGCATACCCGTAGGGGCAGGGAGCTCATCCCCCATGGTCTCCACGTTTGTCCAGCTGGCAGGGCAGCCTTCGCCAGCATCGTCGTCCCAGCTCTCTCCCTCCTGGGTGCTGCTGACGGCCAAGCAGTGGAAGGCCACAAAGTCCCCTCCGCCGCAGCACTGGCACTTGTGCGCCTGCTCCTCCAGGAAGGCTGCGCACTTGCGGTGCATGGCCGCCCTCTGCGCCTTGGGCCACAGCTCGTAGGCGGCCTCCCGCAGCAGCGGCGCACAGAAGGCCAGGATGTCGGCCTGCAGCTCCTCGCTCTGCTGCTCCTCTGAAAGGCAACGGGGTGCTGCAACAGCCAGAGCTGGGGCCACAGCTCAGGGCCATCACAGCCAGCGCATGAAGGACGGGGAGCCCTTGGCGGGGATCCTTGGTAGGAAAGCAGCGCTCCTGCACTCAGAGCCTCGCCACACTCGAGCAAAAGGGCCCCTTTGCCTCACTGAAACTAGCATGGCCCATGCAACAGGCTGCTGCTCTGCGTCCCAACAGACAGCAGTCAGCTGCACTGCAACCGGCAGCACAAGGAAGCCACAGCCAGCTCCTACTTTGCAGTCTCTGAAGGGCAGTCCCTACCTACTACGCTCCCCATCCCAACCCAACCCCAACGGTGAGGCTGCTCTGGCCATTACACACGGCCACAGGCGCAGTGCACCGTGCCCTGGGGAGCCCCAGCAGCAGCAGCACCAGGAGCAGCAGAAGCCCACCGTTCTTCAAGCCTTGCACAGCTATTTGCAAAGGTTTATGGAGCACAGATAAAAGGCTATGTTAGAATTTGTCAGCTTAAGCAGGACATATGGGACTGGGAGAGCCACCAGCTCCTGGGAGTCCTGGGCCCTGATGTGGGCAAATGCTCTTCATGGGGATCCTGGACTCGCCTGCGCTTCTGTGCAAAAGTAGGGAGAATCTTCTGATACGGGACTCTAGAGAAGAGGAATTTCCTTGGCTGCTCACAGTGACCCAAGCAGAACTTGGGGATGTCAAAGGAAACCCAAGCCACCAACACCGAAAGTTCTGCCCTTCCTGGAGACCTTCTGGAGCCCTCAGGCTGGGAGCAGAAGGGAGCGTGGGGAAACAGCCGTGTGCCAGACTTCCCTCCATGAGGCCTTCAGCTCCACAACTTGTCACAGCTTCAAGGAAACTCGTCCAAACCAGTATTTCCCATGATCCTGGTGCACAGAAGAAACTGAGCACACACACAGGAGAAAGGGGAGAGAAAGGGGAGAGACCCCAGGTGTAAAGTGCAGCCCCCTGTGCCATAGGCAGGGTGCTAGAGGCCAAATAAGCAACCCAAAGAAATGAGCAAAGGTCCTGCTGCCCTTTGCAGTGGCTTGCAAAGCTGCAGCTCTGACAGCATTCAAGGAGGACAGGGTCTCCCTTCTGCACGATTTGCCCCTGGACTGTGCAAGGACATGGAGGAGAGGGATGTTGCTTGTGGGGATGCTCACAAGCTTCAGTAGCTGGGGAGCTGGGAGACGGTCATCTCCCCAACTTGTGACCAAGCCGAAATGCAGCTCCTGAGGCCGGCAGTGCCTCACGGGCTCCGTGCAGGAGGCTGCACAGCAGCACTGCAGTGTGGGGGCCTGTCCTGAGGTGCCTGGGGTCAAAGTGCGGCAGATCCAGGGTGCTGGGGCTCTACAGATCCCAAAGACAGGCAGGGTGCCAGGAGAATCCAGGGTGCCTGGAACCATATCCAAGAGACAAACACAACCTGGAGGTGTCAAGGAGAATTCCCGGGATCAGCTAAGGCCCAAGCTGAGAAATGGCTTTCCTCGGGATCAGATGAAGGAAAGCTGGGAAATATTCATGGGATACAAAAATCCTGGCATGAGTCACAGTTTTAGAGCCTGGCAAGGACAAGGCTCCCAGCTAAAGCCCTCCGGAAGGAAGGAAGGTGTTAAGGGCACGTCTGCTCTTTCCTGACAGAGCATCTCTAGCTCAGGTAGCACAGACCAAGGAACCTTTCTGAGCACGTTTAAAAGCACAGGATCTGTGGAGCCTGCCTCAGGAGAGCAGATTCCTTGAGCCTGCAATACGGTGTCCAGTGCCCTGTGCAAAGCAGCTCCCAGCACAGGAACCATCTTGGAGCCTTTTCCAGGCAAGTCTGGGTTATCTCCAATGAGGGAAATCTGAGCATCTCTCTATGTCTCTGGGCAACAGTTTGGCCCCACTCATGGAAAAGAAGCTCCTGTTCTCAGCCTCTAGGAAGTGTTTCCCACTGCCTGTTGTTCCCCTGGTGCCCGTGGTGCCATCAGGGCGCCTCTCCTTGCAGAGGGCACATGTGGCTGCTCCCAACCCGGCAGCTGCCCCGATGGGATGGAGGAAAACTCCATGGCGGGTGCCAAACCCAGCACATCCCTGCTGCTGCCTGTGGCCGCCAGAGCCAGGAGTCTCCTCCAAACACCTCCCGCAGCCAAGAGCCACCGCTGCCCTCGCGGGCGCTCTGGCTCCTGTGAGGGGCCTCTCTGTCGCCTGCCTTTTCAAAGGGCTGCTGGAAGCTGTCCCACTGCTCAAGCCTCGCAAAAATACAGCGAAACAGGCACACATTGTGTAGAGACAAGCAGGAATTGGCTCTCTCCTGGCCACCTTGCTCCCAGTGCACAGCCTCTCCCCACCAGTCCCTTTCATCCCCAGGGACAGACGCCTGGTTGGATGCAGGACGAGGGCCATGAAAAACCCACAGTTCTCTCTGCAGAGAGCTCTTCTCACAGGGAGTGCGGGCACTACCTACCGACGGTGACAGAGAGGGGCAGATTTCCCAGGCTGAGGTTCAGATGGGACAGGGCCTGGGCCCTTTCCGCAGCACTGAGCACCCCTCCTTCAAAAGGCTCCACGTCAGCGCTGAGCCGCACGGCCGCCCACCCGTACTGCAGCCACTCATCCATGCTGCCCAGCTCCTGGCAGTGCTGCGCGTGCTCCATGTAGGACCACAGGATCTGAAATGGTCCAAAGAGGTGAGTGTGCAAAACACTAAATCTCCCCAAGGGGATTCTCTGGCCTAGGGAACACAGGCCATGAACCCAATGGGCACTTTCCCTCTTCTCTTTTACTCGCAAGCCGCTCACCCAAGAGTTGGTTTCAGATGACCAACTCTTCTTATGCTCTTCTGATTGTGGCCATGTCACGACAAGGGCCACAGAGTGCTTCTAAAGAAGAGGTTTATAAAAATGGTCACAAGGAAATCCCACAGTATAGAAACTGGTTACAATCAGGAAAGCAATCCCATGGGAGGAGCAACCCAAACCAACAACACCCACGCCTCCTGAAGGCTTGCAAAGAAAAGCTCAAGCATGTGACCATCCCTGTGGCATTTGGCCTCCTCTTGCCAGCCAGGGCAAAGGAGCTGTGTCAGAAACACGTCTGCTGCTGCTGCAGAGAGCAGGCACTCACGTGACTCGCGTGCGCAGACTCCACGTCCGCGCGGAGCTTCATGCGCGCTGCCAGGCGCGAGAGCCTCTGCCCGCTGGACGTGTTCCGCTGGCTGAAGAGCTGCCGCAGGAGGGCAAGGCAGCGGCTCTGCCGGAACAGCCAGGGGAGCCTCTCCCTCCTGCCGCACAGGAGAAGCTGCTGGGCCCAGCCACGAGCTACAGGGGGCTGAGTGAGGGGGCCAGGGGCAGCCGGGGAGCGCAGGAGGCTGCTCAGGCAGGCAGGGCTTGTGGGAGGGGGGCAATAAGCAGCACCGGGGAAAGATGACTGCTCACAATGACGTGCTGGCAGCACAGCCCAGGGAGCAAAAGGGCTGCTGCATGGCAGCCTGGTGACTGGCTACTGCCTTCACAGCCTCCACGCCCGCTAACAGCTCCCTGCTCTCACCCACACCATCCCGAACACCCAGCACAGGCCACCTCACCATCCATCAGCCTCCAGGGTCTTCTGCACCTTTCCCCGTGCTAAGAGCTACGCTCTGCAGTGAAGCTGAGGCAGGTGTGGGCCAAGGACCTCAGGCCAGCACGGAAATGGCTCGTTCTTGCCTTCCCTTTCCCGTCAGGGTCTTACCCTGCTTCTTGAGGGGTGGAGGAGTCTCTGCTCTTCCTATAAGAGCCATGGGGCGACTTCTCCAGCAGAGACTTGAAGAAAACACCCGCCGAGGTGACTGGGAATTTCCTCTTCAGCAGGCTCAGTGCCTTTCTGATGGTCTTCTCTGCCAAGTCCATGCACCCCATATTGTAGCAGACCTGCATGGGAGAAGGGCTGTAAGGACAGTCCCAAGGGGCTCCCACTGAGGACACACCAACTTTCAAGGCTGTGGCTGATTCAGGGCCAAGGGCCTTGACTGCCTTTGGCTGGAGGGCGAAGGGCTCACAGAAGACACTGTGCAGAGCAGCCGCCCGTGCCTCCAAATGCCAGGAATGTCCCCACAACCACCCCAGGGCCCCCAGGAGACTGTGCAAGTCCTCCCGCCAACAGAGCCCTCAGGTCCTCCCTGTCACTTTACCTCCCCTTTCAGGCTGAGGAAGGCGGCTTCTTCAAAGCTGGCCAGCCCCTTGCCTTCCTTACTCAAGGAGCTCCTCAGGGCCTCAGCTTTCTTCAGGCTGGTGAAGGCCTTTGGACAAGCACACGGAGAGCAGGTGAGCGTCGGTGCGGATCCTGCATGAAGCCCACCACTGCCACCCGCTTGCCTCCCGCATCACTCTGAGGACGGGTCACCTCTGCCCTGGCAATGCCCACCCTCACACACAGCACAGCACTCCTTGCAGGTGCACCTCGTGCCGATGTTCTGCTTCTCTTGCTACAGGAGAGGCAAGCAGGAGGAAGAGCCTGGGCCTGAGCACAGTCGTTCATGCCCAGGTGCCACAGAGGCCTGTCCTTTCTCAAGGGGCAAATGGGCTTGCCCAGGCAAGGCAACTGGGAGGACTCCATGTGCAGGGGGCTCTGGCAAGCAGGCCGGCTCACCAGGTAGTTGTTGGAGACGTGCAAGTAGCCAGCTGCACTCTGCAGCAGATAATAAATTGCCCTGGCATCACTGCCCATTTCCAGATGGTGGTGAGCCAAGGGCACGAGCACCAAGTCCACAGTGGCCTTGCATTCACAGGAGCAGGTGGCACCGGGCATCTCTTTGGTCTTGTTGGGCACCGTCAGCTCTGTCCTGGCCATAAACTGTTCTGTGGCTCTGTTTGGAGACAAGATCACAGAGGAAGAGGAGACACGCTAGCATCATCTGCCCTGCTCTGCCTGCCTCGAGGAAGAGCACGTCCTAGCGCACCTGACACTCGCATTCTAGCACTGCAATGCCCAGCTTGCAGCAGGGCTCTCTTACAGCCAGAAAGCCCTAGCATGCCAGGGCTGCTGCACCGCAATGGGACAGTCCTCACTGTGATCCCCCTGGCTTCCTCAAGCCATCACATCCCAGCTCCCACCCAGCAGGCTGGCCCTTTCCTCGGCTGGGGTCAGAGCCAGTAGGCAAACCTGGGAACTCCAATGCCCCGCTGGAGACCCTGAGGCCACTGACTTCCACTAATAATCAAATGCTTCTCTCCTCACCGTAAGGTCTCAATCCAGAAGCTCATTTTATTCTGCTTGGCTTCTGCAGAATCTGCAAACAAAGCATGAGGGTTGCCGGCCGCTGTCTTCCGTCTCAGCTAGTAGCCATCTTCGGGCTCCAGCAACAAAACGTGTTCACCCAGAGGTCAGGCTCTCCGGGGCCATCCTACCCCGCTAGGGGACAAACCCCGTAACACCAATATGGTTGGAGTGCCATTTGTTGTTTACTGCTCACTACATTTATACTCCTTTCGAATGCGGAAGCTTGCTCTGCCACCAATCAGCAACAATGCCACCCCACATGGCTAGGTACTGATTCTTCAAAGTAAGACAACTGACTCGCCTTAATTTCTGTTAACCCTTTGCTTTCCGTAACATCACGAGATCTTCCGAGCGCCAGGCCCTAAGCCTAAGTCACGTCAAGTCAGCTTATGTCAAGCACGAAGCCATATTGCTATATCTATAGAACCGACCACACATCAGTTAAATATCCCCTCAGTTCTCAAGGGGCAGAATTTGCATCTTGCATACTCTGTCAGCAAGACAGCAGGGCCAAGGCATGGGCGGCACCTCTTTTCCTGGCCATTTTTCCCCAAGATCTCCCTTCTCTGAAGGTGTGTTATGTTTTGGGCAAGGGTAGCGCACCCACCAGGAAATGCACCTTGACCTGCTGGACTGCAGGATGCACCCCAAGGCTCTCGTCACTGCCGGGAGAGGGGCTTCTCTCTGGTGATTCCAGGGAAAGGCAGGAAGGTGCTCAAGGGGACAGACGCTCTATGCTCTGTGCACAGCATGCCTCAAGCTGTGCAGCTATGCTCAGGGGAGGACTCAGCTTCTCTTGGGAAAGCATCTGCACGGCACTGAAAGCACCCCTGGGTTTTCGGGGAACTGCTTCTGCAGACACGGCTGGAGACAGAGGAGCACCCCCAGGAATAGTGCAAGCACCGTGGGAAGGCCCAGGCTGCAGAGCACGGCAGGCAGCATACCCGTAGGGGCAGGGAGCTCATCCCCCATGGTCTCCACGTTTGTCCAGCTGGCAGGGCAGCCTTCGCCAGCATCGTCGTCCCAGCTCTCTCCCTCCTGGGTGCTGCTGACGGCCAAGCAGTGGAAGGCCACAAAGTCCCCTCCGCCGCAGCACTGGCACTTGTGCGCCTGCTCCTCCAGGAAGGCTGCGCACTTGCGGTGCATGGCCGCCCTCTGCGCCTTGGGCCACAGCTCGTAGGCGGCCTCCCGCAGCAGCGGCGCACAGAAGGCCAGGATGTCGGCCTGCAGCTCCTCGCTCTGCTGCTCCTCTGAAAGGCAACGGGGTGCTGCAACAGCCAGAGCTGGGGCCACAGCTCAGGGCCATCACAGCCAGCGCATGAAGGACGGGGAGCCCTTGGCGGGGATCCTTGGTAGGAAAGCAGCGCTCCTGCACTCAGAGCCTCGCCACACTCGAGCAAAAGGGCCCCTTTGCCTCACTGAAACTAGCATGGCCCATGCAACAGGCTGCTGCTCTGCGTCCCAACAGACAGCAGTCAGCTGCACTGCAACCGGCAGCACAAGGAAGCCACAGCCAGCTCCTACTTTGCAGTCTCTGAAGGGCAGTCCCTACCTACTACGCTCCCCATCCCAACCCAACCCCAACGGTGAGGCTGCTCTGGCCATTACACACGGCCACAGGCGCAGTGCACCGTGCCCTGGGGAGCCCCAGCAGCAGCAGCACCAGGAGCAGCAGAAGCCCACCGTTCTTCAAGCCTTGCACAGCTATTTGCAAAGGTTTATGGAGCACAGATAAAAGGCTATGTTAGAATTTGTCAGCTTAAGCAGGACATATGGGACTGGGAGAGCCACCAGCTCCTGGGAGTCCTGGGCCCTGATGTGGGCAAATGCTCTTCATGGGGATCCTGGACTCGCCTGCGCTTCTGTGCAAAAGTAGGGAGAATCTTCTGATACGGGACTCTAGAGAAGAGGAATTTCCTTGGCTGCTCACAGTGACCCAAGCAGAACTTGGGGATGTCAAAGGAAACCCAAGCCACCAACACCGAAAGTTCTGCCCTTCCTGGAGACCTTCTGGAGCCCTCAGGCTGGGAGCAGAAGGGAGCGTGGGGAAACAGCCGTGTGCCAGACTTCCCTCCATGAGGCCTTCAGCTCCACAACTTGTCACAGCTTCAAGGAAACTCGTCCAAACCAGTATTTTCCATGATCCTGGTGCAGAGGAAACTGAGCACACACACAGGAGAAAGGGGAGAGAAAGGGGAGAGAACGTGTGAAGTGCAGCCCCCTGTGCCATAGACAGGGTGCTAGAGGCCAAATAAACAACCCAAAGAAATGAGCAAAGGTCCTGGTGCCCTTTGCAGTGGCTTGCAAAGCTGCAGCTCTGACAGCATTCAAGGGGGATGGGGTCTCCCTTCTGCACGATTTGCCCCAGGACAGTGCAAGGATACAGAGTAGAAAAACGTTGCTTGTGGAGATGCTCACAAGCTTCAGTAGTTGGGGAGCTGGGAGACGGTAATCTCCCCAACTTGTGACCAAGCCGAAATGCAGCTCCTGAGGCCAGCAGTGCCTCACGGGCTCCGTGCAGGAGGCTGCACAGCAGCACTGCAGTGTGGGGGCCTGTCCTGAGGTGCCTGGGGTCAAAGTGCGGCAGATCCAGGGTGCCGGGGCTCTACAGATCCCAAAGACAGGCAGGGTGCCAGGAGAATCCAGGGTGCCTGGAACTATATCCAGGAACAAACACGACCTAGAGGTGTCAAGGAGAATTCCCGGGATCAGGTAAGGCACAAGCTGAGAAATGGCTTTCCTCGGGATCAGATGAAGGAAAGCTGGGAAATATTCATGGGATACAAAAATCCTGGCATGAGTCACGCTTTTGGAGCCTGGCAAGGACAAGGCTCCCAGCTGAAGCCCTTCGGAAGGAAGGAAGGTGTTAAGGGCACGTCTGCTCTTTCCTGACAGAGCATCTCTAGCTCAGGTAGCACAGACCAAGGAACCTTTCTGAGCACGTTTAAAAGCACAGGGCCTGTGGAGCCTGTCTCAGGAGAGCAGATTCCTTGAGCCTGCAATAGGACATCCAGTGCCCTGTGCAAAGCAGCTCCCAGCACAGGAACCATCTTGGAGCCTTTTCCAGGCAAGTCTGGGTTATCTCCAAGGAAGGACCTCTGAGCATCTCTCTATGTCTCTGGGCCACAGTTTGGCCACGCTCATGGAGAAGAAGCTCCTGTTCTCAGCCTCTAGGAAGTGTTTCCCACTGCCTGTTGTTTCCCTGGTGCCCGTGGTGCCATCAGGACGCCTCTCCTTGCAGAGGGCACATGTGGCTGCTCCCAACCCAGCAGCTGCCCCGATGGGATGGAGGAGAGCTCCATGGCGGGTGCCAAGCCCAGCACATCCCTGCTGCTGCCCGTGGCCACCAGAGCCAGGAGTCTCCTCCAAACGCCTCCCACAGCCAAGAGCCACTGCCCTCGCGGGTGCTCTGGCAGGAGAGCCCTCGTGGCCGGCGCTCAGCCCTGCCTGCCTGCTGCCGGCCTGCCCGGCGCTCCGAGCACACGAGCTCCTGCCGGCCGCACGGCTCCTGCCAGCCCTGCTCGGAGCCTGCTCCTCCCGCGGCCCCACTCGCAGGGACAGCTGGAACCTCCCTGCCCGCCCGGCCACGAGGCTGCTGCAGCCCCCAGTGGCCCTGCCCGCCCCACGCCTGAGCCCGCCCCGGAGCGGCCGCCACCGCCCGCCTCGCGGCTCTCATTGGCTGGCGCAGCCATCAGTAGGAGCCAGCCCGGCCCTCAACCCCAGCCCCAGCCAATGGGAGGGCCGAACCGGGCGCTGCCATGGCAACACTGCACCCTGCCGTGGTACCGGCAGCCCTGGCCCAGCCCTCCTGTTGGCGGTGCCATCTTGTGGGGGCTGCATGGGGCGTCGCAGGGCTGGGGGCAGCCGGGCCCGGCGTGCGGGGCCGTGCGGGGCTGCGGGGTCTGGGGCCGCCCTGCCAGGCTGGGGCTGCGCAACCGGAAGGGCCCTGCAAGGCTCTGGGCTGTGCTGGGGCCTGCGCGGGGCAGCCCTGGCACTGAAGCTGGTGCTCGCCCTGCTGCTGACCCCTGAGGGATAAAGGATTTTCTGAGGCTAACCATTATGGGAATAGCTAGGAGGAAAGGTTAATAAGGATCACCTGGTGAAGGTAAAGAGATGTGGGGATATAGATGTCACCTGTAGAAGATTAGGGAGTGCCCTTCTCTGGGACTGGTCACTGGGTAATTGGCACCCCTGGTGGGAAGGTTGTATAAGTACCGAAACACAGAAGTTAGAAAGGGCTGCTGGGATCTCCTTCTCCATTGCCTGTGAGGAGCCTCTTTGTTGCCTGCGTTTTCAAAGGGCTGCTGGAAGCTGTCCCACTGCTCAAGCCTCGCAAAAATACAGCGAAACAGGCACACATTGTGTAGAGACAAGCAGGAATTGGCTCTCTTCTGGGCCCTCTCCTGGCCACCTTGCTCCCAGTGCACAGCCTCTCCCCACCAGTCCCTTTCATCCCCAGGGACAGCTGCCTTGTTGGACGCAGGATGAGGGCCATGAAAAACCCAAAGCTCCCACCTCCCCCACGAGAATCACTCACTGCTGGGGGCCTCTTGCCACTCCACTAAGACCAAGTGTGTAACGTAGCAAAGAGCCAGGGACGAATACAGCCGCAGCAGGATGCTATTCTGAGACTTGAGGGTGCAGTTGCCTTCATTCTCCTCTATGAATCTCCTGCACTCCTCAAATGACTTGTACTCCCAGCCTGTGTAATACAAATGTATCTCAGAGAAGCAGCACTGCCCTCCACTGCCTTGTTCTTTCTCAGACCTTCACAGTAGGAGAAAGCTCAAGCAGAGCTGGCCAATTTTGGCACCAGGAAGCACTCAGAGGGCAGGCAAAAACTAAGAGGAGTGATGCAAGGTTATTAAATCTTCACATCAGTGTCCTTTTATGGAGCAGCTTGCTAGCACCACCCAAGAGCTGCTGCCATTGATAAGCAAACGACAGTAACTGCAGCGCATGGGCTCCAAGGGACCTCCTGGTCAGGCACACACGAACACAGCTGTGCCCGCTTCTGCAGGAGCCAGAGCAGAGGGAGCCTGAGAAGAGCTTTCAGAAGGGGGAACCTCCCAAAACACAGCAAGCACAGATGGGAATTGCAAGCATTTTGAGCTTACTCTGGGATCACCTGTAGACAATGCAGAAAAAGAGGGAGAAGGCAGGAGAGGGAAGGAGAGAGAGACACCCACAGAGCCAGATGGGCAAGCACACTGCTGAAGGAGCCAAAGGATTGCTTGGAGCCTTTGGGCTCAGTGTTGTATCAGGAGAGAAGCCATCTCTGCAAGCCTCCTGCCTCTCTGTGGCCCTCCTCACTGAGCACTTACCAGCATAAAGCAGGAGGTCGAGGCAGCAGGAGAAGAAGCAGGCCTGCCCAGTGATCCTGTGCTCTCCAGCCACCTGCTTCTCCAGCCTGGAGAGCACTTCTGCACACTCTGGGTACCTGCGGAGGAACACAACGAGCCTCCATAGAGCACCTCCTCGGTGTGGCATCCAAGCCAGCAGCTCCAGATACTTCCCACTCCCCTTCCCATCTTCCGTCTCTTTCCCTCCTTTGCTCTTTCTGCCAACTCCATTGGCCTTTGCAGTGACCCCCTGACACCGCGCAAGGGCAGGGTGTGCAGCAGCAGGATTACCTCATCTGGAGAAAGAGCGCGGTGAAGAGCGGGGTGAGGACCTTGGAGTCCAGGTCGGGCTTCTCCAGCTCCATGCTCAGGCTCATGGCGCGATAGCCTGGCGAGACAGAAGCAGACTCGCACAGGCTCTCTCTGCAGAGAGCTATTCTCACAGGGAGTGCGGGCACTACCTACCGACGGTGACAGAGAGGGGCAGATTTCCCAGGCTGAGGTTCAGATGGGACAGGGCCTGGGCCCTTTCCGCAGCACTGAGCACCCCTCCTTCAAAAGGCTCCACATCAGTGCTGAGCTGTACGGCCGCCCGCCCGTACTGCAGCCACTCATGCAGGCTGCCCAGCTCCTGGCAGTGCTGCGCATGCTCCATGTAGGACTGCAGGATCTGAAATGGTCCAAAGGGGCGAGTGTGCAAAACACTAAATCTCCCCAAGGGGATTCTCTGGCCTAGGGAACACAGGCCATGAACCCAATGGGCACTTTCCCTCTTCTCTTTTACTCGCAAGCCTCTCACCCAAGAGTTGGTCTCAGATGACCAACTCTTATGCTCTTCTGATTGTGGCCATGTCACGACAAGGGCCACAGGGCGCTTCTAAAGAAGAGGTTTATATAAATGGTCACAAGGAAATCCCACAGTACAGAAACTGGTTACAATTAGGAAACCAGTCCCATGGGAGGAGCAACCCAAACCAACAACACCCATGCCTCCTAGAGGCTTGCAAAAAAAAAAAGCTCAACCATGTAGCCATCCCCATGGCATTTGGCCTCTTCTTGCCAGCAGGGCAAAGGAGCTCTGTCAGAAACACATCTGCTGCTGCTGCAGAGAGCAGGCACTTACGTGACTCGCGTGCTCCGACTCCACGTCCGTGCGGAGCTTCATGCGCGCTGCCAGGCGCGAGAGCCTCTGCCCGCTGGACGTGTTCCGCTGGCTGAAGAGCTGCCGCAGGAGGGCAAGGCAGCGGCTCTGCCGGAACAGCCAGGGGAGTCTCTCCCTCCTGCAGCACAAGAGAAGCTGCTGGGCCCAGCCACGAGCCACACAGGGCTGAGTGAGGAGGCTGGAGACAGCCGGGGAGCGCAGGAGGCTGCTCAGGCAGGCAGGGCTTGTGGGACGGGGCAAGAAGCAGCACCGGGGAAAGATGACTGCTCACAAGGACGTGCTGGCACCACGGTGCAGGGAGCAAAAGGGCTGCTGCATGGCAGCCTGGTGACTGGCTACTGCCTTCACAGCCTCCACGCCCACTAACAGCTCCCTGCTCTCACCCACACCATCCCGAACACCCAGCACAGGCCACCCCACCATCCATCGGCCTCCAGGGGCCTTCTGCACCTTTCCCCATTCTAAGAGCTACGCTCTGCAGTGAAGCTGAGGCAGGTGTGGGTCAAGGGCCTCAGGCCAGCACGGAAATGGCTCATTCTTGCCTTCCCTTTCCCGTCAGGGTCTTACCCTGCTTCTTGAGGGGTGGAGGAGTCTCTGCTCTTCCTATAAGAGCCATGGGGCGACTTCTGCAGCAGAGACTTGAAGAAGACACCCGCCGAGGTGACTGGGAATTTCCTCTTCAGCAGGCTCAGTGCCTTTCTGATGGTCTTCTCTGCCAAGTCCATATGCACCCCATATTGTAGCAGACCTGCATGGGAGAAGGGCTGTAAGGACAGTCCCAAGGGGCTCCTACTGAGGACACACCAACTTTCAAGGCTGTGGCTGATTCAGGGCCAACGGCCTTGACTGCCTTTGGCTGGAGGGCAAAGGGCTCACAGAAGACACTGTGCAGAGCAGCTGCCCTTGCATCCGAATGCCAGGAATGTCCCCACAACCGCCCCAGGGCCCCCAGGAGGCTGTGTAAGTCCTCCCACCAGCAGAGCCCTCAGGTCCTCCCTGTCACTTTACCTCCCCTTTCAGGCTGAGGAAGGCGGCTTCTTCAAAGCTGGCCAGCCCCTTGCCTTCCTTACTCAAGGAGCTCCTCAGGGCCTCAGCTTTATTCAGGCTGGTGAAGGCCTTTGGACAAGCACACGGAGAGCAGGTGAGCGTCGGTGCGGATCCTGCACGAAGCCCCACCACTGCGACCTGCTTGCCTCCCGCATCTCTCTGAGGACGGGTCACCTCTGCCCCAGCAATGCCCACCCTCACACACAGCACAGCACTCCTTGCAGGTGCACCTCGTGCCAAGTTTGTGCTTCTCTTGCCACAGGAGAGGCAAGCAGGAGGAAGAGCCTGGGTCTGAGCACAGTTGTTCATGCCCAGGTGCCACAGAGGCCTATCCTTTCTCAAGGGGGAAATGGGCTTGCCCAGGGCAAGGCAACTGGGAGGACTCCATGTGCAGGGGGCTCTGGCAAGCAGGCCGGCTCACCAGGTAGTTGTTGGAGACGTGCAAGTAGCCAGCTGCACTTTCCAGCAGATAATATATTGCCCTGGCATCATTGCCCATTTCCAGATGGTGGTGAGCCAAGGGCACGAGCACCAACTCCACAGTGGCCTTGCATTCACAGGAGCAGGCAGGACCGGGCATCCCTTTGGTCTTGTTGGGCACCGTCTTCTCTGTCTTGGCCATGAACTGTTCCATGGCTCTGTTTGGAGACAAGATCACAGAGAAAGAGGAGACACGCTAGCATCACCTGCCCTGCTCTGCCTGCCTTGAGGAAGAGCATGTCCTAGCGCACCTGGCACTCGCATTCTAGCACTGCAATGCCCAGCTTGCAGCAGGGCTCTCTTACAGCCAGAAAGCCCTAAGATGCCAGGGCTGCTGCACCGCAATGGGACAGTCCTCACTGTGATCCCCCTGGCTTCCTCAAGCCATCGCATCCCAGCTCCCACCCAGCAGGCCGGACCTTTCCTCGGCTGGGGTCACAGGCAGTAGGCAAACCTGGGAACTCCACTTGCCCCCCCAGAGACTCTGAGCCCGCTGACTTCCACTAATAATCAAATGCTGCTCTCCTCACTGTGAGGTCTCATCCCAGAAGCTCATTTTATTCTGCTGGGCTCCTGCAGGATATGCAAACAAAGCATGAGTGTTGCCGGCCGCTGTCTCCGGTCTCAGCTAGTAGCCGTCTCCGGGCTCCAGCAACAAAATGTGTTC
Source organism: Tinamus guttatus (assembly GCF_059628265.1). Taxonomy (NCBI): domain Eukaryota; kingdom Metazoa; phylum Chordata; class Aves; order Tinamiformes; family Tinamidae; genus Tinamus; species Tinamus guttatus. The sequence goes on from NW_028288621.1 coordinate 36,644, forward strand.
ACCCAGAGGTCGGGCTCTCTAGGGCCATCCTACCCTGCTAGGGGACAAACCCCGTAACACCAATATGGTTAAAGTGGAGTGCCATTTGTTGTTTACTGCTCGCTACATTTATACTCCTTTCGAATGCGGAAGCTTGCTCTGCCACCAATCAGCAACAATGCCACCCCACATGGCTAGGTACTGATTCTTCAAAGTAAGACAGCTGACTAGCCTTAAGTTCTGTTAACCCTTTGCTTTCCGTAACATCACGAGATCTTCCGAGCGCCAGGCCCTAAGCCTAAGTCAGGCCAAGTCAGCTTATGTCAAGCACGAAGCCATATTTCTATATCTATAGAACCGACCACACATGAGTTAAATATCCCCTCAGTTCTCAAGGGGCACAAGTTGCATCTTGCATACTCTGTCAGCAAGACAGCAGAGCCAAGGTACGGGCGGCACCTCTTTTCCTGGCCGTTTTTCCCCAAGATCTCCCTTCTCTGCATGTGTGTTATGTTTTGGGCAAGGGTAGCGCACCCACCAGGAAATGCACCTTGACCTGCTGGGCTGCAGGGTGCACTCCATGGCTCTCATCACTGCCGGGAGAGGGGCTTCTCTCTGGTGATTCCAGGGAAAGGCAGGAAAGTGCTCAAGGGGACAGATGCTCTCTGCTCTGTGCACAGCATGCCTCAAGCTGTGCAGCTGTGCTCGGGGGAGGACTCAGCTTCTCTTGGGAAAGCATCTGCACTGCACTGAAAGCGCTCCTGGGTTTCAGAGAATTGCTTCTGAAGACAGGCCTGGAGACAGAGGAGCACCCCCAGGAATAGTGCAAGCACCGTGGGAAGGCCCAGGCTGCAGAGCACGCAGGCAGCATACCCGTAGTGGCAGGGAACTCATCCCCCACGGTCTCCGTGTTTGTCCAGCTGGCAGAGCAGCCTTCGCCAGCATCGTTGTCCCAGCTCTCTCCCTCCTGGATGCTGCTGACGGCCAAGCGGTGGAAGGCCACAAAGTCCCCTCCGCCGCAGCACTGGCACTTGTGCGCCTGCTCCTCCAGGAAGGCTGCGCATTTGCGGTGCATGGCCACCCTCTGCGCCTTGGGCCACAGCTCGTAGGCGGCCTCCCGCAGCAGCGGCGCGCGGAAGGCCAGGACGTCGGCCTGCAGCTCCTCGCTCTGCTGCTCCTCTGAAAGGCAATGGGGCGCTTCAACAGCCAGAGCTGGGGCCACAGCTCAGGGCCATCACAGCCAGCGCATGAAGGACGGGGAGCCCTCGGCGGGGATCCTTGGCAGGAAAGCAGCGCTCCTGCACTCAGAGCCTCATCGCACTTGAGCAAAAGGGCCCCCTTGCCTCACTGAGACTAGCATGACTGCTCTGCTCTGCCTCCTAACAAGAGAGCAGTCAGAGGCACTGCAACCGGCAGCACAAGGAAGCCACAGCCAGCTCCTGCTTTGCAGTCTCTGAAGGGCAGTCCCTACCTACTACACTCCCCATCCCAGCCCACCCCCAACGGTGAGGCTGCCCTGGCCATAACACACGGCCACAGGGGCAGTGCACAGGGCCCTGGGGAGCACCAGCAGGAGCAGTACCAGGAGCAGCAGAAGCCCATGGTGCTCCCGGGCTCCTCTTAACACCACTTGCCTTTCTCTTCCTCCTGAGTTCTGGCAGACCACTTGAGGGAAACACTGCTGTCTTCTGCCACCGTTTTGGCATTCTGCCACCTCAAGATGTTGCTTTTCACCAAGATGGTCAGTATCTGGTTCATGTTGGCCCTGGTCCACTTGGGAAGGATGTGGAACAGCAGCTCTGTGGTGAACATCGACCCAATGATGGCTGCACACTTCAGAACCATCCGTTCCGAGAAATTCATGCTGTCCAGCTCAGTCAGTGCAATCCCTGACAAAAACAGGACACACATCTGTCTCTTGCCCTCTCCCCAGGCTGAGGCCAGCGAGGCCTCATTCTCTTTAACGCAGGAAGCGCTGGCATTTAGCCTTGCTTCCTTGGGACCGAACCCATTGGGCAAGGGCAATGCAGGGCACACATCTTGAACATGGCGCATCTCCCGTGCAATCACACGGAGCAGGGTCTGGGGAAAGCAGAAACCCCCGAGCAAATGCTGCAGGTACAGCAGGGCTCAGCCCCTCACCTTTCAGGGTGGGCGGAAGCACAGTGTGCTGCAGGTTCACATCAGCTTTGATGGTGCACACCCTGCAGTCCTGGTGCATGCTGGACCTTCTGGATGGGCCGACACAAGGAGCCTCCATCACAGAAGCTGAGCAGAGCAAAAGAGCAGGATAACGCGGTTACCACTAGGGAGATCCTTCGTCCCACAGCCTGAGCTTGAGAGCATTACTGATCTTCCCTCCCTCCATCCTCCTCTCTTTCGCATTCACCCCCAGCAGGGCTTAGAGCAGCTGGGGCCTCACGGCAGCAGGATGAATCCTGCCATGTTTGGCTGCAGGGCTGCAGACAAGGGAAACTGCAGCCACGGGACTCGCAGCACTGCTCCAGGTATGAACCACCTCAGCTCATACTCATTTCTGACCACAGCAGGGCTTAGCTTAGTGCCAGGGAGCACCTCTTCTCCCTGCTTGTCATTTTCTTCCAAATCTGCATTGCTGCTGGCCTTCACAAAGCCACCCCAGTCCCCAGCATGTGCTTGGCCTATTGCAGCAGCAAGGCACACAGGAATCCACACCTGATGGAGATCAGGCTCTGGACTGCTGCTCCATCTGGCCACGCCAAACTCACAGGGGAACACAATGACAAGAAGGGGTGGTGGAAGATGGACCACACCAACTAGGCAGTCAGCCACAAAGGTGCTTATTGAAGAGGGTCTCCCACTTGGCCTCTGTTCCATCATCCTTCCGTAGTGGATGGAGCAAGAGCATGTTGTGCTCGTGGAGGTAGCGCAGCAGTTCCTCACCGTAGTAGGGCATCCCACTGCTTCTCTGCATCAGGAACCTGGAAAGGAGCAGATGCAGCCGGGAGTGACACAGGCAAAGGAAGGCAGGACCCTCCTCAGAACAGCCTCTTCACCAGCCGCGACTCCCCCTGCCTTTGGCACGTGAGCTGTCCTGAAGACACAGCGCTTGCTGAAAGCCACAGAAAAACAGAGCTCAGCAGCCCTGCCTGCCACTTACATCTCTAGGTCATGGGGCACACTGACCACTCCGAGGTACTGGCAGGCTTTCTGCACGACTGCTGCAGGGTTCAGCTCCTCCAGATGAATATAGGTTGTTTGCTGCAACTTCATGATGTCTGCTGCAGCTTTGCAGAGCCTCTGTCCTCTGCAGGGACCAGGAGCAAAGCCCATGACCATAAAGCTTTGGACGTCTCTGAGCACTTGTGACGTAACAGCCCAGGAGGAAGAGTCGATGTGGTGTGCGTTGTCAACGAGAAAGAGGATGTTGTCTTCAAAAGCCTGAAACAAACAGGTTTCCAGGGTGGATTCTGAGCAATTCTCACACATCGTCACTGGGAGGGACTTCGGCCAGCCCCTCTCCAGACAGAGAACGCTCTGCAGCCTCTTTCCTCTCCCTAGCTACTTAGCAGTTCAGTATCTCCCCAACTCTTTCTTTCTCTGGGACTTGAAGGTCTCTCGGACAAGGGGATGCAGAAAGACTCCATTCCTCCTCCTGACTACGAGTCCTCTGTCTTGACAGGAGGAAAGTTACCCGGGGGTTGGCACGGGACGTTTAGCCTCTGATGGGCAATGACTCCAGTACATCATCCTCCTGCCACCTCCCAGCACTCTGCTGCAGAACCCTCAACCTGTTGGCTTGCTTTCCTTCTCTGGTCCATGAGGGAGAGAATTGCTCATCTTCTGCAGTACCTTCTTAAAAGCCAGCTCCTCTTCTACTGCCCTTTGAGCGCTGCTCATCTGTGAAACCTTCCCTGAGACGGGGAACTGGCCAAAAAGCACAGGCACAGAGAAACAGCCTTTCAGGGCATTTCAGCAAGACAACCCAGCACGCAAGCCCAACCGAACAAAACGGTGCTGCCCTCAGCCTCTTAGCTCTCCTCCACACAATGGGGAGGAGACAGTGTGGACGCCAGCTTGAGCCTAGAGAAGAGCTCCTGCTGAGGCTCTCTGGCAGAGAGCTTCTAGCCAGTGTGTTGGAGGTGAGGGAGGAAGGCAGAGGGTGGCAAGAGGAGAAGAGCTTGTTTCCTCACAGTGGGTATTCTGGGATGGGGTAGAGCGCTCAGGCAGTGGCGAGCTCAGCAGTAGCTCATAAGCCCCATCTCAGAGCCGCCTCTCTGCAATGGCCTTTCCAGGCCGCTGAACTGCCAGCAGCAGCCTGGCACTTGAACTCACTCCAAACAGGGAGCTGCACGCTGGGACTACACCAGCTGTGTGCTATCCCCCGGCTCTTCCACCAGAAGCTAAGGCCACTGCCCAGGAGAGCAGCCAAATTACCACTGCCGTGGGACGTCTCACAAGCAGACCTTGGCCCTGGCCAGAGAGGGCTCTCGCTCTCACCTTCACCAGGAAAGGGCATTGAGGAGGCAGTAGCTGCTCTCTTCCAGGACTCCTTTGAGCTTCTCCTGAAGGAGATTGACCCGGATTACAAGATACAGACTCAGTGTGAGTTTTCCATCTTGCTCCGTTTATTAACCCAGATATGTGAACATTTATACCCTACAGGTATCCAGGGGCTTTCCCAAGCTCACAGGATTGGCTGTTGGCTGTTGCTTAGCAGATTGCTAAGCTGCATTTGCATGGCCCAATCACAAGCCTCCTTCCTTAACCGGTACGGGCAAGTTTCAGCAAGTTGCTTGCTTAGAAACAGCAGCTTCCTTATTTCACCTTGGTCAAGCACAGGTCATTGCCACCCCCTGTACATTACTTGACAAGGCACGGGTTGTGTATCCCAAGATGTCCCTGATCAGCCAGCCACTCTTCCACATTCTCCTGCAGTACGAGTTGCCTGGCGCTGCAGGATTTGCAGGCCTGCAGACCCATTGCCATGGCCAGCATCACTCGTACGACGGAGTAGTCCTGCTTCAGGCTGAGCTCCGTCAGCTCCACAGCCACTACCCTGCCGCGCAAAAGCAAAAGGCACCGAGATTCAGACAGGCCCCCAAGAGTCCCAGACCTCTAAAGCAACACTCTTAGGGAGAGGCACAATGTGGGGCTGAGAACAAGGGCACTCTGGACATACAGCCCCAGGCCAGCCCCTCAGCGCTTGCAGCATTTGTCAGGCAGGCCACTTGGGCTTCTTCCCTTCAATCTGCAGCTGCAGGAAATGCCATGGGCTCAGGCTCTACTTCGCTTTGTGCCTGGCCCAAAGCTCAACAGCAGGGGCTGCAGAAGGCCTCAAGACCTAGGAGGGGAGCACGCGGCTGCTCTGCTCCCAGGCGCATGGAGACGTTGCCTTATGAGGGCTGCTAGAGCCCAAGGGCCAGGCACACTGGCAGGGGACCTTGAGGATCCTGTGAGTATCAGTAGGAAGGCAGGGGAGGCAATGCACCCACACTGCTCAACAGCACTCACCTGTGCCCAGCAGCCCGACTTAAATTGGCAAGCTCAGCGAGTAAATGGCTCTTTCCAGAGCCTTTCATGCCCTCAAGTGCCAGGATGCAGCTTTCCTTCCTAGCCACGTAGCCTTGCACATAGCTTCGAAAGAGGGCAATCTCCTCCCGGCCTGCAAAGGCAAGCAAGAGAGCAGGCAGTTGCAGCAAGCTCAAAAGCAAAGAACCGTTGGCACCCTTCCCTCTTGCCACCATGGCACATCCTCCCTCCCTGCCTCCCCATTTCCTCTGTGGGACTAGCTGGTCTCAAGGGCAGGAGATGGGTGTTCAGGAGACCAAGGTGTTCTCTACCTACCGAGCAAGGGGGAATTCTTGGGCCTCTCCTTTTTGAGCTCCATGCCAAACATGCTAGCAGGAGAAAGAGAAAAAATAAAGTCAATTCAGTAGGCAGAAGCTGGAGGGTGTAGTGTCACGCATGGAGCTGTGGGTGTGCCCTTGGGTGCCCACTCTTCTTTGCAGTGGCCTCGTGTGCTGCCCACACTCCATCCATTGTTCCTGCCAACTGCTTCCCTGGACTTTGCTCACAAGGAGCAACTTGGAGAAGCAGGGCCTTACAGCAGATGCTGCAAAGGTGAAGACGAACAAGAAAAAAAACTATCTGTTCAAGCCAGGATAACATTCAAATGCAGCAAGCACAACAGGCGGAAAGCACCTGCTACCTGGAGAGGGGCTGCAAGGCCCTGTGTGCCTACAGACACCCACCAGCCTTCTCCATCCCTACGGCATCACTCCTAGTCTCCTAAGAGCAGGAGGCCCATGGGTAGGCAGGCCAAAAGCAGAGCCTTGCCCTGGCTTTCCATGTTCTCAACCCCAGGGACGGAGGCCCAGGCAGGGCCCAGCTTGCTCTCTTTCTGCACAGCTGCTCTGTGCTGACCAAGAGTTGACCCATGGCTCCACGTGCCCCCAAGCAGCCTGCTCAACAAGGACACTCACAGCTCCTCCGAGATGCCCAGATATTGATGGATGGGGCCAGGATCAACAACGCCCTTCATCTTCACCTCGGGCAGCTCCTTGAAGCAGCTATGGGGCAGCTGAGAGGCAGCGTAGGTCGCTGTGTCGCATGACACTACCCCAGGATAGCACTCCATCAGCCGGGCTGCCAAGTTCACCTTCTGGCCGATGACTGCCACAGAGAGAGAGCGCACATCGATGTGCTTAGGAGACCAACCCCCTGCAGCCTCCAGGGCCAACGGCTGCCTGGCCTGCAGCACAGGCAAGCCCCCGACCCCTGGGAGCACAGCCCCAAAGGGCAGCAAGGCCCCATTCCCCCCACCACAGTGCCCCCGCTCTGCTCTGCCATCCCCGCTAGACCACAGGCCCGGCCCTAGGCCCGGCCCAGCAGACACGGGCCACAGGCTGCTCCCTGCCGCTCCGCCGCTTCCTTTGGCGCGCGGCTCTGCCTGCACAGAGCCCCCAGGCGCGCGCTTCTCGGGCGGCCGCGTCCTACCTGTGTACTCGTGCCTCCCCGTGGCTGACCACTCCACAGAACACCGTCCCGTTCGTGACCCAACGGACACCGGCCCTGGCACACACAGAGAGGGACAGGGATTCAGCAGGGTCCGGGCACAGCCCTGCCTGCCCACCTCCCTTCACACCTGCCCCACCTCCCTTCACGCCTGCCCGCCTCCCTTCACGTCTGCCCACTCACATCAATCTTCGTGAACCTCGAGACGCACGCCTTGGAGATTCGGAGAGCACTTTCCAAGGCGTGGATGCTCTTGCTGGGCACCTTGTCTCCAGGGAGTCCAAACACACACAGCAGCGTGCAGCCCTGCAAGGATGGAGGCAGCGCACCTTGAGACAAGGGCGACAGCAATCGGTTCTTTCCAAGTGATTCCAGGCTCCGTGGAGCCCAGTGGAGCTTCAGAGCAGCCTCAAGCAAAAGCCTGCTGATCCCAGCACCAAGGCAGAGCTGCTTTGCTTTTGCCCACTGCTCAAGAGGCAGAGCCACTTCCCTTTGCTTCGCTGCCCACACTTTTGTGGGGTGCACGGCTCCCCCACACTCACTTTGTCAAACAGGCAGATTTTGTTGATCTCGCCCTTGTAAGGACAGATGATATCCGATATAATGACGCTGCTGTCCTGGATCCCCTTGCATATGTGCTCTAAGCTGACGTCCTTGCAAAGTGCAGCTTGACAAAGAGGCAGCTGACCGGACGCAACTCAGATAAGCAGTCCAGCGCCTGTCCGTCATTGATGTGGAGGACAAGAGCAGGAGAGTTTCAGCAGCCGCCTCTGCCTGAGCCCCCGCTGCCTGCAGCAGTGACCAGGGCAGAGCGCACGGCTGGGCAGGAGCAGGTGCTGTCAGAGCAAGGAATAAATCCTCCCCTCTGGGCAAAGCCAGCATCAGCACAAGCAACACAATCCTGCAATGAATCACTAAGCAGAGAAATGACTGCCAGGAACACACCACCTTGCTACAGGTATGGACACAACAGGCCACCCTCAGTGATGCTCTTAGGACTCCAGGGGAAGCTCACTCTTAGCCCACAGGCATGTCCAGAGCCGTAGCACTGGAAAACGCAGAGGGAAATCCACCTCCCACCACCCACCTCTCTCTGCAGGAGCACCGGGCGGGCAGGCTCCTGGCATGGGCCACTCAGTGCCCAATAGCCCCAGGCTCTCTCTAAGCCAGCCTTTTCTTTGCCTGCTTTCTCGAGAACTCCCTCTGCGCAGTGCACAAGCCCTCCTCCCCTCCCAAAATGCATCTCCCAGCAGCTCAGGCTTACCTTCCGCACAACAGTTGCTGGGATGTACTTGTGCAGCTGCTTCCCCAGAACATTATAAGGGGGTAGGGTTACAGCAGGCCTCAGGATGCCTAAGGGAGGAAGAGCCACGTGGTCACGGGTGCCATGGTGCCATAGGCCTGCCTAGGAGGGTGCTGGGAAGCAGGGGCTGGCACGGGAACGCAGGGAAAACAATTCTTCTCCACTGGCATCTCTGTTCCTCTTGCAGGTGCTCAGCCAGAGCAGCCCCCTTCTAGGAGGAGGGAGCAGCCAGCCCCTGGATGAAGCTCTCAGGCATGAGCACTAAGCGCAAGCGAGAGAGGGCACAGGGCATTCCTCGCTGGCCCCTGGAGAAACCCCCCCCTATCTTTCTGGGTGACCTCAGAAGAGCACAGAGTTGGCCCTTACCTGCCAGTTGAGGCACAGAGGAGTTCAGCTGGCCTCGTTTCACTTGGGGCAAGATGTCTTCATATTCACCCTCAGACACCTGGTCCATGCCTGTAGCCTAAAGACACAGAGAACAAAAAGGGCTCAAGAACAGCTCCATGACCCACAGAGGACGAAGGCCAAAGCCTTCCAGGTGCCCCGACCCCCCTCCTCAAACCCAGTAAGCAGAGTCCAGTGCTATCCCTGAGATAGAAGGGCAATAGCTACAGCTCCCCATCTACATCAACACCTGCCACTCCGTCCACCTTCATCTCCTCAGCCTTCTCACACCTTCCAAACTCAGGCCCACATCTAGGGCCTCCAAATTGCTCTAGAGGCCATCCCACCCACCTTCACTGCACATCCATCAAGTCTCCTTGTCCTGATCCTGCTCAGGTCACAGAGCTCCCAGCAGCGGGCTGACAGGATAATGTCACTCACATTGGCATCATGTTGGGCCTGCCAAACGTCATCCACAGCCTGGCCAAGGATCAGGAAGCGCCTCTCCTTTCCATCTCCCACAGTCACATAGGACATGTGCCCTGCGGAGATCCCTGTTGGGGAGAGACAGGCAGAGCTGAGGCACACAGCCTTTGCACCTCCCCAGCCCCCCACAGTTGGACTCTTCCCAGGCTCCATTGGAAACTCCACCATGGCCTCAGCACACTGGCACTTGTGCTCACTCTCTGCATGTTTTGCATGCAGGCAGCTCCTAAATGGCTGCCTGAGAACATACAGGGGCCTCCCACAGCAAAGACCTGCAGCCGCCCGAGCAGGGAGGGATCAGCACCTCTCCCCAACGCTGCAAAGTGCCCTGCGGCTCTGCACAGCCCCACGCACGCCTCTGCGCCCGCTGCAGCCAACCCAGCACTCCCCATACCTATCTTGAGGCGCAGCTTCAGGCCCACATCTGTCTTCCGCACCCTGTACATCTGCTGGATCCGCTGGCTACACCTCAGCACCAAGCTGATGGTGTCGCTCACCTGGGCTTCATTTACTCGCCACAGCACTAGCACTGCATCCCCTAGGGAAAGCAAGGACATAGGGAAGGCTCCCTCCAGGATAGCACTCCATCAGCCGGGCTGCCAAGTTCACCTTCTGGCCGATGACTGCCACAGAGAGAGAGCGCACATCGACGTGCTTAGGAGACCAACCCACTGCAGCCTCCAGGGCCAAGGGCTGCCTGGCCTGCAGCACAGGCAAGCCCCCGACCCCTGGGAGCACAGCCCAAAGGGCAGCAAGGCCCCATTCCCCCCACTACAGTGCCCCCGCTCTGCTCTGCCATCCCCGCTAGACCACAGGCCCAGCCCTTGGCCTGGCCCAGCAGACACGGGCCACAGGCTGCTCCCTGCCGCTGCGCCGCTTGTGATTGGTTACACACAGCTGTCTTTGCGCAATGTGACGCACGGGATTGGTTGTTGCTAGCCCCTCACGCGTTTATTTGATTGGCCTGTACATAAGCCACACCTCCCCAAACTTGCTTTCAGTTTCGTTCCTTGCTGCTTCCTCTTTTCTGCAGCTCATGACCTACAGTAACCCTGTCCCCTTTTTGTTCTTCAGCCAGCCAACCCTTCCCTAAGGCCTTTTCAATCGTATTAGACATACATTTCAACAAGCAAGATACAATTAACACAACATCAACAAAACACAATATCAACACCACCATCCCTGCACTTCGGATTAACAATTGTAACCATCCTGAAATTCCCCATCCACTTAACAAGTTGTCACATTGGTCTCCTGTTCCACAAAGCCAACAACTCTTAACTTGGGTATAACTAACAATCTGCTTTAAGAGCATGACATATTCATTACATCAATATAGCCTCCCTTGCCTGAGGTGTCAGGGAGACACACACTAAGGCTTCCTTTAAGCGATCAAGGAATGACATGTATGACTCCCCACTCACTTGTTTCTCCCATATCAAAGCAAGTTTCTTTTACCATATCCGCTTCCCCTCCGCTCTCAGTCCCCTTTTTAAGCGTCTCAAGATGATCCAGTAAGCCTTTGGCCCAGCCAGGCCGTTCTTCATTCTCAGGTGGAGGGTCCGGCAATGGAGGCGCGGATGGAGCAGGCGCAAGTTGCTCCTCAAACACCAGCATCTTCCAATGCCACGGTGGCCCTGTGCCTGAAGTGCTCGATAGGATAGACAAGACCAACTTCCATGTAGTCGTCAGGTCTCTCACATTTTTATCCTCGCTGGTGATGCGATCCCAAAGCTGCCGCCCCACGTCTTCCCATGTTTCCACATCGAATACTAGGTGGGGCTTGGCTTTGAACCCATTCTCTCTGCACCAGATTGAAAGCTTGCAGAGGGTCTGTTCATCATGCTTAATTCATCTCTTAGAGAGAATATGTTGGAGGAGCTTGGGGCTTTGCAAGTGTCCCTTGTCTCGTGCCCATTTGCATAGCTCATAAAGCTTCTTCATACTCACGCTGGCCTCTCGCTTAGCGAGAATTTGCCCCAGCAAAGTGAGTGCCGCCTCTCGATACATTGTCTTGCCCTTCTCTTTTCCTTTCTCGGCAGTCTTACCACAGTAGGTCTGTGCCTTTTGCGTGCTCTATCTGGGCCGACCTTCTGCCTCTGACTTCCAACCCTTCGTCTGTCTCCTTGACCCATGTCCTCGGGATGCAGATTCAAGGGTTCTCAGTGCTTAGGCAAGCTGCATTAAAGCATAGTTCCAGTGTCTCTGTTCGAGTGCCAGATGTTGGAAGTCAGCTGGAGTCAAGATGTACACTCAATGTGAGTTAAGAATCTTACTCGTTTATTTAACTCAATAACAGCACTTTTATACAGTTTAACCTCGCCCACATGGTGTGCACGCGCCTCAAACAGCTCCCTATTGGCTACAGCCCATGTTCGTGTATACGTATCATTGGCTGGCGTTATGTTTCCGTGCCTTGGATTACAACAGGGCTCCTCCCAATTTGCAGTTGCCTAGGCATCCGGTTTACTTCTTTAGGCAGCCTAATTCCCTCTTGTTACTGGATCAAGGAAAGGTTAGGGGCAAGTCTCCACCTGAAGGCCTGGGTTGTACAGGTCCTCCGGGAGAGCATGGCCCCAGCTGTCTAACCATTCCTCTATAGGTGCCTGGTTGCCAGCTCTCACCTGCAAAGCTTTAACCTCTGGAGGCAAGGAGTGAGTTGTGAGTGGTTGGGACTGCAGCTCTTTTTTGGACTTTCTGTGACTTTTTAGGTGTGCGGTGCCATATGTTGCCTTGGGCAAAAAGGATATGTTTTCCTTGTGGAGGGACATCAGGACATGCTCGTGTCCCTCTCACCTATGAATCCAGAAGTGACTCTTGGGGAGCACTCAGAACGTACAGGCCAACCATGAGCTCCCCCCACCGCACGGCGACCCTCACGCCTGGACCCACCCGGGCCCGCTGCTGCCGCCGCCTCGGATGGTGCCACGGAGGAGCCGGCGCCGAGAGCGGAGGAGCAGGGAGTGAGCGCGGCAGAGGGCGCGGGTGGCTGCAGGAGGGCAGCCCGGAGCGCGCAGAGGGGCCGTGGCGGCCCCAGGGCAGCCCCTCACCCGCCCCCTCTGGCTGTGGTACCCCGGGGCAGGGCTGCCTGTGAGGGAAAGCAAAGCCTTTAAAGGAAGTTTCCACAGGCCTTGAGCCGCTGCAACTAGAAAAGCCCCTGCTCTGCATCCGCCTGGTGCAGAGGGCATCAGCATCACCCAAACTGATGCATTTTTGCTGCGCAAGGAGGGCAGCTCCAGGCAGCCTGAACTGATCCCTGCTGATAGGCAGTCCCTGAGCTGCCTGCAGCGGCAGGAAGTGCTCCAAAGCAGGTCTGAGTACCGTAATTCAGTGTAATTTGCTTCCTGATCACAGCTTGCTTTGGTTAGCTTCATTCCTCGGGGGGGAAAAAAATAATAAAAAAAAGTAATCATCCTGAAAAGACCTTAGAAACCTTTTAATATAACCAAGGTGACACTTACAGGGAGAGTTTGTATCATTTTAATGGCTTATGTACATCAAAAATAATGTTTGACATGGAGTGTTTTATCTGTAACTGCTTTCCAGTGGGCAATGGGAGTTAGGTGTGACACACGCTCCAGGGAAAAGTGTAGAGTTACCATTGGGGGGGCTTTTAAAGCAAAGCAGTGCTTAGAAATCATGTTTACTTTGTACTTAATTACGTCAGCCATTTGCATAGCCCAAAATGGTTAAAGATTTTTTGTTATTATTATTTTTTAAACAACCTAAGGGCAAAACCTTGGGAATCACCATCTTGCACAGTTCTAAAGGGGGTTACATGTCTGTGCTGTCTACATCCCCGCGCTGTTACCACTCCTAAGTGAAAAATTTCAGGTGGAAAAGCTCGTTGATTTTAATGCATCTTTCAAAATCTGCCACCCCCCTGCATTCTTCCCAGGCAGGGCTCTTCCCAACGGGATGTTCCACACTGCTGGGGTGAGGGAGGGCCCATCGGATACAGACCCAAACTCTGCTCTTCCGGGGAGCCCTGCCCTGGAGCCCTGCTTGTTGTGCAGCCCAGTTTCCACACAGCAGAACTAGAGGGGTTTTAGTTGCTTACATTGGTTGTGTGCTGATAAACAAACCCCTCCTTTAAATGTCGCTCCTCGTTTGAAAGTTTGTCAGGAGTGTTTGAACCTGGGTGCCCTATGGAGGTGCGGAAGTTTTTTCCCTGTCTCTGTATTGAAGCTGAATAGGTTTTCGTGCTTACCTCATCTACAAGAAAAGCTGAGGGGGAAACACTAACTTTGAAAGATTTTTTTTTAATGTGTTGTTTTTCCGAAAGCTGCTTGTAGGTGCAGAAGTGGATCCGCATTTACCAGCTATTAGTTGCCCCTCTACCAGTCAGGAGAATTTTAGAACCAAAGTGCCTCAGTCAGGCAGAAATTCCTTCTCAGCTGACTATACATGATTCAGATAAATATATTTGAATGTCCTTCTTTTCTTAGGAACCTTCATTAAGACAATATCTCAATGAAAATGCTTCATCATCAATGGAAGAAATGATTCCACCTCTTTCGGATACCTCATTGTCCTCAGACATGCTTCCACCCTTTTCCTTTGAGATGGAATTTAACTTTACCAGGTAATATATTCCTATGTTTCCTATGTCTGGTCATTTAATACCTTTACAAAGGAAGTGTAATAGTATATACAGTGAATGGTGCTATGTTTAATCTGCAGCTGAAATGCTACAAAGGAACCGTGATTACATTAACCTTAACGTCAGCACCCTAGAAGTGGGGTGACTTTTCCAGAGAAAGTCATCCACTCCTATAAAAATCCTACCTCTTTTCCGACCTCTCTTGGGATCTCTCCTTCACTTGATTGCTGATTAGTCATGTCACTAAATGGTGCTTTAAAGAGTTTTCAGATGGGTGGGAATTAGAGAATAATCGTAACTATTCCTGTGATAGTCTGAGGGCGTTAAGAAAACTTTCTGTTAGCCACTAGTTGTTTACAGAGCAATAGTCAGGGATTAGTGCCGAGATGACCATGAAGATATTGGCTGACATTCAGCCACTGAAATTCTTCAGCTTTGGATTTGAAGCCAGAACCCCCCTCCAAAAATCTTAGACTATTTAATTGTGAGGAGTAGAAATCATTTGCTTAAGACATAGAGATAATTTATTTAAAGGGAGAGTCTGCCTGGCCATTTTAGTGGATTTTTAGTCTCCTGTGTCCCATGATTAAAATAAATAATTAAAAACTGTTTAACTTGACATTTGGGTGAAATAAAGTCCTTGGGTGAAATAAAGTCCTCGTTTATATGCAGAATTCAAAAAAAAAAAAAAAGGGGGGGGGGCTAGTAATTAGCGCATATAAAGAAGCTGATAGCATTCTTAGCTAGAAGAATCCACTATGATCTCAGTATTTAAGTAGGATACATGGCATTAAACAATATGTACTTAATCTGGTATACCATCTATTTTGTAGTCTATAGTGATTTTAAAGAACCCCGATAATTTAATCTTTTTTAAAAAAAATGTTTCAATATTGGCAGGTGGAAATAGCTACCTGTGGGGTGGCTACAGCAGGCTGGAGACCTTCTTGCCCGGGCACATGCTGCTCGGCAGCAGAAAGGTCCGTGCCCGGCCACGCAGACATGTCCGTGGCAGTGTGGACATTTCTCCACGCGCGCTGCACCAGCCTTGGCACCTGCAGCCAGGATGGGCTGCTGAGTGTGGGGCTGCCACCAGGCTGCAGCCATTTGCACAGCTCCCACCGCCAACAGCAGCCCTTGCCACCCCTCTGGGCTGGCCTCAGAGGCTGCTGGGGGCCTGATATTCTGGACACCAGCTTGAATGTCAAAGTTTCTGAAGAGACAGGTCAAAAAAAAAAAAAAAAAAAGAGTAGGGGTGGATTTTCAACCCTGGCAAAATAATCCAAGAAACTGAAGACCCACCAGCTGACTCTTTCATGCATGAGTTGAGAATGTTATCTACTTCTCTGCAAGAAGAACTTTGAACATCTGTCTGCTGAGCCCTTCACATTGACCCCTTGGGTACAATGAGGCCTCCTCCCTATGACACTGATGTACTGAGAAGCACTGGCTGTAAAAGGGCCCTGGAGGCCTGATGCCTCCTGGATGGGGTGACACGATCTCCTTTAGGCATGGCCACGTAAGGATTCCTGCTTGAATTCTGGCTGATCAGTCATGCCCTGTGGGGTGGGGAGAGACCACAGTGTAGCCTTGGAGAAGAAGGGCCTTGTAGGAGAGAAATCACAAGGTGCCAAAGCCTCATCTGAAAGGTGTCAAATCTCTGGGCAAATACTGCAAAGGAGGGACTCCAACATCTTCCTGCTGGTACATTTGGCTTCTGCAGGCAGTGGCAGTGAAGAGTTTCCTCCATGGAGCACTGGAGCCTCCAGTGCCCGGACAGAGCTCTAGGCTGTGATGCACAAGTGCCTGCAAATTCTGGGCAAGTTCTGTGGTGCCGAGCCACAGGCACTCACAGCCCTTGGTGTGCAAAGGAGAGCCCAGCGGCTCCTGCTCTCGCAGTGCAGGAGGGGAGGCTACAGGGGAGAGCAAGGGGCACAGCCTTGCCTCCTGCTGCAGGAAAGTTTCTCAGCATGGGAGCTGGCTTGGCTGCTGTAGCCAGAGCACCGCAGCAGCCTGCTCCCTCCTGGGCTTGGCCGCAGCAAGGGAAGCCGTCGCTGCTGAGGGGTCAGCACTGGGGCCTGCCCTCAGGAGCCCTTTCTCATACCTTCTCCAGGCAGAACCTTGTCGAGACCACAGTGCTCTTCTCCATCACTGACATTTTGACATTAGGGACTTATAGGAGGTGTGAAGGTGGGGGGTAGCCTCAGCTGCAGTGACTATGAGTTAGTGGAGTTCAGGATCCAATGAGGAGGAGGCTGTCAGTAGCCTTGCAACAATGGACTTCAGGAGGGTCAACTTAAGTCTCTTTAGAGACCTCCTCGGAAGAATCCCATGGGCTAGAGCTGTAGAAGGAAGAGGGGCCCAAGAGAGCTGGTTGGTTTTCAAGCGGCACTTCCTCCATGCCCAGCAACAGTGCATCCCTGTGTGTAAGAAGTCAGGCAGAGGGGGCAGGAGACCTCCGTGGATGAGCAGGGAGCTTGTGGCAATGCTCAAGCAGAAGAAGGTGGTATACAGAATGTGGAAAAAAGGTCAGACGCCCTGGGAGAAATACCGGAACGCAGTCAGGGAATGCAGAGATGTGACAATGAAAGCTAAGGCACATTTGGAACACAATCTGGCAAGGGACGTTAAAAATAATAAGAAAAACTTCCTCGAATATATTAACAGCAAAAAGAAGATTAGGGAAAAGGTGGGTCCGATGGTGAAGGGGATGGGCACCCTGGTTACAAATAACACAGAAAAAGCAGAGTTGCCGAATGCGTTCTTTGCTTTGGTGTTTACCAAGGGCAGCCCTTTAGAGTCCCAGGCCCTAGGGACAAGACAAGAAGCCTGGAGAGAGGAAGTCTTGCCTTGGTTAGAGGAAGATGGGGTCAGAGAGCACCTAAGGAAACTCAATACCCACAAATCCATGGGCCCTGATGGGATGCACCCCAGAGTTCTGTGGGAGCTGGCGGATGTCAGAGCTAAGCCACTCTCCATCATCTTTGAAAGATCCTGGAGAACAGGGGAGGTGCTGGAGGACTGGAAGAAGGCCAATGTCACACCAGTCTTCAAAAAAGGCAAGAAGGAGGACCCAGGCAGCTACAGGCCAATGAGCCTCACCTCCGTCCCCAGAAAAGTGATGGAACGGCTCATACTGGCCGTTGTCTCCAGGCACATGGAGGACAAGAAGGTGCTCAAGAGTAGTCAGCATGGATTCAGCAAGGGGAAATCTTGCTTGACTAACCTGATAGACTTCTATGGTGGAATGACAGGCTGGATAGATGAGGGGAGAGCGGTGGATGTCGTCTATCTCGAGTTCACCAAGGCTTTTAACACTGTCCCTCACAACATCCTCCTGGGCAAGCTCCGACAGTGCGCGATAGATGAGTGCACAGTGAGGTGGATTAGGAACTGCCTGGATGGCAGAGCTCAGAGGGTGGTGATCAGCGGTGCAGAGTCTAGTTGGAGGCCTGTAGCTAGCGGTGTCCCCCAGGGGTCAGTCCTCGGTCCAGTTCTGTTCAATTTATTCCTCAATGATCTGGATGAAGGCACAGAGTGCTCCCTCAGCAAGTTTGCTGATGATAACAAACTGGGAGGAGTAAGTGATACCCCCGAGGGCTGTGCTGCCATCCAGAGGCACCTGAACAGACTGGACAACTGGGCAGTGAAAAACCTCATGCAATTCAACAAGGCCAAGTGCAAGGTCCTGCACCTGGGGAGGAATAACCGCAGACACCAGTACAGGCTGGGGACTGACCTTCTGGAGAGCAGCCCTGCAGAGAGGAACCTGGGCATCATGGTGGACGACAACTTGACCATGAGGCAGCAGTGTGCCCTCGTGGCCAAGAATGCCAATGGGATCCTGGGGTGCCTTAAGAAGAGCATCTCCAGCAGGTCGAGGGAGGTGATCCTGCCCCTCTACTCAGCCCTGCTGAGGCCACATCTGGAGTATTGTGTCCAGTTCTGGGCCACACAGTACAAGAGGGATGTGGAGCTGCTGGAGAGAGTCCAGCGCAGGGCTACAAGGATGGTCAGGGGCCTGGAACATCTGCCCTGTGAGGAGAGGCTGGGGGAGCTGGGCCTGTTCAGCCTGGAGAGGAGAAGGCTGAGAGGGGATCTAATCAGTGTCTATAAGTACCTCAAGGGAGACAGTGAGGAGGATGGTGTTGGCCTCTTTTCAGTGGTGGCCACTCACAGAACTAGAGGTAATGGCCACAAACTGAAACACCAAAAGTTCCACAGGAACTTAAAGAAAAAATGCTTAACAGAGAGGGTGACAGAGCACTGGAACAGGCTGCCCAGAGAGGTTGTGGAGTCTCCTTCTCTGGAGATCTTCAAACCCTGCTTGGACGCAGCCCTGTGCCACATGCTGTAGGTGACCCTGTGTGTGCAGGGGGGTTGGACTAGATGATCTCTAGAGGTCCCTTCCAACCTTAAGCATTCTATGATTCTGTGATTCTATACCATTGTCAACTCATGCATGGAAGAGTCAGCTGGTGGGTATTCAGTTTCTTGGATTATTTTGCCAGGGTTGAAAATCCACCCCTACTCTTTTTTTTTTTTTTTTTTTGACTGTCTGTTCAGAAACTTTGACATTCAAGCTGGTGCCCAGAATATCAGGCCCCCAGCAGCCTCCGGGGCCAGCCCAGAGGGGTGGCAAGGGCTGCCGTTGGCGGTGGGAGCTGTGCAAATGGCTGCAGCCTGGTGGCAGCCCCACACTCAGCAGCCCATCCTGGCTGCAGGTGCCAAGGCTGGTGCAGCGCGGGTGCAGAAACGTCCAATGGACACGTCTGCGTGGCCGAGCACGGACCTTTCTGCTGCCGAGCAGCATGTGCCCGGGCAAGAAGGTCTCCAGCCTGCTGCAGCCACCCCTCAGGTGTGCGCCCCTGAAGGGACACCCGCTGCGGGGTCACAGGTGGCCTCAGGTGACAGCGGGGCCCTTTGTGACTGCGCTGCTGTGACATCCTGGCCCAGGGGGCTCGGCCCGCAGTGTTCGGGACGACGGCAACGGGAGAGGACGGGAGCGAAGGTGCTGGCCAAAAAGCCCCCTGAGCGCACCCAAGAATTTCCCTGTTGCCCCCGGGCAGCTCCGCAGAGTTTGGCCACGCGGCCAGGATGGCGGAGCGACTCCCCAGCCACCGCTCAGTGGCTGCTGAGGAGGAGGAGGATGGGGCGGTTGCAGCGAGCGTGTGCGACCTGGAGCCCCACTCGAGCCGTGCGCCCGAGGAGGCGCCGTCGGGTGAGTGCGGGGGCAGCGCTGGCCGCGCCGGGGGCCACGAGCTCTCGCTGTGCGGCTGGCAGCAGCGTGCGCTGGGGGAGAGCGCTCCGCTGCCTCCTGCCCTCTCCGCGCCAGCCCTGCAGCTCTGCCCGCTCTCTTTCCCTGTCAGCTCCCGGTGCGGATCTGCCTGGAGAGGAGGCAGAGGAAGCCCTGGAGCACGTGCGCGCCTTTCTCAGGCGTGGAGGGAAGGTGAGTGTCGCCATCCCGCTCGGGGCTGCACCGGCATCTCCTGCCGTCTCCCTCGGGGCGCTCCACGCTCAGACGACCCCACGTGGCTGCTGGCGCTGGGGGCTGCTCCCTCCCAGGTGCCCACGTGTCGCTGCAGCCCCTGCCGTGTGCTGGTGCTGCTGGCCGTGTGCCTGCCCCTCTTACGCTCTCTCTTCGTCCCTCTTCTCCTGGCAGCAGGAAGAGGCCGAGAAGCTGCAGTTTCTGGCCTGCATCTGCACCCTCTGCACAGCGTCCTGCTCGCCTAGCCTGCCTGCTCTGCTGCTGCGCCAGGAGCTGTGGCAGTGCAAATCCCAGCTGGCAGAGGCGCTGGAGGTGAGGGCGCGCAGGACTCCCAGAGGCCTGCTTGGGAGGGCACCGGCCCAGTTCTGCAGGCAGAAGAGTGCGGGGAGGTGTGGGGTGCTGGCTGGTGGGCAGAGCCACTTGTGGGGCCCTGGCAGCTCCGTAAGAGCCTTCCCGCTTGTGCTCTCCAGGTGCTGCTGCAAGAGGAGCCCAGGAACCACCTGGGCACGGCAGTGCGGCAGCAAGTCATGCTCAGCATCAGTGCCATGAGGTAGCTGCCCCAGAGCCTGGCTTGGCCACAGCCTCCCCAGCAGATATCCCATAGGGCCCCAGTCCTGGCAGGGAGCCTTCCCTCCTCCTGAGGGAGTCTCCCATTGGCATCTGGTGGGACAGAGAGGGTTGGAGCCGGGAGAGCAGAGAGGGCCCTGGAGCTCTCCCGTGGGTGCGGGATCTTTCCCCAGGGGTGAGGCGGGAGGTGGGGAGATCATTGGGCCCCACCTGCCAGCTGTGTCCTCTGTCCCTGGACAGCATGCTAGTGAGAAGAGGTGACTCTCTATGGGGCTCCCTCCCCACCTGGCGTGGCTAGCCCTCATGGGCCTCCCAAGCCCTGGGTGCATCCACCTTCCCAGGACAGAAGGGTGTTGCTGGCTGCTTCAGCCCCAGGGACTGAAAGGCCCCTCTCTGTGCTTGCAGCAAAGCTGGGCTGCTTCTGGAGAGCGAGCTGGAGAGCCTGCTGGAAGCCTGCTTCTCCAGCGTCTTCTCCCTGCCTCCACGGGAGCACCTGGATGCTGCTCTCTACTCCCAGGTGGGTGCTGGCTGCTTAAGTGAGGCTCAGGGCAGGCTCCCAGCTTGCCTCTCCCTCGCCCATGCCCTCTGCCCCTTGCCCTGGACAGGGCCATGGGCAGTGTCACCAAGCTGCGCCCTGTGCAGCAGCAGCAGCAGCTCCCCTGTCCTGAGGGCTCTCCTGCCCTCAGCACTACTCTACATGTGCCCCTGGCACAGGAGGAATTCAAAGCCCTCTCTGACAGCTGTGGGGCACTGAGGAAGAAGTGCCTCAACCCTCTGTCCCCCTTGCAGCTGCTGGATGCCATGGACGGCATGCTGAAGGCCTTGATGCTTGGCAGCCCTTCCTCCAGCGTGGTGGACATGAAGACCATCCTGCAGGTCTGCTATTTGCCAGGAGCAGAGTTGTCAGTTCCAGGCCCTGTGGTGGGACAGGGGGGAGTAGTCCAGCAGCCACTGGAGAAAGCCCAGTGCTGAGAGGGGACAAGCTCCCGCATGGGACTGGGGATCCCCACAGTTCTCCTGTGCGAGCCCAGTGTCCCTTGGCTACAGCCAACATCCCCTCCTCCTCAACCCGCTCCTGCACTCATTACAACCCCCATGGGCTCCTGCTGTCACATCAGGCCTGTCTGGGAGATTTGCTCCACAGTCACAAAGGACTCTGGATGCAAGATCCCCTCTCCGGGCTCTGCCGGTGCTCCAAGGCACAAACCTGCCAGGCATTTTCTGGGACACAGGACAGAGCAGCAGCTTTTCTCCTTGCAGCTCCTACTGCCCTACGCTGAGTGCCGGCAAGCAGCTGTGCACGAGAGGGCTGTGGGACGCCTTGTGAAGCTGGGGGATCTCCTGACCAGCTCTTCTTTGGTGTCGGTAAGGAGCCTATGGTGCAGGCAAGCTGCAGCCACTGCCTGTCCCTTGTCAGTGTGCAGCCATGTCCTGTAGCTCCAGGCTGCCTCCAAGGGAAGCCACCAAGGCTCTGGCTCAGCCGGATCCAAGCCTGCAAGGAGCATGGGCCCAGGGCTTTGATCCTGAGCGCTGCCCCTCTGGCCTCGTGTCAGCACTGCCTCCCTCCCCCAGGTGCGCGAATGCTTCCAAGTAGGCGGTGCCAGCTGTGGCAGCTTCTTGGAGAAGAGCGTGCCAGTCCTGGGGCAGCTGGTGGGACATCTCACCCTGTGCAGCGCCTGCAAGGACGAGGGAAGCAGCGATGAGGCCGCGGAGGCCCTGTGGCACCTCTATGAGTTCCTGCTGCAGGGAGAGAGTAAGAATTTCTGTGTGGTTGCAAGCAATTCCCCTTGCCCACCCCTTGCAATAGGCCCAGCGCCTCCCTGGGCGTCCTGCTGCGCACTCTTCCCTGCTAGGGCCTTTTCGCCTGCCAGGGGATATTTGTCCCTGACGCCTTTCGTGGGCTGTGTCCAGCTGTGCAGCCTTCATGCTGAATGCCCTGTGTTTCCCTTCCTGTGCAGGCAGGGAGCCGTCACAGGAGAGTGCCTGGCAGCAAGAGCTCCGAGAGGAGTGGGAAACTGCAGGCACCTTGAGGCTTTCCCGGTCCAAGGACTCCAGGGAAATGAGCAGGGTAAGGAGCACCTCCCTGGCTGGGACTTCTAGCTGTGGGGTCAGCCTGCAACTTGGACGCAGAGAGGGGTGGCTGCCAGGTGGGGCTGAGGAGAGGGCTTGCACTTTCATTAGGCCAGGACTAGCCAGGGGCTTCCTTCCTGCATCCTGCAAGCCCTGCTTCCCTGCAGGAGCAGCGGGTGGAGACCTTAACCCCAAGCACCCAGCCCAATCCCAGCACCATCACCCAAGCCAGCAGAGCCCCAGCTCCTGCCTCGGAGGGACTCGCTGCCCCATGTCGCTCTCCAGGGCCACGCGCTGCTCAGCCAGGCAACACAGTTGGGAGCCTGGCTGTGACATCTCTCTCGGGGCTGCCTTCTTTTGTGCCCTAGATGTTTGGGAAACACCTCCAGCCAGACGAGAAGGCAGAGGCCATCCTCGTAGCCATCAGGGGCATGAGAGCTTGCAGCAGCTATGACACGCAGGCGGCTGCTCACATGCTGGACGAGCTTGTCATGGATGACGCGTGCCTTTTGGAGCATGTGAGTAGCCTGCGGGTGGCACGGCCGGGGTTCAGGCCCTTTGGGGGCTTGTTTTTCCCCTGAGTGCTCGTGTACCAGCACCCAACTGCCTCTGTGGCCAGCCCAGAGTGGTGGCAAGGGCAGGCATTCTCCGTGGGAGCTGGGCAAAGGGCTGCAGTGCGGCAGCAGCCTCACACTTTGCCATGTGGTCTGCAGGCACCAAGGCTCGTGAAGAACGTGTGGGAAAACATCCTGGCCGTGCGAGATGCATCTGCACGGCTCAGCCTGGACAGGGCTCTTCTCCTGCTGAGCAGCACGTGCCCAGACAAGGTGGTTGCGAGCCTGCTGAGCTGCTGCCCCTCATGTGACAGGTCTGTGCTGGCCGGGGCAGGGGCAGGGACAGGGCTGCGGCCTCGCAGGCCACGGGGCTGCAGCCGCGGCAGCCGCTGACAAAGCGCTCTGGGCCCGCAGCGCCGCCAGGGCCATGTGGAAGGTGCTGGTGTCCAGGCCTGGCGCCGCGGAGCGGGTGCTGCCGGAGCTGCTCGTTGCGCTGCAGGACTGGCGGCTGCCCGAGGAAACGGCCTCGCCTGTCTCTTCCCTGGCCGTGAGTTTGTGGAGGAAGCCCCGCTCTCCCCTCGGGCTGCCCTTGCCCCTGCGGGCGAGAGGCAGGGCTCCCGCTGCCCTTCTCCATGCAGCCCCAGGCCAGGGCCTCCCCCGGGATGCACAGGCCCAGCGCGGGACGGGGCTACGGCTGGCAGGGCCCTGGCCAGCGCCAGCTTGCTGGGCTACTGGGCCTGCTTGGGGCCCTCTGCACACCCAGACACATGGAGCTGGCCTGAGCGGCTGGCTGTCTCCCTCCACCTCTGCATGGCCCTGCCTCGTGCAGCACGCGCTCAGCCTGCTCTGGGGACAGGATTAGGGTCCGGGGCCACGTTAGGGTTCCAAGCAGCAGAAACATCATCAGGGCCAAGTCAGGGGAACCAGGGTAGCTTCCAGGCTACGTGTGGCCCTCCCGGGGATGTCCTCACTGCCCAGGAAGGCTTGTGGTGGCTTTGTGGCACCCAGGCGCCGAGCCCCAGGAGCTGCCATGGCTCTGCTCTGGCCAGGCAGCCCAGGCAGCCCCTCCTGCTTCTGCCAAGGCACAGGGCACTGCTAGGAGCCTCACCCCCGAGCTCCAGCAGCACGGGAGGGACATGTCAGCAGCAAGGGCTGTCTCTGGGCTTTTTCTGCAGGCAACGCGTGTGCTCCAGGAGATCCTCCACCAGCCCCACTGCCTGCACGTGCTAGGGGCGTTCTTCCCCCAGCTGCTGCTAGCGCTCCTCTTCCAGAGCTCTTTCCTGGCAGCGCTGGAGCAGGAGCAGTCGGACGCGCTGTGGGGGAGATGCAGAAGGGAGGAGTCCACGTGCAGCAGTCCCGTGAGGTGCTCCATCACATCCTCACTGTCCCTGGCACGCAGGGCTGCAGGCAGGGCCAGGGGTGCGAGTGTGAGCGGGTGTTTTCTCTGCACACAGGCTTGCAGTGCAGACCTTGAAAGCACTGCTGTGCCGTGCCGGCTATGAGAACGTGGTGCTGGTAATGGCAAAGAAGGGCAGCTGGGATATGCTCCTGCATGCTGAGACCCATCACCAGGGAGTGGGTTTGTTGGCCAGGTGAGAGCCCCTGTCTCCCTGCTCTGCTGCAGCATTTCGCCCCTGCGCACAGGGTGACTCTCAGAGCCCACAGGGGTGCCCAGTTCTCCACGCAAAGGTGGCTTTGTTCTGTGCGTGGTGGCCCAAGGGATGTGATGGGAGGAAGTGAGGGTGCAGTCTCAGGAGAGCTCTGCCTGGGCTGCTCAGGCCTCACAGTGCCTTCTTCCCTCCGCCAGAGAGATGAGGAAGAGCCCAAGAGCGCTGCGCCTTCTGCTGTTCCAACAGCTGGCAGTGCTGCTCTTGGGCGAGGAGCCCTGCACGGAGATCCCTGCCATGGCTTTCCTGGTGGAGGTGAGCCTCATGTGGGCACTGCCCTTCTGGGGTGCTTCTAGCTCCAGTGCTGTCTGCTTGCCCCAGCTGTGGGATGGAGGGCAACGAGCACAAGTGGGGCAGTGGGTGATCTGCCATGAGTCCCCTCGGCCTTCACCCCTCTGCAGCGGGCTCCTTCTTGTCCCCACGTGTATTTGATGTCTCTTTGTGTCGCATCTCTGTCGAAGGGTTCCTCCAAAGCATGAGGACAGGAGGCTGGTGCAGGGAGGGGAGGAGCAGGCCAAGGCTGTGCCCTGCGCTGTGCCCTGAGGCCCCAGGCAGGGAGGGAGGTCCCAGAGGCTCCCTGCAGTCACTGCTGCCTTTGGGGCAGCCTTCGTCTGAGCCCGCTGCCCTTGCCCCGAGCTACTGCTGGGATCCAGCGGTGTCCGACACAGGCAGTGCTGTAGCCATTGCCACCTTCTCTGTGCTGTGCATTGCAGCTGATGGCCTGCAGTGACCTTCGGGCGGATGAAGATGTCTTGCTGGGAATCTCTGTGGTGTCCCTGAAGAGTCACAGCAGGGTAATGCATAAGCTGGGACTCAGAAGCCTCCTCATGCTGTGCAGCAGACAGGAGATGGTGAGCAGGGCATCACTGGGGGGAAGCTGTGTGAGCTGGGTGCTGGGTGCTAAGGAACAGGCTGGCTTGGACTTTGCTGGGCCTCGGGAGCTGAGGGGGCTGCAGATCTCAGCCCAGCACCTAGCAAGCCATGTCTGAAAGGGTGTGAGACTGAGGGAAGCTGCTGTCTAATAAGGTGCCAGGGTAGTCTTTTTTTTCTGTTTTTTTTTCTTTTTTCTTTTTTTTTTTTTAAACTGAGCTTGTACTTCCCACTTACAGGTCACAAAAATGCATGTCCTGATGCCTCTGGTCATGAGACACTTGCAGGACGAGGACAGGGACATGAGCAGCCAGGCTCTTCTCGTGCTCAGTCATGTGGTCCGTGTCCTGGAGAGACCAGCACTCACGGACATGGCTCCAGAACTGGCTGAGAAACTCCTGCCACTCTTTGAGGATGTAAGGCGGGGGGCAGAGCCGTGGGGCTGGCTGGTGTGTGGGAGGCTGCCAGGAGCCTTTCTGCCCGGGGCCCTTGGGATACTGTCCTGTGCTGCCCGTGCTGTCCTGGGCTGCACGGCTGCATTGCACCAATGCAGCTTGTGCAGGAAGCTGCCACGTGCGGTGCCAGTGCTGAGGAGTTCTCTCTTCCTTGCCACCAGGAGCGCGAGCACACACGAAAGCTCTCCATGCAGCTCTTCAGCAAGCTCGTGGAGACAGCAGCGGGCACTGCAAAGGAGCAGATGAAGCAGCATGTGCACACGAGCACGCTGCCACTGCTCTTCCATCTTCAGGATGAGAGCCCCAGTGTGGTCGAGGTATGGCTGAGCAATGGGGCACACTGGGGACCCGAGTAGCCACGTTGGGAATAGCTGTGGGAGGTAGTCCTGGCTGAGTCCTGCCTGGATGTCTCTGGGGCTGCAGCCCTTCAGCCTCCTGCTGGCCTTGGCTGCAGCTCAGCAGCTCTTGGGAGTCTCTGCTGTGCTGCCTGTTCAGGACAGAGTGGCTCAGGTGGTGCTTGCTCCATGTTTCTGCTCAGCGAGGGGGGCCAAGGACCCCAAAGCAGATTCAGTGCCCTGCTGCTGCCCGTTACCATGAAGGGCAAATGCCCTGAGTCTTGTCAAGAGGAGGGTGGTGGGGGGACACAGGCTCTTGTCCCATGGGCTGCGGTGGCATCTCCCCATTTTTCCCATGTGCAGGCTGCTCAGGAAGCCCTCCTTGGTGCCGCCAAGCTCCTCAAGTGGAAGGAGCTGAGGCGCTTGGCTCAGAGCCAGCAGACTTGGCTGATCAGCAAGTGCCTGGTAAGGACAGTCCCCAGGCCGCAGCCCCAGCCCGGAGCAGCTCTTTCCTCCTCCGTGCCCAGTGTGTGGGGCTGACGGCTCTGGGTGCAGGAGCAGCACTCGCGGACTCTTCTGCAGGCTCCTCTGCCTTTGCTGAGCCCTGGGATGCTGAAGCTGCCCCTGGCCCAGCAGGGCCTTGCAGCAGGAGGGCCCCTCAGCATGCCTGGGCAGCAGCCGTCCCTCTGCTGCCTCCAACGCTGGCTCGGCGCTGCCCAGCCTCTGCAGGGGGTCCTGAGTGTGGTGGCAGGGGGAGGCCGGCTGCTCCTGGGGAAGGACGGCGAGAGGATGTTGTGCGCTGAGCCTTGTGCTCTCCCCAGCTGGCCGGGAGCAGGGGCAGGAGGAGGGCGGACGAATACCTGCGCCAGAGCCTGTCCTACCTGGAGAGCAGCCAGGAGTCCCTGCGCGAGGCGGCCGTGAGGTTTCTGGGTGAGCCCTGAGCCCTGGGCTCCATCTCTGTTCTGGGACAGCTCGGCCTCAGCCCCGGCTGCTGCGCTGGCAGCAAAAGCAGCCCTGTGACTGCTGCAGCCCCGCGTGCCTGAGGCAGCGCCTGGGCGCCTGGAGGCTCCGTGCCACCCTCAGCCATCTCTGCCCACAGCGGTGGGGCTGGTGGGAGTCCCTCGCAGCAGGAGCCCTGCGGGTTACACTGGGGAAAGGGGACTGGGGTGAGCCCTGCCTGAGGGGAGGTGGGTGCCTGGCCAGGTGGGCAGGACTGGGGGCAACATCTTTGAGCAGCAGCATTTATGGGGCGCTGTGTGTGTGCCTAGGGCATGCTGGGCAGCACACCAGGGAGCAGAGCAAGGAGACGGTGGAGGTCATCTGTGAGAGTGAGTGAGGGCAAGCAGGGTGTCACACGGGGCTGGGGGGATGAAGAGAGACCCTGGCCAAGGAGCTCCCATCCCTGCGTAGGTGAGGAGGGCTCTGCTGCCCGAGAGGAGCGGAGCAGGGGTGGTGCGGGGAGAGTAGAGAGAGATTTCAGGCACCTTGGGCACATTCCTGGGCAGCAGCTGCCAGCTAATCCAGTAGAGCCCCTGGGTCCATCCTGGCTGTGGCAAGAGCTGGGTGGGACTGGTGGTGTTAGGAGGAGAGGCCTGGGGCCTGGGGGATATGGGGGCTTCATGTGAGCTCGTGCTTCCCCCCTCAGCCCTGAAAGGCCTGCAGGAGGACAGCAGCCCATCCATCTCTTCCCTGGCCACCCAAACCATGCTGATCCTGAGAGCTGCAGGGAAGGGGGCTGCATCCACGGGCACCCAGGAAGGCCTGTGCAACCGTCTGAGGAGAGCGTGGGAGAGGCGGCACTGCCCTCTGCAAGGTGTCAGTCTTTGCTGCTGGCGCTCGGCCACGTCCTGATGCCAGGCTGCTCTGCACACAGGCCTCCTTAAAGAAACGATCCTGTCTCTTCACCGTGTGTCGTGTCTTTTCTTTGGCAAACCAAGCAGTAGAAAACGCAGGTTGTGAAGGGATTGGGGTCCCCCTCTTAGAAGAGTTGGGCACGTGCTCTCTGCAGCAGGCTGAAGCCAATAACCTGGCCCCTTGCTACCCCTCACAGCAGTCAGCAAAGCCTCTCCCACCCCCCAGCTTTATCCTTACATAGAATCATAGAATGCTTAAGGTTGGAAGGGACCTCTAGAGGTCATCTAGTCCAAACCCCCTGCACACGCAGGGCCATCTAGAGCACGTGGTACAGGACTGCGTTCAAGCGGGTTTGAAGATCTCCAGAGAAGGAGACTCCACAACCTCTCTGGGCAGCCTGTTCCAGTGCTCTGTCATCCTCACTGTCAAGAATTTTTTCCTTAAATTCCTGTGGAACTTTTGGTGTTTCAGTTTGTGGCCATTCCCTCTAGTTCTGTCGGTGGCTACCAGTGAAAAGAGGCCAGCACCATCCTCCTCACTGCCTCCCTTGAGGTACTTATAGACACTGATTAGATCCCCTCTCAGCCTTCTCCTCTCCAGGCTAAACAGTCTCAGCTCCCTCAGACTCTCCTCATAGGGAAGATGTTCCAGGCCCCTGATCATCCTTGTAGCTCTGCACTGGACTCTCTCCAGCAGCTCCACGTCCCTCTTGTACTGTGAGGCTCAGAACAGGACACAATACTCTAGATGCTGCCTCACCAGGGCTGAGTAGAGGGGCAGGATCCCCTCCCTCGACCTGCTGGAGACGCTCTTCTGAACGCACCCCAGGATCCCATTGGCCTTCTTGGCCACGAGGGCACACTGCTGCTTTGTGGTCAACTTTTCGTCTACCACGACGCCCAGGTTCCTCTTGGCAGGGCTGCTCTCCAGAAGGTCAGTCCCCAGTCTGTCCTGATGCATGGGGTTATTCCTCCCCAGGTGCAGGACCTTGCACTTGGACTTACTGAATTTCATGAGGTTTTTCACCTCCCAGTTGTCCAGTCTGTTTCGGTCCTTCTGGATGGCAGTGCAGCCCTTGGGGGTATCAGCTACTCTTCCCAGTTTGGTATCATCAGCAAACTTCCTGAGGGAGCACTCTGTGCCTTCATCCAGGTCATTGAGGAATAAATTGAATATATATAGGTTATATATAGAGAGAATATAGGTGAAGATCAAAGTACATAGAAACATAAACTCTTAATTATATAGGTTAAGACCAATACACATAAAAGCATAGAATTGCAAACATCACTACATCTATTCCCTGCTGCACCAAATGTTTATAAATGATTCATGATTCACTCTGATGGCTCAATGGTTTTTGACTCCTAGACTTGGC
Source organism: Tinamus guttatus (assembly GCF_059628265.1). NCBI lineage: Eukaryota > Metazoa > Chordata > Aves > Tinamiformes > Tinamidae > Tinamus > Tinamus guttatus. Next base: position 65,633 of record NW_028288621.1, read on the forward strand.
TGGAATTCTCCTGTGGCTGTGACTGCTCTGTTGCCAGCTGAGGCTTTACATCTTTTGCTGGTAACCAGTGAGCACCTGTGGGAAGGAGAACACACACATACCCCCTTCCCCATGTTATTAGCTCTATGGAGCCTCTCCCTGGTGGTTCTCCAAATTCTTTATACCATCCCTTTGGTGGAGGCACAACTGCAGGGACCATCTTGAATTGTCAGTCAGCTGCTGGTGTAAATAACTGAGGATCAGAAGGATTCAAAAGATTAAGCACATATAATGCTTTGTCTAACTGTTCCTGTGGGGTAGCACTGTCCATAGGATTTCCTCTTTGTCTTTTTATTTAACATAGCCTTGAGAGTCCCATGGACACGTTCAGTAATGGCTTGTCCAGTGGGGGAATGCGGTATACCTGTAACGTGTTGTATACCCCAGTCTTCTAGGAAGACAGAAATTGTTTGTGAAACATAAGTAGGACCAGTATCAGTTTTAATTGCTTTCAGAATGCCCATAGTGGCAAAACATCTTAAGCAGAGGTGTTTCATATTCCGTGCCTTTTCTGCAGTATGTGCAGTGGCTACCAGAAACCCTGGGAAGGTATCCGCACTAACATGCACGTAACGCAGTTGGCCACATGTTGATATATGTGTGATATCACTCTGCCAAAATTCATTAGTTCGTAAACCTCGAGGATTCACTCCTGTGTATGATGATACTGGTGTAATACATTGACAATCAGGGCATGCACTGACAATTTCTGTGGCTTGTTCTCAGGGCAAAGCAAGTTGTTTATGTAAGGAAGAGGCATTTTTATGAAAGAAATGGTGAGATAATCGGGCTTGCTCCAAACTGCACGGCAGTACTGCTGCCATCATCAATTTGTCTGCCATAATATTTCCTTCAGTTATTGGTAGAGTAGTGTGTGACCATTTATATTTTATAATGCATATACATATGCCAATGCATATGCGAGTACATAGATGACATCCTTAATTGGGGGTGATTTTCCCAAGAAGGTTGGGAAAGTAGCCACAGCAGTATGGCAAATCCTACCTGAAGCTGACATTGAGGTACCACCTGAGGAATGCCAGGGACCAAGCAAAGAGGTAAAATTCCTAGGGACCTGGTGGATAGCTGGCAGTGCAGGGATTCCTGCAGATACCTTAAGAAATATTGAAGAGCTGCAAATGCCCCGGTCAAGGGAAGAATTACAACAATTGATGGGAACTTTAGGATATTGGAGAAAATACCTACCTGGATTTTCTATCACTGCTCATCCTTTATATTTGCTCTTAAGGAAAAACAAACCTTGGAAGTGGGAATTAGAACACAAAGAGTCAGCCAAAACTCTGACTGGAGAATTAGAAACATTTCAGTCACTGGGACCAGAACACCCCCACGACCCTCTTACAGCTGAATGGGGTTTTGCTGATCATGCTACTTACTGTAAGTTACAACAAGTAACTTACTGCTATGAACTTACTGTAATTTGTTGTTACAATAACTTACTGTTACTTAGTGTAACTTGCTTACAGGCTGTCCCTTATGGAACAAAAGTATATTGTTTATTCTTTATTGTTTAGCTTGACTGCATTTAAGAAAGGTAACTACAATATTCTGAATGGGAGAAAAAAGACTTTTATCCTTAGTCCCAGTAGTTAAACAGGTTGAGATAATACATCAAGGACAACCTGTGCAAACTAGAGGACCGTTTAATTTACTAGAAGCAATCCTAAAGGGGACTGCTCCCCCAGAAGGAATTGCACCAAACCCCACTACCACAAAATGATGTGCCTACCTAACAGGAGTAGCAGAAAATATGCAGCTAACTGAAGGGCACACTAAGGTTCACAAATTGCAGATGCCTGTAAAAACAAATCCTTTAGCACTGGGACAAGCTCTTAAACTTTCTTAAGCTTTCTGAATGTACCATCTGTCATCGATGAAACACCAACAGAAAACGTGGTTTAGAGACGCTTCAGCAAAAAGACTAAATGGTAAACAGCTATAAAAGGCTGTTGCATTAAATATTACCATTGGTGAAGAAGTAATAGAAGAAAGTGAAGGCAGTGCACAAATAGCAGAGTTAAGAGCAGTAGTTTTAGCTACACAAAATGGAGCAAGGGTTGTCTGTGTAGGCTCCTATGCTGCGTGGGCTGGTGCCACACAATGGCTTTGTGGATGGGAAGCTCTTAACTGGGAAGGAGATAGAACCCCAGGTTGGAGCCCAGGCCTCCAAGAGCAGGGAGCCTGGAGCCAGCAGGCCAGGGCCGGGGCTGCAGGCGATGAGGGCAGAGCCCATCCTCTTTCCCACAGCCCATTTTGTGGCCTGGCTCATGGGCAAACTAGCACAAGGCCTCAGTGTGCACAAAATGCGCTCACAGCTGAAGCGCAGCTGGGGCTGGAGCTTTGCAGAGAGTAGGGTCATTTTCTTGCCCTGGGGTATCTCAAGAGAGCGCGCTTTGGGCCAAAGCTGCCCTCCTCCTCTCCTCTGCCTCCTTTCCCCACCTCCTTATTCCTGTGTTCCAAGCTGCTGGAAGGAGGGAACATCCTGCCCCTCATCAGGACAATGTGGCTCTTGGAGGATGTCAGGCTGCCCTCTGGGCCTGTCTCCATAAACAAGAGACATGCACAGAGGCCGAAGAACCACGGCAGCTTCGTTGTGGGAAGCTGAAGAGAGGGCTGAACGAGTCCAGCAAGAACGGGGCCAGCTGGTTCCCGAGGGGTGGTCGCTGCAGCGTTGCCCGCAGTGACGCAGGCTGCTCCGCGCACGCAGTTGCTCCCTGTGTGCCACGCGCCGCTGGGCTGGCAGTGCTGCCTTAGAGCTCATCTACCCGCAGCCTCCCGGTCTCCTGCCTTGCTTGTGCCCTTTTGCCCTGCAGCACCCGCTCCCTCCCATCTCCGGACCCCAGTGAGTCCTTCTACTGCCCCTCTGTGCGATGGATCCACTTGGCTACAAAGGAAACGCTGGTGACGTTGTTGCTTTTCAGGCAGGGCCTTGGGAGCTCCCTTCCCATGCAGAGAGCAGTGTGTGCTCTCCTGAGGATCAGCTTGTCCTCTCTTGCACTGCCTGAGCGCAGGCATTCAGCCGGGAGCGCCTCGGTGTGCAGCAGAGCTGAGGTCCTGCTGCCCTGGGGAATGCTCTCCAGCCCAAAGATACTGCACCCAGTGTAGGGATTAAATAGTTAATGTAGAGTGTACTAATGGGGATTAAATAGTTAATGTAGAGTGTACTAATAAGCTAGTCAATACTTAGTCTCAAAATGCAAGGACTCTTGATAAATGGCATGACAGATGGCTCTGCATGGAAGGGTTGCCTATCTACAAGGACGACTCCTGAAAAATGGCAAGTCAGGAGGTTCCACATGGAGGGGTTGCCTGTCCAGATCTCCTAGTTAGCAATAAAATATAGATAACATTAACATGAAAGTAGAACAGAGAAACGGGAGGGGGGAACATTTTTGGGGTGAAAACGGTATAAAAGAGGGAAGACCGAAGTAGTCGGGGTCCGTGGTGTGACCCCTGCGTGGGAAAGCCCGGAACCCAGCTAGCTGGTAATACTTATTATCTTTCTCCTATTATTAAAAAGCACAATATATCGATGGTGTTTGCCTCTTTCTCTGTCAATTCGAAAACCGTACCTAACATCAGCTTCTCTCCTTCTGTCCTAGGAGGCACCAAGGGCCTGGGGCCCTTGTTCTGCTCGAGGAGAGGCCGTTTCACCTCTCCTGGGCTCTCCAGAGCCAGCAGCACAGAGCGACAACTTCCATCCCGATGGTGAGCATTTGTGATTGAGGGACACATATATCCCTCTTATGAGGAAAGACTAAACAGGCCGGGCCTTTTTAGCGAGGAGAAGAGATTGATAGGAGGTTTTATCAACAGGTCTGAATAGCTGAGGGAGAATGTAAAGAGGATGGGGCCAAGCTCTTCCCTGTGGTGGTGAGGGCAGGACACCTTCCCCCAGCATGGGGACACCTCCCTGGCTGCTGCACGCAGGGCCCCACTGCACCCTGGTGCCAAAGGTGCCTCTGCAAAGTGGTGCATTGCAGAGAGCAGCTGTGGCACCTGCTCTCCCAGCTGTGGCAGTGCCGGGCCCTGCTCTGGGCAGCTCCTGCCTTCTCCCCACGGCAGGGAGCTCGCAGCTTGCACTGCTGCGCTCTGGGTCTTCTGCACAGGGGCGGCCCCTTGGCCAGCCCAGCTCCTCTGGGCCAGCGCTCACACGCAGCGCTGAGCTCTGCCTCGAGCTCCTGGCAGAGGGAATGGCGGGCAGCCCAGGATAGAGAAAGGCTGGGAAAGGCTGTTGGCAGCCCGAGGACTTGAGTGTCACACAAATGCAGCAGAGCAAATGGGCCCTCCACAGGAAAGCCCAGAATCCCCATGGAGCAGGAGGACCTGCCTTGGTGATGTGGTCCCTGTCCGTGGGGCTGCAGAGGGACAGAGCAGCCTCCATGATGGTCCCCAGCACGGGGCTGTTCCTGACAGGAGGCAATTTCTGCAGCAGCTCCTGAGGGGAGACTGCACACACCCTCTTCCTGCCATCCCTGAGCATGTCCCAGTCCTGATGGGCCCTGTGCTCACCCAGGGGCTGGGGCACTCGGCTCTGCATCTCACAGCCCCGTGTCCCTGACACCCAAGAGCTGCCCTTTGCCCGTGGCCTGGGCACTGCGAGGACTTGTTGTCTCAGGCACCCTGAGAGCATCAGGGCTGCCCTGCACTAGGGCTGTGGCACCTTCCTCTTTGGGCATCCCCTGAGCCACGTTCCAAGGGAAATCCGAGAGGGAGCTTTTTGCTGGTGCTCCCCTGCACCTGGAGCCTGAGAAGACAGCTCTGCACAGACATAGCTGCAGTGGGGATGCTTTTGTGCCTGAGCTCCCTGGGAAAAAACACACAACACCCAAAGAATGGAACAGGAATATTTACTTAAACAGCAACACCAACAATGAAAACAACAATGTGTACACTAACCACAACATCAACAAGAAAAACAGCAATAGTGTAACATCAAAAATAACAACAATAAACACAACAACAACATTACTGTCAACAATAAGAAAGAGTAGGTAAGTGCTGAGAGCCCTGATGAACTGGGCCTTCCTTGCAGCCTCCAGCATGAACAGAGCCTTGGCTTGCAAGGGAAAGGAGGTGTTGGCCCTCACAGGGCTCTGCAGGCCCCCAGCAGCTCGACTGGGCTGTGCAGGGGCAGTCGGTAACTCGGGGGCTGCTCCACCTGCCTCCCTCCAAGCTGGTGTTCCTGGGCAGGTCCCCGTGCCTCCTGCCTTCCCCTGGGCATGGACTGCACAACACGTGCAGCTCAGGAGAGGCTGGGAAACCTGACGGCCTCCACAGAGGCTTCCTGTGGCCCTGGGAAAAGAGAGGAAGGCAAGCGGTGAGAAACGCTGCGGGGCCTGTTGAGCAGGCTCATCTCAGGCTGCTTCGCTCTTGCTGGGCAAGCTGTGAGGGGCCCTGTAGGGCAAGGAGGTGGCACTGTGGAGCCCAGGCCCCCAGAGGAGGCTGAGAGCTGCTGAGGCTCAGAGCAAGGTGGCTGCAAGGGGGACACGTGCAGGGGCCACAGGAAGGCTGGCCGAGGGACCAGCAGTGCGTGAGGAAGGGCTGCCCTGCTGCAGCCCTGACAAGCCAGAGACAGCAGCGCTGCGGCTGCCTGAGAGGAGGTGCCAAGCACCTGGTGCCCTTGGAGAGTCCGGCCAGAGCTTTGGGCCTTGTGGTCCCGCTGGCACGGAGGGAGGGCTGGCGCCTCTCCAGGGCAGCGGGGAAACCCCCGCCACAGGGGCTCGGCCCGAGGGACCCGGCTCCTCAGCAGCCCCCAAGGGGAGGGTGGTTCTGCGCGGGCTCTTTGCGGTGGACACAACTTACCCGCCGGCCTCCTGAAGCGATCCCTGGGGCTGCAGGTGCGCGCCCACTGCCACCAGCGAGCCTGCCGAGGAAGAGAAGGGTTGGAAGGAGCTCGTGTGTCTTCCACGGGGCAGGCAGCTTTGGGGGTGCTGGAGGCAGTGGCCCCTGGCCTGGATGGGAGGCCACTGGGCACCCACTGCTTCTCCTTGCCCTTTGTGGCCTGCCCAGAGCTCTTGTTCCCCATGGCCCCTGCTTGCTCGCAGTCCCACGAGGCAGCACTTCCTACCTGATCTTCCTTGGTGCCCTCTGTTTCCACTAGGAAAACGCACTGCGCGCCGCCCTGCCCAATGGCCGGGATCCTGCGGATGTGGCGGGGATGGGGGCTGTTGCGCAGCTCGGGGAGCCTTTCTGGTGGCTTGGGGGTGCATTTCTCTGCCTCCAGGACATTTCGCGGCTCTCTCTCCCGATGGAAGATGCGGGAGAAGGTGTCCACGCTGCAAGAGAGCAGAGAGAGCCCCGAGGTTGCGCACTGGGCAGCAGCGTCCTTGCTGAGAGCTGCCCCGGGCACCTGGCAGGGCCCCAGAGGCAGCCAGGCCCTGGGCGGCAGCAGAAGCTTGGGCTGGCATTGGCCTCCCGGCTGCCTGCTGAGCTTGCCCCAGCTGGGCAAGCAAGTGCTCCCCGATGCAGCGTGCGGCTGGCCCTGGAGCAGGGCTGTGCGAGAGCTGCCAGGGGCTTTTTGCCCTCCGCAGAGAGGGTCAGCGCGGGGCAGGTGCACGTGGGCACGGGCAGCTCCCTTGGCAGGGCCCGGGACACTGCTCAAGGGCAGCTGGTGGCCAAGGGGTGGCCCAGGCAGCTCCTGTCTGCAGCTGCCCCTCCACAGAGGCTGAAGTGGTGGCTCAGCCCGGGGCGTCTGGGGCTCTGGGGGCCGGGAGGCTGCGCGAGGGCAGCGCCCTGTGCTGGGTGCGCAGCACGAGCAGCGCTCACCTGTCCTGGGGAGCCCCCAGCTTCCTCCTGCGCTGCCCGCCCTGCTCCAGGCTCTGGTAGTCGGGCGCACGCAGCAGGGGAGGTGCCGGGCGCCGCGCAAGCGTGCGCGGCCCGTTCCTGTCGGGCTCGGGGAGCGCCTGGGACGCATCCCTGGCTCCGCTGCCCGCAGCACGGCCTGGCCTCCGCACGTGCGCCATGCTGCCGCCGTGGCCAGGAGGCGCAGACTGGCAGGCGCCGCGAGCCAGGGCGACAGCACAGCAGCCCCTCCGTTGTGACTGCAGCAGCTCCTCTGTGACTGGGAGCTCCTTGGCAATGGGGTGGGGTGGCGGCGGGGAGGGGGACGGGGGAGCCCCGAGCGCCCCTCTTGTGCCGTCCCCAGCAGGACTAGGCTCTGCTTGTGGCCCTTCAGGCTATGGGGGCTCTGCAGTGTGGAGGCCGTGGCCGCCTGTGCCAGCTGAAGCCCCTCTCTTGGGGCCCCAAAAGTTGCCCTGTGCCCTCGTGGCTGGGCAGGCTCCAGCCCCCACAGATGCAGCAGCAGCCACCACACGAGGCCTGGAGCTGGTTGTGCTGGGCTTGCCTCAGCCATTGCCACGGGGTAACTTTTGGGGTGCCCTCTGTTTCCTCCAGGAAAAGGCACTGCGCGCCGCCCTGCCCAATTAATGCAATGTAGTTCCTTTTTCACCACTGAAGTTGCTAGTAATGAAGCAACCAAAAATCCCCTGCCTAAGATAGGATTTCAGTCCAGGAAGTCTTTCAGCTTCATAAAAAAAAAAGAAAGAAAAAGGCCCAGTCTTGTACAGAACGTCAGAGCCGGGAGCAGTTCTCCGCGTTGCCATGGATTGTCGCTCTCTGCCTCCACATCCCAGCTATTCCCAGGAATGTGGAAGGCTTCAGGAACGGGCGGCTCCTGTAGCAGGGAGGCAGAGCTTGGGGCCGCAGCCCTGCACCCCGTGGCTCTCCCCATACAGGTCCTGGCGCCCGGACACGCGATTCGGGACTCGCTCTGCCCAGGGGCTGCCCGGCCTCGGCGCCCGTCACCCGAAACCTTGACCGGCGCTGCCTGGTGCTCCCGCACCACCCCCAGCTACACAAAATCCAGCTTCACGACACAGAACAGCATTTTGAATCAGCACAGGTTCAAGAGGTTTAAACTGTTTAAAGTTATTTTGTATTCTTTGTAGGAATATCCATAAAAGATCTCAAAGGTATCTGTGTCTGTACATATACAAGAACCTTCAAAAATTATTCACAGAACAAAAATAAATCTTCTTTAGAACAAAGCCAGGCAATGAAATGCAGAGATGGATCTCACAGACCACACAGTCCAGTGCTACTAGCATAAAAATACAGCTTGAAAAACAGGTTTGTTACTTTTTTAAGGTGTTCTTTGCTGAAACGTGTAATCCTCTTAAAAGATCATCTATGAAAAAATCATCCAGCTGGAGCGATTAAAAAGCCCAGCAACAGGAAAGATGCTCCCTAAACACAAAATTCGCCCCCATTAACAGGCATATATCAAATCGGCCTCAGGTTCTGTTGTCTAAGTTTTGCTCTCTGGCATCAGCAAGGGCACAGCAGACACACCACTACCCCACATGACACATTCACATGCATCACACCCGTTGGGTCCCACTTCCCACAAGTGACTTGTGTTGACCGGGTGTTGTCTTGGCCTGGTGGCCAAGCGGGCTGACGCGGAGAGTCAGATGAGGTGAAATGCTACACAAGCGAGACAGGGCAAGCTCCATGGCAAGCGTGCCATTCCCTTGCCATTCCGAGCCATGGTTGAGCGTGCACAGCTGGGCTGCATGCACATGGCCACTGACCTATGCTGCTAAGAAGCACAGCTGCTCCAGAGCTGCCAGGCCCACGCTTGGAGCAGTGTCCACACAATGCTCCACTGCTCCTTCACCACTTGGGTTCTCCTCAAGTAGAGAAGTCCTGTGATTCTGACTTTTCAAAGCCTGCTCTCAGACAGTAGGGTCTTTATTGTACAGAACTCTCAATTCTCTCCTAGGAGGCAGTAAGTCGTATGTGCAACACCATGGCCAGTACTGCCTTGGCATCTAGATCATAACGTTGGGACAGGAGGATAGGGAAGAATGATGGGTTCTAGGCACAGGGCACTCAGTTCCTGGAGATCCTGAGCTCCTTACGGGGGCATCAGTGATTTTCTGCTTTGCATCAATGATGGCTTGCATCTCAGCATGATCCTTTTTCAGCTCCTCTTCAACTGCCATGAGTCTGATGTGCAAAAAGAGAGAATTAGGACAGTTTAAAACTATTCCTGGGTGTTTTGGCTACTCTGGGGCTGTTGCTTTGACTTCTCCGGTTGTCCTCTTTTCTGCAAGAAGTCTGCTGCATTCAAGAAAGGTTATCGATCCTTCTCACAGCCCCAGCTGGCTGAATTTATTATATTCAAAGTGGGTATTGCCAATAATCTAACTGTCCTGTAAAACCACCCCATGAGTACAGTTTTCAAACAAAGCAAATGGACCAGTTAGAGGTATAGCAGAGACTGGGGTTAGAAATTCCTAAATCTTTTTGTCTGCTCTCCTGACAATCTGAAGCAAGTCTCAACACTCATATCTCAGTTTCCTCATCTCTAAGGCAGGAGTGGTGTCAGTCCAGGAATATCAAGCCCACACAACTGCTCTCTTTATTGTCAAGGATAAATGTGACAAGGGGGAGCTTCCTGCTCTCCATGTTCTGCAGACTTTGCAGCCAAGTCTCACCTGCTGATGATGCTCTTCATCTGGCTGTCTTTCTCCTCTTGCTGCCGCTGTAGCCTCTCCTCCCTGTCTACCAGCGTGGACTTGTACTCCATGAGCAGCCTCTGTATATTCTCCTCCTGCACGAGGAGGCGCAGCTTGTACTTCTCCAGCTGGTGGCTGGACACTTTCAGGCGCTTCTTCAGCTTCGCTATTTCCTGCTCGTACCGTGCAGGGACGGGAGCAGAGCAGGAAAGAGTCAGATGCAAAGCAGAAAGGAACCCATTGGATTATTATGTTCTGCTGCTGCTGAGAGAAAGCCACCGCTCGCTTTCATTAAAAATAAATTGATGGGAGCAAAGGAAATGACAAGCAGACAACTGTGGGCAACCCCAAAGGAGTACGGAGGCTCCCACTGAGCATTAGGTTATTCCCACACTGTGGAATGTCTTCCTGTAGCCCAGTTTAAGCCCTCAAATAGCTCTGACATGGCTCCTCAGTCCTGCCTGGTAAGAACCCCACTTACTCCAGACCCAATGAGTTCCCAGACACAAGCTGCTAATGGTGCTCAGCTGTAAACAGATGTCCTGGGGTGACCAAACTTGTGAAAGGGACCCAAATAACTCGTTTCTCAGGACCTGAGGAACATGAAACCAATTGTTCCAGGCTGAAGGCAGGGCCCATCACTCACTACGTATAGTCTGCAAATTTACTTGGCTGAAGTTTTGTTTTTTCCACCTACCACCTCTGGATAATCACTTGTGCAATAGTACAATGAATCTCAGCACATTCCACTTCAGTTTTGGTTCATTCACCTTTCTTAAATTGTTTCTGTTGCTACTTCTTGTCCATCAAATATTCTCCTCTTTTCATCCCGCCCTCTCAGAATACCAAACCTCTTATTTGGAAAAAACCCTTTATTTGGAAAAAAAGTCACATCTCACATTTACTTTGGGAAATAAATACACTTAAAAAAGTGCATCTCAGGAGATGATGGACGTTTCTGGCTAGCCCTGAAATACTCCACCATCTAGATGACAGACATTTGCCTTGGGTGAAGCTCAAGACAAAATCCGAACGCAGCTGCTATCAAGATTGAATTGCATTTGCAGAGACTTGTACCAGCACTTAGGGCATACCAAACTGCACTCAGCTGAGTTAATGATCATTTTTAATGTAGTTCACGATCACTAATACATATTGCAAGTGCAGAAAAATGGCAGCATATTGTAACTATAATCTTGTCATGAAAGACATCCAGTTGAGCACTGAGGTGGCGTGATTTATGATGCAGGTAAATGCCAAATATCAGCCTGTAATGTAGGAACTCTCAGATATGTCTGCGTGCACCCATTTGACATGGCACAGCCTGCACCTAGATTAATCTGTAGTGTGGGATATTGTTCTACAAAGAGTGTCCAGTGGGAAGACCAGTGTGTGACCCTGGCACAGCAGCACCTGGAAACCACTTTGGAAGCAGCTGAAGGGTGCTGGAAGCCAGAAAGGCTGTCGCGTGCTGAATAAACCCTACCTTCTCAGCAAGCTTGGCTTCATCATGGTTCTGCTCTACATGCTCCTCCACTTCCTTGTACTGTCCGCTATTGAGGACCCATGCAGCTGTCCTCTCCATTGGTGACATCGTGGCAGAGTCCACAGGTGTGTGAACCTGCAGCAGAGATGCCTGTAAGCGTTTGTCAAAGAAAATACGTATGAATCAGCACTGAAAGCACATTTATTCAGAGCAGAAAACATGGCCACCAAGCTATTAGTCTCAAAGCCTCCCCCAAACCCCTCTTCCAGAGATGCCTTATCCTCACTAGACTTTGGACACACAGCATTCATGTGAGTTCCTCAAAAACAAACAAAACCCAAAAAGAGACCTCTGAAAATCAAAAGTGAAGGAAATCTACGAAATCCTGAATTTCTTCTTTGCCTAGGTGAGCTCCTGTCTTTCTGGGGAAGTTCTTATTTGCAAACCCAGTTATCACCCACCCCCTGCTTAGCTTTGCAGCAAGGCTACTGCAATCCTAGGTTTCTCTCACACCACAAACAGAGCAAGGCGGCGTCACTCGCCGCCCGCAAGGAGCGGGAGGCCGGTTTCTTCGGAGGGTTGGGAGCCAGCGGGACAGCAGCCTTGGCTACCGGCTCCGGGGAGCACCGGCCCACGCGACTGCGACGGGATGCAGCGCTGCCTGGAAGCAGCAAAGAGCTGCAACGTCCTCGTTTCAGGGTCTCCCAGACTTAGATGTTTTATTGCAGCAAGCACGGCAATAAAGGCGGACACGAGGAGAAGGAACTGAGCAAAACCTGTTGGTTTCACGGAAAGTCTCCAGAGAGCCAGCAGAAGTGGAGGGCAAGGACTTTAGCTGCGAAAGGGTTATGAGCTATTCTGGTATAGGGGAAAAGAATAAAGAGAGAGGCTCTCTAGGAACGTGTATTAATCCCCCTCTATGCCCCCCTGGCAGAGGAACACAGTGACACTTCTGTTCCCACCTACCTCCCCAATGGAAATGGGAGGCAAAGCTGACCTCTCCCAGCGAGCAAAGGGGCTGCCTCTGCGCTCAGGAACAAGTGGGGCTTGCAGAGAACAGAGTCCAATAATTATAACGCCCACAAAGCTCGCCCGGGAAGAACATGCCAAGCTTCTGTTCTTATTGAAATTAAAAAAGAAGGAAAGAAAGAACAGAAAGAAAAAAAAAAGGAGAAAAGAGAATTCCACAGCCCAATTTGCAATTAAAAGGAGGCAATGGAACTTGTCTCCCAAAACACTGCGGCCGCTCGGCTTGGCACACACTGAGACGTGTCTGCGGGGTAAGGGTGAGGGAGGAACAAACCGATCTCTGTGAGGGAAGCAGGAGCGAGTGCTCCAGCGAATCCAGAGAAAACAACAGACAGCAGTTTACCCAGTGGTATTTTGTATTTATTCATGTCTCTTTTTAGGTGGCTCTGATTTTAAACGAGCACCATGAGACAAACACACTCTCACACCTCCGTTCTGCGGATCTGCTCCTGGCTGCTGCTGTTCTGGCAGGGCAGAGCGACGGGGACGGGCCTGTCGGGCGCTGCGCACCGCCGCGACAAGTCCTCGCTCTGCGTGCTGCGCTTGCTGGAGTCTTCCAGGCTGCTGTTGCTGGGCCCGCTGAGTTTGAAGTCTTTGCTGCTGCTTCGGCTCCAGGAGCTGGCAGTGCTCAAGTTCTCCAGGCTGGAGTCCACCGAGGCCTTCAGCATTGGCACGGGAGGGTTGTTGAGGTGCTAAACTGGGCTCTGGAAGGAGAGGGGCTGGAGACTGCCCTGTCGGTTCAAAGCGGGGCGCAGAGGCCTTCTCACCTGGGGAGCGCTCTGGGGTGTGCTCTGTGTCTCCCACAGCTGCTTGATGGTGGCCACCTGGGCCACGGAGACCTGGCTGCCCGCCGGGTGCAGCGGCTCCTCGCTCACGAGCGCGGCGTGCTCGCCGTGGGCCGCGTGTGGGTCCTGCAGGTTCACGAGGGAGATGCTGCGGCCGTTGGGCAGGATGCTCTCCCTTTCGTCCTCATCCAAGTAATTCATGATCTGGGTAGATACCTGCTGAGCCAATAGCAAGGTCTTACCTCTAAAATATCCATCTACATTTTCCTGTGTTGGAGATTCCATCTTATGCAAGTCACTGTGGAGTAAAAAGGAATTTGGTTATTTTTTAACTGAGCCGCATCCTCACGAGATCTGTCCCAGAGAAGCCTCTCTACCTCATTTAACCCCTGCGCCAACTTCCTCGCTCTGAAAGACTCAAGGAACCAGATTTCCTTTTATGAGCTCTTAGTGTTTCAAGTTGCAACACACTCTTCCTTAATTACCACTTACCTCTGAACATTAGGCTTGATTCAAGAAGTGCTTCACATTTATTTTTCACAGGTGAACTGCAAACCATTCCCACCAATTCCCCCATCTCTTACAGCCTTCTCTTCCCAGTAAGACTTCAGAACATTTCAGACCCCATTTAACCCTTCCCCAGCTCTATATTATTGCATGTGTCTGAAAATTCAGCAGGAGCTATCTGAAAGCTCCTGTAAGTCAAGGCAGCTTGAAGGGACAGCATTTCCAATGGGAGCTACACCTGATGGTGCAGAAGCTTGGCACAGGCCACCCTGTGCAAGATCTCTGGTGTTTCTGCCACCTCCCAGCTTTTTGCTTCACATGAATCACTCCTACGGTGTGGGAAGGTTCAAGCAACAAGGCATTCACCACTGCCTGGGCGCTCTGAAGTGAACCCTCCTCATCCCCCATCTCCCCTCCAGCTCCGGCCGTGACCAACCTGTCAGTGGGGTCCTCAAATATCTCCTGAAGCCCTGAGGAGAGACTGCCACTGATGCTGGGACTAGAACTGTGCTCAGGGAAATGTCTCAGCTGCTGTTGAATGGGTGTAGGGTTGGTCAGGGACTTGGTGATGTCCGCAAGAATGCGAGGCAGAGGTCCCTGCTTTGCCACGGTCGCCTGTAGAAAGGAATTTTCACCCTAATTGGACAACAAGCACCGCGACACCCGCCAGGTTTTGGATCACGATGCCCAGAGGCGGAGGGGTGGAGGTGGAAGGAAGGAGGATGGGTGGTTGTGTGCGGGTGTGCCCGGACCGGGAGGCAGTGTTACGGAGCAGCGTAATCACGGCGACGAGATGGATGGAGGAGACCAACGGGGTGCAGCACACATTGAGGAAAGAAAAGGAAATAGAAAAGAAATTAGGATTGATCCCCCAAAACAAAACAAAACAAACAAAAATCATGCTCAACAAAACCAAACTGTGGCCATTCCAATGCAAAACTATCATGCAAAGCAAACTAAAGCCAGGCTGGGTGAGGTCAAAGTGAAAACTACAGTATCTACTCATTAAGGGGGGTTTAAAGGCTACAGATTCAGCTAGTGGGAGGGAACTTTCCAGGCAAAGGGAGTCATGTGGTAAAACAAATGCATGCCAACAGACAAGGGATGCGGCATTCGAGGGTCATGAGAGACTTGAGAGGGTTCAGGGAGGTGGGGAAAAGAAGGTTTTCATTTCAGAAGCCTTTGGGCTTGGCATGCTACGCTGATGCCGTCTCCTGCAGCAAACGGTTATCAAAAACTAAGGCGCTCCTCCCTTGTTAAAAGCAACTGCATGAAAACACCAGTGACCCTCATTCCAACACTGCCATGGAAGGTGGGATTAAACGCTTGGCTTCAGGTTTAATCCTGCCCTAGCCTGGTGCTGGCCAGGCCGAGCACGGCACCAGCCCGAAGGGGAAGTTTCTCCTTTATTTTTGCCCTTTCTGGGTCAAGACTGGTTGTAGCAGCTACACGGTGCTGCTTGCTCTTGCGCCCAAAGCAGGAGACAAAAGCAGTACAGACTTAATGCTGAAGTAAAACTCCCTCAAAGACATTCCTCTTTTCAAAGATGTCCTTATTTTCCCCTTGAGCAAGGATCCGGTCACTCCAGAGAGAGGTCTCTTTACAGAAGCTTTCTTACAGAGCATCTCCTGCTCTATTAAGATCTGTGAGGTTACTTGTCTCCTCAGTTCCCACTCACTACCCACAGTAGAACAGCACTGCAGTGTAACTTTATCCCTTAGTTCTCTTTATAGCAATCCACTATGCCAGCTCCCAGGGGCCTGCTAGGATAGATCCATACATCTAACCTACAGAAAGGACAAAGCACATCTGCTTTAAAGCTTTACGTCTGGCTCCTTCCCCTTCCAGCTGCCCGAGACATTTAGGACGTTTTCATTTGGAGAGCAGTACCCATTTGCCCTGCAGAAACTGGGTTTCCCTTGACCTGATGGCCTGAGCAGCTGGAGGAAGGTGGCACAGTTTGTGGCACTGATGGATTTACCCCAACTTATGGAAATGGTGGAACTGGTCTTTTACATGCTCCCTTTGCCTGTTTTTCCGAGCTTGCTGAGCTGTCTTTATAGCAAAGATTTTATTGCCTGTGACACCAGGAGTGCAAACTCTGCGCATGTGTGACGGAAACAGATAAACAAGACCACAAACTGTTATCAGCCTAAGATTAACTGAGATTAATATACATTATCCTTCTGAGTCAAGGACATTTAGATTTACTCTGATGCACAAAGCTCAGTGCCTTCTTTTAGATAATGTGCTGTGAGAAAACAAATATCCAACAAATCATTATCTTGGCAGACCCTTCTAGCAACAAAAATTATTAGCAACACATTGCAAGTCACCTCAGCTCTCCAGTTTCAAAAGACACGGAATACAGACAAGATAATGCAGCTTCAGAAGTGCAAATATGGAACAGTTTTAAGTACTTTCAGGAAAAAAAAATGCTGACATGGAGCTCAGCTTTTCTGACTCTTGTCAGCTTTACTTGTTAACAAGGTTTTAATGATTTGGGGTCTTGCAGGGAATGTAGCTGGGGAAGAACAACCCAGACTCTGCTCTTGTGCAGTTCAATGGCCCCAGTGCTCAGAGCTGCAGCCGAGCGTCTCCCGTGGGGAGGAAGGAGCGTGGCTCTGGCAAGGCCACCCCCTAAGCTAAAAGCTAATGTAAACATCACAGAAATGGACGAATCTCAGCGGGTTTGGCCCTGGTCTTCCAGGAGAGCAGTTCTGCCTGGCCAGGACACGACTTCAGCCCAAGCTGGGCAGGGGAGGGTCCAGCCAGGTGCCTCAACTTGCATCCAAAAGAGCCGCCCCCCAGCATTTCCATTTCCCAGCCAAGCACTCGAGTGCTGCCCTCTCTGCCTGATTTGGGTGTCCGCACCAGCAGTGGGGCCCAGCCGCCCCCAGCAGCCGCCCTGGGGCCTCCCGGAGCCGGCGGGGCCGCAGCGGGAGCGCGAGGGAACCGTTGGGCAATGGCCCTACCGCACATTCCTCTCCCAAGCTGCTGGGCACTCTCTCCCCAGCGCGGCTCCGGCTGCTCCCCTGATGTCTCCTCGTGTTTACGGTCGCTACGCTACAATCGCCGCGTTCGCCCTCCCAGGCCTCCGCTCCGCTTTACCTCATCAAGCTGGGAAACAACCTCACAAAAGAGGGAATGCAGAACAGAGAGCTCTCTGCCCACGTCGATGTAGCCCTCAAACCCGGGCATGTTGGAGATGCTCTCTGGATTAGAAATCTCGAGCAGAAAATGCTTCATTCCTCCCCACTCATGTTCCAGAAAATCATTCATGAAGCCCTTGTACTCTTCCTTGTTACCAAACCTGCAAGAAAGGGGAGGGAAAACTCAGTCAACAACCACCACAAAAAAGCACAAGAGTAAAATAACTGTCTGAAAACACTTCATGGTTATCTTTTGACTTGCCTTTCTGAAAAGGTGTCTGGAAGGGGAGAAAATGGGCAATTTAAGAGATTCCCTGCTTTCTCGACTTGGTTAAATACTAGTAACTTGCCACTCATACTGTCAACAAAGGGGGTTGGTAACATCTCTTCCCTCCCACAGACTTGGTTTCTCTCCAGCACCTTCCCTGCACCCCTTTCCCTAACGGAGAAGTGCCCCGGGCCTATATTCAGCTGGGAACCTGGGAGGTGGAAGGAGAAAAAAAACATGATTCTTGGCAGGAACGACACTTTTTTTTTTTTTTTTTTAATAGCATAAAACAGGCACACACAGGCATGCTAAACCATTAACCTCTTCGTGCTTTTCTCCTGTGTCCCTCTACTGAATTCAGAGCAGCTCCAGTGTCTGCATTCAAATTGACTCTGCCTAACTCAGCTCTGGGCTGTTCCAAAGGGAATGGAGGAAGTTTCTTCCTTTCTAAAGTCTGTTCCAATTTGCCCAAGAATCAGCAGTCTGCAAAAATGACCACTAGGCAGGGCTCTCCTTACTTGACCTGATTTGCACCCCTAGAAGCAGAGATTTCGAGGTCATCCCCACCACCTACTTAGCAAAATTGGCCAGATTCTGAATCACTTTAGCAATAAGCGTGAGGGCGCGGGATGTCCGGTCGTCAGGATACTCCTGCATGAGGTTGAAGAGGCTGGGGGACATGATAGCAGGACTCAGGAAGCGCAGGAAGAGTGAGGCGCTGATCAGGCGCTCGCTGATGTCCTCCTTGCCCCTGCTCAGGCACTGCTGCTTCCACGATGCAAACATCTCCTTCAGCTCCCGAGGGAACACGCTGAAAAACAGCAAGCAGAGACACAAAACTGTGTGGGCAATGACAGGCAGAAAGTCAAAATGGTGACCAATCGCTTGAAATAATTAACTGTGAGAAATCATCCTTGACTCATATTTTCACTCCACCTCTCTAGGCCAGGAAATGTCATTAGACATCTATTCTTAGATCACCATTTAATCTGGTGATTCTTAAGTACTGGTTAAATCATTTCTTGTTCAAACATGTGAAATGAAGCTGTTTTCAGACCCACCGATGCGCAGACTAAAAACCACCACGACCACGCTGGAACAGAGTGCTCCAGATATTTAAAACAAACTGGATCAAAACGAACTATATAACTCTATATTAACTATAACTGAAATTTGTACATTGCTGGTACAGCTCTTCCACTGCTTTGCATATACTTTGCCCTGAAGCAGAAAGGACATTTTTTTTCCAAGGACACTCAGTAGCAGAGATTAATAAAAATCTTTCGGCCAGTGTGATTTCCCACACTTTTTGGTTTTACCATTCTAAAGGGGCTGAGACAGAGTTGTCTATACATACCAAACCCACTTTTTATTCCGAGCTTCCGCTAAGCTGTCTTTTCCCTTAACTCCCTCCTTGTTCAGGCACAACTCACTATCTGTCCCCTGTAGAAGACTTCAGCAGAAGCTCCCGCTGGAACCCCCTGGTTTAGGCAGCAAAGTCACCCATGATATTGCATCTCAGGTAATAAGGCAGTGAGAAAAGGAAACAAGGCAGTCTCAGAAGATAGACGGCTACTTCCTAGCGCGACTGCTGGCTTCACATCCTCAGAAGAGGAATTCACACCTTCCACTCAAAAGAGCTGTGAGGGAGAAGGAGGAGAGAGCACCTCACCAGTAGGAATTGATGATCTTGCAGAAGGCCAGCTCGCAGCACTTTTTCAGGTTGCTCTGATGGTCTGCTAATTCACTGGGTGAGCACTTGCTGGGATCCACTTTGCAGTTTTCATCTGACTCATACTGAGCTTTGATGAACTCTCCTGGGCACAGGGAAGAGGATGACAGACCACAGTCACTAGAGGAACAGCCTCCCTGATGCACCTTTCAATCCTGCTTGTGCCTTTCCAGAGCAACCTCGCTGCCTTGCGACACGGCCTCCAGACACCAGACCTTGGCAGCCTGGCTCCTCTGGCGCTCCCAGAGGAATGAGACTTTGCTACTTGTCCTCAGGCCTTCCCCAGGAAATGCACTTGACAGTGATGTTTATTTTTATTATCTCTAAACTCGCCCTCCTTACATTTCAAATCTGTCTCAGGAGTAAGACTAATACTCCAGTGCGAGATCAATCCTGCTTGTTTTCTCAGTTTCTTACAGGAACATCTCACAATGCCTCTGTCGCCTGCATCTTTCAAAGTCCTTTGCGTTTCTGTAGTCCTTGGACACACATTCGAAAAAGGATGAGGTTTCTTTTGCTTAATATATTTAAATGCACCATTCACCGTTTTTTCTCTTTTTTTTTTTTTTTTGGACTTATGCTAAGAACTGTTTTTTAAACTGCTGCTGTTCACCAGACAAAACCTTCATTCGTTTAATGATTCAGTGTCTTCCGAGTTCACCTCCTGCCATGACCTTGCCGGCTCCGAGCTAACACTCCAAGGCTTGTTCGTGCAAAGGGGTTTTGTTTTTCGACCTCTGTTTTCTTAAAAAGCCTTAACCAACCATCAAGCCCGTCCAAGCTAAAGCCAGTAGTGTTCTTGCAAGCAGATCAGCTGCCACATTTTCTTAAACTGTTTTGCTTAGGTCCAAAATCTTCCTGCTGAGGGCATCTAGATCACTTACTTGCTAAACCAATCAGCATCACTTCTGTAGGTGAGCTCTGCTTTAACTGTTGCTTCCTGGGTTATGTTTTTCCCTTAAATGTCTTTGAAAGACATTCTTTGTGGTCCATGAGGCTCTGTATTAATCGTGTATTGAGACGCTCTCGCAGATAAAATAAACAGCTCACACCAACGTAATGTCACTAACTCTTTCAAAGAGCAAGGCATCGGAGTGAACTGCCTAGCGACACTCAGCACGTGATGAAGAATGAGAGGGATATATTGCCACGAGCAGCCTTGCCCGGGGCACCAGACAGGCTGCACGACTGATGGCGTATCTCCATCTTCAACACTTGTGATTTACAGTCTTATCACTCAGCACCAATGTTCTAGACCACGGGATAAAAGCCATTAATTTTCATTCCTGCTTCACCACTACAGCCGTGGTCCTTGGATGGGTCACCTCCCAGATCCCAGCACACAGAGTCCAATCCAGTTCCTTGACTTATTGTTCTCTGCAACTGGATTAGCCCTTGTAATACCAAAAAAAAAAAAAAAAAAAAAAGAGACAGGTTGGCACTTTCTTACCTAGTGCATCGTGAAGATACTTTTGCCCTACCAATTTTAGGTATTCCTCAACAGCTTTGGTAGCAAGTGTGTTCTCCCTGAAGATCAAGACATCGTGCTCCCCACAACGATCTGTCTCAGACATCACCAAATCTGTCAAGAAGTCCTGAAGAAAAAAGTAACATGGGCAGAGGTTATTCTAACTGGACTCAGTCACGCTAGGCAGAAGCCAAGGAGTAAGCATAAACACAGGAGCAAGAGGATCACTGAAATAACTGTCTAGCTTTGGACATGGGGTGCCAAGGACTGCTCTTCATGCTGAACACAGACAAACTATACATTTAAAAACCCAAGATGGAAGTTAGGAATCAATTCTTGCAGCTCAGCAAAATTTAATTAAGAAGAACGGCTTACAACAACTTAATTCACAAAATGAAAACAGCTCTGGACTTGGAAAAAAACGTTGGCATACTTGCTGTGGATCTACATGGCATGGAAGTAGCAATCGAGTTTCATCACTGTGAAAAACCACTTAATATAGGGCTTAGTCCTATAGTAATATTTCTTTCCTCAAGTGATAAGTGCTTATGAGCCAAGGACACCCAGCACATCACAAGAAACACTCAGTACTTAACGAATCTCCAGGACAGGAGCTGTACTTTTGTCCGAGGTTTTTTACTTTTCAAAAGAAAAAAATACCCATGATCCTAAATTAGGACTAAATGATAACTGTGACTTGCTAGTGCTGCTCCAAACATTAATGTCCTCCAAAGAGCACTGCAGCAAGGCATCCTAGCCCTACTGATTATACAAAACTAATGTATCAGTACAAAATATTCAGAACAAACAAGGGCAAATATTCAGAACAAATTAGCTATTGCTTTCTGATGAAATTTGACAGAAATATTTCACACCACCACAGTGTGAGCTGCAAAGGTTCCTTGGCCCAGGCTGCTCAGTGTGTCTAGAAAAGAGAACTTCAAAAATACTGTGGCACTGCAAAGACAAACTGATCACATTAACGTGCCTACTCCTTGCAGCTAGCACTGCAGGAATCCAAGGGCTGCTTTCAAAAAGCATTTTAGTACCATCCTAGAGGAGTTATCCCAGCTAGCAACTTCCCTGGATTCGAGAAACAGCGTGGTGAGGAACAAGCTCTTATCGAGAGAGCCCCCCTTCAGAAGGGCACGTCAGGGCAGGCAGGGTACAGGACTACGGGCACACGAGAGGCTGTTTCACAGCAGCTGAGTGGGGCTGTCACCTGGATGCTGCCGATGGCTGCTCTTCCACATCTCAAACCCTCACACTTGTGTTTGGGGGTGCGTAACTCACTCTGCCGGCTACAGCTGGGCACCCCTCTCACACACCCAGCTTGGCAGGAGCAGCCAGGTAAATCGATGCCTTTTAATACTTCTAAAAATTGTCTAAGCCCTACAGGACATTTTCACGCACTTTTTTCCAGTATGCACAGAGAAGTCCTGATAACATCCCTGAGCACACTAAGTCCTGATAACACTGAGCACAGCTTCTGTAAAAGCTGTTCAAACCCTGACCAAATCAAGGCTGGAAGTGATTAACTGATTCAGCCTGAGACAACAATGGCAGTTCAGCCCATCACAGGCATTTCTGGAAGTTACTTTCTAGCTTATTTCTCTCTTAAGATTCCTAAACACTCAATGAGTCCCCAATGAGTAACATAAGGTTGGATGGTCCCTCCTACTTCAGCCACTTCACTTGGCACAGAGTATCTTCAATCTTGGCATCAACCAGTGCACTTGCTTGTTGGTAAGAAACCCATCCACATGCATTTGCCCAAGCCCCTGAAAGTATTTTCTAGACCCTTTTCCTAGCTTTTGATCCCGTATCCAGAAATGCCACAGGCACCTTCTGCTGCTGTGTGCGGTCAGGTCAGCCCAGGCTTCCTACTTTCTGCAGCCCCAGAGACACCCGCTGCGAGCAGCAAGAGGGAGTCACTTGGACAGGGGCCGCCTGCTCTTACCTTTGCTCTCCCTGTGCTCTCCAGGATGTGCACCAAAGCACCAGCCATCTCCTCCTTTTTCCTGATGCTGATCACTGGTTCGAGCACGGAGCACAGCGTAGTGTAGTTGCTGGTAACAAACTCTGCAAATTCTTTGTATTGCTCCATGGGCAAGATGGTTATGGTCTGGTAATGGGGCTTGATCCGAATGGAAGGTCTCCCTGCTTTCCCTTTCTTGGGTGTAGATGGGCTCACTGGGTACCATTTTTCCATAAACTGGTGACCAGTTACGCTGGCCACGGGAATGTTGACCAAGCCCACATAGTTTTTCTTGTCCTTCTTCTTCTTCTTCTCTGCATCCTTGTAGATGTGAACTGCGATACTTTGAAGAGGCGGGAGGCTGTAGAACTCAAAGTGCTCTCCCCAGAAAATGTTGTCAGCTTTTGTTTTGCTGGTGGTGCGGGCGAAGAGAGTGTCATCAAGGCACAGCTCACAGAAGTACTTTTTCTTAGGGGTCAGGTCCTTTGCCTCCATGATCCAAAGACGAAGCACATTCTCAGCTCGACGGCAGTTGTCCTGCACGGAAGAAAGATCTCAGCTTTGATTCAGAATCTCTAGGAAATTCAACATATTGTCTCCTAAAGCAGAAGCAACTTGCTGTCTTCTGCATGTCCAAGGTAGGGGCTAGAACATTTTTCTTCTCAGAAAGCTCCCAGGGAGGCAGCATGCCAGCTCTAGAGCTGACCTACCTCAAGTTTACCCATGGAAAACCCGATTTCCTTTCACCCAGCTCTGAAATGCCTTTTCCTTTTGCCAGCGCTGTACTGCCCCATTAACCCATGGAGCTCCATGTCCTTTGCTTCCTTATTTCTGGAATTTCCATTACCTTATTTGGCTGCACTGCTCTGCGTACATTTTCCATCCACTTGTCTCTCTCTGCTGCTGAGGAACAGCTGAAACATTTACTGCCAGTGGAGCAGGTTACCTGCAATATATAAGTGATCAGCTGAGATCAAGCAAGTCCAGAAGACATGGACGATCCTGCAAAAAGTAAAGATGACAACTAGGAATGTTTGAGAAACAGGGAGTAAATATGAAAAAGGCAGGAAAGCATTAGAAGATCCCAGAAAGCAGAGATGGAGAGGCCCACAGAAAACAGAGAAAAAAAAAAGTCAGTTCAAATTAATATCAAACTAAAAGGAAACATATGAAGGGCCAAAGGTTACTCTTAAAAGACTCTTAAACATCTTACAATACATCTGGCTATAATCAGCCAGTCAATTATTTTTTACACTTGTTAATTGATCCATAGCTATGAAATGCTTGCAGTTTTCCCCAGAAAATCCCAGGTACTGGATGATTTGGTCACAAACAGCGCAAAGACAGAACTACCAGTGTGTTGGCACAAGGCAAAACTCCCTGGAAATGGTGACTTCAGGGAGCTAATGCCAAGTGAGCAGGAAGAGCTCCTGGCCGAGGCTCAGAGAAGAGCCTGCTACCCACTGGCTTTCTGCCAGGGCCGCTTCCAGGTTGTACTGCAGAGCTTTAGACACATGCAAAGGACTCAGCTGAAGCCACATTGACTCTCCCCTGCCACAGCCGCTCGCGACGGCCTTGGGCGCATCCAGCTTGGTGCTGCCCTTGCAGGGAAATGACTGTGGGAGCACAAACAGCCTGTTCTGGAGGCAGCCCGGGTTGAAAAGCAAAGAGTAGCTTTGCTCCCCGCTGCCCGGTGCAATGGAAATGTGCTCAGCTGCCGAAGCTTCTCCTCAAGCAACCTGGGAAGGGGCTGAGCTGCTGCAAGATGCTTCACAGTGGAAATGACACTTCTCAGTTACGGTATATTTTCAAGTGAATTTAGGTGACAGGAGGAAAATCCAGCTGAAAAGCAATAGCTACGCTTAGGGCGTACATACACGTGCTGACTACAAATGCCTAGAGATTTCCCAAGGTAAGAGAAGTTCAATTAGAAGATGCAGTAATTGAGAATGTTTTCTTTTTGCTGACTGGCTGAAGCCATCAGGACTTGGGGATCTCATGCCAATTCGGCAGACCTCAGGAGAACATGTGTTCCCAGTTTGCTCTCCAGCTGCCTCATCACAGGCCAGCATGCTCTAATACATAAGTACTCAAACTGACTGACAGCATATAATCTGCTGGGTGTATGGAAAGTGCTCACCTCAAAGCAGAAGTCTTGTCCAAGGAGGCTGCTGTGAAGTGGTTTGACAAAGACTTTTTCTTCTGCCCCAAGATCCAAGGTCTCCACCGCGCTGCCCGGGCTCAGTAAAGATGCATGGGAACGGGACTCTTTCAGCTTTGGCAATCCATGTGACCTGAAGAACAACAACGGGGAAAGGAAACATTATTTTTCTGACCATTTCTAAGAAATGTGACAGCATCTCGCAGAAAGCTACAACTTGTTGGTGTTTCTTCAACTAGGGAAATATTTGCTAACAGCAAAAAGCACACTTACATCTCTACATCTCTAAACCAACGCAGAACGGTAGCTGCTCTTGTTGGAGCAACAATACCCCCTGCAAGATACAATTTTTTTTCTTAAAATATAGAGTCTTTGACCTAAAGTCAAACACAATTATTTCCCACTTTATGGCGCTCAAGTCGTTCAGCTATACTGAAGTTTTGCAATTAATGCTTCCCCTTTTCTTCCTCCCCATGTCTCCACTACTCACCTTTAGCCCCTAGCCCGACACCTGTGGCTTTTCTCTCTTTTAGCTGACCAGCCCCTATGTCCCTTGGCTTGGGCAGGGTCACCTCCACGACACTGTTACCAGTGCAGGCTCCTCTTTGTCCCTAGAAATACCCCTCTCTCCTCCAGGCATTTTGGAACCAACTACCCAAGGCACTGAAAATTTTTCTGTATTCTCCCAGTTCGATTTTACGGTGACATTTGTGTGCAGTAGGAAGCTCTGCTGTCAACGGCCCAGTAAACAGGTGATAGCATCTTTACCTTGGGCCCTTCCCCAGGGCCAACACCGAGCTGATAAGCTACAATAAAGACACAATACTTTTAGGCCTAAACTAATGCTTTCACTTCCGAAAACAAACTACAGGTGAACTGAATTTTGCCCCAGCAGCATGCGAAAAACAACATGAGGACAGCCTCAATTTCCTTCTCAACCTCACAGGGCTTTGCTTTATAAAGCTACACAATAGTTTCTTTGAAGGCAGGGCTCCGTGTTTGTCAGAGCAAGAAAAGGTAGATGTTATCAGTCACCCTGGCCCTGGAAGCCTGCACAGCACCATGGTGCCACCGAGCACTGCCTGCTTAAAACGGGAAAGGGCTGATTCACGGGGCAGGATAGGGATGCTCCTACTGCCCTGCAAGGAGAAAAAAAAAAGGGCAGGAAGAGCAGGAGGTGGGGAGGAAATGGGCATTCCCTCCTATGAATTCCAAATAATTACACAGACTCAGCTACTTTATGCTACCCTCTTTTGCACCCAAAAAATTGGAGCTGACTTTGCTGTTGGAAAAAAGTCCAAAGAGCAGCATAGTTCAAAACACAGATGAGATCTTGTTGGACGCCTCTTCCCTCCAGCCCTTCTCCTCCCAGCATCCTAATCTCTTCTTCATCTTAAGAGCTTCATTCCCACATGACTTCAGAGTTGTTTTTCTTGCTATTGGATCCACCAATTGCATTTTGCAGGTGCTCTGAGATACACACTGACACTTTGGGGTGGTGGCAGGCGGTGGTGGGGAGAGAAGAAACTATTTTCAAGTTTATGATGGAACTGAGTTTCCCTTGTGGTTTGATTGATGAAGCATTCTTAGAAAAGCAGTAGACTTAACTACAACCTTTCAGCACCCCTACATGCAGCTGCCTGCGTGGCCAACCAGCGGGAACAGAACTCCATGAAGCCTCAGGCTTTCCAACAGAAGGTACCTATGAGGTCGAGCAGTGCCTAGACACTTCCCTTCTCCAAGCAGGACTCATCAGTGCTCTTGACCCTCACGATCCTGCAGCACGAGGTTTCACCAACCCAGCAGTCAAGCCTGGCACAAGGCTCATGCTTTTGAGCCGTGCTGCTTATTCGCACAAAGGTCTCTCTCCAAAGAAAGCTCCTCTCGGCTTCTTCCTGCTCTGCTGCTCTCCGAGGACGTTCCTTTTCCGCGCTGCATGCCCTCCGCTTGCTTGGTGGACACACGGCCGAAAGGAGGAGGATCACGTGGACACTTGTCCTTATCCAGTGTCCTCTGCACCGCTGGCTTTCCAGGTCGCTCCTTCCCAAATCCCAGTGTCGGGCCCTGCCACCCTGTTCATTTGCCTCCTGGATCCTTGTTTTTAAATCCGTGCACAGGAGACTTGGAGGACAAAGGGAAGAGAGCAGTGCCGTGCCGTGCCAGCCCCCGTGGATGGAGTTTTATGCTTCACACACAACTGGAGAAAACCCACGTGCCATTCAGGTCTAGCTGACAATTCATGCCCACGCTGGCAGGCAGTAGAGGAAGATCCATTTTTGAAGAGAGGAGAGGGCTTTGTTGTGGAGCAGATCATGCATCAAAGCAAAGTCATAGCGACTCATTGTAAATGTGCTTATTGACCTTCCTAAAACAGTATCCTTCCCACTGGAAGAGGATGCCTCATCAGCCCACATTTACCAGGAGTGCCTGTTATGGAAACACTTATGTCCTTTACATTATTTATGGCAGAGATTTTTGCATCACAGAAATTCAAAGAAAGCTGGCGACAGAAGTCACTAAAAGCAAAGTACTTGACCACAGGGTAACCTTATTTAATATGGTTATGCTCACTGCACTGTTTCATACAGCCAAGTCCTGAAAATAGGGGTTTATAACAAAACTTCACTCCAAATGGACCGCACGACATTGCCACGACTAAAGGAACAGCATCAGCCACCACCGGCGAGCAGCAGCCGTCCGCTCCCCAGCTCCTCCCGTCAACAAGACCTCCAACACCCACAGCCATCTCCACGATTTTATGGGACTGCTTTCAGATGGAGAAGACAGAATCATTGTTTGAAATGGCACAGCATGAGAGGCTCAGCTAATGAATTCTGCTCAGCTAAGGGAGAAGCAAAAATGCACTAAACAGCAGAAGGGCAGAGAGCTCTTAAGTACAGGGCAACCTATTTTTCACTCTGTCTGATACTCCTGCTGAACTACTGCGGAATAAAATACACTGTAAGGTTTAATGAAGACAATTAAGAGACTTTACAAATAGTTAGGAAAAAGCAGCTTTTACCTGCCTCTTATATAATCCATTTCCAGCCCAAAGTTCCAGCAAAAGAGACACAAGCAAGAATTTACCACAAGGAGCTCTTAGATGGATAGCATTAAGTTCCTTATGGAGTTCTCTCATTTTCTGAGAATCATAGAATCATAGAATCATAGAATGCTTAGGGTTGGAAGGGACCTCTAGAGATCATCTAGTCCAACCCCCCTGCATACGCAGGGACACCTAGAGCACGTGGCACAGGACTGCATCCAAGCGGGTTTTGAAGATCTCCAGAGAAGGAGACTCCACAACCTCTCTGGGCAGCCTGTTCCAGTGCTCTGTCACCCTCACTGTTAAGAAATTTTTCCTTAAGTTCCTATGGAATTTTTGATGTTTCAGTTTCCGGCCATTTCCTCTAGTCCTATCAGTGGCCACCACTGAAAAGAGACCATCCCCGTCCTTTGCACTCCCTCCCTTGAGGTATTTATATACACTGATTAGATCCCCTCTCAGCCTCTGTTCACTGTAGGACTCCACCCTGCAGCAGCTACACAACTACGGCCTTAGCCAGGCCCCTTCGCGTGCCGGATCGGCACCGCATGTCCTCGGGGCTGGCCAGGGCTGCTCACTCCGACCTGCCTGCACCAGCAGCCCCGGGGCAACTACGTGCAGGCAAGGGGCACTAAAACCACCCAATCCAGTCGTTTTCTATCATGAAATCTAAGGCCCAGTGTTTACTTGCAGGGATGCTGAAGATGAAAAAGGTATTTGACTGCAGATGCTCAACCTGATCTTTTTTGTCAACTGTTAAGAGTAGTTAAAGGTTTCAGCCTTGTGTTGGTGCTGCATCGCATATCCTAACATATCAGTCAGTCCCAAACACACCCATCTGACAGTTGGCAATAAAATCCTTCCCTCACTTACCTCTCTGGGCTTGTGCTCAGCAATACTCACGCTGTAGGTGCACTCTGTGGGTGAGATCACCTGGGAGATGCTCTGACTCTTACCTGTCATCGGCGTTGCGCAGAGAAGCGAGACGGAAACTCGTGTTCCTGTCCAGTTTTGACTGGCTCTTTGTCCTCTTCATGGAGCCTTTCAGACGTTTATTGAAGAAGCCCTAAAACGAGAAGTCACAGCAGTGAAGCAGGGAACCTCTTGTGCCGGGAACAAATCAATCAGGGCAGTGTCACTGCATCCACACTCAGTGATTCCCACTGACCGCCATGAGGGATCTGCTGTATTGGGATTCCCCAGAGCAGAAAGAGGGGCAGGACAGGATCATTGATGACCGTTCCCCTGCGTGACAGCTTTGAATTGCAACAAGCGGCACTGCTCATGTTACAGGTGAACTTCAGTGAACTCCAATTACTACTCAAAAGACTCAAAAATTAAACAAACAACCCCCCTCCACTATTAGCGAGCAGTAGTCTTGGGTAATGAGTAGTTGACCCTATGCTCCCCTTCACACACCATGTTTTCAGTTCTTGGATTCAGATTAGAAGATGCCTTGTGTCCATTGCATCCAAGCTCTCTTTTTTGACTGGTATACAACGAGCCTTAAAAAAACAGGCAGTTTCAAAATCTCACTATCCACACTTGAAAAATCTCTGAAGATTTCAGTATTAGTGACTTCAGATACTTTTCCAGGTGCTGTTTTGAAGCAAAACTCAACCCAAAATCTAGCCAGGACCTAAACATATTACACGTCCAGCTAACCTGCCTTCTAAACAACTGCTGCTGGGCTGCTGGTACCACCGCCTGCACCTCCTCCTCCGAGCCCGCGCTCCGCAGGGCCACGAGGACAGGGAGCCACGTGTTCCCCTGGCAGCGCCGCTGCAGCTCCAGCTGCTGACGGGCAGCGCCAGGCACCTCCGCGCGTGGGGAAGTCACGGCTGTTTCCAGCAGGCATCGCTCCACCCTGCGCCACAGCCCCGCGCGGGGCTTGGAAGACAACACACATTTTAAACCATATTGCATCCAGCTCCTGCCAGGGCTTGCAGGCACACGTGCGCACGTTCCTCAGCATGATCCGAGCAAACGGAGAGCTCCTTAATCCAATAGGATTCAGCAGCACTTGAGGGGTGGAATCAGCTCTCCCCCTCCGCAGAGCAGCTGCACGGAGCTGCCGTGGGTGCCCCTTCCTTTACCCCCTTCATTAAGAACATTACAGGCTCAGCAAAAATAACATGCCATCACCAACCTAGAGGAACTATTCTCCTAGCCAAAAATTGAATATAGAATGCAAACCCCGGCAGCAACTTCAGAGGTATTTATATAGGTTGCTGCCTACGTTAATGCTGATGTGTCATTATTTGCAGCCTTAGATCCATCCTTGAGAAAAAAGCAAACTACAGATCTCCCAGAAATATTACCCGTAATATACAGCAGCAGGTACCAAAACCACCTGAAAAAATGGAAATACTAAGTAAATACCCTTCCCTCTCAGAGCCTGTTTATATGTTATGGTATTTCCACCTCCACCTCCAGTTCGATGGGAAAATTTGCTCTCCTGGAGGAAAGCGGGACTCACCGGTACTTTGAAAGGAGACGTGGTCGCCGCATCCATGGAGTTGGTCTTCTCCGACGTGCTGGTCCCCGAGATGCTCTGCCTGCAAGGAGACCTCTCTGCCGGGACCTCTGAGAGAGAAGAGGAGGGAGGTGAGTGGGCGCAGGAGGGCTCTGCGCCGCACCGCGCGGGCGCCCCGGCACAGTTTTGAGTGCATTAAAACACTGCCCAATTCCTCCATCTCTGATTTACTCACTAAATTACAACGACATTTCCACCTGCAGCCTCAAGGTTATGAATCCCACTTGCTCATGGGCGGTAAGCAGTTTAAATAAAAAAAACACTGGTGCAGATCCATACTCGCTGGTATTTATGATTCGATTGCTGTTTGTTCGCTACTATTCCAAAAACTTTATATTATTATGAGCTTTCTTCAGGGATAGTGATACCCACGATGCCCTGGCACGCGGGGTTTGGATGGCGCCGGAGCCAGGACACGCAGCCCCCACGGGCGCTGGAGGACAAGATGGAGCATCGCGGCGGGTAAGCAAGCCGGCCCTGCAGCGCGGCGCTGCGGCTCCACGCTGCCTGTTAATTAGGGAAATAACGAGCAAAAGAAACCACAAGTCTTCAAGTCTTATGAGTAGTTTACCTAGCAGATGCTGAGCGTGCCAGCAGTTTTTGAGCTTTCTTACAAGCTTTGAGAATGAACACTAAGGAACTGGGGGCAACTGCAGTATTAGGCCTGGAGTTGAAGCCAGTCTGGGGCAGCGTGACAGATTTGGGCTGAAGAGTCCCCGTGGTGCCCCGCAGCAGCTCACCCCCATAACGGTGCTGTGGGGCTGCCCGCTGCGGGGACGCCGCCGAGCCCGGGGAGCCGCTGCCCGCACAGGGGTACCCGAGCCCCGCTCCCCCGCTGCGGGCGCGCAGGACGCAGCGCGAGCAGCACCTCTGGATGCAGAGCTGGCATAAAGCTCCGGTCGCACCCTCCTGCGCCGCGAGACACGGCCCCGGCGCAGGGGACGCAGCGTGAACGGCAAGCAGCAGCACACGATGCAGCGCTGCAGGGAAGCTCCCATCGCGCCCTCGGCGTCGCGCTCCTCAGCGCAGCGGGCGGGAGCATGAAGACAAGCGCCCGGTCGCGCTGGGAACCCGCGGGACACGCAGGTGCGCGGCGCTGCGGACTGGCGGCGCCTTGTGACATCACGACAACAACGGTTCCGAGCTGCACAAAACACAGGGCCATTCCCTGGTTTCCAGGATTCCAAACAACAGGCTGAAACTACAGCTCCTCAAAGGCAGCCCTAGGACCTGCGACAGCGCTCAGCGGCTTCGCTCCCCTCCCATCACCATCCTCTGCCCCGACCACTCATCTTTGCTCCTGAACATTCAAGTTATGTTTTTCGCTCACAGTTAAATTCCCATTTGGCCCACAACACACTTGGGAATCTCAGAAGAGAAATGAATCTTATAAACCTGTAGAAAGGATTATAAAGGATGACATGCCCTTATTACACCGCTGCCAGCTGTGGGAAGAGTCTCGAGTGTCCCTTCTCCCCACAGCAAGTGCAGACTTTCATTAGAGGTAGGATGTGGAAAAAATGGAGAGCAGGAGAAATTCTCAAGAGAAAACCTGCAGTTCTTCTGTTCATTTCCCCACAATCCTTCTCTTGCCCAGCTCTACACCCTTCCCTGCTCCCCAGTTTCTCTATGGTGATTACCCTTCCATCTCCATCAGCAGCTTCAGGACAGCAAGGGTCCCAACTGGCTGCTTCCCTCCTCCTTCCCGGTAATCCACAGCCGGCCTGGAGCACTGCGGGAAGACTGCTAGAGGAAAAGCATCCTGACCCTAAAGCGTACCTTGGACAAAGGCAAGTGAAACAACAAGCTGATGGGAAACTCTGCTCAGTTCCATGCATGTCCCATGGCCCACCCACGGTCCCATGCAGCTTGGCAAAAGCAACACTCATTAATAGCAAGGTGCCACGGGGCGCTTTAGTGCCCTGTCTTGCCAGCAAACTTCAGCCAGCTTAACGTACACCTTGCTTTAATTGAGGAATTGAGTTGGAAAAGAAAGGAAAGGAAAGAAGTCTGCCCAAGGCTGCAGGAACGCAGAGCAAAGGAGGGAGGGGGGAACTGTGGCAAAAATAGGAAGATCTTGTTGCAGATGGCAGAAATGAAAGAGTGAGGAGTGACGAATTGTGCAGCAAGTCTCCAGAGAAGGAGCTTGGGCTGGCTGGGGACAGACCACGCTGCTTCCACATCATCCAAGTGGAGGTCCCTGACGGACGTCGGAGTATTTTGGCAAATCTCTGGTGCTAGGACCCACGTGTGGCATCCGGCTAATTTCCTCCTCCCGATTCGCACTGCCAAAGAGGCCCCGAGGCTGCTGCCATTCCTTCTGCTCTCAGGACGGTACCGCCGGTCCCTTCACTCTCTAGCAGCCCTTCAACAGCAGCACGAG
The DNA here is from genome assembly GCF_059628265.1 of Tinamus guttatus. Classification (NCBI taxonomy): domain Eukaryota; kingdom Metazoa; phylum Chordata; class Aves; order Tinamiformes; family Tinamidae; genus Tinamus; species Tinamus guttatus. The sequence continues at coordinate 97,748 of NW_028288621.1, forward strand.
CTGAAAACGATCTCTTGTTTGCCAGGACCAGGGGCGCCAGCCCTGCAGCGATCAGACATGATGGTAACAGGGGGGAAAAGAAATCCATTTTTGCTTTCCTAAATTCTCATTAAAGCCCATTAAAATGCAAACAGACTTGCACTGTTTCTTCTCCATGAGTGATCACTTTGCTGTCCCTGGGCTACATGACTGTCTCTTTGTAAATCCTCTGCACACGAGAAGAATCACGCTGTAGGTTTAGGTGCCATCAACCTAGGAAACCTTACTAAATATATATACTTATATATACAGGAATATAAGTGCACATATTCTAAAATACTAGATGTATTTTTAACAATGATCCCCACTTTTTTGCATTCATATTCAGCTTTCATATTCAGCTTTGAATTACCAAAGTGAAGGCCCGTGTGCCTCCAAAGACAAATGTGACGTTACAGATGCTGACAACCCCATCGCCACCCAGAAAGAATCGCGCGTGCAAATCATACAGCCGGGCTGCATCAAGCTATCTGCAGCAGAAACTACTCTATGTGTTTTCAATCCAGCCTAGGGGAGCTTCGGCTGTTGGGTTTTGGAGGGGTGGCAAGCTCCGTATTCAAAATGCTACACATGCACAATAAAACGGATTTTGCGCACACACAAACTTCTCAATTAGCACATGGGAACCAGTCACATCTTTGTGAAAATAACCCAAAACTCCTGCTCCGCTCAAGTAATTTTCCCTAGACAAGCCCACTGGCACTTTACTCTTATACCGAATGGCCTCCGCTTCTGCTGACAGACTTGGGGCATTCACGGAAAGCTTAGCGGATGCCCCACAAGCGAAAAGGGGAAAACTAAGTGTCCTGGAAAAAAGCTGCTTCCTTTGGCAAATGTTAAAGTAGCTGTGAGCAGGAGCTAAGCACTGGCTCCTGGTTCTTGGCTCCATGCCCAGATGCCACATTCTTCCTCCCAGGCCTTTGCATTAAAAGGCATTTACTGACTCAAGACATACCCTACCCTGAGAAATGGTAACTAAGAGGCAGCTCTGCGTGACAGTGACACACCAGTGTCACCTGCTTGGAAGCGGTGGTCAGGAACTGGGAAAAGCCACAGCTGGACAAGCCACTCGGTTCCTTCGCAGCGGCCTCGCAGCGCTTCTGCATTCCTCTCCTGTCCTGGATCACATTTTGGACAAGAAAACAGACTCTCAGGATCGCTCAGCGCTACCCCAGGTTGGTCAGAAGCAACGGCCTGGCATTTTAAGACATCAGTGGCTTAAACCATAGTGCCTTTATGAGGGAGCAGCAGAGCCAACAGGAAACGTGCCACCACAGCACTGCAGCCCGTGCCCCAGGGCACGCAGCGCCCAAGCCTCCCTCCTCAGCAGGGCACAGCAACTGCTCATTGAGACAAGCTATTTTTGCAGGACACAGCCAATATATGCGAGCAGTACCCTGGGATAAGGTGCAGAACAGGAAAAAAATATCTGGGATATATCTGAGTTTATCTTCCAAGAATATAAACCCCCAAGGACTATCCATCTAAGGGCATCATTTACTGCAATTAATAATGAAACAACAATCCCACGGATAATCCTTAACAAGTCACTTAGCAGTTTAATGAGCTTTGGGGATAACCCTTTGGACTGACCTGCCCCGGCCACCTCTCACTCGCAGCTCCCAGACGTGGCTGCTCCAACAGAGTTTCTGGAACCATCGCGCTGAGGTTAACAGAGAAGGATTTAAGATATTTAATTCTTTGACTAGTAAGAAATGCGAAGTTCCCAGCTTTGGGAAGGGTTTCCTTTGCCCCACTATCTGGAAGCTCCAGCTGACACACCATTACCACCCTTCAGCGGGGGACTCCGGATGCCCCAGTGCATTCACACTGGAGGTGGGGTAGCTTTTTGAGAGTTAAAATAAGCTTAAAACACTTCTTAGGTACAAAGACTTATTCAAACAGGCTCTTCTGTGCTTCCTGCTCTTTCCTTTCTGGGTCCTGCAAGCAGAGAAGGGTTCAGCTCTTTCTGCTCTATTTTCACACTCGTTTTGTTTCAACGCAGAGATCTCCCGCACGTCCCCTCCAAAAACCAACCCTTTTACAAGCCTCCACCATGCCTAAATTAAACAGCATTAAATGGACCGTTTTTGTCAAACGGTCTAAAACTCACTTTTTCTGCCTAGCCGCTAGGACATACTCAGATTTCGGGTCGCACACCCTATTTAATACATTGCCTGGAGGAGGTTTTCCAGAAAGAGTGTCAAGATATAGACAGAGGATGACTGCACACCAGTTCCTTACCCAGCAACTTACTGTTACATTCAAGAAATAGCCCAGCCTTCATTTCTCAGTCTTCCGATTTTTATCTTTTCCACCAGCTCTCCCTTGTGCTCTTCTTTCCACGTAAGAACTATCAAACAAATCAATCAAGGGATTAAATGATACAACCTTTCCCATTGTATTTGCTCTTTTACTACAGTAGACTAGACCATCCCCATTCCATTCCAAGCTCTATGTATTTTAAGAGATTACGTATTGCTGACATTGAGAGTTCCCACACACACATTCTTGCTCTGAGGCTGCATGCAGACACCAGGACAGCTAAGACGTTCATTTACACTTAGTCCATATTTGAAAGATCTTCTTCTAATCCCAACTGCAAACCATTAAGGGAACTACAATTCAGCTGATTCACCAATTTCTGCTTCTGCTTTCTCCATGCTTTTCAAAATCAACAATGAAAGGAATTTCTCTTCTGAATGAAGAGAATTTCTGAAGGAATAACTTCCAATCTCAAAGCAACTTTCAGTGCTAACTGCATGCAAACTTTCAATTTGCTCAGCCTTCTTCCTACACTCTTGCCTGATTTGCTACCTCCCTGTAGGCCCCTTTAAGCCTGGAAATCTCTTTCCAAAGTTAATTTTATCTTCCTTTTATCTGATAACACCCCTCAGGATGGCACATTCAGTTGTGCTACCAGCAAAAATGAACAAGGGAATCTGAATGCTTTATGCGCCTGCAACATCAGGAGTAATTAGGGTTTATTTACTCAGTGGCAGCAGCAGAGAGCTGGTTGGTGAATGCAAACCAGGTTCACAACACACCTGATGTTATAACCAGTCTCTGAGAATTTCAGGTTAATTAATTTTTCAGCAATTAATAATTTAACACAGGCAGTGCAACACAAAAAAAGCACCAAGCTCTTCACATGTATGCCACTATTCAGAAATAATGTGCCTTTCCTCCAACAGAGCTTGACTCCCCTCGTACCCGAACGGAGAGAAATTCAGTCCATCCCTAACAAACCTGCTTGAAACAACAGAGACATCCACAGGAAACGCAGAAAATCCCTCAACCCTTTGCTCGGGCTGTAAAGACTCTCCAAGTGCAAACACGGACAGGACACTAAGAATCACTACTCTTAGTCCAGTTTTAAAGCCAGCGTAGAAGGTGGAACATTTCGCTAACTCCTGAAGCAGCTGAATGTTAAATCCATCGCTCATCTGGGAAGGAGAGTCTAATCCGCTCTCCGGCCGGGAATGCAGCCTGCGCGCAGGGAACGGCGGCGGAGCCGTCGCCGCACCGAGCCGGGCGACAGAATTCCCGCCGGAGCTCGTTCAGCCGCGGAGCTGGGAACGGCACGGAGGCACGGCCGCTTCCTCTTGTACATCACCTTTAGAGTCGGCTTAAAAGACCACGCGATTTCATGCATGGTCCCTTACTGGAAGGGTCCCCACAGTGTTACTTGGGCATTCTCAAATGGAAGATATTCCTTATTGTGCTTAAAAATCCCCTATGTTGGTGGAGATTCCTGTTACACTGGCACTACCGACCCACCAAGAGAGCAATGAAAGATGGTGAAACCATAAACCTGCGGCTTTTTGCTACTTGGGAGCTTTGAGGGGACCACTTCGGCTTTCACTCAGCAGCTTTTTGTAGCCAGCACCATCCTGCCTTCCGACGATACAGCAGCATCCTTCCCGCAGCTGAAATAAGGGGCATCCTCATTCCCAGCATTAACTGGAAGAAAATGAAGTAGAAAGTTAGCCAAATCCTTCTTTACTGCCACAGTTCTTTCATGTGGTAAGTTTTCCATACAGTCTGCCTTTTTTTTTTTTATTATTTTACAAGCCAAACACTCATAATGTTTAAAAGCAGCCAACTTCAGCTGACTTAAACAACTCTTCAGCTAGGGTAGGACTCAAACTATTTTCAAATATTCCAAACTCAAATTATTTCCTGCAAACTGCTTTCTGGATTTGCATTTTCTCCTGCAGTTGAAGACCAGCAGACAGCCAAATTAAATCACGTTTAAGAAGTGACAGGATCTCAAGAGAAGAGAGTGAAACACAGTTTCATTCTTACAGCTGGCAGGATGCCATTTACCCTTGACTTTTTTTCTGTGTTTTTCTTTTTTGTTTGGTTGCTTTTGTTTTCTGTTTTAAAATAAAGACCCAAACCTTAATATATCCAGTTTAATCAGCAATTCTCAAGTTATTCACAAATTCACTTCTGTAACCACCCTTAACCATATAGGTTAACAGAGGAGTCATTAAAAAACATAGTGGCTGGGAGTAAATGGCAGGTAAGAGCTGCTGAAAGACCTGTGACCATTCCTGCTCTCGCGAGGAAGACCACCTTCCTGAAGAAGGGACAGATCGAGACACTTCCATGCTCTTCATCAAAACCTCTGGAAAAGAGCTGCTGCCGGGGTCTGTGCTTGAACAAATGCATAAATTGGAACTAGACGAGCCCCAAAATGCAGAAATAAGTGTCAAGTAAAGTAACTACAGGAAAAAACAAGGTAGACTAGTCAGTCAAATTAAAGGAATGTTCTTACATTTCGAGCTGCCCATTACATCTGCATTTTCATGAGGATCAACATCTCTCAAATTGTGTAATATACAGTTAAGGGATTCTGATTTCCAAGAGAATATTAATCCTCTGTAAGAAGCAGCTGGAAGATGAGAAGTACACGGCTAATTGAATCTGGGGTTGCATGCAAACGCTGACTCTCATGCCAGGGCACGGGCTCTCGTAACAAGCTCTAACAAAAGGAGCTTCAGGCTTTGTCTCTGAGTGCAAGAAGCATGAAGTGACCTCAGCACAAATTGCTGTGCCTTATGGACTATACATGCTCCAGGCCTAAAACATGTTAGCCAATAGAGGTACCCAGTCAGCTACACCAGTAATAGTCAAAACAATTACTCACTGCAAAGAGTTTAAGAGTTTGCTAAATAGCTTCATCCTCCCTCAACACGAGAAACCAAAGCACCAAAAAACAAAAAAGCACCAAAACACCACGGTACCCCCTGAACACTCAGTTAAATCACATTTCCCTAAGGAGAACTAATTGGGAAAGAAAACGGATTTGTCATTAGTCTGTTAGCACAAATACTCATTCTCTGGCAGTTTTTCTTACCATTCATTTCATTTTATATTTCATAATGATTTGACAGCTTGATACACAAACTCCGGCTGGCGCAAGGTGCAACGTACACAGAACAGCTATCCTCACCTCCAGCTTCTCTATCTGGCTTGTATTCTAAGACATTGCTACAGTTTAGATCAAGATCTTTCAGAAAATCTCTTGCAGTTATATATTGGTGCAAGTCAATTTTAGAGAGAATTGTTGAAAGGTCCATTGGCTGTTTAATAACTGTGATATAATCAGGTACCTACAAATTAAATAGATGGGTTCAGAGGTTTTATTAGACTTACACAATATCTACCCACATCATTTTAATAAATTCAAATAAATGACTTCTTAAAAACCCTGAATATTTGTGACATTATGAGCAGATAGTGGAATTAACCACTTAGCTGCTTGAAAAAGGAAGGGCTCTTTCAAAGGGCTTTGAAGAGACACACTGGAAGGGAGAAGAAAAGGAGCAGGAAGCTGGGGAGTGTGTGTGGGACAGCGAAGGGAACAGACATGCAGAGCAGGATTTGCTTCCTTCAGCTTCAGAACATCGCAGTAAATACATTGGATTGAGCCACCCGAGCCAGGCTCTGCTCTGGGCAGCAGGAAATCCGCTGCCGGAATTGCCCTTTGGAAGCAGCTGCTCTAGGCATCTCCCTTAGGAGGAGATACCTGGAGCAGAGCTAATTATGTCTTTACTGGGAGCTTGAGAGGAGCCTCAAGGCTAGTTTAGGTGAGGACACTTCTATTTGTTTAGACTATTCACATGTCAAGAGCCTAGAAGGGAAAGACGAGGGATGCCCAGAGGAACAGGGCCCTTGCTGATACACAGCTGTATTAAAATTGCAACTAACTCTGAAGTATAAGTCTGTCAAGATGGGAGCACAGTCAGTAAATTAAATGAGAAAAAGAGGGACTTGGAAGTTTTGGGGGAAGATGAAACCACATGTCATTTATGGCTGATCCTGTACTGGGGAGCCAGAGACAAAATGGCAGGTGGAATCTTGAATTTTTTTTCAAACATCTGCTGTTCTCCTGTTCCCAGAGGAACCACTGACAGCCAACAAACACGTGGCAAGAGCTTTAGGCTTTATTCCAACAGCTCCAAAGAAATCTGACTGTTTATTTCAGAGTTGTAGCATACCTACATATCAAAGTCTTTCCCCAGGCAAACTCTGGTAGTAGCTGGTCTGACTTTCTAGGAGGAAACCAGGGCTTTCAGTGACTACTCAAAAAAAGGACATTGAAGAGCCTCAGGGAGTCAGCAAAATAAAATACAAAACACTTTTTGCTCCTCCAAAAAGAAATCTTTTTAGTGCAGTGCTAAAGATAAGCCTTTCGCTAGAGCACACCAACACTGGGCAGTTAAAAATACACCCAGACAGTACAGTATTACAGACCCAGAGCAGTTTACCTCATCTGCATCAACAGGGTTTGTGAAGGCCTTGAAACGTCTGTCAGTAGCAAGTCTGAGAGTAACATCCCTTAAGAAAACGCTAAGTGCACCAAGGGCCTCCTCCTCCTGCTCCTCTGCCCCTTGCGTTTCTCCCTGTGGTGGTTCCCGAGGTTCAGGCGGCGGCGCCACCGGCAGCACTTCCAGGGCCTGCCGAGCTTAAGGGAACCAGAAAAGTTTATTCCATCCGCAGCACTCAAATAGGAGCACACACAGAGCTACTGATAGGAAACCCACTACCAAAACAAATACTGTAAGGCTGTTAACATACAGTTAGCAAATTTTTATCTATAGAATAGGCTCACCTGCTTTCTTTCTAGATGCAGGAGGTTTAGCAGCTTGACTTAAAATTAAGTCCTCAAAAAAGTTGCTTCTCTCTTCCTTAGCAGGCAACGGGATATCGAAAACTTCTCCATAATCTTCAATAAACAACTCCTGTATCTATGGCATGAGAAGGAAAGACATTTCAGGTACAAGATCACTACGTCAAAAAGAGGATTTTTTAAATTAAGCTTAATAATGATCTGAATAATAATAATAATAATAATAATGTTAACAACCTGGTGATCAAAGGCTAGATTTCTTTAGGTCAGGATGGCAAATAAAATATCTTCTTTGAGGAAAAGCTCTAGAATTTAAGCTCAGGGAATGCACGAGCACAGGATGCACTGACAGAGTGATGACATTCCCCACCTTTGAGGTTTCCTGCTGAAATGGAAGCGAGTCCCTTGACTCACAAAATAACTGAGACAAACATTCTCAGCGCTGCTTTGTGTCTAAGCAAAATTACATGATTCAGAAGGGTGCCCTCGTAATAAAAGGATCCATTTGCTTGAGGGAGAACAGTATTCGTACACTTAAAGGATTCATAAAATGAAACTGAATAGAAGAATTGGGAAAAGTGTTGATAGAAATACATCTTGGAGATCCATGTACGATACGTTTGCTGTTGCAAGCAACAAATCCAGAGCAAATGCTGGAATGTTCTCTAATAAGGTTGTAAAGGTAGTTTTCAACGTAACGCCCGCCATTTCACATCACACATTGATCCGTGGAATATAAATTATACTGTGCTCTGAGCTTCTCGTATAAACTAGTAAATGAGAGCTTTGGTAAGAGCAATGAACCAGCAGCACAGGCTGCTCATAAATAAGTACACACCAAACTGGCCTAATAAAACAGAAGTGCATTAAAAAAAAGTCCAAAAAAAAAAAACCCACAAAGCCTCACCATGCAAAGCTTTTAAATAGTAAAGCAAAATTTCTGATTTCACTCAAAAATTGATAGAGCTACACAAAAAGAGATCCAGATTGCTGCCTCTAATGTGAGGCCTCTAATGACCTCACAATGGACAACATCACAATAGACGACCTCACAATGGACGACATCACAATGGACGACATAACAATGGGACTCTGGTGACCTCACAATGGACGACCTCACAATGGATGACCTCACAATAGACCACCTCACAATGGGCCGCTCGTGACCTCACAATGGAAGACATCACAATGGATGACCTCACAATGGGACTCTTGTGACCTCACAATGGAAGACCTCACAATGGATGACCTCACAATGGACGACCTCACAATGGGCCTCTAATGACATCACAATGGATAACCTCACAATGGACGACATGACAATGGGTGACCACAAAATGGGACTCTTGTGACCTCACAATGGAAGACCTCACAATGGAAGACCTCACAATGGATGACCTCACAATGGGACTCTCTTGACCTCCCAAAGTATGACCTCATAATGGGCCCCTCGTGACCTCACTACGGATGAACTGACAATGGACGACCTCACAATGGGCTTCTCGTGACCTCACAATGGATGACCTCACAATGGATGAACTCACAATGAATGACTTCACAACGGGACTCTTGTGAACCCACAATGGAGGACCTCACAACGGATGACGTCACAATGGTCGACCTCACAATGGGCCTCTAAAGACATCACCATGGATGACCTCACAATGGACGACATTACAATGGATGACCTCACAATGGGCCTCTAATGACATCACCATGGATGACCTCACAATGGACGACATCACAATGGGGCTCTAATGACATCACAATGGATGACCTCACAATGGACGACATCACAATGGATGACCTCACAATGGAACTCTTGTGACCTCACAATGGAAGACCTCATAATGGATGACCTCACAATGGACAACCTCACAATGGGCCTCTAATGACATCACAATGGATGACCTCACAATGGACGACATCACAATGGATGACCACAAAATGGGACTCTTGTGATCTCACAATGGAAGACCTCACAATGGAAGACCTCACAATGGACGACATCACAATGGATGACCTCACAATGGGACTCTCGTGACCTCCCAAAGTATGACTTCATAATGGGCCCCTCGTGACCTCACAACGGATGACCTCACAATGGACGACCTCACAATGGGCTTCTCGTGTCCTCACAATGGATGACCTCACAATGGACGAACTCACAATGAACGACTTCACAATGGGACTCTTGTGAACCCACAATGGAGGACCTCACAACGGATGACGTCACAATGGTCAACCTCACAATGGGCCTCTAATGACATCACCATGGATGACCTCACAATGGACGACATGACAATGGATGACCTCACAATGGGCCTCTAATGACATCATCATGGATGACCTCACAATGGACGACCTCACAATGGGCCTCTAATGACATCACAATGGATTACCTCACAATGGACGACATCACAATAGATTACCTCACACTGGGACACTTGTAACCGAACAATGGAAGACCTCACAATGGATGACGTCACAATGGACGATCTTACAATGGACGACATCACAATGGATGACCTCACAATGGGACTCTTGCGACCTCACAATGGAAGACCTCACAATGCATGACGTCACAATGGACGACATCACAATGGGCCTCTAATGACATCACAATGGATGACCTCACAATGGACGACATCACAATGGATGACCTCACAATGGGCTTCTCGTGTCCTCACAATGGATGACCTCACAATGGACGAACTCACAATGAACGACTTCACAATGGGACTCTTGTGAACCCACAATGGAGGACCTCACAACGGATGACGTCATAAAGGTCAACCTCACAATGGGCCTCTAATGACATCACCATGGATGACCTCACAATGGACGACATGACAATGGATGACCTCACAATGGGCCTCTAATGACATCACCATGGATGACCTCACAATGGACGACCTCACAATGGACCTCTAATGACATCACAATGGATGACCTCACAATGGACGACATCACAATGGATGACCTCACAATGGGACTCTTGTGACCTCACAATGGAAAACCTCACAATGGATGACCTCACAATAGACGACCTCACAATGGGCCTCTAATGACATAACAATGGATGACCTCACAATGGATGACCTCACAATGGACCTATAATGACATCAAAATGGATGATCTCACAATTGACAACATCACAATGGATGACCTCAACAGTGGGACTCTTGTGACCTTACAATGGAAGACCTCAGAATGGATGACATCACAATAGACGACATCACAATGGATGACCTCACAATGGGACTTTTGTGACCTCAAAATGGAAGACCTTACAATGGATGACCTAACAATGGACGACATCACAATGGATGACCTCACAATGGGACTCTTGTAACCCAACAATGGAAGACCTCACAATGGATGACGTCACAATGGATGATCTTACAATGGGCCTCTAGTGACATCACAATGGATGACCTCACAATGGACGACATCACAATGGATCACCTCACAATGGATGACCTCACAATGGGCCTCTAATGATATCACAATGGATGACCTCACAAAGGAAGACCTCACAATGGATGACCTCACAATGGACGACATCACAATGGGCCTCTAATGACATCAGAATGGAAGACCTCACAATGGACGACATCACAATGGATGACCTCACAATGGGACTCTCGTGACCTCCCAAAGTATGACCTCATAATGGGCCCCTCGTGACCTCACAACGGATGACCTCACAATGGACGACCTCACAATGGTCTTCTTGTGACCTCACAATGGATGACCTCACAATGGACGAACTCACAATGAACGACTTCACAATGGGACTCTTGTGAACCCACAATGGAGGACCTCACAACGGATGACGTCACAATGGTCGACCTCACAATGGGCCTCTAATGACATCACCATGGATGACCTCACAATGGATGACATTACAATGGATGACCTCACAATGGGCCTCTAATGACATCACCATGGATGACCTCACAATGGACGACATCACAATGGGGCTCTAATGACATCACAATGGATGACCTCACAATGGAGGAAATCACAATGGATGACCTCAAAATGGACGACATCGCAATGGATGACCTCACAATGGGCTTCTCGTGGCCTCACAATGGAAGACCTCACAATGGAAGACCTCACAATGGATGACCTCACAATGGGACTCTTGTGACCTCACAATGGAAGACCTCACAATGGATGACGTCACAATGGACGACCTCACAATGGGCCTCTAATGACATCACAATGGATGATCTCACAATGGACGACATCACAATGGATGACCTCACAATGGGACTCTAGTGACCGCACAATGGAAGACCTCACAAGGGATGACCTCACAATGGACGACATCACAATGGATGACCTCACAATGGGACTCTCGTGACCTCATAATGGCCACCTCGTGACCTCACAACGGATGACCTCACAATGGACGACCTCACAATGGGCTTCTCGTGACCTCAAAATGGATGACCTCACAATGGACGAACTCACAATGAACGACCTTACAATGGGACTCCTGTGAACGCACAATGGAGGACCTCACAAGGGATGACGTCACAATGGACAACCTCACAATGGGCCTCTAATGACATCACCATGGATGACCTCACAATGGATGACATCACAATGCATGACCTCACAATGGGACTCTAATGACATCACAATGGAGGACCTCACAATGGACGACATCATAATGGATGACATCACAATGGGACTCTTGTGACCTCCCAATGGAAGACCTCACAATGGATGACCTCACAATGGACGACATCACAATGGATGACCTCACAATGGGCTTCTCGTGAACTCACAATGGAAGACCTCACAATGGATGACCTCACAATGGACGAGCTCACAATGGGCCTCTAATGACATCACAATGGAGGACCTCACAATGGATGACCTCACAATGGATGACCTCACAATAGGCCTTTCATGACCTCAAAATGGATGACATAACAATTGACGACCTCACAATGGGGCTCTAATGACATCACAATGCATGACCGCACAATGGGACTCTTGTGACCTCACAATGGAAGACCACACAATGAGACTCTTGTGACCTCACAATGGAAGACCTCACAATGGATGACCTCACAATGGACGACCTCACAATGGGCCTCTAATGACATCACAATGGATGACCTCACAATGGACGACATCACAATAGATGACCTCACACTGGGACACTTGTAACCTCACAATAGAAGACCTAACAATGGATGACCTCACAATGGACGAAATCACAATGGGCCTCTAATGACATCACAATGGATGACCTCACAATGGACGACATCACAATGGATGACATTACAATTGGACTTTTGTGACCTGACAATGGAAGACCTCACAATGGATGACCTCACAATGGACGACCTCACAATGGGACTCTAATGAAATCAAAATGGATGACCTCACAATGGACGACATAACAATGCATGACCTCACCAGTGGGACTCTTGTGACCTTACAATGGCAGACCTCACAATGGATGACATCACAATAGACGACATCACAATGGATGACCTCACAATGGGACTCTTGTGACCTCACAATGGAAGACCTTACAATGGATGACCTAACAATGGACGACATCACAATGGATGACCTCGCAATGGGACTCTTGTAACCTAACAATGGAAGACCTCACAATGGATGACGTCACAATGGACGATCTCACAATGGGCCTCTAATGACATCACAATGGATGACCTCACAATGGACGACATCACAATGGATCACCTCACAATGGACGACCTCACAATGGGCCTCTAATGACATCACAATGGATGACCTCATAATGGACGACATCACAATGGATGACCTCACAATGGGACTCTTGTGACCTCACAATGGACGACCTCACAGTGGGACTCTCGTGACCTCACAATGGGCCTCTTGTGAGCTCACAACGGACGACCTCACAATGGCACTCTTGTGACCTCACAGTGGATGACCTCACAATGGACGAGCTCACAATGGGACTCTTGTGACCTCACAATGGAAGACCTCTCAATGGATGACCTCACAATGGACGATCTCACAATGGGCCTCTAATGACATCACAATGGCTGACCTCACAATGGACGACATCACAATGGATGACCTCACAATGGGACTCTTGTGACCTCACAATGGACGACCTCACAGTGGGACTCTTGTGACCTCGCAATGGGCCTCTCGTGAGCTCACAACGGACGACCTCACAATGGCACTCTTGTGACCTCACAGTGGATGACCTCACAATGGACGAGCTCACAATGGGACTCTTGTGACCTCACAATGGAAGACCTCTCAATGGATGACCTCACAATGGACGATCTCACAATGGGCTTCTAATGACATCACAATGGATGACCTCACAATGGACGACATCACAATGGATGACCTCACAATGGGCCTCTCGTGAGCTCACAATGGAGGACCTCACAATGGCACTCTTGTGACCTCACAGTGGATGACCTCACAATGGACGAGCTCACAATGGGCCTCTCGTGACTTCACAATGCACAACCTTAAAATGGATTACCTCACAATGGGCCTCTAGTGACCTCACAATGGACGACCTCACAATGGATGACCTCACAATGCGCCTCCCGTGACCTCAGAATGGGCCTTTCCTGACCTCAAAATATAGATGGAAACCAAAAGCATGAAAAGAATATGGAAGAGAACAACAAGAATACAAATAAGAACAATCTCCTTAACAATAACATTAACAAGAACATAAGCAACAAAAAACACTACTTGAAAAATCAAAACAGAAACATTTCCATACCACGTTCATGACGGCATCTTTTGGCTCAGCACTTGCTGGCAGCAGCCAGGGTGAAGGGGCCCGTGGCCTGCAAGGGCCAAGGAGCCGCTGGCATTCGCAGCCCCGAGAGCAGGGCTCTCTGTGCCAGGGGTCTCTCTGTGCCGAGCGGTGGGGCCCGGAACAGGCAGTGCCGGGCCTGCCCGCAGCAGCCTCCTTCCCCCGGCAGCCCCTCCGGCAGGGACGCGGGGAGCCCAGTGCCAAGAGGAGTAGAGAACAGGGCAAGGGCAGCGGTGCGAGCGCTGAGGGGGGCACAGCGGCTTTGGTGCCTCCCTTGGGAGGCATCGTGCAGGCTGCCCCGAGCCCCGCAGCTGCCCCGCACCCTGTGGGCACCACGAGTGGCCCTGGTGCTGCGCAGACCTGCTGCTCACCTGGCCTTGCTGCTGCGTGGCCAGCGCTGGGGCCACTGCTCCACGGAACCGTGGGAAGCATCGGTGTTCCCGTGGCGATAACTGCCCCTCTGGAATGTTCCGTACTTGCCGGGGGGTGACAGCAGTGGCAGGGGCCAGGAGGCCGCCGTGAGGAAGGCTGCTGCTGTGCTGGGCTCCCCCTGGCACGGATGAGCCCGGTGGCAGAGAGCAACGTGCGGCCTCGGCCTTGCTGGCTGCCAAGGAGGGCTCCTCAGGCAGCGCCCTGGCACGGCTGCCGCCTGCCTGCCCACAGGCCGGGCTCCACTCGGGGCTCTGCTTTGAGCCCTGCATCGTGGTGGGCTCCACATTGTTGCTTTACCCTTTAGGACTTCTTGACCCAGGCCTCCCATCTATCAGCTCCACGTGTCTTATCTCCAGACACTTGACGCCTTCACATCCCGTCTCTGCAAGGACTGGGATATCTCCATACAAATTACAACTCCTTGACCTCCACATCCTGTCTCCGGGAAGACCGGGATCTCTTATCTCCATATGATTTACGACTTTTTCACCTTGGGATCCTGCTTCTGGGAGGACTGTGGTATCAGCTCCAGGTGTTCTATCTCCATCAGCACCAGGCCCAAATGATGCTCTGCAGCGTCTACGGAGCGGCGCTGGCACTGGAGCTGGAGGAAGAGGAGCACCAGAGCATGCAGAAAGGGGCGGACTCTGCAGGAACGGAGACATAAAAGGAGCACGGATTTCCCCTCCTCCGCCGCTGTGTGGTATTTCCCCCCAAGGTGTGTGCTTCATCCCCTGCACCCACACGCACGCTTTCTTGCCCTCAACATCCCTTGCACCGAGGGCTGCGGGACAGCGCCTGCACCCAGGCACCTGTGCCCGCACCCAGGCGCAGCCAGCGACACTCAGCTGCACTGGGGGTGGTGGCAACTAGAATCCTGCTGCATCTCTCCCGCTTGCTTCTCTTTTCCTTCCTTTTCCCTTCCTTTTCGCCCTGGCCTATTGCGCATATGAGAATAAAACTTACAAGCTTTTTACACATTTGACCCAGTTTGTGTTTTAATCTCGCTCTTGGGATCGTATCAAAACCTGCCCTGACACCGTGGCTTTCATCTCTGCAGACACATGGACTCCCTCGCCCCCACGTTAGCCGTGGTACTTCTTTTCCCACCGGCCCGACCCTGGGTCCAGGCCCCCCCACACACACCACAACTTTACTAGGTCGGGATGGTTCTTTTCCACCAAAATGCCACGGCGGGGGCCCTCGTCCCCTGGCGGGGCCTCGTCAGCTTTCCTTATCCTCGTACTTTTGGCCGTTTTTCGGCCGTTTTTTTGGCCATCTTTCGCGGCTGCTTCTCGGCTCGCAGCTGCGCTGGCGGCGCCTCACGGCAGAATGGCACTGCGCGTGCGCGGGGGCGGGGACTGCGGCTCCTGCCCACTGCGCAAGCGCCCTCTCGGCAGCCGGGGGCGGGGCAGGCGAGGGAGGGAGTCCTCCCGCGGTGGGGAGGGGCGTGCGCGCATGCGCAGTGCGCCCCTCCCCCCCATGCCGGGGCGGGGCGGAACCGCGCGGCACCAGGAGGCCGTTGCCCGTCCCCCGCGGTCGCCATGGACACAGCGGAGCCGGTTGCGCAACGGCCTTTACTGTCACCCTGGAAACATGGGCGGGAAGAGGAGGGATTTGGGGTGGATAGAAAAAGTAAAATAATAATAATAAAAAGAAGAAATAATAACAATAAGAAGTAATAATAATAAGAGGAAATAATAATAATATGAGGAAATAATAATAATAAGAGGAAATAATAAGAAGAAATAATATTAATGTTAATATTAATAATAATAATAATCCCCAGTGGCCGCTGGGGATGATTTTTGGGCCTGAGCTGGCTGGGAAAGAACACACGACACTTAAGCTGCGACACAGGAATGTAGAAAGAACAGGGACATAAAAGGAGCCCGGATTTCCCCCCGAGGTGTGTGGTTCTTCCCCTGCACCCACACGCACGCTTTCTTGCCCTCAACATCACTCGCACCGAGGGCTGCGGGACACCCCTGAAAGAAGAACAAAAATTAAAATTAAAAAGAAATAATTACAAAAAGAAATAAATAATAATAATAATAATGATAATAATGGCCAGCTGCCGTGGGGATTTTTTTTGGCCTGCTTCTTTAGCTTATTGAGAACGAAACCCGCTCTAGCATGAAGTTAAAAATGCAGAAAAAGCATTTTTGCTACTTTATATCTTTTAATATCATTTGTTGTATTAAGTATTTAGCAAATATGTTTTCAGGCAGATGTTTCTGAAATGCCTGTCTTTTATTACACACATTTGCTTTCCAACGCTTAAAAATAAAAGTCTTCCAGCTTTCCCTTCAGTTAGAAGGAGACTTTCTTTTTAATTCCAATCAAGTGTCTTCCCATTAACATTTGGAAAGACGACTGAAAGGGGGTTCACGAAGCTCGAACAAGCATGAGAGCAAGTCTGGCTGATGCCAGTGCCATGCAAATAGACAGTGCCCTAAGTGATTTTAACTCGTTGTGTAAGAGGGATTTTTCCAGGGTTTCTGATGGAACCTTCTGTAGGGTGCAGCTTTCTTTAAGGTGTAAACTTATTCTGTTGACTTGATCTTTATGTTCGATTTGGTGTGGGTGGTATTTCTGAGCACGTTGCAGTGTTAAAAGAGATGGTGATTTTTCCGCTGCTTTATCCGGAAGAGAAATTCAAAATTCAGCCCCCAAGGTAACACACCTTTACAAAACTCTAATTCAGCTGTCTAGGGGAGGATATTACACTGAGGCATCAATATATTTTTTTTGTGCTTCAAACATTTGGGCATTGTTGAGTTTTTTTTTTTTTTTTAGTAGTAAAAATAATTTATTTAAAATGTATAAAATCTTGAGTATACGCAGGTTCAAAATGTAAGCAAAGGCCTTGACATGATAGAAGACCTGGTGTGTGGTGCTTTAAAAAGGGAGTATCACTTGCCTTAATCTATTAATACTAGGGGTTCTGCCTCTGCCTTTTGACTCAAGACAAGCTATAATGCAAGCACTTTGTTTCTAGGCTAGAAAAGAGATTTTCAAGATTCACACACGAAACTGGACCCCTAATCCATGTGACACGTATCTTGATGAGCTGCTGGTAAGTTCAAAAATCAAGTGAGTTCCTGCATGTGACTGAGTCTGTGGGAGTTTCAGCTCGTGGCGCACGGCAGGGGGGAACCAGGCCCTTGCACCTCGCTGCACAACTAGCCAGGGAGCCAGCTCCGTGTCCTCAAAGCCATCAGAGTGAGACACTTCCATCCACTTATTGCTTTACTTTCTGTCTCTCCAAACAGTGAGCGGCTTGTGGGGCAACTTCCTCAGGAGAAAAGTTTTGCTTAGAAGGTTCAGGAGAAAAGTCTGGCTGGTTTGTAAGTGTGCAGGGTGGCTAACAAAACCTCTGTAGTGCAGCAACACTTTTCACATTTCCTATTACACTGTTTTTAACCTGCATGCAAAGTCTTCGCCTGTTGCACTTTGGCACCTTGACCTTTCTGTGTTGCCAGAGCCTGACATAATGCTCCGTTTGATGTTCTGTTTTATTAGGATACTGTGGTGCTGATATCAAGTCCGCATGTGCTGAAGCCGCCCTCTGTGCTTTGTGGCACTGCTACCCTCAGATATACAGAAGCCCTGAGAAACTGCAGCTAGATGTCTCTTCAATTAAAATAACAGCAAAAGATTTTTTCATGGCTATGGAAAGAATTGTACCAGCTTCACAGAGGTCTGCGGCTTTGCCCGGACAAGCATTATCACCCATTTTTAAACCACTGCTTAATAAGACTTTTCAGAGAATTTTACGAGTCCTGCAGAGAGTATTTCCCCACGCAGAACTTGTCCTAAAGAAGGACCAGCAGCAAGGCAGGACCATAACATGTACAGCTGGTTAAAACTACTTGTTGTTTTAGCTATCATCATTTCACCTCATATGAATTGAAGTATTTGTGGATCACACTCTGCGATGTGTGAGATCACATGCATCAGATTTCCTGGCAACATCCTGCTAGCTTTTCTACCTGGAGACTTGCTAGGTTCATTTTTATTGGTAGAACAGGCAGAAAGCCACAAGTGCAAGCAGAGATGTTAGGTGATCCATAATTGCTTCTCCTCTCTCTTCTCTGCTTCTACCTTCTCCTCCCTGAGTGATCTTGGAGGATCTTTACACAGAAGATGGGTTGATCTACACACCCTGGCTTAGGAGTCTTGAGACAAAGGGCGATTGGTGGCCATCACATTCATTTAATTCCTATACTTTTACCGTGGGATACAGATTCCAGACACACAGCCTCGTGGGTTTTGTGAGGGACTAACAAGTCCAGGAGTTGTTGCTGATAATCACAATTCTTTGTTCTTGGGGGAAAAAAAATGGACATTTGGCCAATGAGGAAATATAACTTTTGCAAAATATAAGACTTAGGCGAGCTTTGTAGAGCCTTGTGCAACCTCTTTAGACTGTGGTAGGATCAAGTCTTCAAAAACAGCACTTAGTGTGAGCCCATCCAAGGGAGAAATAGAAGATAAGTGGGTTTGGGGGCTGCTTTGGAAGCCGTATTAGAGTGAGAGACATGCAGACTATCCAGGCAAGTTAACAAACCCTTCTTGTCTTCCAGATGATATGAACGCTACTTTACAAAGTGATTTCATCTGGAGTGATGAGGAGTCACTTTCAGCCTTTGAAGATGAGGAGACTTTTCCTGAAAAGACTTGTCGAAAGAAGAAAATCTTCCTTGACTTCAAGAGGTAAATGCCTGTCCCCTTTTAGGTTCAGAACTTCAGCTTGCTCTGTCTTTGGAAAGAGATTAGGCTGCTTGTGTCTTCTCTCAAGAGAAACTAGAGACAGAGCAAATTAACACTGATGTCTTTATTCATCACTATGTGTTTTAAGCTTGCTATTTTCTCATTTTGTTCTAGAAATGCTTCTCACCAGCCAACGTGTCACAGGCCAAGGCTCTTGCTCTCTGGAGAGCCAGACCGTGGACAAAGCTCCCACTTGGCGCCTGCAGTCATACACACCCTGGAAAAGTTTCCAGTTTATACCCTGGACCTGCCAGTTCTGTTTGCTAGTGCCTCATCACCAGAGGAAATATGTGCACAGGTATCCTTTTTTTTTTTTTTTTTCTTTCTTCTCTCTTTAATCTCATGAGATTCACTGACTGTCTGTAAACTGCTCAAGTGAGGTAAGTGAAATTGTTAATGGAGGTGGTCTGCTTTTACTGTACTTCATTATTGTATTATAACATTTTGAGCTTTGATGAGAGATGGACACGTAAGCACAGATGTTCTATTGAGTCTACTGAGCAAATTTAAAGTGTGCATGCAGTTAGCACTGAAAGTTGCTTTGGGATTGGAAGTTATGATGGGATTAGTTAAGCAAAGGATAAACATATGTAAGCAATGAGTTTCTCGCTTGTGCCTCTCGTTTTTTAAAAGCTTAAAAAGGCCTGTATGAAGCTTTTGACACTGGCGTTGTTTTCTGAAACAATCACAGGCAGTGGCCAGTTCTTCCCTGAGCTAAATGCAGTTTTTTTCCTGGGTTAAAGGCTCAAAAATAACTGCCCTTGATAAATTACAGCTTTCTTGCTGTCAGATTTCAAGAGCTCTACCTAAACTGTGGAGTTTGCCCGGCAAGTAAAGGCAGAGTTTGTGCCAGCTGCATCAGAAGAAGCTGCAGTCGACTCTTTGCATCTGCTGTGCCCTGTTGAAAAGCTCTGAAATCAAGATGTGGAGAGAAGGCTGTTTTTTGATTGTTCATTTTTGTTTGTTTGTGTCTTTTTCTTTTGTTTTTCTCATCTCATTGATGGCTCTGTAGTTCTGAACTTCAAATACAAGTTTTTTCACTGCTCTCTTGAGGTTTTTTGTACGTCATTGATCACTTCTGTATGACCTCCGTGGATCTCGTGCTGCTGAATGTGCCTAGCAGTGTATGTCGTGGAGCTTGGTTGCAACTATTTTATTAGGAATCCCTTTGTGTTACATATGACAAAAGGGAAAAGATGCAAAAACAAAGGGATTTTTGTTGGTGGTGGTGGTTTTTATCCCCTGTGGTGGAATTAACCAGAAATGATCATTTCCTCATTCCTTCAGAAATTCTCTTTCCTCTCTAATACAGAATTTAGAGCTCTTAGTAGTAAAGGAGCTGAGGTTCTCATTTTTATTACAGCTTTCATTGTTGATTTTGAAAAGCATGGAGAAAGCAGAAGCAGGAATTGGTGAATCAGCTGAATTGTAGTTCCCTTAATGGTGTGCAATTGGGATTAGAAGAAGATCTTTCAAATAGGGACTAAATGTAAACCAACATCTTAGCTCTCCTGGCGTCTGCATGCAGCCTCAGAGCAAGAATGTGTGTGTGGGAACTCTCCTCTTAATGTCAGCAATACGTAATCTCTTAAAATACATAGAGCTTGGAATGGAATGGGGATGGTCTAGTCTACTGTAGTAAAAGAGCAAATACAATGGGAAAGGTTGTATCATTTAATCCATTGATTGATTTGTTTGATAGTTCTTACATGGAAAGAAGAGCACAAGGGAGAGCTGGTGGAAAAGATAAAAATCGGAAGGCTGAGAAATGAAGGCTGGGCTATTTCTTGAATGTAACAGTAAGTTGCTGGGTAAGGAACTGGTGTGCAGTCATCCTCTGTCTATATCTTGACACTCTTTCTGGAAAACCTCCTCCAGGCTTGCCATTCCCTGGAAGCCTGATTTCAGTAGCAAAACCCATTTAAGGAATTATTTACCCATGAAGTCACATGGCAAACCGAAGTGAAAGCTTTATTTAAAAAAAAAAAAAAAAAAAAAAAGCAGGATGGCCAAACGCTCCCACACAACGCCCTTCTAAGCAGAGTAATGCCGTCGTCTCACGTGGCTCAAGTGTTTTGAATGTGCTCGTGTTGTCATCCCGGGTGCAAAGCCAAGTACGGGGGCGCCTGCTGCAGCTTTGCAAACTTGTGCCCTCCAAACGTACACACCTGAGTTTTCACCCAAACCACCGCAACGTATTAAATAGGGTGTGCGACCTGAAATCTGAGTATGTCCTAGCAGCTAGGCAGGAAAAGTGAGTTTTAGACCATTTGAGAAAAAGGGTCCATTTAATGCCGTTTAATTTAGGCATGGTGGAGGCTCGTAAAAGGGTTGGTTTTTGGAGGGGACATGCGGGAGATCTCTGCGTTGAAACAAAACGAGTGTGAAAATAGAGCAGAAAGAGCTGAGCCCTTCTCTGCTTGCAGGACCCGGAAAGGAAAGAGCAGGAAGCACAGAAGAGCCTGTTTGAATAAGTCTTTGTACCTAAGAAGTGTTTTAAGCTTATTTTAACTCTCAAAAAGCTACCCCACCTCCAGTGTGAATGCACTGGGGCATCCGGAGTCCCCCGCTGAAGGGTGGTAATGGTGTGTCAGCTGGAGCTTCCAGATAGTGGGGCAAAGGAAACCCTTCCCAAAGCTGGGAACTTCGCATTTCTTACTTCTAAGGAATTAAATATCTTAAATCCTTCTCTGTCAGCCTCAGCGTGATGGGTCCAGAAACTCTGTTGGAGCAGCCACGTCTGGGAGCTGCGAGTGAGAGGTGGCCTGGGCAGGTCAGTCCAAAGGGTTATCCCCAAAGCTCATTAAACTCCTAGGTGACTTGTTAAGGATTATCTGTGGGATTGTTGTTTCATTATTAATTGCAGGAAACTGTGCACTTAGATGTATAGTCCTTGGGGGTTTATATCCTAGGAAGATAAACTCAGATTTATCCTAGATATTTGTGGTCACCCTGTTCTCTTCTCTCCCGCCGTGATTGCTGCAGTCCTACGTGGGAGTCGCTTCCCAAGCCAGAGGCAGGTAGGTTTAAGTGGAGAGGAATTCAGCAGTCCTGGATCGTGAAGGCAGTTGGCGACAGCGAAAGTTTTGGTCTTTGGAGGAAAGCCAGAAGGGCCGTTGCCGGAGGGCAGCGCCTGTGTGGTGCAGCGCGGATCCCGGAGCTGTGCGGTGTCACATCGCACCGTGACTGGAAGTGCCCCTGCCTTTGCTCTGCCAGCACCGCCCACGTGGCAGGGGTCTCGCTCCGAGTCCCTGTCACTTGGATGTCATCACACAGAAGCTGCCTTGCCCCAGGGTTCCAAGGGCAACAGGGGAGAAAAATCTGTTGTTAAACCGCAGGCTTTTGATTGCTGTGCAGAAAAGGGTTGCAAGCGGGCAAACCAAAGACTGCAAAAAGAGTCGTGCCAAACTGATGGCTTAAAGCAAGGTGTACGTTAAGCGGGCTGAAGTTTGCTAGCAAGACAGGGCACTAAAGCACCCCATGGCACGCAGGCCCCTTGCTATTAATGAGTGTTGCTTTTGCCAAGCTGCGTGGGACCGTGGATGGGCCATGGGACATGCATGGAACTGAGCAGAGTTTCCCATCAGCTTGTTGTTTCACTTGCCTTTGTCCAAGGTACGCTTTAGGGTCAGGATGCTTTTCCTCTAGCAGTCTTCCCGCAGTGCTCCAGGCCAGCTGTGGATTACTGGGAAGGAGGAGGGAAGCAGCCAGTTGGGACCCTTGCTGTCCTGAAGATGCTGATGGAATGGAGGGGTAATCACCATAGAGAAATTGGGGAGCAGGGAAGGGTGTAGAGCTGTGCAAGTGAAGGATTGTGTGGAAATGAACAGAAGTGCATATTTTCTCCTGAGAATAATTAACATTTGTCCTGCTCTCCATTTTTTCCTCTTCATAGACCTCTAATGAAAGTCTGCACTTGCTGTAGGGAGAAGGGGCACTCAAGACTCTTCCTACAGCTGGCAGCAGGGTAATAAGGGCATGTAATCCTTTATAATCCTTTCGACCGGTTTATAAGATCCATTTCTCTTCTGGGAATCCAATGTGTGTTGTGAGTCAAATGGGAATTTAACTGTGAGCGAAAAACATAAGTTGAATGTTCAGGAGCAAAGATGAGTGGTCGGGGCAGAGGATGGTGATGGGAGGGGAGCGAAGCCGCTGAGCGTTGTCGCGGGTCCTAGGGCTGCCTTTGAGGAGCTGTAGTTTCAGCCTGTTGTTTGGAACCCTGGGAACCGGGGAATGGCCGTGCGTTTTGTGCAGCTCGGAACCGTTGTTGTCGTGATGTCACAAGGCGCCGCCAGTCCGCAGCGCCGCGCACCTGCGTGTCCCGCGGGTTCCCAGCGCGACCGGGCGCTTGTCTTCATGCTCCCGCCCGCTGCGCTGAGGAGCGCGACGCCGAGGGCGCGATGGGAGCTTCCCTGCAGCGCTGCATCGTGTGCTGCTGCTTGCCGTTCACGCTGCGTCCCCTGCGCCGGGGCCGTGTCTCGCGGCACAGGAGGGTGCGACCGGAGCTTTATGCCAGCTCTGCATCCAGAGGTGCTGCTCGCGCTGCGTCCTGCGCGCCCGCGGCGGGGGAGCGGGGCTCGGGTACCCCTGTGCGGGCAGCGGCTCCCCGGGCTCAGCAGCGTCCCCGCAGCGGGCAGCCCCACAGCACCGTCATGGGGCTGAGCTGCTGCGGGGCACCACGGGGGCTCTTCAGCCCAAATCTGTCACGCTGCCCCAGACTGGCTTCAACTCCAGGCCTAATACTGCAGTTGCCCCCAGCTCCTTAGCGTTCATTCTCAAAGCTTGTAAGAAAGCTCAAAAACTGTTGGCACGCTCAGCATCTGCTAGGTAAACTACTCATAAGACTTGAAGACTTGTGGTTTCTTTTGCTCGTTATTTCCCTAATTAACAGGCAGCCTGGAGCCGCAGCACCGTGCTGCAGGGCCGGCTTGCTTACCCGCCAGGATGCTCCATCTTGTCCTCTGGCGCCCGCAGGGGCTGCGCGTCCTGGCTCCGGCGACATCCAAACCCCGCGTGCCAGGGCATTGTGGGTATCACTATCCCTGAAGAAAGCTCGTAATAATATAAAGTTTTTGGAATAGTAGCGAACAAACAGCAATCGAATCATAAATACCAGCGAGTATTGATCTGCACCAGTGTTTTTTTTATTTTAACTGCTTACCGCCCATGAGCAAGTGGGATTCATAACCTTGAGTCTGTGAGTGGAAATGCCGTTGTAATTTAGCGAGTAAATCAGAGATGGAGGAATTGGGCAGTGTTTTAATGCACTGAAAACTGTGTCGGGGCGCCCGCGCGGTGCGGCGCAGAGCCCTCCTGCGCCCAGTCACCTCCCTCCTCTTCTCTCTCAGAGGTCCCGGCAGAGAGGTCTCCTTGCAGACAGAGCATCTCGGGGACCTGCACGTCGGAGAAGACCAACTCCATGGATGCGGCGAACACGTCTCCTTTCAAAGTGCCGGTGAGTCCGGCTTTCCTGCAGGGGAGCAAATTTTCCCATCGAACTGGAGGTGGAGGTTGAAATACCATAATGTATAAACAGGCTCTGAGGAGGAAAGAGTATTTACTTAGTATTTACATTTTCTCAGGTGGTTTGGTACCTGCTTCTGGTAGATCTGTAGTTTGCTTTTTTCTCAAGGATGGATCTAAGGCTGCAAATAATGACACATCAGCATTAACATGGGCAGCAACCTATATAAATACTTCTGAAGTTGCTGCCAGGGTTTGCATTCTATGTTCAATTTTTGGCTAGGAGAATAGTTCCTCTAGGTTGGTGATGGCATGTTATTTTTGCTGAGCCTGTAATGTTCTTAATGAAGCGGGTAAAGGAAGGGGCTCCTGCAGTGGCTCAGTGCAGCTGCTCTGTGGAGGGGGAGAGCTGATTCCGCCCCTCAAGTGCTGCTGAATCCTACTGGATTAAGGAGCTCTCTGTTTGCTTGGATCACGCTGAGGAACGCACGCACGTGTGCCTGCAAGCCCTGGCAGGAGCTGGATGCAATGTGGTTTAAAATGCGTGTTGTCTTCCAAGCCCCGCGCGGGGCTGTGGCGCAGGGTGGAGCGATGCCTGCTGGAAACAGCCGTGACTTCCCCGCGCGCGGAGGTGCCTGGCGCTGCCCGTCAGCAGCTGGAGCTGCAGCGGCGCTGCCAGGGGAACACGTGGCTCCCTGTCCTCGTGGCCCTGCGGAGCGCGGGCTCGGAGGAGGAGGTGCAGGCGGTGGTACCAGCAGCCCAGCAGCAGTTGTTTAGAAGGCAGGTTAGCTGGACATGTAATATGTTTAGGTCCTGGCTAGATTTGGGATTGAGTTTTGCTTCAAAACAGCACCTGGACAAGTATCTGAAGTCACTAATACTGAAATCTTCAGAGATTTTCAAGTCTGGATAGTGAGAGTTTTGAAACTGCCTGTTTTTTGGTAAGGCTGGTTGTATCCCAGTCCAAAAAGAGAGCTTGGATGCAATGGACACAAGGCATCTTCTAGTCTTAATCCAAGAACTAAAAACATGGTGTGTGAAGGGGAGCATAGGCTCAAATACTGAGTACCCAAGACTACTGCTTGCTGATAGCGGAGGGGGGTTGTTTGTTTAATTTTTGAGTCTTTTGAGTAGTAATTGGAGTTCACTGAAGTTCACCTGTAACATGAGCAGTGCCGCTTGTTGCAATTCAAAGCTGTCACGCAGGGGAACGGTCATCAACGATCCTGTCCTGCCCCTCTTTCTGCTCTGGGGAATCCCAATACAGCAGATCCCTCACGGCGGTTGGTGGGAATCACTGAGTGTGGATGCAGTGACACTGCCCTGATTGATTTGTTCCCGGCACAAGAGGTTCCCTGCTTCACTGCTGTGACTTCTCGTTTTAGGGCCTCTTCAGTAAACGTCTGAAAGGCTCCATTGAGAGGACAAAGAGCCAGTCAAAACTGGACAGGAACACGAGTTTCCGTCTCCCTACTCTGCACAACGCTGATGACAGGTAAGAGTCAGAGCATCTCCCAGGTGATGTCACCCACAGAGTGCACCTACAGCATGAGTATTGCTGAGCACAAGCCCAGAGAGGTAAGTGAGGAAAGGATTTTATTGCCAGCTGTCAGATGGGTGTGTTTGGGACTGACTGATATGTTAGAATATGCGATGCAGCACCAACACAAGGCTGAAACCTTTAACTACTCTTAACAGTTGACAAAAAAGGTCAGGTTAAGCATCTGCAGTCAAATACCTTTTTCTTCTTCAGCATCCCTGGAAGTAAACACTGGGCCTTAGATTTCATGATAGAAAACCACTGGATTGGGTGTTTTGTGCCCTTTGCCTGCACGCGGTTGCCCTGGGACTGCTGGTGCAGGCAGGTCGGAGTGAGCAGCCCTGGCCAGCCCCGAGGACACGCTGTGCCGCTCCGGCACGCGAAGGGGCCTGGCTAAGGCCGTAGTTGTGTAGCTGCTGCAGGGTGGAGTCCAACAGTGAACAGCGCATCTATTTCTCAGAAAATGAGAGAACTCAATAAGGAACTTAATTCTATCCATCTAAGAGCTCCTTGTGGTAAATTCTTGCTTGTGTCTCTTTTGCTGGAACTTTGGGCTGGAAATGGATTATATAAGAGACAGGTAAAAGCTGCTTTTTCCTAACTATTTGTAAAGTGTCTTAATTGTCTTCATTAAGCCTTAGAGTGCATTTTTTTCTGCAGGAGCTCAGCAGGAGTATCAGACAGAGTGAAAAATACCTTGCTCTGTACTTAAGAGCTCTCTGCTCTTCTGCTGTTTAGTGCATTTTTGCTTCTCCCTTAGCTGAGCAGAATTCATTAGCTGAGCCTGTCATGCTGTGCCATTTCAATCAATGATTCTGTCTTCTCCATCTGAAAGCAGTGCCATAAAATCGTGGAGATGGCTGTGGGTGTTGGAGGTCTTGTTGACGTGAGGAGCTGGGGAGCGGACGGCTGCTGCTCACCCGTGGTGGCTGATGCTGTTCCTTTAGTCATGGCAATGTCATGTGGTCCTTTTGGAGTGAATTTTGTTATAAATCCCTATTTTCAGGAAGCTGCAACTTGGCTGTATGAAACAGTGCAGTGAGCATAACCATATTAAATCAGGTTACCCTGTGGTCAAGTACTTTTTGCTTTTAGTGACTTCTGTCGCCAGCTTTCTTTGAAGTTCTGTGATGCAAAAATCTCTGCCATAAATAATGTAAAGACATAAGTGTTTCCATAACATGGCACTCCTGGTAAATGTGGGCTGATGAGGCATCCTCTTCCAGTGGAAAGGATACTATTTTAGGAAGGTCAATAAGCACATTTACAATGAGTCGCTATGACTTTGCTTTGATGCATGATCTGCTCCACAACAAAGCCCTCTCCTCTCTTCAAAAATGGATCTTCCTCTACTGCCTGCCAGCGTGGGCATGAATTGTCAGCTAGACCTGAGTGGCACGTGGGTTTTCTCCAGTTGTGTACGAAGCATAAAACTCCGTCCACGGGGACTGGCACGGCACGGCACTGCTCTGTTCCCTTTGTCCTCCAAGTCTCCTGTGCACGGATTTAAAAACAAGGATGCAAGAGGCAAATGAACAGGGTGGCAGGGCCCGACACTGGGATTTGGGAAGGAGCGACCCGGAAAGCCAGCAGTGCAGAGGACACTGGATAAGGACAAGTGTCCACGTGATCCTCCTCCTTTTGGCCGTGTGTCCGCCGAAGCAAGCGGAGGGCACGCAGCGTGGAAAAGGAACATCCTTGGAGAGCAGCAGAGCAGAAAGAAGCCGAGAGGAGCTTTCTTTGGAGAGAGACCTTTGTGCGAATAAGCAGCACAGCTCAAAAACATGAGCCCTGTGCCAGGCTTGACTGCTGGGTTGGTGAAACCTTGTGCTGCAGGATCGTGAGAGTCAAGATCACTGATGAGTCCTGCTTGGAGAAGGGAAGTGTCTAGGCACTGCTCGACCTCATAGGTACCTTCTGTTGGAAAGCCTGAGGCTTCATGGAGTTCTGTTCCCGCTGGTTGGCCACGCAGGCAGCTGCATGTAGGGGTGCTGAAAGGTTGTAGTTAAGTCTACTGCTTTTCTAAGGATGCTTCATCAATCAAACCACAAGGAAAACTCATTTCCATCATAAAGATAAACTTGAAAATAGTTTCTTCTCTCCCCACCACTGCCTGTCACCACCCCAAAGTGTCAATGTGTATCTCAGAGCACCTGGAAAATGCAATTTGTGGATCCAATAGCAAGAAAAGCAACTCTGAAGTCATGTGGGAATGAAGCTCTTAAGATGAAGAAGAGATTAGGATGCTGGAAGGAGAAGGGCTGGAGGGAAGAGGCGGCCAACAAGATCTCATCTGTGTTTTGAACTATGCTGCTCTTTGCGGGGTTTTCCAACAGCAAAGCCAGCTCCAATTGTTTGGGTACAAAAGAAGGTAGCATAAAGTAGCTGAGTCTGTGTAATTATTTGGAATTCATAGGAGGGAATGCCCCTTTCCTCCCCACCTCCTGCTCTTCCTGCCCCTGTTTTTTTCTCCTTGCAGGGCAGTAGGAGCATCCCTATCCTGCCCCGTGAATCAGCCCTTTCCCGTTTTAAGCAGGTAGTGCTCGGTGGCACCATGGTGCTGTGCAGGCTTCCAGGGCCAGGGTGACTGATAACATCTACCTTTTCTTGCTCTGACAAACACGGAGCCCTGCCAACTGTTGTGTAGCTTTATAAAGCAAAGCCCTGTGAGGTTGAGAAGGAAATCGAGGCTGTCCTTATGTTGTTTTTCGCATGCTGCTGGGGCAAAATCCAGTTCACCTGTAGTTTGTTTTCAGAAATGAAAGCATTAGTTTAGGCCTAAAAGTATTGTGTCTTTATTGTAGCTTATCAGCTCGGTGTCGGCCCTGGGGAAGAAGGGCCCAAGGTAAAGATGCCATCACCTGTTTACTGGGCTATTGACAGCAGATCTTCCTACTGCACACAGATGTCACCGTAAAATCGAACTGGGAGATTACAGAAAAATTTTCAGTGCCTTGGGTAGTTGGTTCCAAAATGCGTGGAGTATGCGGGGTATTTCTAGGGACAAAGAGGAGCCTGCACTGGTAACGGTGTCGTGGAGGTGACCCTGCCCAAGCCAAGGGACGCAGGAGCTGGTCAGCTAAAAGAGAGAAGAGCTGCAGGTGTCGAGCTGGGGGCCAAAAGTGAGTAGTGGAGACATGGGGAGGAAGAAAAGGGGAAGCATTAATTGCAAAACTTCAGTATAGCTAAATGACTTGAGCGCCATAAAGCGGGAAATAAGTGTGTTTGACTTTAGGTCAAAGACTCTATATCTTAAGAAAAAAAAATTGTATCTAGCAGGGGCTATTTTTGCTCCAACAAGAGCAGCTACCGTTCTGCGTTGGTTTAGAGATGCAGAGATGTAAGTGTGCTTTTTGCTGTTAGCAAATATTTCCCTAGTTGAAGAAACACCAACAAGTTGTAGCTTTCTGCGAGATGCTGCCACATTTCTTAGAAATGGTCAGAAAAATAATGTTTCCTTTCCCCATTGTTGTTCTTCAGGTCACATGGATTGCCAAAGCTGAAAGAGTCCCGTTCCCATGCATCTTTACTGAGCCCGGGCAGCGCGGTGGAGACCTTGGATCTTGGGGCAGAAGAAAAAGTCTTTGTCAAACCACTTCACAGCAGCATCCTTGGACAAGACTTCTGCTTTGAGGTGAGCACTTTCCATACACCCAGCAGATTATATGCTGTCAGTCAGTTTGAGTACTTATGTATTAGAGCATGCTGGCCTGTGATGAGGCAGCTGGAGAGCAAACTGGGAACACATGTTCTCCTGAGGTCTGCCGAATTGGCATGAGATCCCCAAGTCCTGATGGCTTCAGCCAGTCAGCAAAAAGAAAACATTCTCAATTACTGCATCTTCTAATTGAACTTCTCTTACCTTGGGAAATCTCTAGGCATTTGTAGTCAGCACGTGTATGTACGCCCTAAGCGTAGCTATTGCTTGTAAGCTGGATTTTCCTCCTGTCACCTAAATTCTCTTGAAAATATACCCTAACTGAGAAGTGTCATTTCCAGTGTGAAGCATCTTGCAGCAGCTCAGCCCCTTCCCAGGTTGCCTGAGGAGAAGCTTCGGCAGCTGAGCACATTTCCATTGCACCGGGCAGCGGGGAGCAAAGCTCCTCTTTGCTTTTCAACCCGGGCTGCCTCCAGAACAGGCTGTTTGTGCTCGCACAGTCATTTCCCTGCAAGGGCAGCACCAAGCTGGATGCACCCAAGGCTGTCGCGAGCGGCTGTGGCAGGGGAGAGTCAATGTGGCTTCAGCTGAGTCCTTTGCATGTGTCTAAAGCTCTGCAGTAGAACCTGGAAGCGGCCCTGGCAGAAAGCCAGTGGGTAGCAGGCTCTTCTCTGAGCCTCGGCCAGGAGCTCTTCCTGCTCACTTGGCATTAGCTCCCTGAAGTCACCATTTCCAGGGAGTTTTGCATTGTGTCAATACACTGCTAGTTCTGTCCTTCCGCTGTTCGTGACCAAATCATCCGGTCCCCGGGATTTTCTGGGGAAAACTGCAAGCATTTCATAGCTATGGATCAATTAACAAGTGTAAAAAATATTTGACTGGCTGATTATAGCTAGATGTATTGTAAGATGTTTAAGAGTCTTTTAAGAGTAACCTTTGGCCCTTCATATGTTTCCTTTTAGTTTGATATTAATTTGAACTGACTTTTTTTTTCTCTGTTTTCTGTGGGCCTCTCCATCTCTGCTTTCTGGGATCTTCTAATGCTTTCCTGCCTTTTTCATATTTACTCGCTGTTTCTCAAACATTCCTAGTTGTCATCTTTACTTTTTGCAGGATCGTCCATGTCTTCTGGACTTGCTTGATCTCAGCTAATCACTTATATATTGCAGGTAACCTGCTCCACTGGCAGTAAATGTTTCAGCTGTTCCTCAGCAGCAGAGAGAGACAAGTGGATGGAAAATGTACGCAGAGCAGTGCAGCCAAATAAGGTAATGGAAATTCCAGAAATAAGGAAGCAAAGGACATGGAGCTCCATGGGTTAATGGGGCAGTACAGCGCTGGCAAAAGGAAAAGGGATTTCAGAGCTGGGTGAAAGAAAGTCAGGTTTTCCATGGGTAAACTTGAGGTAGGTCAGCTCTAGAGCTGGCATGCTGCCTCCCTGGGAGCTTTCTGAGAAGAAAAATGTTCTAGCCCCTACCTTGGACATGCAGAAGACAGCAAGTTGCTTCTGCTTTAGGAGAGAATATGTTGAATTTCCTAGAGATTCTGAATCAAAGCTGAGATCTTTCTTCCATGCAGGACAACTGCCGTCGAGCTGAGAATGTGCTTCGTCTTTGGATCATGGAGGCAAAGGACCTGACCCCTAAGAAAAAGTACTTCTGTGAGCTGTGCCTTGATGACACTCTCTTTGCCCGCACCACCAGCAAAACAAAAGCTGACAACATTTTCTGGGGAGAGCACTTTGAGTTCTACAGCCTCCCGCCTCTTCAAAGTATCGCAGTTCACATCTACAAGGATGCAGAGAAGAAGAAGAAGAAGGACAAGAAAAACTATGTGGGCTTGGTCAACATTCCTGTGGCCAGCGTAACTGGTCACCAGTTTATGGAAAAATGGTACCCAGTGAGCCCATCTACACCCAAGAAAGGGAAAGCAGGGGGACCTTCCATTCGGATCAAGTCCCATTACCAGACCATAACCATCTTGCCCATGGAGCAATACAAAGAATTTGCAGAGTTTTTTACCAGCAACTACACTACACTGTGCTCCGTGCTCGAACCAGTGATCAGCATCAGGAAAAAGGAGGAGATGGCTGGTGCTTTGGTGCACATCCTGCAGAGCACAGGGAGAGCAAAGGTAAGAGCAGGCGGCCCCTGTCCAAGTGACTCCCTCTTGCTGCTCGCAGTGGGTGTCTCTGGGGCTGCAGAAAGTAGGAAGCCTGGGCTGACCTGACCGCACACAGCAGCAGAAGGTGCCTGTGGCATTTCTGGATACGGGATCAAAAGCTAGGAAAAGGGTCTAGAAAATACTTTCAGGGGCTTGGGCAAATGCATGTGGATGGGTTTCTTACCAACAAGCAAGTGCACTGGTTGATGCCAAGATTGAAGATACTCTGTGCCAAGTGAAGTGGCTGAAGTAGGAGGGACCATCCAACCTTATGTTACTCATTGGGGACTCATTGAGTGTTTAGGAATCTTAAGAGAGAAATAAGCTAGAAAGTAACTTCCAGAAATGCCTGTGATGGGCTGAACTGCCATTGTTGTCTCAGGCTGAATCAGTTAATCACTTCCAGCCTTGATTTGGTCAGGGTTTGAACAGCTTTTACAGAAGCTGTGCTCAGTGTTATCAGGACTTAGTGTGCTCAGGGATGTTATCAGGACTTCTCTGTGCATACTGGAAAAAAGTGCGTGAAAATGTCCTGTAGGGCTTAGACAATTTTGAGAAGTATTAAAAGGCATCGATTTACCTGGCTGCTCCTGCCAAGCTGGGTGTGTGAGAGGGGTGCCCAGCTGTAGCCGGCAGAGTGAGTTACGCGCCCCCAAACACAAGTGTGAGGGTTTGAGATGTGGAAGAGCAGCCGTCGGCAGCATCCAGGTGACAGCCCCACTCAGCTGCTGTGAAACAGCCTCTCGTGTGCCCGTAGTCGTGTACCCTGCCCGTCTTGACGTGTCCCTCTGAAGGGGGGCTCTCTCGATAAGAGCTTGTTCCTCACCGCGCTGTTTCTCGAATCCAGGGAAGTTGCTAGCTGGGATAACTCCTCTAGGGTGGTACTAAAATGCTTTTTGAAAGCAGCCCTTGGATTCCTGCAGTGCTAGCTGCAAGGAGTAGGCACGTTGATGTGATCAGTTTGTCTTTGCAGTGCCACAGTATTTTTGAAGTTCTCTTTTCTAGACACATTGAGCAGCCTGGGCCAAGGAACCTTTGCAGCTCACACTGTGGTGGTGCTGATAGAGATGCATGGTCCCAGCATGCACTATGTGAAAATATTTCTGTCAAATTTCATCAGAAAGCAATAGCTAATTTGTTCTGAATATTTGCCCTAGTTTGTTCTGAATATTTTGTACTGATACATTAGTTTTGTATAATCAGTAGGGCTAGGATGCCTTGCTGCAGTGCTCTTTGGAGGACATTAATGTTTGGAGCAGCACTAGCAAGTCACAGTTATCATTTAGTCCTAATTTAGGATCATGGGTATTTTTTTCTTTTGAAAAGTAAAAAACCTCGGACAAAAGTACAGCTCCTGTCCTGGAGATTCGTTAAGTACCGAGTGTTTCTTGTGATGTGCTGGGTGTCCTTGGCTCATAAGCACTTATCACTTGAGGAAAGAAATATTACTATAGGACTAAGCCCTATATTAAGTGGTTTTTCACAGTGATGAAACTCGATTGCTACTTCCATGCCATGTAGATCCACAGCAAGTATGCCAACATTTTTTTCCAAGTCCAGAGGTGTTTTCATTTTGTGAATTAAGTTGTTGTAAGCCGTTCTTCTTAATTAAATTTTGCTGAGCTGCAAGAATTGATTCCTAACTTCCATCTTGGGTTTTTAAATGTATAGTTTGTCTGTGTTCAGCATGAAGAGCAGTCCTTGGCACCCCATGTCCAAAGCTAGACAGTTATTTCAGTGATCCTCTTGTTCCTGTGTTTATCCTTCCTCCTTGGTTTCTGCCTAGAGTGACTGAGTCCCGTTAGAATAACCTCTGCCCATGTTACTTTTTTCTTCAGGACTTCTTGACAGATTTGGTGATGTCTGAGATAGATCGTTGTGGGGAGCACGATGTCTTGATCCTCAGGGAGAACACACTTGCTACCAAAGCTGTTGAGGAATACCTAAAATTGGTAGGGCAAAAGGATCTTCACGATGCACTAGGTAAGAAAGTGCCAACCTGTCTTTTTTTTTTTTTTTTTTTTTTTTTGGTATTACAAGGGCTAATCCAGTTGCAGAGAACAATAAGTCAAGGAACTGGATTGGACTCTGTGTGCTGGGATCTGGAAGATGACCCATCCAAGGACCACGGCTGTAGTGGTGAAGCCGGAATGAAAATTAATGGCTTTTATCCCGTGGTCTAGAACATCGGTGCTGAGTGATAAGACTGTAAATCACCGATGTTAGAGATGGAAATACGCCGTCGGTTGTGCGGCCTGTCTGGTGCCCAGGGCAAGGCTGCTCATGACAATATATCCCTCTCATTCTTCATCACGTGCTGAGTGTCGCTAGGCAGTTCACTCCGATGCCGTGCTCTTTGAAAGAGTTAGTGACATTACGTTGGTGTGAGCTGTTTATTTTATCTGCAAGAGCGTCTCAATACACGATTAATACAGAGCCTCATGGACCAAAAAGAATGTCTTTCAAAGACATTTAAGGGAAAAAAATAACCCAGGAAGCAACAGTTAAAACAGAGCTCACCCACAGAAGTGATGCTGATGGTTTAGCAAGTAAGTGATCTAGATGCCCTCAGCAGGAAGATTTTGGACCTAAGCAAAACAGTTTAAGAAAATGTGGCAGCTGATCTGCTTGCAAGAACACTGCTGGCTTTAGCTTGGACGGGCTTGATGGTTGGTTAAGGCTTTTTAAGAAAACAGAGGTTGAAAAACACAACCCCTTTGCACGAACAAGCCTTGGAGTGTTAGCTCGGAGCCGGCAAGGTCATGGCAGGAGGTGAACTTGGAAGACACTGAATCATTAAACAAATGAATGAAGGTTTTGTCTGGTGAACAGCAGCAGTTTAAAAAACATTTCTTAGCATAAGTCAAAAAAAAAAGAGAAAAAACGGTGAATGGTGCATTTAAATATATTAAGCAAAAGAAACCTCATCCTTTTTCGAATGTGTGTCCAAGGATTACAGAAACGCAAAGGACTTTGAAAGATGCAGGCGACAGAGGCATTGTGAGATGTTCCTGTAAGAAACTGAGAAAACAAGCAGGATTGATCTCGCACTGGAGTATTAGTCTTATTCCTGAGACAGATTTGAAATGTAAGGAGAGCGAGTTTAGAGATAATAAAAATAAGCATCACTGTCAAGTGCATTTCCTGGGGAAGGCCTGAGGACAAGTAGCAAAGCCTCATTCCTCTGGGAGAGCCAGAGGAGCCAGGCCACCAAGGTCTGGTGTCTGGAGGCCGTGTCGCAAGGCAGCAAGGTTGCTCTGGAAAGGCACAAGCAGGATTGAAAGGTGCGTCAGGGAGGCTGTTCCTCTAGTGACTGTGGTCTGTCATCCTCTTCCCTGTGTCCAGGAGAGTTCATCAAAGCTCTGTATGAGTCAGATGAAAACTGCGAAGTGGATCCCAGCAAGTGCTCACCCAGTGAATTAACAGACCATCAGAGCAACCTGAAAAAGTGCTGCGAGCTGGCCTTCTGCAAGATCATCAATTCCTACTGGTGAGGCGCTCTCTCCTCCTTCTCCCTCACAGCTCTTTTGAGTGGAAAGTGTGAATTCCTCTTCTGAGGATGTGAAGCCAGCAGTCGTGCTAGGAAGTAGCCGTCTATCTTCTGAGACTGCCTTGTTTCCTTTTCTTGCTGCCTTATTACCTGGGGCGCAATACCCTGGGTGACTTTTCTGCCTAAACCAGGGGGTTCCAGCAGGAGCTTCTGCTGAAATCCTCTGCAGGGGACAGATAGTGAGTTGTGCCTGAACAAGGAGGGAGTTAAGGGAAAAGACAGCTTAGCGGGAGCTCGGAATAAAAAGTGGGTTTGGTATGTATAGACAACTCTGTCTCAGCCCCTTTAGAATGGTAAAACCAAAAAGTGTGGGAAATCACACTGGCCGAAAGATTAATAAAAATCTCTGCTAGTGAGTGTCCTTGGAAAAAAAATGTCCTTTCTGCTTCAGGGCAAAATATATGCAAAGCAGTGGAAGAGCTTTACAAGCAAAATACAAATTTCAATTATAGTTCATATAGAGTTATATAGTTCATTTTGATCCAGTTTGTTTTAAATATCTGGAGCACTCTGTTCCAGCGTGGTCGTGGTGGTTTTTAGTCTGCACATCGGTGGGTCTGAAAACAGCTTCATTTCACATGTTTGAACAAGGGATGATTTAACCAGTACTTAAGAATCACCAGATTAAATGGTGGTCTAAGAATAGATGTTTAATGACATTTTCTGGCCTAGAGAGGTGGAGTGAAAATATAAGTCAAGGATGATTTCTCACAGTTAATTATTTCAAGCGATTGGTCACCATTTTGACTTTCTGCCTGTCATTGCCCACACGGTTTTGTGTCTCTGCTCGCTGTTTTTCAGCGTGTTCCCTCAGGAGCTGAAGGAGATGTTTGCATCGTGGAAGCAGCAGTGCCTGAGCAGGGGCAAGGAGGACATCAGCGAGCGCCTGATCAGCGCCTCACTCTTCCTGCGCTTCCTGAGTCCTGCTATCATGTCCCCCAGCCTCTTCTACCTCATGCAGGAGTATCCTGATGACCAGACATCCCGCACCCTCACTCTTATTGCTAAAGTGGTTCAGAATCTGGCCAATTTTGCTAAGTAGGTGGTGGGGATGACCTTGAAATCTCTACTTCTAGGGGTGCAAATCAGGTCAAGTAAGGAGAGCCCTGCCTAGTGGTCATTTTTGCAGACTGCTGATTCTTGGGCAAATTGGAACAGACTTTAGAAAGGAAGAAATTTCCTCCGTTCTCTTTGGAACAGCCCAGAGCTGAGTTAGGCAGAGTCAATTTGAATGCAGACTGGAGGTGCACTGAATTCAGTAGAGGGACACAGGAGAAAAGCATGAAGAGGTTAATGGTTTAGCATGCCTGTGTGTGCCTGTTTTATGCTATTTAAAAAAAAAAAAGTGCCGTTCCTCCCAAGGATCATGTTTTTTTTCCCCTTCCACCTCCCAGGTTCCCAGCTGAATGTAGGCCTAGGAGCACTTCTCCGTTAGGGAAAGGGGTGCAGGGAAGGTGCTGGAGAGAAACCAAGTCTGTGGGAGGGAAGAGATGTTACCAACCCCCTTGTTGACAGTATGAGTGGCGAGTTACTAGTATTTAACCAAGTCGAGAAAGCAGGGAATCTCTTAAATTGCCCATTTTCTCCCCTTCCAGACACCTTTTCAGAAAGGCAAGTCAAAAGATAACCATGAAGTGTTTTCAGACAGTTATTTTACTCTTGTGCTTTTTTGTGGTGGTTGTTGACTGAGTTTTCCCTCCCCTTTCTTGCAGGTTTGATAACAAGGAAGAGTACATGGGCTTCATGAATGACTTTCTGGAACATGAGTGGGGAGGAATGAAGCGTTTTCTCCTCGAGATTTCTAATCCAGAGAGCATCTCCAACATGCCCGGGTTTGAGGGCTACATCGACGTGGGCAGAGAGCTCTCTGTTCTGCATTCCCTCTTGTGTGAGGTGGTTTCCCAGCTTGATGAGGTAAAGCGGAGTGGAGGCCTGGGAGGGCGAACGCGGCGATTGTAGCGTAGCGACCGTAAACACGAGGAGACATCAGGGGAGCAGGCGGAGCCGCACTGGGGAGAGAGTGCCCAGCAGCTTGGGAGAGGAATGTGCGATAGGGCCATTGCCCAACAGTCCCCTCGCGCTCCCGCTGCGGCCCCGCCGGCTCCGGGAGGCCCCGGGGCGGCTGCCGGGGGCGGCTGGGCCCCACTGCTGGTGCAGACACCCAAATCAGGCAGAGAGGGCAGCACTCGAGTGCTTGGCTGGGAAATGGAAATGTTGGGGGGAGGTTCTTTTGGATGCAAGTTGAGGCACCTGGCTGGACCCTCCCCTGCCCAGCTTGGGCTGAAGTCACGTCCTGGCCAGGCAGAACTGCTCTCCTGGAAGACCAGGGCCCAATCCACTGAGATTCGTCCATTTCTGTGACGTTTGCATTAGCTTTTAGCTTAGAGGGGCCCTTGCCAGAGCTGCACTCCCTCCTTGCCATGGGAGACACTCGGCTGCAGCTCTGAGCACTGGGACCATTGAACTGCACAAGAGCAGAGTCTGGGTTGTTCTTCCCCAGCTACATTCCCTGCAAGACCCCAAATCATTAAAACCTTGTTAAAAAGTAAAGCTGACAAGAGTCAGAGAAGCTGAGCTCCATGTCAGCTTTTTTTTTTTTTTTGTGAAAGTACTTAAAACTGTTCCATATTTGCACTTTTGGAGCTGCATAATTTTGTCTGTATTCCATGTCTTTTGCATCTGGAGAGCTGAGGTGACTTGCAATGTGCTGCTAATGATTTTTGTTGCTAGAAGGGTCTTCCAAGATAATGATTTGTTGGATATTTCTTTTCTCACAGCGCGTTATTTAAAAGAAGGCATTGAGCTTTGTGCTTCAGAGTAAATCTAAATGTCCTTGACTCAGAAGGATAATGTATATTAATCTCAGTTAATCTTAGGCTGATAACAGTTTGTGGTCTTGTTTTTCTGTTTTTGTCATACATGCGCAAAGTTTGCACTCATAGTGTCAAGGCAATAAAATCTTTGTTATAAAGACAGCTCAGCAAGCGCGGAAAAACAGGCAAAGGGAGCATGTAAAAGACCAGTTCCTCTATTTCCGTAAGTTGGGGTAAATCCATCAGTGCCACAAACTGTGCCACCTTCCTCCAGCTGCTCAGGCCATCAGGTCAAGGGAAACCCAGTTTCTGCAGGGCAAATGGGTACTGCTCTCCAAACGAAAACATGCTAAATGTCTCGGGCAGCTGGGAGGGGAAGGAGCCAGACGTAAAGCTTTAAAGCAGATGTGCTTTGTCCTTTCTGTAGGTTAGATGTATGGATCTATCCTAGCAGGCCCCTGGGAGCTGGCATAGTGGATTGCTATAAAGAGAATTAAGGGATAAAGTTACACTGCAGTGCTGTTCTACTGTGGGTAGCGAGTGGGAATTGAGGAGACAAGTAACCTCACAGGTCTTAATAGAGCAGGAGATGCTCTGTAAGAAAGCTTCTGTAAAGAGACCTCTCTCTGGAGTGACCGGATCCTTGCTCAAGGGGAAAATAAGGACATCTTTGAAAAGAGGAATGTCTTTGAGGGAGTTTTATTGCAGCATTAAGTCTGTACCACTTTTGTCTCCTGCTTCGGGCATGAGAGCAAGCAGCACCGTGTAGCTGCTACGACCAGTCTTGACCCAGAGAGGGCAAAAATAAAGAATCCAAAGGGGCAGCTTCCCCTTCGGGCTGCTGCCGTGCTCAGCCTGGCCAGCACCAGGCTAGGGCGGGAGTAAACCTGAAGCCAAGCATTTAATCCCACCTTCCATGGCAGTGTTGGAATGAGGGTCGCTGGTGTTTTCATGCAGTTGCTTTTAACAAGGGAGGAGCGCCTTAGTTTTTGATAACCGTTTGCTGCAGGAGACGGCATCAGCGTAGCATGCCAAGCCCAAAGCCTTCTGAAATGAAAACCTTTCTTTCCCCACCTCCCTGAACCCTCTCAAGTCTCTCATGACCCTCGAATGCCGCATCCCTTGTCTGTTGGCATGCATTTCTTTTACCACATGACTCCCTTTGCCTGGAAGGTTCCCTCCCACTAGCTGAATCTGTAGCCTTTAAACCCCCCTTAATGAGTAGATACTGTAGTTTTCACTTTGACCTCACCTAGCCTGGCTTTAGTTTGCTTTGCATGATAGTTTTGCATTGGAACGGCCACAGTTTGGTTTTGTTGAGCATGATTTTTTGTTTGTTTTGTTTTGG
Source organism: Tinamus guttatus (assembly GCF_059628265.1). NCBI lineage: Eukaryota > Metazoa > Chordata > Aves > Tinamiformes > Tinamidae > Tinamus > Tinamus guttatus. Next base: position 137,485 of record NW_028288621.1, read on the forward strand.
GGGATCAATCCTAATTTCTTTTCTATTTCCTTTTCTTTCCTCAGTGTCTGCTGCACCCCGTTGGTCTCCTCCATCCATCTCGTCGCCGTGATTACGCTGCTCCGTAACGCTGCCTCCTAGTCCAGGCACACCCGCACACAACCACCCACCCTCCTTCCTTCCACCTCCACCCCTCCGCCTCTGGGCATCGTGATCCAAAACCTGGTGGGTGTCGCGGTGCTTGTTGTCCAATTAGGGTGAAAATTCCTTTCTACAGGCGACCGTGGCAAAGCAGGGACCTCTGCCTCGCATTGTTGCGGACATCACCAAGTCCCTGACCAACCCTACGCCCATTCAACAGCAGCTGAGACATTTCCCTGAGCACAGTTCTAGTCCCAGCATCAGTGGCAGTCTCTCCTCAGGGCTTCAGAAGATATTTGAGGACCCCACTGACAGGTTGGTCACGGCCGGAGCTGGAGGGGAGATGGGGGATGAGGAGGGTTCACTTCAGAGCGCCCAGGCAGTGGTGAATGCCTTGTTGCTTGAACCTTCCCACATCGTAGGAGTGATTCATGTGAAGCAAAAAGCTGGTAGGTGGCAGAAACACCAGAGATCTTGCACAGGGTGGCCTGTGCCAAGCTTCTGCACCGTCAGGTGTAGCTCCCTTTGGAAATGCCGTCCCTCCAAGCTGCCTCGACTTACAGGAGCTTTCAGATAGCTCCTGTTGAATTTTTAGACATATGCAATAATATAGAGCTGGGGAAGGGTTAAATGGGGTCTGAAATGTTCCGAAGTCTTGCTGGGAAGAGAAGGGTGTGAGAGATGGAGGAATTGGTGGGAATGGTTTGCATTTCACCTGTGAAAAATAACTGTGAAGCACTTCTTGAATCAAGCCTAATGTTCAGAGGTAAGTGGTAATTAAGGAAGAGTGTGTTGCAACTTGAAACACTAAGAGCTCATAAAAGGAAGTCTGGTTCCTTGAGTCTTTCAGAGCGAGGAAGTTGGCGGGGGGGTTAAATGAGGTAGAGAAGCTTCTCTGGGACAGATCTCATAGGGATGCGGCTCAGTTAAAAAATAACCAAATTCCTTTTTACTCCACAGTGTTCAATCCACAGCTCAATCTTGATCAGCAGCTGCATTTGGATTTTTTCTTGGACTTCACCTAAGGCAAATGTCTGTCATCTAGATGGTGGAGTATTTCAAGGCTAGCCAGAAACATCCGTCATCTCCTGAGAAGCACTTTTTAAAGTGTGTTTATTTCCCAAAGTAGATGTGACTTTTTGACTTTTTTCCCAAATAAAGATTTTTTTTTCCAAATAAGAGGTTTTGTATTCTTAGAGGGTGGGATGAAAAGAGGAGAATATTTGGTGGACAAGAAGTGGCAACAGAAACAATTTAGGAAAGGTGAATGAACCAAACCTGAAGTGGAATGTGCTGAGATTCATTGTACTATTGCACAAGTGCTTATCCAGAGGTGGTAGGTGGAAAAAACAAACCTCAGCCAAGTGAATTTGCAGGCTATATGTAGTGAGTGATGGGCCCTGCCTTCAGCCTGGAACAATTGGTTTCATGTTCCTCAGGTCCTGAGAAATGAGTTATTTGGGTCCCTTTCACAAGTTTGGTCACCCTAGGACATCTGTTTACAGCTGAGCACCATTAGCAGCTTGTGGCTGGGAACTCCTTGGGTCTGGAGTAAGTGGGATTGTTACCAGGCAGGACTGAGGAGCCATGTCATAGCTATTTGAGGGCTTAAACTGGGCTACAGGAAGACATTCCACAGTGTGGGAATAACCTAATGCTCAGTGGGAGCCTCCGTACTCCTTTGTTGTTGCCCACAGTTGTCTGCTTGTCATTTCCTTTGCTCCCATCAATTTAGTTTTAATGAAAGTGAACGGTGGCTTTCTCTCAGCAGCAGCAGAACATAATAATCCGATGGGTTCCTTTCTCCTTTGCATCTGATTCTTTCCTGCTCTGCTCCCCTCCCCACACGGTACGAGCAGGAGATAGCGAAGCTGAAGGAGCGCCTGAAGGTGTCCAGCCACCGGCTGGAGAAGTACAAGCTGCGCCTCCTCGTGCAGGAGGAGCAGATGCAGAAGCTGCTCGTGGAGTACAAGTCCAGGCTGGAAGACAGGGAGGAGAGGCTACCCCGGCAGCAAGAGGAGAAAGACAGCCAGATGAAGAGCATCATCAGTAGGTGAGACTTGGCTGCAAAGTCTGCAGAACACGGAGAGCAGGAACCTCCCCCTTGTCACATTTATCCTTGACAATAAAGAGAGCAGTTGTGTGGGCTTGATATTCCTGGACTGACACCACTCCTGCCTTAGAGATGAGAAAACTGAGATATGAGTGTTGAGACTTGCTTTAGATTGTCAGGAGAGCAGACAAAAAGATTTAGGAATTTCTAACCCCAGTCTCTGCTATACCTCTAACTGGTCCATTTGCTTTGTTTGAAAACTGTACTCATGGGGTGGTTTTACAGGACAGTTAGATTATTGGCAATGCCCACTTTGAATATAATAAATTCAGGCAGTTGGGGCTGTGAGAAGGATCGATAACCTTTCTTGAATGCAACAGACTTCTTGCAGAAAAGAGGACAACTGGAGAAGTCAAAGCAACAGCCCCAGAGCAGCCAAAACACCCAGGAATAGTTTTAAACTGCACTAATTCTCTCTTTTTGCACATCAGACTCATGGCAGTTGAAGAGGAGCTGAAAAAGGATCATGCTGAGATGCAAGCCATCATTGATGTGAAGCAGAAAATCATCGATGTGAAGCAGAAAATCACTGATGCACAGGTAAGGAGCTCAGGATTTCCCAGAGCTGAGTGCCCTGTGCCTAGAACCCATCATTCTTCTCTATCTTCCTGTCCCAATGTTATGATCTAGCTCCCAAGGCAGTACTGGCCATGGTGTTGCACACATGACTTACTGCCTCCTAGGAGAGAATTGGGAGTTTTGTACAATAAAGACCCTACTGTCTGAAAGCAAGCTTTGAAAAGTCAAAATCACAGGACTTTTCTACTTGAGGAGAACCCAAGTGGTGAAGGAGCAGTGGGGCATTGTGTGGACACTGCTCCAAGCGTGGGCCTGGCAGCTCTGGAGCAGCTGTGCTTCTTAGCAGCATAGGTCAGTGGCCATGTGCATGCAGCCCAGCTGTGCACGCTCAACCATGGCTCGGAATGGCAAGGGAATGGCACGCTTGCCATGGAGCTTGCCCCGTCTCGCTTGTGTAGCATTTCACCTCATCTGACTCTCCGCGTCAGCCCGCTTGGCCACCAGGCCAGGACAACACCCGGTCAACACAAGTCACTTGTGGAAAGTGGGACCCAACGGGTGTGATGCATGTGAATGTGTCATGTGGGGTCGTGATGTGTCTGCTGTGCCCTTGCTGATGCCAGAGAGCAGAACTTAGGCAACACAACCTGAGGCTGATTTTATATCTGCCTGTTAATGTGGGCGAATTTTGTGTTTAGGGAGCACCTTTCCTGTTGCTGGGCTTTTTAATCGCTCCAGCTGCATTGATTTTTTAATAGATGATCTTTTAAGAGGATTACACGTTTCAGCAAAGAACACCTTAAAGAAGTAACAAACCTGTTTTTTAAGCTGTATTTTTATGCTAGTAGCACTGGACTGTGTGGTCTGTGAGATCCATCTCTGCATTTCATTGCCTGGGTTTGTTCTAAAGAAGATTTATTTTTGTTCTGTGAATAATTTTTGAAGGTTCTTGTATATGTACAGACACAGATACCTTTGAGATCTTTTATGGATATTCCTACAAAGAATACAAAATAACTTTAAACAGTTTAAACCTCTTGAACCTGTGCTGATTAAAAATGCTGTCCTGTGCCATGAAGTTGGATTTTGTGTAGCTGGGGGTGGTGCGGGAGCACCAGGCAGCGCCGGTCAACGTTTCGGGTGACGGGCGCCGAGGCCGGGCAGCCCCTGGGCAGACCGAGTCCCCAATTGCGTGTCCGGGCGCCAGGACCTGGATGGGGAGAGCCGCGGGGTGCAGGGCTGCGGCCCCAAGCTCTGCCTCCCTGCTACAGGAGCCGCCCGTTCCTGAAGCCTTCCACATTCCTGGGAAAAGCTGGGATGTGGAGGCAGAGGGCGACAATCCGTGGCAACACGGAGAACTGGTCTCGGCTCTGACGCTCTGTGCAAGACAAAGCCTTTTTCTTTCTTTTTTTTTTTTTCTGAAGCTGAAAGACTTCTTGGACTGAAATCCTATCTTAGGCAGGGGATTTTTGGTTGCTTCATTACTAGCAACTTCAGTGGTGAAAAAGGAACTACATTGCATTAATTGGGCAGGACAGCGCGCAGTGCCTTTTCCTGGTGGAAACAGAGGGCATCCCAAAAGCTGCCCCATGGCAGTGGCTGAGGCAAGCGCAGCACAACCAGCTCCAGGCCTCGTGTGGCAGCTGCATCTGCAGGGGCTGGAGCCTGCCCAGACAGGAGGGCACGGGGCAACTACAACGGAGGGGCTGCTGTGCTGTCGCCCTGGCTCGCGGCGCCCGCCAGTCTGCGCCTCCTGGCCATGGCGGCAGCATGGCGCACGTGCGGAGGCCAGGCCGTGCTGCGGGCAGCGGAGCCAGGGATGCGTCCCAGGCGCTCCCCGAGCCCGCCAGGGACGGGCCGCGCACGCTTGCGCGGCGCCCGGCACCTCCCCTGCTGCGTGCGCCCGACTACCAGAGCCTGCAGCAGGGCGGGCAGCGCAGGAGGAAGCTGGGGGTTCCCCAGGACAGGTGAGCGCTGCTCGTGCTGCGCACCCAGCACAGGGCGCTGCCCTCGCGCAGCCTCCCGGCCCCCAGAGCCCCAGACGCCCCGGGCTGAGCCGCCACTTCAGCCTCTGTGGAGGGGCAGCTGCAGCCAGGAGCTGCCTGGGCCACCCCTTGGCCACCAGCTGCCCTTGAGCAGTGTCCCGGGCCCTGCCAAGGGAGCTGCCCGTGCCCACGTGCACCTGCCCCACGCTGACCCTTTCCGTGGAGGGCAAAAAGCCCCTGGCAGCTCTCGCACAGCCCTGCTCCAGGGCCAGCCGCACGCTGCGTCGGGGGGCACTTGCCTGCCCAGCTGGGGCAAGCTCATCAGGCAGCCGGGAGGCCAATGCCAGCCCAGGCTGCTGCTGCCGCCCAGGGCCTGGCTGCCTCTGGGGCCCTGCCAGGTGCCTGGGGCAGCTCTCAGCAAGGACGCTGCTGCCCAGTGCTCAACCTCGGGGCTCTCTCTGCTCTCTTGCAGCGTGGACACCTTCTCCCGCATCTTCCATCGGGAGAGAGAGCCGCGAAATGTCCTGGAGGCAGAGAAATGCACCCCCAAGCCACCAGAAAGGCTCCCCGAGCTGCGCAACAGCCCCCATCCCCGCCACATCAGGAGGATCCCGGCCATTGGGCAGGGCGGCGCGCAGTGCGTTTTCCTAGTGGAAACAGAGGGCACCAAGGAAGAGCAGGTAGGAAGTGCTGCCTTGTGGGACTGGGAGCAAGCAGGGGCCATGGGGAACAAGAGCTCTGGGCAGGCCACAAAGGGCAAGGAGAAGCAGTGGGTGCTCTGTGGCCTCCCATCCAGGCCAGGGGCCACTGCCTCCTGCACCCCCAAAGCTGCCTGCCCCACGAAAGCCACACGAGCTCCTTCTGACCCTTCTCTTCCTCGGCAGGCTCGCTGGTGGCAGTGGGCGTGCACCCCCAGCCCCAGGGAGCGCTTCAGGAGGCCGGCGGGTAAGTTGTGTCCACCGCAAAGAGCCCGCACAGAACCGCCCTCCCCTTGGGGCTGCTGGGGGAGCCGGGTCCCTCGGGTCGAGCCCCTGCGGCGGGGGCTTCCCCGCTGCCCTGGAGAGGCGCCAGCCCTCCCTCCGTGCCAGCAGGACCACAAGGCCCAAAGCTCTGACCGGCCTCTCCAAGGGCTCCAGGCACTCGGCACCTCCGCTCAGGCAGCCGCAGCGCTGCTGTCTCTGGCTTGTCAGGGCTGCAGCAGGGCAGCCCTTCCTCACGCACTGCTGGTCCCTCGGCCAGCCTTCCTGTGGCCCCTGCACGCGTCCCCCTTGCAGCCGCCTTGCTCTGAGCCTCAGCAGCTCTCAGCCTCCTCTGGGGGCCTGGGCTCCACAGTGCCACCTCCTTGCCCTACGGGGCCCCTCGCAGCTTGCCCAGCAAGAGGGAAGCAGCCTGAGATGAGCCTGTTCAACAGGCGCCGCAGCGTTTCTCACCGCTTGCCTTCCTCTCTTTTCCCAGGGCCACAGGAAGCCTCTGTGGAGGCCATCAGGTTTCCAAGGCTCTCCTGAGCTGCACGTGTCGTGCAGTCCCTGCCCAGGGGAAGGCAGGAGGCACGGGGACCTGCCCAGGAACAGCAGCTTGGAGAGAAGCAGCTGGAGCAGCCCCCGAGTTACCGACTGCCCATGCACGGCCCAGTCAAGCGGCTGGGGGCCTGCAGAGCCCTGCGAGGGCCAAGACCTCCTTTTGCCTTGCAAGCCAAGGCTCTCTTCACGCTGGAGGCTGCAAGGAAGGCCCAGTTCATCAGGGCTCTCAGTACTTACCTACTCTTTGTGCTGTTGTTATTGTTGATATTAGTGTTGCTGTTGCTTTTATTGTTGATATTGTTGATATTACTGTCTTTATTGTTGTTTTTATTGTTGATGTTGCTGTTTAAGTAAATATTCCTGTTCCATTCTTTGGGTGTTGTGTGTTGTTTCCCAGGGAGCCCAGGCACAAAAGCATCCCCGCTGCAGCTATGTCTGTGCAGAGCCGTCTTCTCAGGCTCCAGGTGCAGGGAAGCACCAGCAAAAAGCTCCCTCTAGGATTTCCCTTGGAACGTGGCTCAGGGGATGCCCAAAGGGGAAGGGGCCACAGCCCTAGTGCGGGGCAGCCCTGACGCTCTCAGAGGCCTGAGACAACAAGTCCCCTCAGTGCCCAGGCCATGGGCAAAGGGCAGCTCTTGGGTGTCAGGGACACGAGGCTGTGAGATGCAGAGCTGAGTGCCCCAGCCCCTGGGTGAGCACAGGGCCCATCAGGGCTGGGACACGCTCAGGGATGGCAGGAAGAGGGTGTGTGCAGTCTCCCCTCAGGAGCTGCTGCAGAAATTGCCTCCTGTCAGGAACAGCCCCGTGCTGGGGACCATCATGGAGGCTGCTCTGTCCCTCTGCAGCCCCACGGACAGGGACCACATCACCAAGGCAGGTCCTCCTGCTCCGTGGGCACTCTGGGCTTTCCTGTGCAGGGCCCGTTTGCTCCGCTGCATTTGTGTGACGCCCAAGTCCTCGGGCTGCCAACAGCCTTTCCCAGCCTTTCCCTATCCTGGGCTGCCCGCCATTCCCTCTGCCAGGAGCTCGAGGCAGAGCTCAGCGCTGCGTGTGAGCGCTGGGCCAGAGGAGCTGGGCTGGCCAAGGGGCCGCCCCTGTGCGGAGGGCCCAGAGCGCAGCAGCGCAAGCTGCGAGCTCCCTGCCGTGGGGAGAAGGTAGGAGCTGCCCAGAGCAGGGCCCGGCACTGGCCACAGCTGGGAGAGCAGGTGCCACAGGGAAGAGCTTGGCCACATCCTCTTTACATTCTCCCTCAGCTATTTGGGCCTGTTGATAAAACTTCCTATCAATCTCTTCTCCACCCTAAAGAGGCCCGGCCTGTTTAGTCTTTCCTCATAACAGGGATATATGTGTCCCTCAATCACAAATGCTCACCATCAAGATGGAAGTTGTCGCTCTGTGCTGCTGGCTCTGGAGAGCCTAGGAGGGGTGAAACGGCCTCTCCTCGAGCAGAACGAGGGCCCCAGGCCCTCAGTGCCTCCTAGGACAGAAGGAGAGAAGCTGATGTTAGGTACGGTTTTCGAATTGACAGAGAAAGAGGCAAACACCATCGATATATTGTGCTTTTTAATAATAGGAGAAAGATAATAAGTATTACCAGCTAGCTGGGGTCTGGGCTTTCCCACGCAGGGGTCACACCACAGACCCCGACTACTTCGGTCTTCCCTCTTTTATACCGTTTTCACCCCAAAAATGTTCCCCCCTCCCGTTTCTCTGTTCTACTTTCATGTTAATGTTATCTATATTTTATTGCTAACTAGGACATCTGGACAGGCAACCCCTCCATGTGGAACCTCCTGACTTGCCATTTTTCAGGAGTCGTCCTTGTAGATAGGCAACCCGTCCATGCAGAGCCACCTGTCATGCCATTTATCAAGAGTCCTTGCATTTTGAGACTAAGTATTGACTAGCTTATTAGTACACTCTACATTAACTATTTAATCCCCATTAGTACACTCTACATTAACTATTTAATCCCTACACTGGGTGCAGTATCTTTGGGCTGGAGAGCATTCCCCAGGGCAGCAGGACCTCAGCTCTGCTGCACACCAAGGCGCTCCCAGCTGAATGCCTGCGCTCAGGCAGTGCAAGAGAGGACAAGCTGATCCTCAGGAGAGCACACACTGCTCTCTGCATGGGAAGGGAGCTCCCAAGGCCCTGCCTGAAAAGCAACATCACCAGCGTTTCTTTTGTAGCCAAGTGGATCCATCGCACAGAGGGGCAGTAGAAGGACTCGCTGGGGTCGGGATATGGGAGGGAGTGGGTGCTGCAGGGAAAAAGGGCACAAGCAAGGCAGGAGACCGGGAGGCTGCGGGTAGATGAGCTCTAAGGCAGCACTGCCAGCCCAGCGGCACGTGGCACACAGGGAGCAAATGTGTGCGCGGAGCAGCCTGCGTCACTGCGGGCAACGCTGCAGCGACCACCCCTCAGGAAGCAGCTGGCCCCGTTCTTGCTGGACTCATTCAGCCCTCTCTTCAGCTTCCCACAACGAAGCTGCCGTGGTTCTTCGGCCTCTGTGCATGTATCTTGCTTATGGATTCAGGCCCAGAGGGCAGCCTGACATCCTCCAAAAGCCACATTGTCCTGATGAGGGACAGGATGTTCTCTCCTTCCAGCAGCCTGGAACACAGGAATAAAGAGGTGGGGAAAGGAGACAGAGGAGAGGATGAGGGCAGCTTTGGCCCAAAGCGCACTCTCTTGAGATACCCCAGGGCAAGGAAAGGACCCTACGCTCTGCAAAGCTCCAGCCCCAGCTGCGCTTCAGCTGTGAGCACATTTTGTGCACACTGAGGCCTTGTGCTACTTTGCCCATGAGCCAGGCCACAAAATGTACTGTGGGAAAGAGGATGGCTCTGCCCCAATCCCCTGCAGCCCCTGCCCTGGCCTGCTGGCTCCAGGCTCCCTGATCTTGCAGGCCTGGGCTCCAACCTGGGGTTCTATTTCCTTCCCGGTTAAGAGCTTCCCATCCACAAAGCCATTGTGTGGCACCAGCCCACACAGCATAGGAGCCTACATAGACAACACTTGCTCCATTTTGTGTAGCTAAAACTACTGCTCTTAACTCTCCTGCTTGTGCACTGTCTTCAGCTTCTTCTATTACTTCTTCACCAGTGGTAATATTTAATGCAACAGCCTTTTATAGCTGTTTACCATTTAACCTTTTTGCTGAAGCATCTCTAAATCACATGTTTTCTGTTGGTGTTCCATCAGTGACAGATGGTACATTCAGAATTGATGAAGGTTTAAGAGCTTGTCCCAGTGCTAATGGATCTGTTTTTACAGGCATCTGTGATTTGGGAACCTTAGTATGCCCTTCAGTTAGCTGCATATTTTCTGCTACTCCTGTTAGGTAGGCATATCATTTTGTGGTAGTGGGGTTTGGTGCAATTCCTTCTGGGGGAGCAGTCCCCTTTAGGATTGCTTCTAGTGAATTAAACGGTCCTTTAGTTTGCAAAGGTTGTCCTTGATGTATTTTCTCAACCTGTTTAACTGCTCAGATTAAGGATAAAAGTCTTTTTTCTCCCATTCAGAATATTGTAGTTACCTTTCTTAAATGCAGTCAAGCTAAACAATAAAGAATAAAGCATATACTTTTGTTCCATAAGGGACAGCCTGTAAGCAAGTTACACTAAGTAACAGTAAGTTACTGTAACAACAAGTTACAGTAAGTTCATAGCAGTAAGTTACTTGTTGTAACTTACAGTAAGTAGCATGATCAGCAAAACCCCATTCAGCTGTAAGAGGGTCGTGGGGGTGTTCTGGTCCCAGTGACTGAAATGTTTCTAATTCTCCAGTCAGAGTTTTGGCTGACTCTTTGTGTTCTAATTCCCACTTCCAAGGTTTGCTTTTCCTTAAGAGCAAATATAAAGGAGGGGCAGTGATAGAAAATCCAGGTAGGTATTTTCTCCAATATCCTGAAGTTCCCATCAATTGTTGTAATTCTTTCCTTGATCGGGGCATTTGCAGCTCTTCAATTTTTCTTAAGGTATCTGCAGGAATCCCTGCACTGCCAGCTATCCACCAAGTCCCTAGGAATTTTACCTCTTTGCTTGGTCCCTGGCATTCCTCAGGTGGTACCTCAATGTCAGCTTCAAGTAGGATTTGCCATACTGCTGTGGCTACTTTCCCAACCTTCTTGGGAAAATGACCCCCAATTAAGGATGTCATCTATGTACTCGCATATGCATTGGCATATGTATATGCATTATAAATGTAAATTGTCACATACTACTCTACCAGAACCAATAACTGAAGGAAATATTATGGCAGACAAATTGATGATGGCAGCAGTACTGCCGTGCAGTTTTGAACAAGCCCGATTATCTCACCACTTCTTTCATCAAAATGCCTCTTCCTTACGTAAACAACTTGCTCTGCCCTGAGAACAAGCCACAGAAATTGTCCCTGCATGCCCTGATTGTCAATGTATTACACCAATATCATCATACACAGGAGTGAATCCTCGAGGTTTACGAACTAACGAATTTTGGCAGAGTGATGTCACACATATATCAACATGTGGCCAACTGCGTTACGTGCATGTTAATGTGGATACCTTCCCAGGGTTTCTGGTAGCCACTGCACATATCGCAGAAAAGGCACGGAATGTGAAACACCTCTGCTTAAGATGTTTTGCCACTATGAGCATTCTGAAAGCAATTAAAACTGATACTGGTCCTGCTTATGTTTCACAAACAATTTCTGTCTTCCTACAAGACTGGGGTATACAACACGTTACAGGTATACCGCATTCCCCCACTGGACAAGCCATTACTGAACGTGTCCATGGGACTCTCAAGGCTATGTTAAATAAAAAGAAAAAGAGGAAATCCTATGGACAGTGTTACCCCATAGGAACAGTCAGACAAAGCATTATATGTGCTTAATCTTTTGAATCCTTCTGATCCTCAGGTATTTACACCAGCAGCTGACTGACAATTCAAGATGGTCCTTGCAGTTGTGCCTCCACCAAAGGGATGGTATAAAGAATTTGGAGAACCACCAGGGAGAGGCTCCATAGAACTAATAACATGGGGAAGGGGATATGTGTGTGTTCTCCTTCCCACAGGTGCTCGGTGGTTACCAGCAAAAGATGTAAAGTCTCATTGACAACAGAGCAGTCACAGCCACAGGACAATTTCAGCCAAGTCCAAGAGACAAAAACCATTGAGCCGTCGGAATGAATCATGAATCATTTATAAACATTTGGTGCAGCAGGGAACAGAAGTAGTGATGTTTGCAATTCTATGCTTTTATGTATATTGATCTTAACCTATATAATTAAGAGTTTATGTTTCTATGTACTTTGATCTTCACCTATATTCTCTTTATATATAACCTATATATATTCAATTTATTCCTCAATGACCTGGATGAAGGCACAGAGTGCTCCCTCAGGAAGTCTGCTGATGATACCAAACTGGGAAGAGTAGCTGATACCCACAAGGACTGCACTGCCATCCAGAAGGACCTGAACAGACTGGACAACTGGGAGGTGAAAAGCCTCATGAAATTCAACAAGTCCAAGTGCAAGGTCCTGCACCTGGGGAGGAATAACCCCATGCATCAGGACAGACTGGGGACTGACCTTCTGGAGAACAGCCCTGCAGAGAGGAACCTGGGTGTCGTGGTAGACGAAAAGTTGACCACAAAGCAGGAGTGTGCCCTTGTGGCCAAGAAGGCCAATGGGATCCTGGGGTGCATTAAGAAGAGCGTCTCCAGCAGGTCGAGGGAGGTGATCCTGCCCCTCTACTCAGCCCTAGTGAGGCAGCATCTGGAGTATTATGTCCTGTTCTGAGCCTCACAGTACAAGAGGATGTGGAGCTGCTGGAGAGAGTCCAGCGCAGGGCTAGAAGGATGATCAGGGGCCTGGAACATCTTCCCTGTGAGGAGAGGCTGAGGGAGCTGGGCCTGTTCAGCCTGGAGAAGAGAAGGCTGAGAGGGGATCTAACCAGTGTCTATAAGTACCTCAAGGGAGGCAGTGAGGCGGATGCTGCTGGCCTCTTTACCCCGGTGGCCACCGATAGAGCTAGAGGTAATGGCCAGAAACTGAAACGCCAAAAGTTCCACAGGAACTTAAAGAAAAAATTGTTGACAGTGAGGGTGACAGAGCCCTGGAACAGGCTGCCCAGAGAGGTTGTGGAGCCTCCTTCTCTGGAGATCTTCAAAACCTGCATGGACGCAGTCCTGTGCCACGTGCTCTAGATGACCCTGCGTGTGCAGGGGTTGGACTAGATGACCTCTAGAGGTCCCTTCCAACCTTAAGCATTCTATGATTCTATGTAAGGGTAAAGCTGGGGGGTGGGAGAGGCTTTGCTGACTGCTGCGAGGGGTGGCAAGGGGTCAGGTTATTGGCTGCAGCCTGCTGCAGAGAGTGTGTGCCCAACTCCTCTAAGAGGGGGACCCCAATCCCTTCACAACCTGCGTTTTCTACTGCTGGGTTTGCCAAAGAAAAGACACGACACACGGTGAAGAGACAGGATTGTTTCTTTAATGAGGCCTGTGCGCAGAGCAGCCTGGCATCAGGACGTGGCCGAGCGCCAGCAGCAAAGACTGACACCTTGCAGAGGGCAGTGCCGCCTCTCCCACGCTCTCCTCAGGCGGTTGCACAGGCCTTCCTGGGTGCCCGTGGATGCAGCCCCCTTCCCTGCAGCTCTCAGGATCAGCATGGTTTGGGTGGCCAGGGAAGAGATGGATGGGCTGCTGTCCTCCTGCAGGCCTTTCAGGGCTGAGGGGGGAAGCACGAGCTCAGATGAAGCCCCCATATCCCCGTAGGCCCCAGGCCTCTCCTCCTAACACCACCAGTCCCACCCAGCTCTTGCCACAGCCAGGATGGACCCAGGGGCTCTAATGGATTAGCTGGCAGCTGCTGCCCAGGAATGTGCCCAAGGTGCCTGAAATCTCTCTCTACTCTCCCCACACCACCCCTGCTCCGCTCCTCTCGGGCAGCCGAGCCCTCTTCACCTATGCAGGGATGGGAGCTCCTTGGACAGGGTCTCTCTTTGTCCCCCCAGCCCCGTGTGACCCCCCGCTTGCCCTTACTCACTCTCACAGATGACCTCCACCGTCTCCTTGCTCTGCTCCCCGCTGCGCTGCCCAGCATGCCCTAGGCACACACACAGCGCCCCATAAATGCTGCTCCTCAAAGCTGTTCCCCCCAGTCCTGACCACCTGGCCAGGCACCCACCTCCCCTTGGGCAGGGCTCACCCCAGTCCCCTTTCCCCAGTGTAACCCGCAGGGCTCCTGCTGCGAGGGACTCCTACCGGTCCCACCACTGCGGGCAGAGATGGCTGAGGGTGACACGGAGCCTCCAGGCGCCCAGGCGCTGCCTCAGGCACGCGGGGCTGCAGCAGTCACAGGGCTGCTTTTGCTGCCAGCGCAGCAGCTGGGGCTGAGGCCGAGCTGTCCCAGAACAGAGATGGAGCCCAGGGCTCGGGGCTCACCCAGAAACCTCACGGCCGCCTCGCGCAGGGACTCCTGGCTGCTCTCCAGGTAGGACAGGCTCTGGCGCAGGTATTCGTCCGCCCTCCTCCTGCCCCTCCTCCCGGCCAGCTGGGGAGAGCACAAGGCTCAGCGCACAACATCCTCTCGCCGTCCTTCCCCCAGGAGCAGCCGGCCTCCCCCTGCCACCACACTCAGGACCCCCCACAGAGGCTGGGCAGCGCCGAGCCAGCGTTGGAGGCAGCAGAGGGATGGCTGCTGCCCAGGCGCGCTGAGGGACCCTCCTGCTGCAAGGCCCAGCTGTGCCAGGGGTAGCTTCAGCATCCCAGGGCTCAGCAAAGGCAGAGGAGCCTGCAGAAGAGCCCGCGAGTGCTGCTCCTGCACCCGGAGCCGCCAGCCACACACACTGGGCACGGAGGAGGAAAGAGCTGCTCCAGGCTCGGACTGCAGCCTGGGGACTGTCCTTACCAGGCACTTGCTGATCAGCCAAGTCTGCTGGCTCTGAGCCAAGCGCCTCAGCTCCTTCCACTTGAGGAGCTTGGCGGCACCAAGGAGGGCTTCCTGAGCAGCCTGCACATGGAAAAAATGGGGAGATGCCACCGCAGCCCATGGGACAAGAGCCTGTGTCCCCCCACCATCCTCCTCTTGACAAGACTCAGGGCATTTGCTGGCCCTTCATGGCAAGGGGCAGCAGCAGGGCACTGAATCTGCTTTGGGGTCCTTGGCCCCCCTCGCTGAGCAGAAACATGGAGCAAGCACCACCTGAGCCACTCTGTCCTGAACAGGCAGCACAGCAGAGACTCCTGAGAGCTGCTGAGCTGCAGCCAAGGCCAGCAGGAGGCTGAAGGGCTGCAGCCCCAGGCAGGACTCAGCCAGGACTACCTCCCACGGCTATTCCCAACGTGGCTACTCGGCTCCCCAGCATGTCCCATTGCTCAGCCGTACCTCGACCACACTGGGGCTCTCATCCTGAAGATGGAAGAGCAGTGGCAGCGTGCTCGTGTGCACTTGCTGCTTCATCTGCTCCTTTGCGGTGCCCGCTGCTGTCTCCACGAGCTTGCTGAAGAGCTGCATGGAGAGCTTTCGTGTGTGCTCGCGCTCCTGGTGGCAAGGAAGAGAGAACTGCTCAGCCCTGGCACCGCACGTGGCAGCTTCCTTCACAGGCTGCATTGGTGCAACGCAGCCCTGCAGCCCAGGACAGCATGGGCAGCACAGGAGAGTATCCCAAGGGCCCTGGGCAGAAGGGCTCCTGGCAGCCTCCCACACACCAGCCAGCCCCACGGCTCTGCCCCCCGCCTTACATCCTCAAAGAGTGGCAGGAGTTTCTCAGCCAGCTCTGGAGCCATGTCCGTGAGTGTTGGTCTCTCCAGGACACGGACCACATGGCTGAGCACAAGAAGGGCCTGGCTGCTCATGTCCCTGTCCTCGTCCTGCAAGTGTCTCATGACCAGAGGCATCAGGACATGCATTTTTCTGACCTGTATGTGGGAAATACAAGTTCAGTTAAAAAAAAAAAAAGAAAAGAAAAAAAAGAAAAAAAAAGACTACCCTGGCACCTTATTAGACAGCAGCTTCCCTCAGTCTCACACCCTATCAAACACAGCTTGCTAGGTGCTGGGCTGAGATCTGCAGCCCCCTCAGCTCCCGAGGCCCAGCAAAGTCCAAGCTAGCCTGTTCCCTAGCACCCAGCACCCAGATCACACAGCTTCCCCCCAGTGATGCCCTGCTCACCATCTCCTGTCTGCTGCACAGCACGAGGAGGCTTCTGAGTCCCAGCTTATGCATTACCCTGCTGTGACTCTTCAGGGACACCACAGAGATTCCCAGGAAGACATCTTCATCCGCCTGAAGGTCACTGCAGGCCAGCAGCTGCAATGCACAGCACAAAGAAAGTGGCAATGGCCGCAGCACTGCCTGTGTCGGACACCACTGGATCCCAGATGTAGCTCAGGGCAAGGGCAGCGGGCTCAGAGGAAGGTTGGCCCAAAGGCAGCAGTGACTGCAGGGAGCCCCTGGGACCTCCCTCCCTGCCTGGGGCCTCAGGGCACAGCGCAGGGCACAGCTTTGGCCTGCTCCTCCCCTCCCTGCACCAGCCTCCTGTCCTCATGCTTTGGAGGAACCCTTCGACAGAGACGCGACACAAAAGAGACATCAAATACACGTGGGGACAAGAAGGAGCCCGCTGCATAGGGGTGAAGGCTGAGGGGACTCATGGCAGATCACCCACTGCCCCACTTGTGCTCGTTGCCCTCCATCCCACAGCTGGGGCTAGCAGACAGCACTGGAGCTAGAAGCACCCCAGAAGGGCAGTGCCCACATGAGGCTCACCTCCACCAGGAAAGCCATGGCAGGGATCTCCGTGCAGGGCTCCTGGCCCAAGAGCAGCACTGCCAGTTGTTGGAACAGCAGAAGGCGCAGCGCTCTTGGGCTCTTCCTCATCTCTCTGGCGGAGGGAAGAAGGCACTGTGAGGCCTGAGCAGCCCAGGCAGAGCTCTCCTGAGACTGCACCCTCACTTCCTCCCATCACATCCCTTGGGCCACCATGCACAGAACAAAGCCACCTTTGCGTGGAGAACTGGGCACCCCTGTCGGTTCTGAGAGTCACCCTGTGCGCAGGGGTGAAATGCTGCAGCAGAGTGGGGAGACAGGGGCTCTCACCTGGCCAGCAGACCCACTCCCTGGTGATGGGTCTCAGCGTGCAGGAGCATGTCCCAGCTGCCCTTCCTTGCCATGGCCAGCACCACGTTCTCGTAGCCAGCACGGCACAGCAGTGCTTTCATGGTCTGCACTGCAAGCCTGTGTGCAGAGAAAACACCCGCTCACACTCGCACCCCTGGCCCTGCCTGCAGCCCTGCCTGCAAGGGACGGCCGGGATGTGATGGAGCACCTCACGGGACTGCTGCACGTGGACTCCTCCCTTCTGCATCTCCCCCACAGCGCGTCCGACTGCTCCTGCTCCAGCGCTGCCAGGAAAGAGCTCTGGAAGAGGAGCGCCAGCAGCAGCTGGGGGAAGAACGCCCCTAGCACGTGCAGGCAGTGGGGCTGGTGGAGGATCTCCTGGAGCACACGCGTTGCCTGCAGAAAAAGCCCAGAGACAGCCCTTGCTGCTGACATGTCCCTCCCGTGCTGCCGGAGCTCGGGGGTGAGGCTCCTAGCAGTGCCCTGCACCTTGGCAGAAGCAGGAGGGGGTGCCTGGCCTGCCTGGCCAGAGCAGAGCCATGGCAGCTCCTGGGGCTCGGCGCCTGGGTGCCACAAAGCCACCACAAGCCTTCCTGGGCAGTGAGGACATCCCCCTGGAGGGCCACATGTAGCCTGGAAGCTACCTTGGTTCCCCTGACTTGGCCCTGATGATGTTTCTGCTGCCTGGAACCCTAACGTGGCCCTGGCCCCTAGTCCTGTCCCCAGAGCAGGTTGAGCACGTGCTGCACGAGGCAGGGCCATGCAGAGGCGGAGGGAGACAGCCAGCTGCTCAGGCCAGCTCCGTGTGTCTGGGTGTGCAGAGGGCCCCAAGCAGGCCCAGCAGCCCAGCAAGCTGGCGCTGGCCAGGGCCCTGCCAGCTGTAGCCCCCCCTCCCATGCTGGGCCCGTGCGTCTCGGGGAGCCCCGGCTTGGGGCTGCATGGAGAAGGGCAGCGGGAGCCCTGCCTCTCGCTCGCAGGGACAAGGGCAGCCCGAGGGGAGGGCGGAGCTTCCTCCACAAACTTACGGCCAGGGAAGAGACAGGCGAGGCCGTTTCCTCGGGCAGCCGCCAGTCCTCCAGCGCAACGAGCAGCTCCGGCAGCACCCGCTCCGCGGCGCCAGGCCTGGACACCAGCACCTTCCACATGGCCCTGGCGGCGCTGCAGGCCCAGAGCGCTTTATCAGCAGCTGCCGCGGCTGCAGGCCCGTGACCTGCGAGGCCGCAGCCCTGTCCCTGCCCACTGCCCCTGGCCAGCACAGACCTGTCACATGAGGGGGAGCAGCTCAGCAGGCTCGCAACCACCTTGTCTGGGCACATGCTGCTCAGCAGGAGAAGAGCTCTGTCCAGGCTGAGCCGTGCAGATGCATCTCGCACGGCCAGGATGTTTTCCCAGATGTTCTTCACGAGCCTTGGTGCCTGCAGACCACATGGCAAAGTGTGAGGCTGCTGCCACACTGCAGCCGTTTGCACAGCTCCCATGGAGAATGCCTGCCCATGCCACCACTCTGGGCTGGCCACAGAGGCAGTTGGGTGCCTGGTACACGAGCACTCAGGGGAAAAACAAGCCCCCAAAGGGCCTGAACCCCAGCCGTGCCACCCGCAGGCTACTCACATGCTCCAAAAGGCACGCGTCATCCGTGACGAGCTCGTCCAGCATGTGAGCAGCCGCCTGCGTGTCGTAGCTGCTGCAGGCTCTCATGCCCCTGATGGCTACGAGGATGGCCTCTGCCTTCTCATCTGGCTGGAGGTGTTTCCCAAAAATCTAGGGCACAAAAGAAGGCAGCCCCGAGAGAGATGTCACAGCCAGGCTCCCAACTGTGTTGCCTGGCTGAGCAGCGCGTGGCCCTGAAGAGCGACATCGGGCAGCGAGTCCCTCCAAGCCAGGAGCTGGGGCTCTGCTGGCTTGGGTGATGGTGCTGGGATGGGCCTGGGTGCTTGGGGTTAAGGTCCCCACCCACTGCTCCTGCAGGGAAGCAGGGCTTGCAGGATGCAGGAAGGAAGCCCCTGGCTAGTCCTGGCCTAAGGAAAGTGCAAGCCCTCTCCTCAGCCCCACCTGGCAGCCACCTCTCTCTGCGTCCACGTTGCAGGCTGACCCCACAGCTGGAAGTCCCAGCCAGGGAGGTGCTCCTTACCCTGCTCATTTCCCTGGTGTCCCTGGACCAGGAAAGCCTCAAGGTGCCTGCAGTTTCCCACTCCTCTCGGAGCTCTTGCTGCCAGGCACTCTCCTGTGACGGCTCCCTGCCTGCACAGGAAGGGAAACACAGGGCATTCGGCATGAAGGTTGCACAGCTGGACACGGCCCACGGAAGGCATCAGTGACAAATAGCCCCTGGCAGGCAAAAAGGCCCTAGAAGGAAAGAGTGGGCAGCAGGACGCCCAGGGAGGTGCTGGGCCTATTGCAAGGGGTGGGCAAGGGGAATTGCTTGCAACCACACAGAAATTCTTACTCTCTCCCTGCAGGAGGAATTCATAGAGGTGCCACAGGGCCTCCGCAGCCTCGTCACTGCTCCCCTCATCCTTGCAGGCACCGCACAGGGTGAGATGTCCCACCAGCTGCCCCAGGACTGGCACGCTCTTCTCCAAGAAGCTGCCACAGCTGGCACCGCCTACTTGGAAGCATTCACGCACCTGGGGGAGGGAGGCAGTGCTGACACGAGGCCGGAGGGGCAGCGCTCAGGATCAAAGCCCTGGGCTCACGCTCCTTGCAGGCTTGGATCCGGCTGAGCCAGAGCCTTGGTGGCTTCCCTTGGAGGCAGCCTGCAGCTACAGGACACGGCTGCATGCTGACAAGGGACAGGCAGTGGCTGCAGCTTGCCTGCA
The DNA here is from genome assembly GCF_059628265.1 of Tinamus guttatus. Taxonomy (NCBI): domain Eukaryota; kingdom Metazoa; phylum Chordata; class Aves; order Tinamiformes; family Tinamidae; genus Tinamus; species Tinamus guttatus. The sequence continues at coordinate 156,678 of NW_028288621.1, forward strand.
CCATAGGCTCCTTACCGACACCAAAGAAGAGCTGGTCAGGAGATCCCCCAGCTTCACAAGGCGTCCCACAGCCCTCTCGTGCACAGCTGCTTGCCGGCACTCAGCGTAGGGCAGTAGGAGCTGCAAGGAGAAAAGCTGCTGCTCTGTCCTGTGTCCCAGAAAATGCCTGGCAGGTTTGTGCCTTGGAGCACCAGCAGAGCCCGGAGAGGGGATCTTGCATCCAGAGTCCTTTGTGACTGTGGGGCAAATCTCCCAGACGGGCCTGATGTGACAGCAGGAGCCCATGGGGGTTGTAATGAGTGCAGGAGCAGGTTGAGGAGGAGGGGATGTTGGCTGTAGCCAAGGGACACTGGGCTCGCACAGGAGAACTGTGGGGATCCCCATTCCCATGAGGGAGCTTGTCCCTTCTCAGCACTGGGCTCTCTCCAGTGGCTGCTGGACAACTCCCCCCTGTCCCACCACAGGGCCCTGGAGCTGACAACTCTGCTCCTGGCAAATAGCAGACCTGCAGGATGGTCTTCATGTCCATGATGCTGGAGGAAGGGCTGCCAAGCATCAAGGTCTTCAGCATGCTGTCCATGGCATCCAGCAGCTGCAAGGGGGACAGAGGGTTGAGGCACTTCTTCCCCATTGCCCCACAGCTGTCAGAGAGGGCTTTGAATTCCTCCTGTGCCAGCGGCACATGTAGAGTAGTGCTGAGGGCAGGAGAGCCCTAAAGCCAGGGGAGCTGCTGCTGCACAGGGCGCAGCCTGGTGACACTGCCCATGGCCCTGTCCAGGGCAAGGGGGAGAGGGCATGGGCAAGGGAGAGGCAAGCTGGGAGCCTCCCCTGAGCCTCACTTAAGCAGCCAGCACCCACCTGGGAGTAGAGAGCAGGATCCAGATGCTCCCTTGGAGGCAGGGAGAAGACGCTGGAGAAGCAGGCTTCCAGCAGGCTCTCCAGCTCGCTCTCCAGAAGCAGCCCAGCTTTGCTGCAAGCACAGAGAGGGGCCTTTCAGTCCCTGGGGCTGAAGCAGCCAGCAACACCCTTCTGTCCTGGGCAGGGGGATGCACCCAGGGCTTGGGAGTGATAGCCACGTCAGGTGGGGAGGGAGCCCCATAGAGAGTCACCTCTTCTCACCGGCATGCTGTGCAGGGACAGAGGACACAGCTGGCAGGTAGGGCCCAATGACCTCCCCACCTCCCACCTCACCCCTGGGGAAAGGCCCGCACCCACGGGAGAGCTCCAGGGCCCTCTCTGCTCTCCTGGCTCCAACCCTCTTGGTGTCACCAGATACCAATGGGAGGCTCCCTCAGGACGAGGGAAGGCTCCCTGCCAGGACTGGGGCCCTCTGGGATATCTGCTGGGGAGGCTGTGGCCAAGCCAGGCTCTGGGGCAGCTACCTCATGGCACTGATGCTGAGCATGACTTGCTGCCGCACTGCTGTGCCCAGGTGGTTCCTGGGCTCCTCTTGCAGCAGCACCTGGACAGCACAAGCGGAAAGGGTTGTGGGGAGCTGCCAGGGCCCCACAAGTGGCTGTGCCCACCAGCCAGCACCCCACACCTCCCCGCACTCTTCTGCCTGCAGAACTGGGCCGGTGCCCTCCCGAGCAGGCCTCTGGGAGTCCCATGTGCCCTCACCTCCAGCGCCTCTGCCAGCTGGGATTTGCACTGCCAGAGCTCCTGGCGCAGCAGCAGAGCAGGCAGGCTAGGCGAGCAGGACGCTGTGCAGAGGGTGCAGATGCAGGCCAGAAACTGCAGCTTCTCGGCCTCTTCCTGCTGCCAGGAGCAGAGGGACAAAGAGAGAGCGTAAGAGGGGCAGGCGCACGGCCAGCAGCACCAGCGCATGGCAGGGGCTGCAGCGACACGTGGGCGCCTGCGAGGGAGCAGCCCCCAGCGCCAGCAGCCACGTGGGGCCATCTGAGCGTGGAGCGCCCCGAGGGAGCCTGCAGGAGACACCGGTGCAGCCCCGAGCGGGATGGCGACACTCACCTTCCCTCCACGCCTGAGAAAGGCGCGCACGTGCTCCAGGGCTTCCTCTGCCTCCTCTCCAGGCAGATCCACACCGGGAGCTGACGGGGAAAGAGAGCGGGCAGAGCTGCAGGGCTGGCGCGGAGAGGGCAGGAGGCAGCAGAGCGCTCTGCCCCAGCGCACGCTGCTGCCAGCCGCACAGCGAGAGCTCGTGGCCCCCGGCGCGGCCCAGCGCTGCCCCCGCACTCACCCGACGGCTCCTCCTCGGGCGCACGGCTCGAGTGGGGCTCCAGGTCGCACACGCTCGCTGCAACCGCCCCATCCTCCTCCTCCTCAGCAGCCACCGAGCGGTGGCTGGGGAGTCGCTCCGCCATCCTGGCCGCGTGGCCAAACTCTGCGGAGCTGCCCGGGGGCAACGGGGAAATTCCTGGGTGGTCAGGGGGCTTTTTGGCCAGCACCTTCGCTCCCGTCCTCTCCCGTTGCTGTCGTCCCGAACACTGCGGGCCGAGCCCGCCGGGCCAGGATGTCACAGCAGCGCAGTCACAAAGGGCTCCGCTGTCACCTGAGGCCACCTGTGACCCCGCAGCGGGTGTCCCTTCAGGGGCGCACACCTGAGGGGTGGCTGCAGCAGGCTGGAGACCTTCTTGCCCGGGCACATGCTGCTCGGCAGCAGAAAGGTCCGTGCCCGGCCACGCAGACGTGTCCGTGGCAGTGCAGACGTTTCTCCACGCGCGCTGCACCAGCCTTGGCACCTGCAGCCGGGATGGGCTGCTGATTGTGGGGCTGCCACCAGGCTGCAGCCATTTGCACAGCTCATACCGCCAACGGCAGCCCTTGCCACCCCTCTGGGCTGGCCTTGGAGGCTGCTGGGGGCCTGATATTCTGGACACCAGCTTGAATGTCAAAGTTTCTGAAGAGACAGGTCAAAAAAAAAGAAATGGGTAGGAGTGGATTTTCAACCGTGGCAAAATAATCCGAGAAACTGAAGACCTGACTCTTCCATGCATGAGTTAAGAATGGTATAGAATCATAGAATCGTAGAATGCTGAAGGTTGGAAGGGACCTCCAGGGATCATCTAGTCCAACCCCCTGCACACGCAGGGTCACCTAGAGCACATGGCACAGGACTGCATCCAGGCGGGTTTTGAAGATCTCCAGAGAAGGAGACTCCACAACCTCTCTGGGCAGCCTGTTCTAGTGCTCTGTCACCCTCACTGTCAACAATTTTTTCCTTAAGTTCCTGTGGAATTTTCGGTGTTTCAGTTTCTGGCCATTACCTCTAGTTCTGTCAGTGGCCACCAGGGAAAAGAGGCCAGCACCACCCTCCTCACTGGCTCCCTTGAGGTACTCACAGACACTGATTAGATCCCCTCTCAGCCTTCTCCTCTCCAGGCTGAACAGGCCCAGCTCTCTCAAGTCTCTCCTGCTAGGCAGATTTTCCAGGTCCCTGATCATCATTGTAGCCCTGCGCTGGACTCTTTCCAGCAGCTGCACATCCTCTTGTAAAGTGGGGCCCAGAACCGGACACAATACTGTGGATGTGGCCTCACCAGGGCTGAGTAGAGAGGCAGGATCACCTCCCTCGACCTGCTGGAGATGCTCTTCTTAATGCACCCCAGGATCCCATTGGCCTTCTTGGCCATGAGGGCACACTGCTCCCTCATGGTCAACTTTTCGTCTACCATGACGCCCAGGTCCATCTCTGCAGAGCTGCTTTCCAGAAGGTCGGTCCCCAGCTTGTACCGGTTTCTGGGGTTATTCCTCCACAGGTGCGGGACCTTACATTTGGCCTTGTTGAATTTCACGAGGTTTCTTATGGCCCAGTTGTCCAGTCTGTCCAGGTCCCTCTTTGTGGCAGCGCAGCCCTCGGGGGTATCAGCTACTCCTCCCAGTTTGGTATCATCAGCAAACTTGCTGAGGGAGCACTCTGTGCCTTCATCCAGGTCATTGAGGAATAAATTGATCAGAACTGGGCTGAGGACTGACCCCTGGGGGACCCCGCTAGCTACAGGCCTCCAGCTAGACTCTGCACTGCTGATCAGCAGCCTCTGAGCTCTGCCATCCAGCCAGTTCCTAATCCAGCTCACTGTGCACTCATCTATCCCACACTGCCGGAGCTTGTCCAGGAGGATATTGTGAGGGACGGTGTCAAAAGCCTTGGCAAAGTCGAGATGGATCACATCCACCACCCTACCCTCATTTTCTTGCCTTTTTTGAAGACTGACATCACATTGGCCTTCTTCCAGTCCTCTAGCACCTCCCCCGTTCCCCAGGATCTTTCAAAGATGACAGGATCGGAGTGGATTTTCAACCCTGCCAAAATAATCCAAGAAACTGAAGACCCACCACCTGACTCTTCCATGCATGAGCTGAGAATGGTATAGAACAGGGATCCTCAAACTACGGCCCCCCCCCAAGGTCCTCAATCCAGCCCGGCAGTATTTACAGAACCCCCCCCCACCCTTTAAATAATGAATTATGTATTCAGACACCAAAAAACAGATAGACGAAGACATCTCATACCTTTTTGACAAACTATAAAGCCCAGTGCCAGTAATTACGACAAGGAAGCACATCACTGTTCTGGGAGGGAAAAAAAATATATATATTTGCAAGATAATTTCCCCTTTAAAATCTATCCAGTCAGCCTTTTTTCCAGTCAATTAAAGCAAATACTTCATGAGAGAGAATGGACAAAACTTTACACCAGGTGCCCACCATAACTTCTCCCATGATATGTTGGCTTTCTGTGGCTATTTAAAGAGATTCCTCAAAAACAATGCTTTCCCCACATCATTTTCCAGAAAGGGACTGCATTTCGATGCATCACATTATTTCATCCTTCTGGGTCATTTCTTTTTCGGGGGAGAGGGAGAGAAGAGACCTATCTGTAAGGACAGCCACCTCAGTCTCCTCTGAAATATACATCTAGAGTCTCTAAAATATACAAGTGTAGTCTACAGTTGCCCAGGGAGCTGCTGGAGAAAGATACCACTTGGATGAGGGCAATTCAGTCCAACTCTCCACATATCCAGAAAAGGGAGGGAGGAATCACTTCTTAAATGCAACTATCACTGCTGAGTCCAGAAGCTACATTACACACCAAACACATCAGCAGTTCATCCAGTTCAACATGAAAATAACAGAAATACCTTGTGCACTGGCCAAACTTGGCATTGTTCTCTCCAACTGCTTCAACACTCTTCCCTAGCTTACCTCAAGAAAATGTCATTTTGGGAGTGCACAAAGACAAGACAGACAGGAGCAGACTTCCACAACCCTTTGGTGAAAATTAAAATGGGAGAGAGGTTCTTCCCTCTTCTCTCCCTCTTCCTTTCATTATTGTTTTCATGGGGCTATCATTATTTTTCATCATCTTCTATGGCCTTACGACTATGAGACCTCACGCCAGTGGCTTTTTACATCTGCCGTCACCTTTCTGAAGAATGCCTTACCTTTCCAACCCCTAAAAATCCTGTTCTTCTCAGCCCTCAGTGCAATTCTGCCAAAATATTGTCAAAGCATTGAGTGGCCAACTCAGGAAAATTATTCTGAAATCACACTCGACAAAGCCAAGAAGACTGAAGTTGAAATGAGAGAGATGCACTGTAAGCTTATGAAAATCTTTCCCTTCACTTACATCGCAGACCAGCTTCACAGCATATGCCAAGAAAAGAAAGATTAGTTCCAGTATCTCAGCTTAGGGTTGGAGTCACTACTGTTGCTTTTTGTTTTTTCAAATATCACAAGGTTGAAGATGGGAGCAGCTATTGGGAAATCCTGCCTCTGCCAAAGAGGGTATGAGCGGATCTACGCTAATCTATACTGAGAGAGGACTAAAAAAGGTGAGTGTGCTAAAAATGCTGATAAAGCCTTTGCTCCTCAAAGCATTAGGCAAAAAAGACAAGAGGATCATTTATTGTGCTTTGACCTGGCACAGTGAAAATAGGAGTTCTTAACACTGCATTTACATTTGTATGTGTGTGAAACTACCTCAAGGGAGGCAGTGAGGAGGATGGTGGCGGCCTCTTTTCAGTAGTGGCCACTGACAGAACTAGAGGAAACAGCCACAAACTAAAGCATCAAACATTACACAGAAACTTAAGGAAAATTTTCTTAACAGTGAGGGTGACGGAGCACGGGAACAGGCTGCCCAGAGAGGCTGTGGAGTCTCCTTCTCTGGAGATCTCCAACGGCCGCCTGGACGCAGCCCTGTGCCACGTGCTCTAGTGACCCTGTGTGTGCAGGAGGGTTGGACTAGATGATCCCTGGAGGTCCCTTCCAACCTTAAGGATTCTATGATTCTATGATCTCATTGCAAACCAATGACCATTTGCTTTCTTTTATTGCACGTGCATCTTTCCAATAATGAGCAGCTTAGAATAAGAAGCTGTAACCTGTGTACATTTAGTCATAATGTAGCAGAGATGACTTACACCCTAATGCTTGCTTCAAATGGGAGATGTGTTTTCTTAACATTCAACTTCCTTAAGTACGCCCTGCTGTAATGGCAATGTATGACTATTGCTTTTTTTCTCCTCTCAACCCTGGGCTTTTCACTCCTACTGCTTTTTTATCTTGGTTCCTATTTTTTATGGAGGAGAAAGTAGAAGCCAAGTATTTCTCAGTGAACAAATAACAGGGAACTGCAGAGAAAGATTGGATGCCACTTGTGGGATAGCTGATGGATAGCCATGTGTCAGACAAACAGAAATCATCATCTAAGAAAGTGTTTTCATTCCAGAAACTTACATGCGTTGTGAGAGTCCGGCGGGATGTTCTCAGGCAGAACAGCAGCAACGGATGAACAGGGAGAAAGCCGTGGGAATTCCTGAAGAGCCAGATGCCCCAGTTGTGAGGGATTACAGCAAGCTTGTGGTATGTCTGTTTTCAGTGTTCTTTAGAACAAAGTGGGGAACTCTCTCCCCTCGCTGCTGTGAGGGAAGCAGAGTTTGATGGGCAGTTGTGGGCACTATTTCCACTTGCCCGGTTGCTGTCTGTGGGTCCGACAGCCTCACTCCACGCACAGCTCCTGAACAGTGTTGGCAGTCAGTTGTGCTGTGATGTGATTGTTTAGCTCCTGAAGACTTAAAGAGCTTTTCCAGAAGGTCTCATGCTATTTTAAACTTGTGTTGTCTCCATTTTGTTTTCAGCATCTGCTGGATGGTGTCACTAAGCTAGCAAGGAACTTCAACATCTTTTACCTGGAAAAAATATATGCTCTCTTCAGCCAGTGTATTTACCAGCACTGGAACAATTATGACAAAACTAAACTCTTTATGGTCACTTTTATATATATGTTCTAATGGTTATATATAGTATTCTATCACTGTTACACAGTCTGCATGCACTCTGGATATCATGCTTATTTCATATTAATTTAGTGCTTAGTTGTCATGAGACTTAGTCATTTTCGTATGGAAGACATTTATCCATATTGCAAAACCATTGTTAAATTTGGCATCATTATTTGCAGTTTCAGCAGGAGAAAAAAAAAGATTGGACTTGAAGCCAATGGTTCCACCCGCACAACTCCTTCAAAGCAATTAACCTTGGAGGCTGTGGAAAGCTTTTCTTGCTCTTTTTTTTTTTTTTTTTTCCTCTCTCTCTCTCTTTCTTTCTCTCCGAAAATAGTCACGTTATCCAGGACTTGTGGGCTTCTGCAACTTAAAATTGGAATGCTCAAATGAAATGTGCCTGGATCTCTTTGTTTTCTCCCTTTTCCTTTAGCTTTAAGTACGATTCTCTCTTCTTCTGAGTGCTCTGGGCAAGTAGCAAAGGTAAATTAATTACTGAGAATTCACAAAGTAACTTTCTCAGCTTTTAGTTGTGCTTTCTCAGGGAGGATCTCTTCCTAACTGTTGAAACAACTGTTGCTCCAGGCTCTGTATCCTCTACTCTTTTGGACACATAGGGATGTCTTTGAAACTGCAGAGAATATAGAAGCATTGTGATGCTTTTAGCACATGTTTTTGCTGAATATCACCAACAGTTGGATGTATTTACAGATTCTTTAACTTTGTGTGTAGAAATAAACTATCAGATTCTAAAACTTTTATTTGTGCTTATTGATAATTTGTTTTTTATTATTAGGAAATGAAGAAAATAATTAGAAACTTCCACTGTGCTTCATAATGTGGTCTTCAGAATACTTCATTTCTACTTTATTAAAAATAATTTTTAATTGTATTCTGTTCTGTTAGATGTATATAGTTCAGTAAAGAGTACTCTAAACATATATTATATATATGTAAACATATATAAACATATATGTAAAACATATGTTTGTATACACATATTGTTATACATATAAAATATATACACATAAATATTTATATACATCCATATATAAAGAATATACTTTGAGATATATTTGTTTTATGCATATGGATGTATATAAAGCATATATATATTATTTGAATTGTATTGTTCGAATATGTTTTAATAAAAAGTAAAACATCATTTGAGCTTGTCTGTTTTAATTGTAGAATAATTTCAGCATTAAAAATCTTTCTTCTAACTGGTATATTAAGTACGTCGTGTGAAATTTACCCCCTTCTTGGTTTATCAGTTACATAACTAAAGCAAACAAGAAAAATGTGTAGTAATAATACAGGAAGTTCTCATCTTGCCTTGGCTTGATCTCTAGCTTAGCTGGCTGCTGCCATAGATTGACAAGATTAGTCTATAGGGATCTTAGAGAATAGGATGACTTTAAATAAATAAACAAACAAACAAACAAACCCTGTGCAATAGGAGTGAAGCTGGGAAATTACAGGAATGATGCCTGAAAGTAGCTTCTGAGAAGTGCAAGAGAGCACACACTGAAAATGTCCATTTTTGCTTCCCTCCTCGTTTCCTTTTTCCTTGCCCTTGTGTTTCTCCTCTAGCTGGCTCTGCAGGTTACATTTTTGGGATGTTAACTCGCACATCAGGGCAAGCGAGTGTGGGCTCAGTTTCCCAGGCTGATCTGAGGTCAAGACTGCCCATTAAGAAAAGGGAAGAGTCCTGCATTACAGCAAATCTAGCCCTAAGGCCACCAAACCCTGCTTTTTATGCTGGGGTCATCGTTGCACTGCATGACGCTTCCTTTTCTGGTTGAAACTTCTAATTCTAAGCAGAGTTGCTGTGTTAAGAAAGAGGTATTTCTTACATTCCAGCTACTCTATGAACATTTATTTTAGAGATACTTATTTTTCTTTCATATAAGTGTATTTTTTAAATGAAATGCTTGATTTTATTAGCTGCCCTGTAGATAAGAACCTTCAGGAGCTTGTGTGAGAAGAACCACAAGTTTTTGCCACTCACATCCTCTGATACTTTCCATTTAACCCACATCAGGCTCAAGCAAGAAGAACAAGAGCAAGAGGAAGAAAGCAAGATGGTAGAGGGAGTTCTGCTGGTAGAGTAGGCAGTGTTCATTGCAGGAAAATAAGAGGAGAACATGCAGAATTTTCTATTCTGCCCAATAAAACAGAGGGATACACTGCTGAGAACAGGAGTAAACAATCACAGAGACCCTATTGGCAGGGAACTTGATGGTCCAATGAGAGCCTCTAGCAAAAAGGAGGAGCACTAAATGAAAGCACATAGACAAATTCTGAAAAGCCAGAGGCCGTGATGCTTAAAACAGGCAGGTCTGCAGAGACATCCTCACTTCTCTGCCACCAACCCAGCTGTTCCACTGGAAACATGGAGCTTATGACCCCCAACTCAAGGAGAAAAAAACAGAGCCCATCCCCACCAAGCAGCATCAGGGGCAGCTCCATAACCACGAGCCGGCACCACGAATCCCAGAACCACAAGCGGGCACCGCTCGGACCCCCTGCTCTGCCCACCCTGCTCACACAGCCTGCTCTGAAACCAGCCTCTCCCAGCGGGAAGCGGAGCGTTAACTCCAGCCTGCCGGCACCGCTGCAGGCCACGCTGGGCACTAAGTGCTGAGCTCAGCTCGCCCACGCACACAGAATTCCCCGAGGCCGGACGCCTCGGCTAGGCAGGGAAATTAAGCCCCATCACCAAATACACTAACAGGAGCTCTTCCCAAAGCATGCACCCATTTTACACCTTACTTTAACAGGAAAAGAGAGATGACTTTCGCCAAGAGATTCTCCAAAATTCACACATCCCAGTCTTTGGCCCACTCTAAAGGGAGCCCCTGCCTCTCATGCCCACTGCAGCCCTGGAAGAACCACCTCCCCGTGGGCTGGGGCCTGACCCCCACCGAGCCGGGCCCGGCTCTCACCTGCTCTCTCCTGCTCTTTGCTTCACCGGCCCTGCTGAGCTGGCGGCGCTCCACCTGCACCACTGCTTTTGGCATCAGCAGAAGCAGCTCAGACTGGGACATGCGGAAATGAAAACGCCGCTAGCGAAGGACCCAGCTGCGTCCTGGCACTGAGCAGGCCACAACGGCGCATTCCTCCCGTTCCCAAAGCCGTCTGCCCTCATCCCTTCTGTAGGAAATCTCCCCGACGGATCCTCCCAGCAGAATCTACTGGTGGATATAGGAGCTCTGTAAAGGAGAAACAAAGTCACTCAAGGCTCTAAGATTACTAACACCCTCAACATGGCTATTTAAACGTTGCAGCTTGAGCCAGCTTTGCAAGATAAAGCATTGGTATTTTTTCTACCTTTTCTTTCAAAATAATACCCGGACCTACTAAAGGAAACCCTTAAACAACACTGACGGATATCCAAACTTCATTAACTTTTTCTTAATTAAAATTTCTGAGACCGGGGATTTCGTAATTCAAGGAAAAGGACAGGGAACTTCTTCCACTAACTCCATAGGTTGAAAATACTATCTACTTACTCCCCAGAGCAATGCTGCCCCCCAGCCCTCATTTCAGCAGATCACACATTTGGGTCTCCTCCTTGATGTCACTGCCTGGACACTCATTCCAACAATTCCACTCACTTCAGTAAGAACACAACGCTCCCTTACTACTACAAGAAAGAACCATGAGAAAGCTTTTATTTTTATTTGGGCCAGAAGAAGAAGAACAGCAGTTACTGGCTTCTCTTTGACAACAGTGATGCCAAAAGAAAAAAAAAATCCCTAAATTCAGATATTTGCCTAGTACACACCAATAAATTTAAGGAGAGTTATATATTTCTCCAAAATTATTTTGCTACATTCACTTAAGGGGAGCCTGCTTTAGATGGTGGGAATACTAAACAAAGCCAAAGAAAACATCATCTCTAAAAGACTAGCTTTGCTTCAAAATATTATGAATATAGCCTATATTATTTATATTGTCTTTATATGACCAATCATCAGGAGCTTTTTCTTAGACCCAATTCTCAGGAAAAAGAAAAAAAATCCCCAACAAAATTCTTCCCCCAAATCACTTCCCTCCCGTCCCAAAATAATTATCTCCCAACATCCCTCCAAAAAAAATTTCCTCAAAACCATTTTCCCATTCCCAGTTCAAAAATTCCCTCAAAAAATATTCCTTGTAAGAAAAGGAATGTTTCTTCCCAAATGTTTCCTTCTGACTTTTTTCCCTCCAAATCTTTTAAGCCTCTGAAAAAATTACCCACTCACCCCTATTTTTTTCCTCTGCCAAAATCATTTCCCTTCCAAAGAATTTTTCCCCTCCAAAAGTCTTACACCACCAAAGCCGTTACAGGTTTTCTCAGTTTGTACTGGGAAAAAACAGCCCTGTTGACCACGGAGCTGCTGCTCGGATCTGTGTCAGCCCCGCTCTCTGCTGGAGCAAACTTACTTTGGTGGCCACTTTTGTGGCCCCACGGCCGAGCTCACTCCGCTCCACTGGGGCTGCCCACAGGTCGGCCCTGAGCCCGCACTGAGCCCAGGGCAACGGCAACGGCAGAAACGCTCCCACCCGCTGCACACAGGACATCCTCTTCGGACACGCTTCCGTCCTCTGCATTTGGGGATCACAAATGAACATGAACACGTCCACGAAAGACACTTTACCAGCTAATACATTGCTCCATTTCCAATGTCTGCTCAATCAACACCTCTACAAAGGCAGCAGCTCCCAGATCCCGACACCAGCAGCAGCAGCGACGGCATCGCGACGCCCCGGCCGCTTCTCTGCAGCGCGGCCCCCTCCGCGGAGCTGCCCTGCAAACCCACCCCAACGAGGGCTCGGGTTCCTGTCACCAGCCCCCAGCGCTCTGCAGCGGCAGGAGCCGCCCGGCCCAAGGACGCCGAGCGCCGGGGCCACGTCCTCCCCCGCCGCCCCCCCTCTCGCTGCTCCCCGGCCTCCCCCGCCCCGGCCCCGCGCGCAGCCCTCCCGGGACACCCCGCACACGGGCAGGCCGGCCCCGCGCCCCGGCCCCCCGGCCCCGCCGCCGCCTCCGCTCGGCGCTGCCCCCGCCGGCAGGACGCGGCCGCGGCCGCCCCACGGGCCGCGACCGCCGCCCCCCCGCGCCCTTCCCGCGCGCTCCCGCCGCCGCCGCGCACCTGCCGCCCGCCGCGCATGCGCCACGCGCCACAAGGGGCCGCCGACCGCACTGCGCACGCGCCCCGCTCCTGCAGCGCCTCCGCCCCGACACGCGGGGGCAGCAGCGAGCGCGGCAGAGCGCACTGCGCATGCGCGCACCCCCCCCCCCCCCACGTGGCGGCGCCGCTCCTGGGGCGCGGGGGGCGGCGGGGGGAGGGGGCGGCCTCTGCCCAGCGGTGGCACCGACAGAGCGAGAGGAAACGGCCGCAACCTGAAACAGCGAAAGTTCCGCAGGAACTTAAGGAAAAACGTATTAGCAGTGAGGGTGACGGAGCACGGGAACAGGCTGCCCGGAGAGGCTGTGGAGTCTCCGTCTGTGGAGATCTCCAGGGGCCGCCTGGACACAGCCCTGTGCCACGTGCTCTGGGTGACCCTGCGTGTGCAGAGCTTGGACTAGATGATCCCTGGAGGTCCCGTCCAACCTTAAGGATTCTGTGATTCTGTGAAGGAAAGAGTTAACAGCTGGAAGTGCCCCCTGGCAGCAGCTGTGCCCGTGCGGAAACGCTGGGGGCTGCTCCCAAGGCCGAGACGGGGAAGCGGGAGGTCTTGCGGGGAGGGCCGGTCTCGCTGCGCTGGAATTGGCAGCGGTGCCCGGCTGGCCAGAGAGCCGATAGCCCCTGCGGAGGGATCCCAGAGCCGTGTCGCTGGCGCTGCCGGGAGCAGACACCCTCCTGGGAGTCGTCCGCAGCGTGAACCTGGCCTGAGCCTGTCCTGGGGCCGGGTCCCGGCCCTCCTGGGGACGCTGCCTGCGGCCCCTCGTCCCCCGCCGCCCTGGGCCTTTTCCGTGCGCGCGGCGGGCGCGGGAGGCAGGGCCGTGGCCGTGGCTGGGGCGCAGGCAGCTGCCCTTGTGTAAACTTTTCTCTGCCTTTATTCCTGGAGAGTTCAAGGCTCCAATGAGCATCCTTCTTGTATCTTCAAGTGTCCGAAAACGATTCTATGTTACAAGGAGAGCTGCCTCTGAGCTCTCCCTGTCTGTTATGTAGCATCTTTTAAGATCTTGGAAGTAGATGATTATCATGCTGGATTGGGTAGGGCAGGGCAATCTGAGGTGGATTTGAGAGAACTCTGAGCATTAGAAGAAATCTTGGCTGGGGGTAGGAAGAAATGGTGTTTTTGTTGGGGATAATTTTTTGTTGTTGGTGGTGGGGGCTTTGTTTTTTGGGTTTGTTCTGTATCTTTTTAGGTTTGGGGTATTTTGTTTGTTTTGTTTCCGTTTCCCTGAGCTGAAATTGCAACAGCAGTTTCCCAGGCCAAGTCTGAAGGGGCCCCTTCCATGGGCAGCTCACACGGACTTCCCCTTCCCCCAGAGCAGGGTTCGATTGGCTGCATTTCAACACAGGCTGCTTTTTTGTGCTCCGGTTTGTAGTCTCCACCGAGACCCGCATCCGTTGTGATTGCATCCGTTTGCTCTTATGCAGCAAATGCTGGAAGCAGATGGTTCTGATAGCAGGAGTGATGCTCGGCTTTGGTGGGCAGTTGCACTTTGGCTGCTTTTGATATTGAACGTGTCTGCACGGAGCTGGGTCCTGGAGCTGGGTTTCCTAGGCAGGGCGGTTTTCGGAGGTGCTCGGTCAGCCCATTCCCGGGTGCTCTCTGCAAATCTGGTGTTGTCTGCCTGTTAGAGCAGGAAGAGAAAGTGTGTGCTGATGACTGTGATACTGTGGGGATGGGTGGGTGTTGCAGGTTGTTTTGTCTAACTTGTGTGTAATGATTGTTTTTCCAGGTTGTAGATAGCATTTAGAATTCTTTAAACATTTAAAAAATAAGGTAAGAATGAGGTTTTTTTTTTTTTTTTTAACCTCCGTCTGGGTTTTTCCCTCTGTCCCAGCTGCTCTGCGAGGAGTCGATCGTTGCCAGCGCCTGCAGGGAGCTGGGTCCTGGAGCTGGGGTTTTCTAAGCAGGGCGGTTTTCAGAGGCGCTCGGTAACCCCATTCCCGGGGCTAAGGGCTAAAGCCCTAGGAGTACTGGGCTAGGACTAAAGGGTTAGGGCTGAGGTCTGAAGGGCTGTGGCCAAAGGGCTAGGACAACAAGGCTTAGGGCTAAAGGGCTTAGGATTAATTCGTAGGCAGTAAAGATCTTGACAGCTAGGGCTAAAGCAACAGGGTTCTGGGCAAAAGCGGTAGGGCTAAAAGGTAAAAGCCTAGAGGGCTAGGATGAAAAGGGTAGGATTAAAGGATGAGTGTTAAAGGGCTAGCATTAAAGTCTTAGGGCTTAAGGCTAAGGGTCTTGATCTAAAGGGATAAAAAGCTAAATGGCTGGGCTTAAAAGGTTAACATTAAAGTGCTAGGATTAATGGGCTGGGGCTATGGTTTAGAACTAAAGGGCCTGGGTTTGAATGCCTTAGGGTTAAAGGCTTTAGAACTAACAGGCTTGTGGTTAAATGGTAAAGAGATCAGGACTGTGGGGGTTAGCACTTAAGGGCTTAGGCCTAAAGGGCTAGAACAAGACTAAAGGGAAAAGAAAAAAAAAAAAAAAAAAAGGCTGGTATGGGAATATATAGATGAAAGGTTATTATGGCCAAGGATGAAAACAATTATCTGATCACTTGATGGATAAAGGATTTTCTGAGGCCAATAATTATGGGAGTAGTTAGGAGGAAAGGATCACCTGGTGAAGATAAAGACATGTGGGGATATAGATGTCACCTGTAGAAGATTAGGGAGTGCCTTTCTCTGGGATCGGTCACTGGGTTATTGGCACCCCTGGTGGGAAGGTTGTGAAAATACCCAAGGCCTGGGCTTAGAAGGGTCTTCTGGGCTGTTCCTGCTCCTCTGTGATTCCGCACAGGCTAAGATAAAAGCAGCAGTGGGAAAGGGTAGGATGAAAGGCTAGGGCTACAGCTTGGGGCTAAAAGGATAAGAATAAAGAGGTACGATTTTGGGCTAAAGGGGTTTAAGGCTAGGATTAAAGGCTCAGAATAAATCCCTAGGGCTTTAGGGCCGAAGGGCTTTGGAACGACAAGCTTGCTTGTACTTCCCCATGTTCGCTGCCATTCTCTAATCAGAGTTATGACACTGTGCAAAGATGCACGACACTCCTGTTTGGTGGTAGTTGGGGGTGATGGGAGTCAGTGCTCCTCTGTTTTCTTTCCTTGTGTGTGTGCGTGTGTTGTTTTGTTTGGCTTTGATTATCACAGTATCAATATACAGTAGCAATGCTGATCCTGCTGTTATGTCATGCTGCCTCAGCGACCTCCAGCAAACTCCCTTTCTAAGTAGTTCCTTATCTTTTCTAAATAAAATGACTGGTGGTGTTCTTAAGTCACACTCTCGTGTGTGTTCCTTCTCGGCTATCGGATCCAAAAAAACCCTTTTGCTCCTCTGTGTCGAATAAGTGCAGAAAAAGAGCAAAGGGAAGATAGGTGGCCCTGCAAACCTTGACTCACTTTAATCCTGCCAGATCACACCACAGCCATAACACTCATGAGTAACTGATGGAGTGATCAGACCAGCGGGAACATTTCTGGAGCATTTCTAGAAAGGCCCAAGGGTAATTCAATGGCATCTTCCTACCTCTTGAGTCCTGTGTTAGGGAGAGCACAGCTAAAGGGCATGTGCTTTCTTGTGCTTCAATGCTCTCTTTCCCCTGCACACACTGAGGGATGAGGGTGGCTTTAAGGCAGATGCAGTCCCTGTTTTCCTTCCAGCACGTTTTATAGCTAGGGCAGCTTCTCTCTAGCTGAAAGCCAGATAGGTTTCATACAGAATTGTTTTAAGTCAATGAAATATGGAAGCACTGAAGCTAAAGGTTAAGCTACCCTTAGACAAGTCCCTTAGACATGGTCAGGCATAACTTTCAGTCCTGCAGTGGGGAGCTGGACTGGCCTTTTGAAACAAAACACAGCAGAGAGCTGTTGTTAGAGAATTGACAGAGGTGCCTTCGGTGGCAAAGCACTTGCTATGGCCGGGAGCAGCCTCCATCCTACTGGAGAGGCCGTTGCTCAGGGATTGCACGTCACAAAGGCACCACACCAATGGCTCTGTGTTTATGATATCCAAGGCTCAAAGGGCTGCTTGGCCCCTGCAGCTGGTTGCCAGCGGCTCTGGCGGAATGTTTGCTCTGGAACCTGCAGTCTCCCTGGACAGCGCTTGGTGCTTTGACACGGTTTCCTCCCTAAGCTGGAGCATCGCTACTTTGCCCTGCCTTCTTTAAAGGACAACTGCTCCTTTTCCCTCCCATCTCAATTCAGCAAGAGCCTTCCAAGGGACAGGCGGCCTGGCTAAAGCAAGGGCTGAGCAAAAGGAGCGCAGCGGCCGAGGTGCAGCAGGCGCCAGCATGCGTGCCTGCCCTGGAGAGCAGGAGCAGGAGCCGGGCGAGAGCTCCTCTGCTCCTCCGCTGACAGCCAGCCAGGCAGCCAGCGGCACCTCCACGCAAGAGCTGCAGCCAGCACCCGCGCCTGCACCTCTCTGTGCTGCCCATGAGGGGCAGCAGCCCAGCTGCAGCTCCACCACAAGGGCTGACCACTGCCTCCAGGTGCCAGCTCCACAAGAGCCCTGGCATCTGGCGCCCACAGATAGGCCAGGAGCACCGGGCTCTGCCAAGCACACACATGGCACATTGCCTCCTGAGAAGCCTCGCTTCCCCCTCCTCCCCTCCCACTCCTACAGAGCAGTCTCCAGAGGAAAGGTGTCCTGAACAGCTCCCACCGAAGAAGCGCTATCGCTCCTTCTGCCAGGAGGGAAGCAAGGGTTTCCCTCTGCTACGGCGAGCTGCCGCTCTCTTGCAGCGTGCCAGCCCCTGAGCATCTGCACCCAACCTGCCCTTCCCCAGCACTGCTGCCTCAGCCACCTCCAGAAAACTCTCGTTTTTTTTATTTTCCCTCTTCCTTTCTAGGTAGTCCCTTTCGTTTTCCAAATAAAATGACTGGTGTTGTTCTCAACTTACCCTCTCGTGTGTGTTCCTTCTCGACTATCGGCTATGTAAAAACTGCTCCTAAGCAAGCTCTTGGGGGAAGGAGGAGGAGGGTACAGGGATGTTCTGCCACACCTAGAAGAATGGTATTCCAATTGAATAATTAAGCCTTTCTTTAAATTAGGCTCAAATGACTCTGAGGATTAGAGTGAATGATATGAAAGCATGAATGAGAAGAGAATGACATGAAAAGCATTACACAAAATACTAGTTACTAGTGGAGCAGCTAGATTTAATGGAGCTTCATTCGACGCTACTCCATTTCCAATTCTGGCAAGAACAAAAATGTGCTCTTCCTCAAAGGGGTAGAATTGTAATATCAAAATTGTTTTCTAAGTGCCAGGATTAAATTAATTAAAATTACGTTAGTTTTAAAAACAAAGGTTAGAATTTTCAAATAAAAGCCTTGTTAGATGAAAAGAACACTGTGCAATGATGCTTGGGTATAGGTGGGATTCCTCAAGCTGATGTCAGAAGAGGATCCGTCAATTCCAGTCCCAAAAAAGAGCTCGTAGAGCTGCCATGAGTCAAGGCACTGGGAATACCATCCAAACAAGAGCTCTAAAATGGTGAAAGGACCTAAATGAGAGGCCTCTCCATTCTGCAGCCTCGCAGCTTTCTTGCAGGAAGCCAAGCTTGCGCAGGTCGGGTCGCCTCTTCCTGTCCCCCTGCCACCACCCACTTCTCTGCTGAGAGCAGGAAAGCTGCCTCCAGCACAGCACGGAGATGGCACCAAGAGAGGCACCGTTCTGCCCTCCCGTGCCTAAACCTCTCACTCCCATGGGCAGCACAAGGACAGCATGCTCTCTATCTGCTTCCCTTTGCTCTGCTCTGCTTTGGACAAAGGTTTTGCAGACAGGTCAAGGTTATTGCCAGCAGGAGGGGCACACAAAGTGATTTTGGCCATGCAACACGGCTGCCACAGTCAGTGGCAGAGGTTTCTCCCCTTCCTACACTTTGCCAGAGCGGCTCTGCCAAAATAGGTCACGATGGGCTGGAGGCTCTTCAAGGCTATGAACCTGGCACAACTGGAGCCCTCCATGTCCCTCGGTATTCCCATATCTTCCACCCCCAATTCACAATACTGATGCAATTAACTCATTCTATATATTCCCACATTGGTTGGCCTCAGAAAAACCTTTATCCATCAAGCAATCAGGCCACTGTTTTCATCCCAGTTCCTCACCATGGCTGGAAATCCCATTTCCTTCCTAAACTGGCAGCCACTCTTTGCAAAATCCGTGTAAGCATAAGCAGATCCCCCACACTATGCACGAATAGCTGGCACACAAGCTATGTGTTCATTCCACATGCTGGGAAGGAAGTACGAGGTGACCTCGATGTCTCTTGGGGCTCTTTTGGTCCTCGTCATTCCTCTGGGGACTCCCGACTGTTAACCATGTCCATGACCAGCAGGAGATGGGAAAGGGCGATGAAATGCTATCCATTCTGGTTAGGCAAGAAAGTGGCTCCAAATGCTCACAATCAAGTAGGTAACTCTCAGGTGCCTCTGCATTAGGCACTTGATTGTGGGGAGCCAGAGGAGCAGGACTGAAACTGAGGCTCCCTCTAAACCCAGGATCCAGGGTATTTCAACAACCTTCCCAGGTCACCTTTATATCCTCACAGCTCTTTCTCTCTCATCCTATATGTTCCCATATTGGTTGGCCTCAGAAAATCCTTTATCCATCAAGTAATTAGGCCACTGTTTTCATCCCTGGCTACACCTACCTTTCTTCCTACATATTCCTATACTTGCTGGACCATATGGATCTGCCCACGGAACCTCCTCAAGCTGCCAAGAGAAGCTGCAGAGGCTCTCAGTTCAGGAGTGCTACACGACAAGCAACTGCCCTTACCCTCTTTCTTTACAATTTCCTATCTCACAACACAAAGTAAAGCCTAGAAGTGTTCCATGTCCTCAGCAGTGCTCCACCTCCCTGAGGAAGGAAGGAGAATATCCCACAGGAATGAGAGCAGTTCCATAGTTGTCATGTTCCCCTCATGTTTGTTCTTCCTCCTCACTCCTCAGCCCCAGTGACTGGTGCTATTTCCTGCATTTACAGAGCTCAATGGGACTTCAGCACCAGCCTCTCCAGTATTTTTCTTCACGCAGCATTACTGCCATAGCAGTGTTTCTTGCAAGAGAAAGTCTTTTCACATGCAGAGTGGAACTAAGTGCCCCCCACACACACTACAGAAGTCTACAGAAAAGTCCCTCCCAATTCTTGCAAACCCAAGCTGCCCCACATCCAGAGGGACTGCTGGTGAAAGAGGCAAGCACAATGCAGAAGAAACACTGAGAGTGCTCGACCCCACTGAAGGCAAACGAAAGGCTCAAAGGGCTTTTACACCTGCTTGGACTAAGAAGAGCAAGTAGATTGAGGCTTGTCAAGGAAGGGCTTTCGTGGCCAAAATACAGCATTCCTGTGGTAGCCAGCCACAGGCATTGCCCTCACCGCTTCTTTGGCTTCTCTTTTGTTTTTTTTCTTTCAGACATCCCACCTACCTTTTTTCTCAGAGTGCCTAGGCACCCCACACACTATACACACCAATAGATACAGAAATCAAGAGCTTTTTTCTAGTTGAGGGACATCTGCATCCTATTCCAATGCAATGGAAACAGGTTGCTTTGATGGAGATGCTCCTCTGTCTTTACTGCTCCTTTCACTTTACTCTTTTGACTTTACTTGATAATTTAGAAAGGTTTAGACTGATAAATAAATAATTCCAAGTGAGAATGTTCTCTTAGCCCCACTTCATGCTAACAGCCCCTAAGGCCAGGACTTCCTCCCTTAGCCCAGGTTCTCTAACAATCCTCCCAGGTTCCCCAGTGACCTCCCAATCTTTTGTTGCCACAGATGGGCGTTCCAGTGAGCAACACCAAGGCCCTTCAGCTGGAAAGCTCTCTAACCCGTCTCTCGAGCAAGCAGGAAACACTTCAATGGAAAAGGACAGAGGAGAACATGCTGTTTGTTTGAAGATTGCTTCTATTTTATATTGCTCTGCGCCTCTTCTGCCATCTCCTTCTTTCTTCCCTTTCCTTCCTTTCTATATCTTCGGCCAGTGAAGCCCAGAAGATCTTTTTCTCCTCCTTCAGGCAGTGGGCGCACATTTCCTGCAGGCCACAGAAAGGCAATATCATAGAATACGAGTCTCAGATTTTATCTATTTTTTTTCTTTTTTTTGTTTTTTTTCCTTTCAGAGGAGTAGCTTGTGCTCTTCCGTTCCTTCTCTTTGTGCCTTTTTGTCAGCAGTGTTTTGTCAGCCCTGTTCCACATTGAATAGAGATCTAAGCGATCACTGATCTACAAGGAAACTGCATATTTTCTATCACAGAAAAGTTCACAGTATTACTAAAAGAAAACATTGACCAAAGAAAAAGCTCTGAAGATGTTCCTGAGAATATTTGTAGGAAGAATACGCTGTCAAAATTTGGAGCAAATGGCAGGTTAGAAATTCAGAGCCAGAAGAAGCTACTGCATGTTCCAGTGGCCTCATAGCAAGGGCTCACTCCTCAGCAGCCATTCAAGTGTGTTCACAGAGCTGTCTCCAGGCTCACACAAGAATCCTACCGCTCCAGTCAACCAACTTACCTGTCCTGTGGTTCGACATCCTTCGCAAACAGGCGTTGCTGCCTGGCCTTGTGCTGCAGGGCTTGTCTGCCCTCGGGAGTTGCTGGGACAGGGTGGCAATCTGAAAGCACATGAGGAGAGGAGGACATGAGCATGTGGGATGAGTTTCTTCGCCTCCTTGTGCACACAGGCTGAACAGCTGCATCTGCAGCAGGAGTTTGCTTCTGCACAAGTGTTTTCCTGAGCAAGAGAAGCCAAAAAGGGAAAGGCAAATGCCCGAGCTGTAACACTCAGCTGTGTCCCAAACTCCCCACCTATAATGCAGGCAGTGCAGGCCTAGGTGCCCTTTTGAACAGACAGGAGCATAAGAACAGCAGTGTCAGTACTCAGATACCTGCCCTGTCAGAAAGTTACCCAGAGAACCTTTTGACTTCCTCCCTTGTCATGAGCTGCTTCTAGACCCAGCATTCGTGACAGGTGCTCAAGCCCTTCCGGAGCTCATATGGACTCTGAGGGCTGGGGAAGCCTCTCCCTCACACAACAGAAAAGCACAGAATCTCCCAAAATCGTTTCTCTGGGGGGGTGTTCTCACCTGGAAGAAGGCACTGCTCTCTTGGCCACCTCCCTTGCTTCCTCCTGGATGGTGGGCAGCACAGGAACTTGTGCCCGCTTTTGAGCACAGAGTCTCCTCTGAGTAATGAGGCACTTTGCAGGGCTCCCTGAAAGGATGGATCAGGAGAAAGTGCCATTACAGAGCTGAAGACAGTCGCACAGTGCTCCCTGCACCACCAAGGCCCTCTCCTCTGGAGACTGAACAAACCCACACCTCCCAGCTTCTCCTTGAACAGCACATGTGCCTGTCCCCTAGGGACCTTTGTGGCAGTGCTCCCTTTTCTGGCAGCTTACTACCTTGTGCTGTTGCAGCATGGAGGAGGCCAGATTTGGAGCCTGTTCTTTCTGGTGCCCTCTCATCCTCACACCTGCAAAGGGGAAGCATATAAGGATGCATCAGACAGGAGAGTCCCCTGGAAAGCTGCTCTGCACTTGCCTGCCCGGCACCAGGAAAAGCCAGGTCATGGTGACAAGGGGGCAATAATCTTCCAGAGCACAGGGAGACTCTGTGTCCCAGGGAAACATCTCAGCCCACGTACAAGCACAGCATTGTCCAAGGCTCTCACCTCTCAGGAGACTCTTCTCTATAAGCACTCTTCCCCATTTCGGCAGACACCACCCTCGCTCGCTCTGCCAGTTCCTCAGGCGTAATCCTCTTTCGAGCGAGGAGTCGCTTGCAGGCACGGGTTAGAGGAAGGCTCTCTGACAGGGTGAAAGAAGAACACTCTTCAGAAAGCCAGGCCAGCTTGGACCATGCTTCATGTGCTGCCAAGAGTGCTGTGCCACCAAGGACAGCCATTCCATTGCCTCTCCTGGCAACCCCTTCTAAGGGCTGAAGGATGCCTCCACAAATTTCTTTCCTTTGTGTGCTGCTCCTCCTGACACCTCTCTCTGTTGCCCCTTCCCCCACCCAGGGTACACCTGAGAAATCTCTGCCTCCTCTATAATTATCAACAGTTGGTGTGAGGACATGGTGTGAGTAGGCGCCACAGGAAGCATTAAAGCCAGCCTCCCCAGCATTCCCAGCTCCACATGCTACTAACCTAATAGCTTAAGCGTCTCCCAGTAAGTGAGGCGCTTCTCCATGCCAAGCTTGGTGGCTGCATCCTCCCTTTCTGCTGTCCTTTTCTTATGGGAGGCATTTTTGGGAAGAGTAGAACTTTGCCAGGATGGTCTTGTTGGTGCCTTCCAGAGATTCGAGCTGGAAACAAGGAGACAAAGATGAGAATGACATGGCAGTCTCACAAGATACTGCTAGATGTTTGCCATGCAGCAAAAAAGCAGCAGGCATGGTGGGAGGAGGGTAACCGTCCTTTCAGAGGTCACAAAGACCTTGTGCCTCAGAAAACTATCTCCCTCCCACAAGTACCTGAGCACATGATCAGCCCAACTGCCTTCCCCCAGACTCTCACCGTGCAGGAGACTTGCTGCTCCCTCCCACTTCTGCTCGTTCTGTGATGCCACAAATGCTCGGTGAGCGGCATCTTTGACTGGTAAGGAGGCGCCTTCCAAGAAGACTCCCTGAAAACGGGGACAATGAGAGCTCATCAGCTCTACTAAGACATACAGAACCTTTGTGCCTTGGCTAGAATTCCCTAGCAAGAGGAACAAAGCATAGGCCAACAAAGCTCCAGGAAAATTCCTGTCAGGTCTTACATTACCTTTGCTTGCGTTGTCTTCGCCACCTTCTTCTTGCCCGCTCTTCTTTGGGCTGGTGTTTGCGGGTGCCCGAGGTACCCGTGCTGGGGGAGGTCTTGGAGAGAACTTGAACGCGCCCCTAGAATCAAGAAGCACAGATCAATGAACTCGAGAGGAGAGTCACAAAAGGCTGCTACCTCCTTGTTGTGCAGGAAGAAAGTGCCAGGCATAGTGGAAGAGGTAACCACCTCTCTGAATTGAGAAGACTTTGCAACTGAGTGGCCCACCTCCCTGCCACAAGCACTAGAGCACAGTAATATCCCAAATGCCTTCTCTCTCACCTCGCAGCAGACGTGCTGTTCCCCACTGCTTCTCCTGGCACTGTGACACTTCTTACGCCTCGGCCACAATGCCTCTGTTGGGAAAGCAGGTGCCTCCCAAGAGGACTCTCTGAAAGGTGGAATGGGAGAGAGCTCATCAGCTTAACTGCTCCATATATCACCTTGGAGCCTAGCCTAGATCTCCCTAACAACAAGAAAAAGCACAAGAAAGGGCCAACAAACCTCTAAGAAACTTCTGTTGGGTCTTACATTACCTTTATTGGTCTTCTCATGGCCATCCTCTTCTTGCCCACTCGCCTTTGGGCTGGGCCTTAGAGGTGCATGTGCCCCTCTTGGTGGGGGCCTCGGAAAGAACTTGAACGCACCACTGAGAACAAGAAGAGGAGAAAAATGAGCCTGAGAAGAGGGTCACAAAAACCTGCTCCCTCCTTGCTGTGCAGCAAGAAAGCACAGGGCATCGTAGAAGGGGGCAACCACCATGCCTGAATTCATAAAGTCTTTGTGTCCAGGAAACACATCTCCCTCACACAAGTAGCAGAGCACAGTATTCGCCCACATGCTCAAATGCCTTCTCCCAGGCTCTCACCTCTCAGGAGACTTGCTCTTCGGGGCAAGACCAAGTTCTTCCTCCTGTGATGTGGCCCCACTTACGCTCTGGGAAGAATTGCTGTCCTGGGGCAAGAGGCACTTCCCAGGAACACTCCCTGAATGCAGGATAGGAAAAATCTGATCAGAACAGCAGCTCATGGCGAGTGGGAACACAACCCCCATTTTCATCTGCTCCAGTCTCCTAAAAGACTGAGGCAGCAATCTGCGTTTCCCCACAGACATGCTTCTGAAGACGTTGTGAGTCTCCCTTTCACGTTGCCTGTAGTGACTCTGCCTCCTTTCCTCTTAATTTCTACAGTGCACTACTGTTAGGGTGCTATTATGTACCACAAGTATTCCCTGAGGAAGGGACCATGTCTGGAGCTCACATTCTCTGATGGCTCTAGTTCCTGCTCCCAGGCCTGCTCAGATCTCTCCCACACGCGCCAAGGTCTACATAGTAGTTCTCACACTCACTCCTCTTCACATACACACAAGAAATCGCTGCTGAAAGCCTTACCATTGGTGGTGAGATCAGGGAGTTTCAGGAAGATGTTAGGCCTCTTGCCTTCCATATTTCTGCACGTTCCCACTAGGTGAAGACTGGATGAAGAAGGCGAAAAGGAACTTCCTCCTCTCCAGCCGTCTGTCACCTACACTTCACCAAACAGCCTTGCGCTGCTAGCCCACTGCCTCCCTTTGGCTTCCCCAACTCTCAGGAAAGCAGCTCCTGAGAAAGGGAAAAGCAGCCCAGAAAGCAGCAGCGAGCGACTGAAATCTCGCAGGCCTCGCAGTGAAGTGTGCACCGGTGCCAGGGGCACCGTGATATCAAGGGCCTTGTGGCTATGACATGTGAGGGCCCCACTGTGACCCCACACCTTGTCACACACAGAGGGCGGCAGGGCCCTGACCGCCCTCAGTGACACCCACCCACATCACGGCCTGCAGTGGACATGGAGGTGGCACCGCTCTTGTAGGGAGCTGCCCTCCTCCTCCTCTGCCTGTGCCTGGGTCAGGGAATGAAGAAGGAGGCCTGCGCTGTCAGCCACGCTCAGGCACCGCTGCCAGGGAACGGCTGACGCTGGTTGTACTTCTTTAGGCCATGAGCCTGCAAATAGCACTGGCTCCCCAAGGAGCACAGCCATTTCCTCTCTCTGCCCCTGGAGAAGGCTTACTTCCTTCACCACAGGAATGGTCAAAGACCTTGAAGAAAGTCTTACTGTGATAACCTCTGAAACATCTCAAACAGGACTTGGACAGTTGCGTCCAATCCCTCCACACAAACCTTCCCCTGTATGAGGAGCAATGAGAAGGCTTGGGCTGTCAGGGCTTTTTTGGGTTGGCCTTATTACTTTTTTTCGTAAGCGATCACAATAAAACATGGAGGAGTCCAAGGAAAGCTTGGCCACAGGCTGAGATGATTATGGGGGGCTGAACACCAACTTCCGCTGCCATGTGCTCCTTTTGTGCAAGCAGGACACGACACTCACTTGCAGCCTCCAAGACACCTATCCCCTGGAGGGCTTTTGGACCCACTCCTAACCCAGACTATGGCAACACAGCACAAGAGACCCAAACGATGCATGGAAATAACCTACATGTGTCACATCATCTGATGATGTACAGCTCTCTCTGGGTACCTCTCGGTCACATGGGAGTCTTTGAAAAGCACCAGGTCTCTAACCCCTGCTGCAGTAAGCAGTTTCCCGCTTGCACACCTCTGCAATGGTCGTATCTCTGGCAGGGAGAAGGAGGGGGAAGTATGAAGAGAAAAGATCGCGTTCTCAGAAGTGTTCAGTTATGTGAACACAAGCTCACAAGTTTTGCAGACTGTAACTGCAATGACAAGAGCCTGGAGGAGTCCACCTTCCCAGCTGGTGCTTAGCCTTCCCTTTGAACCTTGGTGCCTTAGAAGATGTCACTGTTGGTTGGTACTTAAGAGAATGGTCCCCCTGACAGCAGTCATGGAAGGTGTTTGAAATAAGAGGAAAAGAACTGTTTATTGCAGTCACCTCCTTCTTAGGCACAAGAAGGAGCTTCCACGCTCAGTGCAGCAATCATGGTCATGAGGTGGGTCAACACTTCCCAGAGATCCAGGTGGTTTTGGAGCTGGACAGGGTGTATGTGCCCACAGCAAGGAAGTGACTTCAGCACTGGGAAAACCAGCTGCTATTCATACAGAGAAGCCCTAATTCAGGCTGCCCACCTTGGCTGGAAATCTGATTTCCTTCCTAAACTGGCAGCCACTCTTTGCAAAATACATGTAAGCATAAGCAGATCCCCCACACTGTGTGTGAATAGCTGACACACAAGCTATGCGCTCATTCCACATGCTGGGAAGGAAGTACTGGGTGATCTTGATGTCTCTGTAGGCTCTTTTAGTCCCTCTTTCACCGCTGGAACATCCCAGAGGGGCAGTTATCACCATGGGAACACGGATGCTTCCCAGGGCTCTGTCCCATTCTGCCCCCGGGACTGGCCAGGCAGCAGCAAGGCCATGTGTGGAGCAGGGCCACACAGCACCAGGGGCCACCAGCCTAGTGGTGGTGACTCCCAAAACCTTGAAGGCTCCCCAGAGGCATCCGGCACCCAAGCTCTGGCCAACGCCGCTCTTGTCTGCAGCTGATGCTGCCGGGAGCCACAAGTGCCCGAGCAGCCATGCGGGGCCAGGGGCAGCTGAGGCAGGTAAGGGAGGGCAGTGCACACAGCAGCGCTGCTCACTCGTCCTGTGCAGCTGCCATCCTCGCGCACTGCTCGCACAGCCCACTGCTGTCTGGGCACACACACAAGGGCTCACACTTGCTGCTGGCTGCAGAGCAAGTCCACAGCATGTGCCTCCCATCAGTGGGAACACCCACAGAAGAGCGCTGCTCTCAGGTTTCTGGTCACACAAACATATATCTGGTCGTGTTGACTGCCTCCTTCATGTTTTCTGCCACCAGCTTCCCAAGAAAGCTGAACTGATGGAGATTTGCCAGGGATAACAAGGTCACACCAGATGAGAGGAAAAGAAATTATAAAGAAGATCCCTACATATATTTTATGAGATGGGAATCGTACTAAAGCAGCTAATTCTGTGCTTGATCTTTAAGGAGGACCGGAACAGATGGATAGTTATGATGAAGCACATCTCCAGAGCTGCTCTCACATCTGTGGTGGCAGGAGCCTGCCCAGCCACGAGGGCACATGGCAACTTTTGGGGCCCCAAAAGAGGGCCTTCAGCTGGCACAGGCGGCCATGGCCTCCACCCTGCAGAGTCCCCATAGCCTGAAGGGCCACAAGCAGAGCCCAGTCCTGCTGGGGACGGCACAAGAGGGGCACTCGGCGCTCCCCCGTCCCCCTCCCCGCCACCACCCCACCCCATTGCCAAGGAGCTCCCAGTCACAGAGGAGCTGCTGCAGTCACAACGGAGGGGCTGCTGTGCTGTCGCCCTGGCTCGCGGCGCCTGCCAGTCTGCGCCTCCTGGCCACGGCAGCAGCATGGCGCACATGCGGAGGCCAGGCCGTGCTGTGGGCAGCGGAGCCAGGGAAGCGTCCCAGGCGGTCCCCGAGCCCGACAGGAACGGGCCGCACACGCTTGCGCGGCGCCCGGCACCTCCCCTGCTGCGTGCGCCCGACTACCAGAGCCTGGAGCAGGGCGGGCAGCGCAGGAGGAAGCTGGGGGCTCCCCAGGACAGGTGAGCGCTGCTCGTGCTGCGCACCCAGCACAGGGCGCTGCCCTCGCGCAGCCTCCCGGCCCCCAGAGCCCCAGACGCCCCGGGCTGAGCCGCCACTTCAGCCTCTGTGGAGGGGCAGCTGCAGCCAGGAGCTGCCTGGGCCACCCCTTGGCCACCAGCTGCCCTTGAGCAGTGTCCCGGACCCTGCCAAGGGAGCTGCCCGTGCCCACGTGCGCCTGCCCCGCGCTGACCCTTTCTGCGGAGGGCAAAAAGCCCCTGGCAGCTCTCGCACAGCCCTGCTCCAGGGCCAGCCGCACGCTGCGTCGGGGAGCACTTGCCCGCCCAGCTGGGGCAAGCTCATCAGGCAGCCGGGAGGCCAATGCCAGCCCAGGCTGCTGCTGCCGCCCAGGGCTTGGCTGCCTCTGGGGCCCTGCCAGGTGCCTGGGGCAGCTCTCACCAAGGTCGCTGCTACCCAGCTGTGCAACCTCATGGCTCTCTCTGCTCTCTTGCAGCGCGGACACCTTCTCCCGCATCTTCCATCGGGAGAGAGAGCCACGAAATGTCCTGGAGGCAGAGAAATGCACCCCCAAGCCACCAGAAAGGCTCCCCGAGCTGCGCAACAGCCCCCATCCCCGCCACATCCGCAGGATCCCAGCCATTGGGCAGGGCGGCGCGCAGTGCGTTTTCCTAGTGGAAACAGAGGGCACCAAGGAAGAGCAGGTAGGAAGTGCTGCCTCGTGGGGCTGGGAGCAAGCAGGGGCCATGGGGAACAAGAGCTCTGGGCAGGCCACAAAGGGCAAGGAGAAGCAGTGGGCGCTCAGTGGCCTCCCATCCAGGCCAGGGGCCACTGCCTCCTGCACCCCCAAAGCTGCCTGCCCCGCGGAAGCCACACGAGCTCCTTCCAACCCTTCTCTTCCTCGGCAGGCTCGCTGGTGGCAGTGGGCGCGCACCTCCAGCCCCAGGGAGCGCTTCAGGAGGCCAGTGGGTAAGTTGTGTCCACCGCAAAGAGCCCGCGCAGAACCGCCCTCCCCTTGGGGGCTGCTGGGGGAGCCGGGTCCCCGGTCCCGAGCCCCTGGAGCAGGGCCTTCCCCGCTGCCCTGGAGAGGCGCCAGCCCTCCCTCCGTGCCAGCGGGACCACAAGGCCCAAAGCTCTGGCCAGCCTCTCCAAGGGCTCCGGGCACTCGGCACCTCCGCTCAGGCAGCTGCAGCGCTGCTGTCTCTGGCTTGTCAGGGCTGCAGCAGGGCAGCCCTTCCTCACGCACTGCTGGTCCCTCGGCCAGCCTTCCTGTGGCCCCTGCACGCGTCCCCCTTGCAGCCGCCTTGCTCTGAGCCTCAGCAGCTCTCAGCCTCCTCTGGGGGCCTTGGCTCCACGGTGTCACCTCCTTGCCCTACAGGGCCCCTCGCAGCTTGCCCAGCAAGAGGGTAGCAGCCTGAGATGAGTCTGCTCAACAGGCCCCGCAGCGTTTCTCACCGCTTGCCTCCCTCTCTTTTCCCAGGGCCGCAGGAAGCCTCTGTGGAGGCCGTCAGGTTTCCCAGGCTCTCCTGAGCTGCACGTGTTGTGCAGTCCCTGCCCAGTGGAAGGCAGGAGGCACGGGGACCTGCCCAGGAACAGCAGCTTGGAGGGAAGCAGCTGGAGCAGCCCCCGAGTTACCGACTGCCCGTGCATGGCCCAGTCGAGCGGCTGGGGGCCTGCAGAGCCCTGCAAGGGCCAAAACCTACTTTACCCTTGCAAGCCAAGGCTCTGTTTACACTGAAGGCTGCAAGGAAGGGCCAGTTCATCAGGGCTCACAGCAATAACCTACTCTTTGTGCTGTTGTTATTGTTGATATTGGTGTTGCTGTTGCTTTGATTGCTGTTATTTTTGATGTTATTGTCTTTATTTTTAATTGTTGATGTTGTGGTTATTGTGCACATTGTTGTTTTCATTGTTGATGTTGCTGTTGTTTAAGTAAATATTCCCGTTCCATTCTTTGGGTGTTGTGTGTTGTTTCCCAGGGAGCTCAGACACAAAAGCATCCCTACTGCAGCTATGTCTGTGCAGAGCCGTCTTCTCAGGCTCCAGGTGCAGGGGAGCACCAGCAAAAAGCTCCCTCTAGGATTTCCCTTGGAACGTGGCTCAGGGGATGCCCAAAGGGAAAGGTGCCACAGCCCTAGTGCGGGGCAGCCCTGACGCTCTCAGAGGCCTGAGACAACAAGTCCCCGCAGTGCCCAGGCCATGGGCAAAGGGCAGCTCTTGGGTGTCAGGGACACGGGGCTGTGAGATGCAGAGCTGAGTGCCCAGAGCTGAGTGCCCCTGGGTGAGCACAGGGCCCATCAGGGCTAGGACACGCTCAGGGACGGCAGGAAGGGGGTGCGTGCATTCTCCTCACAGGAGCTGCTGCAGAAATTGCCTCCTGCCAGGAACGGCCCCGTGCTGGGAACCATCATGGAGGCTGCTCTGTCGCTCTGCAGCCTCACGGACAGGGACCACACACCAAGGCACGTCCTCCTGCTCCGCTGGGGCTCTGGGCTTTCCTGTGCAGGGCCCGTTTGCTCTGCTGGAATTGTGTGACACTCAAGTCCTGGGGCTGCCAACAGTCTTTCCCAGCCTTTCCCTATCCCTATCCCTAGCCCCTCGGGAACGAGCTGGCCCCATTCTTGCTGAACTCGTTCAGCCCTCTCTTCAGCTTCCCACAACGAAGCTGCTGTGGTTCTTCGGCCTCTGTGCATGTCTCTTGATTATGGAGACAGGCCAAGAGGGCAGCCTGACATCCTCGAAGAGCCACATTGTCCTGATGAGGGGCAGGATGTTCTCTCCTTCCAGCAGCCTGGAACACAGGAATAAGGAGGTGGGGAAAGGACACAGAGGAGAGGATGAGGGCAGCTTTGGCCCAAAGCGCGCTCTCTTGAGATACCCCAGGGCAAGGAAATGACTACGCTCTGCAAAGCTCCAGCCCCAGCTGTGCTTCAGCTTTGAGCGCATTTTGTGCACACTGAGGCCTTGTGCTAGTTTGTCCATGAGCCAGGCCACAAAATGTGCTGTGGGAAAGAGGATGGCTCTGCCCCCATCCCCTGCAGCCCCTGCCCTGGCCTGCTGGCTCCAGGCTCCCTGCTCTTGCAGGCCTGGGCTCCAACCTGGGGTTCTATTTCCTTCCCAGTTAAGAGCTTCCCATCCACAAAGCCATTGTGTGGCACCAGCCCACACAGCATAGGAGCATACCTTGCTCCATTCTGTGTAGCTAAAACTACTGCTCTTAACTCTCCTGCTTGTGCACTGCCTTCACCTTCTTCTATTACTTCTTCACCAGTGGTAATATTTAATGCAACAGCCTTTTATAGCTATTTACCATTTACCCTTTTTGGTGAAGCATCTCTAAACTACATGTTTCTGTTGGTGTTCCATCGATGAGGGGTGGTATGTTCAAAATTGGTGACGGTTTAAGAGCCTGTCCCAATGCTAATGGGTCTGTTTTTACAGGCATCTGCAATTTGGAAACTTTAGTTTGCCCTTCAGTTAGCTGCATATTTTCTGCAACTCCTGTTAGGTAGGCATAGTATTTTGTGGTAGTGGGGTTTTGTGCCATTCCTTCTGGGGCAGCAGTCCACTTTAGGATTGCTTCTAGTAAATGAAACGATCCTCTAGTTTGCACGGGTTGTCCTTGATGTATTTTCTCAACCTGTTTAACTGCTCAGACTAAGGATAAAAGTCCTTTTTCTCCCATTCAGAATGTTGTAGTTCCCTTTCTTTAAATGCAGTCAAGCTAAACAATAAATATCTTTTTGTTCCATCAGGGCCAGCCTGTAAATAAGTTACTGTAAGTTACAGTGAATAACTTACTGTTACTTACTGTAAGTAGCATGTTCAGTGAAACGCCATTCAGCTGTAAGAGGGTCGTGGGGTTGTTCTGGTCCCAGTGACTGAAATGTTTCTAATTCTCCAGTCGGAGTTTTGGCTGACTCCTTGTGTTCTAATTCCCACTTCCAAGGTTTGTCTTTCCTTAAGAGTGAATATAATGGACGAGCAGTGATAGAAAATCCAGGTAGGTGCTTTCTCCAATATCCCAAAGTTCCCATCAATCCTTGTAATTCTTTCCTTGAGCGAGGCGTTTGCAGCTCTACAATTTTTCTTAAGGTATCTGCAGGAATCCCTGCACTGCCAGCTATCCACCAAGTCCCTAGGAATTTTATCTCTTTGCTTGGTCCCTGGCATTCCTCAGGTGGTACCTCAATGTCAGCTTCAAGTAGGATTTGCCATACTGCTGTGGCTACTTTCCCAACCTTTTTGGGAAAATCACCCCCTATTAGGATGTCATCTATGTACTGGCATATGCATTGGCATATGTATATGCATTATAAAATATAAATGGTCACATACTACTCTACCAGGACCAATAACTGAAGGAAATGTTATGGCAGACAAATTGATGATGGCAGCAGTACTGCCGCTTAGTTTTGAACAAGCCCGATTATCTCACCACTTCTTTCATCAAAATGCCTCTTCCTTACGTAAACAATTTGCTCTGTGCGGAGAACAAGCCACAGATATTGTCCCTGCATGCCCTGATTGTCAATGTATTACACCAGTATCATCATACACAGGAGTGAGTCCTTGAGGTTTACGAGCTAACGAATTGCGGCAGAGTGATGCCACACATATATCAACATTTGGCCGACTGTGTTATGTGCATGTTAGTGTGGATACCTTCCCAGGGTTTCTGGTAGCCACTGCACGTACTGCAGAAAAGGCATGGAATGTGAAACACCTCTGCTTAAGATGTTTTGCCACTATGGGCATTCTGAAAGCAATTAAAACTGATACTGGTCCTGCTTATGTTTCACAAACAATTTCTGTCTTCCTACAAGACTGGGGTATACAACACGTTACAGGTATACCGCATTCCCCCACTGGACAAGCCATTACTGAACGTGTCCATGGGACTCTCAAGGCTATGTTAAAAAAACAAAGAAGAGGAAACCTTATGCACAGTGTTATCCCACAGGAACAGTTAGACAAAGCATTATATGTCCTTAATTTTTTGAATCCTTCTGATCTTCAGTTACTTACACCAGCAGCTGACTGACAATTCGAGATGGTCCCTGCAGTTGTACCTCCACCAAATGGATGATATAAAGAATTTGGAGAACTACCAGAGAGAGGTTCCATAGAACTAATAACATGGGGAATGGGATATGTGTGTGTTCTCCTTCCCACAGGTGCTCGCTGGTTACCAGCAAAAGATGTAAAGTCTCATTGACAACAGAGCAGTCACAGCCACAGGGCAATTCCAGCCAAGTCCAGGAGTCAAAAACCATTGAGCCATCGGAGTGAATCATGAATCATTTGTAAATATTTGGTGCAGCAGGGAATAAATGTAGTGATGTTTGTAATTCTATGCTTTTATGTATATTGATCTTAACCTATATAATTAAGAGTTTATATTCCTATGTACTTTGATCTTCACCTATATTCTAAATAAGTTTATAACTTATATACGTTCAATTTATTCATCAATGACCTGGATGAAGGGACGGAGCCCTCCCTCAGGAAGTTTGCTGATGATACCAAACTGGGAGGAGTAGCTCATACCCCCGAGGGCTGCGCTGCCATCCAGAGGGACCTGAACAGACTGGACAACTGGGCAGTGAAAAACCTCGTGCAATTCAACAAGGCCAAGTGCAAGGTCCCGCTCCTGGGGAGGAATAACCCCAGAGACCAGTACAGGCTGGGGACTGACCTTCTGGAGAGCAGCTCTGCAGAGAAGGACCTGGGCGTCATGGTGGATGACAAGTTGACCATGAGGCAGCAGTGTGCCCTCGTGGCCAAGAAGGCCAATGGGATCCTGGGGTGCATTAAGAAGAGCATCTCCAGCAGGTCGAGAGAGGTGATCCTGCCTCTCTACTCAGCCCTGCTGAGGCCACATCTGAAGTATTGTGTCCAGTTCTGGGTTCCACAGCACAAGAGGGACATGGAGCTGCTGGAGAGAGTCCAGCGCAGGGCTACAAGGATGATGATCAGGAGCCTGGAACATCTGTCCTGTGCGGAGAGACTGAGAGCGCTGGACCTGTTCAGCCTGGAGAAGAGAAGGCTGAGAGGGGATCTGATCAGTGTCTATAAGCGCCTCAAGGGAGGGAGTGAGGAAGATGGTCCTGGCCTCCTTTCCCTGGTGGCCACCGACAGAACTAGAGGTAATGGTCACAAACTGAAGCACCAAAAGTTCCACAGGAACTTAAGGAAAAAATTCTTAACACTGAGGGTGGCAGAGCACTGCAACAGGCTGCCCAGAGAGATTGTGGAGTCTCCTTCTCTGGAGATCTCCAAAACCCGCATGGACGCAGTCCTGTGCCACGTGCTCTAGATGACCCTGCATGTGCAGGGACTAGATGACCTCTAGAGGTCCCTTCCCACCTTCAACATTCTGTGATTCTATGATTCTATGTAAGGGTAAAGCTGAGGGGTGGGAGAGGCTTTGCTGACTGCTGCGAGGGGTAGCAAGGGGTCAGGTTATTGGCTGCAGCCTGCTGCAGAGAGCGCGTGCCCAACTCCTCTAAGAGGGGGACCCCAATCCCTTCACAACCTGCGTTTTCTACTCCTTGGTTTGCCAAAGAAAAGACACGACACACAGTGAAGAGACAGGATCGTTTCTTTAATGAGGCCTGCACGCAGAGCAGCCTGGCATCAGGATGTGGCTGAGCGCCAGCAGCAAAGACTGACACCTTGGGCCGTGGGAGGGCAGTGCCGCCTCTCCCACGCTCTCCTCAGGCGGTTGCACAGGCCTTCCTGGGTGCCCGTGGATGCAGCCCCCTTCCCTACAGCTCTCAGGATCAGCATGGTTTGGGTGGCCAGGGAAGAGATGGATGGGCTGCTGTCCTCCTGCAGGCCTTTCAGGGCACACACACAGCGCCCCATAAATGCTGCTGCTCAAAGCTGTTCCCCCCAGTCCTGCCCCCCTGGCTAGGCACCCCCATCCCCTCGGGCCGGGCTCACCCCAGTCCCCTTTCCCCAGTGTCACCCACAGGGCTCCTGCTCGAGGGGCTCCCGCCAGCCCCACCGCTGCGGGCAGAGATGCCTGAGGGCGGCTGGAGCCTCCAGGCACCTGGCGCTGCCTCAGGCACGGGGGCTGCAGCAGCCACGGGGCTGCTTTTGCTGCAAGCGCAGCCGCCGAGGCTGAGGCCGAGCTGTCCCAGGACAGCGATGGAGCCCAGGGCTCGGGGCTCACCCAGAAACCTCACGGCCACCTCACGCAGGGACTCCTGGCTGCTCTCCAGGTAGGACAGGCTCTGGCGCAGGTATTCGTCCGCCCTCCTCCTGCCCCTCTTCCCGGCCAGCTGGGGAGAGCACAAGGCTCAGCACACAACATCCTCTCGCCGTCCTTCCCCCAGGAGCAGCCGCCTCCCCCTGCCACCAAACTCAGGACCCTGCAGAGGCCGGGCAGCGCCGAGCCAGCATTGGAGGCAGCGGAGGGACGGCTGCTGCCCAGGCGCGCTGAGGGGCCCTCCTGCTGCAAGGCCCAGCTGGGCCAGGGGCAGCTGCAGCACCCAGGGCTCAGCACAGGCAGAGGAGCCTGCAGAAGAGTCCGCGAGTGCTGCTCCTGCACCCGGAGCCGCCAGCCCCACACACTGGGCACGGAGGAGGAAAGAGCTGCTCCAGGCTGGGCTGCAGCCTGGGGACTGTC
Source organism: Tinamus guttatus (assembly GCF_059628265.1). Taxonomy (NCBI): domain Eukaryota; kingdom Metazoa; phylum Chordata; class Aves; order Tinamiformes; family Tinamidae; genus Tinamus; species Tinamus guttatus. The sequence continues at coordinate 192,075 of NW_028288621.1, forward strand.
CTTACCAGGCACTTGCTGATCAGCCAAGTCTGCTGGCTCTGAGCCAAGCGCCTCAGCTCCTTCCACTTGAGGAGCTTGGCGGCACCAAGGAGGGCTTCCTGAGCAGCCTGCACATGGGAAAAATGGGGAGATGCCACCGCAGCCCATGGGACAAGAGCCTGTGCCACCCCACCGCCCTCCTCTTGACAAGGCTCAGGGCATTTGCCCTTCATGGTAACGGGCAGCAGCAGGGCACTGAATCTGCTTTGGGGTCCTTGGCCCCCCTCGGTGGAGGGCAGAAACATGGAGCAAGCACCACCTGAGCCACCCTGTCCTGAACAGGCAGCACAGCAGAGACTGCCGAGAGCTGCTGAGCTTCAGCCAAGGCCAGCAGGAGGCTGAAGGGCTGCAGCCCCAGAGACATCCAGGCAGGACTCGGCCAGGACCACCTCCCACGGCTATTCCCAACGTGGCTACTTGGCTCCCCAGTGTGCCTCATTGCTCAGCCGTACCTCAACCACGCTGGGGCTCTCATCCTGCAGGTGGAAGAGCAGTGGCAGCGTGCTCATGTGCACTTGCTGCTCCATCTGCTCCAATGCCCTGCCCGCTGCTGTCTCCATGAGCTTGCTGAAGAGCTGCATGGAGAGCTTTCGTGTGTGCTCGCACTCCTGGTGGCAAAGAAGAGAGAACTGCTCAGCCCTGGCACCGCACATGGCAGCTTCCTGCACAGGCTGCACTGGTGCAATGCAGCCCTGCAGCCACGACAGCATGGGCAGCACAGGACAGTATCCCAAGACCCCGGGCAGAAGGGCTCCTGGCAGCCTCCCGCGCACACCAGCCGGCTCCACGGCTCTGCCCCCCGCCTTACATCCTCAAAGAGTGGCAGGAGCTTCTCAGCCAGCTGCGGAGCCATGTCTGTGAGCATTGGTCTCTCCAGGACACGGACCACATGGCTGAGCACCAGGAGGGCCTGGCTGCTCATGTCCCTGTCCTCGTCCTGCAAGTGTCTCACGAGCAGAGGCATCAGGACATGCATTCTTCCGACCTGGATGTGGGAAATACAAGTTCAATCTAAAAAAACAGGAATAAAAGGCTACCCTGGCACCTTATTAGACACCAGCTTCCCTCAGTCTCACACCCTTTCGGAGATGGCTTGCTAGGTGCTGGGCCGAGATCTGCAGCCCCCTCAGCCCCCCAGGCGCAGCAAAGTCCAAGCTAGCCTGTTCCCTAGCACCCAGCGCCCAGCTCACACAGCTTCCCCCCAGTGATGCCCTGCTCACCATCTCCTGTCTGCTGCACAGCACGAGGAGGCTTCTGAGTCCCAGCTTATGCATTACCCTGCTGTGACTCTTCAGGGACACCACAGAGATTCCCAGGAAGACATCTTCATCTGCCTGAAGGTCACTGCAGGCCAGCAGCTGCAATGCACAGCACAGAGAAGGTGGCAATGGCCGCAGCACTGCCTGTGTCGGACACCACTGGATCCCAGATGTAGCTCAGGGCAAGGGCAGCGGGCTCAGAGGAAGGCTGGCCCAAAGGCAGCAGTGACTGCAGGGAGCCCCTGGGACCTCCCTCCCTGCCTGGGGCCTCAGGGCACAGCGCAGGGCACAGCTTTGGCCTGCTCCTCCCCTCCCTGCACCAGCCTCCTGTCCTCATGCTTTGGAGGAACCCTTCGACAGAGACGCGACACAAAGGAGGCACCAAGTACATGTGGGGACAAGAAGGAGCCCGCTGCAGAGGGGCGAAGGCCGAGGGGACTCATGGCAGAACACCCACTGCCCCACTGGCGCTTGGGGCCCTCCATCCCGCAGCTGGGGCTACAGCTGGAGCTAGAAGCACCCCAGAAGGGCAGTGCCCACACGAGGCTCACCTCCAACAGGAAAGCCATGGCAGGGATCTCCGTGCAGGGCTCCTGGCCCAAGAGCAGCGCTGCCAGCTGTTGGAGCAGCAGAAGGCGCAGCGCTCTTGGGCTCTTCCTCATCTCTGGCGCAGGGAAGAAGGCTCTGTGAGGCCTGAGCAGCCCAGGCAGAGCTCTCCTGAGACTGCACCCTCACTTCCTCCCATCACATCCCTTGGGCCACCATGCACAGAACAAAGCCACCTTTGCGTGGAGAACTGGGCACCCCTGTGGGCTCTGAGAGTCACCCTGTGCGCAGGGGTGAAATGATGCAGCAGAGCAGGGAGACAGGGGCTCTCACCTGGCCAGCAAACCCACTCCCTGGTGATGGGTCTCGGCACGCAGGAGCATGTCCCAGCCCCCCTTCCTTGCCATGGCCAGCACCACGTTCTCGTAGCCGGCCCGGCACAGCAGTGCTTTCATGGTCTGCACTGCAAGCCTGTGTGCAGAGAAAACACCCGCTCACACTCACAGCCCTGGCCCTGCCTGCAGCCCTGCCTGGCGGGGACGGCGGGGACGTGATGGAGCACCTCACGGGGCTGCTGCACGTGGCCTCCTCCCTTCGGCATCTCCCCCACAGCGCGTCCGACTGCTCCTGCTCCAGCGCTGCCAGGAAAGAGCTCTGGAAGAGCAGCGCCAGCAGGAGCTGGGGGAAGAACTTCCCTAGCTCGTGCAGGCAGGGGGGCTGCTGGAGGATCTCGTGGAGCACACGCGTTGCCTGCAGAAAAAGCCCAGAGACAGCCCTTGCTGTGAGATGTCCCTCCTGTGCTGCTGGAGCTCGGGGTGAGGCTCCTCGCAGCGCCCTGCGCCTTGGAGGGGCTGCCTGGCCAGAGCAGAGCCACGGCAGCTCCTGGGGCTCGGGTGCCACAGAGCCACCGTGAGCCTTTCTGGGCAGTGGGAACATCCCCCTGGAGGGCCACACGTAGCGTGGAGGCCACCCTGGCTGCCCTGACTGGGCCCTGGTGACGGTTCTGCTGCCTGGAGCCCTCACGTGGCCCTGGCCCCTAGTCCTGTCCCCAGTGCAGGCTGAGCGCGTGCCGCACACGGCAGGGCGAAGCAGGGGTGCAGGGGGACACACACCTGCTCCGGCCAGCTCCGTGTGTCCGGGTGTGCAGAGGGCCCAAAGCAGGCCCAGCAGCCCAGCAAGCTGGCGCTGGCCAGGCCCTGCCAGCCGCAGCCCCCGTCCCGCGCTGGGCCTGTGCGTCCCGGGGAGCCCCCACTTGGGGCTGCATGGAGAAGGGCAGCGGGAGCCCTGCCTCTCGACGCAGGGGCAAGGGCAGCCCGAGGGGAGAGCGAGGCTTCCTCCACAAACTCACGGCCAGGAAGAGACAGGCGAGGCCGCTGCCTTGGGCAGCCGCCAGTCCTGCAGCGCAATGAGCAGCTCCCGCAGCACCGGCTCCGCGGCGCCAGGTCTGGACACCAGCACCTTCCACGTGGCGCTGGCGGCACTGCAGGCCCAGAGCGCTTTGTCAGCGGCTGCCGCGGCTGCAGCCCCGTGGCCTGCGAGGCCGCAGCCCTGTCCCTGCCCACTGCCCCTGGCCAGCACAGACCTGTCACATGAGGGGGAGCAGCTCAGCAGGCTGGCGACCACCTTGTCTGGGCATGTGCTGCTCAGCAGGAGAAGAGTCCTGTCCAGGTTGCGCCGTGCAGACGCATCCCGCACGGCCAGGATGGTTTCCCACATTGTCTGCACCAGCCTGGGCACCTGCAGCCCACATGGCAGAGTGTGAGGCTGTGCCGCACTGCAGCCCTTTGCCCAGCTCCCGCGGAGAAGGTCTGCCCTTGCCACCACTCTGGGATGGCCACAGAGGCAGTTGGGTGCCTGGTACACGAGCACTCAGGGGAAAAACAAGCCCCCAAAGGGCCTGAACCCCGGCCGTGCCACCCGCAGGCTACTCACATGCTCCAAAAGGCACGCGTCGTCCAGCTCATCCATCCTGACGAGCTCATCTAGCATGTGAGCAGCCGCCTGCGTGTCGTAGCTGCTGCAGGCTCTCATGCCCCGGATGGCTACAAGGATGGCCTCTGCCTTCTCGTCCGGCCACAGGTGCTTCCCAAACATCTAGGGAAGAGAATAAGGCAGCCCCGAGAGACGTCACAGCCAGGCTCCCGACTCCATGGCCTGGCTGAGCAGCACGTGGCCCTGAGAGCGACACGGGGCAGCGCTGGCACAGCGAGTCCCTCCGAGCCAGGAGCCGGGGCTCTGCTGGCTGGGGTGACGGTGCTGGGATGGGGCTGGTGCCTGGGGTTAAGGTCCCCACCCGCTGCTCCTGCAGGGAAGCGGAGCTTGCGGGATGCAGGAAGGAAGCCCAGGGCTAGTACTGGCCTAAGTGCAAGCCCTCTCCTCAGCCCCACCTGGCAGCCGCACCTCTCCGCGTCCACGTTGCAGGCTGACCCCACAGCTGGAGGTCCCAGCCAGGGAGGCTCTCCTTACCCTGCTCATTTCCCTGGTGTCCCTGGACCAGGAAAGCCTCAAGGTGCCTGCGGTTTCCCAGTCCTCTCAGAGCTCCTGCTGCCAGGCACTCTCCTGCGACGGCTCCCTGCCTGCACAGGAGGGGAAACACAGGGCACTCGGCATGAAGGCTGCACAGCTGGACACGGCCCACGGAAGGCATCAGTGACACACCTCCCCTGGCAGGGGAAAAGGCCCCAGCAGGACAGAGAGCGCAGCAGGACGCCCAGGGAGGCGCTGGACCTATTGCAAGGGGTGGGCAAGGGGAATTGCTTGCAACCACACAGAAATTCTTACTCTCTCCCTGCAGCAGGAACTCATAGAGGTGCCACAGGGCCTCCGCGGCCTCGTCACTGCGCCCCTCATCCTTGCAGGCACCACACAGGGTGAGATGTCCCACCAGCTGCCCCAGGACTGGCACGCTCTTCTCCAAGAAGCTGCCACAGCTGGCACCGCCAACTTGGAAGCATTCGCGCACCTGGGGGAGGGAGGCAGTGCTGACACGAGGCCGGAGGGGCAGCGCTCAGGATCAAAGCCCTGGGCCCACGCTCCTAGCAGGCTTGGATCCGACTGAGCCAGAGCCTTGGTGGCTTCCCTTGGAGGCAGCCTGCAGCTACAGGACACGGCTGCATGCTGACAAGGGACAGGCAGTGCCTGCAGCTTGCCTGCACCATAGGCTCCTTACCAACACCAAAGAAGAGCTGGTCAGGAGATCCCCCAGCTTCACAAGGCGTCCCACAGCCCTCTCGTGCACAGCTGCTTGCCGGCACTCAGCGTAGGGCAGTAGGAGCTGCAAGGAGAAAAGCTGCTGCTCTGTCCTGTGTCCCACAAAATGCCTGGCAGGTTTGTGCCTTGGAACACCGGCAGAGCCCAGAGAGAGAGATCTTGCATCCAGAGTCCTTTGTGACTGTGGGGCAAATCTCTCAGACAGGCCTGATGTGACAGCAGGAGTCCATGGGGGTTGTAATGAGTGCAGGAGCGGGTTGAGGAGGAGGGGATGTTGGCTGTAGCCAAGGGACACTGGACTCACACAGGAGAGATGTGGGGATCCCCATTGCCATGAGGGAGCTTGTCCCCTCTCCACACTGGGCTCTCTCCAGCCACTACTGGACAACTCCGCCCTGTCCCACCACAGAGGCCTGGAGCTGGCAACTCTGCTCCTGGCAGATAGCAGACCTGCAGGATGGTCTTCATGTCCATGATGCTGGAGGAAGGGCTGCCAAGCATCAAGGCCTTCAGCATGCTGTCCATGGTGTCCAGCGTCTGCAAGGGGGACAGAGGGTTGAGGCGCTTCTTCCCTATTGCCCCACAGCTGTCAGAGAGGGCTTTGAATTCCTCCTGTGCCAGGGGCACATGTAGAGTAGTGCTGAGGGCAGGAGAGCCCTAAAGCCAGGGGAGTTGCTGCTGCTGCTGCACAGGGCGCAGCCTGGTGACACTGCCCATGGCCCTGTCCAGGGCCAGGGGGAGAGGGCATGGGCGAGGGAGAGGCAAGCTGGGAGCCTGCCCTGAGCCTCACTTAAGCAGCCAGCACCCACCTGGGAGTAGAGAACAGCATCCAGATGCTCCCTTGGAGGCAGGGAGAAGACGCTGGAGAAGCAGGCTTCCAGCAGGCTCTCCAGCTCGTTCTCCAGAAGCAGCCCAGCTTTGCTGCAAGCACAGAGAGGGGCCTTTCAGTCCCTGGGGCTGAAGCAGCCAGCAACACACCTGTGGGGTGGCTGCAGCAGGCTGGAGACCTTTTTGCCGGGGCACATGCTGCTCGGCAGCAGAAAGGTCCGTGCCCAGCCACGCAGACGTGTCCGTGGCAGTGCGGACATTTCTCCACGCGCGCTGCACCAGCCTTGGCACCTGCAGCCAGGATGGGCCGCTGAGTGTGGGGCTGCCACCAGGCTGCAGCCATTTGCACAGCTCCGACCACCAACGGCAGCCCTTGCCACCCCTCTGGGCTGGCCTCAGAGGCTGCTGGGGGCCTGATATTCTGGACACCAGCTTGAATGTCAAAGTTTCTGAAGAGACAGGTCAAAAAAAAAAAAAAAAAAAGGGGGGGGGTAGGAGTGCATTTTCAACTGTGGCAAAATAATCCAAGAAACTGAAGAGCTGACTCTTCCATGCATGAGTTAAGAATGGTATAGAATCATAGAATCGTAGAATGCTGAAGGTTGGAAGGGACCTCCAGGGATCATCTAGTCCAACCCCCCTGCACTCGCAGGGTCACCTAGAGCACATGGCACAGGACTTCATCCAGGCAGGTTTTAAAGATCTCCAGAGAAGGAGACTCCACAACCTCTCTGGGCAGCCTGTTCCAGTGCTCTGTCACCCTCACTATCAACAATTTTTTCCTTAAGTTCCTGTGGAATTTTCGGTGTTTCAGTTTGTGGCCATTACCTCTAGTTCTGTCAGTGTCCACCAGGGAAAAGAGGCCAGCACCATCTTCCTCACTGGCTCCCTTGAGATACTTAGAGACACTGATTAGATCCCCTCTCAGCCTTCTCCTCTCCAGGCTGAACAGGCCCAGCTCTCTCAGTCTCTCCTCATAGGGCAGATTTTCCAGGCCCCTGATCATCCTTGTAGCCCTGCGCTGGGCTCTCTCCAGCAGCTCCACATCCCTCTTGTACTGTGGATCCCAGAACTGGACACAAGGAATCTGCTCTCCTGAGACAGGCTCCACAGGCCCTGTGCTTTTAACCGTGCTCAGCAAGGTTCCTTGGTTTGTGCTACCTGAGCTAGAGATGCTCTGTCAGGAAAGAGCAGACGTGCCCTTAACACCTTCCTTCCTTCCTTCCGGAGGGCTTTAGCTGGGAGGCTGGTTCCTGCCATGCTCCAAAACTATGACTCATGCCAGGATTTTTGTATCTCATGAATATTTCCCAGCTTTCCTTTGTCTGATGCCTAGGAAAGCCATTTCTCATCTTGGGCCTGCATTTCGGCTTGGTCACAAGTTGGGGAGATGACTGTCTCCCAGCTCCCCAACTGCTGAAGCTTGTGAGCATCCCCACAAGCAACATCCCTCTCCTCCATGTCCTTGCACAGTCCTGGGGCCAATCTTGCAGAAGAGAAACCCCATCCCCCTTGAATGCTGTCAGAGCTGCAGCTTTGCAAGCCACTGCAAAGGACAGCAGGACCTTTACTCATTTCTTTGGGTTGCTTATTTGGCCTCTAGCACCCTGTCTATGGCACAGGGGGCTGCACTTTACACCTGGGGTCTCTCCCCTTTCTCTCCCCTTTCTCCTGTGTGTGTGCTCAGCTTCCTCTATGCACCAGGATCATGGGAAATACTGGTTTGGGCGAGTTTCCTTGAAGCTGTGACAAGTTGTGGAGCTGAAGGCCTCATGGAGGGAATTCTGACACATGGCTGTTTCCCCATGCTCCCTCCTGCTCCCAGCCTGAGGGCTTCAGAAGGTCTCCAGGAAGAGCAGAGCTTTTGGTGTTGGTGGCTTGGGCTTCCTTTGACATCCCCAAGTCCTGCATGGGTTCCTCTGAGCAGCCAAGGAAATCTCTCTTCTCTAGGGTCCTGCATCAGAGGTTTCTCCCTACTTTTGCACAGAAGCGCAGGCGACTCCAGGATCCCCATGAAGAGCATTTGCCCACATCAGGGCCCAGGACTCCCAGGAGCTGGTGGCTCTCCCAGTCCCATATGTCCTGCTTAAGCTGACAAATTCTAACATCACCTTTCATCTACCCTCCCTAAACCTTTCCAATTAGCTGTACAAGACTTGGAGAACATTACAGGAGGAAACACAGTTGGCCAGAGCTTTTTGCTTTTCAGTGAGCCCTATGGCATATTTTATGCTGAGTCCATGAACCTCTCTTGGTGAGGGGACAATGAACAAAACATTCAAGAATTCAAAGTCAGGCGTTGACTCCTCCAGGGCGGCCAGTTGCACCACAGCACTAGCCTTCAAGTGACATTTCTTCATCATAATGTTCAGTCTGAACTTTCCAAGCTGTTTTGTTATTGTTTTTTTCTCCAGACATTTTCCAAACTGCTTCCCACTATCAAGGAAATCTCTTGGCCGTCCCACAGTGTTGGGAACAATATAACCTTGTCTATCAGGACAGACTGGAATGTGAGGAAGTGGGGACTGGCCTGAGGAGAAGAGCCTGGGTGTTAGGAGCAAGGCCATATGAGCCAGTGGTGCGTGTGCATGTGAATAAGGTGTAAGGGACTGTTTTGGAGTGTGTTTGTCTCAACATGGTGGCTGTACCATTTAGGACTTCTTGACCTTCCTATTGCTGTTAGCAATATGGAAATGTAGAATGCAAGAGAAGATGACAAACAGCTCGTCCTAGAGACCATCTCTAGGCACATGAAGGAAAAGACGGGGCTCAGGAGTAGTCAGTGTGGATTCCCCAAAAGGGAGTCATGACTGGCTGGTTGGATGAGAGGAGAGCGGTGGATGTTGTCTGCTTTGACTTCAGCAAGGCTTTCGACATTGTCTCGCACAACATCCATGTGGGCAAGCTCAGGAAGTGCGGGTTAGACGAGTGCACGGTGAGGTGGACGGAGAACTGGCTGGACGGCAGCACTCAGAGGGTTGTGATAAACGGTGCCTAGTCTAGTTGGAGGCCTGTGGCCAGTGGCGTCCCTGAGGGGTCAGTACTGGGCCCAGTGCTGTTCAATATATTCATCAGTGCTGTGCAATTTATTCATCAATGACTTGGAGGTGTGGACAGAGTGGCCCCTCAGCAAGTTTGCAGATGATACCAAACTGGATGGAGTGGTTAACACTCCAGGAAGCTGTGCTGCCCTTCAGAGGGACCTCGACATGTTGGAGAGTTGTTCAAAGAGGAAGCTCATGAGGTTCAACAAGGACAAGTGCAGCTCCTGCACCTAGGGAGGATTAACCCCAGGCAGCAGTGCAGGTTAGGGGCTGACCTGCTGGAAAGCAGCTCTGGGGAGAGGGATTGGGAGTTTTGGTGGGCAACAAATTCACCATGAGCTAGTAGTGTGCCCTTGTGGCCAAGAATGCCAATGGGATTGAGGCCTGCATTAGAGCAACCAAAAGGATCAAGGGACTCGAGCGTCTATCTTACAAGGAAAGACTAAGCGAGCTTGGCCTGTTTAGCCTGTTTAGGAGAAGACTGAGACCTTCTCAACATGTACAGGCACCTGAAGGGAAGATGTAGAGAGGATGGGGCCAAACTGTTTTTGGTGACGACCAGTGCCAGAACAAGGGGTAATGGGTACAAACTGAAACACAGGAAGTTTCATCTCTATGTGAGGAAGAACTTCTACTACCGTGAGGGTGACAAAGCCCTGGAACACGCTGCCCAGGCAGGTTGTGGATTCTCCTTCTCTGGAGATATTCAAAAACTGTGTGGATGCAACCCTGCGCCACGTGCTCTGTGGTGTCCCTGCTAGAGCAAGGGGTGTTGGACTAGGTGATCTGTAGTGGTCCTTTCTGACCTCAACCATTCCATGATTCTGGGATTCTGGGAAGGAGCCTTGCTCCTTGTGATCTTGGCCCTGTGGCCAGTGCGGAGCTGAGCGTGTGCGATGCCCTGTGCTCCCTTCTCAAGGGGACGCCTGGAGTGCCCGCTCTTAGGACGCTGACTAGGCCAGTGTTTGTGCTTGGGAATGCAGGAAGCAGCTGCTTCAGGCACAGGCAGACATCAGTGAGCACGTGAGCCTCCCTCCAGCTCCGTACGGGAGACGCCAGCATTGCGCTGGAGTAAGGAGGGAGTTGGGCAGCTCTGCAACACGGGCTGGCGAAGCAATGCCTTGCACAGGTGATCTCTGTTAGCCAGACCTGTAGCGTGGTGTCAGCTTATGGGTAACTGCTGACACGTGGCCGATGTCACTGTGAGCCGCTTGTGACCCTGCGTTGGTGGCAGAGGGCTGGCCGTGCCTCACAAGGGCCCGGGCTCAGTGTGCGAGTTTGCACAGCGCTGTCTGGTTGTCCTTCCTGCTTGGCACGGTCGTCTTCTTCTGAGGTACCGCAGGTACCACAGGGCGCTGACGATGGCTTGTGCTTGGAAGCAACGCTCAAAGCGCTGCTCGCTGCTGGGGGAAGTAGTTGCTTTCGTCCCCGACTTGGTGTTGGCTGAGGACTTGAAGCATGAGATCCGCCTTGCTCAGAGCTTCCATGGAGTCCTGCTCTTTGCGGATGTCTCAGGTGGGTGCAAGTGTTAACGATGGGTAGGCATTGAGGAGAAGTCAGCGGCCCGTGCCACTGGGATTTAGTGGGCCTTTTGGAACATCGTAGCGAATGGCTCAAAGGTGATCTCTTTGCTGCTGAGGTCTTCCCTTTGGGAGAAGTACCACTTGGATATTGCATGGCCATAGGCATGAGGTGAGGTGGCTGTGGGACATGCTAGAGAGCCCCAGCCAAGGGCTGGCGCTTGCTTATAATGTCTAGGGGTGAGAAGGGGCAAGCCATGTGCTCATGAGTGCGGGTGGAATGAGGCGGCTGTGCCCGCTGCCAGGGGCCCCTGCCTGTTCTCCTGACTTGTGTCTCTCTCTTGAGTGGGTGCAAGTGATGTGGGAAGTGCCGTGTCCTTGGTCCATGGAGACACTTGCTGATTTCTCTGTGCCGCTGTGTCCTTGTTTCAGGCTTCACTGCTCTGACAGAGAAGTTCAGTCAGAGCACCAGCCTCGACCGGGGCGCGGAGGAGGTGACGCAGACCCTCAACCTCTATATGGGTGACATCTTGGAAGGTAAGTGCTGCTCTGCAGGCGTGTGTGGGATTGGGCCACAAGGAGACAGCGGTGCTGGGCAGCTGCTGCTGCCTCCTTGAGCGGGCTGGGCCTTTCTGTGGCCCTGAGGGCCAGTGAGGACAGCTGGGCAATGCTTCTCCTGCTTTCTTTTGTGTGCAGAGATGTTGGCTTTTGGAGGGGACATCCTGAAGTTTGCTGGTAAAAGAGACTCAGCGCGGTGTGCTGCAGCTGCAGAGGAGCACTGGGGGAAAGGAGGCCGGAGGCGCGGGGTGGCAGGGCCCGCAGGGGTGGCTCTCTTGGCCCCGTGGTGCTCGGGGGAGCTCTACATGGGGACCCAGGCTGGAGCTGCAGTGGGACGGCAATGACGGCAGCGGCTGTCAGGGCACCCTGGGAGCCTGGGCGTCGGGGCAGCCCATGGGAGAGGAGGGGTGGGGAGAGCCCTTGTGTCTGTGCTGCATGGGACCGGCTAGGAGGGAGGCCCATGTTCATCCAGCCGCCCGGGGCACCCTCTTCCTCTGCCCATGTGGCTGCTGCTGCAGCTGGCCAGGACGCGGGGAGGGTGTCCCCGTGCCCAGGGTGCTGCAGTTTGGGAGCAGGTCTTCAGCCAAACACTGTTTCCTCCGCGTGCCTGCTGGCTTCTGCTGTCGCGGCAGCTGCGGGAGGACTGTGTCTGATAGGAGCCTTCCCTGTGCCCTTGCTTTCCCTAGGGGATGCTGTGCTAGTGCTGTGGCGAGTAAATGAAGTCCAGCTGAGCAACACCATCAGCTTGGTGCTGCGCTGTAGCCAGCGGATCCAGCAGATGTACAGGGTGCGGAAGACAGATGTGGGCCTGAAGCTGCGCCTCAAGATAGGTATGGGGAGTGCTGGGCTGGCTGCAGTTGGCGCAGAGGCGTGCGTGGGGCTGTGCAGAGCCGCAGGGCACTTTGCAGCGTCGGGGAGAGGTGCTGATCCCTCCCTGCTCGGGTGGCTGCAGGTCTTTGCTGTGGGAGGCCCCTGTGTGTTCTCAGGCAGCCGTTTAGGAGCTGCCTGCATGCAAACCATGCAGAGAGTGAGCACAAGTGCCAGTGTGCTGAGCCCATGGTGGAGTTTCCAATGGAGCCTGGGAAGAGTCCAACTGTGGGGGGCTGGGGAGGTGCAAAGGCTGTGTGCCTCAGCTCTGCCTGTCTCTCCCCAACAGGGATCTCCGCAGGGCACATGTCCTATGTGACTGTGGGAGATGAAAAGGAGAGGCGCTTCCTGATCCTTGGCCAGGCTGTGGATGACGTTTGGCAGGCCCAACATGCTGCCAATGCGAGCGACGTTATCCTGTCAGCCCACTGCTGGGAGCTCTGTGACCAGAGCAGGATCAGGACAAGGAAACTTGATGGTTGTACAGTGAAGGTGGGTGGGATGGCCTCTAGAGCCATTTGGAGGCCCTAGACATGGGCCTGAGTTTGGAAGGTGTGAGAAGGCTGAGGAGGTGAAGGTGGATGGAGTTGCAGGTGTTGATGTAGATGGGGAGCTGTAGCTATTGCCCTTCTGTCTCAGGGATAACACGGGACTCTGCTTACTGGGTCTGAGGAGGGGGTCGGGGCACCTGGAAGGCTTTGGCCTTCGTCCACTGTGGGTCATGGAGATGTTCTTGACCCCTTCTTGTTCTCTGTGCCTTTAGGTTACAGGCATGGACCAGATGTCTGAGAGTGAATATGAAGACATCTTGCCTCAAGTGAAGCGAGGCCGGCTGAACTCCTCTGTGCCTCAACAAACAGGTAAGGGTCAACTCCGTGCTCTTCTGGGGCCACCCAGAAAGATAGGGATGGGCTTCTTCAGGGGCCAGCGAGGAATGCCCTGTGCCCTCTCTCGCTTGCGCTTAATGCTCATGCCTGTGAGCTTCATCCAGGGGCTGGCTGCTCCCTCCTCCTAGAAGGGGGCTGCTCTGGCTGAGCACCTGCAAGAGGAACAGAGATGCCAGTGGAGAAGAATTGTTTTCCCTGCGTTCCCGTGCCAGCCCCTGCTTCCCAGCACCCTCCTAGGCAGGCTCATGGCACCATGGCACCAGTGACCATGTGGCTCTTCCTCCCTTAGGCATCCTGAGGCCTGCTGTAACCCTGCCCCCTTGTAACATTCTGGGGAAGCAGCTGCACAAGTACATCCCAGCAACTGTTGTGCGGAAGGTAAGCCTGAGCTGCTGGGAGATGCATTTTGGGAGAGGAGGAGGGCTTGTGCACTGCACAGAGGGAGTTCTCGAGAAAGCAGGCAAAGAAAAGGCTGGCTTAGGGAGACCCTGGTGCTACTGGGCACTGAGTGGCCCGTGCCAGAAGCCTGCCCGCCCAATGCTCCTGCTGAGAGAGGTAGGTGGTGGGAGGTGGATTTCCCTCTGCGTTTTCCAGTGCTACGGCTCTGGACATGCCTGTAGGGTAACAGGGAGCTTCCCCTGGATTCCTAAGAGCATCACTGAGGGTGGCCTGTTGTGTCCATACCTGTAGCAAGGTGGTGTGTTCCTGGCAGTCATTTCTCTACTTAGTGATTCATTGCAGGATTGTGTTGCTTGTGCTGATGCTGGCTTTGCCCAGAGGGGAGGATTTATTCCTTGCTCTGATAGCACCTGCTCCTGCCCAGCTGTGTGCTCTCCTCTAGCCACTGCTGCAGGCAGCAGGGGCTCAGGCAGAGGTGGCTGCTGAAACTCTCCTGCTCTTGTCCTCCAGATCAATGACGGACAGACGCTGGACTGCTTATCTGAGCTGCGTCCGGTCAGCTGCCTCTTTGTCAAGCTGCACTTTGCAAGGGACGTCAGCTTACAGCACATGTGCAAGGGGATCCAGGACAGCAGCGTCATTATATCGCGTATCATCTGTCCTTACAAGGGCCAGATCAACAAAATCTGCCTGTTTGACAAAGTGAGTGTGGGGCAGCTGTGCACCCCACAAAAGTGTGGGCAGCAAAGCAAAGGGAAGTGGCTCTGTGTCTTGAGCAGTGGGCAAAAGCAAAGCAGCTCTGCCTTGGTGCTGGGATCAGCAGCCTCGCGCTTGACGCTGCCCTGAAGTTCTACTGGGCTCCATGGAGCCTGGAATCGCTTGGAAAGAGCCGATTGCTGTCGCCCTTGTCTCAAGGTGCGCTGCCTCCATCCTTGGCAGGGCTGCACGCTGCTGTGTGTGTTTGGACTCCCTGGAGACAAGGTGCCCAGCGAGAGCATCCACGCCTTGGAAAGTGCTCTCCGAATCTCCAAGGCGTGCGTCTCGAGGTTCACGAAGATCGAGTGAGTGGGCAGGCGTGAAGGGAGGTGGACAGGTGTGAAGGGAGGCGGGCAGGCAGGGCTGTGCCCAGACCCTGCTGAATCCCTGTCCCTCTCTGTGTGTGCCAGGGCGGTGTCCGTTGGGGTCACGACCGGGACGGTGTTCTGTGGAGTCGTCGGCCACCGCGTGAGGCACGAGTACACAGGTAGGACTGGGCCACCCGAGGAGCGCGCGCCTGGGGGCTCTGTGCAGGCAGAGCCGCGCACCAAAGGAAGCGGCGGAGCGGCAGGGAGCAGCCTGTGGCCCGTGTCTGCTGGGCCGGGCCTAGGGCTGGGCCTGTGGTCTAGCGGGGATGGCAGAGCAGAGCGGGGGCACTGTGGTGGGGGGAATGGGGCCTTGCTGCCCTTTGGGCTGTGCTCCCAGGGGTCGGGGGCTTGCCTGTGCTGCAGGCCAGGCAGCCGTTGGCCCTGGAGGCTGCAGTGGGTTGGGCTCCTAAGCATGTCGATGTGCGCTCTCTCTCTCTCTGTGGCAGTCATCGGCCAGAAGGTGAACTTGGCAGCCCGGCTGATGGAGTGCTATCCTGGGGTAGTGTCGTGCGACACAGCGACCTACGCTGCCTCTCAGCTGCCCCATAGCTGCTTCAAGGAGCTGCCCGAGGTGAAGATGAAGGGGGTTGTTGATCCTGGCACCATCCATCAATACCTGGGCATCTCGGAAGAGCTGTGAGTGTCCTTGTTGAACAGGCTGCTTGGGAGCACGTGGAGCCGCGAGTCAACTCTTGGTCAGCACAGAACAGCTGGGCAGAAAGAGAGCAAGCTGGGCCCTGCCTGGGCCTCCGTCCCTGGGGTTGAGAACATGGAAAGCCGGGGCATGGCTCTGCTTTTGGCCTGCCTAGCCATGGGACTCCTGCTCTTAGGAGACTAGGAGTGATGCCGTAGGGAGAGAGAAGGCTGCTGGGTGTCTGTAGGCACAGGGGGCCTTGCAGCCCCTCTCCAGGTAGCAGGGGCTTTCTGCTTGTTGTGCTTGCTGCATTTGAATGTTATCCTGGCTTGAACAGATAGTTTTTTTTCTTGCTCATCTTCACCTTCTCAGCATCTGCTGTAAGGCCCTGCTTCTCCAAGTTGCTCCTTGTGAGCAAAGTCCAGGGAAGCAGTTGGCAGGAACAATGGATGGAGTGTGGGCAGCACACGAGGTCACTGCAAAGAAGAGTGGGCACCCAAGAGCACACCCACAGCTCCATGCGTGACACTACACCCTCCAGCTTCTGCCTACTGAATTGACTTTATTTTTTCTCTTTCTCCTGCTAGCATATTTGGCATGGAGCTCAAAAAGGAGAGGCCCAAGAATTCCCCCTTGCTCGGTAGGTGGAGAACACCTGGGTCTCCTGAACGCCCATCTCCTGCCCTTGAGACCAGCTAGTCCAACGGAGGGAAATGGGGAGGCAGGGAGGGAGGGCAGGTGCCATGATGGCAAGAGGGAAGGGTGCCAATGGTTCTTTGCTTTTGAGCTTGCTGCAACTGCTTGCTCTCTTGCTTGCCTTTGCAGGCCGGGAGAAGGAGATTGCCCTCTTTCAAAGCTATGTGCAAGGCTACGTGGCTAGGAAGGAAAGCCACATCCTGGCACTTGAGGGCATGAAAGGCTCTGGAAAGAGCCATTTACTCGCCGAGCTTGCCAATTTAGGCCGGGCTGCTGGGCACAGGTGAGTGCAGTTGAGCAGTGTGGGTGCATTGCCTCCCCTGCCCTCCTACTGATACTCACAGGATCTTCAAGGTCCCCTGCCAGTGTGCCTGGCCCTTGGGCTGTAGCAGCCCTCATAAGGCAACGTCTCCATGCACCTGGGAGCAGAGCAGCCGCGTGCTCCCCTCCTAGCTCTTGAGGGAGCTAGAAGGGTCTTCTGCAGCCCCTGCTGTTGAGCTTTGGGCCAGGCACAAAGCAAAGTAGAGCCTGAGCCCATGGCATTTCGTGCAGCTGCAGACTGAAGGGAATAAGCCCAAGTGGCCTGCCTGACAAATGCTGCTGGCATTGAGGGGCTGGCCTGGGGCTGTTATGTCCAGAGTACCCTTGCTCTCAGCCCCAGATTGTGCCTCTCCCTAAGAGCGGTGCTTTGGAGGTCTGGGGCTCTTTGGGGCCCTCTCTGAAGCTTGGTGCCTTTTGCTTTTGCATGGCAGGGTAGTGGCTGTGGAGCTGACGGAGCTCAGCCTGAAGCAGGACTACTCTGTTGTGCGAGTGATGATAGCCATGGCAATGGGTCTGCAGGCCTGCAAATCCTGCAGCGCCAGGCAACTCGTGCTGCAGGAGAAACTCCAAGGAGTCCTGGAAGAGAGCAGCTACTGCCTCCTCAATGCCCGTTTCCTGGTGAAGGTGAGAGCGAGAGCCCTCTCTGGCCGGGGCCAAGGTCTGCTTGTGAGACGTCCTGTGGCAGTGGTCATTTGGCTGCTCTCCTGGGCAGTGGCCTTAGCTTCTGGTGGAAAGAGCTGGGGATAGCACAGACTTGTGTGTGGTCCCAGCGTGCAGCTCCCTGTTTGGAGTGAGTTCAAGCACCAGGCTGCTGCCGGCAGTTCAGCGGCCTGGCAAGGCCATTGCAGAGAGGCTTTGAGATGGGGCTGATGAGCTGGTGCTGAGCTCGCCACTGCCTGAGCACTCTGCCCCCTCCCAGAATACCCACTGTGAGGAAACAAGCTCTTCTCCTCTTGCCACCCTCTGCCTTCCTCCCTCACCTCCAACACACTGGCTAGAAGCCCTCTGCCAGAGAGCCTCAGCAGGAGCTCTTCTCTAGGCTCAAGCTGGCGTCCACACTGTCTCCTCCCCATTGTGTGGAGGAGAGCTAAGATGCTGAGGGCAGCGGAGTTTTGCTTGGTTGGGCTTGTGTGCTGGGTTGTCTTGCTGAAATGCCCTGAAAGGCTGTTTCTCTGTGCCTGTGCTTTTTGGGCAGTTTCCTGTCTCAGAGAAGATTTCACGGATGAGTGGAGCACAAAGGGCACTGGAAGAGGAGCTGGTTTTTAAGAAAGTGCTGCAGAAGGTGAGCAATTCTCTCCCTCACGGACCAGAGAAGGAAAGCAAGCCAACAGGTTGAGGGTTCTGCAGCAGAGTGCTGGGAGGTGGCAGGAGGATGATGTACTGGAGTCATTGCCCATCAGAGGCTAAACGTCCCGTGCCAACCCCCGGGTAACTTTCCTCCTGTCAAGACAGAGGACTCGTAGTCAGGAGGAGGAATGGAGTCTTTCTGCACCCCCTTGTCCGAGAGACCTTCAAGTCTCAGAGAAAGAAAGAGTTGGGGAGATACTGAACCGCTAAGTAGCTAGGGAGAGGAAAGTGGCTGCAGAGCGTTCTCTGTCTGGAGAGGGGCTGGCCAAAGTCCCTCCCAGTGAAGATGCATGAGAATTGCTCAGAATCCAGCTCGAATAACCTGTTTGTTTCAGACTTTTGAAGACAACATCCTCTTTCTTGTTGACAACGCGCACCACATCGACTCTTCCTCCTGGGCTGTTATGTCACACGTGCTCAGAGACGTCCCAAGTTTTATGGTCATGGGCTTTGCTCCTGATCCCTGCAGAGGACAGAGGCTCTGCAAAGCTGCAGCAGACATCATGAAGTTGCAGCAAACAACCTGTATTCATCTGGAGGAGCTGAACCCTGCAGCAGTCGTGCAGAAAGCCTGCCAGTACCTCGGAGTGGTCAGTGTGCCCCATGACCTAGAGACGTAAGTGGCAGGCAGGGCCGCTGAGCTCTGTTTTTGCTGTGGCTTTCAGCAAGCGCTGTGTCTTCAGGACAGCTCACGTGCCAAAGACAGGGGGAGTCGCAGCTGGTGAAGAGGCTGCTCTGAGGAGGGTCCTGCCTTCCTTTGCCTGTGTCACTCCCAGCTGCATCTGCTCCTTTCCAGGTTCCTGATGCAGAGAAGCAGTGGGATGCCCTACTACTGTGAGGAACTGCTGCGCTACCTCCACGAGCACAACATGCTCTTGCTCCGTCCCCTACGGAAGGATGATGGAACGGAGGCCAAGTGGGAGACCCTCTTCAGTAAGCACCTTTGTGTCTGACTGCCTAGTTGGTGTGGTCCATCTTCCACTGCCCCTTCTTGTCGTGTTCCCCTGTGAGTTTGGCACGGCCAGATGGGGCAGGAGTCCAGAGCCTGGTCTCCATCAGGTGTGGGTTCCTGTGTGCCTTGCTGCTGCAATAGGCGAAGCACATGCTGGGGACTGGGGTGGCTTTGCGAGGGTCAACAGCAATGCCAATGTGGCAGAAAATGTCAAATGGCGAGAAGAGGTGCTCCCTGGCACTAAGCTAAGCCCTGCTTTGGACAGGAACGAGCATGAGCTGAGGTGGTTCATACCTGGAGCAGTGCTGCGAGTCCCGTGGCTGCAGTTTCCCTTGTCTGCAGCCCTGCAGCCAAACATGGCAGGATTCATCCTGCTGCTGCCAGGCCTCGGCTGCTCTAAGCCCTGCTGGGGGTGAATGCAAAAGAGAGGAGGATGGAGGGAGGGAAGATCCGTAATCCTCGCAAGCCTAAGCTGCGGGACGAAGGGTCTCCCTCATGATAACCGCTTTATCCTGCTCTCTTGCTCCACTCAGCTTCTGTGATGGAGGCTCCTCGTGTCGGCCCATCCAGAAGGTCCAGCATGCGCCAGGACTGCAGGGTGTGCACCATCAAAGCTGATGTGAACCTGCAGCACACCGTGCTTCCACCCACCCTGAAAGGTGAGGGGCTGAGCCCTGCTGTACCTGCAGCATTCGCTCGGGTGTTTCTCCTTTCCCCGGTCCCTGCTCCGTGTGATTGCAGGGGAGCTGCGCCGTGTTCAAGATGTGTGCCTTGCATTGCCCTTGACCAATGGGTTTGGTCCCAAGGAAGCAAGGCTAAATGCCAGTGCTTCCTGCATTGAAGAGAATGCAGCCTCGCTGGGCTCAGCCTTGGGAGAGGGCAGGAGACAGATGCGTGTCCTGTTTTTGTCAGGGATTGCGCTGACTGAGCTGGACAGCATGAATTTCTCAGAACGGATGGTTCTGAAGTGTGCAGCCATCATTGGGCCGATGTTCACCACGGAGCTGCTGTTCCACATCCTTCCCAAGTGGACCAGGGCCAAGATGAATCAGATCCTGACCATGTTGGTGAAAAGCAACATCTTGAGGTGGCAGAATTCCAAAACGGTGGCAGAAGACAGCAGTGTTTCCCTCAAGTGGTCTGCCACAACTCAGGAGGAACAGAAAGGTAAGTGGTGATAAGAGGAGCCCAGGAGCACCATGGGCTTCTGCTGCTCCTGGCACTGCTCCTGCTGGGGCTCCGCAGGGCACGGCGCACTGCCCCTCTGGCCGTGTGTAATGGCCAGGGCAGCCTCACTGTTGGGGTTGGGTTGGGATGGGGAGCATAGCAGGGAGGGACTGCTCTTCAGAGATTGCAAAGCAGGAGCTGTCTGAGGCTTCCTTGTGCTGATGGTTGCAGTGCAGCTGACTGCTGTCTGTTGGGACGCAGAGCAGAGCAGCAGCCTGTTGCATGGGCCATGCTAGTCTCAGCGAGGCAAGGGGACCCTTTTGCTCGAGTGCGGCGGGGCACTGAGTGCAGGAGCGCTGCTTTCCTACCAAGGATCCCTGCCGAGGGCTCCCTGTCCTTCATGCGCTGGCTGTGACGGCCCTGAGCCGTGGCCCCAGCTCTGGCTGTTGCAGCACCCCGTTGCCTTTCAGAGGAGCAGCAGAGCGAGGAGCTGCAGGCCGATGTCCTGGCCTTCCGCGCGCCGCTGCTGCGGGAGGCCGCCTACGAGCTGTGGCCCAAGGCGCAGAGGGCGACCATGCACCGCAAGTGCGCAGCCTTCCTGGAGGAGCAGGCGCACAAGTGCCAGTGCTGCGGCGGAGGGGACTTTGTGGCCTTCCACCGCTTGGCCGTCAGCAGCACCCAGGAGGGAGAGAGCTGGGACAACGATGCTGGCAAAGGCTGCTCTGCCAGCTGGACAAACGTGGAGACCGTGGGGGATGAGCTCCCTGCCACTACGGGTATGCTGCCTGCCGTGCTCTGCAGCCTGGGCCTTCCCACGGTGCTTGCACTATTCCTGGGGGTGCTCCTCTGTCTCCAGCCGTGTCTGCAGAAGCAGTTCCCTGAAACACAGGGGTGCTTTCAGTGCAGTGCAGTTGCTTTCCCAAGACTAGCTGAGTCCTCCCCTGAGCACAGCTGCACAGCTCAAGGCATGCTGTGCACAGAGCAGAGAGCATCTGTCCCCTTGGGCACCCTCGTGCCTTTCCCTGGAATCACCAGAGAGCAGCCCCTCTCCCGGCAGTGACAAGAGCCTTGGGGTGCACCCCGCAGCCCAGCAGGTCAAGGTGCATTTCCTGGTGGGCGTGCTACCCTTGCCCAAAACGTAACACACCTGCAGAGAAGGGAGATCTTGCGGAAAAGTGGCCAGGAAAAGAGGTGCCGTCCATGCCGTGGCTCTCCTTTCTTGCTGACAGAGTATGCAAGATGCAACTTGTGCCCCTTGAGAACTGAGGGGATATTTAACTCATGCTTTGTTTGCAGATCCTGCAGGAGCCCAGCAGAATAAAATGAGCTTCTGGGATGAGACCTTACGGTGAGGAGAGCAGCATTTGATTATTAGTGGAAGTCAGTGGCCTCAGGGTCTCCAGCAGGGCATTGGAGTTCCCAGCTTTGCCTACTGGCTGTGACCCCAGCCGAGGAAAGGGCCAGCCTGCTGGGTGGGAGCTGGGATGTGATGGCTTGAGGAAGCCGGGGGGATCACAGTGAGGACCGTCCCATTGTGGTGCAGCAGCCCTGGCATCCTAGGGTTTTCTGGCTGTAAGAGAGCCCTGCTGCAAGCTGGGCATTGCAGTGCTAGAATGCGAGTGTCAGGTGCGCTAGGACGTGCTCTTCCTCGAGGCAGGCAGAGCAGGGCAGGTGATGCTAGCGTGTCTCCTCTTTCTCTGTGATCTTGTCTCCAAACAGAACCACGGAACAGTTTATGGCCAGGACAGAGCAGACGGTGCCCAACAAGACCAAAGGGATGCCCGGTGCCACCTGCTCCTGTGAATGCAAGGCCACTGTGGACTTGGTGCTCGTGCCCTTGGCTCACCACCACCTAGAAATGGGCAACGATGCCAGGGCAATTTATTACCTGCTGGAGAGTGCTGCTGCCTACTTGCACGTCTCCAACAACTACCTGGTGAGCCGGCCTGCTTGCCAGAGCCCCGTGCACATGGAGTCCTCCCAGCTGCCTTGCCCTGGGCAAGCCCATTTCCCCCTTGAGAAAGGACAGGCCTCTGTGGCACCTGGGCATGAATGACTGTGCTCAGACCCAGGCTCTTCCTCCTGCTTGCCTCTCTTGTGGCAAGAGGAGCACGACCTTGGCACGAGGTGCACCTGCAAGGAGTGCTGTGCTGTGTGTGAGGGTGGGCATTGCTGGGGCAGAGGTGACCCGTCCTCAGAGAGATGCGGGAGGCAAGCAGGTGGCAGTGGTGGGGCTTCATGCAGGATCCGCACCGACGCTCACCTGCTCTCCGTGTGCTTGTCCAAAGGCCTTCACCAGCCTGAAGAAAGCCGAGGCCCTGAGGAGCTCCTTGAGTAAGGAAGGCAAGGGGCTGGCCAACTTTGAAGAAGCCGCCTTCCTCAGCCTGAAAGGGGAGGTAAAGTGACAGGGAGGACCTGAGGGCTCTGCTGGCGGGAGGACTTGCACGGCCTCCTGGGGGCCCTGGGGCGGTTGTGGGGACATTCCTGGCATTTGGAGGCACGGGCGGCTGCTCTGCACAGTGTCTTCTGTGAGCCCTTCGCCCTCCAGCCAAAGGCAGTCAAGGCCCTTGGCCCTGAATCAGCCACAGCCTTGAAAGTTGGTGTGTCCTCAGTGGGAGCCCCTTGGGACTGTCCTTACAGCCCTTCTCCCATGCAGGTCTGCTACAATATGGGGTGCATGGACTTGGCAGAGAAGACCATCAGAAAGGCACTGAGCCTGCTGAAGAGGAAATTCCCAGTCACCTCGGTGGGTGTCTTCTTCAAGTCTCTGCTGGAGAAGTCGCCCCACGGCTCTTATAGGAAGAGCAGAGACTCCTCCACCCCTCAAGAAGCAGGGTAAGACCCTGACAGGAAAGGGAAGGCAAGAATGAGCCATTTCCGTGCTGGCCTGAGGCCCTTGACCCACACCTGCCTCAGCTTCACTGCAGAGCGTAGCTCTTAGCATGGGGAAAGGTGCAGAAGGCCCTGGAGGCTGATGGATGGTGGGGTGGCCTGTGCTGGGTGTTCGGGATGGTGTGGGTGAGAGCAGGGAGCTGTTAGCCGGGGTAGAGGCTGCAAAGGCAGTAGCCAGTAACCAGGCTCCCATGCAGCAGCCCTTTTGCTCCCTGCACCGTGGTGCCAGCATGTCCTTGTGAGCAGTCATCTTTCCCCGGTGCTGCTTATTGCCCCCCTCCCACAAGCCCTGCCTGCCTGAGCAGCCTCCTGTGCTCCCCGGCTGCCCCTGGCCCCCTCACTCAGCCCCCTGTAGCTCGTGGCTGGGCCCAGCAGCTTCTCTTGTGCGGCAGGAGGGAGAGACTCCCCTGGCTGTTCCGGCAGAGCCGCTGCCTTGCCCTCCTGCGGCAGCTCTTCAGCCAGCGGAACACGTCCAGCGGGCAGAGGCTCTCGCGCCTGGCAGCGCGCATGAAGCTCCGTGCGGACGTGGAGTCTGCGCACGCGAGTCACGTGAGTGCTGTCTCTCTGCAGCAGTAGCAGACGTGTTTCTGACAGAGCTCCTTTGCCCTGCTGGCAAGAAGAGGCCAAATGCCACGGGGATGGCCACATGGTTGAGGTTTTTTTTTTGCAAGCCTCTAGGAGGCATGGGTGTTGTTGGTTTGGGTTGCTCCTCCCATGGGACTGGTTTCCTGATTGTAACCAGTTTCTGTACTGTGGGATTTCCTTGTGACCATTTATATAAACCTAGTGTTTAGAAGCACCCTGTGGCCCTTGTCGTGACATGGCCATAATCAGAAGAGCATAAGAAGAGTTGGTCATCTGAGACCAACTCTTGGGTGAGAGGCTTGTGAGTAAAAGAGAAGAGGGAAAGCGCCCATTGGGTTCATGGCCTGTGTCCCCTAGGCCAGAGAATCCCCTTGGGGAGATTTAGTGTTTTGCACACTCACCTCTTTGGACCATTTCAGATCCTGCGGTCCTACATGGAGCACGCGCAGCACTGCCAGGAGCTGGGCAGCCTGGATGAGTGGCTGCAGTACGGGTGGGCGGCCGTGCGGCTCAGCGCTGACGTGGAGCCTTTTGAAGGAGGGGTGCTCAGTGCTGCGGAAAGGGCCCAGGCCCTGTCCCATCTGAACCTCAGCCTGGGAAATCTGCCCCTCTCTGTCACCGTCGGTAGGTAGTGCCTGTAGGTCGGTAGGTAGAAGAGCTCTCTGCAGAAGAGCTCTCTGCAGAGAGAGCCTGTGCGAGTCTGCTTCTGTCTTGCCAGGCTATCGCGCAATGAGCCTGAGCATGGAGCTGGAGAAGCCCGACCTGGACTCCAAGGTCCTCAACCCGCTCTTCACCGCGCTCTTTCTGCAGATGAGGTAATCCTGCTGCTGCACACCCTGCCCTTGCGCGCTGTCAGGGTGTCACTGCAAAGGCCAATGGAGTTGGCAGAAAGAGCAAAGGAGGGAAAGGGCGGGAAGATGGGAGGGGAATGGGAAGCA
Organism: Tinamus guttatus; assembly: GCF_059628265.1. NCBI lineage: Eukaryota > Metazoa > Chordata > Aves > Tinamiformes > Tinamidae > Tinamus > Tinamus guttatus. The sequence goes on from NW_028288621.1 coordinate 215,888, forward strand.
TTTGGAGGTGCTGGCTTGGATGCCACACCAAGGAGGTGCTCCATGGAGGCTCGTTGTGTTCCTCCGCAGGTACCCAGAGTGTGCAGAAGTGCTCTCCAGGCTAGAGAAGCAGGTGGCTGGAGAGCACAGGATCGCTGGGCAGGCCTGCTTCTTCTCCTGCTGCCTCGACCTCCTGCTTTATGCTGGTAAGTGCTCAGTGAGGAGGTCTGCAGAGAGGCAGGAGGCTTGCAGAAATGACTTTTCTCCTGATAAAACACTGAGCCCAGAGGCTCCAAGCAATCCTTTGGCTCCTTCAGCAGCGTGCTTGCCCATTTGGCTCTGTGGGTGTCTCTCTTTCCTTCCCTCTCCCGCTTCCTCTCTCTTTTTCTGCATTGTATACAGATGATCCCAGAGTAAGGTCAAAATGCTTGCAATTCCCATCTTTGCTTGGTGTGTTTCGGGAGATTCTCGCTTCTGAAAATTCTTCTCAGGCTCCCTCTGCTCTGGCTCCTGGGGAAGCGGGCACAGTTGTGCTCGTGTGTGCCTGACCAGGAGGTCCCTTGGAGCCCATGCACTGCAGTCACTCTCATTTGCTGATCAATGGCAGCAGCTCTCGGTTGGTGCTAGCAAGCTGCTCCTTAAAAGGACACTGATGTGAAGATTGAATAGCCCTGAGGAGCTGGGGGAGAGCTCCAGGCCTTGCATCGCTCCTCTTAGTTTTTGCTTGCCCTCTGAGTGCTTCCCAATCCTAAAATGGGCCAGCTGTGCTTGAGCTTTCTCCTACTATGAGGGCCTGAGGAAAAGCAAGGCAGCGGAGGGCAGTGCTGCTTCTCTGAGATATGTTTGTATTACACAGGCTGGGAGTACAAGTCATTTGAGGAGTGCTGGAGATTCATAGAGAAGAATAAAGACAACTGCACCCTCAAGTCTCAGAATAGCATCCTGCTGCGGCTGTATTCGTCCCTGGCTCTTTGGTACGTTACACACTTGCTCTGAGTGGAGTGGCAAGAGGCCCCCAGCAGTGAGTGATTCTCATGGGGGAGGTGGGAGCTGTGGGTTTTTCATGTCACTCGTCCTGTGTCCAACAAGGCGGCTGTCCCTGGAGATGAAAAGGACTAGTGGGGAGAGGCTGTGCACTGGGAGCAAGATGGCCGGGAGAGAGCCCAGAAGAGAGCCCAATTCCTGCTCGTCTCTACACAATGTGTGCCTGTTTCTCTGTAGGTTTGCGAGGCTTGGGCAGTGGGACAGCTTCCAGCAGCCCTTTGAAAAGGCCAAGTGGCTGCTGAAGAGAGCCGACAGCTCCTTTTTGGCTACCCAAGCCCGCACGCGGATGCTGGAGTGCTACACCCTGGTGCTGAAGAATGACCTGGAGCACAGCTTGTCGAGGGCCCGTGAGAGCAGCCGAGGGGCTCTAAGGGTGAGGGACCAGGAGGAAGGGCATGTGCTGTGAGGGGGTGCAGGGAAAGCTGCCGTGGCCTAACAAGGCCGGGTGGAAGCAGCTGTGATGGGATGGAGCCAGGGCACAGGCAGAGCAGAGTGGCTTAAGAGAAGACCATGGCAAAAGCCTCCTGCTGTAATGCCTGCTCTAAAGGAGGGCTTGTGGCTCCGCAGAGCTTTGTGCACTTTGCCTGCCTTGCCAGCTGTGCACTCCTGGTTGCTTTGTGGCTGCTTTTCTCCTTGGGGAACAGGTGCTGCAGTGGAGCTCCATGCCTTATCCTGACGTTCCTCTCCCTTGTTCTCTCGGTAGCTTGCAGAAGAGGTTCTCTGTCGCTGCTCTGCATGCCCCGTCTTCTACCCCAGAGTCCAACACCTGAGAGCCTACCTTTTCCATGTGCTGGGGAACAAAGCAGAGAGCCTTGCATGCCTCAACCAGGCCCTCCAAGCCTCTAAGGTGCATGGCAACCTTCTGGAGAAGACATGGCTGGAGATGAGCACCGTAAGTTGATGTTCCTTGTCTCTGAGTTGCTTCCTGGGCAGAGGAGCAGCATGCCCTAGGAGAAGGTGGCACCAAGAGCACTGCAGCAGGTGGATGTAGGGCCAGCACCCAAGAGAGCCTCAAGAGCAGGCTCTGACAGCCCTTGGGGAGCCCCTCAGCAGGAGGGCAGTGGCAGCTGCGCTGTGTCTCACGCAGGCAGGGCCGGAAGGGCACCTGAGGAAGCAGCAGGCACTGCAGCTGCTCCTCTGCGGCATCTCTGCTGCGCTGAGGAGAGGTGAAGCTGAATCTTTGCCTCTCCCTTAAGGCAGCTGTGGGAGCCCAGCAGTCGTCACTTGCTTTCCCTCTCCTTGCCCTCCCTCATGGGCTTTTGCAGTATGGCAAGAGGGTTGGGGGAAGGAACAAGCTCCCACGAGAGGCTGTGCTTCCTTTTCCAGACAGCAGTTACAGCTCCGGGGCTCTCCTGTTCTTCTCAGCTATCACTTTTTTTTTTTATTTTTCCTTAGGAGTTGTGGTTCAGTGAACGGGGCCCTGTGGAAGATCTGTGGCTGAAGACAGCACCCCATTTTCCACATCTGTTTGAAGCAGAGCCAGAAGAGTGCAGCTGCAGGTACCTGCTGAAGCTGCCCACACTGCAGCATGAGGATGCGTTCTGAGGAATTAAATAATTAAACCATGCCGTTCTCTCTGTGGTCTGTGGATCCAGGCAGAACACTGAAAGAGGACGCTGAAGGCGTGCAAGGAGTGTCTGGGGCCTGGGTGGTTTATGGAGAAAGCTAGACTGTGGGGAAGCTGTCACTGAATCTTGGAGTCTTTAAGAGATCCAAGAACGGCTGTAAAGCAGTTCAAAGTATTGTCCCCCCCGTCACTGCCTCTGTCCATTGGGAAAAAGGCACCACAAAGCAGGTGGACTCTGAGGGCTGCCTGTCTGTGTGGTGTGGATGCTCACACATCAAAGACATCCATACATCATTGCACAGAAGGCCCCCATGGAAGGCTCCAAATAGCCTGCAGCCGTGCGGTTTTGTACTCTAAGCGCGAGGCTACTGTCTGGGACAGTTGACTTCAAGGTGGCACCCTGGAGAGCTGGCTTTTTCAGACTTTCTTTTGGGCAAGAAATCTGTAATAAACTGCTCCCAGGTAGAGGAAGGCTGCTCCAAGAAGAAACAGGGAAGCCTTCCAAGTGTGGGCGCAATCCTATGTGTTGTACTCTATGTAAGCTAGCTGTGAAGTGGAGAAGCCGCTAGCTTTCTATGCTAAAGAAGGATGCTAAAGAAGGATGGCCAAGAAGCAGGAAAAAGGGCACAGTCCTGCAGCGTATGATGTGCATGGACTCCGGTATAATGAACCAAAGATGTTTTATCAAGCATCAGATACAACTTATATACCATACTAAACCAAATATAATTCCTTATTTGCAAAAAGCATGCGAAGTGCAGTTACTAAATAAGCCAATAGTATAAAGAATCCATCAAAATTATCTAATAAGCTTCTTAATCACATGCCATGTGTGCGGTTGCAGTTTTCCTCTTTTTTTTTGCTTTGTTCCTTATCTGTTGATAAGATGTTCTGTACTGTCGTCCCTGAGGTGAATTAACAAGACACCTGGACTGCCACCCTTGAGGTTGGTTATCTGCTAACAAGGCATCCTGTACTGCTGTTCTTGAGGTGGGCCTTCACACATGGGGAGATCTCTGGCCCCGGGGAGATCTCCTTCCCCATCTGCCCTCGGCTTTCGCATCGTTACCTCAAGGCTGGGAATTGCGCTCCCTTGGAAAGCCAACCTTTCAGCACAGTGCTCAGCAGAGCTGCAGCAGCTGCAGGGCCCTGCTGCTTGGGGCATGTATGTGCCTGCCCTCCCCTCTGCAGCCCCACCAAGCCAGGCCATGGGCAGGAGGGCAGGACCAGACCAAGGCTGGGCTCAGCCACAGGCCACGGTGCCTGCAAGGTGCCCGGCAGCTGAAGAGAAGGAGACCAGTTTTACATCAGGGCTCCCAGGCCACTACCAACCCACAAGGGCTCTGCTGAGGACATGCACGCCTCCCAGCTGGCCACAGTTGCCCTTTGGGCTCATTGGGCTACCAGGAAACATGTCTCCACCATGGAACACAAACCTTTCTGGAGGAATCACATGGGAAGGGCCATACTGGAACAGGGACAAAGGAGCAAAAAGATGAAGAATGCTTGTGGAGGCCGAAGCAGCACGCCAAGTGGAGCTCAGTCTCGGGGGCAGGCACCCACCAACACCATCATGGGACTGCGTGAGGAGACCCCATGGCCAGCCGGCAAGCCCAAGCCCACGCATTACTCTCTGCCACCGTGCTCATCAGTGTGGGGTGAGTCCAGCACACAAACACCCTTCCTCACTGCATCCCCCTGTCCCCTGCCGCTGCCCTCTTCCCTCCCCACCTCGATGCTGGAACATCCCAGAGGGGCAGTTATCGCCATGGGAACATGGATGCTTCCCAGGGCTCCGTCCCGCTCTGCCCCGGGGCTGCCCAGGCAGCAGCAAGGCCACATGTGGAGCAGGGCCACACAGCACCAGGGGCCACCAGCGGTGCCCAGGAGATGCAGGGAGCTGCGGGGCTACAGGGCAGCCTGCACGATGGCTCACAAGGTAGGACCCAAATCCACCGCGGGTCTCATGGCCCTCAGACCACTGACATTTCCCTTTTCTCTCCTCCACTTTTCCCTCGTTCCCTTCCTGCAAAAGGGGCTGTCCATGGCAGGGAGGGAGGGAGGGAGGCTGATGCAGCCGAGCATGATCTCTGCCATGCCACACTGCTTGAGAGTGTTTTTGTTGTTGTTACCCTGGATGTTGTTTAGTTGATGATTTTTTTGATGTTTCTAAAATATCTATTAGTTACATATTTATTAAAGATATAATCTTGCAGTGTTGTGTGTTGATTCCAAGTGAGCTCTAGCACAAAAGCCTTTGCCACTGCAGGTATGTCCACAAAGACCCATTGTCACCATTTGGAACAATGGTAGAAATGTGTTAGCAGAACACCTGGTGGTTGAAAGTGCTCTTACAAGGGAAACTATGGCCTGGATGAATTAACTGAAAACTCATCAAAACTGAAAAAGGAAGCTGAATAGAGCAGCCTGAGCAAAACAAAACCATACATGGAAATAAGCAGCAAAAAGTTCATGAAAAGGACGTCCGGAACCGTAATAAAGAGAATGCTTCCTAAATCTACCCTGGTGTTAATAGTTTTATTCCTGATTAGGGTGACAACCTGTTTCTTGTGCCTAACAGATAGATGACTGCAATAAACAGTTCATTTTCTCTAATTTCAAACAACTTACATGACTGCTGTCAGGGGGACCATTCTCTTAGGTACCAACCAACAGCACCATTTTCTAAGGCACCAGGATTCAAAGGGAAGGCTAAGCACTGGATGGGGAGGTGGACTGCTCCAGGCTCTTGTCATTGCAGTTACAGTTGGCAAAACTTGTGCTTGTCTTCATATAACTGAACACTTCTGAGAACCAGATCTTTTCTCTTAATACTTCTGGACTGCAGGAGACCAGAATGGTCCTTTTGTTCAAATTCCCCCACAGCTCCAGTTCTAAGGAGCTCTCCTCCCATCATCCATTTCAGGGGAGCTTCCTGGCAAGTGCCTCATCCCCCAGCCGAGCAGTTCTACATGCGGCATAAAGGGGATCACAGTGCCGGCAGAAGGAGTGGGCAAGAGCAATCCTCCTGCGAGGTGAGAGTCTGGGAGGAGGCAATGGAGCAAATCCTGTGTTCTGCTACTTGTGGGAGGCAGATGCGTCTCTCGGAGTGGTTGCTCCGTCCCACCACACGCTGGGCTTTCTTGCTGCACAACCAGCAGGTAGCAGTGTCAGGATCATCTCTCTCTCTTCTTCTTCATTCCAGGGGCGCATGCAAGCTCTTGCCAAGACCGCCACCACTGAGAGCAGTCAGTTCACATGGAAGACTGAACCCAAAGAAGAGTGGGCAAGAAGAGGCTGGTGATGACAACATCAGCAAAGGTAATGTAAGACCCGGTAGGAACTTGTTCAGAGGTTTGCTCCCCTTGCTAGGAAATTCTAGTCAAGGCACTAAAGTCATGCATGGACTAGCACAGGTGTTCAGCTCTCTTATCCCCACTTTCAGGAAGCTCTCTTGGGTAGAGCCTGCTTCCCCAGCAGAGCCACTGTTCAGGGAGTCTGAGTGGGGTCACAGCACCAGCTGAAAGAGAAGGGAAGAGCAAGGCTCCCGTGAGGTGAGAACCTGGGAGAGGGCCCTTGACCTAATACTGTGCGCTGGTACTTGTGGCATGGGGATGTGTTTCCTGCACACATTGTCCTTCTGAATTAAGAAGGGTGGTTACCCCCTCCCACCATGCCCTGTGCTTTCTTGCTGCAGGATGAGCACGTACCTGGAAACAGTGAGTCTCTCCTCTTAGGCTGCTTTCTCTCTTCTGGTTTCCAGGTCCAAATGCAAGCTCTTCCCAAGACCTCCAGCAGCAGTAGCAGCAGTGGCCCGTGCTCCTGTTATTCCCAGCACCCAAAGGAAGGTGGAAGTAGCGGCTGGTAAGGACAGTTCCAGCAAAGGGAATATAACACCTGACAAGATTTTTTAGTCCTCTTTGCAGAGTATTCAAGCCAGGACAGAAATGGTAGAGTATGGCTGATGTTCTCTCTCCTATGCCCTTTCAGGGAATCTTTCTGGGAAGACCCTCTTTTCCCATCAGAGCCATTCTTCCAGAGACGTAGTGGGCTCATGGTGACAGCAGAAGGGATAGAGAAGAGCAAGTGTCCCAGGAGGTGAGAGCCTTGGAGAAGGCAAGAGGGCTGCTGCTGTGCTCTGATCCTTGTGGATGGGAGATGTGTGACTGGGGTGTAAAGCCCTTCTTGACTCGGAAATGCTGTTACGTGCTGCCACCATGCCCTCTGCTTTCTTGCTGCATGGCAAACATCTAGCAGCATCTAGTGAAACTGTCATGAAGTTTCCCTGGGACACAAAGTCTCCCTACGCTCTGGAAGGCTATTGCCTTCCTGTCACCATGACCTGGCCTTTCCTGGTGCCAGGCAGGCAAGTGCAGAGCAGCAGGCGAGTGCTGCAGATCCTCTTTCCCAGAGACTGTCCTATCTGATGCATCGTTATATGCTTCCTCTTTCCAGGTGCGAGCTTGAGAGGTCACCAGAAAGAGCAGGCTGTAAATACACCCTCGCCTATGCTTCACCTGCCCAAGGTAGTAAGCTGCCAGATGAAGGAAGCACTGCCACTTAGGTCCCGAGGGGACAGGAGCTGAGGGCCTTGGCAGAGGGGGAAGCATTGTATGACTGTCTTCAGCTACCCAATGGGCCCTTTCTCCTGATCCATCCTTTCAGGGAGTCCAGCAAAGTGCGTCATTACCCTGAGGAGACTTCGTGCTCAAAAGTGGGCACAAGTTCATGTGCTGCCCACCATCCAGGAGGAAGTAAGGGAGGCAGCCAAAACAGTAGTGTTTTTTCCCAGGTGAGAGTCTTGGAAAAATGGTTTTGAGGAGCCCTGTGTTTCCGTACAGTGTTTCATGCTCAGGATAACAGTGGTGCGGAAGCACCTCCTGTTGCAGAAGCAGGTGTGCTGTCCGGGAGCGCAAGGAGAAGAAACTCATCCCACACGCTCATGTCCTCCTCTCCTTGTGTGTTTTCAGATTGCCACGCTGTCCCAGCAATTCCTGAGGGCAGACAAGCCCTGCAACCCAAGGCCAGGCAGCAGCGCCTCGTTGTGAAGGACGTCCAACCACAGGACAGGTAGATTGGTTGAAAGGATGGGTAGGATGTTTATGTCAGCCTGGAGACAGCTCTGTGAACACACTTGACTGGCTGCTGAGGAGTGAGCACTTGCTTTGAGGCCACTGGAATAAGCAGTACCTTCTTCAGACTCTGATTTTCAAGATGCCACTTGTTCCAAATTTTCACGGGGTATTCTTCCTACAGATATTCTCAGGAACATCTTCAGAGCATTTTCTTTGGGCAATATTTCTCCCAGCAATATTAATCGTGAACCTTTATGTGATAGAAAATATACAGTTTCCTTGTAGATCAGTGATCGTTTAGATCTCTATTCAATGCAGAACGGGGCCCTGCACTGTGCCTTGTGAGCAAAACACTGCTGACAGAAAGGCACAAAGAGAACGCACAGAAGAGCACAAGCTACCCCTCTGAAAAGGAAAAAAAAAAAAAAAAAAAAAAGATAAAATCTGAGACTCATATTCTGTGATATTGCCTTTCTGTGGCCTGCAGGAAATGTGCGCACACTGCCTGAAGGAGGAGAAAAAGATCTTCTGGGCTTCAGTGGCCAAAGATATAAAAAGGAAGGAAAGGGAAGAAAGAAGAAGATGGCAGGAGGGGCGCAGAGCAATGTTAAATAGAAGCAATCTTCAAACAAACAGTATGTTCTCCTCTGTCCTTTTCCATTGAAGTGTTTCCTGCTTGCTCAAGAGATGGGTTAGAGAGCTTTCCAGCTGAAGGGCCTTGGTGCTGCTCACTGGAATGCCCAGTCTGTGGCAACAAAAAATTGGGAGGTCACTGGGGAACCTGGGAGGACTGTTAGAGAACCTGGGCTAAGGGAGGAACTCCTGGCCTTAGGGGCTGTTAACATGAAGTGGGGCTAAAGAGAACATTCTCACTTGGAATTATTTATTTATCAGTCTAAACCTTTCTAAATTATCAAGTAAAGTCAAAAGAGTAAAGTGAAAGGAGCAGTAAAGACAGAGGAGCATCTCCATCAAAGCAACCTGTTTCCATTGCATTGGAATAGGATGCAGATGTCCCTCAACTAGAAAAAAGCTCTTGATTTCTGTATCTGTTGGTGTGTACAGTGTGTGTGGGGTGCCTAGACACTCTGAGAAGAAAGGTAGGTGAGATGTCTGAGAGAGAAGAAACAAAAGAGAAGCCAAAGAAGCGGTGAGGGCAATGCCTGTGGCTGGCTACCACAGGAATGCTGTATTTTGGCCACGAAAGCCCTTCCTTGACAAGCCTCAATCTACTTGCTTTTCTTAGTCCAAGCAGGTGTAAAAGCCCTTTGAGCCTTTCGTTTGCCTTCAGTGGGGTCAAGCACTCTCAGTGTTTCTTCTGCATTGTGCTTGTCTCTTTCACCAGCAGTCCCTCTGGATGTGGGGCAGCTTGGGTTTGCAAGAATTGGGAGGGACTTTTCTGTAGACTTCTGTAGTGTGTGGGGGGGGCACTTAGTTCCACTCTGCATGTGGAAAGACTTTCTCTTGCAAGAAACACTGCTATGGCAGTGATGCTGCGTTAAGAAAAATACTGGAGAGGCTGGTGCTGAAGTCCCATTGAGCTCTGTAAATGCAGGAAATAGCACCAGTCACTGGGGCTGAGGAGTGAGGAGGAAGAACAAACATGAGGGGAACATGACAGCTATGGAACTGCTCTCATTCCTGTGGGATATTCTCCTTCCTTCCTCAGGGAGGTGGAGCACTGCTGAGGACATGGAACACTTCTAGGCTTTACTTTGTGTTGTGAGATAGGAAATTGTAAAGAAAGAGGGTAAGGGCAGTTGCTTGTCGTGTAGCACTCCTGAACTGAGAGCCTCTGCAGCTTCTCTTGGCAGCCTGAGGAAGTTCCGTGGGCAGATCCATATGGTCCAGCAAGTATAGGAATATGTAGGAAGAAAGGTAGGTGTAGCCAGGGATGAAAACAGTGGCCTAATTACTTGATGGATAAAGGATTTTCTGAGGCCAACCAATATGGGAACATATAGGATGAGAGAGAAAGAGCTGTGAGGATATAAAGGTCACCTGGGAAGGTTGTTGAAATACCCTGGATCCTGGGTTTAGAGGGAGCCTCAGTGTCAGTCCTGCTCCTCTGGCTCCCCACAATCAAGTGCCTAATGCTCCTGGATTTCAGAGGCACCTGAGAGTCACCTACTTGATAGTGAGCATTTGGAGCCACTTTCTTGCCTAGCCAGAATGGATAGCATTTCATCGCCCTTTCCCATCTCCTGCTGGTCATGGACATGGTTAACAGTCGGGAGTCTGCCTGTCTGCAAAGCCTTTATCCAAAGCAGTGCAGAGCAAAGGAAAGCAGATAGAGAGCACGCTGTCCTTGTGCTGCCCATGGGAGTGAGAGATTTAGGCGTGGGAGGGCAGAACGGTGCCTCTCTTGGTGCCGTCTCCATGCTGTGCTGGAGGCAGCTTTCCTGCTCTCAGCAGAGAAGTGGGTGGTGGCACGGGGACGAGGAAGAGGAGACCCGACCTGCGCAAGCTTGGCTTCCTGCAAGAAAGCTGCAAGGCTGCAGAATGGAGAGGCCTCTCATTTAGGTCCTTTCACCATTTTAGAGCTCTCGTTTGGATGGTATTCCCAGTGCCTTGACTCATGGCAGCTCTACGAGCTTTTTTTTGGGACTGGAATCGACGGATCCTCTTCTGACATCAGCTTGAGGAATCCCACCTATATGCAAGCATCATTGCACAGTGTTCTTCTCATCTAACAAGGCTTTTATTTGAAAATTCTAACCTTTGTTTTTAAAACTAACGTAATTTTAATTAATTTAATCCTGGCACTTAGAAAACAATTTTGATATTACAATTCTACCCCTTTGACGAAGAGCACATTTTTGTCCTTGCCAGAGTTGGAGATGGAGTAGCGATGAATGAAGCTCCATTAAATCTAGCTGCTCCACTTGTAACTAGTATTTTGTGTAATGCTTTTCATGTCATTCTCTTCTCATTCATGCTCTCATATCATTCACTCTAATCCTCAGAGTCATTTGAGCCTAATTTAAAGAAAGGCTTAATTATTTGACTGGAATGCCATTCTTCTAGGTGTGGCAGAATGTCCCTGTACCCTCCTCCTCCTCCCCCAAGAGCTTGCTTAGGAGCAGTTTTTACATAGCCGATAGTCGACAGACAAAGGAACACACACGAGAGGGTAAGTTGATAACAACACCAGTCATTTTATTTGGAAAATGAAAGGGACTACCTAGAAAGGAAGGGGAAAAATAAAAAAAAAATGAGAGTTTCTGGAGGTGGTTGAGGCGGCAGTGCTGGGAAGGGCAGGTTGGGTGCAGATGCTCAGAGGCTGGCACGCTGCAGAGAGCGGCAGCTAGCCATAGCAGAGGGAAACCCTTGCTTCCCTCCTGGCAGCAGGAGCGATAGCGCTTCTTCGGCGGGAGCTGTTCAGGACACCTTTCCTCTGGAGACTGCTCCGTAGGTGTGGGAGGGGAGGAGGGGGAAGCAAGGCTCCTCTTGCGATTCCCTCTTGGATTCTGCTTGTGGCTGCTGCCTGCTGCTGCTCCCAGCTCAGGCTGAGGGTGGTCGGTGTCTTTGCTGGCCACAGTCCATAGCACATTGTGTGGCTGAGCAGCAGTACTGGGTGTGCTGCAGCCTCAACACGACAGCAGTGCTCTGGTGGGAGTGGAGTGCTGTTTTTCACCTCTGCGGCCCTTTCTTTGTCACGACGCACCTCAATATACATCTTCCTGTTGTGGGGTAACAGCCTTGGTCTCTTCTTGGTGGAGGTTGAAAGCATCAAATCTGTAATGCAGATTTGGACAAGCTCCTCCTTTTCCAAGGGATCTTTGAATTCTTCCTTGGAGATGTCTTGCAAATCCTCTTTGCAGGAAGGGATGTTTAGTGGCTTGTTTCCTGTTGGAAAGGGGTCGGTTTGGTGAGCCGATGTGCCATCTGTATGCTTGGGAGAGCCCGGTGATTCTGAAAGAGATGGGGGTGTCAGATCCCAGGGCTCTTCTAATTCTTCTTCAGAAATTTCTTCCAAATCCTCAATGCGGTTGAAGACAATATTCATGGGGGCATTGCCTGTGGGATCGGATGCATCTCGGGAGGCAATGTGCCATGTGTGTGCTTGGCAGAGTCCGGTGCTCCTGGCCAAGCTGTGGGCGCCAGATGCCAGGGCTCTTGTGGAGCTGGCACCTGGAGGCAGTGGTCAGCCCTTGTGGTGGAGCTGCAGCTGGGCTGCTGCCCCTCATGGGCAGCACAGAGAGGTGCAGGCGCGGGTGCTGGCTGCAGCTCTTGCGTGGAGGTGCCGCTGGCTGCCTGGCTGGCTGTCAGCGGAGGAGCAGAGGAGCTCTCGCCCGGCTCCTGCTCCTGCTCTCCAGGGCAGGCACGCATGCTGGCGCCTGCTGCACCTCGGCCGCTGCACTCCATTTGCTCAGCCCTTGCTTTAGCCAGGCCGCCTGTCCCTCGGAAGGCTCTTGCTGGCTTGAGATGGGAGGAAAAAGGAGCAGTTGTCCTTTAAAGAAGGCAGGGCAAAGTAGCGATGCTCCAGCTTAGGGAGGAAACGGTGTCGAAGCACAAGCGCTGTCCAGGGAGACTGCAGGTTCCAGAGCAAACATTCCGCCAGAGCCGCTGGCAACCAGCTGCAGGGGCCAAGCAGCCCTTTGAGCCTTGGATGTCACAAACACAGAGCCATCGGTGTGGTGCCTTTGCGACGTGCCATCCCTGAGCAACAGCCTCTCCAGTAGGATGGAGGCTGCTCCCAGCCATAGCAAGTGCTTTGCCACCAAAGGCACCTCTGTCAATTCTGCAACAACAGCTCTCTGCTGTGTTTTGTTTCAAAAGGCCAGTCCAGCTCCCCACTGCAGGACTGAAAGTTACCCCGACCATGTCTAAGGGACTTGTCTAAGGGTAGCTTAACCTTTAGTTTCAGTGCTTCCATATTTCATTGACTTAAAACAATTCTGTATGAAACCTATCTGGCTTTCAGCTAGAGAGAAGCCACCCTAGGTATGTAATGCGCTTGAAGGAAAACAGGGAGTGTGTCTGCCTTAAAGCCACCCTCATCCCTCAATGTGTGCAGGGGAAGGAGAGGAGGATTGAAGCACAAGAAAGCACATGCCCTTTAGCTGTGCTCTCCCTAACACAGGACTCAAGAGGCAGGAGGATGCCATTGAATTACCCTTGGGCCTTTCTAGAAATGCTCCAGAAATGTTCCCACTGCTCTCATCACTCCATCAGTTACTCACTAGGGTTATGGCTGTGGTTACTGATCTGGCAGGATTAAAGTGAGTCAAGGTTTGCAGGGCCACCTATCTTCCCTTTGCTCTTTTTCTCCACTCATTCAACACAGAGGAGCAAAAGGGATTTTTTGCATCCGATAGCCAAGAAGGAACACACACGAGAGCGTTACTTGAGAACACCAGTTGTTTTATTTAGAAAACCTAAGGGACTACCTAGAAAGGGAAGAGAAGGTAAAAAAAGAGAGTTTACTGGAGGTAGCTGAGGCCACGTGACGTATGGCACGAACAGCATTGGGACTGTCTATGAATACTGTGATAATGAAATCCAAATAAAACAAAACTCACACCCCAAAAGAAAGCAAACAGAGCAGCACTGGCTCCCATCACCCCCAGCTACCAACAAACAGGAGTGTCCTGCATCTATGCACAGTGTCATCCCTCTGATTAGAGAATGGCATTCAACATGGGGAAGTACAAGTAAGCTCGTCATTCCAAGGCCCTTTGGCCCTAAAGCCCTAGGGCTTTATCCTGAGCCTTTCGTCTTACCCCTTTAGCCTAAATTTCTAACTCTTTCTTCCTATCTCTTTAGCCCCAAGCTGTAGCCCTAGCCCTTTCATCCTAGCCCTTTCCCACTGCTTCTCCCATCCTAGCCCATGGGGAATCACAGAGGAGCAGGAACAGCTCAGCAGCCCATTCTAGCTTCAGGGTTTGGGTATTTCTACAACCTTCCTACCTGGGGTGCCAATAACCCAGTGACCAAACCCAGAGAAGGGCACTCCCTAATCTTCTACAGGTGACCTCTATATCCCCACACCTCTTTGTCTTCACCAGGTGATCCTTATTAACCTTTCCTACTAGCTATTCCCATAATTATTGGCCTCAGAAAATCCTTTATCCACCAAGCAAGCAGATAATTATTTTCATCCTTGGCCATAACAACCTTAATCTATATATTCCTATACCCACCTTTTTGCCCTTCATTCCTGTCCTAGCCCTTTAGGCCTAAGCCCTAGCCCTTTAGCCCTAGTACTAGAGCTTTTTAGCACCAGCCTTTTAGTCCTGGACTTTTAGTCACAGATCTAGTGCCCTAAGTCCTTTAGCCCTGGGCCTTTGGCCCTAAGATCTTGTTAACCTTAGCCCTTTAGCCATTCCCTATAGCCCTTTACCACTAAGTCTAAGTGTTTTGTCTAAGAGTTTTGTCTAAGAGTTAGACAAAACAACCTCCAACACCCATCCATCCCCACAGTATCACAGCCAGCAGCACAGTCTCTCTTCCTGCTCTCATGAGCAAACACCACCAGATTTGCAGACAGCACCCAGGAACGGGCTGACCAAGTGCCTCCGAAAACTGCCCTGCCTAGAAAACCCAGCTCCAGGACCCATATCCGTGCAGACACGTTCAATACCAAAAGCAGCCAAAGCGCAACTGCCCACCAAAGCTCAGCATAACTCCTGCTATTAGAACCACCTGCTTCCAGCATTTGCTACATAAGACTGTACTGGCATGGTGGGGAACACCCCAAAACGACAACCAAAGATCAGTCAAACAAACAAAACGTTTAACCCCACCTAAACCCTAACCTAACCCTAGCCCTAAACCCTAATTCTCCAATGGCTTTTGCTCCAAGGCAAAAAGGATAATGATGCTGCTCGGTTCTTCTTGTCTGGGAAGAGGGATCACTCCTCTGCCGACCTGTGGTCCCGCTCGTCACTCTCCAAAAATCCACAGCACATTGACGCCTGAAGCATCGAGACTGACGTGCCTGCAAAAAGAACACCACAGTCACAAACCAGCGGCAAGTTAAAGCTCCTGTTTACACCCCATCTTCCTTACAAGGAAAACTTCTTCATCTGCAGCTGGCACAAGACCAAGGAGAAACCTAAAACGTTTCCCGTGTGCTCACGCTCACCCAACTGACACAGTCCTACAGAATGTCTGCCCTTACTTAAAACGTCAGCAGGATTTTAATCCCGTCACCGCCGTCCCACGGAGTAGCCTCACGGCACCTCAGCACCCAAAGCTGCTGCTCAGCTCTCGCCGGCAGCGCGAGGGGACCCACGGGGCGACACTTACCCGAGCATGCCCGATTCCCTGGTCTTGATGATGTAGAGGAACAGGAGCAATGCGTGGAGCAGGTTGTTTCTGCCCTGAATGCAGAAGAGAGAAGACTTTGGGAGCGACTGCAGGGACAAGCACTCACACCACTATCTTAGAGAGAATGTCTTATGCAAACCAACGGGCACATCCTGCCCTTAGCTTAGCCACAGCTGTACAGCTTTTCCTTCAAATCTTTTGGCAAGGTACGTATGCAGGGGGCGTGCACCATAATAGAAGAGGTTTAATAACCTGAGATGAGGAAAGACTATAATAGAAACCTCAAAAAAATGGTACAACAGCCTGGGGGATTGCCTCAATATTTACCTCTCACTTAGACAAACATCAGAAAAAAATGATTTTTGAGGAGTTTTTTTGATGGCAACCATCCTCAAATACTCAGGAGTTCTTATGGCATTTTTCTGAAATTGGCGACCAAGTCACAACCCAGGGCTCAAGAGAGTATGAAAACATGCAGGAAAAACCTGGTAGCTTGGCATTGAGACGAGATGGTTCCCTCCACAAACTCCTAGAAGGAAGCTTCCAGCTTGTTGGCATTCAGGAATAACAGCTCACATCAGAGCTTACAGAAATTAGGGTCTTAGAAGAAGTCATGAGAAAATGCACAGGAAGCTGCTTTCTGCACTGAGCCAGCCTAAATCTAAACATAGATGTGGCTAGTTACAATAAATAAATAAATAAATAGAACAAAAAACAAACCAAATCAGTTCTGCTGAACATTTCCTGTCAGCAGAACACACCTAACATGCTCCTACCTCCTGCACGTTGTAGACGTGGCCGTGGTAGATGACCTGGTAGTGCGGTGGGTTGATGCTGCTCTGGTAGATGCAGAAGAGCTTGTCATCGGTCAGGTCTGGGAATGAAGGTCAGAAAAGAAAAGAGGGATTTTAAGGGTGCCCATGGGATGCAAGGGGCAAACAGCAGCTAAAGCAGCAGCCCAAGAATGCCAGTACCTGGTTCATGGGGTGTCTGGACGAAGTGCTGGGCAGTGAAGGTTTTGCCATCGGGATATTGGATGTTCCATGGCAGCCTGGAGTCCAGGTAGGTGCAGAAGATGTGCATAAGGATCTGTGCAAAAAAACCCAAAATTCACTTGAATGCCGTCAGAAAGACCGAGGAACCAAAGGCTACAACGCAGCAGCAACTCTCTTGCCATAATCTCAGGCATGAGAACAAATACAGGACACAGTCAACCACATGACTGATTTCATGCTAGTTTAATTGGGTTAATGCCTTCTTTCTTTCTTTCTTTCTTTTTTTCAATGCTGGTTTTCCTTCAAACACAGGCTAAGAGGGACAGTGTAAAGATTGTTTTCCACTCCCTGGCTTATCCTGCAGTCTCTCTTTTAACTATTTCAGGTGAGGCTGCTGCCCTCACAGTTACCTGTGGGACATCTCACAGGAGTCTAAAGAAGAGGCTGCCCCCAGACTAACACACACAAGGGCATTTTTGTGATCTGCACCACGTCCAGGCCCCTTTGCATTATTCAAAACTACACTGTGATTCTGAGGATAAGCGAGGCAAAGAGGATTTGGACTTCTTGTAGCCACCCACAAATGCCTCATCCTGAAAGACGAGCAGCTTTAGGAAGTTTTACCAAGGCATCTTTGAAAACTTACAGCGGAGTCGGTGGGCAAGTCAGCTCCCCACTGCCGGCCTCTGAAATCCCCTCCTCTGCCCCAGCGGAAGCTTCCCTGGGACAGCTCTGGAAACAACAACACCTATTCAGGTACTGGCGGTGGCAGGTGCAAGGAAGATGTATTTTGCATTAACTTTGGGAACCCCACACCTCTGTGTGCACTGCCAGGGCACCACATTCACTGGGAGGGAGAACTGGACTCATTAAACGCTTGCATATATTATATATACTCAAGGCAGTTGATTTTACAAGGGAAGTTTTATTCCTAATTAACAAAAGGATTGAATAGGACACTTCTTTCCCCGCTGTGAGTGAAATGAGAAATAAAACCTTCTAAAACCAGTCCCGGGCCCACACCACCACATTGCTACGAGCAGAGAAGGCTGTCAAAACACCCAGCACTGCTGCTTGCAAAGCAGCTCTCTGCCCTGCTGGGACTGCAGCCCGAGCGTCTCCACTGACGGGGCATCTGGCACCACCAGTGCTTGACCCAGCTCAGCGAAACGCTCCCGAGTCTCCAAGGGGAGCACGTACCTTTGATCCGTTGAACCAGGTACTCCTGGTTAGCCGTGACGCCCAGGTACCGCGTGATGGTGAGCAGGCTCTGCCGAATGGCTGTGGCTTCAGCCAGCGCTGCCTGTTTCATGCTGCTCGTGCTGACTTGTGCGCGGAAGAAGAGCCAGCGCGTCACCTGCACCCACGACTCGAACGGGATCAGCCGCCCTGCCAAGGGGTCAACAAACGCACTGTTACAAAGAGGAACTGCCTCCTCTGCTCTAACTACTTGCTAAGCTCAGAGCTCAAGCTCACACCTTAGGCAGTGCCCCACACGCTCCCTGCCCGGCCCCATGGAGCACTCGCTGCCTCCCTCCCAGCACAGAGCAGAAACCCTGTGCAGGGCTGGGCAGGCACAAAACCCTCCCTTGAAGGCTGCCTGGCGTAAGGAAGGAGAAACAGAGAGGGGCTGGAAAGGGAAGAATCAAAAGTAATTTTTAACAGAGAGCAGCAGAGGAACAGGGAGGTGCACAAGAGGCCAGCAACGGGGCAGTTCTTCACAGGCATCACAAGGGATGCGGGTCTCGGCAGAGACTACAAACCGGCGCACAAAAAAGCAGCCCCTGTTGAAATGCAGCGAATCAAACCCTGCTCTGGGAGAAAGGGACATCCGTGTGAGCTGCCCATGGAAGGGGCCCCTTCAGACTTGGCCTGGGAAACTGCAGCTGCAATTTCAGCTCAGGGAAATGGAAAAACAAACAAACAAAATACCCCCTAAACCTAAAAACACCCAGAACAAACCCAAAAAAACAAAGCCACCACCAACAAAAAACAAAATTATCCCCAACAAAAACACCATTTCTTCCCATCCCTGACCAAGACCATTTCTTCTAATGCTCAGAGCTCTCTCAAATCCACCTCAGATTGCCCTGCCCAACCCCATCAGCATGACAAAAATCTACTACCAAGATCTTAAAGATGCTACATAACAGACAGGAAGAGCTCAGAGACAGCTCTCCTCATAACACAGAATCGTTTTTGGACACTTGAATTTCCACATATCTTAGGAATAACCTTTCCAGGAAAACACAATGCAACCCCACGGCTCCTCCTATCATCCTACCTCCGCTCGGCATTGCGGGGTACCCCATTCTTCTCAGCTGAGCGCTCACAGACTCCATCTCTTGGACAAGGGGCTCTAGAATTGTCTGCAAAATCCACTAGCAAAAAGAAATGCAAGCAGTAAAAAGGTTAGAAGCAACAAGGTGCTCAGGAAGCTGCTAAAGGACACCATCTCAGATCTCAAGGATCTTTACTGTTCAACCCCCACACTCCTTTTAAAACAAGCAAGCAAACAAACAAACATGCAATTGTATTTCCTTTGCTACAATGACTCCTGCTTCCAAGACTAAAATGTTATTTTTTTTGTTTGTTTTCATTTCTTTCTTTATTACGCTCCTCAAGACTGTCAGGAAAAGCCACTGCGCTGGCATTTTCCATGCTTTACTTTCAGCCCAGGAGAAGGAGGTTGAAAGTCAGGAGGGAAAAAAGCAGTTTGGAAATCTGGATTTTAGAAAGAAAAAAAAAGCAGTCTTATCACATGCAGTGTGCATTAAGATATATTTGTCTCCATTCAAAGGTGGGTGAACTTTACAACTGGAAGGTTTGCAGAATACACAACACCCAGGTCAGCCAGGGCATAAGTTGAGGTGGGAAATTTGTTTTACTCCTCCTTTGGTACTAGCATGCTCTTTGAATCTCCGTGGCCAAGCCCACCCTCATCCCCACCAGTCCCAAAGATCAAAGTCTCTTAGAGATGAGGCCCTTCTTCATCCGCCTGCACCTCTTCGAGCAGCACGAACAGGCCGTCTATGGGCACAGGACTTACCCTTCGGAGCCGATCGGTCCAGAAATCCAGGGCATCCAGCTGCCACCCATGCGCCAGCACCCTTGACCAAACCTACACAAACAACATGATCATTATCCACCTACAGAGAGAAACCTGAGAGAAAACCAAAGGAGATTTTAGGGCCTATGATGTTTTTGGAGGCAACCACAGCCCACAGGGCAAACTGCAGATGTTCCAGAGCCCTCACACATCTCCTGGCTGCAGCACGGGGAGCCCTCAGCACCTGGCCATACTGCACTCCTACTCTGTCCTCACAGGACACCACGTGTCACCCGAGGCCACAGTCACTGTCTGGAGCTCCCGGCTCTCACAGGACAAAACTGGGGCAGAGGTGCAGGACACATGAAAGAGCTACTTGAAGAAGAAGCTTTCTTAGATTAAGGGATGAGATCAAGACATGGATCCAATTTAATTAAAGCTCCCTTAACCCTATCCCTTCGAATGAGACTTTGTCCAGACACAAGTGTAAAGGAGTGTGATGGAGATCATGGCCAACCCTTTGGAGGAGCTCTATGGTTCTGGGCCCCTCTGGTGCTGAACTTACCTCTCCGCCAGCCTGTGGCACGTCCAGACGACCTTCCTCCCTGCGGCCCAGGGGACACCATGACACCTGGTACTGGAACCTCCGCAGCACCTTGGCCTGCTCCACCAGCAAACGTGTCAGGTTGCAAAACGCTGGGCAGTCGAATGGGGAGCTGCTGTAAACTGAATTTGCTGAAATGACATTCAAGCCACGCACAATTAGTACAAGCAGGAGGACAAGAATCACGCAATAGGGCAGGCAATAACTGCACAGATTCAACTCTGACTGGAAAGACGAGCTCATGAATTATGGTAAAGGAGGAGAATTTTCTGAAGTCCCTGAGGCACAGAGATGTGGAGAATTTACAAAATTCTGCCTCCTGTCTCAATTACTGCCTAGAAGACTAAAGTGGTCAGCAGCCACCTTGACCACATCCAGGGGGAACACCAGAGCAGGGACGTCATTTTATTTACTAGCACTTCAGGAGCTCGCTCCCTTTCCCAAAATCCCTTCCAGCTATTCTCACCCACGACTCTCTCCACTAACGACTAATAAAACCTACATCCTCTCCTCACCCATCCTTTCAGGCCAAGCAAAGGGATTTCTTTACCCATCTCACGGCTGCGCTCTTTCTCCTCTTCCCTTTGCAGGTATCTTTGCAGGGACTTCTGGTCTGTGATCTCCTCCTCTTGGCTCCGGAGGAAACGAGGCCGAACTGGTGAAGGGCAGTGACGGCTCCTGAGCTCACTTCTCACTGCTTCAATACTCATATCATGTGAAGAAGCCGCAGGAGAAGGGCTGAAGCTGGGAAGCTTGGGCAAACAGAAGCAGACACTTGTGTCATATGAGGAAGATAAGACTTCCACTTTGATTTTACAAACTGCAGGAATCAATTGACTCAACAGATGAATTTATGGCTCTGGAGTTTGCTGCTATTAAGCCTAGTCTGAATCAGGGGAATTGGTTTTCTACTCCTCAGCATTTACATTTGCATTCCCCATTCAGGCTTTTTGTCTGAAACCCACCAACTCCTCCAAAACAAATAAATTAGCTCTAGGGAAAGGATCAATCCTGGAAGGGCGAATGTGCAAAGGGAGCAGACAGCTGCCGGGCACCTCCAGCAGCTCAGGGCGCAGCACGAGCACACGAGGAGCCAAGCCAAGGCGCTCCCTTGCAGCCAGCGCCGTCCTTACCTGGATGCAGCTGCTGCTGGGCCGGGAGCTCAGAGAAATGCTGGAAGAGGCTCTGCTGGCGGGCAGAGCCGGCAGCTGAGGGCCACAGTCTGGGGCAGGAGCCGAGGCCAAGCTGGGACGGGAGCTCAGAGAACTGCTGGAAGAGGCGCTGCTGGCGGGCAGAGCCGGCAGCTGAGGGTCACAGTCCGGGGCAGGAGCCGAGGCCAAGCTGGGATGGGCCCCGCGGGGGCGGCCTGGGCTGTAGCTCAGCACGTTCTGGCCCTGCATCGCAGCCCCACACCAAGGGACTCTCCTCGCTGACGGCTCCTGCACTGGAGCTATCGGCACCGCTGCAAGAAGCACAAAAACACAGTGAGCCCTGCACATGCAGCAGCCTCCAACTCCCCTGCTTCCTCTGAATCCACACTGCAAAACACGGACACGCAGCTTGCCCTGAAGGAAATTCAACGGTGCTAAAAAGCCCTCTTCCCAGCTCCACGGGGAGGCCACAAATTCCTTCTCCAGTTTCACAGAGAGTCTCTCCAGCTGCCCTTTAATAGGCTGCTGTCCCCTCCTTTGTTAGGGCTTCTTCCCTCTTCAGTTCTCCCCTCAATCCTTCACCAATTTTGCACTTCTACTTTAAATTTTAACATGCTGCAGGGAATTTGTCTGACTGCTGTGTTCAGACAAAGAAGCTGAGAATTGTACTTGACCAAGACACCAACTGCAAAGAACACAGATAAACACGCGTTTATACTACCTACCTGAGTTCTGCATCCCCAGAAGGACCTGCTGCCTCTGAGTCATAACCAGGTGAGTTGGTGCCCTCGTGTATTTGAAATACAGCCAGAGATCAAACACGGCATTCAGGCTGAACAGAGACACAAGTGCAAGTTCTAGAATAAAGAAAAAAAGGTTTTATCATGCTAGATGGCATGACCATGAGCAATAACTTATTGTTAATATTAAAAAACAGGTTAAAAATGCATAAAAAACTGCTCCTGTAAGTGCTAGTCTGAGGACAGAGATAAGGCTTCTTCATGGGTTCTTTTTATTCAAGAACCAGTTGAGACAAATCTCCTTTCTACATTAAAATTCATTTATGTGGCTAAAATTCATTTATGGGGCTTTAATGCTTATTTGCAAAAGTGCAAGGTATTTTCCAGGGAGAACACAAATCTCTACAAGGAAGTGTCACGCTCTTTAGCAAGGCTCTTCCATCAAACCTTCTGTCTCTCATATCTGCATTTGCCTCACTCCTCCTCCTTTCCATCCTCCAAGGGGATTTGATACAGCTCTTTTGGAGTCTACTCCATTGAAAGGAACTTTCATTACCTGGAAATGTCACACAGCCCCACAACAGGGCCGCCAAGAGACTCTTCCATGTCACTACAGTGAGGAAATTCCCATAGCTCCAACAGGGGTAAAAGAAAGTAAAATGAAGTTCTGCCTTTTTTTTTTTTTTTTAAAGCTGTCTTTAAAACAACTTCCCCAGGAAGAAAACAGAAATGCGAAATATTCCCTCCTCCCAAAACACATTGACGGGCAGCGACAACTCACCAATAAACCAGAGAGGCCAGAAGGGGATATTGTAGTATGTGCTGAGAAGTTTTCCAGTCCTGGTAAGGAAATACAATAAAACAGGAAAAGTTACCAACGGGCAGTAATGGGGTTCTGGGAAGTACCGAGGCCTGCACAAGGCAGGATGTTTTCTGTAACGCAGTCACATTCGCAGCCAACATACATGTCCACGCAGATCATGCCGGCAGTGCAGATATTGAGGAGCCCCCAGGCCCAGAGCACCTTCCGCTCTCCAGCCTCTCTCCTCATCCTCATGCTCCTGTCAAGGAGGGCACCTGCCGAAAGCCCTGGGGCTGCCATGGTCTGCGGCAAGAGGGAGACAAACACCCCACAGTTTAGACAGCCACATCCTGGCTCAGCACCACGCTGAGGAGAACAGCAAGAACCAAGAGCAACCTGGACAGAAGGACTTCACCTGAGGAGCTCCCGGTCCCGATTCCCGAGCGGGGAGCAGGGCTTTTGGCCAGCAACACTCTTCTGCAAAGCCTGTGAGCGCCGTCACCCTCTCCAGGGAGAGCACGTCCGTTTTCCCCAACGGGCTGCAGGGCACAGGGCCCCCTTCCCATTCCGAGGGCACTTTTGAAAACCAACATTCCGCAGGGGGCCCAGGCAGCGCTGCCTTCCCCTTTCCTGCTCAACATCCCCCCGCTCCGGGAGGCCCCGCGAGCGACACGTCCCGCCTGCACCGCTGCCTCCTGCCCCCTCTGCACCTCCACGTCCCGCCTCGGCGCCCCACAAATTACACACGACCCCCCTGACGACGGGGACTTTTCCTGAGCCTCCCGGCCCCACGAGGCCCTCCCGAGCCTCCTGCCAAGCCCCCGACGGCTTAAAAATGCCTCGAGTTCTCCAATGCCGAACAGGAACATAAACCTGTAAAAGTGACTTCAGCGAAATAATGGGGCTTTGAGGGGAAAAAAAAGGGAAAAATGAAAGACAAACGCTAAAAATGAGGGGGAAATGGAATAAAAAGGTGAAAAATAGAGGGGGAAGGAAAGAGAAAAGCTGAAAGATGTGAAAAAATGAAGGTAAAAACTAAAAATAAAACTGGAGGAAAAAATCTAGAAGAGAAAAAAACATGAAAAATGGAGAAAGGTAGAAAAAAAAGAAAAAACTTATGGGGGAAAGAAAAAAGCTAAAAGGGGGCAAAAATTAATGAAAAAATAAGCTAAAGGAGGGAAAAAATATGGAAAAGAGCTAAAAGGGGGGAAAAAGGAAGGAAAAAATCTAAAAGGGGAAAAATAGGAAAAAAATGATAAAAAGAGTGAAAACAAAATAAAAAAGGTGAAAACAAGATAAAAAGGATAAAAGGGGCACAATGAAAGAAAAAGTCTTAAAACAGAGAAAACAGAAAGAGAAAAATATATAAGAAAAAGAGAGAAAAAAAGGAAAACCAATTGAAAACAAGCAAAAAGGGAGAATGAGTAAAGGTCCTGCTGCCCTTTGCAGTGGCTGCAAAGCTGCAGCTCTGGCAGCATTCAAGGGGACGGGGTCTCCCTTCTGCACGATTGGCCCCTTGACTGTGCAAGGACACGGAGGAGAGGGACGTTGCTTGTGGGGATGCTCACAAGGTTCAGCACTTGGGGAGCGGGGAGACGGTCATCTCCCCAACCTGTGACCAAGCCGAAATGCAGCTCCTGAGGCCGGCAGTGCCTCACGGGCTCCGTGCGGGAGGCTGCACAGCAGCACTGCAGTGTGGGGGCCTGTCCTGAGGTGCCTGGGGTCAAAGTGCGGCAGATCCAGGGTGCCGGGACTCTACAGATCCCAAAGACAGGCAGCGTGCCAGGAGAATCCAGGGTGCCTGGAGGTGTCAAGGAAAATCCCCGGGATCAACTAAGGCCCAAGATGAGAAATGGCTTTCCTCGGGATCTGACAAAGGAAAGTTGGGAAATAGCCATGGGATACGAAAATCCTGGTGTGGTTCATGGTCTTGGAGCCTGGCAGGATCCAGGCTCCCAGTTAAAGCCCTCCGGAAGGAAGGAAGGTGTTAAGGGCACGTCTGCTCTTTCCTGACAGAGCATCTCTACCTCAGGTAGCACAGACCAAGGAACCTTGCTGAGCACGTTTAAAAGCACAGGGCCTGTGGAGCCTGTCTCAGGAGAGCAGATTCCTTGAGCCTGCAATAGGGTGTCCAGTGCCCTGCGCAAGGCAGCTCCCAGTGCAGGAACCGTCTTGGAGCCTTTTCCAGGCAAGTCTGGGTTACCTCCAAGGAGGGAGCTCTGAGCATCTCTCTGTGTCTCTGCACCACATTTTGGCCTCGCTCATGGAGAAGAAGCTCCTGTTCTCAGCCTCTAGGAAGCGTTTCCCACTACCTGTTGTTCCCCTGGTGCCCGTGGTGCCATCAGGGCGCCTCTCCTTGCAGAGGGCACATGTGGCTGCTCCCGACCCGGCAGCTGCCCCGATGGGATGGAGGAGAGCTCCATGGCGGGTGCCAAGCCCAGCACATCCCTGCTGCTGCCCGTGGCCACCAGAGCCAGGAGTCTCCTCCAAACGCCTCCCGCAGCCAGGAGCCGCCCCTGCCCTCACGGGTGCTCTGTCAGGAGAACCCTCGTGGCCGGCGCTCAGCCCTGCCTGCCTGCTGCCGGCCTGCCCGGCGCTCCGAGCACACGAGCTCCTGCCGGCCGCGCGGCTCCTGCCAGCCCTGCTCGGAGCCTGCTGCTCCCACGGCCCCGCTCGCAGGGACAGCGGGGACCTCCCTGCCCGCCCAGCCATGGGGCTGCTGCCGCCCCCAGCGGCCCTGCCCGCCCCGCGCCTCAACCCGCCCCGGAGCGGCCTCTGTCGCCCGCCTCGCGGCTCCTATTGGCTGGCGCAGCCGTCAGTCGGAGCCGGCCCGGCCCTCAACCCCAACCCCAGCCAATGGGAGGGCCGAACCGGGGGCTGCCATGGCAACACGGCACCCTCCCGCGGTACCGGCAGCCCTGGCCCGGCCCTGCCGTTGGCGGCGCCATCTTGTGGGGGGCGCATGGGGCGTCGCGGGGCTGGGGGCAGCCGGGCCCCGTGTGCGGGGCTGTGGGGCCGCCATGTCAGGGCTGGGACTACCCGGCAGGAGGGGCCCTGCAGGGCTCCGAGCTGCGCTGGTGCCTGCGCGGGGCAGCCCTGGCATTGAAGCTGGTGCTCGCACTGCTGCTGACACCTGATGGATAAAGGATTTTATAAGGCCAACCATTATGGGAATAGCTAGGAGGAAAGGTCAGTAAGGATCACGTGGTGAAGGTAAAGAGATGTGGGGATATAGATGTCACCTGTAGAAGATTAGGGAGTGCCCTTCTCTGTGATTGGTCCCTGGCTAATTGGCAACCCTGGTGGGAAGGCTGTATAAATACCAAAAGGCTGAAGGGGCCTCTCCGCTGCCTGCGAGGGGCCTCTTGTAACTTGAGAACACCACCAGTCATTTTATTTAGAAAACATAAGGGACTACCTAGAAAGGGAGGGAAAAAAAAAAAATGAGAGTTTCTGGAGGTGGCTGAGGCAGCAGTGTTGGGGAAGGGCAGGTTGGGTGCAGATGCTCAGGGGCTGGCACGTTGCAAGAGAGCGGCAGCTCGCCGTAGCAGAGGGAAACCCTTGCTTCCCTCCTGGCAGAAGGAGCGATAGCGCTTCTTCGGTGGGAGCTGTTCAGGACACCTTTCCTCTGGAGACTGCTCTGTAGGAGTGGGAGGGGAGGAGGGGGAAGCGAGGCTCCTCTTGTGATTCCCTCTTGGATTCTGCTTGTGGCTGCTGCCTGATGCTGCTTCCCAGCTCAGGCTGAGGCTGGTCGGTGTCTTTGCTGGCCACGGTCCATAGCACATTGTGTGGCTGAGCAGCCGTACTGGGTGTGCTGCAGCCGCTGTCCTGAGTGTGTGGTGAGGGGGGAAATGTCCTGTGAAAGGCCTCTGCCTTGGACATGCCAGGAGCTCCCACTGCATCCGTGGCCTCAACACGACAGCAGTGCTCTGGTCGGAGTGGAGTGCTATTTTTCACCTCTGCGGCCCCCTCTTTGTCACGGCACACCTCAATATACATTTTCCTGTTGTGGGGTAACAGCCTTGGTCTCTTCTTGGTGGAGATTGCAAGCATCAAATCTGTAATGTGGATTTGGACAAACTCCTCCTTTTCCAAGGGATCTTTGAATTCTTCCTTGCAGATGTCTTGCAAATCCTCATTGCAGTAGGAAGGGATGTTTAGTGGCTTGTTGCCTGTTGGAAAGGGGTTGGTCTGGTGAGCCGATGTGCCATCTGCATGCTTGGGAGAGGGCTGTGCTTCTGAAGGAGATGGGGGTGTCAGATTCCAGAGCTCTTCTAATTCTTCTTCAGAAATTTCCTCCAAATCCTCAATGCGGTTGAAGACAATATTCATGGGGTCATTGCCTGTGGGATCGGGATGCGTCTCGGGAGGCAATGTGCCATGTGTGTGCTTGGCAGAGCCCGGTGCTCCTGGCCAAGCTGTGGGCGCCAGATGCCAGGGCTCTTGCGGAGCTGGCACCTGGAGGCAGTGGTCAGCCCTTGTGGTGGAGCTGCAGCTGGGCTGCTGCCCCTCATGGGCAGCACAGAGAGGTGCAGGCGCGGGTGCTGGCTGCAGCTCTTGCATGGAGGTGCCGCTGGCTGCCTGGCTGGCTGTCAGCGGAGGAGCAGAGGAGCTCTCGCCCGGCTCCTGCTCCTGCTCTCCAGGGCAGGCACGCATGCTGGCACCTGCTGCACCTCGGCCGCTGCGCTCCGTTTGCTCAGCCCTTGCTTTAGCCAGGCCGCCTGTCCCTCGGAAGGCTCTTGCTGAATTGAGATGGGAGGAAAAAGGAGCAGTTGTCCTTTAAAGAAGGCAGGGCAAAGTAGCGATGCTCCAGCTTAGGGAGGAAACGGTGTCGAAGCACAAGCGCTGTCCAGGGAGACTGCAGGTTCCAGAGCAAACATTCCGCCAGAGCTGCTGGCAACCAGCTGCGGGGGCCAAGCAGCCCTTTGAGCCTTGGATGTCACAAACACAGAGCCATCGGTGTGGTGCCTTTGCGACATGCCATCCCTGAGCAACGGCCTCTCCAGTAGGATGGAGGCTGCTCCCGGCCATAGCAAGTGCTTTGCCACCAAAGGCACCTCTGTCGATTCTACAACAACAGCTCTCTGCTGTGTTTTGTTTCAAAAGGCCAGTCCAGCTCCCCACTGCAGGACTGAAAGTTACGCCTGACCCTGTCTAAGGGACTTGTCTAAGGGTAGCTTAACCTTTAGCTTCAGTGCTTCCATATTTCATTGACTTAAAACAATTCTGTATGAAACCTATCTAGCTTTCAGCTAGAGAGAAGCCACCCTAGGTATGAAATGCACTGCAAGGAAAACAGGGACTGCGTCTGCCTTAAAGCCACCCTCATCCCTCAGTGTGTGCAGGGGAAGGAGAGGAGGATTGAAGCACAAGAAAGCACATGCCCTTTAGCTGTGCTCTCCCTAACACAGGACTCAAGAGGCAGGAAGATGCCATTGAATTACCCTTGGGCCTTTCTAGAAATGCTCCAGAAATGTTCCCACTGCTCTCATCACTCCATCGGTTACTCACCAGGGTTATGGCTGTGGTTACTGATCTGGCGGGATTAAAGTGAGGCAAGGTTTGCAGGGCCACCTATCTTCCCTTTGCTCTTTTTCTGCACTCATTCAACACAGAGGAGCAAAAGGGATTTTTTGTATCCGATAGCCAAGAAGGAACACACACGAGAGTGTAACTTAAAAACGCCAGTCATTTTATTTAGAAAACATAACGAACTTCCTAGAAAGGGAAGAGAAGAAAAAGAGAGTTTGCCGGAGGTCGCTGAGGCTGCGTGATGTATGGCAGGAACAGCATGGAACTGTCTATGAATACTGTGATAATGAAATCCAAGCAAAACAAGACACACACACACACCCCAAA
The DNA here is from genome assembly GCF_059628265.1 of Tinamus guttatus. NCBI lineage: Eukaryota > Metazoa > Chordata > Aves > Tinamiformes > Tinamidae > Tinamus > Tinamus guttatus. Next base: position 244,028 of record NW_028288621.1, read on the forward strand.
GGAAAGCAAACGGAGCAGCACTGGCTCCCATCACCCCCAGCTACCAACAAACAGGAGTGTCCTGCATCTATGCACAGTGTCATCACTCTGATTAGAGAATGGCATTCAACATGGGGAAGTACAAGTAAGCTCGTCGTTCCAAGGCCCTTTGGCCCTAAAGCCCTAGGGCTTTATCCTGAGCCTTTAGTCTTATCCCTTTAGCCTAAATTTCTAACTCTTTCTTCCTATCTCTTTAGCCCCAAGCTGTAGCCCTAGCCCTTTCATCCTAGCCCTTTCCCACTGCTTCTCCCATCCTAGCCCATGGGGAATCACAGAGGAGCAGGAACAGCTCAGCAACCCCTTCTAACTTCAGGGTTTGGGTATTTCTACAACCTTCTTACCTGGGGTGCCAAAAACCCAGTGACCAATCCCTGGGAAGGGCACTCCCTAATCTTCTACAGGTGACCTCTATATCCCCACATCTCCTTACCTTCACCAGGTGATCCTTATTAACCTTTCCTCCTAACTATTCCCATAATTATTGGCCTCAGAAAATCCTTTATCCACCAAGCAAGCAGATAATTGTTTTCATCCTTGGCCATAACAACCTTTAATCTATATATTCCTATACCCGCCTTTTTGCCCTTCATTCCTGTCCTAGCCCTTTAGGCCTAAGCCCTAGCCCTTTAGCCCTAGTACTAGAGCTTTTTACCACCAGCCTTTTTGCCCTGGACTTTTAGTCACAGATCTAGTGCCCTAAGCCCTTTAGCCCTGGGCCTTTGGCCCTAAGATCTTGTTAACCTTAGCCCTTTAGCCATTACCTATAGCCCTTTACCACTAGGTCTTTCTCCCTAAGCACTACCCTTGCAGTCCTAAGGCCTTAATCCTAAGGCCTTTAGCCCTAAGCCCTTTTCCCTGTAACCATAAGCTCTTTAGTCCTAAGCCTCTTAGCTCTCACACTTTAGCCCTAAGGCCTTTAGCGCTAACTCCCTTAGCCCTTTAAGCCTAGCCCTTTAACCCTGAGTCCTAGCCCTATAGCGCTGGCCCTAAGCCCCTTAGCCCTAAACCCATTTAGTCCCAAGTGCTAGCCCTCTAATCCCAGCCATTTAAAGCTAGCGTTGAATGGTACCCTTTTAAGTCTAACTCTATAGCTTTTTAGGCATTTAGTGCTAACTGTTTAGCGCTAAGCCCTAGCTTTTTATACCTGGAGCATTTAGCTTTTTCCCTTTAGTCTCAGTCCTCTAGTCCTAACCCTTTAATCTTTGCGCTTTAGCCCTATAGCTTGTTATCGCTAGCCCTCTAACCCTAAGCCCTAGCCATCCAGCTCTACCCCTTTAAGCACTTTCACTCTAGCCCTTTAGCTCTTGGCCCTTTAACTGTTGCCCGTTAATCCTCACCACTAGCACTTTAGCCCAAACCTCTTCAGCCCTATCTCCTTAGCCCTAGTCCTGTAGCCGTAAACCTGTTAATCCCAGCCCTTTAAGACTAGCCCTTGAATCCTGGCTCTTCAACCCAAGTCCTTCAGCTGTTTGGCGCTTTAGCCCAAGCCCTTTAGCCCAAGACCTTTATCCCCACCCCTTTGGCCCTGAGCTCTAGCCCTTTGGCCCTATCCCTTTAGGGCAGCCTCTACTTCAATGAAGGCAACAAAACAACACCTCTATCTTTATTTGAAATGAGACACCACACAAACATCTTTATTTGAAATGAGACACGCACTCCAGCACCTTCTACATCTTTATTGCTCAAAAGAACGTACAACCGTGCCATTCTCGCAACCTATTTCGCAAATCTAAACTTACCCTATAGACTTAGGAGGATCCTATAGGGATGCTATAAGGCTGAGGGCTCTGAGCCTAACGGGCTAAAGGGCTGATGCCAACAGGGCTAGGGCGAAGGGCTTGGCCTGAAGGGCTAGGGCTGGAAGGCTGAGGCCTATAGGGCTTAGGATCTTCCTTTCCATTTGGGCCCCCATCTTCTGCACCTGCAAAACCAAAAAACAGGTCAGTTAGCATGCGTGTTCCTTTTTAATGTAAAGCCTAACAACCCCCCCAGGGTGCATCAGCGGGACATCTCCCTCAACAGCCACCTCTGCAGCCTCACCACTACTACTCACAGCCCCCAGCACACACTCTGCCTTCCTGCTCTAATGGGCAAAGGCCACCGGATTCCCAGAGGGCACCTGGGAATGGGGTAACCAAGCGCCTCCAAAACCTCCCTTCTTAGAAAACCCCAGCTCCAGGACGGAGCTCCCTGCAGGCGCTGGAGACGATTGACACCTTGCAGAGCAGCCGGGACAGAGGGAAAAGCCCCGACTGAGGTTAAAAAAAACAGATCTATTCCTTACCTTATTTCTAATGCTTAAACAATTCTAAATGCTATCTACAACCTGGAAAAGAAAAAAAAATCATTGCACACAAAGTTAGACAAAACAACCTGCAACACCCGTCCATCCCCACAGCATCACAGCCAGCAGCACTCTACCTTCCTGCTCTAAGGGGCAAACACCACCAGATTTGCAGAGAGCACCCGGGAACGGGCTGACCAAGCGCCTCCGAAAACCGCCCTGCCTAGGAAACCCAGCTCCAGGACCCAGCTCCGTGCAGACATGTTCAATATCAAAAGCAGCCAAAGCGCAACTGCCCACCAAAGCCGAGCATCATTCCTACTATATGAACCACCTGCTTCCAGCATTTGCTACATAAGAGTGTATTGGCATGGTGGGGAACACCCCAAAATGACAACCAAAGATCAATCAGTCAAACAAGCAAACAAAATCTTTAACCCCAACCTAAACCCTAACCCTAAACCCTAATTCTCCAATGGTTTTTGCTCCAAGGCAAAAAGGATAATGATGCTGCTCGGTTCTTCTTGTCTGGGAAGAAGGATCACTCCTCTGCCAACCTGTGGTCCCGCTCGTCACTCTCCAAAAATCCACAGCACGTTGACTCCTGAAGCACCGAGACTGACGCGCCTGCAAAAAGAACACCACAGTCACAAACCAGCGGCAAGTTCAAGCTCCTGTTTACACCCCATCTTCCTTACAAGGAAAACTTCTTCATCTGCAGCTGGCACAAGACCAAGGAGAAAACTAAAACGTTTCCCGTGTGCTCACGCTCACCCAACTGACACAGTCCTACAGAACGGCTGCCCTTACTTAAAACGTCAGCAGGATTTTAATCCCGTCACCACCGTCCCACGGAGCAGCCTCATGGCACCTCAGCACCCAAAGCTGCTGCTCAGCTCTCGCCGGCAGCGCGAGGGGACCCACGGGGCGACACTTACCCGAGCATGCCCGATTCCCTGGTCTTGATGATGTACAGGAACAGGAGCAACGCGTGGAGCAGGTTGTTTCTGCCCTGAATGCAGAAGAGAGAAGACTTTGGGAGAGACTGCAGGGACAAGCACTCACACCACTATCTTAGAGAGAATGTCTTATGCAAACCAACGGGCACATCCTGCCCTTAGCCTGGCCACAGCTGTACAGCTTTTCCTTCAAATCTTTTGGCAAGGTACGTATGCAGGGGGTGTGCACCATAATAGAAGAGGTTTAATAACCTGAGATGAGGAAAGACTATAATAGAAACCTCAAAAAAATGGTACAACAGCCTGGGGGATTGCCTCAATATTTACCTCTCACTTAGACAAACATCAGAAAAAAATGATTTTTGAGGAGTTTTTTTGATGGCAACCATCCTCAAATACTCAGGAGTTCTTATGGCATTTTTCTGAAATTGGCGACCAAGTCACAACCCAGGGCTCAAGAGAGTATGAAAACGTGCAGGAAAAATCTGGTAGCTTGGCATTGACACGAGATGGTTCCCTCCACAAACTCCTAGAAGGAGCTTCCGGCTTGTTGGCATTCAGGAATAACAGCTCACATCAGAGCTTACAGAAATTAGGGTCTTAGAAGAAGTCATGAGAAAACGCACAGGAAGCTGCTTTTGCACTGAGCCAGCCTACATCTAAATGTAGATGTGGCTAGTTACAATAAATAAATAAATAAATAAATAGAACAAAAAACAAACCCAAATCAGTTCTGCTGAACATTTCCTGTCAGCAGAACACACCTAAAATGCTCCTACCTCCTGCACATTGTAGATGTGGCCGTGGTAGATGACCTGGTAGTGTGGTGGGTTGATGCTGCTCTGGTAGATGCAGAAGAGCTTGTCATCGGTCAGGTCTGGGAATGAAGGTCAGAAAAGAAAAGAGGGATTTTAAGGGTGCCCATGGGATGCAAGGGGCAAACAGCAGCTAAAGCAGCAGCCCAAGAATGCCAGTACCTGGTTCATGGGGTGTCTGGACGAAGTGCTGGGCAGTGAACGTTTTGCCATCGGGATATTGGATGTTCCATGGCAGCCTGGAGTCCAGATAGGTGCAGAAGATGTGCATAAGGATCTGTGCAAAAAAACCCAAATTTCACTTGAATGCCGTCAGAAAGACCGAAGAACCAAAGGCTACAATGCAGCAGCAACTCTCTTGCCATAATCTCAGGCATGAGAACAAATACAGGACACAGTCAATCACATGACTGATTTCATGCTAGTTTAATTGGTTTCATGCCTTTTTTCTTTCTTTCTTTTTTTTTTTTTTCAGTGGTGGTTTTCCTTCAAATACAGGCTAAGAGGGACAGTGTAACGATTGTTTTCCACTCCCTGGCTTATTCTGCAGTCTCTCTTTTAACTATTTCAGGTGAATTATCTCAGGCTGCTGCCCTCACAGTTACCTGTGGGACATCCCACAGGAGTCTAAAGAAGAGGCTGCCCCCAGACTAACACAAGCAAGGTCATTTTTGTGATCTGCACCACGTCCAGGCCCCTTTGAATTATTCAAAACTGCGATTCTGAGGATAAGCGAGGCAAAGAGGATTTGGACTTCTTGCAGCCACCCACAAATGCCTCATCCTGAAAGACGAGCAGCTTTAGGAAGTTTTACCAAGGCATCTTTGAAAACTTACAGCGGCGTCGGTGGGCAAGTCAGCTCCCCACTGCCGGCCTCTGAAATCCCCTCCTCTGCCCCAGCGGAAGCTTCCCTGGGACAGCTCTGGAAACAACAACAACTATTCAGGTACTGGCGGTGGAAGGTGCAAGAAAAATCTATTTTGCACTAGCTTTGGGAACCCCACACCTCCGTGTGCATGGCCAGGGCACCACAATCACTGGAAGGAACAACTGAACTCATTAAATGCTTGTATATATTATATATACTCAAGGCAGTTGAGTTTACAAGGGAAGTTTTATTCCTAATTAACAAAAGGATTGAATAGGACACTTCTTGCCCGGCTCTGATTGAAATGAGAAATAAAACCTTCTAAAACCAGTCCCGGGCCCACACTACCACATTGCTATGAGCAGAGAAAGCTGTCAAAACACCCAGCGCTGCTCCTTGCAAAGCAGCTCTCTGCCCTGCTGGGACTGCAGCCCGAGCGTCTCCACTAACGGGGCATCTGGCACCACCAGTGCTTGACCCAGCTCAGCGAAACGCTCCCGAGTCTTCAAGGGGAGCACGTACCTTTGATCCGTTGAACCAGGTACTCCTGGTTGGCCGTGACGCCCAGGTACCGCGTGATGGTGAGCAGGCTCTGCTGAATGGCTGTGGCTTCAGCCAGCGCTGCCTGTTTCATGCTGCTCGTGCTGACTTGTGCGCGGAAGAAGAGCCAGCGCGTCACCTGCACCCACGACTCGAACGGGATCAGCCGCCCTGCCAAGGGGTCAACAAACGCACTGCTACAAAGAGGAACTGCCTCCTCTGCTCTAACTACTTGCTAAGCTCAGAGCTCAAGCTCACACCTTAGGCAGTGCCCCACACGCTCCCTGCCCGGCCCCATGGAGCACTCGCTGCCTCCCTCCCAGCACAGAGCAGAAACCCTGTGCAGGGCTGGGCAGGCACAAAATCCTCCCTTGAAGGCTGCCTGGCGTAAGGAAGGAGAAACAGAGAGAGGCTGGAAAGGGAAGAATCAAAAGGAATTTTTAACAGAGAGCAGCAGAGGAACAGGGAGGTGCACAAGAGGCCAGCAACGGGGCAGTTCTTCACAGGCATCACAAGGGATGCGGGTCTCGGCAGAGACTACAAACCGGAGCACAAAAAAGCAGCCCGTGTTGAAATGCAGCGAATCGAACCCTGCTCTGGGGGAAGGGGATGTCCATGTGAGCTGCCCATGGAAGGGGCCCCTTCAGACTTGGCCTGGGAAACTGCAACTGCAATTTCAACTCAGGGAAATGGAAAAACAAATAAACAAAATACCCTCAAAACATAAAAACACCCAGAACAAACCCAAAATAACAAAGCCACCACCAACAAAAAACAGAATTATCCCCAACAAAGCACCATTTCTTCCTACCCCTGACCAAGACCATTTCTTCTAATGCTCAGAGCTCTCTCAAATCCACCTCAGATTGCCCTGCCCAACCCCATCAGCATGACAAAAATCTACTACCAAGACCTTAAAGATGCTACATAACAGACAGGAAGAGCTCAGAGACAGCTCTCCTCATAACACAGAATTGTGTTCGGACACTTGAATTTCCACATATCTTAGGAATAACCCTTCCAGGAAAACACAATGCAACCCCATGGCTCCTCCTATCATCCTACCTCCGCTCGGCATTGCGGGGTACCCCATTCTTCTCAGCTGAGCGCTCACAGACTCCATCTCTTGGACAAGGGGCTCTAGAATTGTCTGCAAAATCCACTAGCAAAAAGAAATGCAAGCAGTGAAAAGGTTAGAAGCAACAAGGTGCTCAGGAAGCTGCTAAAGGACACCATCTCAGATCTCAAGAATCTTTACTGTTCAACCCCCCCACTCCTTTTAAAACAAACAAACAAACAAACATGCAATTGTATTTCCTTTGCTACAATGACTCCTGCTCCCAAGACTAAAATGTTCTTTTTTTGTTTGTTTTCATTTCTTTCTTTATTATGCTCCTCGAGACTGTCAGGAAAAGCCACTGCGCTGGCATTTTCCATGCTTTACTTGAGCCCAGGAGAAGGAGGTTGAAAGTCAGGAGGGAAAAAAGCAGTTTGGAAATCTGGATTTTAGAAAGAAAAAAAAAGCAGTCTTATCACATGCAGTGTGCATTAAGATATATTTGTCTCCATTCAAAGGTGGGTGAACTTTACAACTGGAAGGTTTGCAGAATACACAACACCCAGGTCAGCCAGGGCATAAGTTGAAGTCGGAAATTTGTTTTACTCCTCCTTTGGTACTAGCATGCTCTTTGAATCTCCGTGGCCAAGCCCACCCTCATCCCCACCAGTCCCAAAGATCAAAGTCTCTTAGAGATGAGGCCCTTCTCCACCCGGCCGCACCTCTTCGAGCAGCACGAACAGGCCGTCTATGGGCACAGGACTTACCCTTCGGAGCCGATCGGTCCAGAAATCCAGGGCATCCAGCTGCCACCCATGCGCCAGCACCCTTGACCAAGCCTACACAAACAACACAGTCATTATCCACCTACAGAGAGAAACCTGAGAGAAAAACAAAGGAGCTTTTAGGGCCTACGATGTTTTTGGAGCCCAACCACAGCCCACAGGGCAAACTGCAGATGTTCCAGAGCCTTCACACATCTCCTGGCTGCAGCATGGGGAGTCCTCAGCACCTGGCCATACTGCACTCCTACTCTCTCCTCACAGGACACCACGTGTCACCCGAGGCCAGAGTAACTGTCTGGAGGTCCCGGATCTCGCAGAACAAAACTGGGGCAGAGGTACAGGACACATGAAAGAGCTACTTGAAGAAGAAGCTTTCTTAGATTAAGGGATGAGATCAAGACATGGATCCAATTTAATTAAAGCTCCCCTTAACCCTATCCCTTTGAATGAGACTTTGTCCAGACACAAGTGTAAAGGAGTGTGATGGAGATCATGGCCAACCCTTTGGAGGAGCTCTATGCTTCTGGGCTCCTCTGGTGCTGAACTTACCTCTTCGCCAGCCTGTGGCACGTCCAGACGACCTTCCTCCCTGCGGCCCAGGGGACACCATGACACCTGGTACTGGAACTTCCGCAGCACCTTGGCCTGCTCCACCAGCAAACGTGTCAGGTTGCAAAACGCTGGGCAGTCGAATGGGGAGCTGCTGTAAACTGAATTTGCTGAAATGACATTCAAGGCACGCACAATTAGTACAAGCAGGAGGACAAGAATCACGCAATAGGGCAGGCAATAACTGCACAGATTCAACTCTGACTGGAAAGATGAGCTCACGAATTATGGTAAGGGAGGAGAATTTTCTGAAGTCCCTGAGGCACCGAGATGTGGAGAATTTACAAAATTCTGCCTCCTGTCTCAATTACTGCCTAGAAGACTAAAGTGGTCAGCAGCCACCTTGACCACATCCAGGGGGAATACCAGAGCAGGGATGTCATTTTATTTACTAGCACTTCAGGAGCTCTCTCCCTTTCCCAAAATCCCTTCCAGCTATTCTCACCCACAACTCTCTCCAAGAACGACTAATAAAACCTACATCCTCTCCTCACCCATCCTTTCAGGCCAAGCAAAGGGATTTCTTTACCCATCTGACGGCTGCGCTCTTTCTCCTCTTCCCTTTGCAGGTATCTTTGCAGGGACTTCTGGTCTGTGATCTCCTCCTCTTGGCTCCGGAGGAAACGAGGCCGAACTGGTGAAGGGCAGTGACGGCTCCTGAGCTCACTTCTCACTGCTTCAATACTCATATCATGTGAAGAAGCCGCAGGAGAAGGGCTGAAGCTGGGAAGCTTGGGCAAACAGAAGCAGACACTTGTGTCATATGAGGAAGATAAGACTTCCACTTTGATTTTACAAACTGCAGGAATCAATTGACTCAACAGATGAATTTATGGCTCTGGAGTTTGCTGCTATTAAGCCTAGTCTGAATCAGGGGAATTGGTTTTCTACTCCTCAGCATTTACATTTGCATTCCCCATTCAGGCTTTTTGTCTGAAACCCACCAACTCCTCCAAAACAAATAAATTAGCTCTAGGGAAAGGATCAATCCTGGAAGGGCGAATGTGCAAAGGGAGCAGACAGCTGCCGGGCACCTCCAGCAGCTCAGGGCCCAGCACGAGCACACGAGGAGCCAAGCCAAGGCGCTCCCTCGCAGCCAGCGCCATCCTTACCTGGATGCAGCTGCTGCTGGGCCGGGAGCTCAGAGAACTGCTGGAAGAGGCGCTGCTGGCGGGCAGAGCCGGCAGCTGAGGGTCACAGTCTGGGGCAGGAGCCGAGGCCAAGCTGGGCCGGGAGCTCAGAGAACTGCTGGAAGAGGCTCTGCTGGCGGGCAGAGCCAGCAGCTGAGGGTCACAGTCTGGGGCAGGAGCCGAGGCCAAGCTGGGCCGGGAGCTCAGAGAACTGCTGGAAGAGGCTCTGCTGGCGGGCAGAGCCAGCAGCTGAGGGTCACAGTCTGGGGCAGGAGCCGAGGCCAAGCTGGGACGGGCCCCGCGGGGGCGGCCTGGGCTGTAGCTCAGCACGTTCTGGCCCTGCATCGCAGCCCCACACCAAGGGACTCTCCTCGCTGACGGCTCCTGCACTGGAGCTATCGGCACCGCTGCAAGAAGCACAAAAACACAGTGAGCCCTGCACATGCAGCAGCCTCCAACTCCCCTGCTTCCTCTGAATCCACACTGCAAAACACAGACACGCAGCTTGCCCTGAAGGAAATTCAACGGTGCTAAAAAGCCCTCTTCCCAGCTCCACGGGGAGGCCACAAATTCCTTCTCCAGTTTCACAGAGAGTCTCTCCAGCTGCCCTTTAACAGGCTGCTGTCCCCTCCTTTGTTAGGGCTTCTTCCCTCTTCAGTTCTCCCCTCAATCCTTCACCAATTTTGCACTACTACTTTAAATTTTAACATGCTGCAGGGAATTTGTCTGACTGCTGTGTTCAGACAAAGAAGCTGAGAATTGTACTTGACCAAGACACCAACTGCAAAGAACACAGATAAACAGGCGTTTATACTACCTACCTGAGTTCTGCATCCCCAGAAGGACCTGCTGCCTCTGAGTCATAACCAGGTGAGTTGGTGCCCTTGTGTATTTGAAATACAGCCAGAGATCAAACACGGCATTCAGGCTGAACAGAGACACCAGTGCAAGTTCTAGAATAAAGAAAAAAAAGTTTTATCATGCTAGATGGCATAACCATGAGTAATAACTTATTGTTAATATTAAAAAACAGGTTAAAAATGCATAAAAAACTGCTCCTGTAAGTGCTAGTCTGAGGACAGAGATAAGGCTTCTTCATGGGTTCTTTTTATTCAAGAACCAGTTGAGACAAATCTCCTTTCTACATTAAAATTCATTTATGTGGCTAAAATTCATTTATGGGGCTTTAATGCTTATTTGCAAAAGTGCAAGGTATTTTCCAGGGAGAACACAAATCTCTACAAGGAAGTGTCACGCTCTTTAGCAAGGCTCTTCCATCAAACCTTCTGTCTCTCATATCTGCATTTGCCTCACTCCTCCTCCTTTCCATCCTCCAAGGGGATTTGATACAGCTCTTTTGGAGTCTACTCCATTGAAAGGAACTTTCATTACCTGGAAATGTCACACAGCCCCACAACAGGGCCGCCAAGAGACTCTTCCCTGTCACTACAGTGAGGAAATTCCCATAGCTCCAACAGGGGTAAAAGAAAGTAAAATGAAGTTCTGCCTTTTTTTTTTTTTAAAGCTGTCTTTAAAACAACTTCTCCAGGAAGAAAACAGAAGTGCGAAATATTCCCTCCTCCCAAAACACATTGACGGGCAGCAACAACTCACCAATAAACCAGAGAGGCCAGAAGGGGATATTGTAGTATGTGCTGAGAAGTTTTCCAGTCCTGGTAAGGAAATACAATAAAACAGGAAAAGTTACCAGCGGGCAGTAATGGGGTTCTGGGAAGTACCGAGGCCTGCACAAGGCAGGATGTTTTCTGTAACGCAGTCACATTCGCAGCCAACATACATGTCCACGCAGATCATGCCGGCAGTGCAGATATTGAGGAGCCCCCAGGCCCAGAGCACCTTCCGCTCTCCAGCCTCTCTCCTCATCCTCATGCTCCTGTCAAGGAGGGCACCTGCCGAAAGCCCTGGGGCTGCCATGGTCTGCGGCAAGAGGGAGACAAACACCCCACAGTTTAGACAGCCACATCCTGGCTCAGCACCACGCTGAGGAGAACAGCAAGAACCAAGAGCAACCTGGACAGAAGGACTTCACCTGAGGAGCTCCCGGTCCCGATTCCCGAGCGGGGAGCAGGGCTTTTGGCCAGCAACACTCTCCTGCAAAGCCTGTGAGCGCCGTCACCCTCTCCAGGGACAGCACGTCCGTTTTCCCCAACGGGCTGCAGGGCACAGGGCCCCCTTCCCATTCCGAGGGCACTTTTGAAAACCAACATTCCGCAGGGGGCCCAGGCAGCGCTGCCTTCCCCTTTCCTGCTCAACATCCCCCCGCTCCGGGAGGCCCCGCGAGCGACACGTCCCGCCTGCACCGCTGCCTCCTGCCCCCTCTGCACCTCCACGTCCCGCCTCGGCGCCCCACAAATTACACACGACCCCCCTGACGACGGGGACTTTTCCTGAGCCCCCTGGCCCCACGAGGCCCTCCCGAGCCTCCTGCCAAGCCCCCGATGGCTTAAAAACGCCTCGAGTTCCCCAATGCCAAACAGGAACATAAACCTGTAAAAGTGACTTCAGCAAAATAATGGGGCTTTGAGGGGAAAAAAAGGGAAAAAAACAGCTAAAGATGAGGGGGAAATGGAATAAGGAGGCTGAAAAATAGAGGAGGAAGGAAAGAGAAAAGCTGAGAGAAAATCAAGGAAAAAGCTAAAACAAGGAAAAATGAAGGAAAAAATATAAAAGAGGAAAAAAACATGAAAAAAGATAAAAGGGAGAGCCAAAGAGAAAACTAAAAGAGAGAGAGAAAGGAAAGAAAAAAAGATGAAAGGGGGCAAAGAATGAAGGAAAACATAAGTTAAAGAGGGAAAAAAATAATGAAAACAGTTAAAAGGGGTAAAAGCAAAGGAGAAAATGTAAAAGGGGAAATATAGGAAAAAAAGGATAAAATGTATGAAAACAAACAAAAGATTAAAGGGGGACAATGAAAGAAGAAAGCTTAAAAAGGAGAGAATGAAAAGATAAAAATGCAAAAAAAAAAAAGGGGGGAGAAAAAAGAGAAAAACAAATGCGGGTATGGGATGGGATGACATTGGACGGGATAGGGTGGGATAGGACGGACGGAACGGGATGGGCTGGGACAGGACAGGACAGGACAGGACGGGGTCCCCCCGCAGCCGCCGCCCTCACGCAGCCCGTCCCGTCCCGTCCCGTCCCGTCCCGCGGGCAGCGGCGCCCGGGCTCGCGCTGCCCTCGCTGCCCGCGGCACCCGCGCCACGGCCACGGCCACGGCCCTGCCTCCCGCGCCCGCCGCGCGCACGGAAAAGGCCCAGGGCGGCGGGGGACGAGGGGCCGCAGGCAGCGTCCCCAGGAGGGCCGGGACCCGGCCCCAGGACAGGCTCAGGCCAGGTTCACGCTGCGGACGACTCCCAGGAGGGTGTCTGCTCCCGGCAGCGCCAGCGACACGGCTCTGGGATCCCTCCGCAGGGGCTATCGGCTCTCTGGCCAGCCGGGCACCGCTGCCAATTCCAGCGCAGCGAGACCGGCCCTCCCCGCAAGACCTCCCGCTTCCCCGTCTCGGCCTTGGGAGCAGCCCCCAGCGTTTCCGCACGGGCACAGCTGCTGCCAGGGGGCACTTCCAGCTCTTAACTCTTTCCTTCACAGAATCACAGAATCCTTAAGGTTGGACGGGACCTCCAGGGATCATCTAGTCCAAGCCCTGCACACGCAGGGTCACCCAGAGCACGTGGCACAGGGCTGCGTCCAGGCGGCCCCTGGAGATCTCCAGAGACGGAGACTCCACAGCCTCTCCGGGCAGCCTGTTCCCGTGCTCCGTCACCCTCACTGCTAATACGTTTTTCCTTAAGTTCCTGCGGAACTTTCGCTGTTTCAGGTTGCGGCCGTTTCCTCTCGCTCTGTCGGTGCCACCGCTGGGCAGAGGCCGCCCCCTCCCCCCGCCGCCCCCCGCGCCCCAGGAGCGGCGCCACCACGTGGGGGGGGTGCGCGCATGCGCAGTGCGCTCTGCCGCGCTCGCTGCTGCCCCCGCGTGTCGGGGCGGAGGCGCTGCAGGAGCGGGGCGCGTGCGCGTGCGCAGTGCGGTCGGCGGCCCCTTGTGGCGCGCGGCGCATGCGCGGCGGGCGGCAGGTGCGCGGCGGCGGCGGGAGCGCGCGGGAAGGGCGCGGGGGGGCGGCGCTCGCGGCCCGTGGGGCGGCCGCGGCCGCGTCCTGCCGGCGGGGGCAGCGCCGCGCGGAGGCGGCGGCGGGGCCGGGGGGCCGGGGCGCGGGGCCGGCCTGCCCGTGTGCGGGGTGTCCCGGGAGGGCTGCGCGCGGGGCCGGGGCGGGGGGAGGCCGGGGAGCAGCGAGAGGGGGGGCGGCGGCGGGGGAGGACGTGGCCCCGGCGCTCGGCGTCCTTGGGCCGGGCGGCTCCTGCCGCTGCAGAGCGCTGGGGGCTGGTGACAGGAACCCGAGCCCTCGTTGGGGTGGGTTTGCAGGGCAGCTCCGCGGAGGGGGCTGCGCTGCAGAGAAGCGGCCGGGGCGTCGCGATACCGTCGCTGCTGCTGCTGGTGTCGGGATCTGGGAGCTGCTGCCTTTGTAGAGGTGTTGATTGAGCAGACATTGGAAACGGAGCAATGTATTAGCTGGTAAAGTGTCTTTCGTGGGCGTGTTCATGTTCATTTGTGATTCCCAAATGCAGAGAACGGAAGCGTGTCCGAAGAGGATGTCCTGTGTGCAGCGGGTGGGAGCGTTTCTGCCGTTGCCGTTGCCCTGGGCTCAGTGCGGGCTCAGGGCCGACCTGTGGGCAGCCCCAGTGGAGCGGAGTGAGCTCGGCCGTGGGGCCACAAAAGTGGCCACCAAAGTAAGTTTGCTCCAGCAGAGAGCGGGGCTGACACAGATCCGAGCAGCAGCTCCGTGGTCAACAGGGCTGTTTTTTCCCAGTACAAACTGGGAAAACCTGTAACGGCTTTGGTGGTGTAAGACTTTGGGAGGGGAAAAATTCTTTGGAAGGGAAATGATTTTGGCAGAGGTAAAAAAAATAGGGGTGGATGCGTGATTTTTTCATAGGCTGAAAAGATTTGGAGGGAAAAAAATCAGAAGGAAATGTGGGGATAAACATTCGTTTTTTAATAGGAATGTTTTTTGAGGGAATTTTTGAACTGGGAATGGGAAAATGTTTTGGGCAAGATTTTCTTGGGGGATGTTGAGAGATAATTATTTTATGGGGGGGAAGTTATTGGGGAAGAATAACTTTCCAGTTGGAGAAGTTGGGGGAAGAATTTTGGTAGGGATAAATAATACAGGCTCTATAAATAATACTTTGAAGCAAACTTATTCTTTTAGAGATTGTAGTTTTTTTGGCTTTGTTTGATATTTGCGACATCTAAAGCAGGCTCCGCTTAAGTGAATGTAGCAAAATAACTTTGGAGAAATATATAACTCTCCTTAGAAGTTATTGTTATGTACTCGGAGCCTATCTGAATTTGGGGATTTTTTTTTCCCTTTGGGATCACTGTTTTCAAAGGGAAGCTAGTAACTGCTGTTCTTCTTGTGGCCCAAATAAAAATAAAAGCTTTCTGGTGGTTCTTTCCAGTAGTAGTAAGATAGCGTTATGTTCTTACTGAAATGATTGAAATTGTTGGAATGAGTGTCCAGGCAGTGACATTAAGGAGGAGACCCAAATGTGTGATCTGCTGAAAGGGCTGGGGAGCAGCATTGCTCTGGTGGGCAAGTAGATAATATTTTCAGTATGGAGTTAGTGGAAGAAGTTCCCTGTCCTTGTCCGTGAATTAGTAAGTCCCATCTCTCAGAAATTCTAGTTAAGAAAAAGGCAATGAAGACCTTCAAGTTTGGATATCCTTCCTTTAGTAGATCCAGATGTTACTTTGAAGGAAAAAGTAGAAAAAATACCAATGCTTTCTCTTGCCAAGCTGGCTCAAGCTGCAACGTTTAAATAGCCATGTTGAGGGTGTTAGTAATCTTAGTGCCTTGAGTCACTTTGTTTCTCCTTTACAGAGCTCCTATATCCACCAGTAAATTCTGCTGGGAGGATCCGTCGGGGAGATTTCCTACAGAAGGGATGAGGGCAGACGGCTTTGGGAACGGGAGGAATGCGCCGTTGTGGCCTGCTCAGTGCCAGGACGCAGCTGGGTCCTTCGCTAGCGGCGTTTTCATTTCCGCATGTCCCAGTCTGAGCTGCTTCTGCTGATGCCAAAAGCAGTGGTGCAGGTGGAGCGCCGCCAGCTCAGCAGGGCCGGTGAAGCAAAGAGCAGGAGAGAGCAGGGGAGAGCCGGGCCCGGCTCGGTGGGGGTCAGGCCCCAGCCCACGGGGAGGTGGTTCTTCCAGGGCTGCAGTGGGCATGGGAGGCAGGGGCTCCCTTTAGAGTGGGCCAAAGACTGGGATGTGTGAATTTTGGAGAATCTCTTGGCGAAAGTCATCTCTGTTTTCCTGTTAAGGTAAGGTGTAAAATGGGTGCATGCTTTGGGAAGAGCTCCTGTTAGTGTATTTGGTGAGGGGGCTTAATTTCCCTGCCTAGCCGAGGCGTCCGGCCTCGGGGAATTCTGTGTGCGTGGGCGAGCTGAGCTCAGCACTTAGTGCCCAGCGTGGCCTGCAGCGGTGCCGGCAGGCTGGAGTTAACGCTCCGCTTCCCCAGATTTCCTAGGTTAGGCCTAGATTTGCTGTAATGCAGGACTCTTCCCTTTTCTTAATGGGCAGTCTTGACCTCAGATCAGCCTGGGAAGCTGAGCCAACACTCGCTTGCCCTGGTGTGAGAGTCAAAATCCCAAAAACGTAACCTGCAGAGCCAGCTAGAGGAGAAACACAAGGGCAGGGAAAAAGCGAACAAGGAGGGGAACAAAAATGGACATTTTCTGTGTGTGCTCTCTCAGGCTTCTCAGAAGCTACTTTCAGGCATCATTCCTGTAATTTCTCAGCTTCGCTCCTTTTGCACAGGGTTTATTTATTTATTTATTTAAAGCCATCCTATTCTCGAAGATCCCTATAGACCAATCTTGTCAATCTATGGCAGCAGCCAGCTAAGCTAGAGATCAAGCCAAGGCAAGGTGAGAGCTGCCTGTTTCCTTCACTATCCTTTTTTTTCTTATTTGCCTTGGTCATATAAGTGAAAAACCAAGAATGGCGTAAATTGTTTGTCAGTTTAATGTACCGGTAATATACCAGTAGGAGCCTATAAGACTGCCAAGAAAGATTTTTAATGTTCTAATTATTCTACAGTTTAAACACGCAAACACAAATGATGTTTTACTTTTTAGTAAAATATATTCAAACAATGCATATAGAAGCTACAGAGAGAAGATGCAGATATTCTGCATAGTACGCAAATGCTTGGACATACCTTAAGAGATAAAGACAACATGACAGCTCAAACTGGCATACAGAGATTGCACAGTTGGACATTCACCATCTCTAGGTGCTATGTCCCATGCCATGCACAACAGCAGCATGATACACGTTCTTTATTGGTTTTCATGTGATTCCATTTTCAAAAAATGCATATGTGTATCTTATTCTCAGTTGGGTTTTTTTTTTTTTTTTGACTGCTGGATTGAAGAGGTGTCCATCTCCACATCTCCATGCCAGGAGCCCTGGGCGCAGGTGACGGCATCGCCTCGGGACAGGGAGAGGCCGGAGGGGCCAGGGAACCTCAGCACGGGCCAGCCGCAGGTGAAAGGAAGGTGAATCTCAGATATATATATATATATGTATATATTGTGTGTGTGTGTGTGTGTGTAATGGTTAGGGGTAGCATCGCTGTCCCGTCCCCACGAGTCCGAGATTGCAGCAGTTCCCCCACGTCTGTCAGCTGGGAGGGGAGTTCGGGAGGGCCCAGACCCACCACCCCTGGCCTTTAACAAACTGGCCCAGAATTAAAGATTTAGGAGGGAAAAAAACCTACAAATCCAAAAGACATTTCTGGTTACACCTACTGAGAACTGAGAGGACCTCTTCAGTTAATACGCACTCAGAGGGTCAGTTTTAGGATTTAGCTTAGGGTTTAGTTTTAGCTCCTACCCTGCGTTCTTCCTGCAGTGCTGTGTTTCTACTCGCTGTTTTTAGCAGGATTATGGGATTTTGAGGTCAGACACCCAACTCTGCTACTGTTCCCAGAGGTAGGAAAAAAAAAAAAAAAGGTAACTTGTAGGAAGTGTCACTCCCCAGTAGCATCACATGAGGGAAGACCAAAGCTTTGAAGAGCCAAAGTTTTATCAGAAGATTGTTTCTGGGTCTGCCTTTCCCACCCCGTCCCTTCTTTTTCAGTGTAAGAAGTTTCCCTGTTACCAGAGAATGAGCCAACGGCAACTACCTGGTGAAAGGTGCATTTAAGATGTCAGGATTTCAACATCATCTTCAAGGGATAAGCAATGCATTTTTACTTCAGTAATTTTTTCCCTCTCCTCTCCCTGGAGGTGCAAGGAAAATTTCCTGGTACCCACTGTTGCAAGCATGTCCGGGACGGGGCTTTCACACCAAGACAAGACTTGTGTTCCTGTAACTTACAGGCATCTACTTACGTCCAGAAATCTGGACGTTTTATTTTCCATGTTTAAGTGAAGCCTGGACAAAACTTGCATCTGTAACACGTCCAAGAAAACAACTGAGATATAGTCTCGGTAATAGGCTCCTTTTTTTTTTTTTTTTTTTTTTTTTTTTTTTGTCTAAGATCCAGACAGACCAGTCTCGTCAATCTATGGCAACAGCCAGCTAAGCTGGAGATCAAGCTGCCAAGGCAAGGTGAGAGCTTCCTGTATTGTTCACTATGCATTTTTGTTGTTTGCCTTAGTTATGTAACTGATAAACCAAGAAGGGGGTAAACTTTCACATGAGGTACTTAATATACCAGTAAGAAGAAAGATTTTTAATGCTCAGATTATTCTGCAATTAAAACAGACGAGCTCAAATGATGTTTTACTTTTTATTAAAACATATTCAAAAAATATAAAATATGTATATGCTTTATATATATCTATACATATAAAATAAGCATATCAATCTGTTTTCTACATGGATGTATATAAAATATATATATGGATATAAAATATATCCATATATATCATATATATGTTTAGAAGTACTCTTGATTGAACTGTACACAGCTAACAGAAGAGAATGCAATTAAAATATTATTTTTAATCAAGTAGAAATGAAGTGTTCTGAAGAGCGCATTATGAAGCACTGTAGAGGTTTCTAATTATTTTTTTTCATTTCCTGATAATAAAAAAACAAATTATCAATAAGCACAAATAGAAGTTTAAGAACCTGATAGTTTATTTCTTCACACAAAGTTAAAGAATCTGTAAATACATCCAACTGTTGGTGATATTTAGCAAGAACATGTGCTAAAAGCATCACAGTGCTTCTATATTCTCTGTAGTTTCAGAGACATCCCTATGTGTCCAGAAGAGTAGAGGATACAGAGCCTGGTGCAACAGTTGTTTCAAGAGTTAGGAAGAGATCCTCCCTGAGAAAGCACAACTAAAAGCTGAGAAAGTTACTTTGTGACTGCACAATAGTTAATTTACCTTTGCTACTTGCCCAGAGCACTCAGAAGAAGAGAGAACTGTACTTAAAGCTGAAGGAAAAGGGAGAAAGCAAAGAAATCCAGGCACGTTTAATATGAGCATTCCAATATTAAGTTCCAGAAGCCCACAAGTCCTGGATAACATAAATATTTTCCTTTCTCAAGCTAGTATGTGGCATTACAGGAGATGAGAAGGGAACGTTTTTCAGGCATGACCTCCCTGAATCCAGAATATCCTCACTCCTGCAGAGTGAGAACAGAGCATCCATTCTAACTCTTAATCTGATGTGAAAGAAGAGATTGAGGTACCAGTGCCTAAGCAAAGAGGCTCCCTCTTTTCAAGGTGAACTGCAGAAGGACCAAGAATTGTATCTATTCTCACACACAAGCGCTCAGGGACGAGTGGCCTCATGGCCCTTTGCATCTGAGGACTCGATTTTCAACATGCCTAAATCAAATCAACACTGGGATTGCCTGGCTTGGGTGGTGGGTGCCTCCTGAAGACATTTGCTGACTGCTGACAACTCCTAAATCCTCTTTTACAGGGAAAGGACAGAGAACCTGAATAATTCCTGTAAAACCTGCCCAGGCAGAAACCTCCCTTTGTATCAAATTGGAGACACTTGAACTTCAAAGTTCAGAAGAGATGATTGGGAAACTGAAGAAAAATCTCCAACTCTTCTTATGTTTTGTAATTATTTTAAAGCTGTTGAAGAAAGGAAGGACTTAAGTATTCCCGTGTTTGCCTGCTTGTAGGGGGAGAAAGAAGAAGTAAGAGACTGAGAAGAGCACCCTCCTTTCATGATACCCCAATCCCTAAGGAGAGAAAGAAAGAGAGAGAGAGAAAAAGAAAAAAAAGAGCAAGAAAAGCTTTCCACAGCCTCCAAGGTTAATTGCTTTGAAGGAGTTGTGCGGGTGGAACCATTGTCTTCAAGTCCAATCTTTTTTTTCTCCTGCTGATACTGCAAATAACGATGCCAAATTTGACAATGGTTTTGCAATATGGATAAATGTCTTCCATACGAAAACGACTAAGTCTTATGACAACTAAGCACTAAAGCAGTTAATATGAAATAAGCATGATATCCAGAGTGCATGCGGAATGTGTAACAGTGATAGAATACTATATATAACCATTAGAAAATATATATAAAATTGACCATAAAGAGTTTAGTTTTGTCATAATTGTTCCAGTGCTGGTAAATGCACTGGCTGAAGAGAGCATATATTTTTTCCAGGTAAAAGATGATGAAGTTCCTTGTTAGCTTAGTGACACCATCCAGCAGATGCTGAAAACAAAATGGAGACAACACAAGTTTAAAATAGCATGAGACCTTCTAGAAAAGCTCTTCAAGTCTTCAGGAGCTAAACAATCACATCACAGCACAACTGACTGCCAACACTGTTCAGGAGCTGTGCGTGGAGTGAGGCTGTCGGACCCACAGACAGCAACCGGGCAAGTAGAAATAGTGCCCACAACTGCCCATCAACCTCTGCTTCCCTCACAGCAGCGAGGGGAGAGAGTTCCCCACTTTGTTCTAAAGAACACTGAAAACAGACATAGCACAAGCTTGCTGTAATCCCTCACAACTGGGGCATCTGGCTCTTCAGGAATTCCCACGGCTTTCTCCATGTTCATCCGTTGCTGCTGTTCTGCCTGAGAACATCCCGCCGGACTCTCACGATGCATGCAAGTTTCTGGAATGAAAACACTTTCTTAGATGATGATTTCTGTTTGTCTGGCACATGGCTATCCATCAGCTATCCCACAAGGGGCATCCAATCTTTCTCTGCAGTTCCCTGTTATTTGTTCCCTGAGAAATACTTGGCTTCTACTTTCTCCTCAATAAAAGATAGGAACCAAGATAAAAAAGCAGTAGGAGTGAAAAGCTCAGGGTTGAGAGGAGAAAAAAAGCAATAGTCATACATTACCATTATAGCAGGGCATACTTAAGGAAATTGAATGTTAAGAAAACGCATCTCCCATTTGAAGCAAGCATTAGGGTGCAAGTCATCACTGCTACGTTATGACTAAATGTACACAGGTTACAGCTTCTTTTTCTAAGCTGCTCGTTATCACAAAGATGCACATGCAATAAAAGAAAGCAAATGATCGTTGGTTTGTAAGGAGATCGTAGAATCATAGAATCCTTAAGGTTGGACGGGACCTCCAGGGATTATCTAGTCCAACCCCTGCACACGCAGGGTCACCCAGAGCACGTGGCACAGGGCTGCGTCCAGGCGGCCCTTGGAGATCTCCAGAGAAGGAGACTCCACAACCTGTCTGGGCAGCCTGTTCCTGTGCTCCGTCACCCTCACTGTTAAGAAAAATTTCCTTAAGTTCCTGTGGAATGTTTGATGCTTTAGTTTCTGGCCGTTTCCTCTAGTCCTGTCAGTGGCCACTACTGCAAACAGGCCGCCACCATCTTCCTCACTGCCTCCCTTGAGGTAGTTACACACACATACAAATGTAAATGCAGTGTTAAGAACTCCTATTTTCAGTGTGCCAGGTCAAAGCACAATAAATGATCCTCTTGTCTTTTATGCCTAATGCTTTGAGGAGCAAAGGCTTTATGAGCATTTTTAGAGCACTCACCTTTTTTAGTCCTCTCTCAGTATAGATTAGCATAGATCCACTCACACCCTCTTTGGCAGAGGCAAGATTACCCGTCATAGTCATTGTCTATGTAAAAGAGGTATCAGCTGCCACGATGGGAAAGTACCACTGAGGTGGATACAAGACCAAAATTCAGGAGAAAACCAGAACGTAGTCCAAAGTAAGTTTCTGAGTGTTAAGAAGTCCTTAAAACTTACTACCCAATTTAGGCAAGAACGACTAATGAAGTTAAACATGGAGGAGCATTTATTTGAAAAGTACATAGCACAGGGTAAAATAAGTGTGAAATACAATATCCTGCCTTACTCATCTAACAAGATAAACCATATTTTTTCCCATGTATTATTCTGTTTGTGACCCCCAAATGTCGGTGATGTCTCCTCTGAGCCGGAAATGGATGGGATGAAATAAGTAAAATTTCCCAATAGCTGCTCCCATCTTCAACCTTGTGATCTTTGAAAAACCAGAAAGCAACAATAGTGACTTGAAACCTAAGCTGAGATACTGGAACCAATCTTTCTTTTCTTGGCATATGCTGTGAAGCTGGTCTGTGATATAAGTGAAGGGAAAGATTTTTACAAGCTTACAGTGCATCTCCCTCATTTCAACTTCAGTCTTCTTGGCTTTGTCGAGTGTGATTTCAGAATAATTTTCCTGGGTTGGCCACAAGAGTTTGTCACCTTTTTTCAGAAGCTCTTTGGAAGTTCTCTAGATCTCTAGCACCTGCATCCAAAACAAAGAAAGTAATTGTTGTCACATTTTAGCAGCTAACCCTAGTGATGTCTTCACTGAAACAGTGACCCCCTTCCTAGCGTGCCTTTTCATTGGAATGGCAAAGGAAGGGAAAAGGCTGCCTTATATCCCAAGTCGGGTAGTGCAGCTTGATCCCAGTGGACAGGGCAGTTTGCATCTGCACGAGAAGAATCCTGTTGTCTCTTTCCAAAAAAAAAGAGACAGAGATGGGATTGCTGATACTAATTGTAGTCCAGCTCTGAGCTTTGAAAGTGGCAGCATCCCCTTTGATGAGCTCCAACCACCTCTGCCCAGAAACGCTTCCCCCGCTCCCCAAAGAAAGCAAACTATCCTCCGTGCGCCACAAAGAACTGGGGAGCTGCTGCGCGCATCCTGTGACTCCCTCTCTGGAATGGGCCAGAAGGAAAAGCATCAGCTATGCCACTTAAGACCAGGACAGGCAGTAAGCCCTGCAGAAAGGCTTGTGAGTATACATGTGTCCATTGATGAATTTTCTTTTTAATCAAAAGCTAAAAGATATCTTTAGAAAGACATTGTGCTGGTGCACCACTTAGCGACCAAAGGGTTTTGCTCTGTGTTTTTCCCAGGGAAACAGCAAGAGGACAAGAAAGGAGGTTTTGCACTTGGTTCTCCTGTCCTGGTGGATCCCTGTTGGAGCGTTGACTCCTTCACTAAGGATTGGTAAGGGTGTTTTGCCATGTGGTCTCCTTTTCTGCTTTTTTTTCCTTTTACTGGAGTCTCTGTATTTGCCCTATGGGAGCAGGGGCTTGCTTGGAGAAGGAGGCTGTGCAGATTTATTTTGGAATAAATGTTTGGGGCAGATGCAAGGTTAGGACTAGACTAGTGCTGGGGAAGATGAGCGGTTGCACTGCAGACGTGGCTGCTCCGAATGGCAGGAGTTAAGGCACTGGGCTTGACTGACTGCAGCTGGCTTCATGAGCTGCCAAATAAGAGAGGACGCTACAGTGATAGCAGAATCAAATGTTTGTTTGTGCTAGGGTATAGTCAAGCAACGGCCTTTTATGCCTTTCAGGGTAAAAGAAATGCTTCCATTAACCTGCCCTTGTAGCTTTCTTTGACAAGCAGCATTCTACGGAAAGGCCATTTTATCCTATTTATACCATTTTAGAGTCTAACATCAATGAGCTGCAAAAGTAAAATGTGTATCAGTTTCACACACATAGAAATGTAAATGCAGTGTTAAGAAGTCCTATTTTCAGTGTGCCAGGCCAAAGCACAATAAATGATCCTCTTGTCTTTTATGCCTAATGCTTTGAGGAGCAAAGGCTTTATGAGCATTTTTAGAGCACTCACCTTTTTTAGTCCTCTCTCAGTATAGATTAGCGTAGATCTACTCATACTCTCTTTGGCAGAGGCAAGATTACCCCTCATAGTCTTATTCTCTAGTCATTGTCTATGTACAAGAGGTATCAGCTCCCATGATGGGAAAGTACCACTGAGGTGGATACAAGACCAAAATTCAGGAGAAAACCAGAACGTAGTCCAAAGCAAGTGTCTGAGTGTTAAGAAGTCCTTAAAACTTACTACCCAATTTAGGCAAGAACAACTAATTAAGTTAAACATGGAGGAGCATTTATTTGAAAAGTACATAGCACAGAGTAAAATAAGTGTGAAATACAATATCCTGCCTTGCTCATCTAACAAGATAAACCATATTTTTTCCCATGTATTATTCTGTTTGTGAGCCCCAAATGTCGGTGATGTCTCCTCTGATCCTGAAATAGGTGGGATTTTGTAAAATTTCCCAATATTTGCTCCCATCTTAGACCTTGTGACCTCTTAAAAAACCAGAAAGCAACAATAGTGACTTGAAACCTAAGCTGAGATACTGGAACTAATCTTTTTTTTCTTGGCATATGCTGTGAAGTTTGCCTGCGATATAAGTTAAGGGAAAAATTTTCACAAGCTTACAGTGCATCTCTCCCATTTCACCTTCAATCTCCGTGGTAATTCCAGAATAATTTTCCTGGGTTGGCCACTCAATGCTATGACAATATTTTGGCAGAATTGCACTGAGGGCTGAGAAAAACAGGATTTTTAGGGGTTGGAAAAGCAAGGCATTCTTCAGAAAGGTGACGGCAGATGTAAAAAGCCACTGGCGTGAGGTCTCGTAGCCATGAGACAGGCCATAGAAGACGATGAAAAATGATGTTAGCCCCATGGCAACAATAATGAGTGTCCAGGAGAAGGAGGCACATCTCCGGCATAAAACTGAGTGCGATGGCTTGCGATAGAGCAGGGGGACAGTGCTTTGTATTTTCTTCTGCCTCTGCAAGTTGTCCCCTTCTGGTGTCTTGAGAGGTTCCTCCTGCTGATACTTAAATGAGGCAGTTATGAGCATGTGTAGGGGAATAGTGATGAAAGCCCTTTCAGCTGCTAATGTTATTGAACTCCAAAAGCTTGTGGGTGCTGGGGATTCTTCCCTTTTGTCAACATTAAAGAATGTAAAGTTGACAAGCAGCTCTAGGAGCAGTGTGGCCAAAGCGCATGATAATCTTTGGAGCCTGCTGAAGGTGCCGGTGCCAGTGTGAGCAAAAACTGAGAACCACAGGTGACCATCTCTGAGGTTTGCTGCAAGCTTAATCCAAAAATAGTCAATTCTGCTGAGGCGTGCATTTGGGTTCATGGCAAAGAGCGTCCTTTGGACTATGTGGTCATCCTTGTTGAGAACGAACCAATTGCGGCAAATAAAGAAGCAGGTCTTGTGAGCGTGCAGATTTTCAACTTTTGCTCTACTTAAGAACCAGCTTGGAGAAGGGCCTTGGTTATTGTGCCAGACTCTCAAGGCACAGATATCTCCTATGTCTTTCTTAGTAGTTAACAAAAAGGTGTCTGTGCTTCCTTGCCTGAAAGAGGGAAAATGTGGGTGTTGTAAGCAATAGACATCACTGTTGCCATCCTGGCCCACGAGTTGAAGAAAAACATCTGCAGTGGTTCCAGCTCCCCAGCGACTGCCTGTGTATAAGGTGACCACAAAGGGCACTTTATGAACAGGGTCATTGTGTGGCTGAACGCTAATCTTGTCCTTGGTGAGTCTGTCAGCCTTGTCTCTTTTCAGTGCCCAGAGGGCCAAAGCAAGGTAGGCAAGAAAAATGACCACAAGGGTTAAGAGGGTCACAGGGTTTTCAGTTATGGGCGCTCTCAAAGCTTTTCCCATGTTCACAGTGTTGGGCATCACTATTACCTTGGCTGCCAGCAATGTGATGTTGAAAGCGGGTATTTTTGACAGCGCCTCTTTTACAAGTGTTTTGTGCCCCAGCAGCGCTCTCTCCATTTCTGGTGGATATCGTATCTGAGGGAAAAGGTTCTTGCCAATTTGGTAAAGGGCAGTGGAAGTGGCAGCATTGGTGGCCAATTTGGAAGAATTCCCCTCTTCCAGCTTTGGATAGAAAGAGTTCTTCCATTTTCTTATGATAGAGAAAGCACCATTTTCTTATGATAGAGAAAGCATTTTCAGCAATGCTATTTTCCTTTTTGGTGAGAGGGATAGTCCATTTTTTGCCTTCCATTTGGGTTTCCGTTTCTGCAGAGATTTTTCCTGGGAAAAACTTTCTAGCTTTCCTAGAGGTCAAGACTGAGGCTTTAAGGTCAGTCAAATTAAACCCAGCATTAAAAGGGTCTCCAGTTTGGACGTGAGGTGTCGTTGGAACACTTGAAGCACTTAGTGAGGCAAGTAGCTCGTGAAACACACGAGCTACTGGTCGACTTTCAAGTGGGTCCTGCTCTTTTACATATAAAGGCACTTGTTGAAGTGCTCCAAGAGAATTATATACATACATTTTCCATGGATACTCTGGAGAGCATGCTCCAACTGGGAGAAAAGGAGGAGGAGTTCCAGGCTGAGAAGCAAAATGCAGAATTGTAGCAAATGTCTTTTCCTCTGAAGAACGACTTCCAGTACCTCTGGTACCTTTTGATACTTCAGAAGCTACTATTACTTTATAGGTCAAAGGCAAATAGACCCCCGAAAACCCACTGCATCGAAGTACAAGTTTTGTCCCAAATGTGGGAGCCCAGCGTGGTGTGATGGTCCACTTTCCAGTCTTTGGAGAGGAATGTAATTTAAATGAGTATCTGTAGTTTGATGACTTAGCGTCCCAAGTAGTTACTGTTAAGAGCAGTATATGTGATTGATGCACAGTATTCATAAAAGTCAGAACATCAATAGAAAGATAAGCCCCAGAGCTCCCTGGTGAGGTTATTTTGAGAAAGAAATGAAACACATGCAGGCCGGAATCTAAAGCAGAGCTGGCAAGAGTTATGCATAAGGTATTCATAGCATAGATCATAGCTGGGTTTATAGGTGTTGAGCAGTGTGAGCTGCTCTTGTCACGGTGGTGGTTGACGTAGGGCAGAGTTTCTCCAGCTGCAGTTAAGCCCAGTGCCTTGAGGTGTGCATGACAGCCCAGCTCTAGCGGCTGCCCCGCGTGGCTCAGGTAAACGCGTGGCCCAAGCCCTGGCAGCTGCATATCCTGCGCAGACATCTCCATGGTCAAGCTGTGATGAAGGCACGCAGGAGCAGCGCATGGAGCTGATGAGCAGTGCATTGTCATGAAGCTGGAGGCTGTGGCTGGTGGTGTTCTTCCTGGCAGGAGGGCTGGCTGCAGCACAGACTTCCCCGAGCAGTGAGCTGTGTTCTTGACGCAGGCAGGGTTCATGGAGCAGGAGCATTGTGGTGGGGCCTGTGGCTGCCGCTTTGCTGCGGGGGCTGTCTGGTACCGCCGATTGCTAGTTTTGCTCTGTAAGCAGGAGCTGCAGTGCTCTGTGTCCAGTCTGTGCGAGACGTGTCCATGAGGGCCCAGGGAGCTGAGCAGCAGGGCCGGGGGTTGCAGGAGGGGAGAAGCGTCCCGCAAGTCTGGAGGGTTGTAGGCGGGAAGCCAGAGGAGCAGAAGGGCGAGCACTGGCCCTGCCACTGCTTGTCCAAGGGAGAGCCGTAGGCCAAGAGCCATTGGTGCTGCTGCAGCACAAAGCAGCCGCGCTGGGCTCCAGAGGTGCCCTGAGGGCCGCTTGCCCTGCGCTGGGCACCTTGGGTCCCGAGGGCATCACGGAACCAGGTGGCCCCTGGCGACGACACCCAACAATGGGGCTTCCCATCCTCCCCAAGGCGTGGGGGGGGGCCTGCCAGGCTCCTTCTATAGCCCCCCGCTCTGGAACAAACCTCCCCCTGAAAGCTGCTTTCCCAAAGCCTTAGCTCTGCCCACGTCCCAGGCGGCCCTGACCCTGGCTGGCCACTGGCGGCCCCCAGCGGCTCCTCCTTCATGGGGCTGGAGGTGTTGGGGATGCTGTGGAAGTGCTGTGGGAGCACTCTTGGGCGGATGGAGCTGGGAAAGGAGGGTCATGGTGCCCCTGAGGGAGTGCAGGATGCGGGCCGCTGTCCTGATTTCAGGGGGATATGAGGGCGCCTGCATCCCTTTTAACCAAGGGCTTTTGGAACTCCGTCATCCTAGTCAGGGCCCAAATGGAAACAGCTGAAGTCCTCGGTAGGACTTTTTAAACAGCTAGGACTAGCAGCATCTTCAAGAGGATGCTGAGGCACTTGAACTGCTCTGCCGAAGGATCATGTAAGCTTAGATGAGCTTGTTCATTTCTCTTCCATGCAGTGTCCCTCCATGCAGGAGGACTAACTTGTCCGGTTGAATCCTCATGAGTGCTGGAAAAGAACAGTTATGTTTTATCTCTTGCATATGACACGGCTATGAAGAGGAACAGAACTACTTAATTTCTTTTTAAGAGTGGAAGAGATCGATGACCATTTTTTCATATGTGATGAGCTTTGTCTTCTTCCTGCAATACAACTAGTTGTTGTATGTCTTTGTATATTTTAATTTGCCTTTCCCTTCTTAAATGTGAGAGAGGCAGAAAAAAAGGCATTTTAGGAGGGTTATGCGTTTTGCATGAGCTTCCACCATCCTTTCTACGAATGCTGCAGTTACCTAAAGAGCAAAGAAGTTATTAGGCCAGGGCCACCGGACGCCTGTCCTTTCACACCGTCTATCCTTCCAAGGAAGAGGGAGAGAAGAGGAAAGAACCTCTCTCCCATTTTAATTTTCACCAAAGGGTTGTGGAAGTGTGCTCCTGTCTGTCTTGTCTTTGTGCACTCCCAAAATGACATTTTCTTGAGGTAAGCTAGGGAAGTGTGTTGAAGCAGTTGGAGAGAATAGTGCCAAGTTTGGCCAGTGCACAAGGTGTTTCTGTTATTTTCATGTTGAACTGGATGAACTGCTGATGTGTTTGGTGTCTAATGTAGCTTCTGGACTCAGCAGTGATAGTTGCATTTAAGAAGTGATTCCTCCCTCCCTTTTCTGGGTATGTGGAGAGTTGGCCTGAATTGCCCTCATCCAAGTGGTATCTTTCTCCAGCAGCTCCCTGGGCAACTGTAGACTACACTTGTATATTTTGGAGACTCTAGATGTGTATTTCAGCGGAGACTGACGTGACTGTCCTTACAGATAGGTCTCTTCTCTCCCTCTCCCCCGAAAAAGAAATGACCCAAAAGGATGAAATAATGTGATGCATTGAAATTCAGTCCCTCTCTGGAAAATGATGTGGGGAAAGCACTGTTTTTGAGGAATCTCTTTAAATAGCCACAGAAAGCCAACATATCATGGGAGAAGTTATGGTGGGCACCTGGTGTAAAGTTTTGTCCATTCTCTCTCATGAAGTATTAGCTTTTATTGACTGGGAAAAAAAGGCTGACTGGATAGATTTAAAATGGGAATTTATCTTGTAAATATATGTATATATATTTTCCCTGCCAGAACAGTGATATGCTTGCTTGTCGTAATTACTGGCACTGGGCTTTCTATTTTATGGAAAAGGTATGAGATGTCTTCGTCTATCTGTTTTTTGGTGTCTGAATAGATAATTCTCTATTGAAAAGGCAGCTGTAGAGGGCATGGCATGGTTAACTCGGTTAACTCTTGTGAAATGAAGTGGGATAGAGCAACGGTGAATGCTGATGAGATGAGGGCGATGCACTGTGAGCTTGTCAAGCTCAAAGGAGGAAGCAGTATAAGCTTTTAGAAGCTGATGCAATTGCAGTGAGGTTGAGAGGGCCAAACCTAAAAAGAAAGCTCTTGTTTTTCTAAAAGATGTCATCATTGTCGTGGTAGTTTTCACACTGCCATTAAATGATGCCTATTCCATTGGGAACAGCTATGGTTTTTGCTACAACCTATTCATGATCAGTTCTCTGCCAGAGTTTGCAGTGTAGATAAGGTAGCACATATTTACAGGTGGGTGAGTGGTATCTTCTGCCTTTGCTCCATAATGACATTCGGCCAAACTTTCTTTCTGATGGCGGCTCCAAAATAATTGGTTTCCCTTGGATGAGGCAAGTACGGGCTAAAGGTACAGAGAAAAAATGTTTCTCTCCTCACAGCTTGGTAAATTCCTATATGATCAGTAAAAGCCACTGTCTTCACACGTATGGCAGTGACACCCAAGAGAAAGGTGGCTGTGCTGGCCCTTGGATAAGGACTGCCAGGGAACACGTTCCCAGGGAGCCACGCCGCACAAAGAGCCATCTGCTGCCAGAAAAGCACACTGCCTTGGTGGCACTCGTGTCTGCTTTGTAGATGAGAGGTAGAACTTGAAGCACAGCATCAAGAGCTAGTGAAGACTCCAGGCCTATCAACTCCTGATTCTACTTGGTCTCTTAAACAAAGACGGGGGGATTCACAGCACTTTTGCCACTGGTGCTACCCATGTCTGACATGTACTTTCCAGACTCTACACTAGGCGGAAGGTTTATGAGAATAAAGGGCTTAGAGATTCACACACTGCAACAGCCATGTCATCAAAGCAGGGCTGCTCTTCTGAAGGAAGGAAAATATTCTCTGTCTCATAGACACTCTTTTTTAAATGAATTGTGTCTAGCATTGCCACTTCTAGCTACAGTTACCTTCCCTTTTTCTATCAAAAGGCACTCACTTGACAAGAAGAGAGATGGTTTTCTTAGGTCAGCATGCCAATTAATCAAGAGGTGTGAAATACCTGACACAATGTGGAAAAAATGCTTTTCTAAGTACATATGAAAAAAAAGGGGAGGGATACCTAAGTGGGAGGAACCGGCGTAGAGAGCACACACACAGACAGAACAAGATACTGGCATTCCACACAGAAAACCTTAATCCAAGAGTCTTGAAGAGGGGAGTGAGAGTAAAGCAAAACGTGCAGCACAAAGCAGGAGAAGAGGAGCAGCTCTGGAGTTTACACCGTAGGAAGTGGCACTCCTGTTGCTCATAGTACTCCCAGCGTAACTCCATTCACAGAGCGCTGCAAATATTTTTCAATCCTAGTGACAATAATGCTTTCTGTCTGCCATTCTTTGAGGCTACAGGCTATGCTGAGGTTTGTGATGTGTGTGACAGTGGAGGCAGTGAACTCTAGAGCCTGGAGACCTTCGTTTTCTCTAGCTTTCCAGGCCAAAGCTGATCCCTTGACAAGTATGAGAGGAGTGCTCTTGTTTGGCTTTCTTCTGGTCAATGCAGCCAGGGCTTCTTCTGGGCCCAAGTGCTTCATGATGATGGCACTTGTATCAGTGGACTCTGGAGTCCTGAATTTGTGTCTTTGCATGTAGAGCGATGCTTAAAAAGACAGGTGAAGTCCACAAGAGTTTGTCACCTTTTTTCAGAAGCTCTTTGGAAGTTCTCTAGATCTCTAGCATGTGCATCCAAAACAAAGAAAGTAATTGTTGTCACATTTTAGCAGCTAACCCTAGTGATGTCTTCACTGAAACAGTGACCCCCTTCCTAGCGTGCCTTTTCATTGGAATGGCAAAGGAAGGGAAAAAGCTGCCTTATATCCCAAGTCAAGTAGTGCAGCTTGATCCCAGTGGACAGGGCAGTTTGGATCTGCAAGAGAAGAATCCTGTTGTCTCTTTCCAAAAAAAAAAGAGACAGAGATGGGATTGCTAATACTAATTGTAGTCCAGCTCTGAGCTTTGAAAGTGGCAGCATCCCCTTTGATGAGCTCCAACCACCTCTGCCCAGAACGCTTCCCCCGCTCCCCAAAGAAAGCAAACTATCCTCCGTGCGCCACAAAGAACTGGGGAGCTGCTGCGCGCATCCTGTGACTCCCTCTCTGGAATGGGCCAGAAGGAAAAGCATCAGCTATGCCACTTAAGGCCAGGACAGACAGTAAGCCCTGCAGAAAGGCTTGTGAGTATACATGTGTCCATTGATGAATTTTCTTTTTAATCAAAAGCTAAAAGATATCTTTAAAAAGGCATTGTGCTGGTGCGCCTCTTACCGACCAAAGGGTTTTGCTCTGTGTTTTTCCCAGGGAAACAGCAAGAGGACAAGAAAGGAGGTTTTGCACTTGGTTCTCCTGTCCTGGTGGATCCCTGTTGGAGAGTTGACTCCTTCACTAAGGATTGGTAAGGGTGTGTTGCCATGTGGTCTCCTTTTCTGCTTTTATTCCTTTTCCTGGAGTCTCTGTATTTGCCCTATGGGAGCAGGGGCTTGCTTGGAGAAGGAGGCTGTGCAGATTTATTTTGGAATAAATGTTTGGGGCAGATGCAAGGTTAGGACTAGACTAGTGCTGGGGAAGATGAGCGGTTGCACTGCAGACGTGGCTGCTCCGAATGGCAGGAGTTAAGGCACTGGGCTTGACTGACTGCAGCTGGCTTCATGAGCTGCCAAATAAGAGAGGATGCTACAGTGATAGCAGAATCAAATGTTTGTTTGTGTTAGGGTATAGTCAAGCAACGGCCTTTTATGCCTTTCAGGGTAAAACAAATGCTTCCATTAACCTGCCCTTGTAGCTTTCTTTGAGAAGCAGCATTCTCCGGAAAGGCCATTTTATCCTATTTGTACCATTTTAGAGTCTAACATCAGTGAGCTGCAAAAGTAAAATGTGTATCAGTTTCACACACATAGAAATGTAAATGCAGTGTTAAGAAGTCCTATTTTCAGTGTGCCAGGCCAAAGCACAATAAATGATCCTCTTGTCTTTTATGCCTAATGCTTTGAGGAGCAAAGGTTTTATGAGCATTTTTAGAGCATTCACCTTTTTTAGTCCTCTCTCAGTATAGATTAGCGTAGATGTGCTCATACCCTCTTTGGCAGAGGCAAGATTACCCCTCATAGTCCTATTCTCTAGTCATTGTCTATGTAAAAGAGGTATCACCTCCCACGATGGGAAAGTACCACTGAGGTGGATACAAGACCAAAATTCAGGAGAAAACCAGAACATAGTCCAAAGCAAGTGTCTGAGTGTTAAGAAGTTCTTAAAACTTACTACCCAATTTAGGCAAGAACGACTAATGAAGGTAAACATGGAGAAGCATTTATTTGAAAAGTACATAGCACAGGGTAAAATAAGTGTGATATACAATATCCCACCTTGCTCATCTAACAAGATAAACCATATTTTTTCCCATGTATTATTCTGTTTGTGAGCCCCAAATGTCGGTGATGTCTCCTCTGATCCTGAAATAGGTGGGATTGTGTAAAATTTCCCAATATTTGCTCCCATCTTAGACCTGGTGACCTTTAAAAAACCAGAAAGCAACAATAGTGACTTGAAACCTAAGCTGAGATACTGGAACTAATCTTTCTTTTCTTAGCATATGCTGTGAAGTTTGTCAGCGATAAAAGTGAAGGGAAAAATTTTCACAAGCTTACAGTGCATCTCTCCCATTTCACCTTTAATCTCCGTGGTAATTCCAGAATAATTTTCCTGGGTTGGCCACTCAATGCTATGACAATATTTTGGCAGAATTGCACTGAGGGCTGAGAAAAACAGGATTTTTAGGGGTTGGCAAAGTAAGGCATTCTTCAGAAAGGTGACGGCAGATGTAAAAAGCCACTGGCGTGAGGTCTCATAGCCATAAGACAGGCCATAGAAGACGATGAAAAATGATGTTAGCCCCATGGCAACAATAATGAGTGTCCAGGAGAAGGAGGCACATCTCCGGCATAAAACTGAGTGCGATGGCTTGCGACAGAGCAGGGGGACAGTGCTTTGTATTTTCTTCTGCCTCTGCAAGTTGTCCCCTTCTGGTGTCTTGAGAGGTTCCTCCTGCTGATACTTAAATGAGGCAGTTATGAGCATGTGTAGGGGAATGCTCATCAAAGCCCTTTCAGCTGCTAATATTATTGATCTCCAAAAGCTTGTGGGTGCTGGGGATTCTTCCCTTTTGTCAACATTGAAGAATATAAAGTTGACAAGCAGCTCTAGGAGCAGTGTGGCCAAAGCGCATGATAATCTTTGGAGCCTGCTGAAGGTGCCGGTGCCAGTGTGAGTAAAAACCGAGAACCACAGGTGACCATCTCTGAGGTTTGCTGCAAGCTTAATCCAAAAATAGTCAATTCTGCTGAGCCGTGCATTTGTGTTCATGGCAAAGAATGTCCTTTGGACTAAGTGGTCATCCTTGTTGAGAACGAACCAATTGCGGCAAATAAAGAAGCAGGTCTTGTGAGCGTGCAGATTTTCAACTTTTGCTCTACTTAAGAACCAGCTTGGAGAAGGGCCTTGGTTATTGTGCCAGACTCTCAAGGCACAGATATCTCCTATGTCTTTCTTAGTAGTTAACAAAAAGGTGTCTGTGCTTCCTTGCCTGAAAGAGGGAAAATGTGGGTGTTGTAAGCAATAGACATCACTGTTGCCATCCTGGCCCACGAGTTGAAGAAAAACATCTGCAGTGGTTCCAGCTCCCCAGCGACTGCCTGTGTATAAGGTGACCACAAAGGGCACTTTATGAACAGGGTCATTGTGTGGCTGAACGCTAATCTTGTCCTTGGTGAGTCTGTCAGCCTTGTCTCTTTTCAGTGCCCAGAGGGCCAAAGCAAGGTAGGCAAGAAAAATGACCACAAGGGTTAAGAGGGTCACAGGGTTTTCAGTTATGGGCGCTCTCATAGCTTTTCCCATGTTCAGAGTGTTGGGCGTCACTATTACCTTGGCTGCCAGCAATGTGATGTTGAAAGTGCGTATTTTTGACAGCGCCTCTTTCACAAGTGTTTTGTGCCCCAGCAGCGCTCTCTCCATTTCTGGTGGATATCGTATTGGAGGGAAAACGTTCTTGCCAATTTGGTAAAGGGCAGTGGAAATGGCAGCATTGGTGGCCAATTTGGAAGAATTCCCCTCTTCCAGCTTTGGATAGAAAGAGTTCTTCCATTTTCTTATGATAGAGAAAGCATTTTCAGCAATGCTATTTTCCTTTTTGGTGAGAGGGATAGTCCATTTTTTGCCTTCCATTTGGGTTTCCGTTTCTGCAGAGATTTTTCCTGGGAAAAACTTTCTAGCTTTCCTAGAGGTCAAGACTGAGGCTTTAAGGTCAGTCAAATTAAACCCAGCATTAAAAGGGTCTCCAGTTTGGACGTGAGGTGTCGTTGGAACACTTGAAGCACTTAGTGAGGCAAGTAGCTCGTGAAACACACGAGCTACTGGTCGACTTTCAAGTGGGTCCTGCTCTTTTACATATAAAGGCACTTGTTGAAGTGCTCCAAGAGAATTATATACATACATTTTCCATGGATACTCTGGAGAGCATGCTCCAACTGGGAGAAAAGGAGGAGGAGTTCCAGGCTGAGAAGCAAAATGCAGAATTGTAGCAAATGTCTTTTCCTCTGAAGAACGACTTCCAGTACCTCTGGTACCTTTTGATACTTCAGAAGCTACTATTACTTTATAGGTCAAAGGCAAATAGACCCCCGAAAACCCACTGCATCGAAGCACAAGTTTTGTCCCAAATGTGGGAGCCCAGCGTGGTGTGATGGTCCACTTTCCAGTCTTTGGAGAGGAATGTAATTTAAATGAGTATCTGTAGTTTGATGACTTAGCGTCCCAAGTAGTTACTGTTAAGAGCAGTATATGTGATTGATGCACAGTATTCATAAAAGTCAGAACATCAATAGAAAGATAAGCCCCAGAGCTCCCTGGTGAGGTTATTTTGAGAAAGAAATGAAACACATGCAGGCCGGAATCTAAAGCAGAGCTGGCAAGAGTTATGCGTAAGGTATTCATAGCATAGATCATAGCTGGGTTTATAGGTGTTGAGCAGTGTGAGCTGCTCTTGTCACGGTGGTGGTTGACGTAGGGCAGAGTTTCTCCAGCTGCAGTTAAGCCCAGTGCCTTGAGGTGTGCATGACAGCCCAGCTCTAGCGGCTGCCCCGCGTGGCTCAGGTAAACGCGTGGCCCAAGCCCTGGCAGCTGCATATCCTGCGCAGACTTCTCCATGGTCAAGCTGTGATGAAGGCACGCAGGAGCAGCGCATGGAGCTGATGAGCAGTGCATTGTCATGAAGCTGGAGGCTGTGGCTGGTGGTGTTCTTCCTGGCAGGAGGGCTGGCTGCAGCACAGACTTCCCCGAGCAGTGAGCTGTGTTCTTGACGCAGGCAGGGTCCATGGAGCAGGAGCATTGTGGTGGGGCCTGTGGTTGCCGCTTTGCTGCGGGGGCTGTCTGGTACCGCCGATTGCTAGTTTTGCTCTGTAAGCAGGAGCTGCAGTGCTCTGTGTCCAGTCTGTGCGAGACGTGTCCATGAGGGCCCAGGGAGCTGAGCAGCAGGGCCGGGGGTTGCAGGAGGGGAGAAGCGTCCCGCAAGTCTGGAGGGTTGTAGGCGGGAAGCCAGAGGAGCAGAAGGGCGAGCACTGGCCCTGCCACTGCTTGTCCAAGGGAGAGCCGTAGGCCAAGAGCCATTGGTGCTGCTGCAGCACAAAGCAGCCGCGCTGGGCTCCAGAGGTGCCCTGAGGGCTGCTTGCCCTGCGCTGGGCACCTTGGGTCCCGAGGGCATCACGGAACCAGGTGGCCCCTGGCGACGACACCCAACAATGGGGCTTCCCATCCTCCCCAAGGCGTGGGGGGGGGCCTGCCAGGCTCCTTCTATAGCCCCCCGCTCTGGAACAAACCTCCCCCTGAAAGCTGCTTTCCCAAAGCCTTAGCTCTGCCCACGTCCCAGGCGGCCCTGACCCTGGCTGGCCACTGGCGGCCCCCAGCGACTCCTCCTTCATGGGGCTGGAGGTGTTGGGGATGCTGTGGAAGTGCTGTGGGAGCACTCTTGGGCGGATGGAGCTGGGAAAGGAGGGTCATGGTGCCCCTGAGGGAGTGCAGGATGCGGGCCGCTGTCCTGATTTCAGGGGGATATGAGGGCGCCTGCATCCCTTTTAACCAAGGGCTTTTGGAACTCCATCATCCTAGTCAGGGCCCAAATGGAAACAGCTGAAGTCCTCGGTAGGACTTTTTAAACAGCTAGGACTAGCAGCATCTTCAAGAGGATGCTGAGGCACTTGAGCTGCTCTGCCGAAGGATCATGTAAGCTTAGATGAGCTTGTTCATTTCTCTTCCATGCAGTGTCCCTCCATGCAGGAGGACTAACTTGTCCGGTTGAATCCTCATGAGTGCTGGAAAAGAACAGTTATGTTTTATCTCTTGCATATGACACGGCTATGAAGAGGAACAGAACTACTTAATTTCTTTTTAAGAGTGGAAGAGATCGATGACCATTTTTTCATATGTGATGAGCTTTGTCTTCTTCCTGCAATACAACTAGTTGTTGTATGTCTTTGTATATTTTAATTTGCCTTTCCCTTCTTAAATGTGAGAGAGGCAGAAAAAAAGGCATTTTAGGAGGGTTATGCGTTTTGCATGAGCTTCCACCATCCTTTCTACGAATGCTGCAGTTACCTAAAGAGCAAAGAAGTTATTAGGCCAGGGCCACCGGACGCCTGTCCTTTCACACCGTCTATCCTTCCAAGGAAGAGGGAGAGAAGAGGAAAGAACCTCTCTCCCATTTTAATTTTCACCAAAGGGTTGTGGAAGTGTGCTCCTGTCTGTCTTGTCTTTGTGCACTCCCAAAATGACATTTTCTTGAGGTAAGCTAGGGAAGTGTGTTGAAGCAGTTGGAGAGAATAGTGCCAAGTTTGGCCAGTGCACAAGGTGTTTCTGTTATTTTCATGTTGAACTGGATGAACTGCTGATGTGTTTGGTGTCTAATGTAGCTTCTGGACTCAGCAGTGATAGTTGCATTTAAGAAGTGATTCCTCCCTCCCTTTTCTGGGTATGTGGAGAGTTGGCCTGAATTGCCCTCATCCAAGTGGTATCTTTCTCCAGCAGCTCCCTGGGCAACTGTAGACTACACTTGTATATTTTGGAGACTCTAGATGTGTATTTCAGCGGAGACTGACGTGACTGTCCTTACAGATAGGTCTCTTCTCTCCCTCTCCCCCGAAAAAGAAATGACCCAAAAGGATGAAATAATGTGATGCATTGAAATTCAGTCCCTCTCTGGAAAATGATGTGGGGAAAGCACTGTTTTTGAGGAATCTCTTTAAATAGCCACAGAAAGCCAACATATCATGGGAGAAGTTATGGTGGGCACCTGGTGTAAAGTTTTGTCCATTCTCTCTCATGAAGTATTAGCTTTTATTGACTGGAAAAAAAGGCTGACTGGATAGATTTAAAATGGGAATTTATCTTGTAAATATATGTATATATATTTTCCCTGCCAGAACAGTGATATGCTTGCTTGTCGTAATTACTGGCACTGGGCCTTCTATTTTATGGAAAAGGTATGAGATGTCTTCGTCTATCTGTTTTTTGGTGTCTGAATAGATAATTCTCTATTGAAAAGGCAGCTGTAGAGGGCATGGCATGGTTAACTCGGTTAACTCTTGTGAAATGAAGTGGGATAGAGCAACGGTGAATGCTGATGAGATGAGGGCGATGCACTGTGAGCTTGTCAAGCTCAAAGGAGGAAGCAGTATAAGCTTTTAGAAGCTGATGCAATTGCAGTGAGGTTGAGAGGGCCAAACCTAAAAAGAAAGCTCTTGTTTTTCTAAAAGATGTCATCATTGTCGTGGTAGTTTTCACACTGCAATTGAATGATGCCTATTCCATTGGGAACAGCTATGGTTTTTACTGCAACCTATTCATGATCAGTTCTCTGCCAGAGTTTGCAGTGTAGATAAGGTAGCACATATTTACAGGTGGGTGAGTGGTATCTTCTGCCTTTGCTCCATAATGACATTCGGCCAAACTTTCTTTCTGATGGCGGCTCCAAAATAATTGGTTTCCCTTGGATGAGGCAAGTACGGGCTAAAGGTACAGAGAAAAAATGTTTCTCTCCTCACAGCTTGGTAAATTCCTATATGATCAGTAAAAGCCACTGTCTTCACACGTATGGCAGTGACACCCAAGAGAAAGGTGGCTGTGCTGGCCCTTGGATAAGGACTGCCAGGGAACACGTTCCCAAGGAGCCACGCCGCACAAAGAGCCATCTGCTGCCAGAAAAGCACACTGCCTTGGTGGCACTCATGTCTGCTTTGTAGATGAGAGGTAGAACTTGAAGCACAGCATCAAGAGCTAGTGAAGACTCCAGGCCTATCAACTCCTGATTCTACTTGGTCTCTTAAACAAAGACGGGGGGATTCACAGCACTTTTGCCACTGGTGCTACCCATGTCTGACATGTACTTTCCAGACTCTACACTAGGCGGAAGGTTTATGAGAATAAAGGGCTTAGAGATTCACACACTGCAACAGCCATGTCATCAAAGCAGGGCTGCTCTTCTGAAGGAAGGAAAATATTCTCTGTCTCATAGACACTCTTTTTTAAATGAATTGTGTCTAGCATTGCCACTTCTAGCTACAGTTACTTTCCCTTTTTCTATCAAAAGGCACTCACTTGACAAGAAGAGAGATGGTTTTCTTAGGTCAACAAGACAATTAATCCACAGGTGCGAAATACCTGACACAATGTGGAAAAAATGCTTTTCTAAGTACATATGAAAAAAAGGGGAGGGATACCTAAGTGGAAGGAACCGACGTAGAGAGCACACACAGACAGAACAAAATACTGGCATTCCACACAGAAAACCTTAATCCAAGAGTCTTGAAGAGGGGAGTGAGAGTAAAACAAAATGTGCAGCACAAAGCAGAAGAAGAGGAGCAGCTCTGGAGTTTACACCGTAGGAAGTGGCACTCCTGTTGCTCATAGTACTCCCAGCGTAACTTCATTCACAGAGCGCTGCAAATATTTTTCAATCCTAGTGACAGTAATGCTTTCTGTCTGCCATTCTTTGAGGCTACAGGCTGTGCTGAGGTCTGTGATGTGTGTGACAGTGGAGGCAGTGAACTCTAGAGCCTGGAGACCTTCGTTTTCTCTAGCTTTCCAGGCCAAAGCTGATCCCTTGACAAGCATGAGAGGAGTGCTCTTGTTTGGCTTTCTTCTGGTCAATGCAGCCAGGGCTTCTTCTGAGCCCAAGTGCTTCATGATGATGGCACTTGTATCAGTGGACTCTGGAGTCCTGAATTTGTGTCTTTGCATGTAGAGCGATGCTTAAAAACGGGAAAGGAAGGGAAAAAGCTGCCTTATGTCCCAAGTCAGGTAGTGCAGCTTGATCCCAGTGGACAGGGCAGTTTGGATCTGCAAGAGAAGAATCCTGTTGTCTCTTTCCAAAAAAAAGAGACAGAGATGGGATTGCTGATAGTAATTCTAGTCCAGCTCTGATCTTTGAAAGTGGCAGCATCCCCATTGATGAGCACCAACCACCTCTGCCCAGAAACGCTTCTTCCACTACCCAAAGAAACAAAACTATCCTCCATGTGCCACAAAAAACTGGGGAATAGACTCCCTCTGGGAGCTGCTGCCCGCCTGCTGTGACTCCCTCTCTGGAATGGGCCAGAAGGAAAAGCATCAGCTATGCCACTTAAGACCAGGACAGACAGTAAGCCCTGCAGAAAGGCTTGTGATTATACATGCGTCCTTTGTTTTATTTTATTTTTAATCAAAAGCTAAAAGATATCTTTAAAAAGGCATTGTGCCGGTGACCCACTTACCAACCAAAGGGATTTGCTCTGTGTTTTTCCCAGGGAAACAGCAAGAGGACAAGAAAGGAGGTTTTGCACTTGGTTCTCCTGTCCTGGTAGATCCCTGTTGGAGCGTTGACTCCTTCACTAAGGATTGGGTATGGTAAGGGTATGTTGCCATGTGGTCTCCTTTTCTGCTTTTTTTCCTTTTTCTGGAGTCTCTGTATTTGCCCTGTGGGAGCAGGGGCTTGCTTGGAGAAGGAGGCTGTGCAGATTTATTTTGGAATAAATGTTTGGGGCAGATGCAAGGTTAGGACTAGACTAGTGCTGGGGCAGATGGGGAAGATGAGTGGTTGCACTGCAGACGTGGCTGCAGTCCAAAACAAGTGTCTGAGTGTTAAGAAATCCTTAATACTTACTACCCAATTTAGGCAAGAACGACTAATGAAGTTAAACATGGAGGAGCATTTATTTGAAAAGTACATGGCACAGAGTAAAATAAGTGCGAAATACAATATCCTGCCTTCCTCATATAACAAGATAAACCACCTTTTTCCCATTTATTTTTCTGTTTGTGAGCCCCAAATGTGGGTTTTATTGTATTTTATCTTGATGGGATGTGCATGTTCTTCCTTTACATAAGGACTGTGCACAGGTCTGGGGGGCAGTTAGTAGCTGGCTTAAATGCAGGCGCTTGGTGGATTTATGTGTCAGATTATGGGGCCTGTGTGCTACCTGTGGTCTTGATTTCATCAGAAGCAAAGCACGCTTTTCTTTTGCTGTGTCACTACTTGCCAAGAGGTGACTAGGCCAACATTGCATTGTATTGCATTCAGGATGGTTCTGGGCTAACAAGGTTCATAACATGGGGAAATCTTCTACCTTCTAAAGTGTGTCTCCTCTTCTACCACTGCTGACTCTATTTAATTGATTCTCCTGTATGATTGTTACTCCATAAGGGTTTTAGATGGCTCTTCACATTTTCCTCCCAGCTTTTTCTTGCTCCTTTTTTTTAACCATGGTGGAAGCACACCCAAAGGTAAAAAACGAGAAAAAAGTGACAGCTCGTGAAATGAAGGGCCTTGTGTATGAACAGCTGCATACATTCTTTAAATTTCTTATCAACCAAAAGATTAGAAAAAAAGCTATTTTTACATGAGAATCTTCAGGAAAGAAGGCTTCAGCAAGGCCTGTGCATGCATGTGTGCACAGGTGTCCCTTGTTCTTCCCAGCAATATGTGAGTCTTTTAAGCAATTTCATCCAAATGTAACCAGAAGCTTGTGGACTCCCAGATGTGACCTTCATGCAAGGCTTGTGAGTTAAAGTGGCTGTCTGAGAAGAGAAGGGGAAACCTCAGAAGCCATCTGCCACATGGCTACTAATGCCAGCCATTAGTAGAGAGCAAATAAATAATAATAATAATAAAAAAAAATCTCTCTTTCAGAGAGCTATGCTAAATACTCCAGCTGCAGGGCAAACCTCCAGCCAGTCAGCTCTTTCTACTCAGCACTGGAAAATCTACCACCAGACATAAACTGCATAACTAGAATGTAAGTTCTTCCACTTGCCGGCTTGCCTTAAAGAAGCCAGGATCTCCATCATCCTACTAAGCTAACTTTTACCTGAAAATAGAGTTTCTCTTTTCCTCTTTTGGCTTGCTTACTTTTGAGCTTGACTTGCTTGTGCGAATGACAAGAAGTTCAGCATCATCTGCTTTCTAGCAATTGCCTTTCTCTGTTACAGTATGCAACCTGGACCAATAAGGAGACTCTAGGATTTATGGAGGGATGTCTCTCCAAGTTAAAAGCAGCAGATCCAAGTTTTAATGAGTGTAACCTTTACTTCTTCAGCGTGATTCTACTGGATGATGCCTTAAAGCCTGGAACTCCTTTCACCTGCATGCCATGGCTAATGGTTTGGAGCTGCTTGGCACTGCAAGTTGAGCACGGCTCCAGAAAGAGCTGGACAGTGCAGTGAGAAAGATGATGAGGCAGGCAAAATCACAGGCAGCGACTGAGCGGGAGAAGCTGCATGTATCTGCACTGGATATGCTTGCCAATGGGTAAGTGACTGGCCATCCAGGGAAAGGTGGTTTGATCAGTGTGAATCTATTTGCTATCACTGCGTACAACCTCAGTATGTATGGCATGTGCTGTTGTGCTGGCACCTTTCTTGCTGTTGGAAAGTCTGGAGATTGTAGGAAGCACAGATGGAAGCGCTGGGCGGTTGTGGTACGGCCTGAGATTATTGAGATGTAGTGAAGGGTCAAGATGACCTCTAGACAGTTGCTCTTGACTATCCGGCCCATATCCGGCCCGCCGGCCGTAGTTTGAGGACCCCTGGTGTATAGTTTAAAGCTATTGTAGCTTTTCACAGCTGTTTTAATTCCACTTACTAATTTACATGCAGTTCTGCTGGAGCAGGGCTGGCAGGTTTCAGCAGCAGGAGCCCAGCTCTGCAAATGCCTTCCCCCAGGCACTGAGGCGCACGGCTGCTCCCGGCAAGACCTCAGCTGGAGCTTCATAGCAAAGTGCAAAGTTACAGCACAGAGACACCCTAAAAGGGAGGAATAAAAAAAGGAGTATCCCCAGCTGCCTCTGGGTAACAAAGGGAGGACTTGAATTCAAAAAGTGCTTAATAGTGCTCTCCTCCCCAAATAACAAAACTGAGAAAATCCATATGCCAGTGATAAACAGCTTTTCAAGCCTCTCTTGGACTCAAGGTCACCAACCCATGTCTTTCCTGAGTCTGCTGCATGCAGAGGGTTTATACGGCTCATCACAGAAAAAGAAACCCATGAGCTCCCCTCGCAAAACACCCTGAGCATTAGCTCAGGAGCATAAGCACTCCATAGGAAACTAAATCACTGAAATGAATAAAACAAAACAAAAACAATTTAAAAACTCGTTTTTTTTTTCTCAGATACCACTTTCTCATTTAAATTAAGCTAAGTGCAGTCCACCAGCCCTGAATATGTTTAATCAAATAGAGTGTAGTTGAAGATGTTTCTGGCACACTGCATGACATCCCAGAGGTGTGAGTGCAATGCAGGGTACTGATAACCTCTGTCAACTACTGTTCATCCTCTGGCTGAATAGCTGACATCATTTATACGGGCTTTGTGCTCATATATAGCACATAAGAGTCGTTTCCATTGTTGTAGCTGAACTATAGAGAAACAGTGAAAGGGAATAATAACCTTATAATAATAGAAGATGTGACAAATCTATTGCGGAAAGTTGTTCAGTTACTCTAGCAAGGAGCACAGTTCAAAGCCTGTCTAGAACAGGCTTCCACCTTCCTAATAAATATTCAGAAACTTCTTAAATCTTCAGGAACATAATATTGAACATCTGACATAAAAAAATCAGTTCAGATTCCTAAATGTTTTTTATTACATTTAATGAGAAGAAGATTTCATAATATTTTGTAACAAGCAGGATCTTAGCCAGAAGACACAGAACTCCCTCAGCTAGAGAAGTCATAGGTTGACTGCAAGTCCATGAAATAAACACAAGGCCAATTATGATTCAAATGTAGTATAAGTTATTTTCTATTCAGTGAGGAAGAAATGATTTTCCCAGCAGTGTTACTTGCATTATAATGATTATTGCATGTAAGACAAGTTAAGAAAACAATGGAAAAACAAATTAGATGGACTGCAGAGGAGTGGCTTATCTTGAGTGCTCACCTTGAAGGCGCAGTTTGGAAAACATAATATACAGGACGAGGAGCCAGGATATTTGAAGCCTCTACTGTCCTTCCTTCCTTCTGGTATTTCATATTAAAATTTCTAAACAGAAATAAACATTTCCAGCAGGGATAAACACAAGGCAGCACTCTTGCCATTCTAAGGACGTTTGCTTAATTAAAAGCAATGATAGCTTTGGTTTTAATTATCTTCTGGCAAAGATAATTAAGGAGGTATAAATGATATAAGAACTTACCTTTGTCTGATATTCTCATTTTTATATGCAGCTGTTTATGAGTCATACAAGAAAAAAAAATTACCAAGGCTCCTTGCTTTTTATTAGGGGACCAAGTGCTAAGGCAATGCAATAAAACACAAGGCCCCATATTATGGCACAATCTAATGGAAATCAGTAGGAATTCTTCCACCAATTTCCAGCATGCATTGTATAAACTTTTTACTGCATGCATAAGCCTGAATAATGGGAACAGAGGTGAACCAATCTGTGATGTAATGATAGTCTCCTTATGCAGAGACGGAACTGTCCTGATCAGAGCTTTTAACCAAAAAAGATGAGCTGGCCTCACGTTCTTGGACTACATCCACAAACAGCAAATGTTCTGTACATTGTGCTGCATGTCTTA
Organism: Tinamus guttatus; assembly: GCF_059628265.1. Taxonomy (NCBI): domain Eukaryota; kingdom Metazoa; phylum Chordata; class Aves; order Tinamiformes; family Tinamidae; genus Tinamus; species Tinamus guttatus. The sequence goes on from NW_028288621.1 coordinate 288,065, forward strand.
TCTAGCTGATAGAATTCACTACAAGAGACTTAGTTAACTATGTTTGGTTTTGCTTTGGGCCAGTAAAAATGACGGTCAGCATTACCACCAAAACTGAAACGTCATTACAAAAGGTTTCACACAGACCCTTCCAGAAGCAGGATTTGAAACACTCATGTGTTTCCAAGATCAGTCTTACGTGGCAAAAGGTCACTTAAATTTCAGAGCTGTGTTGGCCTTGCAAGGAATAAGAGCCTGCACAATTTTTGTAGTTCATTGCTATGTTGAAAAAGTATGCCATTAATTTACAGCCCTTGAGCTGTAGGGTTAGACGTAGTGCTTGGTATTTCAGCACTTTTGTTTATTACCTTTTAGCCCTCAACCATTTTTTTTTAAGGTAACATCAATATCTGTTCTTGCAAACAGATCATTCAAATATTAGGCATGATACTGGCTATTCTCTCTCCTTTCTCAGAATAAGGCATGCTTTGCAGCAATAAAAAAAATGAGCATTTGCTCAGAGTTTGACAGTTGTAAAGGATGTTTATCTCCTACGGCTTTGTTACTGGATTGCAGTTTTTAAAAGATTATTTTATGCTGCAAAAGTAACGGTCTACATAACTGCTCTTATTGTACTCTAAGGCAATGTTCAAGGCACATATATTGAGTTGTAGAAGAGGAAATAATATGCAATGAAAGTACAGAAAGACCCAGCTAACTTTTTGCATGCGTTTTGACTTTTCACACCTCCTTTACCCCAGGGTAATCCTCTGCATTACACACACGCTTCCTCTGCTCTCCACTTAATTCAGTGAATCTGTGATCATGGGCACTCGCAGTAACTACTGGGCCAGGGAGGACTGGAAGGTGGATATTGAGTGCATCATTTTCCTGCCTGCAAGTCATTCCTTAGATGGAGTCTGTAAGAAGAGACAGCGTTGACGGGAACAAGGTCTTTTTGGGAAGCAAAGCATTTGGAGACACATCCGTGCTGCCTTTCCCTGCAAGACCGGGACACCAGAGTCCATCATCGCCAGGAAAAGGCCGCAACCTGCACATGGGCTTGGCCATGATGGATCTTAGGTGCCGCTGGGGATCTGCTGCCAGAGCTGCCTTCGGCTTCTCCTTGCAGTGCTGGGCAGTGTTGGTGTTTGGGTGATGACAGTGTCAGCACAGCACAGGGGCATCACTAGGCCCAGGGATGTTGCCGGGACGTCGGCATCACACAACATTCCAAGCCCTCGGGTGTCACCAGAGTCAGGGATGTTGCCATGATGTTGGCATCGCATCAGAACACCTGCCGTGTGGCCCAGGGCTGTTGCTGTGACACCGCTATTGCATCACAGTCCCAGGCCCGTTATAAAGGTGGTGCTGGGGTGGCCTTGGGTCACTTTGCCCATTTGCGAATGGGCAAAGACTTGGACCTTGTGGTCAAGGAGTGAGGCTGTGGGGTAAGAGCCACTCCAGGGCCCCCTCTCCAGCCTTCCTTTGCTCAGTGACCTCCCAAGGGCCCCCAACTGCTGCCTGGTGCCAGGGAGGGCACATGGAGTGAGTACAGGGTGCCCTTCTCTTCCCAGATATCCTCTCGTCGGCCTTGAGCTGATTTTATTATTGGATTTTACTCCGCTGCGGACGCCAGGCGCGAGGGTGAGCCCAGAGCTGAGGGGCTGAGGCCGGGAGTGGGTGCAGTGGGTGGGAAGGCAGCTGCTGGGCAGGGCTGTGGTGCCGCTGCCCAACCTGGGGCTGGGCTTGCGGGTCACTGCTGGGGCCACTAACATGAGCTGGGCCGTGTTTTCCTCTGCAAACAGGACTTGGGTGAAGAGGTTGGCGCCGGCCGCACGCGAGGCCCTGTCACCTCGGTGACATGGACTCTCGCGTGCGAGCCGCGTGCCAGCTCGTGGCCCTGAGCCTCGTGCTCCTTACCATCCTGGGCATCCCCTCGGCCTGCCGCGTCCTGGCGTCTTTTTGGATGGCCATGATGTTCATCCCTGGAGGTGAGCGGCCCTGTCCTGAGCGTAGCCACGGTAGTGGCTCCTGGCCAGCACCCCGGCTGCCGGCGCCCACCCCTCTGCTGGCTGTGGTTGCGCAGGGGCTGCCCCACGGCGCTGACGGCCTCTTGCCTTCTCTCCCACAGTCTCCGTGTTCCCCTTTGAGCTCCCGGAAGAGCCTGCTGGGAGGGGGCTGGAAGGGTAAGTGGAGCCCGGCCCTGCCGGGGCTGCCCTGAGGCGCTGGCTTGGTCCCACGAGCAGGAGCAGGGTGGGCCAGGAGGTCAAGAGTTGGGCCGGGTTCCCTTGGACCCGCCAGCGCCAGGGCCTCCTGCTGGGGACACTGGGCAGCCCCGGCCCCCTCCTGACCTGCCTTCTCCCTCCCAGGTGCCCAGGCACGGACGGCGGGGTGACCGGGGAGCCTCATGGCCCGTCCCAACCTCGCCGCCGTGTGCAGTTGGGGGCCATCCAGGTGGTGTTCCTGGGGCCGGGCAAGGAACTCCTTGGCTTCATCCCCAGGGAGCCCCACCTGGATTGGCCCCCAACTGCGGCGCGCAAATCCATCCTGCAGCGCCTCTGGGCACCCATCCTGGTGGTGGAGACCAGCCCATCTGGGTCTCCACCCCAGCCCGAGTCTCCCAACAGCTCCGGGAGCGAGGAGCCCTCCACTGTCCCAGCGCCGCAGCGCTGGGAAACGGTGGACTCCGGGGACACGGAGGCTCCCTCCCCTCCTGCAGCCGGCTCCGGCTGGCGAGCGGCGCTTCGCTCCCTGCTCTGCCCCGGCTGCTCCTGCGGGGGCTGGCGGGCGCTGGGCAGGGGGCTCCGTCGCCGCGTCGCCGCCCTGAGGAGGAGGAGAGGGCGCAGGGACCGCCAGGCCGCCCATGACACCAGTGGGACGCTGTGAAGCACAGCCCCTGTACAGAGGCTGTGCTGAGCAGCGCCCACCGGCCCGGCGCCCCTGTCCCCCTGGGGTGAACATCTGTGCCCCGCAACAGGGTACCTGAGGCCCGTGTCATCTGGGAGAGGCGCAGCCCATCAGTGCCTCTCCCTGGGCCTCCTGGTGCCCTGTCCCCTTGGGCGGTGCACAAAAAATCTGTGCCCCGCAACAGGGTACCCGAGGCCTTTGTCATCTGGGAGAGGCGCAACCCATCAGTGCCTCTCCCTGGGCCTCTTGGTGCCCTGTCCCCTTGGACGGTGCACAAAACATCTGTGCACCACAGCAGGGTACCTGAGGCCCTTGTCATCTGGGAGAGGCGCAACCCATCAGTGCCTCTCCCTGGGCCTCTTGGTGCCCTGTCCCCTTGGGCGGTGCAAAAAACATCTGTGCACCGCGATGGAGAACATGGGGCCCTCGTCATCAGGGAGAGGCCCAGGACACCAGTGCCTCTCCCTGGGCCTCTCCTCTGCCCACAAAACTTCTCACCTTTGCCAGACAGCCAGGCAGGGAGCACCAGCACAGAGCCACAGGAAGCCCCCTGCTCCTGGCCCTGCCAACAGTGACCCCTCCCTGCACACGGGCTCCCATAACAAGGATCCTCGGCCACCTCAGGAAGCGCGGGCGAGACGAGCAGCCAGAAGATGGCCTGAGAAGTGGCCAAACAGCTGAGCTCAGAGTTGAGCTCAGGACACAGACTTGGGGGAGGCCCGGAGCTTGTGGGGGCCTCCCCGGCTCCTCCTGGCCTTGGTCCTGTTGAAGTTGATGGAGCTGCCAGGCCAGGAGGAGCAGCTGCGGGACACCGGAGAGCTCAGCACGGGTCAGAGATACCGCTAACCAGCCCCGCGCTGAGCCCGGTGTCCTTCTCACCGGGGCTCAGTGCAGTAAATGTGCAATAAACTCTTGTGTGCTGTGTAGCAGGAGTCGAGTGATTCTTCTTCCCCAATCTCACCCTCCCCTTGATCTCAACAGTCGCACAGACAGGGGACACTGGGATGGAGTGGCAGGAAGGCCCCCTGCTCCTGGCCCTGCTCATGGCAGCAGTGATGCCTCCCTGAGCACTCTGCCCCGCACTGCCTGCGCAGATGCTCTGGCTGCGGGACCAGCTCCTGCCAGGCAAGGCACCGCCATTGGCAACAGCAGGCCCAGCAGCCTCACCTGCAGCCCCGCAGAAGCCCCGGGGCACCCGGCGGCTCCGTGGGCATGCCAGCTCCAGCCTGGGAAGAAGGAGCTCAGGGTAGTGACACACATCCACAAGGGGAAACCATGCTTAACCACTCTTGAGAGCCCTCCATGATGTCTGTGTAGAGGAGGGGAGGGCAGAGCATGTGGTCTACCTCGTGTTCTGCAGCACTTTGGACACTATCTCCTTTACTTGGCAGAAGGCAGAGCTAAGGGTTGTACTCGTGGGCACAAGGTTTAGCTGGATTTTGTGGGCAGAGGAGAGGCACTGATATTCTGCTGGGCTTTATACTAGCAAAGAAAGACTGGCTGGAGATTTGAAGATGAGATTGCTGAAGGCCAGTCTTGCCAGGGAAGACAGAGGCAAAAAAGGCACTAAGCATCTTGTCCCTTCCCAAGTCCTTTGTCACTATCTCCCCTTTCCCATCTAGCAGAGGGCCTGATATTTCCTAGTCCACTTCTACCCTGGTTCCTTCCAGAGCTGAGCTGAACTTGGAGGCAACGATCCACAGACGAGAAACAGAACAGGAAGGAGCAGCTCCAATCAGATCAATGATGGATTTAGGGGCTTCCACTCTGTGGGTGGGGAGGCAGGTAAGAGCTGTTCTCCCAGCAGGAGCCTCCCAAAACTCCATCTCCAAGACTGCAAGCCTGGGGCTGCAGTACAGAAAAAAGCATTAGATTGAATGTGCCAAATTAATTGGGGAGCATGCTGTTAGGCAGGCCAACACGAGAAGCATGGCTGTTGGCATCTGCTACAGCAGCAACCAAAACATAACTATGCTGAAAAAGGATTTTCCAAGTGACAGAACTCAATGCCATGAAAGCTCCCATAGTGATGGGAGCAATACTTCATGAGGAAGGTGAAATTTAAGTGTCCATACAGTCTAGATATACTTTCCTCAGAGTGCCTTATGAAAAAGAGGGAATATCATATCAAAGACTAAGACTTCTGAGACTTGCAGACTTTAGAATCTGAAACACACACAAACATATGGGGTTTGCACCAAACATTCAGCACTTCTACGCAACAGAAGCTGAAGCCTAAGCTGTTATTCATGAACGTACAATATCAGAATAAAGTACTTTACAGAAATGTAGAAATTCCTTTGTATGACTGTAGAGACACTAGTAAAGCACTGCTAAAAAAAAAGCAGCTTCCCATCCCCCCAAAGCAAAGGTTAACAAGAGTTCTTTGGAAGGCAGAAAGTCTTCAAGGACACACTCCTGTCTCTTGAAGTACCCCTTGCCTTATTCCCTGTTTTACCTGATAATCACCACTTTCATCATGGAGGACATTAAACAGATGAATCTACACCTAGAACCAAGGACGTGTCCTGTCAGCCTAAAACAAATAAAAAGATCAAAATCTTTCAAAGCCTTGAACAAAGAGCCAGCCCCCTGCTTTCTAGTGCGCTACAGCATCTCTTCCAGACCACGTTCACATCTCTGATGTACAAGCAAAATGGCAAGTATAAGTTGCTGCTGCTCTTCCTAGCCCTGAAGCTACATGTCTGTCCCTGCTAGACCAGGGCAGCGCCACCTCTTCGACTGACTCTTTGTGCACACACAGATCCTCATGTTGAGCTTGTGCAGCATTTCAGTAAAGCACTGTTCAAATGTCCTCTGTGATGAATCAACTCGATCCAAATTCGGCAGTTTAAGCCCACACACTGCACAAATACCACCAATATTATGTGGCAGTAAAACCATACAAATGATGAAAGCCAAAAAAAAGTAGTATTTGCTACATGTATACACTGCTACACTGTTTTTTTTTTTTTTTTTTTTTTTTTTTAAAGGAGAACTATAGATATATCATTCACATAGTTTTGAAGGGATGGATATAACTACGGAGACACACACAGATAATAGCTAAATTTGTAAAGGGTTTAAATATTCACCTCAGCTGAGTGTAACACTACTGTAAAATACTGTTCTCCTAATAAAGTATCAGAAACTAATACAAGAGTAGAAATGAACACAGTGCAAAAGGTGATGATGAAGGGGTACCGCATCAACAAAGATATGGTATATGGAAATGGTATATGCAAGGAAATGGTATATGCATCACTTCAGCATCACAAAATAGTAGAGCTATGATTTTGTACTGTATTAGTTAGGAGATTCAAAAGAGCAGGCTTGAATTGTGTGCTGCTGAGCACAAAGCCTCTCTGTGATCAGAAATGGTTATTGGAAAGGAATATAAATGTGCAAGAGTTTCCCCCTCCCAGCCCAATCTCTCTTTGTTCTTTTGAACATGGAAATATATTCCCATAGGAGTATGATCTGGTGAATCAGGCCCCCACCTACGACACTGATTTGTGACCGTGAACTCTTGAAAAATTGCTTGTCCATTCCATCCCATAAATGAGACTTTTGTGAAATGCATAAATATGTTTACCTACATACCAGGAATGTTACAAGATTTGCTAATACTTTAGAAAAGTTTTGATATTCCTAAGAAAACTGAAAGTTTTCCCAATCATTTATTAAAAAAATGTCTCCCTATTAGTTTAAACAAATATATATTTTATTTGTGCTTTCAGCAACCATTTTATTCTTCTCTGAAGTGGTTTCCTGTCTACTGCAATAGCATAAAGCCCTGAATCTGCACACATGGCTACCTGCAGATATGTATCTGTACAGATGGATAGTTTGACACCTATCTCCATCCCACTGGAACTCAGTGGAGTTCCTTGGGTGGGCAATTAGGAAATGCGTGTTTGAGGATGTTGTAATGTACTTCCAATGGCAAGCAGCCATTAGCAACGTCCAACGTTATTTGAGTGCAGAGATCAGCACAAAGATTTAGATCCAGGCAATTTTGGCCGAACACTGAGATCGATCTCAGGCACTTAGACATGTATTTAGTAAAAGCAGAGAGAAAAGGGAATCTTGTCTCAAATAATACACACACAGAACCATGGATGAAGACTATCTCCAGAAAGTTAAAAGCTAAAGTATCTGATCTGAAAGTTCCTATTGAGATTGTCACTCCTCAGAGCAGAATCTTCTGGTATCAGGGCAGACCAATGTTTGCCTGTAATTTTATACTCCTGTTCAGATCTGGAATTCAAAGCTAGTGCCACTTAATTAAAAATGTTATGAACTTTGGATGCTATAAGAGAATCATATCATTCCTGTGCCAGAGTGAAACCTAATATTCAACAAAGCATAGAAAACATTTTTTTTCTCCCACTACATGTTTGTTCATACAATGTCTTTGGAAAAGCCCTGAAGATGCACAGATTAGTTAATACTAGATGACTATATTTGAACAAGAAATTGAATCTGAAATCATATCCTCAGCTACGTTAACTGAAATTTTATGTCAGCAAGAATATTACCAGGGCAGCAGTCACGCAATAGCATTTCCAGGCGTAATATCATAAAATGCCGACTGGCAACTGCTGGCATTGGAGGACAGGTAAGAGTGAATGCAAGGCAAAACTTCAGCTTGAAGCTCACCCAGCTGAGCAGGTTCATGTTTGAGATCTAGCCTGCCCTGTCTAGAACAAGTTTTGAGAACGCTACAAGGAGACCATAGCTAGCATGGGCAATGATACAGCTTCAGAAAGCTCCAAATCTATGAAAATGTCCTTATATAAACAACTAGTTCATACTTGGTTAGTTTGAAGCCTGTTTTCACTTCACTCAAACATCTCTCTCTCTGCATATAATATAACAGTCTGTAAATTATTCTCTAGTTAACAAGAACCAAATACACGGAATGACCTGATAATGCACTGGGAGATAAGTGTGCCTGCCTTGCAGGGTGAGCCCATGGAAACACATCAGGGTGTCCGGAGGAAAACATCGTGTGAAGCAAACAAATTGCAGATTTTTCTAACGGAGACCCCAGAAGTCAAGGAAACTGCACCTGAATAAAGAGAGCAGCTGGGCTCCTTATTGCAGCTCATGTAAGACAATTAGAAGAAATCATTTTCTATACTCACATGTGAAATTCAGGCTTGACTCTGACCTATAATTTCAAAGGCGCTCCACTTTTATCACTTAAATTTCACTCTTAATAAGAGCAGTCTAATTGAACTACAGGCAAAGAGTGTGAAATACTTTACAGGTTTTGCCTGGAAAGGTCAAGGTCTTAAACAATGAAAGGTGCTTTTGATATCAGACTGCTTGCCCTGCACAGTGTAAAACTAATTACCATGATGACAAATAACGCATGTCTTCTGTGCCCAAACGATTTTGTTTACCACCACACGCAAATTAATTACCAATCAACTGCTATCAAAAGTAACAGCACATGGCTGGCAGAGGTCCCAAATACCAGACAAAGAAAATGATCTTAGTTCTTTCCACTGAAGATGAGGAAGCCAGGACAATTTATATTAGCTTCTGTGAACCTATCCCAATTACCTTTTAGCTCTTATACAAGGACACTTAGACAAGTTAAGTAAAATGAGCTAAAAATCTATAAAACTAGAAGAGATTCCTTGATACTAAACTTGAGTTTCTTTTGGTCCTCAGGTGGGTGCGTAACAGAGGTTTACTTGTTTTTCTTCCCTATGCTAGATAATTCAGTTTGGCTTTGCAGAGACACCTTCGCACAGACAAACTGCAGGCATAAGGAAGGACAGATATTCTGTTCACAGCAGTATACTCACTTTAGAACCCTTTTCCCTACAACTGTTCTCACTGCTCCTCTTACATTCCCCATCCATTCTCTTTTATCTCTCTTACCGAGTTTTCCATGTACCTAATATTTTCAGTGACAAATCAGCTTGGTTAGAACTCTCCAGAACTTGCATAAGAAACTCTTGAGCAGCACAACAGACCTCCTTCTGCAGGCTTAGCAGATGACACATTTCTTTCCAAACACACTCTTCTGGAGAAATTCAATCTGGAACTTTAAAAATGTCTTCTGTTGGAGATCACTTCTCCATCATATGCTAGAAAAACTGCTGGAAGGGTAAATATTTCAGTTTTTTTTTTTTTTTTTTTTTTTTTTTTAAACAACAACAAAAAAAGCCTGGCCTGGATTTTGAAGGAGATGTAAGCTCTATTCTCCTATACTTCAATGCTGATATGGCTTTGCTAAGGGCTACATATAAGAGATTAAAGGATAAGGTGTCATTCCTAAGATGTCATTTATAAATCTCAGTGAGGGGTTGAAAGTGTGTTCATGTTCAGTATAGGTAAATGGAGAATGGGGGAACAGTTCTGGCTTCACATCTCTTACGAGTACAGCAGCTTGTCCTTCCATGGTGGATAGCTGGCAGTGCAGGGATTCCTGCAGATTCCTTAAGAAAAAATGAAGAACTGCAAATGCCCCGATCAAGGAAAGAATTACAATGATTGATGGGAACTTTAGGATATTGGAGAAGCACCTACCTGGATATTCTATCACTGCTCCTCCTTTGTATTCACTCTTAAGGAAAGGCAAACCCTAGAAGTGGGAATTAGAACACAAAGCGGTAGTGAAAACTCCGACAGAAGAAATAGAAAAATTTCAGTCCCTGGGACCAGAACACCCTCACGACCATCTTATAGCTGCATGGGGTTGCACTGAACGTGCTGCTAACTGTAGGTTTCAGCAAGTAACTTATTGTTACTAAGTTACAGTAACTTACTCTTACTTACTGTAACTTACTTACAGGCTGGCCCTGATGGAACAAAAAGATATTTATTGTTTAGCTTGACCGCATTTAAAGAAAGGGAACTACAATGTTCTGAAAGGGAGAAAAAGGACTTTTATCCTTAGTCCAAGCAGTTAAACAGGTTGAGAAAACACATCAAGGACAACCTGTGCAAACTAGAGGACCATTTCATTTACTAGAAGGAGTCCTAAAGGGGACTGCTCCCCCAGAAGGAATTGCACCAAACCCCACTGCCACAAAATGCTATGCCTACCTAACAGGAGCTGCAGAAAATATGCAGCTAACTGAAGGGCATACTAAGGTTTCCAAATCACAGATGCCTGTAAAAACAGATCCATTAGCATTGGAAGAACCTCTTAAACCTTCAGCAATTCTTAGTGTACCATCCATCATTGAAGGAACACCAACAGAAAACATGTGGTTTAGAGATGCTTCAGCAAAAAGGGTAAATGGTAAATGGGTATAAAAGACTGTTGCATTAAATATTATCACTGGTTAGGAAGCTACAGAAGAAGATGAAGGCAGTGCACAAGTTACCCATGAGTCAGCAACGTGCCCTCGTGGCCAAGAAGACCAATGGGCCTCCTCACAGGAGTGGAAGGGGTCTCTGGCTTGCTTACAGCAATTAAGTGCAGGAAAGCCAAGGGGCGGAGTGTGGTGCAAGGACTATTGTTTTGGTTCCCACATCTACCTACTCCTGTTATTATCCAAAGTGATAATGGCTCAAATTTATCATGTAAAAAAGTGCAAGATTGGGCAAAGCAAGAAGGATTTCAGTGGGTATTCCACACCCCATACTATCCCAAATCAAATGGGATGGTGGAAAGAGCCAATGGCTTGTTAAAAAAAGAGCCTCAACCCACACAAGGCTCAATGGGACAGACAACTTCCCAAAGTACTCCCTCAGTTAAATAATCATTGTGGGCCTGCTGGAAGGCCTGTAAGCCCAGCATTCTTTGTGAAAGATGAGCTTAGTGCTCAACCTACAGGTAAAAGAGGATGTCCAACAACATTACAGCTGGACAGCCTGTGATGGTCAATTTACCATCCATCGGTGCTGTGCCTAGGACTCTAGGTAAAGCTCGTGGCCCACTTGCCTGGGAAGCTACTGATAGCAGTGGTGCAAAACACAGAATTAGGGCATGATGGATTTTTCCTTCTTTTTCAATGGGGTAACCTGTTCTGCCTCACCCCACCGAAACAAGTTTTTATTTTCTCTTGCAGCAGTGTGCAGGACGACTGATGGAAATGCTGTATTCATTTTACTAACTCTAGAGCTATTAGTTCTATTACTTATAATCTATAAGCTGTATTACATATATTTTGTATATAAAAATGCGAGGTATGACAAACAAATAACCCAAATTCAACCACCCAAAAGGTACAAATTTGTACATAATAGCAGTACTTCATGTTAAAAAATGTTTACTTGCCATGGACTTATAAGTGCAAAAATTATCAATACACTATTTGTGGCACAGAGCCAAGGGGGGACCATAGCACTACTCTGTGAGGATAAGATGACTTGACTATAGTCATGGGGCAGAGTGTGACCAGTGTGCTCCTTCCCTAGCTCAACCTGACTGTTCTCATGTAGCCCTATTCAGGTGTTAATCACCAGTGACATATCTGATCCTGGTGGGTAGCTCCCTGATTTCTTCCCCCACTCAGGTATTAACCATTATTAAGGGTCCTGATGGCTGCATTCTCAGGGGAAGATAAAGCTGATTGTGCATACACCAGCCAGAATTGCTCTGAAATGAAAGAATGACTCTCAGTCAGTCATCTTCTCCCATAAATACGGGGACAGCCCCAAAACCCCTTGAGCTTTCCTTGCATCGCAGCGGGCTGCACGCCAGTGTCTCCCCTTGAGCACAGACACCTCCCAAGGATGCTCCTCAGCGTTAAAGAGATCCTTGCCAGATCCTGACACATTCATGGTAAGTGACGGTAGCAGCTCTTTTTGAACTTGTAAACTTTACTGACATAACAGTGCACAATTTTCCTTAGTCCTAAACTGTTGATCAGGTCTGGGACTAAGACTGCATCCAGCTGCATCCAGACTCCTCTCACAAAGAGTTTGCAAAGCAAGGGGGTCCAATCTGAACCCCCTTGGGAAACCCTCAATGCGAGGGTTTCCTTGGTAATTCTCTGTATATCCTGTACCCCATGCAGTAAATAATAAGTGACCTTGCCTTTAGAATCTCGTGAAACCATTGACCATATGAACAAAACCTATTACTATTTCTTTCAATGCACGAGTGAAGTGCACTGTGTCATTCACCCCCACCATCACTCATTCTGTGGCAACCAATAACAAACACATCAGCAGCAAGAGGAAGACGAGGGAAAATGTGGGCCTGCTGCTGAACGGGGTGGGTGTCTTGCTGATGGAGATTAAAGAGATGCTGGATTTACTAAATGCCTTCTTTACTTCAGCCTTCACTGCTAAGGCCAGTCCCCATGGACTAGAGAGCTCAGAACAAGAGAGAAAATCTGGAGGGAGGAACAGCTTCCCCTGGTTGAAGAGTATTGCTTTAGGGATTATTTAGGCAAACAAATCTATGGGCCCCGACGGGATGCACCCACAGACGCTGAGAGAATTGGCAGGCGTTATTGCTCAGCCCCTCTCTATCATCTTCAAAAGGTCATGGAGAACAGGAGCGGTGCCAGAGGCCTGGAGGAAAGCCAACATCAGGGAGGTGGATTGGGAACTGGCTGAATGGCAGAGCTCGCAGCGTTGTGATAAATGGGGCTGAGTCTAGTTGGAGGCCTGTGGTCAGTGGTGTCTCCCAGGGGCCAGTACTGCTGTAGCCCAGTGCTATTCAGGTTATTCATCAATGACCTGGAAGATGGGACAGAGTGCTCAAGTTTGCGTGTGATCCAAAACTGGGGGGAGTGGGCGACACAGCAGAGGGCTGCGCTGCCTTTCAGAGGGACCTGGACAGGTGGGCGAGTTGGGCACACAGGAACCTCCTGAGGGTCAACAAAGGCAAGCGCCAGGTCGTGCACCTGTGACAGGAGATGATCTCTAGAGGTCTCTTCCAACTTCAAAAATCCTGGGATTCTGGGATTTTCTGAGTCCCACATGGGACACTTAGAATCTACTGTTCCTCCCTACCATTTGTAAGGCAGTAAAATGTGCCTTAACATAAATGAACAGAGGAAGAACAGAGAAAAACAGCCTTTTTCCACAGGGAATGTGTTGAGCCCATCCCTGCAGAGGGGAGCTCTGGGCAGCTCATGGCACTGGCCTTACTGCTCTCTCATCAAGGCCAGTGAGAAGGTACCAGCTGCACTGGAAGGAACCCCCACAGTGCTTTTGTGCTCCATCTTCTCGAGAAATGAAAGACATTCCTGATGATGTTTCCACATCCTTGTAGCTGAGCTGAAGAGAAGCTCTTGATTCAAAGAGCTTCCCCACAACCTTCCCTACCCATAGCTTCTCTACCCGTAGCTATCTGATCTGCTCTGCATGGGAAAAGCTACTTTGAGACATGGAAATACTCTGGAGTTGATCAGGTTCTACCTTGTGATGGCTTTTGCTTTCTTCTCTTTTCTGCTCCTCTTTGAATTTTTCCATCATCTTCTTCTCAACTTTCCAGCAGACAGGAGGATGCAAAAGAAGTGAGTGCCAAAGAGAAGCATGTCCAAAGCTCTGTGCGTGGGGGACAGCAGATGTGTGGCTCAGTTCCCAGCAGCCCTGTGACGGGGAAACTCTGCAGCCCCTCCACGCTGGGCTGGGCTGCTCTCGGCAGCGCTGTGTCCCGGGCACAGGAACAGGGCAGCGCGGCTGCAGGGCTCTTGCCAGGGCTCTGCCTGCTCTGCCTGTCGTCTGCAAGCAAGCGGGGCAAGGAAGAGGAAAGCTGCACTAGATCTCTTACATTTAAAAGACACATATTTTGCTGTGGCAATGCCTGTTTCCCCAAAAACACAAATGAGAAAGAGGAAGCACCTGAGCAGTTTCCTTTTGGAAGCACTTCTGTGGCAGCCTCCCATTCCCAAGCAGGGGACTTGTCGATGCAGGTTTAAAAGCGGCATTTGGAAGTGCCTGCCGGTGGCCTGGGGGCTTTATTTCACCCTGTGCTCTGCAGTGATGGGCCTGCCTGTGGATGGGCCACTCTGACTGCTGTGTAATGGCACATGAGCAACAACAGCTGGTGGCTGCTGGGCCTTCCAGCCCCACTGTGGGTTGTGGGAACTTGTGGGTGCTAAGAGGGAAAGGGGCTGGAGGGAACTGCTGGCAGGTAATGTCCTTGGTGGGTGCTTTGGGGGAAGCTGGGGCAGGCTGGGTGGGTTTGTTCCCATTTCTGGTGACGATGGAGCCTCCTGGTGCTGCAGAGGGGCTGAGCAGCTCTGCCCGCACGCTGCTGGCACCAACAAACCGTGCGGCAGGGGGTTCTCCCTGGCGCCTGCAGCTGTGCCAGGCCAGCAGTGCAGCAGAGCAGGGCTGCGGGGCAGCAGATCTGCTCATCCGCTGCCACGGGCTGCTGCCGACGGAGAGCGGAGCTGGCTTTGCTTTGGGATCCTTCACTAGGGCCCCCAGGTTCTTCCCAGTGCTCCCAGTGACCCTGGTGCCCCAAAGCACCTGGCAGTGGCCCCCTAAGCTCAGTGCCTGCAAACCCCCTCCCACCAGTCCCTCTGCTCTCCACTGACCCCAGGCAGCTCCACGCAGGGCCCACATCCCCAGGGAGGCAGGGCCAGGGTGATTGCCGCACCGCACACAGCCCCACACGGACAGACAGTGCCTCTCCACAGGGACACGGCTTTATTTGCCTCCTGCTCTGTGCTGCTGGCCTCCCCCGGTGCAGAGCTTTGCAGCTACCGCCCGTCGAGCACGGGGCTCCTCGGCGTGCTCCGGCCTAAGGTGAGCTGCAAAGACACCGATGTTGATGGGAGCAGCATGGGCACAAGGCCCCTGATGCCCCACGGTGCCCGGCTGGGGTGTCTTCCCTGATGCACCCCTAGGGCCACGCATCCCCAAGCCCCCTGGCTTTTGGCACCCACAGAACCTCTGGGCGCCTTGCTAGCCAGGCCCCACTGCTGTAGCCACGTGGCTGATGCCTGGAGCAGGCCTGGCATGGGAACATGGCCACCAGGGCACGGGCATGGCCACAGCCCCGACCTGCCCCAGAGCCCGACCTTGAACCCAACCCAGGGCCTCGGCCAGGAGCAGCGCCTCAGCCCCCCGCTGCTGCTCACCCAGGACGTGGACGGCTGCCGCCTGCGGTGCCTGGTGGCTTCCCATGCAGCAGCTCCAAGATGTGCTCAGGAGCTGCTCGAACAGCGCGGGGCAGTCTTGGGCCTGTGAAAACACACAGTGCAGGCAGCAGGAGCTCATCCCCATCTCCAGCAGCCCCCTTTGCTCCCCTCTGCCCAATCGCCTGACCACCCATGGCCAGTACAGGGGCGACCCCATGACGAGGGAGTCACGGGATGGGCAGCCAGCATAGGGACACAGCCCCAGCGCACAGCTCACTCACCAGGTGTCTGCAGACCTCGTCCTGCATCTTGTGCGCGCTCAGCCCAACGCTGATGTTGAGGCGCCTCTGCAGCCTCTTCGACCCCAGAAATGGGGCACACAGGTGCAGGGTCACCTTGCAGGCCTGCAAAAGTGCCCCAGGCCCTGTCATGGGGATGCTCTACACCTGCCTGGGCACTGAGGAAGGAACCTTGCCGGCAGGGCAGCATCACACAGGGCCCGTGGAGACTCCTGCAGCCCCATGCGGAAGGGAACGAGTGCCCCCATGGCTCAGCCAGCTCCACAGGGCTTTCTGTGGGGCGCCTGGGGCTCTTACATTGCACACAGCCAGGGACGGATCACGAAGGTGCAGCACCAGGCTGGGAAAGGCCTCCTCCACCTCCCTGCTGAAAAACGATCTCCTCCCCGACGCAGAGGAGGCCAGGGTGCCATAGAGGCCAAAGGCTGAGCGGCGCAGCTCCTCTTCCTCCTGTGACGAGAAAGACTGTCGGGCAGGCTGCTAGCACACACTGCTTGGCACCGCGCGGCGCTGCCCACAGGGCTGGCAACCGGCAACGGCTGCCCCCTGCCAACAGCAGCCCGCAGGGGACGGCAACCCGCGTGGACTCCCGCCTGCCCACGGAGAGACAGCGGCTCCACTTACCGCCCCCCAGAGTGCCCGGCAGCTCCTGGCCACCTCTTCAAAGGCAGAGCCCATGGCCCTCGCCTCCAGCCATGCCAGGACCTTCGTCAGAGCCAACAGGCTCTCCACAGCCACCTCGGGTCTGCCCACGTCCTCCATGCCCCCGAGCAGCGCTCTCACCACTATGGCCCAGTGCCTCCGCAGCTGCAGAGCGACACGCACATGAGCTCTTGCCTCTCAGTGCTGCTCCCCGCTGCGGCGCCAGTGGCAGCGCTTTCCAGAGCAAGCCCAGGGGAGAGCCCCGATGCCAGGGCATTGCCTCAGTGCAGCCCTGCACCTGCCTCGGCTCCTCGAGCACTTTCGTGCTCCTCCGCAGCTCGGCTTGTGCACAAAACCCACCAGAGGCTGTCTCACCTTTGTGGGTGTTCCTGTGGCCATGTTCCCCAGACCCCTCAAGGCCATTTGTCTTACGCTGCTGACAGGGTCGCGCGACCTCTCTGCCAGCACCTCCAGGAGGGGAGTCACGATTTTCCTCTCCCTGACCAGCTGGTCCTTCATGAGCTGCAATCAAGACACGTGAGCACTAGCATGGAGCAGCCCTCACCTGGGTGAGACGCAGGAAGCCCTGCGAGCCCCCTCGCCCCGCGGCTGCCTCACCTCGGCACAGAACGCAGTGGCTGTGAGCCGCAGGTTCGCCGAGCGGGAACGCAGCCAGTGGAAGAGCCGCTGCACCAGGCGCTGCGGGACCTGCTCCGCGCGCAGCAGCACACTGCGCACAGAGCACAACAGCCTTGTAGCACGTGCTCACACAGCATGGCCCCCCGGCACTGCTCCCAGCTGCGCCCACCCCGGTGCAGACGCCGCTTGCACTGGAGCAGAGCTCGGGGCAGGCCCCAGCTCCCAGCAGCCCTTCCTCTAGCACGGCCCCCACCAGGGGCTCTCACCTTGCCAGGAGACACACGCCGGCCGTGTGAGCCTGGGGCGCTGCCAAGGACGCCCATGCTCCCTGCTCCTGCAGCAGCCGCAGCCACCGGTGCTCCAGGCTCTTGGCCAGCACCAGCTCCAGGGCCTCCACAAACAGGCTGCAGGGAGAAGCCAAAGAAAGCTTCAGGCACAGCACTTTGTGGGAAGCTGCTCTTTAGCACAGCCCCACCATGGATCCCAGCCGCAACACCCAGCTGAGTTGCAGAAACGGCCCAATGCCCAGTGCGCTGCCCTACAGAGCCCAGTCCCACCTACCACGGAGGCAGCCCAGCACCAGGGCAGTAGGCAGGCAGCTCCTGCAAAGCCATGGGCCGCACACACAGATTCTGCCCCTGCCGCTCCTCACCTGCCCGGTGGGTCACTCCTCCTCAGCTCTCTGAGGGATAGGTCCATGTCCTCGCCGAGCGTTTCACTGAGCTGCTCCAGGAGGCTTGGAAGCAGCCAGGGAAGCAGGCGCCGAACCAGGGTGTCATTCTTCAGTGTTGACACCACCTCACAGAGGGCGCGAGTGATCTACAGAGAAATTTAACCAAGAACCACCTGGTAAAACAAGGCCATCGCTCGCAGACCACATCCCCCTGACAGCCCGGGGGCTTTTACTCTCTCTAGTTCTCACTGCAGGGAGAGCCTTTCAGCCTGGCAGCCGCAAGCTGTCCCAGCATCCCACGCTGCTACTACACCAGCCCAGCACCCCACAACGCTCCACGGGCCCTCACAAAGGGCAGGAATCCCGCTTGCACTCAAGCACCGCTTGGAAAGCACGTGCAAAGCGGCACGGCCGCCGGGGCTGCTGGCCGTACCATGCGAGGCTCCAGGGCTGCCTGGCTGCTGCCCAGCTCCCCAGCGCAGTGGTTGCTCCTGTGGCTCTTTCCAGCTGCCCCCAGCTTCTCTGTCAAGTGGATGAGGACTGGGCAGCCCACAACGCTTCTTCCCAGGCTCCTCCACATCTCTGCTGTGTTGCTGCAAAGGAACACATGCCAGCACGTGAGCCGGCATCCCCGGCTACCCAAGGTACCCCAGGAGAAGCCATACACCCTCCTTGTGCCCACGGGCACTGTCGGTGCCCAGGTCCTGGCAGGGACACGAGCTGCAGCGCTCAGCCTTGCGCGGGGCAGAAGCACTGGCTGCCGAGAGGGCCGCCCATGCAGGCGAGCCCCACGGCTGGCTCTGATGGCAGTGGGAAGGGCGGCTGCACAGACCTGTCCATGGGCAGCGGTGTCTGCAGGAGGCTGCCCAGCACCGGCTCTTGGTGAGAGCGGCACAGCTGGACCATGGCCTGCAGCACCACGCGCCGGGGAGTGCTCAGCTGGGTGCTCCGCAGGCACGTGCACAGGATGGACACCAGCTCGGGCACCTGAAAGGAGGTGGGCGAGAAAGAAAGGCTCGGTGTGTCCTTTCCCCATTGTGCCTCGGGGACAACACACTACTGCAGAAAACAGCCAAAGGCATCCTAAAAAATGCCTCCCTCACCTCCTCCTGGAATATGCTGCCAACACAATCCCCTAGGAAGGTCAGTGTCCACTGACCCGCAGCCCACATGCACATGGGCCTGGAGCACAGCAGGCTCTCCGTGATGCTGCTCATGAAGCCTGTGCTCTGGCCTCGGGGAAAATATTTGCAGACAAGCTGGGGAGAAATCAGAAACACAAGCGAGCATGTCACAGGAGTTGCTCAGATGCAAAACACGTGTCCTGAGAGCAGCGCTCCCACACACACGAGCACACAAACATGTCATGGCCCCCTTGGGCTTTTCGAGGGCCAGGTACCTTGGCAATGTTGGTGGAAGCTGCCAGCACAGACCCAAAGGTGACGGCACTGAGCCTCTCGGACAGAGACGAGACCTGGGTCCACGGCGCCACTTCCATATTTTCATCTGGAACTATCAGAAAGGTGAGTGACGTTGATGGGGAGCTATCAGAAAGGGCAGTGATGTTCATGGGGAGCCAACCTCCAGATCCCTGGGCACTGAGCAAGGACATGGGGGAGGCCAGCAAAGGCTGCACAAAGCCAGGGTCCCCCGAGGCAACACAGTGGCTTTGCAAGCTGGACAAGGTGCTACGGCGCAGGGGGATGGGGCCTGGTGCTGGGCTCCTTCCTGCAGGGAGCAGCAGGGGCAGCCCTGCCTATTCCTCTCACCAACTCTCTGGAGAAGGAGGCAGAGGCAGGTCGCTGCCCGCCGACGGGATGCGGCTGTCTCCTCGCATGTCAGAGGCCCCAGCAGTCCCACCAAGGAGCCAAACTCTTGGCAGGCACCACCTCGCTGCGGGAGCAAGACACAGGCACGAAGGTCACCGACATCGCCACGGCCGCTGGCCCTCTCCTGACTGCAGCGCCCCGAGCACTGGCGGAGCCGGGCGGGAACAAGGGGCCACCCTGCAGCCCTGGGACACCCAGAACCCACCGCCCGCCCACGCAGGGCTCCTGGCACAGGGTCCCCGCTCACCCTCTGCTCGTGTCTCTCTTTGCAGGTGCTCAGCACCTGGACACACACTTGCAGCGCTCCGTCCCGCTCACACAGGTGGGCCGAGGTGAGCCAGCGCCGCAGGACCTGCCACAACAGCGCCTGTCTCACCATGGCCTGAATTTCGCCCTTCAGCCCTCCCCAGGGGTCCTGCTGCTTTTGTGCCCCTGCTTTCCCTGGGCACTGCAGCCCCGCGTGAGGAGCCCTTGCTGTGGCCACCTTCCCACTCCAGGTTCTCGCCACGGGCAGCCTTCATTTGTGCATCAGCCCTTGCTCACAGCTGCACAAGTGGGAGAAGCTCTGCTCATCTAGGGGGCTGCAGGACACTGCAAGCTGCCTGCAAGAACATTGCTGCAGATGGGAAAAGCGTGGATGCAAGCCTAGGGTGAGGGGGCCTGAAGCTAGGACCATAGCACTTCCCACTAATGTGCACAGATGGCATCAAGTTAGAGAAGAGCTCCCCTCCACAGACCAGGCCCGCAGGCGTGATTCCTGCAGCTCTGCCATGTTCTGGCAGCAACAACGCCTTCCCCGCTGCCCCAGGGCACTCACCTGCACCACGTCCCCCAAGCAGATGGGGACCGGCTCTGCCTGCTGGAGGGCTGCCATGAGCTGTCCCAGGGCTCGCAGGGATGGGGCCTGTCACCAGAAAGCAGGGGAGAGGCCATGTACCCCACAAAGATGCCACAGCTGCCAGTGGGATTCCCATTGCTTGTTTGGGGTGCCTGGTGCTGGCTCCCTGCTCAGGGGTGACCCAGCAGGCCAGCACCTACCACTATGTGTGAAGCGGCCGCCACGGTCTCCCCTCTCATGTGCAGCTGCTCTGGATAATGATGGCACAGGATGGCCTGGCAGCATTGAGCCAGGAGCCTGCACTTTTCCCCCCTGCTCAGACAGGGTTTCAGCTTGCTGAAAGGAGAAAAGGGCAGAGAACACAGAGAGGGTGCTTACTAGCGCACTAGAGTGAGGCAGAGGACAACTGCCTTTGGCCCAATCCACAACCCCAAACCCAGCGCCCGCAGCCTCAGCCAGACCAGCCAGCTGTGCTGGGACACAGTGCCAGGAACAGACCCTACCTCAACTGCTCCATGGCCACGAGGGCCCGGGGCTGCACTGGGGACTCCCGCGGCTCCTCCTGAATCACCTCCTGCAAGGCACAGACAGACAGGCACATGGTAGGCATCGGGCAGGAGAGCGGGAGGGAGCTCCTGCCAGGCTGAGCCACGGGCTGAGCTGCCCGAGCCCACAGACACCAGCCCTGTCACCGCCTCACAACTCCCACAGAGGCTCTACAGGAAAAGGCAGCAGCTCTGCAGCGCCGGGACGCACTCTGCTCCCCGGCTGCAGCCCCAGTGCCAGCCCCCACGCGCCCTGCCAGCTGGGGATGCAGCTCGTGGCCGTCAGGAGCTTGCATACCACCCTGCAAGAGCATCGCGCCCCTGCGCAAACCCACCCCATGGCCCAGCCCTTGGCTCCCCTGCACCACGTCCCCAGCTCTGGGCACTCACCACCAGGGTCTGCAGCAGCTCCCGCTTGCGGCAGAGCTCAAACCTGGGGCTGCCGCCTGCAGCCTGCAGGGCAACGCTGATCTCCGTGATGCTCTGCACCAGGGAGAGCCTCAGCTGCGCGTCCTGATGCCAGGGGAGACAAAGAGGCTTTCAGCCAGGGCCCCAGGGTGGGAAGGGCAGCGGGGCTGGGGCGAATCTGCCTCTAAGAGCAGCGCAGGGAGGACATGGTGCCCTCTGGGGGCCCTGCAGCACCCTGGGTACCTGCCCCCCAACACGGAAACGTCCCCTCCCTCTCCCTTGCTGGCAAGGAGCCTCCCATGGGAGGGGAAGCTGCTGCTCCAGGTGCTGCCTGGGAAGGGCCCGTGCATCGCGGACACGGGCAGCAGGCTGAGCAGCGCTCGCCTGGCTGCAGCGGCAGAGGTGCGTGACGGGAGGAGCAGGAGGGGCCGCAGCTGGCAGCACCCACACGCCTCTGCCCCACGCTGCGAGCTCCCACCTGGCAGCCCTCTCTGTAGAGCCCCAGCACGTTGCCCACGACGTCTCTCTCAACGTGGGCCAGCAGCTGCTCCCTGGGGGCGCGCAGCGACATCCGCCCGTAGGTGACCATGAGCGTGGCGCGAGCAGCGTGTGTCCTCACCGTGTCGCCCTGCCGGGGGATCACCAGAGAAACACTGAGACATCAGCCCGCTGCCCTCCTCTGCCCCGAGACTTCGTGTGCTCCTAAGGCAGGAGCTGCCCCTGCCCCAACAGCAGCACCTCCCAGCAGGAGCACCCTGGGCCCTTTACCTTCTGGGTTTTCAAAGTTGCCAGGAACTCCTTCACGCAGGCCAAGGCAAGCGAGAAGTGGCTCTCGGCACAGCGCGACACAACTGAGACCATTCCCTGCAAGGCAGCAGAAACAGGGAGTCGCTCCCAGCCCAGCACCCAGCCGTGACCAGCTCCAGTGGTCAGGAAGGACCTTTCCGCAAGGAAAGAGCCACAAACAGGACACCAGCTGTGCTGGAGCAGGGTCACACAGACCCCCTGCGCCCCAGGCACACGCAGGAGACACCCTGCCGCACAGCAGGGCAGTGCGAGGAACCCTCACCTGCGCCTCCCACAGCTCCAGGAAGTTGGCTGCTTGCAGGTGCTTCAGGGTCTGCTCTCGCACGTGGCGCAGACACCCGCAAGCTGCCAGGGCCGTGCCGAGAGCCTTGTACAGGAACCTCTGCAAGAGGAGAGGCCAGGCCCCAGCTGCAGGGACAGCTCTGCCCGGCGGGACAGGGCCAGGCCGCAGCGGTGCCACCGTGCCGAGAGCCGCCCAGGCGCCTGCGGCAGCAGCCCCAACTGCACGCGCTGGCCAGCCCGGCACAGCCACCAGCCCGGCGCGGAGGGGAGAGCAAGCGCCTTCCTGGGCAGCGAGAGCAGCAGGGACAGGAGCCTGCCGGGCAGAGCAGCGCCGCCAGCCCGTGCGTGGGCCCCGGCCTCCCAGGGCTCTGCTGGTGCTGCAGCCCTCAGGGCACCCCAGCAGCGGCAGCGACACCGCGCAGGGAACAAACCTTCTCCCAGGACAGGCGGGGAGAGCTGCCCAGCTGCTGGCTCAGCTCCTGGCTCAGGCCCACGATCCAGGCGTCGCTCCTGATGGCTTCCAGCGATGTTTTCAGGAACTAGGGCAGAGGGGGACATGAAGCAAACACCCCCTGCCCTTGCCTGGGCCCTTTTGCACATCTAATGGGCAGAGCTCCCTAACCGGCCCTCTAAAATCTGCCTCTGTCTCTCCCCCAACACGATGCTTGAGCCCGGGGAATTGGCAGGAGCTTGTGCTGCTCAGTGTCCCAAAAGGGAGCCCCCAGGTTCCTCCCAACACTCTTCCACACCCCAGGCGCCCGATCCAGCTGTGGCCCCCACACACATGCTGTACCTTCAGCACAAGGCTCTCCCACTCGGCCACATCCAGGGAGCTGGCGGTTGTTCCTGCAAAGCCCAAGGAGGCAGACCCTGTGCTCTCAGCGCCCTGAGCCCCCAGCAGAGCCCCAGGGTCTCCTTTGCAATCCAACAGCCCAAAGGCTCAGCCCAGGGGGCTGACGAGCATCCCTAAACCTGGCACCATTCCCCAGTGCCAAGCTGGGAGCTGACGGCATTTTGCTGCGTCCTCTGCCGCCAGCCTGTCCCTGGCAGCGACACTTTACCTGCCAGATGCTGCAGCAGCAGGGGGATCTCTGCAGCCCAGCTTGCCCCCAGCGCGCTGTGGATCATGCCGGGGAGCACCTGCAGAAGCTGCAGGGCCGCAGCGCCACGGCCACCGCCCGCATGCGGAGCCACCGCCGCCGTCACCTAGCAGAGCGCGAGAGAGACGGGGGGCTCGCACCTGCCTCGGAAGCCGCGGCTGCGCTGCAGGCAGCCAGGCAGGCAGGCAGGGAGCCCCAGGCACCTCTCGCACACTCCTGCCTCCTCCCGAGGTGCCTGCACCGGCCTCGGCACCATCTCTCCCACCCTCTGCCCGGCCACGAAAGCTCCTTCCCCGCTCCTCGAACTCACCAGCAGGCGAGCCAGCAGCGCCTGGGGAGCCGGCAGAGCCGCTATGGGCACAAAGGAAGGCAGCATGAGATTCCCAGCCCCTCTGGGCCCTGCCCGTGCCGCCTCCCATGCTGCCACGCAGGGCTGCAGGGCACCCCGGCCACAGCGCCTGCACAGCGGCACTGCCGGGTTCCTGGCGCTGTGCACACAGGGACAAGGACAGCCCTGGCGCGACAGGAACCAGCCCCAGGGCCCCAGGAGAGCTGCGAGCAGCAGTGCCCAGCGCCTCCGCCGGGAAGGGCCGCATGGAAAGAGCCCTCGCGCCTGGCAGAGGAGACTGCTCTGCCCTCTGCAGCCCCGCGCCTCCCGCAAGGGCCTGGCAGGGCTGCAGGGACACGCGCTGTCCCGCGCCACCAGCCCGGCACTGCTGCCCGTCACATGCTGCTCCCCACCTTGCTCCTCAGACTCCAGGGCCTCGGGCTCCCCGCGCTCAGTCTCCTGGCGCCTCTCGGCCAGGGCGCGCAGGCAGCGGCACAGTGGCACAAGCAAGCCCGTGTACTGCACTGGCACCACGTAGTGCAGCAGCTTCGGCCACAGGAGCTGCGGGCAAGAACCAGGCCATTTGGCACGAGGGCATTCCTGCCTCTCCGTCCCAGTCCCTGCGTCATTTCCATGTCTCCAGCCCTGGCCTGGGCCCTTGGCCTCGCTCCTTCACGAGCTCAGGAGCTCTGCTCCTGCTCCGCCCTCCTCTTCTCCCTCCTGCCCCTCTCCCTGCCGCGCTTCGCACCCCTTTCCCTCTCCCTCGCTCTGGCTGCCTGCTGAGAGCGGCTGGCACACCTCTGCCCCCGGGGCAGCTCCCTTCCCTGTGGCAAAGGGATGTGGGAGCCACTCGGCCTTGCCAGCCCCTCCCAAGGTCTCTATGGGCTACGGGACGCAGCCAAGGCGCGTGCCCAGCGGTGCTCATGCGCTGCAGCACGCACAGGATGAGCGACTCTGGCCACACAGAGCTCACACCCAGCCCTCTCTGATTGCTTTCATGCCTAAGGTGGGTGTCCCGGTGCACATGGCGAGAACAACTCACTTGGGCTACTGTTCCGTTGGAGACATTCAGTGTGCTGACCATGTGCCAGCACAGGCGCCGAATGGCCCGTTCGTCACGTGCTTCCACAGCACAAAGATTCCCTGTAGCCTGCGGGATAGGGTGGCAAATATTTGTCACTGCCCCTTCCCAGGCCCCACGGTGCCTGGCGATGGGGAGGACCCCCACCACGGCACCGGTACTGGCAGCCCGGCTGCGCTGGGCTCCGCTCCTTCAGGGAGACCCATGGCAGTGCGGCACAGCCATGAGGTGCAGCCGTGGCGCTGTGCTCTGCCTTACCAGCCTGCCCGAGGCACGGCAGAACTCGCTGAAGAGATGCCCCACCACGTCCCACGACGAGCAGCCCAGGCTGCTGGAGCGCAGCAGCTCCCCGATGAAGTGCAGGACGGCCATCCTCACCTGCAGGCAGGGCAGGCTGCCGTCACGAGCCGGCCCCAAGCCCCAGGGGAGCTGCCTGCGCTGCGCTGCAGCCCCTCTGCCCAGGCCGGGATGAGGAGGTGGCAGCAGCCCTTGCTCTGCTGCTGCTGCTGCCGCTGGCCTCCTGCCCCAGAGCCTGCCTCCGCCTATGGCAAAGGCCTGGCCAGGCTCTGCCTTGGAACAGCCCTGCTCTGCCCTGCAATGGCCCTGTCCAGACCAGCTCACCTGGCACGTGGGGTCGTGGCACACGGACTCAGCCAGTTTGGCAAACAGGGCCAAGTTCTCCTGCACGGCAGGCACTGCAAGAGACACGGAGAGGCGGTGCTGAAGCCAAGTCCCCGTTTCCGCAGGGATTTCACACAGCTCCATGGCTTCCCACACACAAGCAGGGCAGAAAAGGGGTGCCAGCCTGTGCCTCAGAGGAAGCAGCACATTCCCAAGGGGATGCTGATCTTTTTGTTGCCTGGCCTACTGACCATCAGAGCGGACCAGAGCTTGCAGCACTCCCACGGCTGCCACACGATCGGCCTTGCTCCCGTTCCTCAGTTTGAAATAAAGGAAGACGATTGTCTCCTCGGGGCAGATTTGGGCTGTGGGGAAGAAAGAAATCCTGCTGGTCAGGAGAGCCCAGCGTCTTCCCACGTGTGCAGCTTTGCGAGAGCTGCGGTGATGCTGCAATGCCGCCCCGGCTCTCCTCTCCTTACCCTGCAGCACCATGCAGCGGCACAGCTCTGCCCTGTGCCCGGGCTGGGGTGGATCGATCTCGTCACAGAGCTGTGGGAACAAAGTGTCTTTCAGAGCAGGTTGCATTGGTAGAGAGGGGGACAGAAAGGAAACCTCTCGCGGGCATCTCTGGGTGCGGAGCCACGCGCCAAGCGCAGCGCCCTGGGCACACGCAGGGCTGGGCAGCAGCCGAGGCTGCCCAGGAGCCCCAGGCCAGGGAGGCGCCGCCAGGCCTTACCTGCTCGTGCACAGCAGCACTGACGGCCTGCAGGTGGGCCCGTGGCCCGCGGCTCTGAATGCCAGCCACAGCTGCCAGGAAACGGCCCAGGCTCTGCAAGGGAGCGCGGCAGGGAGAGGGCAGCAGTTACCGCGAGCCCCCAGGAAGGCAGAAACAGGCGTCGCTGGGAAAACCACAGCCTGAACGCACTCACAGAGCTCTTCACACACCCGCAGCCCTGGGAGGCACCGCAGGGTCCCTTGTGGAGCCACGTGCCCCAGGCACTCAACGCGCCCTCCCAGCCCTTCTGCCCTGCTGCTTTCTGCCAGTAGGAGCCCGGGAAGCCACAGGGCCCCGTTCCCTCTTCCCATCTCCAAGGGACCCAGCTCCTGCTGGCGCCCTGCAACCCCCCGACACCTCATTGCTCCTCCGCAGGCCCCGGCCGTGCTGTGCCCCGCACAGTGCCTCACCATGGTCACACCAAGGGGCTCTCGGACCTCTCGGTATTGGTGCAGCAGCCAGAGCAGCTGCTCCCAGACACGCTGGCGGTACTGCTCTGCGTGCAGCAGGACGGCCATCATGGCACCCACTGCCCTGAGCACAGCCTGCTTGGCCTGCCGAGGGAAAGCAAGATGCCGCCACATGCAGGGATGAGGCTCTCTCCAGCACCCGCCTCCCCGTGAGACACCCAGCCTGCACTTCCCGCACAGGGCTCTCCCTTTCCTCTCAGTCCCGGCAAGAAGGCCTCGCTCGCCAGCACAGGGAGCGTTTCCTCCCACCACCCCCACCTGCCCTGCTAGAAGGCCCCAGCATTCGCCTCTTGCCTGCCCCAAGTGCTTGGCCCAGGGCTGCTGCACGGATGTCCCCTCCTGCCTGTCAGCACCGCTCACGTCGGCGCTCCCTGAAGGCTCCCGGCTCGGGATGCTTTCCAACCAGCCTGCTCCCTCCAAGCCCTCACCCGGCCCCGTGCACAGCCCCGCTGGCCCCTGCGGACGTCCCCGTGGCTGCCCATGGCGGCAAGGGCAGCAAGGCTCACCTCTTCCCCCTTGCACCGCTGCCAGTGTCTGCCCACGTAGCAGAAGAGCGGGTAAACCGGGGCGCAGAGCTGGGCGGCCTCCAGGCGAGGGAAGACCTGTTTGTCCCACTCATGCAGGTACCCAGCTATCCCGCTGCACCACTGCTCCAGAACTGCAGCACAGGAAGGGAAACAGGATCGCCTCAAAACCTCTGACCAGCACCACACATTGCAGTGGCCCCCAGGCCTCCTTCCGCCCACTGTGGCCTTGCAAGGGTGGCACGGAGATCTGGCTTCAGAGACACCCTGCGCCATGGCACGAGACGGCCGGGTGGAAACGCTGCCTTGCTTCTCCCTTCTTCCACCCCCGCACACCTTCTCCTCCCCAAGGCTTAGCTCCCCTCCAACACTGCCCGCTGCAGCCCCAGCCTCTTCCTGCCCCAGCGTTTGCCCCTCAGCACAACCTTTGTGGTTTTGGCCCTTCTTTCCCGGGCTCTGCCTTTAAGCCCACAAACAGCAAAGCAGGCTGTGCTCAATGAAAGGGAAGGGAAGGGAACGGGGGAGCCCAGGCTGGGCAGAGCTTGGCCAAAGGCAGATGAACCAGGAGGCACACGTGGCAGCAGAGGCTGGGCAGGGAGCCAGGAGCTCCTCCGGCCAGCGGCACCCAGTGCCGTCGGCTCCGGCCGCAGAGCCGCTGGCAGCAGCGCTGCAGCACCGACACTCACCGTCGCAGACGAGACGCAGCGTGCGGCCGCTCCCCGCCGCGCTCAGCACGTGCTGCAGGGCCGACAGCGTGCTCCCCGCAAAGGGCACGCACTGCAGGGCTGCAGAGAGAGCAGCGTGTGGGCAGCCCGGCCACCCAGAGCTGCGGCGGCCAACAGGCTCCATCTCCCGGCACCGCTGCCAGGACAGCACTGGGCCAGGGGGAGAGCCCGCTGCAGGGAGGCTCCTGCCAGGCCACTTGTGTGCCAACCACCTTCCTCGAGGGGCACGGGGAGTGGGGAAGCCCTAAACTGGGGAGGACAGCGTGGGGCACAGCCTGGTGTGTTGGCTCTTTGCTGGTTTCCCTCTGGTGCAGCCCTGGGTCTTTGGGGCAGGGCTAGGGGTCCGTTCTCCTGCTTGGCACCCGCTGGCACCCAGCTGGGGGGCCCTACCATAGCGGGCAGCCACGTTGCGCAGCGTGATGAGGACGAACTCCTCCGACATCTCCTGCAGGGTTTGCAGGTGGCCCTGCAGCGCCGACACCACATCTCGCAGATGGCTGCGGGCCAGCACCACCAGGACGTCGCTAGCGGCCGTCCTCACAGCAAGCGGCGCATCCTGGAAGAAGCATTTTGCATGTGGCAGGAGCGGGACTGACCCTTTGCCAGGGCTCGGCCTCCAGGCAGGACACACAGGCGCTAGCAGGGCTCCCGCTACGCCTTGCGCACACACAGCCCCACAGCTCCTCTTTGCACATCCCCTGACCCCACACCGCAACGTCCCCGCACGGGACGGCCGGGACAGGGGCCAGCACCTGAGGTCACCCTCAGAGAGAACGAGCTCACCTGCGCCGCTCGCAGGTCCTTCAATGCCACCGCTATGGCTCTGTCCACAACAGAGCTCTGCAGGTGGCTCTCCTCGCCCCATAAGACGCCCTCCAGCTCGCGGTAGGTCTCCTCCGCTCTGCCATCCTGGGGGCACAGGGACACAGCAGCCATGGGACGTGCTGCTCCACACACAGCAGCTCGGCCACGCCGATGCCAGGGAGCAGCTGCTGGCGCTGCTCAGCACAGCCGTCGGCAGCGGGCGAGAAGCCCTGCTCTGTGACCTCCTCGTGTGAACCCAAATCCTAATGTGGACACCCAAGCCCAGAGATGCTGCCACCTCCTGCCATCACGGAGGGCGCGAGGGATTGTCCACGCAGCATCCACGTTTTGGAACGAGGCGCAGCCCGAGGGGAGAGGCAGCATTGCAGGCGATCAGTCTGCGGCACCCAGGGAAGTCAGGGTGCTGCAGGGAGCCCATCAAGACACCCCTGCTCACCTCGGCGTCTTGCAGGCGGTCCAACAACGAGGTCACGATGGCAGCAAAGGTAGTAATGGCCACAGGAACAGAGCTGGCCACACTCCCGCCATCCTCACCACGTGCAGGTCTCGACCGGGCACCCGCACAAGTGAAGCAACCTGGAAGGAAAGCAGCACCGGCTTTGCGTCACTCCAGCAGCCGTAGGGACAGAGCCCAGCTCAGGGCAAGAGCCTGCACAGCTGGAGCACGGGGTGACAGGAGAGGCCGCTGGCGCCAGCCCTGCTCAGGCTGGGGAAGAGGAGGCTGCAGCAGCTCGGGGCTGGCCCCAGGGGCTCAGGCACGCTCTGCCCAAGCCTGGAACGTGGGCGCTGGCAGGTTCCGTCGCCCCCGTGAGACACTGAGCGCGGGGACGCCCCCACCTCGGAGCGCTCGCAGCACCCCCATCGCGGCACGACTCCCTCTGCGGATGCACTGCTCCAGCAGCACCTCCTCCCACGGGAATCACAAGCCACTGACGCAGCAGCAGTGCCGGGAGGGACAGGTCACCCGCGGGGGCCACTGTGACCTGTGGGGACCGCTGTGACGCCTCACAGAGGGCTGCTGGCAACGTGGGCATGGGCAGGGACGGAGTGACAGACACTGGGGCCTCCTGTTCCCTAAACGTGGCACTGCCCCAGGCTCCAGCACTCACAGTTGCTCCTTGGCCCCCAGCCCTTCTGAGTGGTGACTGTCCCTTGCCATTGCACAGGGGCAATCGCTCTAGCAGAAAGAACCCAGGAGCTGCTCAGGCCTCTGCTCACACAAGTGCCAGGTCATTCGGCTGCCTGGGAAGCCTCGCGGACACCCAGAACCTGATGGCATCAGGCCACAAGCTGCCAAGCCAGTGACTGCCAATTGCATGCAAAGCCTGGCAAGCAGAAGGAAAAGTGGGGCTGTGCAACATGCAGCGTCTCGCCTTCTGGACTCAGAGGGGAAAAAACTTGCTGTGGGACCTGTCACAGCAAGAAGGAAGGGGAAAAAGACTGCAGTGTCTTTGACAAGGAGGAATTTGTGTTTGCAGCATTGCTTTTCCCTCGGTTTGCCAGGCTTTGCATGCAATTGCCAGACATGTTCTGCCAACTGACGGGGCCGGGGGCAACGGACAGAACCAGGAATCAATGGAAAGAATGGTCTTATTTCACTGTTAATATTAAGACAATACAGAAATGAAATGGTACATTTAACAAAACATTAACCTTACTACACACTCGGTTTTAGCAACAGACAAAATAAGCAAGGTAATGACCTACCCATTACTGTACGAGAAAGAGAATAGAGAATGTGAGGCAGTGATGAGGAGGCCGCTGTCCGGGGGTCAGCCAGGTAGATGCCCAGGAAGAGCAAGAAGTGCAAGAGCTGCAGCTCCCGTGTGTCTGCGAATGGCAGGAGGAGGAACTCATTCAGGGAGCTGTTGGACATTTGCTGTTCCCAGCATGGGGGACTGACCAAGGAAGAAAAAGATAGAGACAAGTCAGGATCACACTTTTAAAAGGGAAAAAAATAATTTAATAAAATATTTCCCATGTTATTTAAAATCGCACATTGCTTCTCTCTTTATTGGTAGAGTCTTTGCGTGGTTCCCTTCACCAAAAGAGTCAGGGTGGTAGGGACCTCCAAGGATCAGCTAGTCCACACACGCACATGCACACGCACACCATACAAGCGTAGTCCCCTAGAGCAGGTTGCACACAATTGTGCGCACACCCATTTGCACACAGTTAACAAGCTTTTTTCCTTACGCAAATGAACTTCCTGTGTTTCATTTTGTGCCTACTGCCTCTTCTGCTGTGGCTGGACACCAGTGAAGAACAGTCTGTCCCCATCCTCTTGACACCTGCCCTTGGCTAAGGAGGCCCAATTCTCCCAGCCTTTACTTGTAAGAGAGATGCTCCAGGGCTCTCCACTGGTCTCCCTGCAGCAGTGCAGTGTCTCTCTTGTACTGGGGAGGTCTCAGAACTGGGCACACTGCTCCAGAAGTTGCCTCCCCAGGGCTGTGTAGGGCCACACTGATGGTTGTCACATCATTGATGGCCCATGCTTACCTTGTCCTGCAGGAATCCCAGCCCCTTCTCTGCAGAGTTATCTCCAGCAGCAGGTCAACTCCCAGGTTGCCCTGGTGCAGGCGCTTCTTCATGCCTCGAGCCAGGACCGAGTACCTTGAGCTTGCACTCAAAGAGGTGCCCGTCCATGGCTTCACAACAATAAATGCCTGCCAGAAGAGGAAAGCTATGGGAGATGCCAGGATGGAGCCCCCAGCAGTTCCTGTGTACAGCGCCCCCTTCCAGACAGGAGCCCTGGATGTGGTCAAAGGAGCCCTTCTGGCTGTCCCTGACAACCCCTGCCACATTCAACTCAAAGGATTAAAAGGAAGGCACTCTACATAAGTCAACAGAAACCTTGAGTTTTCTTGCCATGTATGCAAAGTAGATATAAATATAAAATACTGTACTGAGCAGTTCAAGGATAAAGAATGATCATGGTCTGTTCTGCTTGGTCTAATGATGTATCCTCCTGTACTACCAAGATGCAGGGGACTTGTGTTTTACTTACTTTTAAAGAAGGTGATTCTTCCTTATCCTGCCACATGACTGCAGGGCACTGCACACAGCAACCATTGGGAGTAGCAGCCAAGATGAAGGGAGGCAAGAGCAAGAGCTTGGGGCATCCACTGAGGCAGCTCTGCTGAAAAGAAAATACCCAGGAATCAGCCCTTTGCCACAGGAGCTCAAGGCTGCCTGTCTCGCACCATCTCCCATTCCAAACTGTTTTTGTGCTCCGCATGTGTGAGGACTCTCAGCACTCTTGCAAAGAGCACTGCTCAAGCAAGGGAGACCACTCCAAGAGTGACAAGCCAGAGAAAGTAGGCTGAAGGAAAAGCTGGAAGGTGTTAGGAAAAATCTTCATGTCATTTTCCTTAACAGGGTCCACCTCCAGCTTTCTGCTTTATCCCAAAGATACAATGTGCTTCTGTATAAGATGATCTTCTCAGTATTCCAGCTCTAGGTGGGGGCCTCCTCAGAGGGAAATTCCCAATGGAAATTCCCCTGTATATTTAAAGCCCTGCAGGTTAACTTCTTTCCCATTCTCCACCGATTGGTTGTAGCAATGACTGGCCCATGCCAGGCCATTGCCCACTCCCGACCTTGGTGGGGTGGCCATGGTGCTTCTAGGAGACAGGCCTGACTGCTCTTCTTGCCTTCTCCCCCGCAGAATGGCTGCTGCTCACTGAGGCAGGCAGGGCTTGAGGGCCAGTCTCCACCAGCCCCCAGATGCAACCGCAGGG
This sequence comes from Tinamus guttatus, assembly GCF_059628265.1. Taxonomy (NCBI): domain Eukaryota; kingdom Metazoa; phylum Chordata; class Aves; order Tinamiformes; family Tinamidae; genus Tinamus; species Tinamus guttatus. The sequence continues at coordinate 320,122 of NW_028288621.1, forward strand.
CTTTGAAAAATCTGCTTGCGGGGGTGCTGTGGGCCAAGCAAGCTCCCGTGCCCATGGCAGACAACGAGCCTGCCATATGTTGGCCAAGGAAGATGGTTGACTGAGAGTCATTCTTTCATTTCAGAGCACTTCTGGCTGGTGTATGCACAATCAGCCTTATCTCCCCCTGAGAATGCAGCCATCAGGACTCTTATTAATGGTTAATACCTGAGTGGGGGAAGAAATCAGGGAGCTACCCACCAGGATCAGGTATGTCACTGGTGGTTAACACCTGAATAGGGCTACATGTGAACAGTCAGGTTGAGCTGGGGAAGGAGCACACTGGTTGCTCTCTGCCCCGTGACTATAGTCAAGTCATCTTATAGTCACAGAGTGGTGCTACAGTCACCTCTTGGCTCCGTGCCATAAATAGAGTATTGATAATTTTTGCACTTACAGGTCCATGGCAAGTAAACATTTTTAACAAAGTATTGCTATTATGTACAAATTTGTACCTTTTGGGTGGTTGAATTAGGGTTATTTGTTTTGTCATATCCCGCACTTTTATATACAAAATATATGTAATACAGCTTATAGATTATAAGTAATAAACCTAATAGCACTAGAGTTAGTAAAATGAATACAGCATTTCCATCAGTCGTCCTGCACGCTGCTGCAAGAGAAAATAAACTTGTTTCGGTGGGGTGAGGCGGAACAGGTTAACCCATTTAAAATGAAGAAAAATCCATCGTGCCCTAATTCTCTGTGTTTTGCACCACTGCTATCAGTAGCTTCCCAGGCAAGTGGGCCATGAGCTTTACTTAGAGTCTTAGACACAGTGCCGATGGATGGTAAATTGACCACCACAGGCTGTCCAGCTGTAATGTTGTTGGACATCCTTTTTTACCTGTAGGTTGAGCATTAAGCTCAGCTTTCACAAAGAATGCTGGGCTTACAGGCCTTTCAGTAGGCCCATAACTATTATTTAATTGAGGGAGTACTTTGGGAAGTTGTCTGTCCCATTGACCCTTGTGTGGGTTGAGCTCTTTCTTAACAAGCGAATAGCTCTTTCATCATCCCATTTCTCATTTGATTTGGGATAGTATGGGATGTGGAATACCCACTGGATTCCTTCTTGCTTTGCCCAGTCTTGCACTTTTTTACATGAGAAATGTGAGCCGTTATCATTCTGGATAATAACAGGAGTAGGTAGATGTGAGAACCAAAACAATAGTCCTTGCACTACACTTCGCCCCTTGGCTTTCCTACACTTAGTTGTCCCAAGCAAGGCAGAGACCCCTTCCACTCCTGTGAGGATGTACTGATATCCTGCAGAGGATCTGAATGGCCCCATATAACCAATCTGCCATGTAGACCACAGAGTTTTCCCCTCTTTGATATGCAGAGCTGGAACTTTAGCAGGATGATCTGCTTGCAACCTTAATGTGCACTGGAGACATTCTATGAGAATAGTTGCACAAGTTTTCCCGTTTAGGGCTCATCCCCTAGTCTGTGCAGCAAAGTGAAGCACTTCCTTATGCGTGTGACCTGAGTTTTGATGTAACCATTCTCCCAACAGATACCACTCTGGATCTAGGGTGATTTTTCTCATTTTAGTCAACTCATTACCTTTTGATTCCACGTTGTGGCTGGTTGATTATCCTTAACAGGAGCTTTTGCCCATCCCATTTAAATGGTGTTTTTCTTGCTATAACTAGCAATAGCTGCCAATCCTGTTCTCTCCAAACTGGAGAGAACTACTTCCCAGTTAAGAGCTTCCCATCCACAAAGCCATTGTGTGGCACCAGCCCACACAGCAGAGGAGCCTACATAGACAACCCTTGCTCCATTTTGTGTAGCTAAAACTACTGCTCTTAACTCTCCTGCTTGTGCATTGCCTTCACCTTCTTCTGTTACTTCTTCACCAGTGGTAATATTTAATGCAACACCCTTTTATAGCTATTTACCATTTAGCCTTTCTGCTAAAGCATCTCTAAACCACATGTTTCTGTTGGGGTTCCATTGAAGAGGAGTGGTATGTTCAGAATTGCTGAAGGTTTAAGAGGTTGTCCCAATGCTAATGGGTCTGTTTTTACAGGCATCTGCAGTTTGGAAACCTTAGTATACCCTTCAGTTAACTGCATATTTTTTGCAACACCTGTTAGGAAGGCATAGCATTTTGTGGTAGTGTGGTTTGGTGCAATTCTTTCTGGGGGAGCAGTCCCCTTTAGGATTGCTTCTAGTAAATGAAACAGTCCTCTAGGATGCACAGGTTGTCCCTGATGCATTTTCTCAATCTGTTTATTCGGATGGGAATATTTTGGCTCTTAGTTCTGTTTACCTTCTTTTTCCCCTTCCTTAAGTTTGAATCAGTTGTGACCCACTCGTCCTGGCTAGTGTCTGATCCGGAGTCGGAACTCGACTGACCAGTTACTTCCGGGCTCCGGCCCTTTTCCGTTGGGGTCCGTCCCCGCCTACTTCCGTCCCGCCTGCTTCCGTTGCGGGCGGGCTGTTCTCCCCTTCTTGGCTCGCCCCGCCTTCTACTCGCGGAGGCGCCTTTGGTGAAATGGCCGCTCTGATCGGTCCTCAGCGCCTCACTCGGGCCTCCTTCCCCTGTCCGGTCAGGCCCATTGGTTCTCGGCCCCTCACTCGCGCGTCCCTCCCCTGTCCAGTCACTCCCATTGGTTCTCGACGCCTCACTCGGGCTGGGGGCACCCTCGGCCCGCCCTTCCCCTTGCGGCTCAGCGCCATTTTGAGGGGCAGAGGGTGGTGGCCTGGCCCAGACGTCCCCAAGCTCTGACTTCTTTTCAATGTTCCTAGCTTCCCCGGCTAGCTCGCTCCAAACAGATTTCGGCCGTTTCTGCTCCTCTGTAAGCGGGACGGGGTTGGGGGATGGAGGGGATGTATCACCCTCTTGCAGACCTTTAGGCTCAGTAGAATTGCCATCATCTGGGGGGTGCAAAGTCTGTGCGGCTGCCCCGACTCCCAGTTTTGGGGTGGCCAACAAACAGTCCCTCACTGCCACCCAGGTCTCCTGCTCTTTTATAGCTTTCTGCAAAGCCTGTACAACTTTTCCCCAAGCCTTAAGGTTTTTCCCACAACCCAAAGACATCATCTCCTCTGCTAACGCCTTAGTACATTTGTCCCACACTTTAGGGACACACTTCAGGGACTTCAGAATATCCACCGGCTGGTCTATAACCTTAATTTTTAAAAGCCTCGCAACAGCGAGAGTAAAATCTTTTGGCTTACAATCAATACCCCAATGCTTATGTAATTGTGATACGACCTTCATGAGGGCCTCCATCCTCCTTGTTGCTCTGGTAGCCTCCTCTCCACCGGGCTGGTCCACTCGCTCCGGCCGCCGTTCACCCGTCCAGGCGATGACTTCCGGGGTTTTTGCACCACTTGTTGCCGTTCAAGCGGCGTGGCGACCTGGTTCAGGAACAGCACGGCGACCACCCCCAGGCCGCTCTGACCATCAGCTCACTAACACCAATGTGGTGGACGGCAAATGGCATTTATTGATGGGTAACAAGGTGTTACATAGCTAAGGTTTACAACGTCACATCCGTCTGCTTACATCATAAACTAAATGCTATTGGCTATTAGGGGCCCTATCTTTCTGTACAGCACGATATCTTCCAGCCGCCGGACCCTATCTGCAACACCATGCACATCATTTGCTGCAGGACTGTGCCCTTTTTTCCTGCTTCTTGGTCATCCTTCTTTAGCATAGAAAGCCAGCGGCTTCTCCACTTCACAGCTAGGTTACGTGGAGTACAACACATAGGATTGTGCCCACAATCGGAAGGCTTCCCTGTTTCTTCTTGGAGCAGCATTCCTCTACTTGGGAGCAGTTTATTACAGATTTCTTGCCCAAAAGAAAGTCTGAAAAAGCCAGCTCTCCAGGGTGCCACCTTGAAGTCAACTGTCCCAGACAGTAGCCTCGCGCTTAGAGTACAAAACCGCACGGCTGCAGGCTATTTGGAGCCTTCCATGGGGGCCTTCTGTGCAATGATGTATGGATGTCTTTGATGTGTGAGCATCCACACCACACAGACAGGCAGCCCTCAGAGCCCACCTGCTTTGTGGTGCCTTTTTCCCAATGGACAGAGGCAGTGACGGGGGGGACAATACTTTGAACTGCTTTACAGCCGTTCTTGGATCTCTTAAAGACTCCAAGATTCAGTGACAGCTTCCCCACAGTCTAGCTTTCTCCATAAACCACCCAGGCCCCAGACACTCCTTGCACGCCTTCAGCGTCCTCTTTCAGTGTTCTGCCTGGATCCACAGACCACAGAGAGAACGGCATGGTTTAATTATTTAATTCCTCAGAACGCATCCTCACGCTGCAGTGTGGGCAGCTTCAGCAGGTACCTGCAGCTGCACTCTTCTGGCTCTGCTTCAAACAGATGTGGAAAATGGGGTGCTGTCTTCAGCCACAGATCTTCCACAGGGCCCCGTTCACTGAACCACAACTCCTAAGGAAAAATAAAAAAAAAAGTGATAGCTGAGAAGAACAGGAGAGCCCCGGAGCTGTAACTGCTGTCTGGAAAAGGAAGCACAGCCTCTCGTGGGAGCTTGTTCCTTCCCCCAACCCTCTTGCCATACTGCAAAAGCCCATGAGGGAGGGCAAGGAGAGGGAAAGCAAGTGACGACTGCTAGGCTCCCACAGCTGCCTTAAGGGAGAGGCAAAGATTCAGCTTCACCTCTCCTCAGCACAGCAGAGATGCCGCAGAGGAGCAGCTGCAGTGCCTGCTGCTTCCTCAGGTGCCCTTCCAGCCCTGCCTGCGTGAGACACAGCGCAGCTGCCACTGCCCTCCTGCTGAGGGGCTCCCCAAGGGCTGTCAGAGCCTGCTCTTGAGGCTCTCTTGGGTGCTGGCCCTACATCCACCTGCTGCAGTGCTCTTGGTGCCACCTTCTCCTAGGGCATGCTGCTCCTCTGCCCAGGAAGCAACTCAGAGACAAGGAACATCAACTTACGGTGCTCATCTCCAGCCATGTCTTCTCCAGAAGGTTGCCATGCACCTTAGAGGCTTGGAGGGCCTGGTTGAGGCATGCAAGGCTCTCTGCTTTGTTCCCCAGCACATGGAAAAGGTAGGCTCTCAGGTGTTGGACTCTGGGGTAGAAGACGGGGCATGCAAAGCAGCGACAGAGAACCTCTTCTGCAAGCTACCGAGAGAACAAGGGAGAGGAACGTCAGGATAAGGCATGGAGCTCCACTGCAGCACCTGTTCCCCAAGGAGAAAAGCAGCCACAAAGCAACCAGGAGTGCACAGCTGGCAAGGCAGGCAAAGTGCACAAAGCTCTGCGGAGCCACAAGCCCTCCTTTAGAGCAGGCATTACAGCAGGAGGCTTTTGCCATGGTCTTCTCTTAAGCCACTCTGCTCTGCCTGTGCCCTGGCTCCATCCCATCACGGCTGCTTCCACCCGGCCTTGTTAGGCCACGGCAGCTTTCCCTGCACCCCCTCACAGCACATGCCCTTCCTCCTTGTCCCTCACCCTTAGAGCCCCTCGGCTTCTCTCATGGGCCCTCGACAAGCTGTGCTCCAGATCATTCTTCAGCACCAGGGTGTAGCACTCCAGCATCCGCGTGCGGACTTGGGTAGCCAAAAAGGAGCTGTCGGCTCTCTTCAGCAGCCACTTGGCCTTTTCAAAGGGCTGCTGGAAGCTGTCCCACTGCCCAAGCCTCGCAAACCTACAGAGAAACAGGCACACATTGTGCATTGTGTAGAGACGAGCAGGAATTGGGCTCTCTTCTGGGCTCTCTCCCGGCCATCTTGCTCCCAGTGCAAAGCCTCTCCCCACTAGTCCTTTTCATCTCCAGGGACAGCCGCCTTGTTGGACACAGGACGAGTGACATGAAAAACCCACAGCTCCCACCTCCCCCATGAGAATCACTCACTGCTGGGGGCCTCTTGCCACTCCACTCAGAGCAAGTGTGTAACGTACCAAAGAGCCAGGGACGAATACAGCCGCAGCAGGATGCTATTCTGAGACTTGAGGGTGCAGTTGTCTTTATTCTTCTCTATGAATCTCCAGCACTCCTCAAATGACTTGTACTCCCAGCCTGTGTAATACAAACATATCTCAGAGAAGCAGCACTGCCCTCCGCTGCCTTGCTTTTCCTCAGGCCCTCATAGTAGGAGAAAGCTCAAGCACAGCTGGCCCATTTTAGGATTGGGAAGCACTCAGAGGGCAAGCAAAAACTAAGAGGAGCAATGCAAGGCCTGGAGCTCTCCCCCAGCTCCTCAGGGCTATTCAATCTTCACATCAGTGTCCTTTTAAGGAGCAGCTTGCTAGCACCAACCGAGAGCTGTTGCCATTGATCAGCAAATTAGAGTGACTGCAGTGCATGGGCTCCAAGGGACCTCCTGGTCAGGCACACACGAGCACAACTGTGCCCGCTTCCCCAGGAGCCAGAGCAGAGGGAGCCTGAGAAGAATTTTCAGAAGGGAGAACCTCCCGAAACACACCAAGCAAAGATGGGAATTGCAAGCATTTTGACCTTTACTCTGGGATCATCTGTATACAATGCAGAAAAAGAGAGAGGAAGCGGGAGAGGGAAGGAAAGAGAGACACCCACAGAGCCAAATGGGCAAGCACACTGCTGAAGGAGCCAAAGGATTGCTTGGAGCCTCTGGGCTCAGTGTTGTATCAGGAGAAAAGCCATTTCTGCAAGCCTCCTGCCTCTCTGCAGACCTCCTCACTGAGCACTTACCAGCATAAAGCAGGAGGTCGAGGCAGCAGGAGAAGAAGCAGGCCTGCCCAGAGATCCTGTGCTCTCCAGCCACCTGCTTCTCTAGCCTGGAGAGTACTTCTGCACACTCTGGGTACCTGCGTAGGAACACAACGAGACTCCATGGAGCACCTCCTTGGTGTGGCATCCAAGCCAGCACCTCCAAATGCTTCCCATTCCCCTCCCATCTTCCCGCCCTTTCCCTCCTTTGCTCTTTCTGCCAACTCCATTGGCCTTTGCAGTGACCCCCTGACACCGCGCAAGGGCAGGGTGTGCAGCAGCAGGATTACCTCATCTGCAGAAAGAGCGCGGTGAAGAGCGGGTTGAGGACCTTGGAGTCCAGGTCGGGCTTCTCCAGCTCCATGCTCAGGCTCATGGCGCGATAGCCTGGCGAGACAGAAGCAGACTCGCACAGGCTCTCTCTGCAGAGAGCTCTTCTCACAGGGAGTGCGGGCACTACCTACCGACGGTGACAGAGAGGGGCAGATTTCCCAGGCTGAGGTTCAGATGGGACAGGGCCTGGGCCCTTTCCGCAGCACTGAGCACCCCTCCTTCAAAAGGCTCCACGTCAGCGCTGAGCCGCACGGCCGCCCACCCATACTGCAGCCACTCATCCAGGCTGCCCAGCTCCTGGCAGTGCTGCGCGTGCTCCATGTAGGACCGCAGGATCTGAAATGGTCCAAAGAGGTGAGTGTGCAAAACACTAAATCTCCCCAAGGGGATTCTCTGGCCTAGGGGACACAGGCCATGAATCCAATGGGCGCTTTCTCTCTTCTCTTTTACTCACAAGCCTCTCACCCAAGAGTTGGTCTCAGATGACCAACTCTTCTTATGCTCTTCTGATTATGGCCATGTCACGACAAGGGCCACAGAGTGCTTCTAAACACTAGGTTTATATAAATGGTCACAAGGAAATCCCACAGTACAGAAACTGGTTACAATCAGGAAACCAGTCCCATGGGAGGAGCAACCCAAACCAACAACACCCATGCCTCCTAGAGGCTTGCAAAAAAAAAACCTCAACCATGTGGCCATCCCCGTGGCATTTGGCCTCTTCTTGCCAGCAGGGCAAAGGAGCTCTGTCAGAAACACGTCTGCTATTGCTGCAGAGAGACAGCACTCACGTGACTCGCGTGCGCAGACTCCACGTCCGCGCGGAGCTTCATGCGCGCTGCCAGGCGCGAGAGCCTCTGCCCGCTGGACGTGTTCCGCTGGCTGAAGAGCTGCCGCAGGAGGGCAAGGCAGCGGCTCTGCCGGAACAGCCAGGGGAGCCTCTCCCTCCTGCCGCACAAGAGAAGCTGCTGGGCCCAGCTACGAGCTACAGGGGGCTGAGTGAAGGGGCCAGGGGCAGCCGGGGAGCACAGGAGGCTGCTCAGGCAGGCAGGGCTTGTGGGAGGGGGGTAATAAGCAGCACCGGGGAAAGATGACTGCTCACAAGGACGTGCTGGCACCACGGCGCAGGGAGCAAAAGGGCTGCTGCATGGCAGCCTGGTCACTGGCTACTGCCTTTGCAGCCTCTACCCCGGCTAACAGCTCCCTGCTCTCACCCACACCATCCCGAACACCCAGCACAGGCCACCCCACCATCCATCAGCCTCCAGGGCCTTCTGCACCTTTCCCCATGCTAAGAGCTACGCTCTGCAGTGAAGCTGAGGCAGGTGTGGGCCAAGGGCCTCAGGCCAGCACGGAAATGGCTCGTTCTTGCCTTCCCTTTCCCGTCAGGGTCTTACCCTGCTTCTTGAGGGGTGGAGGAGTCTCTGCTCTTCCTATAAGAGCCATGGGGTGACTTCTCCAGCAGAGACTTGAAGAAGACACCCGCCGAGGTGACTGGGAATTTCCTCTTCAGCAGGCTCAGTGCCTTTCTGATGGTCTTCTCTGCCAAGTCCATGCACCCCATATTGTAGCAGACCTGCATGGGAGAAGGGCTGTAAGGACAGTCCCAAGGGGCTCCCACTGAGGACACACCAACTTTCAAGGCTGTGGCTGATTCAGGGCCAAGGGCCTTGACTGCCTTTGGCTGGAGGGCGAAGGGCTCACAGAAGACACTGTGCAGAGCAGCCGCCCGTGCCTCCAAATGCCAGGAATGTCCCCACAACCGCCCCAGGGCCCCCAGGAGGCTGTGCAAGTCCTCCCGCCAGCAGAGCCCTCAGGTCCTCTCTGTCACTTTACCTCCCCTTTCAGGCTGAGGAAGGCGGCTTCTTCAAAGCTGGCCAGCCCCTTGCCTTCCTTACTCAAGGAGCTCCTCAGGGCCTCGGCTTTCTTCAGGCTGGTGAAGGCCTTTGGACAATCACACGGAGAGCAGGTGAGCGTCGGTGCGGATCCTGCATGAAGCCCCACCACTGCCACCTGCTTGCCTCCCGCATCTCTCTGAGGACGGGTCACCTCTGCCCCAGCAATGCCCACCCTCACACACAGCACAGCACTCCTTGCAGGTGCACCTCGTGCCAAGGTCGTGCTCCTCTTGCCACAGGAGAGGCAAGCAGGAGGAAGAGCCTGGGTCTGAGCACAGTCATTCATGCCCAGGTGCCACAGAGGCCTGTCCTTTCTCAAGGGGGAAATGGGCTTGCCCAGGGCAAGGCAACTGGGAGGACTCCATGTGCAGGGGGCTCTGGCAAGCAGGCCGGCTCACCAGGTAGTTGTTGGAGACGTGCAAGTAGGCAGCAGCACTCTCCAGCAGGTAATAAATTGCCCTGGCATCATTGCCCATTTCCAGGTGGTGGTGAGCCAAGGGCACGAGCACCAAGTCCACAGTGGCCTTGCATTCACAGGAGCAGGTGGCACTGGGCATCTCTTTGGTCTTGTTGGGCACCGTCGGCTCTGTCCTGGCCATAAACTGTTCTGTGGTTCTGTTTGGAGACAAGATCACAGAGAAAGAGGAGACACGCTAGCATCACCTGCCCTGCTCTGCCTGCCTCGAGGAAGAGCACGTCCTAGCGCACCTGACACTCGCATTCTCCAGGCACATGGAGGACAAGAAGGTGCTCAAGAGTAGTCAGCATGGATTCACCAAGGGAAAATCTTGCCTGACTAACCTGATAGCCTTCTATGATGAAATGACCGGCTGGATAGACGAGGGGAGAGCGGTGGATGTCGTCTATCTCGACTTCACCAAGGCTTTTGACACCGTCCCTCACAACATCCTCCTGGGCAAGCTCCGGAAGTGTGGGATAGATGAGTGGACAGTGAGATGGATTAGGAACTGGCTGGATGGCAGGGCCCAGAGAGTGGTGATCAGCGGTGCAGAGTCTAGTTGGAGGCCTGTGGCTAGTGGGGTCCCCCAGGGGTCAGTCCTTGGTCCAGTCCTGTTCAATTTATTCATCAATGACCTGGATGAAGGCACAGAGTGCTCCCTCAGCAAGTTTGCTGATGATACCAAACTGGGAGGAGTAGCCGATACCCCAGAGGGCTGTGCTGCCATCCAGAGGGACCTGGACAGACTGGACAACTGGGCGGTGAAAAACCTCATGCAGTTCAACAAGGCCAAGTGCAAGGTCCTGCACCTGGGGAGGAATAACCCCAGACACCAGTACAGGCTGGGGACCGAGCTTGTGGAGAGCAGCTCTGCGGAGAAAGACCTGGGTGTCATGGTGGACGACAAGTTGACCATGAGGCAGCAGTGTGCCCTCGTGGCCAAAAAGGCCAATGGGATCCTGGGCTGCATTAAGAAGAGCGTCTCCAGCAGGTCGAGGGAGGTGATCCTGCCCCTCTACTCAGCCCTGGTGAGGCCGCATCTGGAGTACTGTGTCCAGTTCTGGGATCCACAGTACAAGAGGGATGTGGAGCTGCTGGAGAGAGTCCAGCGCAGGGCTACAAGGATGATCAGGGGCCTGGAACATCTGCCCTATGAGGAGAGGCTGAGGGAGCTGGGCCTGTTCAGCCTGGAGAAGAGAAGGCTGAGAGGGGATCTGATCAGTGTATATAAATACCTCAAGGGAGGGAGTGCAGAGGACGGTCATGGTATCTTTTCAGTGGTGGCCACTGATAGGACTAGAGGAAATGGCCGGAAACTGAAACATCAAAAATTCCATAGGAACTTAAGGAAAAATTTCTTAACAGTGAGGGTGACAGAGCACTGGAACAGGCTGCCCAGAGAGGTTGTGGAGTCTCCTTCTCTGGAGATCTTCAAAACCCGCTTGGATGCAGTCCTGTGCCACGTGCTTTAGGTGTCCCTGCGTATGCAGGGGGGTTGGACTAGATGATCTCTAGAGGTCCCTTCCAACCCTAAGCATTCTATGATTCTATGATTCTATGATTCTAGCACTGCAATGCCCAGCTTGCAGCAGGGCTCTCTTACAGCCAGAAAACCCTAGGATGCCAGGGCTGCTGCACCACAATGGGACGGTCCTCACTGTGATCCCCCCGGCTTCCTCAAGCCATCACATCCCAGCTCCCACCCAGCAGGCTGGCCCTTTCCTCGGCTGGGGTCACAGCCAGTAGGCAAAGCTGGGAACTCCAATGCCCCGCTGGAGACCCTGAGGCCACTGACTTCCACTAATAATCAAATGCTGCTCTCCTCACCGTAAGGTCTCATCCCAGAAGCTCATTTTATTCTGCTGGGATCCTGCAGGATCTGCAAACAAAGCGTGAGTTAAATATTCCCTCAGTTCTCAAGGGGCACAAGTTGCATCTTGCATAATCTGTCAGCAAGAAAGGAGAGCCACGGCATGGACGGCACCTCCTTTCCTGGCCACTTTTCCCCAAGATCTCCCTTCTCTGCAGGTGTGTTATGTTTTGGGCAAGGGTAGCGCACCCATCAGGAAATGCACCTTGACCTGCTGGGCTGCGGGGTGCACCCCAAGGCTCTTGTCACTGCCGGGAGAGGGGCTGCTCTCTGGTGATTCGAGGGAAAGGCACGAGGGTGCCCAAGGGGACAGATGCTCTCTGCTCTGTGCACAGCATGCCTTGAGCTGTGCAGCTGTGCTCAGGGGAGGACTCAGCTAGTCTTGGGAAAGCATGTGCACGGCACTGAAAGCACCCCTGTGTTTCGGAGAACTGCTTCTGCAGACACGGCTGGAGACAGAGGAGCACCCCCAGGAACAGTGCAAGCACCGTGGGAAGGCCCAGGCTGCAGAGCACGCAGGCAGCATACCCGTAGTGGCAAGGAGCTCATCCCCCACGGTCTCCACGTTTGTCCAGCTGGCAGGACAGCCTTTGCCAGCATCGTTGTCCCAGCTCTCTCCCTCCTGGGTGCTGCTGACGGCCAAGTGGTGGAAGGCCACAAAGTCCCCTCCGCCGCAGCACTGGCACTTGTGCGCCTGCTCCTCCAGGAAGGCTGCGCACTTGCGGTGCATGGCCGCCCTCTGCGCCTTGGGCCACAGCTCGTAGGCGGCCTCCCGCAGCAGCGGCGCGCGGAAGGCCAGGACGTCAGCCTGCAGCTCCTCGCTCTGCTGCTCCTCTGAAAGGCAACGGGGTGCTGCAACAGCCAGAGCTGGGGCCACGGCTCAGGGCCGTCACAGCCAGCGCATGAAGGACGGGGAGCCCTCGGCGGGGATCCTTGGCAGGAAAGCAGCGCTCCTGCACTCAGTGCCCCGCCGCACTCGAGCAAAAGGGTCCCCTTGCCTCGCTGAGACTAGCATGGCCCATGCAACAGGCTGCTGCTCTGCTCTGCGTCCCAACAGACAGCAGTCAGCTGCACTGCAACCATCAGCACAAGGAAGCCTCAGACAGCTCCTGCTTTGCAATCTCTGAAGAGCAGTCCCTCCCTGCTATGCTCCCCATCCCAACCCAACCCCAACAGTGAGGCTGCCCTGGCCATTACACACGGCCAGAGGGGCAGTGCGCCGTGCCCTGCGGAGCCCCAGCAGGAGCAGTGCCAGGAGCAGCAGAAGCCCATGGTGCTCCTGGGCTCCTCTTATCACCACTTACCTTTCTGTTCCTCCTGAGTTGTGGCAGACCACTTGAGGGAAACACTGCTGTCTTCTGCCACCGTTTTGGAATTCTGCCACCTCAAGATGTTGCTTTTCACCAACATGGTCAGGATCTGATTCATCTTGGCCCTGGTCCACTTGGGAAGGATGTGGAACAGCAGCTCCGTGGTGAACATCGGCCCAATGATGGCTGCACACTTCAGAACCATCCGTTCTGAGAAATTCATGCTGTCCAGCTCAGTCAGCGCAATCCCTGACAAAAACAGGACAGGCATCTGTCTCCTGCCCTCTCCCAAGGCTGAGCCCAGCGAGGCTGCATTCTCTTCAATGCAGGAAGCACTGGCATTTAGCCTTGCTTCCTTGGGACCAAACCCATTGGTCAAGGGCAATGCAAGGCACACATCTTGAACACGGCGCAGCTCCCCTGCAATCACACGGAGCAGGGACCGGGGAAAGGAGAAACCCCCGAGCGAATGCTGCAGGTACAGCAGGGCTCAGCCCCTCACCTTTCAGGGTGGGTGGAAGCACGGTGTGCTGCAGGTTCACATCAGCTTTGATGGTGCACACCCTGCAGTCCTGGCGCATGCTGGACCTTCTGGATGGGCCGACACGAGGAGCCTCCATCACAGAAGCTGAGCGGAGCAAGAGAGCAGGATAAAGCGGTTATCACGAGGGAGACCCTTCGTCCCGCAGCTTGAGCTTGTGAGGATTACGGATCTTCCCTCCCTCCATCCTCCTCTCTTTCGCATTCACCCCCAGCAGGGCTTAGAGCAGCCGAGGCCTGGCAGCAGCAGGATGAATCCTGCCATGTTTGGCTGCAGGGCTGCAGACAAGGGAAACTGCAGCCACGGGACTCGCAGCACTGCTCCAGGTATGAACCACCTCAGCTCATGCTCGTTCCTGACCAAAGCAGGGCTTAGCTTAGTGCCAGGGAGCACCTCTTCTCGCCATTTGACATTTTCTGCCACATTGGCATTGCTGTTGACCCTCTCAAAGCCACCCCAGTCCCCAGCATGTGCTTGGCCTATTGCAGCAGCAAGGCACACAGGAACCCACACCTGATGGAGACCAGGCTCTGGACTCCTGCCCCATCTGGCCGTGCCAAACTCACAGGGGAACACGACAAGAAGGGGCAGTGGAAGATGGACCACACCAACTAGGCAGTCAGACACAAAGGTGCTTACTGAAGAGGGTCTCCCACTTGGCCTCCGTTCCATCATCCTTCCGTAGGGGACGGAGCAAGAGCATGTTGTGCTCGTGGAGGTAGCGCAGCAGTTCCTCACAGTAGTAGGGCATCCCACTGCTTCTCTGCATCAGGAACCTGGAAAGGAGCAGATGCAGCTGGGAGTGACACAGGCAAAGGAAGGCAGGACCCTCCTCAGAGCAGCCTCTTCACCAGCTGTGACTCCCCCTGTCTTTGGCACGTGAGCTGTCCTGAAGACACAGCGCTTGCTGAAAGCCACAGAAAAAACAGAGCTCAGCGGCCCTGCCTGCCACTTACGTCTCTAGGTCATGGGGCACACTGACCACTCCGAGGTACTGGCAGGCTTTCTGCACGACTGCTGCAGGGTTCAGCTCCTCCAGATGAATACAGGTTGTTTGCTGCAACTTCATGATGTCTGCTGCAGCTTTGCAGAGCCTCTGTCCTCTGCAGGGATCAGGAGCAAAGCCCATGACCATAAAACTTGGGACGTCTCTGAGCACGTGTGACATAACAGCCCAGGAGGAAGAGTCGATGTGGTGCGCGTTGTCAACAAGAAAGAGGATGTTGTCTTCAAAAGTCTGAAACAAACAGGTTATTCAAGCTGGATTCTGAGCAATTCTCATGCATCTTCACTGGGAGGGACTTTGGCCAGCCCCTCTCCAGACAGAGAACGCTCTGCAGCCTCTTTCCTCTCCCTAGCTACTTAGCGGTTCAGTATCTCCCCAACTCTTTCTTTCTCTGAGACTTGAAGGTCTCTCGGACAAGGGGGTGCAGAAAGACTCCATTCCTCCTCCTGACTACGAGTCCTCTGTCTTGACAGGAGGAAAGTTACCCGGGGGTTGGCACGGGACGTTTAGCCTCTGATGGGCAATGACTCCAGTACATCATCCTCCTGCCACCTCCCAGCACTCTGCTGCAGAACCCTCAACCTGTTGGCTTGCTTTCCTTCTCTGGTCCGTGAGGGAGAGAATTGGTCACCTTCTGCAGCACTTTCTTAAAAGCCAGCTCCTCTTCTACTGCCCTTTGAGCGCCGCTCATCTGTGAAACCTCTGAGACGGGGAACTGGCCAAAAAGCACAGGCACAGAGAAACAGCCTTTCAGGGCATTTCAGCAAGACAACCCAGCACGCAAGCCCAACCGAACAAAACGGTGCTGCCCTCAGCCTCTTAGCTCTCCTCCACACAATGGGGAGGAGACAGTGTGGACGCCAGCTTGAGCCTAGAGAAGAGCTCCTGCTGAGGCTCTCTGGCAGAGGGCTTCTAGCCAGTGTGTTGGAAGTGAGGGAGGAAGGCAGAGGGTGGCAAGAGGAGAAGAGCTTGTTTCCTCACAGTGGGTATTCTGGGATGGGGTAGAGCGCTCAGGCAGTGGCGAGCTCAGCAGTAGCTCATAAGCCCCATCTCAGAGCCTCTCTGCAATGGCCTTTCCAGGCCGCTGAACTGCCAGCAGCAGCCTGGCACTTGAACTCACTCCAAACAGGGAGCTGCACGCTGGGACTACACCAGCTGTGTGCTATCCCCCGGCTCTTCCACCAGAAGCTAAGGCCACTGCCTAGGAGAGCAGCCAAATTACCAATGCCGTGGGACGTCTCACAAGCAGACCTTGGCCCTGGCCAGAGAGGGCTCTCGCTCTCACCTTCACCAGGAAAGGGGCATTGAGGAGGCAGTAGCTGCTCTCTTCCAGGACTCCTTTGAGCTTCTCCTGAAGGAGATCGACCCGGATTACAAGATAGAGACTCAGTGTGAGTTTTCCATCTTGCTCCGTTTATTAACCCACGTATGTGAACATTTATACCCTACAGGTATCCAGGGGCTTTCCCAAGCTCACAGGATTGGCTGTTGGCTGTTGCTTAGCAGATTGCTAAACTGCATTTGCATGGCCCAATCACAAGCCTCCTTCCTTAACCGGTACGGGCAAGTTTCAGCAAGTTGCTTGCTTAGAAACAGCAGCTTCCTTATTTCACCTTGGTCAAGCACAGATCATTGCCACCCCCCTGTACATTACTTGACAAGGCACGGGTTGTGTATCCCAAGATGTCCCTGATCAGCCAGCCACTCTTCCACATTCTCCTGCAGTACGAGTTGCCTGGCGCTGCAGGATTTGCAGGCCTGCAGACCCATTGCCATGGCCAGCATCACTCGTACGACGGAGTAGTCCTGCTTCAGGCTGAGCTCCGTCAGCTCCACAGCCACTACCCTGCTGCGCAAAAGCAAAAGGCACCGAGATTCAGACAGGCCCCCAAGAGTCCCAGACCTCTAAAGCAACACTCTTAGGGAGAGGCACAATGTGGGGCTGAGAACAAGGGCACTCTGGACATACAGCCCCAGGCCAGCCCCTCAGTGCTTGCAGCATTTGTCAGGCAGGCCACTTGGGCTTCTTCCCTTCAATCTGCAGCTGCAGGAAATGCCATGGGCTCAGGCTCTACTTCGCTTTGTGCCTGGCCCAAAGCTCAACAGCAGGGGCTGCAGAAGGCCTCAAGACCTAGGAGGGGAGCACGCGGCTGCTCTGCTCCCAGGCGCACGGAGACGTTGCCTTATGAGGGCTGCTAGAGCCCAAGGGCCAGGCACACTGGCAGGGGACCTTGAGGATCCTGTGAGTATCAGTAGGAAGGCAGGGGAGGCAATGCACCCACACTGCTCAACTGCACTCACCTGTGCCCAGCAGCCCGACTTAAATTGGCAAGCTCAGCGAGTAAATGGCTCTTTCCAGAGCCTTTCATGCCCTCAAGTGCCAGGATGCAGCTTTCCTTCCTAGCCACGTAGCCTTGCACATAGCTTCGAAAGAGGGCAATCTCCTCCCGGCCTGCAAAGGCAAGCAAGAGAGCAGGCAGTTGCAGCAAGCTCAAAAGCAAAGAACCGTTGGCACCCTTCCCTCTTGCCACCATGGCACATGCCCTCCCTCCCTGCCTCCCCATTTCCTCTGTGGGACTAGCTGGTCTCAAGGGCAGGAGATGGGCGTTCAGGAGACCAAGGTGTTCTCTACCTACCGAGCAAGGGGGAATTCTTGGGCCTCTCCTTTTTGAGCTCCATGCCAAACATGCTAGCAGGAGAAAGAGAAAAAATAAAGTCAATTGAGTAGGCAGAAGCTGGAGGGTGTAGTGTCACGCATGGAGCTGTGGGTGTGCCCTTGGGTGCCCACTCTTCTTTGCAGTGGCCTCGTGTGCTGCCCACACTCCAGCAGTTGTTCCTGCCAACTGCTTCCCTGGACTTTGCTCACAAGGAGCAACTTGGAGAAGCAGGGCCTTACAGCAGATGCTGCAAAGGTGAAGACGAACAAGAGAAAAAAACTATCTGTTCAAGCCAGGATAACATTCAAATGCAGCAAGCACAACAGGCGGAAAGCACCTGCTACCTGGAGAGGGGCTGCAAGGCCCTGTGTGCCTACAGACACCCACCAGCCTTCTCCATCCCTACGGCATCACTCCTAGTCTCCTAAGAGCAGGAGACCCATGGGTAGGCAGGCCAAAAGCAGAGCCTTGTCCTGGCTTTCTATGTTCTCAACCCCAGGGACGGAGGCCCAGGCAGGGCCCAGCTTGCTCTCTTTCTGCACAGCTGCTCTGTGCTGACCAAGAGTTGACCCATGACTCCACGTGCCCCCAAGCAGCCTGCTCAACAAGGACACTCACAGCTCCTCCGAGATGCCCAGATATTGATGGATGGGGCCAGGATCAACAACGCCCTTCATCTTCACCTCGGGCAGCTCCTTGAAGCAGCTATGGGGCAGCTGAGAGGCAGCGTAGGTCGCTGTGTCGCATGACACTACCCCAGGATAGCACTCCATCAGCCGGGCTGCCAAGTTCACCTTCTGGCCGATGACTGCCACAGAGAGAGAGCGCACATCGACATGCTTAGGAGCCCAACCCACTGCAGCCTCCAGGGCCAACGGCTGCCTGGCCTGCAGCACAGGCAAGCCCCCGACCCCTGGGAGCGCAGCGCAAAGGGCAGCAAGGCCCCATTCCCCCCACCACAGTGCCCCCGCTCTGCTCTGCCATCCCCGCTAGACCACAGGCCTGGCCCTAGGCCCGGCCCAGCAGACACGGGCCACGGGCTGCTCCCTGCCGCTCCGCCGCTTCCTTTGGCGCGCGGCTCTGCCTGCACAGAGCCCCCAGGCGCGCGCTCCTCGGGTGACCCAGTCCTACCTGTGTACTCGTGCCTCACGCGGTGGCCGACGACTCCACAGAACACCGTCCCGGTCGTGACCCCAACGGACACCGCCCTGGCACACACAGAGAGGGACAGGGATTCAGCAGGGTCCGGGCACAGCCCTGCCTGCCCACCTCCCTTCACGCCTGCCCACCTCCCTTCACGCCTGCCCACTCACTCGATCTTCGTGAACCTCGAGACGCACGCCTTGGAGATTCGGAGAGCACTTTCCAAGGCGTGGATGCTCTTGCTGGGCACCTTGTCTCCAGGGAGTCCAAACACACACAGCAGCGTGCAGCCCTGCCAAGGATGGAGGCAGCGCACCTTGAGACAAGGGCGACAGCAATCAGCTCTTTCCAAGTGATTCCAGGCTCCGTGGAGCCCAGTGGAGCTTCAGAGCAGCCTCAAGCAAAAGCCTGCTGATCCCAGCACCAAGGCAGAGCTGCTTTGCTTTTGCCCATTGCTCAAGAGGCAGAGCCACTTCCCTTTGCTTCGCTGCCCACACTTTTGTGGGGTGCACAGCTCCCCCACACTCACTTTGTCAAACAGGCAGATTTTGTTGATCTCGCCCTTGTAAGGACAGATGATATCCGATATAATGACGCTGCTGTCCTGGATCCCCTTGCACATGTGCTCTAAGCTGACGTCCCTTGCAAAGTGCAGCTTGACAAAGAGGCAGCTGATCGGACGCAGCTCAGATAAGCAGTCCAGCGTCTGTCCGTCATTGATGTGGAGGACAAGAGCAGGAGAGTTTCAGCAGCCGCCTCTGCCTGAGGCCCCGCTGCCTGCAGCAGTGACCAGGGCAGAGCGCACGGCTGGGCAGGAGCAGGTGCTGTCAGAGCAAGGAATAAATCCTCCCCTCTGGGCAAAGCCAGCATCAGCACAAGCAACACAATCCTGCAATGAATCACTAAGCAGAGAAATGACTGCCAGGAACACACCACCTTGCTACAGGTATGGACACAACAGGCCACCCTCAGTGATGCTCTTAGGAATCCAGGGGAAGCTCCTTCTTAGCCCACAGGCATGTCCAGAGCCGTAGCACTGGAAAACGCAGAGGGAAATCCACCTCCCACCACCCACCTCTCTCTGCAGGAGCACCGGGCGGGCAGGCTCCTGGCATGGGCCACTCAGTGCCCAATAGCCCCAGGCTCTCTCTAAGCCAGCCTTTTCTTTGCCTGCTTTCTCGAGAACTCCCTCTGTGCAGTGCACAAGCCCTCCTCCCCTCCCAAAATGCATCTCCCAGCAGCTCAGGCTTACCTTCCGCACAACAGTTGCTGGGATGTACTTGTGCAGCTGCTTCCCCAGAACATTATAAGGGGGTAGGGTTACAGCAGGCCTCAGGATGCCTAAGGGAGGAAGAGCCACGTGGTCACGGGTGCCATGGTGCCATGAGCCTGCCTAGGAGGGTGCTGGGAAGCAGGGGCTGGCACGGGAACGCAGGGAAAACAATTCTTCTCCACTGGCATCTCTGTTCCTCTTGCAGGTGCTCAGCCAGAGCAGCCCCCTTCTAGGAGGAGGGAGCAGCCAGCCCCTGGATGAAGCTCACAGGCATGAGCACTAAGCGCAAGCGAGAGAGGGCACAGGGCATTCCTCGCTGGCCCCTGGAGAAGCCCACCCCTATCTTTCTGGGTGGCCCCAGAAGAGCACAGAGTTGGCCCTTACCTGCCCGTTGAGGCACAGAGGAGTTCAGCCGGCCTCATTTCACTTGGGGCAAGATGTCTTCATATTCACCCTCAAACACCTGGTCCATGCCTGTAGCCTAAAGGCACAGAGAACAAAAAGGGCTCAAGAACAGCTCCATGACCCACAGAGGACGAAGGCCAAAGCCTTCCAGGTGCCCCGACCCCCTCCTCAAACCCAGTAAGCAGAGTCCAGTGCTATCCCTGAGATAGAAGGGCAATAGCTACAGCTCCCCATCTACATCAACACCTGCCACTCCATCCACCTTCATCTCCTCAGCCTTCTCACACCTTCCAAACTCAGGCCCACATCTAGGGCCTCCAAATTGCTCTAGAGGCCATCCCACCCACCTTCACTGCAAATCCATCAAGTCTCCTTGTCCTGATCCTGCTCAGGTCACAGAGCTCCCAGCAGCGGGCTGACAGGATAATGTCGCTCGCATTGGCAGCATGTTGGGCCTGCCAAACGTCATCCACAGCCTGGCCAAGGATCAGGAAGCGCCTCTCCTTTCCATCTCCCACAGTCACATAGGACATGTGCCCTGCGGAGATCCCTGTTGGGGAGAGACAGGCAGAGCTGAGGCACACAGCCTTTGCACCTCCCCAGCCCCCCACAGTTGGACTCTTCCCAGGCTCCATTGGAAACTCCACCATGGGCTCAGCACACTGGCACTTGTGCTCACTCTCTGCATGGTTTGCATGCAGGCAGCTCCTAAATGGCTGCCTGAGAACATACAGGGGCCTCCCACAGCAAAGACTTGCAGCCGCCCGAGCAGGGAGGGATCAGCACCTCTCCCCAACGCTGCAAAGTGCCCTGCGGCTCTGCACAGCCCCACGCACGCCTCTGCGCCCGCTGCAGCCAACCCAGCACTCCCCATACCTATCTTGAGGCACAGCTTCAGGCCCACATCTGTCTTCCGCACCCTGTACATCTGCTGGATCCGCTGGCTACACCTCAGCACCAAGCTGATGGTGTCGCTCACCTGGGCTTCATTTACTCGCCACAGCACTAGCACTGCATCCCCTAGGGAAAGCAAGGACATAGGGAAGGCTCCCTCCAGGATAGCACTCCATCAGCCGGGCTGCCAAGTTCACCTTCTGGCCGATGACTGCCACAGAGAGAGAGCGCACATCGACGTGCTTAGGAGACCAACCCACTGCAGCCTCCAGGGCCAAGGGCTGCCTGGCCTGCAGCACAGGCAAGCCCCCGACCCCTGGGAGCACAGCCCAAAGGGCAGCAAGGCCCCATTCCCCCCACCACAGTGCCCCCGCTCTGCTCTGCCATCCCCGCTAGACCACAGGCCCAGCCCTTGGCCTGGCCCAGCAGACACGGGCCACAGGCTGCTCCCTGCCGCTCTGCCGCTTGTGATTGGTTACACACAGCTGTCTTTGCGCAATGTGACGCACGGGATTGGTTGTTGCTAGCCGCTCACGCGTTTATTTGATTGGCCTGTACATAAGCCACACCTCCCCAAACTTGCTTTCAGTTTCGTTCCTTGCTGCTTCCTCTTTTCTGCAGCTCATGACCTACAGTAACCCTGTCCCCTTTTTGTTCTTCAGCCAGCCAACCCTTCCCTAAGGCCTTTTCAATCGTATTAGACATACATTTCAACAAGCAAGATACAATTAACACAACATCAACAAAACACAATATCAACACCACCATCCCTGCACTTCGGATTAACAATTGTAACCATCCTGAAATTCCCCATCCACTTAACAAGTTGTCACATTGGTCTCCTGTTCCACAAAGCCAACAACTCTTAACTTGGGTATAACTAACAATCTGCTTTAAGAGCATGACATATTCATTACATCAGTATAGCCTCCCTTGCCTGAGGTGTCAGGGAGACACCCACTAAGGCTTCCTTTAAG
Source organism: Tinamus guttatus (assembly GCF_059628265.1). Taxonomy (NCBI): domain Eukaryota; kingdom Metazoa; phylum Chordata; class Aves; order Tinamiformes; family Tinamidae; genus Tinamus; species Tinamus guttatus. The sequence continues at coordinate 341,610 of NW_028288621.1, forward strand.
CGATCAAGGAATGACATGTATGACTCCCCACTCACTTGTTTCTCCCATATCAAAGCAAGTTTCTTTTACCATATCCGCTTCCCCTCCGCTCTCAGTCCCCTTTTTAAGCGTCTCAAGATGATCCAGTAAGCCTTTGGCCCAGCCAGGCCGTTCTTCATTCTCGGGTGGAGGGTCCGGCAATGGAGGCGCGGATGGAGCAGGCGCAAGTTGCTCCTCAAACACCAGCATCTTCCAATGCCACGGTGGCCCTGTGCCTGAAGTGCTCGATAGGATAGACAAGACCAACTTCCATGTAGTCGTCAGGTCTCTCACATTTTTATCCTCGCTGGTGATGCGATCCCAAAGCTGCCGCCCCACGTCTTCCCATGTTTCCACATCGAATACTAGGTGGGGCTTGGCTTTGAACCCATTCTCTCTGCACCAGATTGAAAGCTTGCAGAGGGTCTGTTCATCATGCTTAATTCATCTCTTAGAGAGAATATGTTGGAGGAGCTTGGGGCTTTGCAAGTGTCCCTTGTCTCGTGCCCATTTGCATAGCTCATAAAGCTTCTTCATACTCACGCTGGCCTCTCGCTTAGCGAGAATTTGCCCCAGCAAAGTGAGTGCCGCCTCTCGATACATTGTCTCGCCCTTCTCTTTTCCTTTCTCGGCAGTCTTACCACAGTAGGTCTGTGCCTTTTGCGTGCTCTATCTGGGCCGACCTTCTGCCTCTGACTTCCAACCCTTCGTCTGTCTCCTTGACCCATGTCCTCGGGATGCAGATTCAAGGGTTCTCAGTGCTTAGGCAAGCTGCATTAAAGCATAGTTCCAGTGTCTCTGTTCGAGTGCCAGATGTTGGAAGTCAGCTGGAGTCAAGATGTACACTCAATGTGAGTTAAGAATCTTACTCGTTTATTTAACTCAATAACAGCACTTTTATACAGTTTAACCTCGCCCACGTGGTGTGCACGCGCCTCAAACAGCTCCCTATTGGCTACAGCCCATGTTCGTGTATACGTATCATTGGCTGGCGTTATGTTTCCGTGCCTTGGATTACAACAGGGCTCCTCCCAATTTGCGGTTGCCTAGGCATCCGGTTTACTTCTTTAGGCAGCCTAATTCCCTCTTGTTACCGGATCAAGGAAAGGTTAGGGGCAAGTCTCCACCTGAAGGCCTGGGTTGTACAGGTCCTCCGGGAGAGCATGGCCCCAGCTGTCTAACCATTCCTCTATAGGTGCCTGGTTGCCAGCTCTCACCTGCAAAGCTTTAACCTCTGGAGGCAAGGAGTGAGTTGTGAGTGGTTGGGACTGCAGCTCTTTTTTGGACTTTCTGTGACTTTTTAGGTGTGCGGTGCCATATGTTGCCTTGGGCAAAAAGGATATGTTTTCCTTGTGGAGGGACATCAGGACATGCTCGTGTCCCTCTCACCTATGAATCCAGAAGTGACTCTTGGGGAGCACTCAGGACGTACAGGCCAACCATGAGCTCCCCCCACCGCACGGCGGCCCTCACGCCTGGACCCACCCGGGCCCGCTGCTGCCGCCGCCTCAGATGGTGCCATGGAGGAGCCGGCACCGAGAGCGGAGGAGCAGGGAGTGAGCGCGGCAGAGGGCGCGGGTGGCTGCAGGAGGGCGGCCCGGAGCGCGCAGAGGGGCCGTGGCGGCCCCAGGGCAGCCCCTCACCCGCCCCCTCTGGCTGTGGTACCCCGGGGCAGGGCTGCCTGTGAGGGAAAGCAAAGCCTTTAAAGGAAGTTTCCACAGGGCTTGAGCCGCTGCAGCTAGAAAAGCCCCTGCTCTGCATCCGCCTGGTGCAGAGGGCATCAGCATCACCCAAACTGATGCATTTTTGCTGCGCAAGGAGGGCAGCTCCAGGCAGCCTGAACTGATCCCTGCTGATAGGCAGTCCCTGAGCTGCCTGCAGCGGCAGGAAGTGCTCCAAAGCAGGTCTGAGTACCGTAATTCAGTGTAATTTGCTTCCTGATCACAGCTTGCTTTGGTTAGCTTCATTCCTCGGGGGGGGAAAAAAAATAATAAAAAAAAGTAATCATCCTGAAAAGACCTTAGAAACCTTTTAAGATAACCAAGGTGACACTTACAGGGAGAGTTTGTATCATTTTAATGGCTTATGTACATCAAAAATAATGTTTGACATGGAGTGTTTTATCTGTAACTGCTTTCCAGTGGGCAATGGGAGTTAGGTGTGACACACGCTCCAGGGAAAAGTGTAGAGTTACCATTGGGGGGGCTTTTAAAGCAAAGCAGTGCTTAGAAATCATGTTTACTTTGTACTTAATTACGTCAGCCATTTGCATAGCCCAAAATGGTTAAAGATTTTTTGTTATTATTATTTTTTAAACAACCTAAGGGCAAAACCTTGGGAATCACCAGCTTGCACAGTTCTAAAGGGGGTTACATGTCTGTGCTGTCTACATCCCCGCGCTGTTACCACTCCTAAGTGAAAAATTTCAGGTGGAAAAGCTCGTTGATTTTAATGCATCTTTCAAAATCTGCCACCCCCTTGCATTCTTCCCAGGCAGGGCTCTTCCCAACGGGATGTTCCACACTGCCGGGGCGAGGGAGGGCCCATCGGATACAGACCCAAACTCTGCTCTTCCGGGGAGCCCTGCCCTGGAGCCCTGCTTGTTGTGCAGCCCAGTTTCCACACAGCAGAACTAGAGGGGTTTTAGTTGCTTACATTGGTTGTGTGCTGATAAACAAACCCCTCCTTTAAATGTCGCTCCTCGTTTGAAAGTTTGTCAGGAGTGTTTGAACCTGGGTGCCCTATGGAGGTGCGGAAGTTTTTTCCCTGTCTCTGTATTGAAGCTGAACAGGTTTTCGTGCTTACCTCATCTACAAGAAAAGCTGAGGGGGAAACACTAACTTTGAAAGATTTTTTTTTAATGTGTTGTTTTTCTGAAAGCTGCTTGTAGGTGCAGAAGTGGATCCGCATTTACCAGCTATTAGTTGCCCCTCTACCAGTCAGGAGAATTTTAGAACCAAAGTGCCTCAGTCAGGCAGAAATTCCTTCTCAGCTGACTATACATGATTCAGATAAATATATTTGAATGTCCTTCTTTTCTTAGGAACCTTCATTAAGACAATATCTCAATGAAAATGCTTCATCATCAATGGAAGAAATGATTCCACCTCTTTCGGATACCTCATTGTCCTCAGACATGCTTCCACCCTTTTCCTTTGAGATGGAATTTAACTTTACCAGGTAATATATTCCTATGTTTCCTATGTCTGGTCATTTAATACCTTTAAAAAGGAAGTGTAATAGTATATACAGTGAATGGTGCTATGTTAAATCTGCAGCTGAAATGCTACAAAAGAACCGTGATTACATTAACCTTAACGTCCGCACCCTAGAAGTGGGGTGACTTTTCCAGAGAAGGTCATCCGCTCCTATAAAAATCCTACCTCTTTTCCGACCTCTCTTGGGATTTCTCCTTCACTTGATTGATGATTAGTCATGTCACTAAATGGTGCTTTAAAGAGTTTTCAGATGGGTGGGAATTAGAGAATAATCGTGACTATTCCTGTGATAGTCTGAGGGCGTTAAGAAAACTTTCTGTTAGCCACTAGTTGTTTACCGAGCAATAGTCAGGGATTAGTGCCGAGATGACCATGAAGATATTGGCTGACATTCAGCCACTGAAATTCTTCAGCTTTGGATTTGAAGCCAGAACCCCCCTCCAAAAATCTTAGACTATTTAATTGTGAGGAGTAGAAATCATTTGCTTAAGACATAGAGATAATTTATTTAAAGGGAGAGTCTGCCTGGCCATTTTAGTGGATTTTTAGTCTCCTGTGTCCCATGATTAAAATAAATAATTAAAAACTGTTTAACTTGACATTTGGGTGAAATAAAGTCCTTGGGTGAAATAAAGTCCTCGTTTATATGCAGAATTCAAAAAAAAAAAAAAGGGGGGGGGGACTAGTAATTAGCGCATATAAAGAAGCTGATAGCATTCTTAGCTAGAAGAATCCACTATGATCTCAGTATTTAAGTAGGATACATGGCATTAAACAATATGTACTTAATCTGGTATACCATCTATTTTGTAGTCTATAGTGATTTTAAAGAACCCCGATAATTTAATCTTTTTTAAAAAAAATGTTTCAATATTGGCAGGTGGAAATAGCTACCTGTGGGGTGGCTACAGCAGGCTGGAGACCTTCTTGCCCGGGCACATGCTGCTCGGCAGCAGAAAGGTCCGTGCCCGGCCACGCAGACGTGTCCGTGGCAGTGTGGACATTTCTCCACGCGCACTGCACCAGCCTTGGCACCTGCAGCCAGGATGGGCTGCTGAGTGTGGGGCTGCCACCAGGCTGCAGCCATTTGCACAGCTCCCACCGCCAACAGCAGCCCTTTCCACCCCTCTGGGCTGGCCTCAGAGGCTGCTGGGGGCCTGATATTCTGGACACCAGCTTGAATGTCAAAGTTTCTGAAGAGACAGGTCAAAAAAAAAAAAAAAGAGTAGGGGTGGATTTTCAACCCTGGCAAAATAATCCAAGAAACTGAAGACCCACCAGCTGACTCTTTCATGCATGAGTTGAGAATGTTATCTACTTCTCTGCAAGAAGAACTTTGAACATCTGTCTGCTGAGCCCTTCACATTGACCCCTTGGGTACAATGAGGCCTCCTCCCTATGACACTGATGTACTGAGAAGCACTGGCTGTAAAAGGGCCCTGGAGGCCTGATGCCTCCTGGATGGGGTGACACGATCTCCTTTAGGCATGGCCACGTAAGGATTCCTGCTTGAATTCTGGCTGATCAGTCATGCCCTGTGGGGTGGGGAGAGACCACAGTGTAGCCTTGAAGAAGAAGGGCCTTGTAGGAGAGAAATCACGAGGTGCCAAAACCTCATCTGAAAGGTGTCAAATCTCTGGGCAAATACTGCAAAGGAGGGACTCCAATATCTTCCTGCTGGTGCATTTGGCTTCTGCAGGCAGTGGCAGTGAAGAGTTTCCTCCGTGGAGACACTGGAGCCTCCAGTGCCCAGACAGAGCTCTAGGCTGTGATGCACAAGTGCCTGCAAATTCTGGGCAAGTTCTGTGGTGCTGAGCCACAGGCACTCGCAGCCCTTGGTGTGCAAAGGAGAGCCCAGCGGCTCCTGCTCTCGCAGTGCAGGAGGGGAGACTGCAGGGGAGAGCAAGGGGCACAGCCTTGCCTCCTGCTGCAGGAAAGTTTCTCAGCATGGGAGCTGGCTTGGCTGCTGTAGCCAGAGCACCGCAGCAGCCTGCTCCCTCCTGGGCTTGGCCGCAGCAAGGGAAGCCGTCGCTGCTGAGGGGTCAGCACTGGGGCCTGCCCTCAGGAGCCCTTTCTCATACCTTCTCCAGGCAGAACCTTGTCGAGACCACAGTGCTCTTCTCCATCACTGACATTTTGACATTAGGGACTTATAGGAGATGTGAAGGTGGGGGGTAGCCTCAGCTGCAGTGACTATGAGTTAGTGGAGTTAAGGATCCAATGAGGAGGAGGCAGGGCTGTAAGTAGCCTTGCAACAATGGACTTCAGGAGGGTCAACTTAAGTCTCTTCAGAGACCTCCTCGGAAGAATCCCATGGGCTAGAGCTGTAGAAGGAAGAGGGGCCCAAGAGAGCTGGTTGGTTTTCAAGCGGCACTTCCTCCATGCCCAGCAACAGTGCATCCCTGTGTGTAAGAAGTCAGGCAGAGGGGGCAGGAGACCTCCGTGGATGAGCAGGGAGCTTGTGGCAATGCTCAAGCAGAAGAAGGTGGTATACAGAATGTGGAAAAAAGGTCAGACGCCCTGGGAGAAATACCGGAACGCAGTCAGGGAATGCAGAGATGTGACAATGAAAGCTAAGGCACATTTGGAACACAATCTGGCAAGGGACGTTAAAAATAATAAGAAAAACTTCCTCGAATATATTAACAGCAAAAAGAAGATTAGGGAAAAGGTGGGTCCGATGGTGAAGGGGATGGGCACCCTGGTTACAAATAACACAGAAAAAGCAGAGTTGCCGAATGCGTTCTTTGCTTTGGTGTTTACCAAGGGCAGCCCTTTAGAGTCCCAGGCCCTAGGGACAAGACAAGAAGCCTGGAGAGAGGAAGTCTTGCCTTGGTTAGAGGAAGATGGGGTCAGAGAGCACCTAAGGAAACTCAATACCCACAAATCCATGGGCCCTGATGGGATGCACCCCAGAGTTCTGTGGGAGCTGGCGGATGTCAGAGCTAAGCCACTCTCCATCATCTTTGAAAGATCCTGGAGAACAGGGGAGGTGCTGGAGGACTGGAAGAAGGCCAATGTCACACCAGTCTTCAAAAAAGGCAAGAAGGAGGACCCAGGCAGCTACAGGCCAATGAGCCTCACCTCTGTCCCCAGAAAAGTGATGGAACAGCTCATACTGGCCGTTGTCTCCAGGCACATGGAGGACAAGAAGGTGCTCAAGAGTAGTCAGCATGGATTCAGCAAGGGGAAATCTTGCTTGACTAACCTGATAGACTTCTATGGTGGAATGACAGGCTGGATAGATGAGGGGAGAGCGGTGGATGTCGTCTATCTCGAGTTCACCAAGGCTTTTAACACTGTCCCTCACAACATCCTCCTGGGCAAGCTCCGACAGTGCGCGATAGATGAGTGCACAGTGAGGTGGATTAGGAACTGCCTGGATGGCAGAGCTCAGAGGGTGGTGATCAGCGGTGCAGAGTCTAGTTGGAGGCCTGTAGCTAGCGGTGTCCCCCAGGGGTCAGTCCTCGGTCCAGTTCTGTTCAATTTATTCCTCAATGATCTGGATGAAGGCACAGAGTGCTCCCTCAGCAAGTTTGCTGATGATAACAAACTGGGAGGAGTAAGTGATACCCCCGAGGGCTGTGCTGCCATCCAGAGGCACCTGAACAGACTGGACAACTGGGCAGTGAAAAACCTCATGCAATTCAACAAGGCCAAGTGCAAGGTCCTGCACCTGGGGAGGAATAACCGCAGACACCAGTACAGGCTGGGGACTGACCTTCTGGAGAGCAGCCCTGCAGAGAGGAACCTGGGCATCATGGTGGACGACAACTTGACCATGAGGCAGCAGTGTGCCCTCGTGGCCAAGAATGCCAATGGGATCCTGGGGTGCCTTAAGAAGAGCATCTCCAGCCGGTCGAGGGAGGTGATCCTGCCCCTCTACTCAGCCCTGCTGAGGCCACATCTGGAGTATTGTGTCCAGTTCTGGGCCACACAGTACAAGAGGGATGTGGAGCTGCTGGAGAGAGTCCAGCGCAGGGCTACAAGGATGGTCAGGGGCCTGGAACATCTGCCCTGTGAGGAGAGGCTGGGGGAGCTGGGCCTGTTCAGCCTGGAGAGGAGAAGGCTGAGAGGGGATCTAATCAGTGTCTATAAGTACCTCAAGGGAGACAGTGAGGAGGATGGTGTTGGCCTCTTTTCAGTGGTGGCCACTCACAGAACTAGAGGTAATGGCCACAAACTGAAACACCAAAAGTTCCACAGGAACTTAAAGAAAAAATTCTTAACAGAGAGGGTGACAGAGCACTGGAACAGGCTGCCCAGAGGGGTTGTGGAGTCTCCTTCTCTGGAGATCTTCAAAACCTGCTTGGACGCAGCCCTGTGCCACATGCTGTAGGTGACCCTGTGTGTGCAGGGGGGTTGGACTAGATGATCTCTAGAGGTCCCTTCCAACCTTAAGCATTCTATGATTCTGTGATTCTATACCATTGTCAACTCATGCATGGAAGAGTCAGCTGGTGGGTATTCAGTTTCTTGGATTATTTTGCCAGGGTTGAAAATCCACCCCTACTCTTTTTTTTTTTTTTTTTTTTTGACTGTCTGTTCAGAAACTTTGACATTCAAGCTGGTGCCCAGAATATCAGGCCCCCAGCAGCCTCCGGGGCCAGCCCAGAGGGGTGGCAAGGGCTGCCGTTGGCGGTGGGAGCTGTGCAAATGGCTGCAGCCTGGTGGCAGCCCCACACTCAGCAGCCCATCCTGGCTGCAGGTGCCAAGGCTGGTGCAGCGCGGGTGCAGAAACGTCCAATGGACACGTCTGCGTGGCCGAGCACGGACCTTTCTGCTGCCGAGCAGCATGTGCCCGGGCAAGAAGGTCTCCAGCCTGCTGCAGCCACCCCTCAGGTGTGCGCCCCTGAAGGGACACCCGCTGCGGGGTCACAGGTGGCCTCAGGTGACAGCGGGGCCCTTTGTGACTGCGCTGCTGTGACATCCTGGCCCAGGGGGCTCGGCCCGCAGTGTTCGGGACGACGGCAACGGGAGAGGACGGGAGCGAAGGTGCTGGCCAAAAAGCCCCCTGAGCGCACCCAAGAATTTCCCTGTTGCCCCCGGGCAGCTCCGCAGAGTTTGGCCACGCGGCCAGGATGGCGGAGCGACTCCCCAGCCACCGCTCAGTGGCTGCTGAGGAGGAGGAGGATGGGGCGGTTGCAGCGAGCGTGTGCGACCTGGAGCCCCACTCGAGCCGTGCGCCCGAGGAGGCGCCGTCGGGTGAGTGCGGGGGCAGCGCTGGCCGCGCCGGGGGCCACGAGCTCTCGCTGTGCGGCTGGCAGCAGCGTGCGCTGGGGGAGAGCGCTCCGCTGCCTCCTGCCCTCTCCGCGCCAGCCCTGCAGCTCTGCCCGCTCTCTTTCCCTGTCAGCTCCCGGTGCGGATCTGCCTGGAGAGGAGGCAGAGGAAGCCCTGGAGCACGTGCACGCCTTTCTCAGGCGTGGAGGGAAGGTGAGTGTCGCCATCCCGCTCGGGGCTGCACCGGCATCTCCTGCCGTCTCCCTCGGGGCGCTCCACGCTCAGATGACCCCACGTGGCTGCTGGCGCTGGGGGCTGCTCCCTCCCAGGTGCCCACGTGTCGCTGCAGCCCCTGCCGTGTGCTGGTGCTGCTGGCCGTGTGCCTGCCCCTCTTACGCTCTCTCTTCGTCCCTCTTCTCCTGGCAGCAGGAAGAGGCCGAGAAGCTGCAGTTTCTGGCCTGCATCTGCACCCTCTGCACAGCGTCCTGCTCGCCTAGCCTGCCTGCTCTGCTGCTGCGCCAGGAGCTGTGGCAGTGCAAATCCCAGCTGGCAGAGGCGCTGGAGGTGAGGGCGCGCGGGACTCCCAGAGGCCTGCTTGGGAGGGCACCGGCCCAGTTCTGCAGGCAGAAGAGTGCGGGGAGGTGTGGGGTGCTGGCTGGTGGGCAGAGCCACTTGTGGGGCCCTGGCAGCTCCGTAAGAGCCTTCCCGCTTGTGCTCTCCAGGTGCTGCTGCAAGAGGAGCCCAGGAACCACCTGGGCACGGCAGTGCGGCAGCAAGTCATGCTCAGCATCAGTGCCATGAGGTAGCTGCCCCAGAGCCTGGCTTGGCCACAGCCTCCCCAGCAGATATCCCATAGGGCCCCAGTCCTGGCAGGGAGCCTTCCCTCCTCCTGAGGGAGTCTCCCATTGGCATCTGGTGGGACAGAGAGGGTTGGAGCCGGGAGAGCAGAGAGGGCCCTGGAGCTCTCCCGTGGGTGCGGGATCTTTCCCCAGGGGTGAGGCGGGAGGTGGGGAGATCATTGGGCCCCACCTGCCAGCTGTGTCCTCTGTCCCTGGACAGCATGCTAGTGAGAAGAGGTGACTCTCTATGGGGCTCCCTCCCCACCTGGCGTGGCTAGCCCTCATGGGCCTCCCAAGCCCTGGGTGCATCCACCTTCCCAGGACAGAAGGGTGTTGCTGGCTGCTTCAGCCCCAGGGACTGAAAGGCCCCTCTCTGTGCTTGCAGCAAAGCTGGGCTGCTTCTGGAGAGCGAGCTGGAGAGCCTGCTGGAAGCCTGCTTCTCCAGCGTCTTCTCCCTGCCTCCACGGGAGCACCTGGATGCTGCTCTCTACTCCCAGGTGGGTGCTGGCTGCTTAAGTGAGGCTCAGGGCAGGCTCCCAGCTTGCCTCTCCCTCGCCCATGCCCTCTGCCCCTTGCCCTGGACAGGGCCATGGGCAGTGTCACCAAGCTGCGCCCTGTGCAGCAGCAGCAGCAGCTCCCCTGTCCTGAGGGCTCTCCTGCCCTCAGCACTACTCTACATGTGCCCCTGGCACAGGAGGAATTCAAAGCCCTCTCTGACAGCTGTGGGGCACTGAGGAAGAAGTGCCTCAACCCTCTGTCCCCCTTGCAGCTGCTGGATGCCATGGACGGCATGCTGAAGGCCTTGATGCTTGGCAGCCCTTCCTCCAGCGTGGTGGACATGAAGACCATCCTGCAGGTCTGCTATTTGCCAGGAGCAGAGTTGTCAGCTCCAGGCCCTGTGGTGGGACAGGGGGGAGTAGTCCAGCAGCCACTGGAGAAAGCCCAGTGCTGAGAGGGGACAAGCTCCCGCATGGGACTGGGGATCCCCACAGTTCTCCTGTGCGAGCCCAGTGTCCCTTGGCTACAGCCAACATCCCCTCCTCCTCAACCCGCTCCTGCACTCATTACAACCCCCATGGGCTCCTGCTGTCACATCAGGCCTGTCTGGGAGATTTGCTCCACAGTCACAAAGGACTCTGGATGCAAGATCCCCTCTCCGGGCTCTGCCGGTGCTCCAAGGCACAAACCTGCCAGGCATTTTCTGGGACACAGGACAGAGCAGCAGCTTTTCTCCTTGCAGCTCCTACTGCCCTACGCTGAGTGCCGGCAAGCAGCTGTGCACGAGAGGGCTGTGGGACGCCTTGTGAAGCTGGGGGATCTCCTGACCAGCTCTTCTTTGGTGTCGGTAAGGAGCCTATGGTGCAGGCAAGCTGCAGCCACTGCCTGTCCCTTGTCAGTGTGCAGCCATGTCCTGTAGCTCCAGGCTGCCTCCAAGGGAAGCCACCAAGGCTCTGGCTCAGCCGGATCCAAGCCTGCAAGGAGCATGGGCCCAGGGCTTTGATCCTGAGCGCTGCCCCTCTGGCCTCGTGTCAGCACTGCCTCCCTCCCCCAGGTGCGCGAATGCTTCCAAGTAGGCGGTGCCAGCTGTGGCAGCTTCTTGGAGAAGAGCGTGCCAGTCCTGGGGCAGCTGGTGGGACATCTCACCCTGTGCAGCGCCTGCAAGGACGAGGGAAGCAGCGATGAGGCCGCGGAGGCCCTGTGGCACCTCTATGAGTTCCTGCTGCAGGGAGAGAGTAAGAATTTCTGTGTGGTTGCAAGCAATTCCCCTTGCCCACCCCTTGCAATAGGCCCAGCGCCTCCCTGGGCGTCCTGCTGCGCACTCTTCCCTGCTAGGGCCTTTTCGCCTGCCAGGGGATATTTGTCCCTGACGCCTTTCGTGGGCTGTGTCCAGCTGTGCAGCCTTCATGCTGAATGCCCTGTGTTTCCCTTCCTGTGCAGGCAGGGAGCCGTCACAGGAGAGTGCCTGGCAGCAAGAGCTCCGAGAGGAGTGGGAAACTGCAGGCACCTTGAGGCTTTCCCGGTCCAAGGACTCCAGGGAAATGAGCAGGGTAAGGAGCACCTCCCTGGCTGGGACTTCTAGCTGTGGGGTCAGCCTGCAACTTGGACGCAGAGAGGGGTGGCTGCCAGGTGGGGCTGAGGAGAGGGCTTGCACTTTCATTAGGCCAGGACTAGCCAGGGGCTTCCTTCCTGCATCCTGCAAGCCCTGCTTCCCTGCAGGAGCAGCGGGTGGAGACCTTAACCCCAAGCACCCAGCCCAATCCCAGCACCATCACCCAAGCCAGCAGAGCCCCAGCTCCTGCCTCGGAGGGACTCGCTGCCCCATGTCGCTCTCCAGGGCCACGAGCTGCTCAGCCAGGCAACACAGTTGGGAGCCTGGCTGTGACATCTCTCTCGGGGCTGCCTTCTTTTGTGCCCTAGATGTTTGGGAAACACCTCCAGCCAGACGAGAAGGCAGAGGCCATCCTCGTAGCCATCAGGGGCATGAGAGCCTGCAGCAGCTACGACACGCAGGCGGCTGCTCACATGCTGGACGAGCTTGTCATGGATGACGCGTGCCTTTTGGAGCATGTGAGTAGCCTGCGGGTGGCACGGCCGGGGTTCAGGCCCTTTGGGGGCTTGTTTTTCCCCTGAGTGCTCGTGTACCAGCACCCAACTGCCTCTGTGGCCAGCCCAGAGTGGTGGCAAGGGCAGGCATTCTCCGTGGGAGCTGGGCAAAGGGCTGCAGTGCGGCAGCAGCCTCACACTTTGCCATGTGGTCTGCAGGCACCAAGGCTCGTGAAGAACGTGTGGGAAAACATCCTGGCCGTGCGAGATGCATCTGCACGGCTCAGCCTGGACAGGGCTCTTCTCCTGCTGAGCAGCATGTGCCCAGACAAGGTGGTCGCCAGCCTGCTGAGCTGCTGCCCCTCATGTGACAGGTCTGTGCTGGCCGGGGCAGGGGCAGGGACAGGGCTGCGGCCTCGCAGGCCACGGGGCTGCAGCCGCGGCAGCCGCTGACAAAGCGCTCTGGGCCCGCAGCGCCGCCAGGGCCATGTGGAAGGTGCTGGTGTCCAGGCCTGGCGCCGCGGAGCGGGTGCTGCCGGAGCTGCTCGTTGCGCTGCAGGACTGGTGGCTGCCCGAGGAAACGGCCTCGCCTGTCTCTTCCCTGGCCGTGAGTTTGTGGAGGAAGCCCCGCTCTCCCCTCGGGCTGCCCTTGCCCCTGCGGGCGAGAGGCAGGGCTCCCGCTGCCCTTCTCCATGCAGCCCCAGGCCAGGGCCTCCCCCGGGATGCACAGGCCCAGCGCGGGACGGGGCTACGGCTGGCAGGGCCCTGGCCAGCGCCAGCTTGCTGGGCTACTGGGCCTGCTTGGGGCCCTCTGCACACCCAGACACATGGAGCTGGCCTGAGCGGCTGGCTGTCTCCCTCCACCTCTGCATGGCCCTGCCTCGTGCAGCACGCGCTCAGCCTGCTCTGGGGACAGGATTAGGGTCCGGGGCCACGTTAGGGTTCCAAGCAGCAGAAACATCATCAGGGCCAAGTCAGGGGAACCAGGGTAGCTTCCAGGCTACGTGTGGCCCTCCCGGGGATGTCCTCACTGCCCAGGAAGGCTTGTGGTGGCTTTGTGGCACCCAGGCGCCGAGCCCCAGGAGCTGCCATGGCTCTGCTCTGGCCAGGCAGCCCAGGCAGCCCCTCCTGCTTCTGCCAAGGCACAGGGCACTGCTAGGAGCCTCACCCCCGAGCTCCAGCAGCACGGGAGGGACATGTCAGCAGCAAGGGCTGTCTCTGGGCTTTTTCTGCAGGCAACGCGTGTGCTCCAGGAGATCCTCCACCAGCCCCACTGCCTGCACGTGCTAGGGGCGTTCTTCCCCCAGCTGCTGCTAGCGCTCCTCTTCCAGAGCTCTTTCCTGGCAGCGCTGGAGCAGGAGCAGTCGGACGCGCTGTGGGGGAGATGCAGAAGGGAGGAGTCCACGTGCAGCAGTCCCGTGAGGTGCTCCATCACATCCTCACTGTCCCTGGCACGCAGGGCTGCAGGCAGGGCCAGGGGTGCGAGTGTGAGCGGGTGTTTTCTCTGCACACAGGCTTGCAGTGCAGACCTTGAAAGCACTGCTGTGCCGTGCCGGCTATGAGAACGTGGTGCTGGCAATGGCAAAGAAGGGCAGCTGGGATATGCTCCTGCATGCTGAGACCCATCACCAGGGAGTGGGTTTGTTGGCCAGGTGAGAGCCCCTGTCTCCCTGCTCTGCTGCAGCATTTCGCCCCTGCGCACAGGGTGACTCTCAGAGCCCACAGGGGTGCCCAGTTCTCCACGCAAAGGTGGCTTTGTTCTGTGCGTGGTGGCCCAAGGGATGTGATGGGAGGAATGAGGGTGCAGTCTCAGGAGAGCTTTGCCTGGGCTGCTCAGGCCTCACAGTGCCTTCTTCCCTCTGCCAGAGAGATGAGGAAGAGCCCAAGAGCGCTGCGCCTTCTGCTATTTCAACAGCTGGCAGTGCTGCTCTTGGGCGAGGAGCCCTGCACAGAGATCCCTGCCATGGCTTTCCTGGTGGAGGTGAGCCTCATGTGGGCACTGCCCTTCTGGGGTGCTTCTAGCTCCAGTGCTCTCTGCGAGCCCCAGCTGTGGGATGGAGGGCAACGAGCGCAAGTGGGGCAGTGGGTGATCTGCCATGAGTCCCCTCGGCCTTCACCCCTCTGCAGCGGGCTCCTTCTTGTCCCCACGTGTTTTTGATGTCTCTTTTGTGTCGCGTCTCTGTTGAAGGGCTCCTCCAAAGCATGAGGACAGGAGGCTGGTGCAGGGAGGGGAGGAGCAGGCCAAAGCTGTGCCCTGAGCTGTGTCCTGAGGCCCCAGGCAGGGAGGGAGGTCCCAGGGGCTCCCTGCAGTCACTGCTGCCTTTGGGCCAGCCTTCCTCTGAGCCCACTGCCCTTGCCCTGAGCTACTGCTGGGATCCAGTGGTGTCCGACACAGGCAGTGCTGTAGCCATTGCCACCTTCTCTGTGCTGTGCATTGCAGCTGCTGGCCTGCAGTGACCTTCAGGCGGATGAAGATGTCTTGCTGGGAATCTCTGTGGTGTCCCTGAAGAGTCACAGCAGGGTAATGCATAAGCTGGGACTCAGAAGCCTCCTCATGCTGTGCAGCAGACAGGAGATGGTGAGCAGGGCATCACTGGGGGGAAGCTGTGTGAGCTGGGTGCTGGGTGCTAAGGAACAGGCTGGCTTGGACTTTGCTGGGCCTCGGGAGCTGAGGGGGCTGCAGATCTCAGCCCAGCACCTAGCAAGCCATGTCTGAAAGGGTGTGAGACTGAGGGAAGCTGCTGTCTAATAAGGTGCCAGGGTAGTCTTTTTTTTCTGTTTTTTTTTCTTTTTTCTTTTTTTTTTTTTAAACTGAGCTTGTACTTCCCACTTACAGGTCACAAAAATGCATGTCCTGATGCCTCTGGTCATGAGACACTTGCAGGACGAGGACAGGGACATGAGCAGCCAGGCTCTTCTCGTGCTCAGTCATGTGGTCCGTGTCCTGGAGAGACCAGCACTCACGGACATGGCTCCAGAACTGGCTGAGAAACTCCTGCCACTCTTTGAGGATGTAAGGCGGGGGGCAGAGCCGTGGGGCTGGCTGGTGTGTGGGAGGCTGCCAGGAGCCTTTCTGCCCGGGGCCCTTGGGATACTGTCCTGTGCTGCCCGTGCTGTCCTGGGCTGCACGGCTGCATTGCACCAATGCAGCTTGTGCCGGAAGCTGCCACGTGCGGTGCCAGTGCTGAGGAGTTCTCTCTTCCTTGCCACCAGGAGCGCGAGCACACACGAAAGCTCTCCATGCAGCTCTTCAGCAAGCTCGTGGAGACAGCAGCGGGCACTGCAAAGGAGCAGATGAAGCAGCATGTGCACACGAGCACGCTGCCACTGCTCTTCCATCTTCAGGATGAGAGCCCCAGTGTGGTCGAGGTATGGCTGAGCAATGGGGCACACTGGGGACCCGAGTAGCCACGTTGGGAATAGCCGTGGGAGGTAGTCCTGGCTGAGTCCTGCCTGGATGTCTCTGGGGCTGCAGCCCTTCAGCCTCCTGCTGGCCTTGGCTGCAGCTCAGCAGCTCTTGGGAGTCTCTGCTGTGCTGCCTGTTCGGGACAGGGTGGCTCAGGTGGTGCTTGCTCCATGTTTCCGCCCAGCGAGGGGGGCCAAGGACCCCAAAGCAGATTCAGTGCCCTGCTGCTGCCCGTTACCATGAAGGGCAAATGCCCTGAGTCTTGTCAAGAGGAGGGTGGTGGGGGGACACAGGCTCTTGTCCCATGGGCTGCGGTGGCATCTCCCCATTTTTCCCATGTGCAGGCTGCTCAGGAAGCCCTCCTTGGTGCCGCCAAGCTCCTCAAGTGGAAGGAGCTGAGGCGCTTGGCTCAGAGCCAGCAGACTTGGCTGATCAGCAAGTGCCTGGTAAGGACAGTCCCCAGGCCGCAGCCCCAGCCCGGAGCAGCTCTTTCCTCCTCCGTGCCCAGTGTGTGGGGCTGACGGCTCTGGGTGCAGGAGCAGCACTCGCGGACTCTTCTGCAGGCTCCTCTGCCTTTGCTGAGCCCTGGGATGCTGAAGCTGCCCCTGGCCCAGCAGGGCCTTGCAGCAGGAGGGCCCCTCAGCATGCCTGGGCAGCAGCCGTCCCTCTGCTGCCTCCAATGCTGGCTCGGTGCTGCCCAGCGTCTGCGCGGGGTCCTGAGTGTGGTGGCAGGGGGAGGCCGGCTGCTCCTGGGGAAGGACGGCGAGAGGATGTTGTGCGCTGAGCCTTGTGCTCTCCCCAGCTGGCCGGGAGCAGGGGCAGGAGGAGGGCGGACGAATACCTGCGCCAGAGCCTGTCCTACCTGGAGAGCAGCCAGGAGTCCCTGCGCGAGGCGGCCGTGAGGTTTCTGGGTGAGCCCTGAGCCCTGGGCTCCATCTCTGTTCTGGGACAGCTCGGCCTCAGCCCCGGCTGCTGCGCTGGCAGCAAAAGCAGCCCTGTGACTGCTGCAGCCCCGCGTGCCTGAGGCAGCGCCTGGGTGCCTGGAGGCTCCGTGCCACCCTCAGCCATCTCTGCCCACAGCGGTGGGGCTGGTGGGAGTCCCTCGCAGCAGGAGCCCTGCGGGTTACACTGGGGAAAGGGGACTGGGGTGAGCCCTGCCTGAGGGGAGGTGGGTGCCTGGCCAGGTGGGCAGGACTGGGGGCAACATCTTTGAGCAGCAGCATTTATGGGGCGCTGTGTGTGTGCCTAGGGCATGCTGGGCAGCACACCAGGGAGCAGAGCAAGGAGACGGTGGAGGTCATCTGTGAGAGTGAGTGAGGGCAAGCAGGGTGTCACACGGGGCTGGGGGGATGAAGAGAGACCCTGGCCAAGGAGCTCCCATCCCTGCGTAGGTGAGGAGGGCTCTGCTGCCCGAGAGGAGCGGAGCAGGGGTGGTGCGGGGAGAGTAGAGAGAGATTTCAGGCACCTTGGGCACATTCCTGGGCAGCAGCTGCCAGCTAATCCAGTAGAGCCCCTGGGTCCATCCTGGCTGTGGCAAGAGCTGGGTGGGACTGGTGGTGTTAGGAGGAGAGGCCTGGGGCCTGGGGGATATGGGGGCTTCATGTGAGCTCGTGCTTCCCCCCTCAGCCCTGAAAGGCCTGCAGGAGGACAGCAGCCCATCCATCTCTTCCCTGGCCACCCAAACCATGCTGATCCTGAGAGCTGCAGGGAAGGGGGCTGCATCCACGGGCACCCAGGAAGGCCTGTGCAACCGTCTGAGGAGAGCGTGGGAGAGGCGGCACTGCCCTCTGCAAGGTGTCAGTCTTTGCTGCTGGCGCTCGGCCACGTCCTGATGCCAGGCTGCTCTGCACACAGGCCTCCTTAAAGAAACGATCCTGTCTCTTCACCGTGTGTCGTGTCTTTTCTTTGGCAAACCAAGCAGTAGAAAACGCAGGTTGTGAAGGGATTGGGGTCCCCCTCTTAGAAGAGTTGGGCACGTGCTCTCTGCAGCAGGCTGAAGCCAATAACCTGGCCCCTTGCTACCCCTCACAGCAGTCAGCAAAGCCTCTCCCACCCCCCAGCTTTATCCTTACATAGAATCATAGAATGCTTAAGGTTGGAAGGGACCTCTAGAGGTCATCTAGTCCAAACCCCCTGCACACGCAGGGCCATCTAGAGCACGTGGTACAGGACTGCGTTCAAGCGGGTTTGAAGATCTCCAGAGAAGGAGACTCCACAACCTCTCTGGGCAGCCTGTTCCAGTGCTCTGTCATCCTCACTGTCAAGAATTTTTTCCTTAAATTCCTGTGGAACTTTTGGTGTTTCAGTTTGTGGCCATTCCCTCTAGTTCTGTCGGTGGCTACCAGTGAAAAGAGGCCAGCACCATCCTCCTCACTGCCTCCCTTGAGGTACTTATAGACACTGATTAGATCCCCTCTCAGCCTTCTCCTCTCCAGGCTAAACAGTCTCAGCTCCCTCAGACTCTCCTCATAGGGAAGATGTTCCAGGCCCCTGATCATCCTTGTAGCTCTGCACTGGACTCTCTCCAGCAGCTCCACGTCCCTCTTGTACTGTGAGGCTCAGAACAGGACACAATACTCTAGATGCTGCCTCACCAGGGCTGAGTAGAGGGGCAGGATCCCCTCCCTCGACCTGCTGGAGACGCTCTTCTGAACGCACCCCAGGATCCCATTGGCCTTCTTGGCCACGAGGGCACACTGCTGCTTTGTGGTCAACTTTTCGTCTACCACGACGCCCAGGTTCCTCTTGGCAGGGCTGCTCTCCAGAAGGTCAGTCCCCAGTCTGTCCTGATGCATGGGGTTATTCCTCCCCAGGTGCAGGACCTTGCACTTGGACTTACTGAATTTCATGAGGTTTTTCACCTCCCAGTTGTCCAGTCTGTTTCGGTCCTTCTGGATGGCAGTGCAGCCCTTGGGGGTATCAGCTACTCTTCCCAGTTTGGTATCATCAGCAAACTTCCTGAGGGAGCACTCTGTGCCTTCATCCAGGTCATTGAGGAATAAATTGAATATATATAGGTTATATATAGAGAGAATATAGGTGAAGATCAAAGTACATAGAAACATAAACTCTTAATTATATAGGTTAAGACCAATACACATAAAAGCATAGAATTGCAAACATCACTACATCTATTCCCTGCTGCACCAAATGTTTATAAATGATTCATGATTCACTCTGATGGCTCAATGGTTTTTGACTCCTAGACTTGGCTGGAATTCTCCTGTGGCTGTGACTGCTCTGTTGCCAGCTGAGGCTTTACATCTTTTGCTGGTAACCAGTGAGCACCTGTGGGAAGGAGAACACACACATACCCCCTTCCCCATGTTATTAGCTCTATGGAGCCTCTCCCTGGTGGTTCTCCAAATTCTTTATACCATCCCTTTGGTGGAGGCACAACTGCAGGGACCATCTTGAATTGTCAGTCAGCTGCTGGTGTAAATAACTGAGGATCAGAAGGATTCAAAAGATTAAGCACATATAATGCTTTGTCTAACTGTTCCTGTGGGGTAGCACTGTCCATAGGATTTCCTCTTTGTCTTTTTATTTAACATAGCCTTGAGAGTCCCATGGACACGTTCAGTAATGGCTTGTCCAGTGGGGGAATGCGGTATACCTGTAACGTGTTGTATACCCCAGTCTTCTAGGAAGACAGAAATTGTTTG
Organism: Tinamus guttatus; assembly: GCF_059628265.1. NCBI lineage: Eukaryota > Metazoa > Chordata > Aves > Tinamiformes > Tinamidae > Tinamus > Tinamus guttatus. The sequence goes on from NW_028288621.1 coordinate 360,520, forward strand.
TGAAACATAAGTAGGACCAGTATCAGTTTTAATTGCTTTCAGAATGCCCATAGTGGCAAAACATCTTAAGCAGAGGTGTTTCATATTCCGTGCCTTTTCTGCAGTATGTGCAGTGGCTACCAGAAACCCTGGGAAGGTATCCGCACTAACATGCACGTAACGCAGTTGGCCACATGTTGATATATGTGTGATATCACTCTGCCAAAATTCATTAGTTCGTAAACCTCGAGGATTCACTCCTGTGTATGATGATACTGGTGTAATACATTGACAATCAGGGCATGCACTGACAATTTCTGTGGCTTGTTCTCAGGGCAAAGCAAGTTGTTTATGTAAGGAAGAGGCATTTTTATGAAAGAAATGGTGAGATAATCGGGCTTGCTCCAAACTGCACGGCAGTACTGCTGCCATCATCAATTTGTCTGCCATAATATTTCCTTCAGTTATTGGTAGAGTAGTGTGTGACCATTTATATTTTATAATGCATATACATATGCCAATGCATATGCGAGTACATAGATGACATCCTTAATTGGGGGTGATTTTCCCAAGAAGGTTGGGAAAGTAGCCACAGCAGTATGGCAAATCCTACCTGAAGCTGACATTGAGGTACCACCTGAGGAATGCCAGGGACCAAGCAAAGAGGTAAAATTCCTAGGGACCTGGTGGATAGCTGGCAGTGCAGGGATTCCTGCAGATACCTTAAGAAATATTGAAGAGCTGCAAATGCCCCGGTCAAGGGAAGAATTACAACAATTGATGGGAACTTTAGGATATTGGAGAAAATACCTACCTGGATTTTCTATCACTGCTCATCCTTTATATTTGCTCTTAAGGAAAAGCAAACCTTGGAAGTGGGAATTAGAACACAAAGAGTCAGCCAAAACTCCGACTGGAGAATTAGAAACATTTCAGTCACTGGGACCAGAACACCCCCACGACCCTCTTACAGCTGAATGGGGTTTTGCTGATCATGCTACTTACTGTAAGTTACAACAAGTAACTTACTGCTATGAACTTACTGTAATTTGTTGTTACAGTAACTTACTGTTACTTAGTGTAACTTGCTTACAGGCTGTCCCTTATGGAACAAAAGTATATTGTTTATTCTTTATTGTTTAGCTTGACTGCATTTAAGAAAGGTAACTACAATATTCTGAATGGGAGAAAAAAGACTTTTATCCTTAGTCCCAGTAGTTAAACAGGTTGAGATAATACATCAAGGACAACCTGTGCAAACTAGAGGACCGTTTAATTTACTAGAAGCAATCCTAAAGGGGACTGCTCCCCCAGAAGGAATTGCACCAAACCCCACTACCACAAAATGATGTGCCTACCTAACAGGAGTAGCAGAAAATATGCAGCTAACTGAAGGGCACACTAAGGTTCACAAATTGCAGATGCCTGTAAAAACAAATCCTTTAGCACTGGGACAAGCTCTTAAACTTTCTTAAGCTTTCTGAATGTACCATCTGTCATCGATGAAACACCAACAGAAAACGTGGTTTAGAGACGCTTCAGCAAAAAGACTAAATGGTAAACAGCTATAAAAGGCTGTTGCATTAAATATTACCATTGGTGAAGAAGTAATAGAAGAAAGTGAAGGCAGTGCACAAATAGCAGAGTTAAGAGCAGTAGTTTTAGCTACACAAAATGGAGCAAGGGTTGTCTGTGTAGGCTCCTATGCTGCGTGGGCTGGTGCCACACAATGGCTTTGTGGATGGGAAGCTCTTAACTGGGAAGGAGATAGAACCCCAGGTTGGAGCCCAGGCCTCCAAGAGCAGGGAGCCTGGAGCCAGCAGGCCAGGGCCGGGGCTGCAGGCGATGAGGGCAGAGCCCATCCTCTTTCCCACAGCCCATTTTGTGGCCTGGCTCATGGGCAAACTAGCACAAGGCCTCAGTGTGCACAAAATGCGCTCACAGCTGAAGCGCAGCTGGGGCTGGAGCTTTGCAGAGAGTAGGGTCATTTTCTTGCCCTGGGGTATCTCAAGAGAGCGCGCTTTGGGCCAAAGCTGCCCTCCTCCTCTCCTCTGCCTCCTTTCCCCACCTCCTTATTCCTGTGTTCCAAGCTGCTGGAAGGAGGGAACATCCTGCCCCTCATCAGGACAATGTGGCTCTTGGAGGATGTCAGGCTGCCCTCTGGGCCTGTCTCCATAAACAAGAGACATGCACAGAGGCCGAAGAACCACGGCAGCTTCGTTGTGGGAAGCTGAAGAGAGGGCTGAACGAGTCCAGCAAGAACGGGGCCAGCTGGTTCCCGAGGGGTGGTCGCTGCAGCGTTGCCCGCAGTGACGCAGGCTGCTCCGCGCACGCAGTTGCTCCCTGTGTGCCACGCGCCGCTGGGCTGGCAGTGCTGCCTTAGAGCTCATCTACCCGCAGCCTCCTGGTCTCCTGCCTTGCTTGTGCCGTTTTGCCCTGCAGCACCCGCTCCCTCCCATCTCCGGACCCCAGTGAGTCTTTCTACTGCCCCTCTGTGCGATGGATCCACTTGGCTACAAAGGAAACGCTGGTGACGTTGTTGCTTTTCAGGCAGGGCCTTGGGAGCTCCCTTCCCATGCAGAGAGCAGTGTGTGCTCTCCTGAGGATCAGCTTGTCCTCTCTTGCACTGCCTGAGCGCAGGCATTCAGCCGGGAGCGCCTCGGTGTGCAGCAGAGCTGAGGTCCTGCTGCCCTGGGGAATGCTCTCCAGCCCAAAGATACTGCACCCAGTGTAGGGATTAAATAGTTAATGTAGAGTGTACTAATGGGGATTAAATAGTTAATGTAGAGTGTACTAATAAGCTAGTCAATACTTAGTCTCAAAATGCAAGGACTCTTGATAAATGGCATGACAGATGGCTCTGCATGGAAGGGTTGCCTATCTACAAGGACGACTCCTGAAAAATGGCAAGTCAGGAGGTTCCACATGGAGGGGTTGCCTGTCCAGATGTCCTAGTTAGCAATAAAATATAGATAACATTAACATGAAAGTAGAACAGAGAAACGGGAGGGAGGAACATTTTTGGGGTGAAAACGGTATAAAAGAGGGAAGACCGAAGTAGTCGGGGTCCGTGGTGTGACCCCTGCGTGGGAAAGCCCAGAACCCAGCTAGCTGGTAATACTTATTATCTTTCTCCTATTATTAAAAAGCACAATATATCGATGGTGTTTGCCTCTTTCTCTGTCAATTCGAAAACCGTACCTAACATCAGCTTCTCTCCTTCTGTCCTAGGAGGCACCAAGGGCCTGGGGCCCTTGTTCTGCTCGAGGAGAGGCCGTTTCACCTCTCCTGGGCTCTCCAGAGCCAGCAGCACAGAGCGACAACTTCCATCCCGATGGTGAGCATTTGTGATTGAGGGACACATATATCCCTCTTATGAGGAAAGACTAAACAGGCCGGGCCTTTTTAGCGAGGAGAAGAGATTGATAGGAGGTTTTATCAACAGGTCTGAATAGCTGAGGGAGAATGTAAAGAGGATGGGGCCAAGCTCTTCCCTGTGGTGGTGAGGGCAGGACACCTTCCCCCAGCATGGGGACACCTCCCTGGCTGCTGCACGCAGGGCCCCGCTGCACCCTGGTGCCAAAGGTGCCTCTGCAAAGTGGTGCATTGCAGAGAGCAGCTGTGGCACCTGCTCTCCCAGCTGTGGCAGTGCCGGGCCCTGCTCTGGGCAGCTCCTGCCTTCTCCCCACGGCAGCGAGCTCGCAGCTTGCACTGCTGCGCTCTGGGTCTTCTGCACAGGGGCGGCCCCTTGGCCAGCCCAGCTCCTCTGGGCCAGCGCTCACACGCAGCGCTGAGCTCTGCCTCGAGCTCCTGGCAGAGGGAATGGCGGGCAGCCCAGGATAGGGAAAGGCTGGGAAAGGCTGTTGGCAGCCCGAGGACTTGAGTGTCACACAAATGCAGCAGAGCAAATGGGCCCTCCACAGGAAAGCCCAGAATCCCCATGGAGCAGGAGGACCTGCCTTGGTGATGTGGTCCCTGTCCGTGGGGCTGCAGAGGGACAGAGCAGCCTCCATGATGGTCCCCAGCACGGGGCTGTTCCTGACAGGAGGCAATTTCTGCAGCAGCTCCTGAGGGGAGACTGCACACACCCTCTTCCTGCCATCCCTGAGCATGTCCCAGTCCTGATGGGCCCTGTGCTCACCCAGGGGCTGGGGCACTCGGCTCTGCATCTCACAGCCCCGTGTCCCTGACACCCAAGAGCTGCCCTTTGCCCGTGGCCTGGGCACTGCGAGGACTTGTTGTCTCAGGCACCCTGAGAGCATCAGGGCTGCCCTGCACTAGGGCTGTGGCACCTTCCTCTTTGGGCATCCCCTGAGCCACGTTCCAAGGGAAATCCGAGAGGGAGCTTTTTGCTGGTGCTCCCCTGCACCTGGAGCCTGAGAAGACAGCTCTGCACAGACATAGCTGCAGTGGGGATGCTTTTGTGCCTGAGCTCCCTGGGAAAAAACACACAACACCCAAAGAATGGAACAGGAATATTTACTTAAACAGCAACACCAACAATGAAAACAACAATGTGTACACTAACCACAACATCAACAAGAAAAACAGCAATAGTGTAACATCAAAAATAACAACAATAAACACAACAACAACATTACTGTCAACAATAAGAAAGAGTAGGTAAGTGCTGAGAGCCCTGATGAACTGGGCCTTCCTTGCAGCCTCCAGCATGAACAGAGCCTTGGCTTGCAAGGGAAAGGAGGTGTTGGCCCTCACAGGGCTCTGCAGGCCCCCAGCAGCTCGACTGGGCTGTGCAGGGGCAGTCGGTAACTCGGGGGCTGCTCCACCTGCCTCCCTCCAAGCTGGTGTTCCTGGGCAGGTCCCCGTGCCTCCTGCCTTCCCCTGGGCATGGACTGCACAACACGTGCAGCTCAGGAGAGGCTGGGAAACCTGACGGCCTCCACAGAGGCTTCCTGTGGCCCTGGGAAAAGAGAGGAAGGCAAGCGGTGAGAAACGCTGCGGGGCCTGTTGAGCAGGCTCATCTCAGGCTGCTTCGCTCTTGCTGGGCAAGCTGTGAGGGGCCCTGCAGGGCAAGGAGGTGGCACTGTGGAGCCCAGGCCCCCAGAGGAGGCTGAGAGCTGCTGAGGCTCAGAGCAAGGTGGCTGCAAGGGGGACACGTGCAGGGGCCACAGGAAGGCTGGCCGAGGGACCAGCAGTGCGTGAGGAAGGGCTGCCCTGCTGCAGCCCTGACAAGCCAGAGACAGCAGCGCTGCGGCTGCCTGAGAGGAGGTGCCAAGCACCTGGTGCCCTTGGAGAGTCCGGCCAGAGCTTTGGGCCTTGTGGTCCCGCTGGCACGGAGGGAGGGCTGGCGCCTCTCCAGGGCAGCGGGGAAACCCCCGCCACAGGGGCTCGGCCCGAGGGACCCGGCTCCTCAGCAGCCCCCAAGGGGAGGGTGGTTCTGCGCGGGCTCTTTGCGGTGGACACAACTTACCCGCCGGCCTCCTGAAGCGATCCCTGGGGCTGCAGGTGCGCGCCCACTGCCACCAGCGAGCCTGCCGAGGAAGAGAAGGGTTGGAAGGAGCTCGTGTGTCTTCCACGGGGCAGGCAGCTTTGGGGGTGCTGGAGGCAGTGGCCCCTGGCCTGGATGGGAGGCCACTGGGCACCCACTGCTTCTCCTTGCCCTTTGTGGCCTGCCCAGAGCTCTTGTTCCCCATGGCCCCTGCTTGCTCGCAGTCCCACGAGGCAGCACTTCCTACCTGATCTTCCTTGGTGCCCTCTGTTTCCACTAGGAAAACGCACTGCGCGCCGCCCTGCCCAATGGCCGGGATCCTGCGGATGTGGCGGGGATGGGGGCTGTTGCGCAGCTCGGGGAGCCTTTCTGGTGGCTTGGGGGTGCATTTCTCTGCCTCCAGGACATTTCGCGGCTCTCTCTCCCGATGGAAGATGCGGGAGAAGGTGTCCACGCTGCAAGAGAGCAGAGAGAGCCCCGAGGTTGCGCACTGGGCAGCAGCGTCCTTGCTGAGAGCTGCCCCGGGCACCTGGCAGGGCCCCAGAGGCAGCCAGGCCCTGGGCGGCAGCAGAAGCTTGGGCTGGCATTGGCCTCCCGGCTGCCTGCTGAGCTTGCCCCAGCTGGGCAAGCAAGTGCTCCCCGATGCAGCGTGCGGCTGGCCCTGGAGCAGGGCTGTGCGAGAGCTGCCAGGGGCTTTTTGCCCTCCGCAGAGAGGGTCAGCGCGGGGCAGGTGCACGTGGGCACGGGCAGCTCCCTTGGCAGGGCCCGGGACACTGCTCAAGGGCAGCTGGTGGCCAAGGGGTGGCCCAGGCAGCTCCTGTCTGCAGCTGCCCCTCCACAGAGGCTGAAGTGGTGGCTCAGCCCGGGGCGTCTGGGGCTCTGGGGGCCGGGAGGCTGCGCGAGGGCAGCGCCCTGTGCTGGGTGCGCAGCACGAGCAGCGCTCACCTGTCCTGGGGAGCCCCCAGCTTCCTCCTGCGCTGCCCGCCCTGCTCCAGGCTCTGGTAGTCGGGCGCACGCAGCAGGGGAGGTGCCGGGCGCCGCGCAAGCGTGCGCGGCCCGTTCCTGTCGGGCTCGGGGAGCGCCTGGGACGCATCCCTGGCTCCGCTGCCCGCAGCACGGCCTGGCCTCCGCACGTGCGCCATGCTGCCGCCGTGGCCAGGAGGCGCAGACTGGCAGGCGCCGCGAGCCAGGGCGACAGCGCAGCAGCCCCTCCGTTGTGACTGCAGCAGCTCCTCTGTGACTGGGAGCTCCTTGGCAATGGGGTGGGGTGGCGGCGGGGAGGGGGACGGGGGAGCCCCGAGCGCCCCTCTTGTGCCGTCCCCAGCAGGACTAGGCTCTGCTTGTGGCCCTTCAGGCTATGGGGGCTCTGCAGTGTGGAGGCCGTGGCCGCCTGTGCCAGCTGAAGCCCCTCTCTTGGGGCCCCAAAAGTTGCCCTGTGCCCTCGTGGCTGGGCAGGCTCCAGCCCCCACAGATGCAGCAGCAGCCACCACACGAGGCCTGGAGCTGGTTGTGCTGGGCTTGCCTCAGCCATTGCCACGGGGTAACTTTTGGGGTGCCCTCTGTTTCCTCCAGGAAAAGGCACTGCGCGCCGCCCTGCCCAATTAATGCAATGTAGTTCCTTTTTCACCACTGAAGTTGCTAGTAATGAAGCAACCAAAAATCCCCTGCCTAAGATAGGATTTCAGTCCAGGAAGTCTTTCAGCTTCATAAAAAAAAAAGAAAGAAAAAGGCCCAGTCTTGTACAGAACGTCAGAGCCGGGAGCAGTTCTCCGCGTTGCCATGGATTGTCGCTCTCTGCCTCCACATCCCAGCTATTCCCAGGAATGTGGAAGGCTTCAGGAACGGGCGGCTCCTGTAGCAGGGAGGCAGAGCTTGGGGCCGCAGCCCTGCACCCCGTGGCTCTCCCCATACAGGTCCTGGCGCCCGGACACGCGATTGGGGACTCGCTCTGCCCAGGGGCTGCCCGGCCTCGGCGCCCGTCACCCGAAACCTTGACCGGCGCTGCCTGGTGCTCCCGCACCACCCCCAGCTACACAAAATCCAGCTTCACGACACAGAACAGCATTTTGAATCAGCACAGGTTCAAGAGGTTTAAACTGTTTAAAGTTATTTTGTATTCTTTGTAGGAATATCCATAAAAGATCTCAAAGGTATCTGTGTCTGTACATATACAAGAACCTTCAAAAATTATTCACAGAACAAAAATAAATCTTCTTTAGAACAAAGCCAGGCAATGAAATGCAGAGATGGATCTCACAGACCACACAGTCCAGTGCTACTAGCATAAAAATACAGCTTGAAAAACAGGTTTGTTACTTTTTTAAGGTGTTCTTTGCTGAAACGTGTAATCCTCTTAAAAGATCATCTATGAAAAAATCATCCAGCTGGAGCGATTAAAAAGCCCAGCAACAGGAAAGATGCTCCCTAAACACAAAATTCGCCCCCATTAACAGGCATATATCAAATCGGCCTCAGGTTCTGTTGTCTAAGTTTTGCTCTCTGGCATCAGCAAGGGCACAGCAGACACACCACTACCCCACATGACACATTCACATGCATCACACCCGTTGGGTCCCACTTCCCACAAGTGACTTGTGTTGACCGGGTGTTGTCTTGGCCTGGTGGCCAAGCGGGCTGACGCGGAGAGTCAGATGAGGTGAAATGCTACACAAGCGAGACAGGGCAAGCTCCATGGCAAGCGTGCCATTCCCTTGCCATTCCAAGCCATGGTTGAGCGTGCACAGCTGGGCTGCATGCACATGGCCACTGACCTATGCTGCTAAGAAGCACAGCTGCTCCAGAGCTGCCAGGCCCACGCTTGGAGCAGTGTCCACACAATGCTCCACTGCTCCTTCACCACTTGGGTTCTCCTCAAGTAGAGAAGTCCTGTGATTCTGACTTTTCAAAGCCTGCTCTCAGACAGTAGGGTCTTTATTGTACAGAACTCTCAATTCTCTCCTAGGAGGCAGTAAGTCGTATGTGCAACACCATGGCCAGTACTGCCTTGGCATCTAGATCATAACGTTGGGACAGGAGGATAGGGAAGAATGATGGGTTCTAGGCACAGGGCACTCAGTTCCTGGAGATCCTGAGCTCCTTACGGGGGCATCAGTGATTTTCTGCTTTGCATCAATGATGGCTTGCATCTCAGCATGATCCTTTTTCAGCTCCTCTTCAACTGCCATGAGTCTGATGTGCAAAAAGAGAGAATTAGGACAGTTTAAAACTATTCCTGGGTGTTTTGGCTACTCTGGGGCTGTTGCTTTGACTTCTCCGGTTGTCCTCTTTTCTGCAAGAAGTCTGCTGCATTCAAGAAAGGTTATCGATCCTTCTCACAGCCCCAGCTGGCTGAATTTATTATATTCAAAGTGGGTATTGCCAATAATCTAACTGTCCTGTAAAACCACCCCATGAGTACAGTTTTCAAACAAAGCAAATGGACCAGTTAGAGGTATAGCAGAGACTGGGGTTAGAAATTCCTAAATCTTTTTGTCTGCTCTCCTGACAATCTGAAGCAAGTCTCAACACTCATATCTCAGTTTCCTCATCTCTAAGGCAGGAGTGGTGTCAGTCCAGGAATATCAAGCCCACACAACTGCTCTCTTTATTGTCAAGGATAAATGTGACAAGGGGGAGCTTCCTGCTCTCCATGTTCTGCAGACTTTGCAGCCAAGTCTCACCTGCTTATGATGCTCTTCATCTGGCTGTCTTTCTCCTCTTGCTGCCGCTGTAGCCTCTCCTCCCTGTCTACCAGCGTGGACTTGTACTCCATGAGCAGCCTCTGTATATTCTCCTCCTGCACGAGGAGGCGCAGCTTGTACTTCTCCAGCTGGTGGCTGGACACTTTCAGGCGCTTCTTCAGCTTCGCTATTTCCTGCTCGTACCGTGCAGGGACGGGAGCAGAGCAGGAAAGAGTCAGATGCAAAGCAGAAAGGAACCCATTGGATTATTATGTTCTGCTGCTGCTGAGAGAAAGCCACCGCTCGCTTTCATTAAAAATAAATTGATGGGAGCAAAGGAAATGACAAGCAGACAACTGTGGGCAACCCCAAAGGAGTACGGAGGCTCCCACTGAGCATTAGGTTATTCCCACACTGTGGAATGTCTTCCTGTAGCCCAGTTTAAGCCCTCAAATAGCTCTGACATGGCTCCTCAGTCCTGCCTGGTAAGAACCCCACTTACTCCAGACCCAATGAGTTCCCAGACACAAGCTGCTAATGGTGCTCAGCTGTAAACAGATGTCCTGGGGTGACCAAACTTGTGAAAGGGACCCAAATAACTCGTTTCTCAGGACCTGAGGAACATGAAACCAATTGTTCCAGGCTGAAGGCAGGGCCCATCACTCACTACGTATAGTCTGCAAATTTACTTGGCTGAAGTTTTGTTTTTTCCACCTACCACCTCTGGATAATCACTTGTGCAATAGTACAATGAATCTCAGCACATTCCACTTCAGTTTTGGTTCATTCACCTTTCTTAAATTGTTTCTGTTGCTACTTCTTGTCCATCAAATATTCTCCTCTTTTCATCCCGCCCTCTCAGAATACCAAACCTCTTATTTGGAAAAAACCCTTTATTTGGAAAAAAAGTCACATCTCACATTTACTTTGGGAAATAAATACACTTAAAAAAGTGCATCTCAGGAGATGATGGACGTTTCTGGCTAGCCCTGAAATACTCCACCATCTAGATGACAGACATTTGCCTTGGGTGAAGCTCAAGACAAAATCCGAACGCAGCTGCTATCAAGATTGAATTGCATTTGCAGAGACTTGTACCAGCACTTAGGGCATACCAAACTGCACTCAGCTGAGTTAATGATCATTTTTAATGTAGTTCACGATCACTAATACATATTGCAAGTGCAGAAAAATGGCAGCATATTGTAACTATAATCTTGTCATAAAAGACATCCAGTTGAGCACTGAGGTGGCGTGATTTATGATGCAGGTAAATGCCAAATATCAGCCTGTAATGTAGGAACTCTCAGATATGTCTGCGTGCACCCATTTGACATGGCACAGCCTGCACCTAGATTAATCTGTAGTGTGGGATATTGTTCTACAAAGAGTGTCCAGTGGGAAGACCAGTGTGTGACCCTGGCACAGCAGCACCTGGAAACCACTTTGGAAGCAGCTGAAGGGTGCTGGAAGCCAGAAAGGCTGTCGCGTGCTGAATAAACCCTACCTTCTCAGCAAGCTTGGCTTCATCATGGTTCTGCTCTACATGCTCCTCCACTTCCTTGTACTGTCCGCTATTGAGGACCCATGCAGCTGTCCTCTCCATTGGTGACATCGTGGCAGAGTCCACAGGTGAGTGAACCTGCAGCAGAGATGCCTGTAAGCGTTTGTCAAAGAAAATACGTATGAATCAGCACTGAAAGCACATTTATTCAGAGCAGAAAACATGGCCACCAAGCTATTAGTCTCAAAGCCTCCCCCAAACCCCTCTTCCAGAGATGCCTTATCCTCACTAGACTTTGGACACACAGCATTCATGTGAGTTCCTCAAAAACAAACAAAACCCAAAAAGAGACCTCTGAAAATCAAAAGTGAAGGAAATCTACGAAATCCTGAATTTCTTCTTTGCCTAGGTGAGCTCCTGTCTTTCTGGGGAAGTTCTTATTTGCAAACCCAGTTATCACCCACCCCCTGCTTAGCTTTGCAGCAAGGCTACTGCAATCCTAGGTTTCTCTCACACCACAAACAGAGCAAGGCGGCGTCACTCGCCGCCCGCAAGGAGCGGGAGGCCGGTTTCTTCGGAGGGTTGGGAGCCAGCGGGACAGCAGCCTTGGCTACCGGCTCCGGGGAGCACCGGCCCACGCGACTGCGACGGGATGCAGCGCTGCCTGGAAGCAGCAAAGAGCTGCAACGTCCTCGTTTCAGGGTCTCCCAGACTTAGATGTTTTATTGCAGCAAGCACGGCAATAAAGGCGGACACGAGGAGAAGGAACTGAGCAAAACCTGTTGGTTTCACGGAAAGTCTCCAGAGAGCCAGCAGAAGTGGAGGGCAAGGACTTTAGCTGCGAAAGGGTTATGAGCTATTCTGGTATAGGGGAAAAGAATAAAGAGAGAGGCTCTCTAGGAACGTGTATTAATCCCCCTCTATGCCCCCCTGGCAGAGGAACACAGTGACACTTCTGTTCCCACCTACCTCCCCAATGGAAATGGGAGGCAAAGCTGACCTCTCCCAGCGAGCAAAGGGGCTGCCTCTGCGCTCAGGAACAAGTGGGGCTTGCAGAGAACAGAGTCCAATAATTATAACGCCCACAAAGCTCGCCCGGGAAGAACATGCCAAGCTTCTGTTCTTATTGAAATTAAAAAAGAAGGAAAGAAAGAACAGAAAGAAAAAAAAAAGGAGAAAAGAGAATTCCACAGCCCAATTTGCAATTAAAAGGAGGCAATGGAACTTGTCTCCCAAAACACTGCGGCCGCTCGGCTTGGCACACACTGAGACGTGTCTGCGGGGTAAGGGTGAGGGAGGAACAAACCGATCTCTGTGAGGGAAGCAGGAGCGAGTGCTCCAGCGAATCCAGAGAAAACAACAGACAGCAGTTTACCCAGTGGTATTTTGTATTTATTCATGTCTCTTTTTAGGTGGCTCTGATTTTAAACGAGCACCATGAGACAAACACACTCTCACACCTCCGTTCTGCGGATCTGCTCCTGGCTGCTGCTGTTCTGGCAGGGCAGAGCGACGGGGACGGGCCTGTCGGGCGCTGCGCACCGCCGCGACAAGTCCTCGCTCTGCGTGCTGCGCTTGCTGGAGTCTTCCAGGCTGCTGTTGCTGGGCCCGCTGAGTTTGAAGTCTTTGCTGCTGCTTCGGCTCCAGGAGCTGGCAGTGCTCAAGTTCTCCAGGCTGGAGTCCACCGAGGCCTTCAGCATTGGCACGGGAGGGTTGTTGAGGTGCTAAACTGGGCTCTGGAAGGAGAGGGGCTGGAGACTGCCCTGTCGGTTCAAAGCTGGGCGCAGAGGCCTTCTCAACAGGGGAGCGCTCTGGGGTGTGTTCTGTGTCTCCCACAGCTGCTTGATGGTGGCCACCTGGGCCACGGAGACCTGGCTGCCCGCCAGGCACAGCAGTGCCTCGCTCACGAGCGCGCCGTGCTCGCCGTGGGCTGTGTGCAGGTCCTGCAGGTCCACGAGGGAGATGCTGCGGCCGTTGGGCAGGATGCTCTCCCTTTCGTCCTCATCTGAGTAACTCATGCTCTGGGTAGATGCCTCCTGAGCCAACAGCAAGGTCTTGCCTCTAAAATGTCCATCTACATTTTCCTGTGTTGGAGATTTCATCTTATGCGAGTCACTGTGGAGTAAAAAGGAATTTGGTTATTTTTTAACTGAGCCGCATCCCTACAAGATCTGTCCCAGAGAAGCCTCTCTACCTCATTTAACCCCTGCGCCAACTTCCTCGCTCTGAAAGACTCAAGGAACCAGATTTCCTTTTATGAGCTCTTAGTGTTTCAAGTTGCAACACACTCTTCCTTAATTACCACTTACCTCTGAGCATTAGGCTTGATTCAAGAAGTGCTTCACATTTATTTTTCACAGGTGCAATGCAAACCATTCCCACCAATTCCCCCATCTCTCACACTCTTCTCTTCTCAGCAAGACTTTGGAACATTTCAGACCCTATTTAACCCTTCCCCAGCTCTATATTATTGCATATGTCTAAAAATTCAGCAGGAGCTATCTGAAAGCTCCTGTAAATCGAGGCAGCTTGGAGGGACGGCATTTGCAACGGGAGCTACACCTGACGGTGCAGAAGCTTGGCACAGGCCACCCTGTGCAAGATCTCTGGTGTTTCTGCCACCTCCCAGCTTTTTGCTTCACATGAATCACTCCTATGGTGTGGGAAGGTTCAAGCAACAAGGCATTCACCACTGCCTGGGCGCTCTGAAGTGAATCCTCCTCATCCCCCATCTCCCCTCCAGCTCCGGCCGTGACCAACCTGTCAGTGGGGTCCTCAAATATCTTCTGAAGCCCTGAGGAGAGACTGCCACTGATGCTGGGACTACAACTGCACTCAGTGAAACGTCTCAGCTGCTGTTGTATGGGCGGAGGGTTGGTCAGGGACTTGGTGATGTCCGCAAGAATGCGAGGCAGAGGTCCCAGCTTTGCCACGGTCGCCTGTAGGAAGGAATTTTCACCCTAATTGGACAACAAGCACCGTGACACCCGCCAGGTTTTGGATCACGATGCCCAGAGGTGGAGGGGTGGAGGTGGAAGGAAGGAGGGTGGGTGGTTGTGTGCGGGTGTGCCCGGACCGGGAGGCAGTGTTATGGAGCAGCATAATCACGGCGACGAGATGGATGGAGGAGACCAACGGGGTGCAGCAGACATTGAGGAAAGAAAAGGAAATAGAAAAGAAATTAGGATTGATCCCCCAAAACAAAACAAAACAAACAAAAATCATGCTCAACAAAACCAAACTGTGGCCATTCCAATGCAAAACTATCATGCAAAGCAAACTAAAGCCAGGCTGGGTGACGTCAAAGTGAAAACTACAGTATCTACTCATTAAGGGGGGTTTAAAGGCTACAGATTCAGCTAGTGGGAGGGAACTTTCCAGGCAAAGCGAGTCATGTGGTAAAACAAATGCATGCCAACAGACAAGGGATGCGGCATTCGAGGGTCATGAGAGACTTGAGAGGGTTCAGGGAGGTGGGGAAAAGAAGGTTTTCATTTCAGAAGCCTTTGGGCTTGGCATGTCACGCTGATGCCATCTCCTGCAGCAAACGGTTATCAAAAACTAAGGCGCTCCTCCCTTGTTAAAAGCAACTGCATGAAAACACCAGTGACCCTCATTCCAACACTGCCATGGAAGGTGGGATTAAACGCTTGGCTTCAGGTTTAATCCTGCCCTAGCCTGGTGCTGGCCAGGCCGAGCACGGCACCAGCCCGAAGGGGAAGTTTCTCCTTTATTTTTGCCCTTTCTGGGTCAAGACTGGTTGTAGCAGCTACACGGTGCTGCTTGCTCTTGCGCCCAAAGCAGGAGACAAAAGCAGTACAGACTTAATGCTGAAGTAAAACTCCCTCAAAGACATTCCTCTTTTCAAAGATGTCCTTATTTTCCCCTTGAGCAAGGATCCGGTCACTCCAGAGAGAGGTCTCTTTACAGAAGCTTTCTTACAGAGCATCTCCTGCTCTATTAAGATCTGTGAGGTTACTTGTCTCCTCAGTTCCCACTCACTACCCACAGTAGAACAGCACTGCAGTGTAACTTTATCCCTTAGTTCTCTTTATAGCAATCCACTATGCCAGCTCCCAGGGGCCTGCTAGGATAGATCCATACATCTAACCTACAGAAAGGACAAAGCACATCTGCTTTAAAGCTTTACGTCTGGCTCCTTCCCCTTCCAGCTGCCCGAGACATTTAGGACGTTTTCGTTTGGAGAGCAGTACCCATTTGCCCTGCAGAAACTGGGTTTCCCTTGACCTGATGGCCTGAGCAGCTGGAGGAAGGTGGCACAGTTTGTGGCACTGATGGATTTACCCCGACTTATGGAAATGGTGGAACTGGTCTTTTACATGCTCCCTTTGCCTGTTTTTCCGAGCTTGCTGAGCTGTCTTTATAACAAAGATTTTATTGCCTGTGACACCAGGAGTGCAAACTCTGCGCATGTGTGACGGAAACAGATAAACAAGACCACAAACTGTTACCAGCCTAAGATTAACTGAGATTAATATACATTATCCTTCTGAGTCAAGGAAATTTAGATTTACTCTGATGCACAAAGCTCAGTGCCTTCTTTTAGATAATGTGCTGTGAGAAAACAAATATCCAACAAATCATTATCTTGGCAGACCCTTCTAGCAACAAAAATTATTAGCAACACATTGCAAGTCACCTCAGCTCTCCAGTTTCAAAAGACACGGAATACAGACAAGATAATGCAGCTTCAGATGTGCAAATATGGAACAGTTTTAAGTACTTTCAGGAAAAAAAAATGCTGACATGGAGCTCAGCTTTTCTGACTCTTGTCAGCTTTACTTGTTAACAAGGTTTTAATGATCTGGGGTCTTGCAGGGAATGTAGCTGGGGTAGAACAACCCAGACTCTGCTCTTGTGCAGTTCAATGGCCCCAGTGCTCAGAGCTGCAGCCGAGCGTCTCCCGTGGGGAGGAAGGAGCGTGGCTCTGGCAAGGCCACCCCCTAAGCTAAAAGCTAATGTAAACATCACAGAAATGGACGAATCTCAGCGGGTTTGGCCCTGGTCTTCCAGGAGAGCAGTTCTGCCTGGCCAGGACACGACTTCAGCCCAAGCTGGGCAGGGGAGGGTCCAGCCAGGTGCCTCAACTTGCATCCAAAAGAGCCACCCCCCAGCATTTCCATTTCCCAGCCAAGCACTCGAGTGCTGCCCTCTCTGCCTGATTTGGGTGTCTGCACCAGGAATGGGGCCCAGCCGCCCCCAGCAGCCGCCCCGGGGACTCCCGGAGCCGGCGGGGCCGCAGCGGGAGCGCGAGGGGACCGTTGGGCAATGGCCCTATCGCACATTCCTCTCCCCAGCCGCTGGGCACTCTCTCCCCAGCGCGGCTCCGGCTGCTCCCCTGATGTCTCCTCGTGTTTACGGTCGCTACGCTACAATCGCCGCGTTCGCCCTCCCAGGCCTCCGCTCCACTTTACCTCATCAAGCTGGGAAACAACCTCACACAAGAGGGAATGCAGAACAGAGAGCTCTCTGCCCACGTCGATGTAGCCCTCAAATCCGGGCATGTTGGAAATGCTCTCTGGATTAGAAATCTTGAGCAGAAAATGCTTCATTCCTCCCCACTCATGTTCCAGAAAGTCATTCATGAAGCCCATGTACTCTTCCTTGTTACCAAACCTGCAAGAAAGGGGAGGGAAAACTCAGTCAACAACCACCACAAAAAAGCACAAGAGTAAAATAACTGTCCGAAAACATTTCATGGTTATCTTTTGACTTGCCTTTCTGAAAAGGTGTCTGGAAGGGGAGAAAATGGGCAATTTAAGAGATTCCCTGCTTTCTCGACTTGGTTAAATACTAGTAACTCACCACTCATACTGTCAACAAGGGGGTTGGTAACATCTCTTCCCTCCCACAGACTTGGTTTCTCTCCAGCACCTTCCCTGTACCCCTTTCCCTAACGGAGAAGTGCTCCTGGGCCTACATTCAGCTGGGAACCTGGGAGGTAGAAGGGGAAAAAAACCATGATCCTTGGCAGGAACGGCATTTTTTTTTTTAAAATAGCAAAGAACAGGCACACACAGGCATGCTAAACCATTAACCTCTTTGTGCTTTTCTCCTGTGTCCCTCTACTGAATTCAGTGCACCTCCAGTCTGCATTCAAATTGACTCTGCCTAACTCAGCTCTGGGCTGTTCCAAAGAGAACGGAGGAAATTTCTTCCTTTCTAAAGTCTGTTCCAATTTGCCCAAGAATCAGCAGTCTGCAAAAATGACCACTAGGCAGGGCTCTCCTTACTTGACCTGATTTGCACCCCTAGAAGTAGAGATTTCAAGGTCATCCCCACCACCTACTTAGCAAAATTGGCCAGATTCTGAACCACTTTAGCAATAAGAGTGAGGGTGCGGGATGTCTGGTCATCAGGATACTCCTGCATGAGGTAGAAGAGGCTGGGGGACATGATAGCAGGACTCAGGAAGCGCAGGAAGAGTGAGGCGCTGATCAGGCGCTCGCTGATGTCCTCCTTGCCCCTGCTCAGGCACTGCTGCTTCCACGATGCAAACACCTCCTTCAGCTCCCGAGGGAACACGCTGAAAAACAGCAAGCAGAGACACAAAACCGTGTGGGCAATGACAGGCAGAAAGTCCAAATGGTGATCAATCGCTTGAAATAATTAACTGTGAGAAATCATCCTTGACTTATATTTTCACTCCACCTCTCTAGGCCAGAAAATGTCATTAAACATCTATTCTTAGACCACCATTTAATCTGGTGATTCTTAAGTACTGGTTAAATCATCCCTTGTTCAAACATGTGAAATGAAGCTGTTTTCAGACCCACCGATGTGCAGACTAAAAACCACCACGACCACGCTGGAACAGAGTGCTCCAGATATTTAAAACAAACTGGATCAAAATGAACTATATAACTCTATATGAACTATAATTGAAATTTGTATTTTGCTTGTAAAGCTCTTCCACTGCTTTGCATATATTTTGCCCTGAAGCAGAAAGGACATTTTTTTTCCAAGGACACTCACTAGCAGAGATTTTTATTAATCTTTCGGCCAGTGTGATTTCCCACACTTTTTGGTTTTACCATTCTAAAGGGGCTGAGACAGAGTTGTCTATACATACCAAACCCACTTTTTATTCCGAGCTCCCACTAAGCTGTCTTTTCCCTTAACTCCCTCCTTGTTCAGGCACAACTCACTATCTGTCCCCTGCAGAGGATTTCAGCAGAAGCTCCTGCTGGAACCCCCTGGTTTAGGCAGAAAAGTCACCCACGATATTGCGCCCCAGGTAATAAGGCAGCAAGAAAAGGAAACAAGGCAGTCTCAGAAGATAGACGGCTACTTCCTAGCACGACTGCTGGCTTCACATCCTCAGAAGAGGAATTCACACTTTCCACTCAAAAGAGCTGTGAGGGAGAAGGAGGAGAGAGCGCCTCACCAGTAGGAATTGATGATCTTGCAGAAGGCCAGCTCGCAGCACTTTCTCAGGTTGCTCTGATGGTCTGTTAATTCACTGGGTGAGCACTTGCTGGGATCCACTTCGCAGTTTTCATCTGACTCATACAGAGCTTTGATGAACTCTCCTGGACACAGGGAAGAGGATGACAGACCACAGTCACTAGAGGAACAGCCTCCCTGACGCACCTTTCAATCCTGCTTGTGCCTTTCCAGAGCAACCTCGCTGCCTTGCGACACGGCCTCCAGACACCAGACCTTGGCGGCCTGGCTCCTCTGGCTCTCCCAGAGGAATGAGGCTTTGCTACTTGTCCTCAGGCCTTCCCCAGGAAATGCACTTGACAGTGATGCTTATTTTTATTATCTCTAAACTCGCTCTCCTTACATTTCAAATCTGTCTCAGGAATAAGACTAATACTCCAGCGTGAGATAAATTCTGCTTGTTTTCTCAGTTTCTTACAGGAACATCTCACAATGCCTCTGTCGCCTGCATCTTTCAAAGTCCTTTGCGTTTCTGTAGTCCTTGGACACACATTCGAAAAAGGATGAGGTTTCTTTTGCTTAATATATTTAAATGCACCATTCACCGTTTTTTCTCTTTTTTTTTTTTGGACTTATGCTAAGAAATGTTTTTTAAACTGCTGCTGTTCACCAGACAAAACCTTCATTCATTTGTTTAATGATTCAGTGTCTTCCGAGTTCACCTCCTGCCATGACCTTGCCGGCTCTGAGCTAACACTCCAAGGCTTGTTCGTGCAAAGGGGTTGTGTTTTTCGACCTCTGTTTTCTTAAAAAGCCTTAACCAACCATCAAGCCCATCCAAGCTAAAGCCAGCAGTGTTCTTGCAAGCAGATCAGCTGCCACATTTTCTTAAACTGTTTTGCTTAGGTCCAAAATCTTCCTGCTGAGGGCATCTAGATCACTTACTTGCTAAACCAATCAGCATCACTTCTGTGGGTGAGCTCTGTTTTAACTGTTGCTTCCTGGGTTATTTTTTTCCCTTAAATGTCTTTGAAAGACATTCTTTGTGGTCCATGAGGCTCTGTCTTAATCGTGTATTGAGACGCTCTCGCAGATAAAATAAACAGCTCACACCAACGTAATGTCACTAACTCTTTCAAAGAGCACGGCATCGGAGTGAACTGCCTAGCGACACTCAGCACGTGATGAAGAATGAGAGGGATATATTGTCACGAGCAGCCTTGCCCTGGGCACCAGACAGGCTGCACAACCGACGGCGTATTTCCATCTCTAACATCGGTGATTTACAGTCTTATCACTCAGCACCAATGTTCTAGACCACGGGATAAAAGTCATTAATTTTCATTCCTGCTTCACCACTACAGCCGTGGTCCTTGGATGGGTCACCTCCCAGACCCCAGCACACAGAGTCCAGTCCAGTTCCTTGACTTCTTGTTCTCTGCAACTGGATTAGCCCTTGCAATACCAAAAAAAAAAAAAAAAAAAAAGACAGGTTGGCACTTTCTTACCTAGTGCATCGTGAAGATACTTTTGCCCTACCAATTTTAGGTATTCCTCAACAGCTTTGGTAGCAAGTGTGTTCTCCCTGAAGATCAAGACATCGTGCTCCCCACAACGATCTATCTCAGACATCACCAAATCTGTCAAGAAGTCCTGAAGAAAAATTAACATGGGCAGAGGTTATTCTAACTGGACTCAGTCAAGCTAGGCAGAAACCAAGGAGGAAGGATAAACACAGGAACAAGAGGATCACTGAAATAACTGTCTAGCTTTGGACATGGGGTGCCAAGGACTGCTTTTCATGCTGAACACAGACAAACTATACATTTAAAAACCCAAGATGGAAGTTAGGAATCAATTCTTGCAGCTCAGCAAAATTTAATTAAGAAGAATGGCTTACAACAACTTAATTCACAAAATGAAAACAGCTCTGGACTTGGAAAAAAATGTTCCACTTCCTGTGGATCTACATGGCATGGAAGTAGCAATCGAGTTTCATCACTGTGAAAAACCACTTAATATAGGGCTTAGTCCTATAGTAATATTTCTTTCCTTGAGTGATAAGTGCTTATGAGCCAAGGACACTCGGCACATCACAAGAAACACTCAGTGCTTAACAAATCTCCAGGACAGGAGCTGTATTTTTGTCTGAGGTTTTTTACTTTTCAAAAGAAAAAAATACCCATGATCCTAAATTAGGACTAAATGATAACTGTGACTTGCTAGTGCTGCTCCAAACATTAATGTCCTCCAAAGAGCACTGCAGCGAGGCATCCTAGCCCTACTGATTATACAAAACTAATGTATCAGTACAAAATATTCAGAACAAACTAGGGCAAATATTCAGAACAAATTAGCTATTGCTTTCTGATGAAATTTGACAGAAATATTTTCACATAGTGCAGGCTGGGACCATGCATCTCTATCAGCACCACCACAGTGTGAGCTGCAAAGGTTCCTTGGCCCAGGCTGCTCAATGTGTCTAGAAAAGAGACCTTCAAAAATACTGTGGCACTGCAAAGACAAACTGATCACATCAACGTGCCTACTCCTTGCAGCTAGCACTGCAGGAATCCAAGGGCTGCTTTCCAAAAGCATTTTAGTACCATCCTAGAGGAGTTATCCCAGCTAGCAACTTCCCTGGATTCGAGAAACAGCGCGGTGAGGAACAAGCTCTTATCGAGAGAGCCCCCCTTCAGAGGGGCACATCAAGGCGGGCAGGGTACACGACTACGGGCACACGAGAGGCTGTTTCACAGCATCTGAGTGGGGCTGTCACCTGGATGCTGCCGACGGCTGCTCTTCCACATCTCAAACCCTCACACTTGTGTTTGGGGGTGCGTAACTCACTCCCCCGGCTACAGCTGGGCACCCCTCTCACACACCCAGCTTGGCAGGAGCAGCCAGGTAAATCGATGCCTTTTAATACCTCTCAAAATTGTCTAAGCCCTACAGGACATTTTCACACACTTTTTTTCCAGCATGCACAGAGAAGTCTTGATAACATCCCTGAGCACACTAAGTCCTGATAACACTGAGCACAGCTTCTGTAAAAGCTGTTCAAACCCTGACCAAATCAAGGCTGGAAGTGATTAACTGATTCAGCCTGAGACAACAATGGCAGTTCAGCCCATCACAGGCATTTCTGGAAGTTACTTTCTAACTTATTTCTCTCTTAAGATTCCTAAACACTCAATGAGTCCCCAATGAGTAACATAAGGTTGCATGGTCCCTCCTACTTCAGCCACTTCACTTGGCACAGAGTATCTTCAATCTTGGCATCAACCAGGGCACTTGCTTGTTGGTAAGACACCCATCCACATGCATTTGCCCAAGCCCTTGAAAGTATTTTCTAGACCCTTTTCCTAGCTTTTGATCCCATATCCAGAAATGCCACAGGCACCTTCTGCTGCTGTGTGCGGTCAGGCCAGCCCAGGCTTCCTACTTTCTGCAGCCCCAGAAACACCCACTGCGAGCAGCAAGAGGGAGTCACTTGGACAGGGGCCGCCTTCTCTTACCTTTGCTCTCCCTGTGCTCTGCAGGATGTGCACCAAAGCACCAGCCATCTCCTCCTTTTTCCTGATGCTGATCACTGGTTCGAGCACGGAGCACAGCGTAGTGTAGTTGCTGGTAACAAATTCTGCAAATTCTTTGTATTGCTCCATGGGCAAGATGGTTATGGTCTGGTAATGGGACTTGATCCGAATGGAAGGTCCCCCTGCTTTCCCTTTCTTGGGTGCAGATGGGCTCACTGCGTACCATTTTTCCATAAACTGGTGACGAGTTATGCTGGCCACGGGAATGTTGACCAAGCCCACATAGTTGTTCTTGTCCTTCTTCTTCTTCTTCTCTGCATCCTTGTAGATGTGAACTGCGATACTTTGAAGAGGCGGGAGGCTGTAGAACTCAAAGTGCTCTCCCCAGAAAATGTTGTCAGCTTTTGTTTTGCTGGTGGTGCGGGCGAAGAGAGTGTCATCAAGGCACAGCTCACAGAAGTACTTTTTCTTAGGGGTCAGGTCCTTTGCCTCCATGATCCAAAGACGAAGCACATTCTCAGCTCGACGGCAGTTGTCCTGCATGGAAGAAAGATCTCAGCTTTGATTCAGAATCTCTAGGAAATTCAACATATTCTCTCCTAAAGCAGAAGCAACTTGCTGTCTTCTGCATGTCCAAGGTAGGGGCTAGAACATTTTTCTTCTCAGAAAGCTCCCAGGGAGGCAGCATGCCAGCTCTAGAGCTGACCTACCTCAAGTTTACCCATGGAAAACCTGACTTTCTTTCACCCAGCTCTGAAATGCCTTTTCCTTTTGCCAGCGCTGTACTGCCCCATTAACCCATGGAGCTCCATGTCCTTTGCTTCCTTATTTCTGGAATTTCCATTACCTTATTTGGCTGCACTGCTCTGCGTATGTTTTCCATCCACTTGTCTCTCTCTGCTGCTGAGGAACAGCTGAAACATTTACTGCCAGTGGAGCAGGTTACCTGCAATATATAAGTGATCAGCTGAGATCAAGCAAGTCCAGAAGACATGGACGATCCTGCAAAAAGTAAAGATGACAACTAGGAATGTTTGAGAAACAGGGAGTAAATATGAAAAAGGCAGGAAAGCATTAGAAGATCCCAGAAAGCAGAGATGGAGAGGCCCACAGAAAACAGAGAAAAAAAAAAGTCAGTTCAAATTAATATCAAACTAAAAGGAAACATATGAAGGGCCAAAGGTTACTCTTAAAAGACTCTTAAACATCTTACAATACATCTGGCTATAATCAGCCAGTCAATTATTTTTTACACTTGTTAATTGATCCATAGCTATGAAATGCTTGCAGTTTTCGCCAGAAAATCCCAGGTACTGGATGATTTGGTCACAAACAGCGCAAAGACAGAACTAGCAGTGTGTTGACACAAGGAAAAACTCCCTGGAAATGGTGACTTCAGGGAGCTAATGCCAAGTGAGCAGGAACAGCTCCTGGCCGGGGCTCAGAGAAGAGCCTGCTACCCGCTGGCTTTCTGCCAGGGCCGCTTCCAGGTTGTACTGCAGAGCTTTAGACACATGCAAAGGACTCAGCTGAAGCCACATTGACTCTCCCCTGCCACAGCTGCCTGCAATGGCCTTGGGTGCATCCAGCTTGGTGCTGCCCTTGCAGGGAAATGACTGTGGGAGCACAAACAGCCTGTTCTGGAGGCAGCCCGGGTTGAAAAGCAAAGAGGAGCTTTGCTCCCCGCTGCCCGGTGCAATGGAAATGTGCTCAGCTGCCGAAGCTTCTCCTCAAGCAACCTGGGAAGGGGCTGCGCTGCTGCAATATGGTTCACAGTGGAAATGACACTTCTCAGTTACGGTATATTTTCAAGTGAATTTAGGTGACAGGAGGAAAATCCAGCTTACAAGCAATAGCTACGCTTAGGGCGTACATACGTGTGCTGACTACAAATGCCTAGAGATTTCCCAAGGTAAGAGAAGTTCAATTAGAAGATGCAGTAATTGAGAATGTTTTCTCTTTGCTGACTGGCTGAAGCCATCAGGACTTGGGGATCTCATGCCAATTCGGCAGACCTCAGGAGAACATGTGTCCCCAGTTTGCTCTCAGCTGCCTCATCACAGGCCAGCGTGCTCTAAGTACATTTTTGAGTACATAAGCACTCAAGAGAGGCCTGCAGAGCAGCCCAGGGTGGGAGATGCGAATGCAGCCCAGCCAGGAGACCCTGCATCCCCGCGCCCTGCCGATGCTCAGAGCCTTTGCCAGCCTGTTATGGGAAGCGACATCTAGGCCACTAGTTGGTCTGTGACACCCTGGGCAGGCACGTGGGGCAACCACTATGTCAGAGCAGCAAGACAGAGCTCCCCCAGTCCCTGCTGGGCTCGGGTGACTGCAGGGACAGCTAGAAATCCCCTAGGGATGCCAGTGCTGGAGCTTTGCTGGGCAAACCCAGACAGAAAACGGACAAAAAAACTCTTGGTCCCACACGACTAAGCCATGTGCTCACGCACCTGCGCCACGCTGGGGATCTCCTCATGTGCATGCACGAGCAATGGGAGCAGGCAGCTGTGCACATGCTTCCTTAGCAGCACTTTCTGCTTGCCCACCACAATGGCCATCACGCTCTGGAAGAGCTGGATGGAAAGCTCTCGCACGAGGGCAGCCTCCTGTGGGGAAGGAAGATGGGAGCAGCTCAGCAGTGGCTGCCTCAGCCCACAGTGAACAAGGGGCTTCGAGTGGCAGACGACGGCTTCTCCCTCTGCCTCTACGTTTGCCCCAAGGAGCTGCGGGGCCAGATCCGCCACCAGCTCAGTAAAGCCCCAGCCCCAAGACGTGAAGCGCGGTGGCATTCTCGGAGATGGGGCTGCCACGGGGAGCCAAGGTGCGAGGCGTGTGTGCCTGCAAGGGCTGCTCCGGCCCTGCTGGCACTCCCAGCAGTAGCCTCCGGAGCGACCTGCAGAGAAGCTCCCCTGTGGCACCTGTGTGCAGGAGGAGATGTGGGCCGGCCCGTGGCATCAGCTCCTGGGCGCATCCCACTCACTCTAAGTCCCCAGATGGGTTGCCCCAGTGTGAGCCCTCATGCCCGGGCCACACGCCTCTGCCCCCACAGCCATGCCAGCAGAGCGCCCGCCTTTCCCACCAGCCCTACGTCATCAAAGAGTGGCAGGAGCTCCTCAGCAAGCTGCAGACCCATGGCACTGGCCATCTCCCTGTCCAGGAGGTGGAGCATGTTTCTGAAGATGGTGAGGGCCTTGGTGCGGAAGCAGCTCTCAGCAGCCTGCAGGTGCTCCAGGAGCGCGGGCACCAGGCCTTGCAGACTCCTGGCCTACACGAAACACAGAAGAGCCATTGTGTGAATCAAAGCAGGGTTGCATTCGCACACATGGCTGTAACACTCTGCGGACGCCTGGTGGCACGGGAGCACTCAAGTCCTGCCGCTGCCTTTCCCTCCACTACCTTAGCCTTCACCTGCAGCCCCAGGCCGCCGCCCTCTCTTTGCCCATGTGCCCCCTGCTCACTATTTGCCGTCTCTCAGACAGCGTGACGAGGCCTGTGCCGAGGCCCACCCCGCGAGCCAGAGTGAACAACACTTCAATATGAAGCAGGTCCAACTCACTCTGCTGTCGTCTGCAACAGAGCTTTATACCAGTACACGTGGGCATGCGAAAAGAAGCAGCATTCTCATTGGTCGGCTACAAGCTCGCAGCTGATTGGTGCTCTTCCCGGTGCTTGGTTGCTAGGTCTCCCGGGCGTCGGTCCACTCCCCCTGAAACTTGCCCACGAACACGTTGTTCTCCTCTGGGTGACCCCCGAATCCCATTACTCCAGTTTCTTACATTCTTACAAAAGTACTAAGGCCCCAACAAGGCCCCAAAAGGCCTGTGATGACCATCTCGCGCATCACCAAGCTCTGGTTGTGCAGATGCCGTTGCAGGAAGTCCAGGACATCCTCATCAATCTCCTGCTCAAAGTCTGTGCAGTTCAGCAGCTGAAAAACACCCAGAGGCAGAGCGAGTGACTCTCAAGAGCTAACGGCACTCCCCGCATCCTCTGGACCAGCTGCGGCCCCTGGGTCTTGGGCCCCTGTGAAGCAGTAGAACGTAGAGAGCTGGCACAAAGGCTGCCTGACCTGCAAACGCTTGGGGCCGGTGGCCAGCAGAAATGGTCTCCTGGCAGGAATAAGCTCAACTTAGGCTGACTGAAGGGCGTTCAGCTCCCGCAGGCGAGGAGCCCAGCTCCACTGACCGCAGCCTGCTCCCTGGCCCAGGACATAGAGAGCCCAGTGTCTGCGGGCACTGCCCAGAGGCGCCGCTTGCCACCGTGCCCACCTCGAGGAAGACGGCCATGGCGGCAATCTCTCGGTGTTTGTCTCCGCGGCTGAGCACCGTGACTACGTGTTCAAACATCCAGGCACACTGGTCGGCCGCGTTCATCCACAGCGCTCTGGCCAGGGAGGGGAGAAGGCACTGTGGGCACGAGCGGGGCAGGCAAAGCCCTTTGGGCCTGCGCTGCCAACTCGAGCCATCCTGCCGCAAGCCAGGCCCCGTTGGAGCAAGGCCGCACCAGCTCCAGCAGCTGGGGCTGGTGCCAGCAGCGGCACCGGCCTTTCCCCACCACACCTTGCCAGGAGAAACGTGGCAGCCCAGCCAGTGAGGCTTATCTTGGTGAGAGAGCAGAAAAGCACCCTTACTCCACCAATGTTGTGGCCTAGCCGCACGCTGTCTTCAGGGCACAAATTCTGGGGCACGTGAGGAGGAAGGCGGCTCTCACCTAGTCAGCAACGTGGCTCCTGCGTGGTAGGTGTCCATGCTCATAAGCATGTCCCAGCCTCCCTGCTTCTCTATAGAGTCAGCCAGGTGGCCACAGTCAGCACAGCAGAGCAGAGCTTTCAGGGCCTGCACTGCACTCCTGCATGGAGAGCAAAGGCAGGTTACCTGCAAAAACCACCTTGATGATGGGTCTCGCTGCAGAGTTATCAGGCAAGCCAAGGCAAGCCATGCCGAGGCAGACCGAGGCTCTGCGCAGGGCTAGGTCAGGCCTCGCCTGGAAACTCACAGTCAGGGGAAGGATGTAGCTGCCCGCTGGCAAACGGGAGGTGTGCCGTCCCAGCAGCGGCCGGTCCCGCAGCCAAGAGAGCAGCTCCTTCAGCACCTCCTCTGCAGGGCACTGCTTGGAGAGCAGCACCCTCCACATGCTCCTGGCAACACTGCAGACCCAGAACATGGTGTCAGGGAAGCTGCCTCGAGCTGCCGTAGCCCTGGAGTTGTCCTCAAGGCTGTCAGGCCCATACCTGTCACACACCAGGGAGGTGTTCAGCAGAGCCTCCACCACCTGAGCAGGGTCCAAGCAGGCCATTTGGAAAAGGCTCCTCTTCAAGATGTCCTGGAGCGATGCCTCACTGATACCCATCAGCTTCTTGTGGAGGCTGCTAATCACTTGGGGCACCTAGAAGGGGCACAGGTGAGAGAGGGGCCTCTGCCGGAGTGTAGCCATTGCCACAGGGGCCACCGAGAAGTCATGCCTTCCCATGGCTCCATGCTGTCCTCAAGGGCTGTGCGGTGCTCAGGGGGCTCAGCGCCCAGAGTGTGCAAGCACAGGGCAATGTGCTTGCAAGCCGCTTACCCTGTCCAGCTCAGAGTCAGGCTCCCTCAAGACCGCCTCCATCATGCGCTCCACCACCTCAGTGTTCAAGAGCCTTGGGTCTGTTATGCCGTTGATGATTGTCAGGAGGAAGTCTGTCCTCTCAGAAGGAAAGAGAAAGATGCCAAATTCCTGTGGGAGGAAAGAGCCATGGCACCCAGTGCACAGCCTGAGGAGCTGAGAGTGGCTCAGCTGAGAGCGATCAAGCAGAGCGGTGCTGGCACAATGCCTTTTGCCAGTACTGTGCCCAAGAAGGCCACAGGAGGGAGGGAGGAGCTTCTCACCGTGCTCTCATCAGTGGCCTTGCTGGGCCAGAAGGTGTTCGGGGCTTCCACCTGCCAGTTCATCTCTGGAAGCGCTGGATTCTCAGCTGCAAGACCTATGCCAGAGGGGAAACACAGAGCAGTCAGGAGGAGGGGAGGTGGCTGATCAAGGGCAACAAAGAGAGCTCTGCGGCTTGCAGAAGCGGGGTGTCACTGGAGCGTAAGGAGCAGAGAGCCTCCTAGGGAGGACATGAGCTTCTTGCCAGGTGGCAAAGAGGATATGGCCGGTTAGGATGCGGAAAGGCCCCAGAGGTTGGTGTCTCTTTGTGCTCCCAGGCAGGAGAGCAGGCCTGGAAGGCTGCTGGCACAGGCTCTGAGCTCTGCTAGTTGATGTGGACGCTCTCTAAAGCACTTCTCTAAGGGACAAAAGAGCCCTGGGTCACGTCAGTGAGGTGCCTGCCATGGCTCTTCATGGCACGGCTGAGGCAACGTGTCGCCTTTTGTGGCCTTGCCTGGGCTGCGGGTGCTGGAAGGTGCCAGCCTTCCCCAGCGTCTCTTACTCTTTCGCAGCAGAATGATCCTGTAGAAGTGGTGAAGCGCTTCTGCCGCGCTCCGGCTGATCTCCTGGTCCGCCTCAGCGTAGCACAGCGTGAGGTGCCCCATCAGCTGCCCCAGGAAGTCCAGAGGCCTCTTTCGGAAGAGGAAGGGCTTGACGCTGCTTCCTCCATGGCTGAGCCACTTCTGAGGGAGGAAGTCAGAAAGGACGGGCAGCGAGGCCAAGCCATGGCAGCGGGGACCAGAGCCCTGGGCTCCACACCAGAGCGGGCACAGGCCTGAGTGCCACACGAGCCAAAAGCTGAGCAGGCATCTGCCCTGCCCTGCGGCCAGCAGTGAGCAGTGGCGTGCAGGGCTGTGTGTCCCAGCCTGCCCGCCCCTGGGTTCTGCCAGTTCTGCTGCCCAGCCAAGGGCAACCTCCCCTCCCTCGGGCCAGCCCCGCAGCCAGCATGTGGCAGCCATGACAAGGCACGGAGCTTGCTGCCTCCCTGTCCTGCCTTGTCAGGCTTTGACGGCCAGCCCTGTGAGCCCGTGGTGCCACTGGTGCCTAAACAGGGCGTCCGAGCTTGGCTCTTCCCCTAGCCCACATATATCCCGCTCAAACACACATAGCCTTCCCAGGGACAACGGAGCACCTCCTTCTGCTCCTGCTGGCCGCCTCATCCCCATCAAGCCAACATGAGCCCTCTCCTCCTGCCTGAGCCTGCCTGAGCGTGCTTGAGCAGAGGGTTGCCTATGGCCTGGAGCCACCTGCTTACCTCCAACAGAGAAGAGCTGCTCAGGAGCCGACCAAGCCTCACAATCCTGCCCACAGCCCTCTGGCGCTCAGCTTCTCTCTGGGATGCTGTGAAGGGCAGCAGCATCTGAGGAGAGCAAAGCTGCTGGTCAGGGCTGCGACTGGACGGCCACAGTTCTGCTAAGGCCCTGGCAGGCTTGATGCCCCTGCTGCCTTCCATGCACGCTTCCAGAAAGCGCCTTGCGTTCGCTCCTGGCCCCAAATTCTTCCGCTGGATCGCTGCAAGGGTCGCTTCCCCTTGGCGTGAGGAACCAGCCCTGCCAATGCTCCCGTAATGCTTTGCAAACAGCAAACCTGCAAGATGTTCCGCAGCTGATGGAGACTGCAGGCCTGCGACTCGAATGCCAGCACCTTCAGCATCTCATCCAGAGCGTCCATGGTCTGCAAGGGCAGGGCAGAGAGTGCTCATCACCGCTTCCCCCGTCCCTCTTGCTAACAGGGGGCTGGCTGAAACCCCTTCCGACCACGGTGAGCACCTACCTGTGTGTAGAGCGAAGCATCGAGGCTTTGCATCCGCTCTTGCTGAGGAAGGCAGAAGATGCTGTTGATGCAGGTGTAGAGCAGCCTGTTGTCCTGGCCGTGCATCAGGAACGGCCACTCTTTGCTGACAGGAGAGAGAGGTGCCAGTGGAGTGCTGGGCCAGGGAGGGTCGTCCAGGTGCCGGGGTAGAGGAGGTGGACGCAGCCATGGAGGTGGGAACAGCCAGGCTGCTGGCCATCGGAGGTGGGGAAGCCCTGCAGGGAGCCACCTCCTCCCTTTTCCGTGGTGCACACAAGGGACGGAGGACCCAGGGCAGGAGGTGGGTGCAACACCTGTTCCTCCTCCTGCCTCTTCCCTCAGGGGAAAAGCCCAGAGACAGCGCTCTGTTCTGCCACCTGCCCACTGAGGGAGCACGCGGAGGGCTGAGAGACTGCAGCATCCCAGGGGACTCGTGTGGCGTCATCAGGGTCATGCTGTGGCCATGCTTGAACTACAACAGCGCCTGGGGCGGGTACCTCATTGCAGCCAAAGCCAGCATGGCTTGCTGCCACACCACGGAGTCCAGGCGGCCAGGGGACTCCTCTTCCAGCAGCACCTGTGGAGCACAGGCAGTATGGGGCATGGCAGATGCCAGCCCCAGCGAGCACCTGGCAGCACCCAGCAGGCAGCCCCGTCCCACCACTGGTGCCCTGGCTTGGCAGCCCCCTGGAAGGAGGCCCCCCATGCCCACGGGGCCTGCCCGGCCCTCTCTGCGCCTGGCTGCCCAAGTCCTGTGCTCTCCTGGCCAGCTTTGCCCCCTCCCACAGCCCCTCTGCCCGCTCCCTCACCACCAGCTTCTTCACCAGCTCGCCTAAATGAGCCACGTAGCTGCCCATCCCTTTGGCACTGCACAGGGTATGGATGCAGGCAAGAAACCTCAACTTCTGGGCTTCATCCTGTGAGCCGGGGGATAAAGGAGGGAGATGAATAGGGCAGGTGCGAGGGCACAGGCCCTGCCGGCAGCCGCAGCGTGGAGGGGGATGCAGGGCCGCTGCAGGATGCCCAGCGGCTGCAGCTGGCCACTGCCAAGAGCCCAGCCGCAGGCTCGCAGCAGGCAGCACGCACGGAGGCAGCCAGGCCCCCGGGAGCTGCAGGCACCACTCGTCTGACAAGGTCTCTAGTCACCTGGTGAGGGCCTGTGGGAAAGGCCTGCAGATACGCCAGGGCTTCCTGCTCCTCTCCTGCCAGCTCCAAGCAGGACGGAGATCCTGGACCTGAGCATGGAAGAGAATGGGCAGAGCTGCAGGCGCTGGCAGGAGGCAGAAGAAAGGAGTCGTGCTCCCTCTGCAGCAGCGGGCCCGCTTCCAGCATACAGCGAGCCCCGGCTCGCACAGCAGCCCCTGGCAGAAGAGGGGCAGTGAAGCTCCTGGCACCGCAGCAGCGCGGCCTCCTGCTGGCTGCGCTGCCTCTCCTGGCCTGCGCCTCGGGCCTGCCACTGGGCTGCCTCTGCTGCGCTCCTGTCCAGGGCTTGCTGACTGCCAACCAAGCACAGAGCAGGTCCAGGCATTCAGGCACTGCCTGCACGGGGCCAGCAGCACCAGGATGCAGCTGTGGTGGGAGGCAGGGCTGGAGTAGGGCCGGCTCCTGGCAGCCGGTCCCACAGAGCCGCTCACTCACCTGCCTGGGAGGTGTGCAGCTCACACCACTGCTGGGTCTCAGCTTGGCTCTCGCTCTCAGCGATGGCACTATCGTCATCATCGTCCCAGGGCAAGCAGGTCATGCTGGCACCAGCCTCCTCCTCCTGCTCCATGGGCTTGCTGGAGTCTATGTCATGCCAGCGTATGAGGAGGTTCCTGGTGGCTCCCGACTGCTCTCAGGCCTCAACGAATGCCCTGAATTGGTCATCCTCTGCTGCCCAGGGGATGGGATTTCTCTTTTGCTCTGGCTGCGCCATGCTGCTGAGCCAAGGAGAGGCATGAGGGTGGCTATGGGGAGCCCACAGCCCACGCTGCTATTCCTGCATCATGGCTGCTATTCCTGCATCATGGGAGGAGCCATGAGATGCCTGTTGAACATTCTCCCCTGGGCTCCCATTTGCTGCAGAGGAAAGAGCTGCCCCAGCACCAGGCCCAGCTGCACATGGCACGCCGGCATCTCTCAGCAGTTCCCCAAGCCATGCCTTAAGCAGTCTGTGGGGGCTGGGGGCAGTTTCCCACCCCACAGGCTGGGCTTTTCAACAAAGGAACATGGAGGAAGGGATTCTTGAATATTAGCCAGCTTTTGGGAGCCCTCTGTCCTCCAGGACTGTACCTCATGGGAGTCTGCCAAGCATGTGCCAGCACAGGCCCAAGGCTGCTCTCTGGATGCCCGGGGCTGGGAGTCTGCTTTTGACCCTGCGCCTTCCTCGCACGATCTCTGTGTTGGCATCATGCTAACGTAGCGCTACGTTAGCACCATCACAATGAGAGCAAAGGCTATGCTGGCAGGTGGCCTCCCCAGAGGCTTTCCTGAAGGTGTAGGAATGTCTGTGGCCATGATGCAGAGCTTTCAAGATAGTCTCAGCCAGCTCTCAAACCTGCTGCCTTTCAAGAAAGCTGCATGGTGTTGCTTCCCCAGGCCTGCCTTCACAGCCTGCTCAAGTGCACGCTTGCTGCCCAAGCCTGATCTACCCCTGTGCCACATCCCTTGCTAAGATACTGCGGCCTCACACCTCATCCTGAAGACTTACTTCCACTCTGGAGACTAAACATAAAGGCAAAAGCTGCCTGTACGTGCAAAAGAGAGGGAGAAGCCCATGTTCATGCTCCTGGGGCTCACTCAGGCTCATAAAGGCTAAAGAGAATTCATCCAAGCACTTTATTTGGCACATCAAAGGATGCGGTGCCTGCAGTAGAAGGGCAATAGGTGACGTGGGGATTAGCAGCTGCTGCTGCAAAGGAGCCGGACTTTGCAGCACTGTCGCGGGCCCCAGTGGGCAGAGCTCCGTGGGGTGGGAAGGGCTGCTCTTGCTGTGCGCCAAGAACGGTGTCCTGCAGAGAAGGGTGCTGCCTCTTCTATGCTCTCCGGAGACAGCAGCACAGTGCTTGAAGGCTGAATCCTGATGGTGCCTTCTGCCCTGAAGCTCTCAGGATCAGGATGGTCTGCATGGCCAGAGACCGGACGGAGGGGCTGCCGTCCCTTGCCGCTCTTTGAAGGGCTGAGATAGAAGGGAAAAGAAAGGAAACCCTTTCACCTGAGGAGACGCCAGGCATGGCCCCCGGATGGGGCCAAGCCCAAGCCCAAGTGCAATCTGGCTTTTCGCTTGCCAGCAGGCAGAAAGGAGGACTACCGTGACTGCTGGAGAAAGACGCACATGCGTTGAAAGATGCCCCAAATGCCCTGCCCTGCAAATCCTGGCTGTCTGGCAGGGCAGCCAGAAGCCTGGAGCTCACTGCCAGGCTCTGCGCCGCTGCGGGCTGAAGCTAACAGCACGCTGCCCCCACTCACCCTCAAAGATGTCCTGCACCTTCTCCCCGCTCGGGTCCTTCATGCGCTTCCCGAGGAGCCCTAGGTGCACACAGCCTGTCACAAGCCCTGCTGCGGGTACACAGCGCCCAGACACCCAGGCCCTGCAGGGGACAGGTGGGGCTGCGGCAGCCGTGGGGACACAGAGGCTGCCCAGTAGAAGCTGTGACTCACCGAGGAACCTCACGGCTGCCTCCTGCCAAGACTCCTGGGGGCTCTCCAAGTAGGCCAGGCTCTGCCGCAGGTATTCATCGGCTCTGCTCCTGTTGCTCGCCAGCTGCACAGAGCACAAGGGTCAGGGCTAGCTACAGACCTCTGACAGACAGCCAGGCCTGCTCTCCTGCCAGAACTGTCTCCACATTCCCTTGCTCTGCCAGGACATTCCTGGTCCCAGCCAGGAGGCACTGAGCTTTAGGGGGAACAGAGGGCACGCATAGGGTGGCAGGCTGAGGTGCCATCCTGGTAGCAAGGCCCAGCTGGGCCAGGGGCTCCTTCCCCATCCTGGGGGCAGTGATGGATCGTGGCCCTTGGGAAGAGCCCAGCGGGACAGTGTGCGGGAGAAAGGGGAGCGCGTGTGCAGCTCCAGAGCCCGTAGCAACGGGCTGGCAGTGGGGAGGTGACATGGGCGAGGGAGAGGGCAAGGGTGGCAGGCCTTCTGCGGGGCACGTCCTGGGGGCTTTGGTGGCAGGTCTTACCAGGCACTCTCCAATCTGCCAAATCTGTGCTGTCTCAAGCAGCTGCCTGAGCTGTTTCCATTTCAGGAGCTGAGCAGCACCATGGAGGGCTTCCCGAGAGGCCTGCAGAGCAGCCCAGGGTGGGAGATGCGAATGCAGCCCAGCCAGGAGACCCTGCATCCCCGCGCCCTGCCAATGCTCAGAGCCTTTGCCAGCCTGTTATGGGAAGCGACATCTAGGCCACGAGTTGGGCTGTGACACCCTGGGCAGGCACGTGGGGCAACCACTATGTCAGAGCAGCAAGACAGAGCTCCCCCAGTCCCTGCTGGGCTCGGGTGACTGCAGGGACAGCTAGAAATCCCCTAGGGATGCCAGTGCTGGGGCTTTGCTGGGCAAACCCAGACAGAAAACGGACAAAAAAACTCTTGGTCCCACACGACTAAGCCATGTGCTCACGCACCTGCGCCACGCTGGGGATCTCCTCATGTGCATGCACAAGCAATGGGAGCAGGCAGCTGTGCACATGCTTCCTTAGCAGCACTTTCTGCTTGCCCACCACAATGGCCATCACGCTCTGGAAGAGCTGGATGGAGAGCTCTCGCACGAGGGCAGCCTCCTGTGGGGAAGGAAGATGGGAGCAGCTCAGCAGTGGCTGCCTCAGCCCACAGTGAACAAGGGGCTTCGAGTGGCAGATGACGGCTTCTCCCTCTGCCTCTACGTTTGCCCCAAGGAGCTGCGGGGCCAGATCCTCCACCAGCTCAGTAAAGCCCCAGCCCCAAGATGTGAAGCACGGTGGCATTCTCGGAGATGGGGCTGCCACGGGGAGCCAAGGTGTGAGGCGTGTGTGCCTGCAAGGGCTGCTCCGGCCCTGCTGGCACTCCCAGCAGTAGCCTCCGGAGCGACCCGCAGAGGAGCTCCCCTGTGGCACCTGTGTGCAGGAGGAGATGTGGGCCGACCCGTGGCATCAACTCCTGGGCGCATCCCGCTCACTCAAAGTCCCCAGATGGGTTGCCCCAGTGTGAGCCCTCATGCCCGGGCCACACGCCTCTGCCCCCACAGCCATGCCAGCAGAGCGCCCGCCTTTCCCACCAGCCCTACATCATCAAAGAGTGGCAGGAGCTCCTCAGCAAGCTGCAGACCCATGGCACTGGCCATCTCCCTGTCCAGGAGGTGGAGCATGTTTCTGAAGATGGTGAGGGCCTTGGTGCGGAAGCAGCTCTCAGCAGCCTGCAGGTGCTCCAGGAGCGCGGGCACCAGGCCTTGCAGACTCCTGGCCTACACGAAACACAGAAGAGCCCTTGTGTGAATCAAAGCAGGGTTGCATTAGCACACGGCAGCTCTCAAGTCCTGCCGCTGCCTTTCCCTCCACTACCATAGCCTCCACCTGCAGCCCCAGGCCGCCGCCCTCTCTTTGCCCATGTGCCCCCTGCTCACTATTTGCCGTCTCTCAGACAGCGTGACGAGGCCTGTGATGACCATCTCGCACATCACCAAGCTCTGGTTGTGCAGATGCCGTTGCAGGAAGTCCAGGACATCCTCATCAATCTCCTGCTCAAAGTCTGTGCAGTTCAGCAGCTGAAAAACACCCAGAGGCAGAGCGAGTGACTCTCAAGAGCTAACGGCACTCCCCGCATCCTCTGGACCAGCTACGGCCCCTGGGTCTTGGGCCCCTGTGAAGCAGTAGAACGTAGAGAGCTGGCACAAAGGCTGCCTGACCTGCAAACGCTTGGGGCCGGTGGCCAGCAGAAATGGCCTCCTGGCAGGAATAAGCTCAACTTGGGCTGACTGAGGGACGTTCAGCTCCCGCGGGCGAGGAGCCCAGCTCCACTGACCGCAGCCTGCTCCCTGGCCCAGGACATAGAGAGCCCAGTGTCTACGGGCACTGCCCAGAGGCGCCGCTTGCCACCGTGCCCACCTCGAGGAAGACGGCCATGGCGGCAATCTCCCGGTGTTTGTCTCCGCGGCTGAGCACCGTGACTACGTGTTCAAACATCGAGGCACACTGGTCGGCCGCGTTCATCCACAGCGCTCTGGCCAGGAAGGGGAGAAGGCACTGTGGGCACGAGCGGGGCAGGCAAAGCCCTTTGGGCCTGCGCTGCCAACTCGAGCCATCCTGCCGCAAGCCAGGCCCCGTTGGAGCAAGGCCGCACCAGCTCCAGCAGCTGGGGCTGGTGCCAGCAGCGGCACTGGCCTTTCCCCACCACACCTTGCCAGGAGAAACGTGGCAGCCCAGCCAGTGAGGCTTATCTTGGTGAGAGAGCAGAAAAGCACCCTTACTCCACCAATGTTGTGGCCTAGCCGCACGCTGTCTTCAGGGCACAAATTCTGGGGCATGTGAGGAGGAAGGCGGCTCTCACCTAGTCAGCAACGTGGCTCCTGCGTGGTAGGTGTCCATGCTCATAAGCATGTCCCAGCCTCCCTGCCTCTCCATAGAGTCAGCCAGGTGGCCACAGTCAGCACAGCAGAGCAGAGCTTTCAGGGCCTGCACTGCACTCCTGCATGGAGAGCAAAGGCAGGTCGCACACAGAAGTCAAACACAAGCACTGCGCTCATGGCAGAGAGCGGCACAGAGGGACGCAGCACCTGACAGGGCTGACTGGAGGACTGTCATCCGCCTGACTGCACATCTGGCAGTACTCTTGGAGGTCCTCTTGTGTGTACTCCATGATGAAGTAGATCTGGAAGAGCACCGCTAGGTAGAGCTGGGGAGAAATTAACTGCACGGGCATTTTGCTGGAGGGCTCCTGGAGAATCTCATTCAGGACCCTGGTTGCCTGCAAAAACCACCTCGATGATGGGTCTGGCTACAGAGAGATCAGGATAGCCAAGGCAAGCCATGCCGAGGCAGGCCGAGGCTCTGCGCAGGGCTAGGTCAGGCCTCGCCTGGAAACTCACAGTCAGGGGAAGGATGTAGCTGCCTGCTGGCAAACGGGAGGTGTGCCGTCCCAGCAGCGGCCGGTCCCACAGCCAAGAGAGCAGCTCCTTCAGCACCTCCTCTGCAGGGCACTGCTTGGAGAGCAGCACCCTCCACATGCTCCTGGCAACACTG
Organism: Tinamus guttatus; assembly: GCF_059628265.1. Classification (NCBI taxonomy): domain Eukaryota; kingdom Metazoa; phylum Chordata; class Aves; order Tinamiformes; family Tinamidae; genus Tinamus; species Tinamus guttatus. The sequence continues at coordinate 396,958 of NW_028288621.1, forward strand.
CAGACCCAGAACATGGTGTCAGGGAAGCTGCCTCGAGCTGCCGTAGCCCTGGAGTTGTCCTCAAGGCTGTCAGGCCCATACCTGTCACACACCAGGGAGGTGTTCAGCAGAGCCTCCACCACCTGAGCGGGGTCCAAGCAGGCCATTTGGAAAAGGCTCCTCTTCAAGATGTCCTGGAGCGATGCCTCACTGATACCCATCAGCTTCTTGTGGAGGCTGCTAATCACTTGGGGCACCTAGAAGGGGCACAGGTGAGAGAGGGGCCTCTGCCGGAGTGTAGCCATTGCCACAGGGGCCACCGAGAAGTCATGCCTTCCCATGGCTCCATGCTGTCCTCCAGGGCTGTGCGGTGCTCAGGGGGCTCAGCGCCCAGAGTGTGCAAGCACAGGGCAATGTGCTTGCAAGCCGCTTACCCTATCCAGCTCAGAGTCAGGCTCCCTCAAGACTGCCTCCATCATGCGCTCCACCACCTCAGTGTTCAAGAGCCTTGGGTCTGTTATGCCGTTGATGATTGTCAGGAGGAAGTCTGTCCTCTCAGAAGGAAAGAGAAAGATGCCAAATTCCTGTGGGAGGAAAGAGCCATGGCACCCAGTGCACAGCCTGAGGAGCTGAGAGTGGCTCAGCTGAGAGCGAGCAAGCAGAGCGGTGCTGGCACAATGCCTTCTGCCAGCACTGTGCCCAAGAAGGCCACAGGAGGGAGGGAGGAGCTTCTCACCGTGCTCTCATCAGTGGCCTTGCTGGGCCAGAAGGTGTTCGGGGCTTCCACCTGCCAGTTCATCTCTGGAAGCGCTGGATTCTCAGCTGCAAGACCTATGCCAGAGGGGAAACACAGAGCAGTCAGGAGGAGGGGAGGTGGCTGATCAAGGGCAACAAAGAGAGCTCTGCAGCTTGCAGAAGCGGGGTGTCACTGGAGCGTAAGGAGCAGAGAGCCTCCTAGGGAGGACATGAGCTTCTTGCCAGGTGGCAAAGAGGATATGGCCGGTTAGGATGCGGAAAGGCCCCAGAGGTTGGTGTCTCTTTGTGCTCCCAGGCAGGAGAGCAGGCCTGGAAGGCTGCTGGCACAGGCTCTGAGCTCTGCTAGTTGATGTGGACGCTCTCTAAAGCACTTCTCTAAGGGACAAAAGAGCCCTGGGTCACATCAGTGAGGTGCCTGCCATGGCTCTTCATGGCATGGCTGAGGCAACGTGTTGCCTTGTGTGGCCTTGCCTGGGCTGCGGGTGCTGGAAGGTGCCAGCCTTCCCCAGCGTCTCTTACTCTTTCGCAGCAGAATAATCCTGTAGAAGTGGTGAAGCGCTTCTGCTGCGCTCTGGCTGATCTCCTTGTCCTCCTCAGCGCAGCACAGCGTGAGGTGCCCCATCAGCTGCCCCAGGAAGTCCAGAGGCCTCTTTCGGAAGAGGAAGGGCTTGACACTGCTTCCTCCATGGCTGAGCCACTTCTGAGGGAGGAAGGCAGAAAGGATGGGCAGCGAGGCCAAGCCATGGCAGCGGGGACCAGAGCCCTGGGCTCCACACCAGAGCGGGCACAGGCCTGAGTGCCACACGAGCCAAAACCTGAGCAGGCATCTGCCCAGCCCTGCGGTCAGCCCCGCAGCCAGCATGTGGCAGCCGTGACAAGGCACGGAGCTTGCTGCCTCCCTGTCCTGCCTTGTCAGGCTTTGACGGCCAGCCCTGTGAGCCCGTGGTGCCACTGGTGCCTAAACAGGGCGCCCGAGCTTGGCTCTTCCCCTAGCCCACATATCCCGTTCACACACACATAGCCTTCCCAAGGACAACGGAGCACCTCCTTCTGCTCCTGCTGGCCGCCTCATCCCCATCAAGCCAACATGAGCCCTCTCCTCCTGCCTGAGCCTGCCTGAGCGTGCTTGAGCAGAGGGTCGCCTATGGCCTGGAGCCACCTGCTTACCTCCAACAGAGAAGAGCTGCTCAGGAGCCGACCAAGCCTCACAATCCTGCCCACAGCCCTCTGGCGCTCAGCTTCTCTCTGGGATGCTGTGAAGGGCAGCAGCATCTGAGGAGAGCAAAGCTGCTGGTCAGGGCTGCGACTGGACGGCCACAGTTCTGCTAAGGCCCTGGCAGGCTTGATGCCCCTGCTGCCTTCCATGCACGCTTCCAGAAAGCGCCTTGCGTTCCCTCCTGGCCCCAGATTCTTCTGCCGGTTCGCTGCAAGGGTCGCTTCCCCTTGGCGTGAGGAACCAGCCCTGCCACTGCTCCCCTAATGCTTTGCAAACAGCAAACCTGCAAGATGTTCCGCAGCTGATGGAGACTGGAGGCCTGCGACTCAAACGCCAGCACCGTCAGCATCTCATCCAGAGCCTCCATGGTCTGCAAGGGCAGGGCAGAGAGTGCTCATCACCGCTTCCCCCGTCCCTCTTGCTAACAGGGGGCTGGCTGAAACCCCTTCCGCCCACGGTGAGCACCTACCTGTGCGTAGAGCGAAGCATCGAGGCTTTGCATCCGCTCTTGCGGAGGAAGGCAGAAGATGCTGTTGATGCAGGTGTAGAGCAGCCTGTTGTCCTGGCTGTGCATCAGGAACGGCCACTCTTTGCTGATAGGAGAGAGAGGTGCCTGTGGAGTGCTGGACCAGGCAGGGTCGTCCAGGTGCCGGGGTAGAGGAGGTGGACGCAGCCATGGAGGTGGGAACAGCCAGGCTGCTGGCCATCGGAGGTGGGGAAGCCCTGCAGGGAGCCACCTCCTCCCTTTTCCGTGGTGCACACAAGGGACGGAGGACCCAGGGCAGGAGGTGGGTGCAACACCCGTTCCTCCTCCTGCCTCTTCCCTCAGCGGAAAAGCCCAGAGACAGCGCTCTGTTCTGCCACCTGCCCACTGAGGGAGCACGCGGAGGCCTGACAGACTGCAGCATCCCAGGGGACTCGTATGGCGTCATCAGGGTCATGCTGTGGCCATGCCCGAACTACAGAAGCACCTGGGGCGGGTACCTCATTGCGGCCACAGCCAGCATGGCTTGCTGCCACACCACGGAGTCCAGGCGGCCAGGGGACTCCTCTTCCAGCAGCACCTGTGGAGCACAGGCAGTATGGGGCATGGCAGATGCCAGCCCCAGCGAGCAGCTGGCAGCACCCAGCAGGCACCCCCGTCCCACCACTGGTGCCCTGGCTTGGCAGGCCCCTGGAAGGAGGCCCCCCATGCCCACGGGGGCCTGCCCGGCCCTCTCTGCGCCTGGCTGCCCAAGTCCTGTGCTCGCCTGGCCAGCTTTGCCCCCTCCCACAGCCCCTCTGCCCGCTCCCTCACCACCAGCTTCTTCACCAGCTCGCCTAAATGAGCCACGTAGCTGCCCATCCCTTTGGCACTGCACAGGGTATGGATGCAGGCAAGAAACCTCAACTTCTGGGCTTCATCCTGTGAGCCGGGGGATAAAGGAGGGAGATGAATAGGGCAGGTGCGAGGGCACAGGCCCTGCCGGCAGCCGCAGCGTGGAGGGGGACGCAGGGCAGCTGCAGGATGCCCAGCGGCTGCAGCTGGCCACTGCCAAGAGCCCAGCCGCAGGCTCGCAGCAGGCAGCACGCACGGAGGCAGCCGGGCCCCCGGGAGCTGCAGGCACCACTCGTTTGACAAGGTCTCTAGTCACCTGGTGAGGGCCTGTGGGAAAGGCCTGCAGATACGCCAGGGCTTCCTGCTCCTCTCCTGCCAGCTCCAAGCAGGACGGAGATCCTGGACCTGAGCATGGAAGAGAATGGGCAGAGCTACAGGTGCTGGCAGGAGGCAGAAGAAAGGAGCTGTGCTCCCTCTGCAGCAGCGGGCCCGCTTCCAGCATACAGCGAGCCCCGGCTCGCACAGCAGCCCCTGGCAGAAGAGGGGCAGTGAAGCTCCTGGCACCGCAGCACCGCTGCCTCCTGCGCTGCCTCTCCTGGCCTGCGCCTCGGCCCTGCCACTGAGCTGCCTCTGCTGCGCTCCTGCCCAGGGCTTGCTGACTGCCAACCAAGCACAGAGCAGGTCCAGGCATCCAGGCACTGCCTGCACGGGGCCAGCAGCACCAGGATGCAGCTGTGGTGGGAGGCAGGGCTGGAGTAGGGCCGGCTCCTGGCAGCCGGTCCCACAGAGCCGCTCACTCACCTGCCTGGGAGGTGTGCAGCTCACACCACTGCTGGGTCTCAGCTTGGCTCTCGCTCTCAGCGATGGCACTATCGTCATCATCGCTCCAGGTCAAGCAGGTCATGCTGGCACCATCCTCCTCCTCCTGCCCCATGGACTTGCTGGAGTCTATGTCATGCCAGCATATGAGGAGGTTCCTGGTGGCTCCCGACCGCTCCCAGGCCTCAGCGAATGCCCTGAATTCATCATCCTCTGCCGCCCAGGGGATGGGATTTCTCTTTTGCTCTGGCTGCGCCATGCTGCCGAGCCAAGGAGAGGCGTGAGGGTGGCTATGGGGAACGCGCAGCCCACGCTGGCCGCAGTTCTCCTCAAAGGCCTCTCAGAAGTGCACTCAGAAGTGCGGGACTGCCCGGGGAAGGTGCAGGGAAAGCTGCGTCAGTGCTCAGGGGGCTCCTGGGCCTGCCCAGCGTGCTCCTGCCCTGTGCTCTCACTGTCCTCCCGGACACTGTGGGAGGGAGGCCGCCCACAGTTGTCTGCGCGGGCTGCGGGGGTGTCACAAAGGGAGGTCACAAAGGGCCGCACTGTCACCTGCTGTCCTGGGCAGGGGCAGGACATGTGCCCTGTGAGTGGGTGGCCCAGGGCCTACCTCTTGTTGCCCTCTGCTTCCCTCTGGGCCCATCCATTTCCCTTTGGAGCACCCCAGGGATCCGCGGTTCTTGTTTGAGGAGGAAGTGACCAGAGGGCCGTGGGCTGGGAGGCTGCCACAGGGGGATGTAGCCTCCAAGCACAGCACAGGGAGAGCTGAATCTCCAGAAGACCCTTGACCTCACATTAGCATCAGTTTCGAAGCATAGAAATCTCTTTCTCCTAAGCTTTAGTGTCAGAAGCTTTTCAGGAGAAGAGAAAATATTCTATGTTATTAACATGAAGAGAGAAAAAAATCCAACTTCTACTCCCCCAGATGGAAATCCATGCCAACAGCTAGTACCCAGGAATATTCAGAAGGGATATAATCATGGGTTTGGAAATGGAGCTTAAAAGCAAACTCTCTTGAAAAAGAGACAGTGCCTATTGGGAATGGAGGTGTGAGCAGGCTGTGGAGCTGCTGCTATAGGGACATCTCCGAGCTATGGCACCCAGAGCCGTCGCCTGGCAGCTGCTTCTGCAGTGCAACAGGCTGCTCCTCACCATGTCCCCCTGCACGTGGGCAAGCTACTGCTCCTTGCGGGCACAGAGCACAATCTTGCTGTGCATTAGCACGTGTCCCCCACATTGTTGTTGTTGTTTTTTTTTCTTTTTTTTCTTTTTCCTGAATAATATTCCTGCATGATGGGAGGAGCCACAAGATGCCTGTTTGACATTCTCCCCTGGGCTCCCGTTTGCTGCAGAGGAAGGAGCTGCCCCAGCACCAGGCCCAGCTGCACATGTCACGCCGGCATCTCTCAGCAGTTCCCCAAGCCATGCCTTAAGCAGTCTGTGGGGGCTGGGGGCAGTTTCCCACCCCACAGGCTGGGCTTTTCAACAAAGGAACATGGAGGAAGGGATTCTTGAATATTAGCCAGCTTTTGGGAGCCCTCTGTCCTCCAGGACTGTACCTCATGGAAGTCTGCCAAGCATGTGCCAGCACAGGCCCAAGGCTGCTCTCTGGACGCCCGGGGCTGGGAGTCTGCTTTTGACCCTGCGCCTTCCTCACACGATCTCTGTGTTGGCATCATGCTAACGTAGCGCTATGTTAGCACCATCACAATGAGAGCAAAGGCTATGCTGGCAGGTGGCCTCCCCAGAGGTGTTGCTTCCCCAGGCCTGCCTTCACAGCCTGCTCAAGTGCACGCTTGCTGCCCAAGCCTGATCTACCCCTGTGCCACATCCCTTGCTAAGACACTGCGGCCTCACGCCTCATCCTGAAGACTAACTTCCACTCTGGAGCCTAAACATAAAGGCAAAAGCTGCCTGTACGTGCAAAAGAGAGGAAGAAGCCCATGTTCATGCTCTTGGGGCTCACTCAGGCTCATAAAGGCTAAAGAGAATTCATCCAAGCACTTTTTTTGGCACATCAAAGGATGCGGTGCCTGCAGTAGAAGGGCAATAGGTGACGTGGGGATTAGCAGCTGCTGCTGCAAAGGAGCCGGGCTTTGCAGCACTGTCGCGGGCCCCAGTGGGCAGAGCTCCGTGGGGTGGGAAGGGCTGCTCTTGCTGTGCGCCAAGAACGGTGTCCTGCAGAGAAGGGTGCCACCTCTTCTATGCTCTCCGGAGACAGCAGCACAGTGCTTGAAGGCTGAATCCTGATGGTGCCTTCTGCCCTGAAGCTCTCAGGATCAGGATGGTCTGCATGGCCAGAGACCGGACGGAGGGGCTGCCGTCCCTTGCCGCTCTTTGAAGGGCTGAGATAGAAGGGAAAAGAAAGGAAACCCTTTCACCTGAGGAGACGCCAGGCATGGCCCCTGGACGGGGCCAAGCCCAAGCCCTAGCGCAATCTGGCTTTTCGCTTGCCAGCAGGCAGAAAGGAGGACTACCGTGACTGCTGGAGAAAGACGCACATGCGTTGAAAGATGCCCCAAATACCCTGCCCCGCAAATCCTGGCTGTCTGGCAGGGCAGCCAGAAGCCTGGAGCTCACTGCCAGGCTCTGCGCCGCTGCGGGCAGAAGCTAACAGCACGCTGCCCCCACTCACCCTCAAAGATGTCCTGCAGCTTCTCCCCGCTCGGGTCCTTCATGCGCTTCCCGAGGAGCCCTAGGTGCACACAGCCTGTCACAAGCCCTGCTGCGGGTACACAGCGCCCAGACACCCAGGCCCTGCAGGGGACAGGTGGGGCTGCGGCAGCCGTGGGGACACAGAGGCTGCCCAGCAGAAGCTGTGACTCACCGAGGAACCTCACGGCTGCCTCCTGCCAAGACTCCTGGGGGCTCTCCAAGTAGGCCAGGCTCTGCCGCAGGTATTCATCGGCTCTGCTCCTGTTGCTCGCCAGCTGCACAGAGCACAAGGGTCAGGGCTAGCTACAGACCTCTGACAGACAGCCAGGCCTGCTCTCCTGCCAGAACTGTCTCCACATTCCCTTGCTCTGCCAGGACATTCCTGGTCCCAGCCAGGAGGCACTGAGCTTTAGGGGGAACAGAGGGCACGCATAGGGTGGCAGGCTGAGGTGCCATCCTGGTAGCAAGGCCCAGCTGGGCCAGGGGCTCCTTCCCCATCCTGGGGGCAGTGATGGATCGTGGCCCTTGGGAAGAGCCCAGCGGGACAGTGTGCGGGAGAAAGGGGAGCGCGTGTGCAGCTCCAGAGCCCGTAGCAACGGGCTGGCAGTGGGGAGGTGACATGGGCGAGGGAGAGGGCAAGGGTGGCAGGCCTTCTGCGGGGCACGTCCTGGGGGCTTTGGTGGCAGGTCTTACCAGGCACTCTCCAATCTGCCAAATCTGTGCTGTCTCAAGCAGCTGCCTGAGCTGTTTCCATTTCAGGAGCTGAGCAGCACCATGGAGGGCTTCCCGAGAGGCCTGCAGAGCAGCCCAGGGTGGGAGATGCGAATGCAGCCCAGCCAGGAGACCCTGCATCCCCGCGCCCTGCCAATGCTCAGAGCCTTTGCCAGCCTGTTATGGGAAGCGACATCTAGGCCACGAGTTGGGCTGTGACACCCTGGGCAGGCACGTGGGGCAACCACTATGTCAGAGCAGCAAGACAGAGCTCCCCCAGTCCCTGCTGGGCTCGGGTGACTGCAGGGACAGCTAGAAATCCCCTAGGGATGCCAGTGCTGGAGCTTTGCTGGGCAAACCCAGACAGAAAACGGACAAAAAAACTCTGGTCCCACACGACTAAGCCATGTGCTCACGCACCTGCGCCACGCTGGGGATCTCCTCATGTGCATGCACGAGCAATGGGAGCAGGCAGCTGTGCACATGCTTCCTTAGCAGCACTTTCTGCTTGCCCACCACAATGGCCATCACGCTCTGGAAGAGCTGGATGGAAAGCTCTCGCACGAGGGCAGCCTCCTGTGGGGAAGGAAGATGGAAGCAGCTCAGCAGTGGCTGCCTCAGCCCACAGTGAACAAGGGGCTTCGAGTGGCAGACGACGGTTTCTCCCTCTGCCTCTACGTTTGCCCCAAGGAGCTGCGGGGCCAGATCCGCCACCAGCTCAGTAAAGCCCCAGCCCCAAGACGTGAAGCGCGGTGGCATTTTCGGAGATGGGGCTGCCACGGGGAGCCAAGGTGCGAGGCATGTGTGCCTGCAAGGGCTGCTCCGGCCCTGCTGGCACTCCCAGCAGTAGCCTCCGGAGCGACCCGCAGAGGAGCTCCCCTGTGGCACCTGTGTGCAGGAGGAGATGTGGGCCGACCCGTGGCATCAACTCCTGGGCGCATCCCACTCACTCAAAGTCCCCAGATGGGTTACCCCAGTGTGAGCCCTCATGCCCGGGCCACACGCCTCTGCCCCCACAGCCATGCCAGCAGAGCGCCCGCCTTTCCCACCAGCCCTACATCATCAAAGAGTGGCAGGAGCTCCTCAGCAAGCTGCAGACCCATGGCACTGGCCATCTCCCTGTCCAGGAGGTGGAGCATGTTTCTGAAGATGGTGAGGGCCTTGGTGCGGAAGCAGCTCTCAGCAGCCTGCAGGTGCTCCAGGAGCGCGGGCACCAGGCCTTGCAGACTCCTGGCCTACACGAAACACAGAAGAGCCCTTGTGTGAATCAAGGCGTGGTTGCATTCGCACACATGGCTGTAACACTTTGCGGACGCCCGGTGGCACGGGAGCACTCAAGTCCTGCCGCTGCCTTTCCCTCCACTACCTTAGCCTTCACCTGCAGCCCCAGGCCGCCGCCCTCTCTTTGCCCACGTGCCCCCTGCTCACTATTTGCCGTCTCTCAGACAGCGTGACGAGGCCTGTGATGACCATCTCGCGCATCACCAAGCTCTGGTTGTGCAGATGCCGTTGCAGGAAGTCCAGGACATACTCATCAATCTCCTGCTCAAAGTCTGTGCAGTTCAGCAGCTGAAAAACACCCAGAGGCAGAGGGAGTGACTCTCAAGAGCTAACGCATCCTCTGGACCAGCTGCGGCCCCTGGGTCTTGGGCCCCTGTGAAGCAGTAGAACGTAGAGAGCTGGCACAAAGGCTGCCTGACCCGCAAACGCTTGGGGCCGGTGGCCAGCAGAAATGGTCTCCTGGCGGGAATAAGCTCAACTTAGGCTGACTGAGGGACGTTCAGCTCCCGCGGGCGAGGAGCCCAGCTCCACTGACCGCAGCCTGCTCCCTGGCCCAGGACATAGAGAGCCCAGTGTCTGCGGGCACTGCCCAGAGGCGCCGCTTGCCACCGTGCCCACCTCGAGGAAGACGGCCATGGCGGCAATCTCCCGGTGTTTGTCTCCGCGGCTGAGCACCGTGACTACGTGTTCAAACATCCAGGCACACTGGTCGGCCGCGTTCATCCACAGCACTCTGGCCAGGAAGGGGAGAAGGCACTGTGGGCACGAGCGGGGCAGGCAAAGCCCTTTGGGCCTGCGCTGCCAACTCGAGCCATCCTGCCGCAAGCCAGGCCCCGTTGGAGCAAGGCCGCACCAGCTCCAGCAGCTGGGGCTGGTGCCAGCAGCGGCACTGGCCTTTCCCCACCACACCTTGCCAGGAGAAACGTGGCAGCCCAGCCAGTGAGGTTTATCTTAATGAAAGAGCAGAAAAGCACCCTTACTCCACCAATGTTGTGGCCTAGCCGCATGCTGTCTTCAGGGCACAAATTCTGGGGCACGTGAGGAGGAAGGCGGCTCTTACCTAGTCAGCAACGTGGCTCCTGCGTGGTAGGTGTCCATGCTCATAAGCATGTCCCAGCCTCCCTGCCTCTCCATAGAGTCAGCCAGGTGGCCACAGTCAGCACAGCAGAGCAGAGCTTTCAGGGCCTGTACTGCACTCCTGCATGGAGAGCAAAGGCAGGTCGCACACAGAAGTCAAACACAAGCACTGCGCTCATGGCAGAGAGCGGCACAGAGGGACGCAGCACCTGACGGGGCTGACTGGAGGACTGTCATCCGCCTGACTGCACATCTGGCAGTACTCTTGGAGGTCCTCTTGTGTGTACTCCATGATGAAGTAGATCTGGAAGAGCACCGCTAGGTAGAGCTGGGGAGAAATTAACTGCACGGGCACTTTGCTGGAGGGCTCCTGGAGAATCTCATTCAGGACCCTGGTTGCCTGCAAAAACCACCTCGATGATGGGTCTGGCTGCAGAGAGATCAGGCAAGCCAAGGCAAGCCATGCCGAGGCAGGCCGAGGCTCTGCGCAGGGCTAGGTCAGGCCTCGCCTGGAAACTCACAGTCAGGGGAAGGATGTAGCTGCCTGCTGGCAAACGGGAGGTGTGCCGTCCCAGCAGCGGCCGGTCCCACAGCCAAGAGAGCAGCTCCTTCAGCACCTCCTCTGCAGGGCGCTGCTTGGAGAGCAGCACCCTCCACATGCTCCTGGCAACACTGCAGACCCAGAACATGGTGTCAGGGAAGCTGCCTCGAGCTGCCGTACCCCTGGAGTTGTCCTCAAGGCTGTCAGGCCCATACCTGTCACACACCAGGGAGGTGTTCAGCAGAGCCTCCACCACCTGAGCGGGGTCCAAGCAGGCCATTTGGAAAAGGCTCCTCTTCAAGATGTCCTGGAGCGATGCCTCACTGATACCCATCAGCTTCTTGTGGAGGCTGCTAATCACTTGGGGCACCTAGAAGGGGCACAGGTGAGAGAGGGGCCTCTGCCGGAGTGTAGCCATTGCCACAGGGGCCACCGAGAAGTCATGCCTTCCCATGGCTCCATGCTGTCCTCCAGGGCTGTGCGGTGCTCAGGGGGCTCAGCGCCCAGAGTGTGCAAGCACAGGGCAATGTGCTTGCAAGCCGCTTACCCTATCCAGCTCAGAGTCAGGCTCCCTCAAGACCGCCTCCATCATGCGCTCCACCACCTCAGTGTTCAAGAGCCTTGGGTCTGTTATGCCGTTGATGATTGTCAGGAGGAAGTCTGTCCTCTCAGAAGGAAAGAGAAAGACGCCAAATTCCTGTGGGAGGAAAGAGCCATGGCACCCAGTGCACAGCCTGAGGAGCTGAGAGTGGCTCAGCTGAGAGCGATCAAGCAGAGCGGTGCTGGCACAATGCCTTTTGCCAGTACTGTGCCCAAGAAGGCCACAGGAGGGACGGAGGAGCTTCTCACCGTGCTCTCATCAGTGGCCTTGCTGGGCCAGAAGGTGTTCGGGGCTTCCACCTGCCAGTTCATCTCTGGAAGCGCTGGATTCTCAGCTGCAAGACCTATGCCAGAGGGGAAACACAGAGCAGTCAGGAGGAGGGGAGGTGGCTGATCAAGGGCAACAAAGAGAGCTCTGCAGCTTGCAGAAGCGGGGTGTCACTGGAGCGTAAGGAGCAGAGAGCCTCCTAGGGAGGACATGAGCTTCTTGCCAGGTGGCAAAGAGGATATGGCCGGTTAGGATGCGGAAAGGCCCCAGAGGTTGGTGTCTCTTTGTGCTCCCAGGCAGGAGAGCAGGCCTGGAAGGCTGCTGGCACAGGCTCTGAGCTCTGCTAGTTGATGTGGACGCTCTCTAAAGCACTTCTCTAAGGGACAAAAGAGCCCTGGGTCACGTCAGTGAGGTGCCTGCCATGGCTCTTCATGGCACGGCTGAGGCAACGTGTCGCCTTTTGTGGCCTTGCCTGGGCTGCGGGTGCTGGAAGGTGCCAGCCTTCCCCAGCGTCTCTTACTCTTTCGCAGCAGAATGATCCTGTAGAAGTGGTGAAGCGCTTCTGCCGCGCTCCGGCTGATCTCCTGGTCCGCCTCAGCGTAGCACAGCGTGAGGTGCCCCATCAGCTGCCCCAGGAAGTCCAGAGGCCTCTTTCGGAAGAGGAAGGGCTTGACGCTGCTTCCTCCATGGCTGAGCCACTTCTGAGGGAGGAAGGCAGAAAGGACGGGCAGCGAGGCCAAGCCATGGCAGCGGGGACCAGAGCCCTGGGCTCCACACCAGAGCGGGCACAGGCCTGAGTGCCACACGAGCCAAAAGCTGAGCAGGCATCTGCCCTGCCCTGCGGCCAGCAGTGAGCAGTGGTGTGCAGGGCTGTGTGTCCCAGCCTGCCCGCCCCTGGGTTCTGCCAGTTCTGCTGCCCAGCCAAGGGCAACCTCCCCTCCCTCGGGCCAGCCCCGCAGCCAGCATGTGGCAGCCATGAGAAGGCACGGAGCTTGCTGCCTCCCTGTCCTGCCTTGTCAGGCTTTGACGGCCAGCCCTGTGAGACCGTGGTGCCACTGGTGCCTAAACAGGGCGCCCGAGCTTGGCTCTTCCCCTAGCCCACATATATCCCGCTCACACACACATAGCCTTCCCAGGGACAACGGAGCACCTCCTTCTGCTCCTGCTAGCCGCCTCATCCGCATCAAGCCAACATGAGCCCTCTCCTCCTGCCTGAGCCTGCCTGAGCGTGCTTGAGCAGAGGGTTGCCTATGGCCTGGAGCCACCTGCTTACCTCCAACAGAGAAGAGCTGCTCAGGAGCCGACCAAGCCTCACAATCCTGCCCACAGCCCTCTGGCGCTCAGCTTCTCTCTGGGATGCTGTGAAGGGCAGCAGCATCTGAGGAGAGCAAAGCTGCTGGTCAGGGCTGCGACTGGACGGCCACAGTTCTGCTAAGGCCCTGGCAGGCTTGATGCCCCTGCTGCCTTCCATGCACGCTTCCAGAAAGCGCCTTGCGTTCGCTCCTGGCCCCAAATTCTTCCGCTGGATCGCTGCAAGGGTCGCTTCCCCTTGGCGTGAGGAACCAGCCCTGCCAATGCTCCCGTAATGCTTTGCAAACAGCAAACCTGCAAGATGTTCCGCAGCTGATGGAGACTGCAGGCCTGCGACTCGAATGCCAGCACCTTCAGCATCTCATCCAGAGCGTCCATGGTCTGCAAGGGCAGGGCAGAGAGTGCTCATCACCGCTTCCCCCGTCCCTCTTGCTAACAGGGGGCTGGCTGAAACCCCTTCCGCCCACGGTGAGCACCTACCTGTGCGTAGAGCGAAGCATCGAGGCTTTGCATCCGCTCTTGCGGAGGAAGGCAGAAGATGCTGTTGATGCAGGTGTAGAGCAGCCTGTTGTCCTGGCCGTGCATCAGGAACGGCCACTCTTTGCTGACAGGAGAGAGAGGTGCCAGTGGAGTGCTGGGCCAGGGAGGGTCGTCCAGGTGCCGGGGTAGAGGAGGTGGACGCAGCCATGGAGGTGGGAACAGCCAGGCTGCTGGCCATCGGAGGTGGGGAAGCCCTGCAGGGAGCCACCTCCTCCCTTTTCCGTGGTGCACACAAGGGACGGAGGACCCAGGGCAGGAGGTGGGTGCAACACCTGTTCCTCCTCCTGCCTCTTCCCTCAGCGGAAAAGCCCAGAGACAGCGCTCTGTTCTGCCACCTGCCCACTGAGGGAGCACGCGGAGGGCTGACAGACTGCAGCATCCCAGGGGACTCGTGTGGCGTCATCAGGGTCATGCTGTGGCCATGCTTGAACTACAACAGCGCCTGGGGCGGGTACCTCATTGCAGCCAAAGCCAGCATGGCTTGCTGCCACACCACGGAGTCCAGGCGGCCAGGGGACTCCTCTTCCAGCAGCACCTGTGGAGCACAGGCAGTATGGGGTATGGCAGATGCCAGCCCCAGCGAGCACCTGGCAGCACCCAGCAGGCACCCCCGTCCCCCCACTGGTGCCCTGGCTTGGCAGCCCCCTGGAAGGAGGCCCCCCATGCCCACGGGGCCTGCCCGGCCCTCTCTGCGCCTGGCTGCCCAAGTCCTGTGCTCTCCTGGCCAGCTTTGCCCCCTCCCACAGCCCCTCTGCCCGCTCCCTCACCACCAGCTTCTTCACCAGCTCGCCTAAATGAGCCACGTAGCTGCCCATCCCTTTGGCACTGCACAGGGTATGGATGCAGGCAAGAAACCTCAGCTTCTGGGCTTCATCCTGTGAGCCGGGGGATAAAGGAGGGAAATGAATAGGGCAGGTGCGAGGGCACAGGCACTGCCGGCAGCCGCAGCGTGGAGGGGGACGCAGGGCCGCTGCAGGATGCCCAGCGGCTGCAGCTGGCCACTGCCAAGAGCCCAGCCGCAGGCTCGCAGCAGGCAGCACGCACGGAGGCAGCCAGGCCCCCAGGAGCTGCAGGCACCACTCGTCTGACAAGGTCTCTAGTCACCTGGTGAGGGCCTGTGGGAAAGGCCTGCAGATACGCCAGGGCTTCCTGCTCCTCTCCTGCCAGCTCCAAGCAGGACGGAGATCCTGGACCTGAGCATGGAAGAGAATGGGCAGAGCTGCAGGCGCTGGCAGGAGGCAGAAGAAAGGAGTCGTGCTCCCTCTGCAGCAGCGGGCCCGCTTCCAGCATACAGCGAGCCCCGGCTCGCACAGCAGCCCCTGGCAGAAGAGGGGCAGTGAAGCTCCTGGCACCGCAGCAGCGCGGCCTCCTGCTGGCTGCGCTGCCTCTCCTGGCCTGCGCCTCGGGCCTGCCACTGGGCTGCCTCTGCTGCGCTCCTGTCCAGGGCTTGCTGACTGCCAACCAAGCACAGAGCAGGTCCAGGCATTCAGGCACTGCCTGCACGGGGCCAGCAGCACCAGGATGCAGCTGTGGTGGGAGGCAGGGCTGGAGTAGGGCCGGCTCCTGGCAGCCGGTCCCACAGAGCCGCTCACTCACCTGCCTGGGAGGTGTGCAGCTCACACCACTGCTGGGTCTCAGCTTGGCTCTCGCTCTCAGCGATGGCACTATCGTCATCATCGTCCCAGGGCAAGCAGGTCATGCTGGCACCAGCCTCCTCCTCCTGCTCCATGGGCTTGCTGGAGTCTATGTCATGCCAGCGTATGAGGAGGTTCCTGGTGGCTCCCGACTGCTCTCAGGCCTCAACGAATGCCCTGAATTGGTCATCCTCTGCTGCCCAGGGGATGGGATTTCTCTTTTGCTCTGGCTGCGCCATGCTGCTGAGCCAAGGAGAGGCATGAGGGTGGCTATGGGGAGCCCACAGCCCACGCTGCTATTCCTGCATCATGGCTGCTATTCCTGCATCATGGGAGGAGCCATGAGATGCCTGTTGAACATTCTCCCCTGGGCTCCCATTTGCTGCAGAGGAAAGAGCTGCCCCAGCACCAGGCCCAGCTGCACATGGCACGCCGGCATCTCTCAGCAGTTCCCCAAGCCATGCCTTAAGCAGTCTGTGGGGGCTGGGGGCAGTTTCCCACCCCACAGGCTGGGCTTTTCAACAAAGGAACATGGAGGAAGGGATTCTTGAATATTAGCCAGCTTTTGGGAGCCCTCTGTCCTCCAGGACTGTACCTCATGGGAGTCTGCCAAGCATGTGCCAGCACAGGCCCAAGGCTGCTCTCTGGATGCCCGGGGCTGGGAGTCTGCTTTTGACCCTGCGCCTTCCTCGCACGATCTCTGTGTTGGCATCATGCTAACGTAGCGCTACGTTAGCACCATCACAATGAGAGCAAAGGCTATGCTGGCAGGTGGCCTCCCCAGAGGCTTTCCTGAAGGTGTAGGAATGTCTGTGGCCATGATGCAGAGCTTTCAAGATAGTCTCAGCCAGCTCTCAAACCTGCTGCCTTTCAAGAAAGCTGCATGGTGTTGCTTCCCCAGGCCTGCCTTCACAGCCTGCTCAAGTGCACGCTTGCTGCCCAAGCCTGATCTACCCCTGTGCCACATCCCTTGCTAAGATACTGCGGCCTCACACCTCATCCTGAAGACTTACTTCCACTCTGGAGACTAAACATAAAGGCAAAAGCTGCCTGTACGTGCAAAAGAGAGGAAGAAGCCCATGTTCATGCTCTTGGGGCTCACTCAGGCTCATAAAGGCTAAAGAGAATTCATCCAAGCACTTTATTTGGCACATCAAAGGATGCGGTGCCTGCAGTAGAAGGGCAATAGGTGACGTGGGGATTAGCAGCTGCTGCTGCAAAGGAGCCGGGCTTTGCAGCACTGTCGCGGGCCCCAGTGGGCAGAGCTCCGTGGGGTGGGAAGGGCTGCTCTTGCTGTGCGCCAAGAACGGTGTCCTGCAGAGAAGGGTGCCGCCTCTTCTATGCTCTCCGGAGACAGCAGCACAGTGCTTGAAGGCTGAATCCTGATGGTGCCTTCTGCCCTGAAGCTCTCAGGATCAGGATGGTCTGCATGGCCAGAGACCGGACGGAGGGGCTGCCGTCCCTTGCCGCTCTTTGAAGGGCTGAGATAGAAGGGAAAAGAAAGGAAACCCTTTCACCTGAGGAGACGCCAGGCATGGCCACCGGATGGGGCCAAGCCCAAGCCCAAGTGCAATCTGGCTTTTCGCTTGCCAGCAGGCAGAAAGGAGGACTACCGTGACTGCTGGAGAAAGACGCACATGCGTTGAAAGATGCCCCAAATGCCCTGCCCTGCAAATCCTGGCTGTCTGGCAGGGCAGCCAGAAGCCTGGAGCTCACTGCCAGGCTCTGCGCCGCTGCGGGCTGAAGCTAACAGCACGCTGCCCCCACTCACCCTCAAAGATGTCCTGCAGCTTCTCCCCGCTCGGGTCCTTCATGCGCTTCCCGAGGAGCCCTAGGTGCACACAGCCTGTCACAAGCCCTGCTGCGGGTACACAGCGCCCAGACACCCAGGCCCTGCAGGGGACAGGTGGGGCTGCGGCAGCCGTGGGGACACAGAGGCTGCCCAGCAGAAGCCGTGACTCACCGAGGAACCTCACGGCTGCCTCCTGCCAAGACTCCTGGGGGCTCTCCAAGTAGGCCAGGCTCTGCCGCAGGTATTCATCGGCTCTGCTCCTGTTGCTCGCCAGCTGCACAGAGCACAAGGGTCAGGGCTAGCTACAGACCTCTGACAGACAGCCAGGCCTGCTCTCCTGCCAGAACTGTCTCCACATTCCCTTGCTCTGCCAGGACATTCCTGGTCCCAGCCAGGAGGCACTGAGCTTTAGGGGGAACAGAGGGCACGCATAGGGTGGCAGGCTGAGGTGCCATCCTGGTAGCAAGGCCCAGCTGGGCCAGGGGCTCCTTCCCCATCCTGGGGGCAGTGATGGATCGTGGCCCTTGGGAAGAGCCCAGCGGGACAGTGTGCGGGAGAAAGGGGAGCGCGTGTGCAGCTCCAGAGCCCGTAGCAACGGGCTGGCAGTGGGGAGGTGACATGGGCGAGGGAGAGGGCAAGGGTGGCAGGCCTTCTGCGGGGCACGTCCTGGGGGCTTTGGTGGCAGGTCTTACCAGGCACTCTCCAATCTGCCAAATCTGTGCTGTCTCAAGCAGCTGCCTGAGCTGTTTCCATTTCAGGAGCTGAGCAGCACCATGGAGGGCTTCCCGAGAGGCCTGCAGAGCAGCCCAGGGTGGGAGATGCGAATGCAGCCCAGCCAGGAGACCCTGCATCCCCGCGCCCTGCCAATGCTCAGAGCCTTTGCCAGCCTGTTATGGGAAGCGACATCTAGGCCACGAGTTGGGCTGTGACACCCTGGGCAGGCACGTGGGGCAACCACTATGTCAGAGCAGCAAGACAGAGCTCCCCCAGTCCCTGCTGGGCTCGGGTGACTGCAGGGACAGCTAGAAATCCCCTAGGGATGCCAGTGCTGGGGCTTTGCTGGGCAAACCCAGACAGAAAACGGACAAAAAAACTCTTGGTCCCACACGACTAAGCCATGTGCTCACGCACCTGCGCCACGCTGGGGATCTCCTCATGTGCATGCACAAGCAATGGGAGCAGGCAGCTGTGCACATGCTTCCTTAGCAGCACTTTCTGCTTGCCCACCACAATGGCCATCACGCTCTGGAAGAGCTGGATGGAGAGCTCTCGCACGAGGGCAGCCTCCTGTGGGGAAGGAAGATGGAAGCAGCTCAGCAGTGGCTGCCTCAGCCCACAGTGAACAAGGGGCTTCGAGTGGCAGACGACGGCTTCTCCCTCTGCCTCTACGTTTGCCCCAAGGAGCTGCGGGGCCAGATCCTCCACCAGCTCAGTAAAGCCCCAGCCCCAAGATGTGAAGCACGGTGGCATTCTCGGAGATGGGGCTGCCACGGGGAGCCAAGGTGTGAGGCGTGTGTGCCTGCAAGGGCTGCTCCGGCCCTGCTGGCACTCCCAGCAGTAGCCTCCGGAGCGACCCGCAGAGGAGCTCCCCTGTGGCACCTGTGTGCAGGAGGAGATGTGGGCCGACCCGTGGCATCAACTCCTGGGCGCATCCCACTCACTCAAAGTCCCCAGATGGGTTACCCCAGTGTGAGCCCTCATGCCCGGGCCACACGCCTCTGCCCCCACAGCCATGCCAGCAGAGCGCCCGCCTTTCCCACCAGCCCTACATCATCAAAGAGTGGCAGGAGCTCCTCAGCAAGCTGCAGACCCATGGCACTGGCCATCTCCCTGTCCAGGAGGTGGAGCATGTTTCTGAAGATGGTGAGGGCCTTGGTGCGGAAGCAGCTCTCAGCAGCCTGCAGGTGCTCCAGGAGCGCGGGCACCAGGCCTTGCAGACTCCTGGCCTACACGAAACACAGAAGAGCCCTTGTGTGAATCAAGGCGTGGTTGCATTCGCACACATGGCTGTAACACTTTGCGGACGCCCGGTGGCACGGGAGCACTCAAGTCCTGCCGCTGCCTTTCCCTCCACTACCTTAGCCTTCACCTGCAGCCCCAGGCCGCCGCCCTCTCTTTGCCCACGTGCCCCCTGCTCACTATTTGCCGTCTCTCAGACAGCGTGACGAGGCCTGTGATGACCATCTCGCGCATCACCAAGCTCTGGTTGTGCAGATGCCGTTGCAGGAAGTCCAGGACATCCTCATCAATCTCCTGCTCAAAGTCTGTGCAGTTCAGCAGCTGAAAAACACCCAGAGGCAGAGCGAGTGACTCTCAAGAGCTAACGGCACTCCCCGCATCCTCTGGACCAGCTGCGGCCCCTGGGTCTTGGGCCCCTGTGAAGCAGTAGAACGTAGAGAGCTGGCACAAAGGCTGCCTGACCCGCAAACGCTTGGGGCCGGTGGCCAGCAGAAATGGCCTCCTGGCAGGAATAAGCTCAACTTGGGCTGACTGAGGGACGTTCAGCTCCCGCGGGCGAGGAGCCCAGCTCCACTGACCGCAGCCTGCTCCCTGGCCCAGGACATAGAGAGCCCAGTGTCTACGGGCACTGCCCAGAGGCGCCGCTTGCCACCGTGCCCACCTCGAGGAAGACGGCCATGGCGGCAATCTCCCGGTGTTTGTCTCCGCGGCTGAGCACCGTGACTACGTGTTCAAACATCGAGGCACACTGGTCGGCCGCGTTCATCCACAGCGCTCTGGCCAGGAAGGGGAGAAGGCACTGTGGGCACGAGCGGGGCAGGCAAAGCCCTTTGGGCCTGCGCTGCCAACTCGAGCCATCCTGCCGCAAGCCAGGCCCCGTTGGAGCAAGGCCGCACCAGCTCCAGCAGCTGGGGCTGGTGCCAGCAGCGGCACTGGCCTTTCCCCACCACACCTTGCCAGGAGAAACGTGGCAGCCCAGCCAGTGAGGCTTATCTTGGTGAGAGAGCAGAAAAGCACCCTTACTCCACCAATGTTGTGGCCTAGCCACACGCTGTCTTCAGGGCACAAATTCTGGGGCATGTGAGGAGGAAGGCGGCTCTCACCTAGTCAGCAACGTGGCTCCTGCGTGGTAGGTGTCCATGCTCATAAGCATGTCCCAGCCTCCCTGCCTCTCCATAGAGTCAGCCAGGTGGCCACAGTCAGCACAGCAGAGCAGAGCTTTCAGGGCCTGCACTGCACTCCTGCATGGAGAGCAAAGGCAGGTCGCACACAGAAGTCAAACACAAGCACTGCGCTCATGGCAGAGTGCGGCACAGAGGGACGCAGCACCTGACAGGGCTGACTGGAGGACTGTCATCTGCCTGACTGCACATCTGGCAGTACTCTTGGAGGTCCTCTTGTGTGTACTCCATGATGAAGTAGATCTGGAAGAGCACCGCTAGGTAGAGCTGGGGAGAAATTAACTGCACGGGCATTTTGCTGGAGGGCTCCTGGAGAATCTCATTCAGGACCCTGGTTGCCTGCAAAAACCACCTCGATGATGGGTCTGGCTGCAGAGAGATCAGGCAAGCCAAGGCAAGCCATGCCGAGGCAGGCCGAGGCTCTGCGCAGGGCTAGGTCAGGCCTCGCCTGGAAACTCACAGTCAGGGGAAGGATGTAGCTGCCTGCTGGCAAACGGGAGGTGTGCCGTCCCAGCAGCGGCCGGTCCCACAGCCAAGAGAGCAGCTCCTTCAGCACCTCCTCTGCAGGGCACTGCTTGGAGAGCAGCACCCTCCACATGCTCCTGGCAACACTGCAGACCCAGAACATGGTGTCAGGGAAGCTGCCTCGAGCTGCCGTACCCCTGGAGTTGTCCTCAAGGCTGTCAGGCCCATACCTGTCACACACCAGGGAGGTGTTCAGCAGAGCCTCCACCACCTGAGCGGGGTCCAAGCAGGCCATTTGGAAAAGGCTCCTCTTCAAGATGTCCTGGAGCGATGCCTCACTGATACCCATCAGCTTCTTGTGGAGGCTGCTAATCACTTGGGGCACCTAGAAGGGGCACAGGTGAGAGAGGGGCCTCTGCCGGAGTGTAGCCATTGCCACAGGGGCCACCGAGAAGTCATGCCTTCCCATGGCTCCATGCTGTCCTCCAGGGCTGTGCGGTGCTCAGGGGGCTCAGCGCCCAGAGTGTGCAAGCACAGAGCAATGTGCTTGCAAGCCGCTTACCCTATCCAGCTCAGAGTCAGGCTCCCTCAAGACCGCCTCCATCATGCGCTCCACCACCTCAGTGTTCAAGAGCCTTGGGTCTGTTATGCCGTTGATGATTGTCAGGAGGAAGTCTGTCCTCTCAGAAGGAAAGAGAAAGATGCCAAATTCCTGTGGGAGGAAAGAGCCATGGCACCCAGTGCACAGCCTGAGGAGCTGAGAGTGGCTCAGCTGAGAGCGAGCAAGCAGAGCGGTGCTGGCACAATGCCTTCTGCCAGCACTGTGCCCAAGAAGGCCACAGGAGGGAGGGAGGAGCTTCTCACCGTGCTCTCATCAGTGGCCTTGCTGGGCCAGAAGGTGTTCGGGGCTTCCACCTGCCAGTTCATCTCTGGAAGCGCTGGATTCTCAGCTGCAAGACCTATGCCAGAGGGGAAACACAGAGCAGTCAGGAGGAGGGGAGGTGGCTGATCAAGGGCAACAAAGAGAGCTCTGCAGCTTGCAGAAGCGGGGTGTCACTGGAGCGTAAGGAGCAGAGAGCCTCCTAGGGAGGACATGAGCTTCTTGCCAGGTGGCAAAGAGGATATGGCCGGTTAGGATGCGGAAAGGCCCCAGAGGTTGGTGTCTCTTTGTGCTCCCAGGCAGGAGAGCAGGCCTGGAAGGCTGCTGGCACAGGCTCTGAGCTCTGCTAGTTGATGTGGACGCTCTCTAAAGCACTTCTCTAAGGGACAAAAGAGCCCTGGGTCACATCAGTGAGGTGCCTGCCATGGCTCTTCATGGCATGGCTGAGGCAACGTGTTGCCTTGTGTGGCCTTGCCTGGGCTGCGGGTGCTGGAAGGTGCCAGCCTTCCCCAGCGTCTCTTACTCTTTCGCAGCAGAATAATCCTGTAGAAGTGGTGAAGCGCTTCTGCTGCGCTCTGGCTGATCTCCTTGTCCTCCTCAGCGCAGCACAGCGTGAGGTGCCCCATCAGCTGCCCCAGGAAGTCCAGAGGCCTCTTTCGGAAGAGGAAGGGCTTGACGCTGCTTCCTCCATGGCTGAGCCACTTCTGAGGGAGGAAGGCAGGAAGGACGGGCAGCGAGGCCAAGCCATGGCAGCGGGGACCAGAGCCCTGGGCTCCACACCAGAGCGGGCACAGGCCTGAGTGCCACACGAGCCAAAACCTGAGCAGGCATCTGCCCTGCCCTGCGGTCAGCCCCGCAGCCAGCATGTGGCAGCCGTGACAAGGCACGGAGCTTGCTGCCTCCCTGTCCTGCCTTGTCAGGCTTTGACGGCCAGCCCTGTGAGCCCGTGGTGCCACTGGTGCCTAAACAGGGCGCCCGAGCTTGGCTCTTCCCCTAGCCCACATATCCCGTTCACACACACATAGCCTTCCCAAGGACAACGGAGCACCTCCTTCTGCTCCTGCTGGCCGCCTCATCCCCATCAAGCCAACATGAGCCCTCTCCTCCTGCCTGAGCCTGCCTGAGCGTGCTTGAGCAGAGGGTCGCCTATGGCCTGGAGCCACCTGCTTACCTCCAACAGAGAAGAGCTGCTCAGGAGCCGACCCAGCCTCACAATCCTGCCCACAGCCCTCTGGCGCTCAGCTTCTCTCTGGGATGCTGTGAAGGGCAGCAGCATCTGAGGAGAGCAAAGCTGCTGGTCAGGGCTGCGACTGGACGGCCACAGTTCTGCTAAGGCCCTGGCAGGCTTGATGCCCCTGCTGCCTTCCATGCACGCTTCCAGAAAGCGCCTTGCGTTCCCTCCTGGCCCCAGATTCTTCTGCCGGTTCGCTGCAAGGGTCGCTTCCCCTTGGAGTGAGGAACCAGCCCTGCCACTGCTCCCCTAATGCTTTGCAAACAGCAAACCTGCAAGATGTTCCGCAGCTGATGGAGACTGGAGGCCTGCGACTCAAACGCCAGCACCGTCAGCATCTCATCCAGAGCCTCCATGGTCTGCAAGGGCAGGGCAGAGAGTGCTCATCACCGCTTCCCCCGTCCCTCTTGCTAACAGGGGGATGGCTGAAACCCCTTCCGCCCACGGTGAGCACCTACCTGTGCGTAGAGCGAAGCATCGAGGCTTTGCATCCGCTCTTGCGGAGGAAGGCAGAAGATGCTGTTGATGCAGGTGTAGAGCAGCCTGTTGTCCTGGCTGTGCATCAGGAACGGCCACTCTTTGCTGATAGGAGAGAGAGGTGCCTGTGGAGTGCTGGGCCAGGCAGGGTCGTCCAGGTGCCGGGGTAGAGGAGGTGGACGCAGCCATGGAGGTGGGAACAGCCAGGCTGCTGGCCATCGGAGGTGGGGAAGCCCTGCAGGGAGCCACCTCCTCCCTTTTCCGTGGTGCACACAAGGGACGGAGGACCCAGGGCAGGAGGTGGGTGCAACACCCGTTCCTCCTCCTGCCTCTTCCCTCAGCGGAAAAGCCCAGAGACAGCGCTCTGTTCTGCCACCTGCCCACTGAGGGAGCACGCGGAGGCCTGACAGACTGCAGCATCCCAGGGGACTCGTATGGCGTCATCAGGGTCATGCTGTGGCCATGCCCGAACTACAGAAGCACCTGGGGCGGGTACCTCATTGCGGCCACAGCCAGCATGGCTTGCTGCCACACCACGGAGTCCAGGCGGCCAGGGGACTCCTCTTCCAGCAGCACCTGTGGAGCACAGGCAGTATGGGGCATGGCAGATGCCAGCCCCAGCGAGCAGCTGGCAGCACCCAGCAGGCACCCCCGTCCCACCACTGGTGCCCTGGCTTGGCAGGCCCCTGGAAGGAGGCCCCCCATGCCCACGGGGGCCTGCCCGGCCCTCTCTGCGCCTGGCTGCCCAAGTCCTGTGCTCGCCTGGCCAGCTTTGCCCCCTCCCACAGCCCCTCTGCCCGCTCCCTCACCACCAGCTTCTTCACCAGCTCGCCTAAATGAGCCACGTAGCTGCCCATCCCTTTGGCACTGCACAGGGTATGGATGCAGGCAAGAAACCTCAACTTCTGGGCTTCATCCTGTGAGCCGGGGGATAAAGGAGGGAGATGAATAGGGCAGGTGCGAGGGCACAGGCCCTGCCGGCAGCCGCAGCGTGGAGGGGGACGCAGGGCAGCTGCAGGATGCCCAGCGGCTGCAGCTGGCCACTGCCAAGAGCCCAGCCGCAGGCTCGCAGCAGGCAGCACGCACGGAGGCAGCCGGGCCCCCGGGAGCTGCAGGCACCACTCGTTTGACAAGGTCTCTAGTCACCTGGTGAGGGCCTGTGGGAAAGGCCTGCAGATACGCCAGGGCTTCCTGCTCCTCTCCTGCCAGCTCCAAGCAGGACGGAGATCCTGGACCTGAGCATGGAAGAGAATGGGCAGAGCTACAGGTGCTGGCAGGAGGCAGAAGAAAGGAGCCGTGCTCCCTCTGCAGCAGCGGGCCCGCTTCCAGCATACAGCGAGCCCCGGCTCGCACAGCAGCCCCTGGCAGAAGAGGGGCAGTGAAGCTCCTGGCACTGCAGCACCGCTGCCTCCTGCGCTGCCTCTCCTGGCCTGCGCCTCGGCCCTGCCACTGAGCTGCCTCTGCTGCGCTCCTGCCCAGGGCTTGCTGACTGCCAACCAAGCACAGAGCAGGTCCAGGCATCCAGGCACTGCCTGCATGGGGCCAGCAGCACCAGGATGCAGCTGTGGTGGGAGGCAGGGCTGGAGTAGGGCCGGCTCCTGGCAGCCGGTTCCACAGAGCCGCTCACTCACCTGCCTGGGAGGTGTGCAGCTCACACCACTGCTGGGTCTCAGCTTGGCTCTCGCTCTCAGCGATGGCACTATCGTCATCATCGCTCCAGGGCAAGCAGGTCATGCTGGCACCATCCTCCTCCTCCTGCCCCATGGACTTGCTGGAGTCTATGTCATGCCAGCATATGAGGAGGTTCCTGGTGGCTCCCGACCGCTCCCAGGCCTCAGCGAATGCCCTGAATTCATCATCCTCTGCCGCCCAGGGGATGGGATTTCTCTTTTGCTCTGGCTGCGCCATGCTGCCGAGCCAAGGAGAGGCGTGAGGGTGGCTATGGGGAACGCGCAGCCCACGCTGGCCGCAGTTCTCCTCAAAGGCCTCTCAGAAGTGCACTCAGAAGTGCGGGACTGCCCGGGGAAGGTGCAGGGAAAGCTGCGTCAGTGCTCAGGGGGCTCCTGGGCCTGCCCAGCGTGCTCCTGCCCTGTGCTCTCACTGTCCTCCCGGACACTGTGGGAGGGAGGCCGCCCACAGTTTTCTGCGCGGGCTGCGGGGGTGTCACAAAGGGAGGTCACAAAGGGCCGCACTGTCACCTGCTGTCCTGGGCAGGGGCAGGACATGTGCCCTGTGAGTGGGTGGCCCAGGGCCTACCTCTTGTTGCCCTCTGCTTCCCTCTGGGCCCATCCATTTCCCTTTGGAGCACCCCAGGGATCCGCGGTTCTTGTTTGAGGAGGAAGTGACCAGAGGGCCGTGGGCTGGGAGGCTGCCACAGGGGGATGTAGCCTCCAAGCACAGCACAGGGAGAGCTGAATCTCCAGAAGACCCTTGACCTCACATTAGCATCAGTTTCGAAGCATAGAAATCTCTTTCTCCTAAGCTTTAGTGTCAGAAGCTTTTCAGGAGAAGAGAAAATATTCTATGTTATTAACATGAAGAGAGAAAAAAATCCAACTTCTACTCCCCCAGATGGAAATCCATGCCAACAGCTAGTACCCAGGAATATTCAGAAGGGATATAATCATGGGTTTGGAAATGGAGCTTAAAAGCAAACTCTCTTGAAAAAGAGACAGTGCCTATTGGGAATGGAGGTGTGAGCAGGCTGTGGAGCTGCTGCTATAGGGACATCTCCGAGCTATGGCACCCAGAGCCGTCGCCTGGCAGCTGCTTCTGCAGTGCAACAGGCTGCTCCTCACCATGTCCCCCTGCACGTGGGCAAGCTACTGCTCCTTGCGGGCACAGAGCACAATCTTGCTGTGCATTAGCACGTGTCCCCCACATTGTTGTTGTTTTTTTTTCTTTTTTTTCTTTTTCCTGAATAATATTCCTGCATGATGGGAGGAGCCACAAGATGCCTGTTTGACATTCTCCCCTGGGCTCCCGTTTGCTGCAGAGGAAGGAGCTGCCCCAGCACCAGGCCCAGCTGCACATGGCACGCCGGCATCTCTCAGCAGTTCCCCAAGCCATGCCTTAAGCAGTCTGGGGGCAGTTTCCCACCCCACAGGCTGGGCTTTTCAACAAAGGAACATGGAGGAAGGGATTCTTGAATATTAGCCAGCTTTTGGGAGCCCTCTGTCCTCCAGGACTGTACCTCATGGGAGTCTGCCAAGCATGTGCCAGCACAGGCCCAAGGCTGCTCTCTGGATGCCCGGGGCTGGGAGTCTGCTTTTGACCCTGCGCCTTCCTCGCACGATCTCTGTGTTGGCATCATGCTAACGTAGCGCTATGTTAGCACCATCACAATGAGAGCAAAGGCTATGCTGGCAGGTGGCCTCCCCAGAGGTGTTGCTTCCCCAGGCCTGCCTTCACAGCCTGCTCAAGTGCACGCTTGCTGCCCAAGCCTGATCTACCCCTGTGCCACATCCCTTGCTAAGACACTGCGGCCTCACGCCTCATCCTGAAGACTAACTTCCACTCTGGAGCCTAAACATAAAGGCAAAAGCTGCCTGTACGTGCAAAAGAGAGGGAGAAGCCCATGTTCATGCTCTTGGGGCTCACTCAGGCTCATAAAGGCTAAAGAGAATTCATCCAAGCACTTTTTTTGGCACATCAAAGGATGCGGTGCCTGCAGTAGAAGGGCAATAGGTGACGTGGGGATTAGCAGCTGCTGCTGCAAAGGAGCCGGGCTTTGCAGCACTGTCGCGGGCCCCAGTGGGCAGAGCTCCGTGGGGTGGGAAGGGCTGCTCTTGCTGTGCGCCAAGAACGGTGTCCTGCAGAGAAGGGTGCCGCCTCTTCTATGCTCTCCGGAGACAGCAGCACAGTGCTTGAAGGCTGAATCCTGATGGTGCCTTCTGCCCTGAAGCTCTCAGGATCAGGATGGTCTGCATGGCCAGAGACCGGACGGAGGGGCTGCCGTCCCTTGCCGCTCTTTGAAGGGCTGAGATAGAAGGGAAAAGAAAGGAAACCCTTTCACCTGAGGAGACGCCAGCCATGGCCCCTGGACGGGGCCAAGCCCAAGCCCAAGCGCAATCTGGCTTTTCGCTTGCCAGCAGGCAGAAAGGATGACTACCGTGACTGCTGGAGAAAGACGCACATGCGTTGAAAGATGCCCCAAATGCCCTGCCCTGCAAATCCTGGCTGTCTGGCAGGGCAGCCAGAAGCCTGGAGCTCACTGCCAGGCTCTGCGCTGCTGCGGGCTGAAGCTAACAGCACGCTGCCCCCACTCACCCTCAAAGATGTCCTGCACCTTCTCCCCGCTCGGGTCCTTCATGCGCTTCCCGAGGAGCCCTAGGTGCACACAGCCTGTCACAAGCCCTGCTGCGGGTACACAGCGCCCAGACACCCAGGCCCTGCAGGGGACAGGTGGGGCTGCGGCAGCCGTGGGGACACAGAGGCTGCCCAGCAGAAGCTGTGACTCACCGAGGAACCTCACGGCTGCCTCCTGCCAAGACTCCTGGGGGCTCTCCAAGTAGGCCAGGCTCTGCCGCAGGTATTCATCGGCTCTGCTCCTGTTGCTCGCCAGCTGCACAGAGCACAAGGGTCAGGGCTAGCTACAGACCTCTGACAGACAGCCAGGCCTGCTCTCCTGCCAGAACTGTCTCCACATTCCCTTGCTCTGCCAGGACATTCCTGGTCCCAGCCAGGAGGCACTGAGCTTTAGGGGGAACAGAGGGCACGCATAGGGTGGCAGGCTGAGGTGCCATCCTGGTAGCAAGGCCCAGCTGGGCCAGGGGCTCCTTCCCCATCCTGGGGGCAGTGATGGATCGTGGCCCTTGGGAAGAGCCCAGCGGGACAGTGTGCGGGAGAAAGGGGAGCACGTGTGCAGCTCCAGAGCCCGTAGCAACGGGCTGGCAGTGGGGAGGTGACATGGGCGAGGGAGAGGGCAAGGGTGGCAGGCCTTCTGCGGGGCACGTCCTGGGGGCTTTGGTGGCAGGTCTTACCAGGCACTCTCCAATCTGCCAAATCTGTGCTGTCTCAAGCAGCTGCCTGAGCTGTTTCCATTTCAGGAGCTGAGCAGCACCATGGAGGGCTTCCCGAGAGGCCTGCAGAGCAGCCCAGGGTGGGAGATGCGAATGCAGCCCAGCCAGGAGACCCTGCATCCCCGCGCCCTGCCAATGCTCAGAGCCTTTGCCAGCCTGTTATGGGAAGCGACATCTAGGCCACGAGTTGGGCTGTGACACCCTGGGCAGGCACGTGGGGCAACCACTATGTCAGAGCAGCAAGACAGAGCTCCCCCAGTCCCTGCTGGGCTCGGGTGACTGCAGGGACAGCTAGAAATCCCCTAGGGATGCCAGTGCTGGAGCTTTGCTGGGCAAACCCAGACAGAAAACGGACAAAAAAACTCTTGGTCCCACACGACTAAGCCATGTGCTCACGCACCTGCGCCACGCTGGGGATCTCCTTATGTGCATGCACGAGCAATGGGAGCAGGCAGCTGTGCACATGCTTCCTTAGCAGCACTTTCTGCTTGCCCACCACAATGGCCATCACGCTCTGGAAGAGCTGGATGGAAAGCTCTCGCACGAGGGCAGCCTCCTGTGGGGAAGGAAGATGGGAGCAGCTCAGCAGTGGCTGCCTCAGCCCACAGTGAACAAGGGGCTTCGAGTGGCAGACGACGGCTTCTCCCTCTGCCTCTATGTGTTGTGGCCTTAGTAAGAATATATAGGAAAGTGGAGTTTGTGGGGAACTGGACCGATGCCTAGCAACCAAGCACCTGGAGGAGAACCAATCAGCTGGGAGCCTGTAGCCAATGGGTGCTGCTCCTCAGCGCATGCCCACCTGCACCGGTATAAAGCCCTGCTACAGACAACAGCAGAGTGGAGTTGACCTCACTTTGTGTGGAGGTGTTGTTTGCTCTGGCTTGTGGGGAGGGCCCTGGCACTTGGTGTGAGAGTGACCCTCGACATCTGGTGACCCCGACGTGATCGTGCGAGAACGTGAGGGATCTTACTGGAAGCGGATTGTGACCACGACCTGGTGAGTCAGAATGGGAATTGGCGCATCTAGAGTGGAAGTTGCTGCAACAGCAATGGAACATGATACTGTTGAACGCTTCGTAAGGCTTGCTCAAAAAACTAAGATTGCGGTCTCGAAAACTGAGTTAACTGATTTATTGCTATTTTGTAAGAAGAGAAAAGTCATAGAAGAAGCTTCCCAAGCATATAAATTTGAATCATGGGAGCGAGTAGGAAGAGAACTATGGGACGGTGTACAATTAGGCTCAGAGGAAGCGTGGCGCCTCACAAAAACATATCGTCTCATATGGCCTATGTTTGAGCGGTTAGTCGCTATTGCGTTCTGGGAAGCGCTCCATGGAGAAGAAGAGGAAAACGGGTCTGAAAGTTCTGAGTGTACTAACAATACTGAGCCAAATCAGTGTGAGAAAATAGATAATAAGAGAAAGGTAACCTCACCTAAACAGGCATGTCCGGTAACATTGGCCGAACAAGAAGTATGGGGGGGAGTGGATGAGTATCTCCCCCCATGGGAGGGGGAGGAGTGGCCACCCCCCACAGCACCCGAATGGGAGAAGCGACCACCTCCCACAGCGCCCGAATGGGAGGGGGAAAAGCGACCAACCCCCACAGCGCCCAAAATGGAAGTGGACCCATTTAAAGTACCGATCCCAGATGGATCGGACGATGATAATGCCGTGATTCAAAAAATGCGACAAGAACTTCGGGGACAGGCAGAGAGAATGACAGAATTATTAGAACAAATGCGGCGATTAGACTGTGGGTCCAAGGCCAGAGATGTGAAGGCAGCATATAAGGCTGCCCACAGGGCTATAGTGGAAGGGTTGGAAAATGTAGAGAAACAATTGGAGCAGTGGGAGGCACGAAAAGATGCTCCTAAGATTCAAAAGAAAGCAGCTGGAGCAAGTGACCCAGCTGAAGAAGGATTGTTGCCGGAGCTCCCAGCCACTGCAGGTGGAAGTAATGATGAGGGAATGCCACCTGTTGATCCAACATTTAATGCGGGAGCACGGTATAAAGGACTCATAGAGAATGCTCAATTACAAGGAGAATTTGTATTAACACCACTAGCAGCTCCTGTAGTAACGGGAGCCCAGGGCCCCAGGTGGGAACCTCTCGATTGGAAACTGGTTCAAGGCTTACAAAAAACAGTAATGCAGTATGGGCACGACAATAAGTTGGTGAGAAATCAGGTCTCTGCTCTGTTTAAATATTCCCATATGGTGCCTGCGGATAGCAGAGCAATAATGGAGCTCCTGCTTTCCTCTGCCGCTTATATGCTTTGGTTAGCAAAATGGCAGGAAAGATTAGAGGAAAAGCAGTTGGAGAATCTAAATCGCAGTATGGATGATCCATTAAGGGTTGCCACCCTTGATCAACTGATGGGGAATGGGCGTTACCGGGCAACCGAGGCCCAGGCAGCGCTCCACCCTAGGATACTACAGCAATCAAAAAATGCAGCGCTAGCCACTTTTCTTGCACTACCACAAATAGGAACGCCACAGTTGCCATACACCAAAATAACACAAAAGCCGAATGAGTCTTTTTTCAACTTTGTTGATCGACTGAAGGAAGCCCTGGATATGGCACCTAATGTGCCTGCGGAAATGAAAGCATTATTGGCAAAAGATCTAGCAGTTCAAAACGCAAACCAAACTTGCAAGCAACTATTAGCTACCTTGCCACCAGGAGCTTCAATTGTCCAAATGATAGAGACCTGTGCCCGAGCGCCATTGATGGAGGAAGAACAAAAAGCAAAAATACATGGTGCGGCTTTGGCCGCAGCAATTAAAGGAGAAAGAATGTCTAGAAAGGAAGACAAGAGATTTCATGGGACATGTTTCCTATGTGGTCGATTAGGACACATGAGGAGGAAGTGTCCTAATAGATTCAGGATGGAAGGTATAGCCCCGAGAGGATTTAATGGGACCTGTACGAGATGTCAAAGGTTCGGGCATAAGGCAGCGGAGTGCCGATCACGGTTCCGCAAGAACGGCATGCCAATACAGGGAAACGGGAGCCGCCGCGTTGTGAGGGACGCGGCGAACAAGTATCCCCAGACAATGGCTGCCTCCACGAACTCTCCGCCGCAACCCGAGGAAGTGCAGGAGTCGACCTCTCTGTGGCAAAATCCACAGTGATTAGAGATTCTGACGTGCATATTTTAGAATCAACATGCACTGGTCCTTTGGGGAAGGGCCTATCCGCTCTGATAATTGGCCGTTCATCAGCCTCAAAAATGGGTATTTTTGTGTTACCAGGGTGCATTGACGCTGATTATTCCGGCAATATTGGCATAATGGTGAAAATATTTAATCCTCCCATCACTATTCCAGCATTGAGCAGGATAGCTCAACTAATACCTTTTCGAGCTGCAATCCCCAATCCTGGACAGACCCGACGGGGAAATAAGGGCTTTGGATCTTCCGGACCCCCTCAGGTTGCTTTCTGCGAAAAGATAACTGCTCAGCGGCCGACAAAAATTGTGAGCATGGAAGGACCAGACGGCACTCGTCTTACCAATGTGGCCATGATGCTTGATACAGGGTCTGACATTACTATCATCCCTAAATTCGCATGGCCACCACAGTGGGATCTGCAGGAGATTGATACCCCTGTGACAGGGATCGGGGGGCAATCTCCTATGCAGGTTAGTCAATATTTCGTGACTGTTATAGATGACGAAGGAAACAGGGCCAAGGTAAAACCGTATGTGATGTGTACCTCACTGTGGTTGCTGGGCAGGGATGTTTTAGCCCAGTGGGGCGTCACTTTGCAGTCACATTTTCCCTAGCGGCCATTGGGGGCAGCTTCCGCCCTACTTTAAAGCTAAAATGGATTACAAAGGACCCTGTATGGGTGGACCAATGGCCGCTACCGGAGGAAAAACTGCATCATCTAAGGGAATTAGTTAAAGAACAGTTAGATCAGGGTCATATTAAGCCGTCAACGAGTCCCTGGAACACTCCTATTTTTACCATCAGGAAAAAATCTGGAAAGTGGAGGTTGTTACAGGATCTCAGAGCCGTTAATGCATGCATGGAAAACATGGGAGCTCTACAACCAGGGTTGCCCTCACCTGTTATGCTCCCACAGGCATGGAATTTGTTAGTAATCGATCTAAAAGATTGTTTCTTTAATATACCGCTTGACCCAGAAGACAGTGAAAAATTTGCATTTACAGTGCCTACAATTAACAGGGAAGGCCCATCGGAGCGATACCAGTGGGTAGTTCTTCCCCAAGGAATGAAAAATTCACCAACCATCTGTCAATGGTTTGTGAGTTTGGCCCTGAAACCCTGGAGGGAAAAGCACCCCGACTTGATCACGTACCACTATATGGATGATATTCTAATAGCAAGCCCTGAAGTTTTGCCAGCTGAGCAGGAAGAGGAGCTAATTAACTGTTTAAAGGAATTTGGCCTGGTCATTGCCCCTGAAAAGATTCAAAGGCAAGCTCCTTGGAATTATCTGGGTATGGTCATCACAGAAGCCAGAATTAGACCCCAGAAGCTTAAATTGCAGACGAAAATTGACACCGTTAACTGTGTACAAAAATTGGTGGGAGACATCCAATGGATTAGAAATTTTTGCGGCATTACAAATGCGGAAATGGAGCCGTTGCTTCAACTGCTTAGGGGAGCTAAAGGGCCTGCAGAAAAGCGGAGCTTAACCCCAAAGGCTGTCGCAGCCTTAGAACGAATTGAGGAAAAGATAGCAGAAACAGCGGCCTACAGGTTCCAGGACAGATTACCAATATCCCTGGTGGTCTATAATCGGGAAAGGGAGGTGGCGATAATTATCGCCCAGATAGATGAAAAAGGAATCCTGTTTGTACTGGAATGGGTTTTTCTCCCAAGCCACTTGCGACGCACCCTAACTCAAAGGCATGAAGCAATTGGAATGGGAATTTTGAAAGCCCGGCAACGCGTACGAACAATTGCCGGCAGAGAGCCTGATAGTATTATCCTGCCTCTAAAGACTCTGGAGTTAGTTGAAGAATGGTGCTTGAAAAGCGCAGAATTTGCTCTAGCTATTCAGGGCGTTAGAGTGGACAATCATTATCCCAAGCATCCTCTCTTCCACACCTCTTTGGAGCTGGAAGAACGAGAAATCCAGAGTTTAAGACCATTATCAAACGCGATTACTGTATTCACAGATGCTAGCAGCAAAACTGGGAAATATGGGTACGCTTTCCGGGAGTCAGATCGTTGGAAAACTCAGATTGGACGGGAAACTGCATCCGTGCAGGTTCTAGAATTAAAAGCGGTAATTTGGGCATTTCTAACTTTTCATGATCGGCCCATGAATATAGTTATTGACTCCCTATATGTAGTAGGCATCGTTCAAAGAATTCATAGGGCAATTATAGGACATGTAAATAACCATAATCTCCAAGCTTTGTTCGTCCAGCTGTGGAACATCATTCAACAAAGAAAGCATGCCTTTTGGGTATCGCATATTCGTAGTCATACTGCATTACCGGGCCCTTTAACAGAAGGTAATGCAGTCATAGATAGTGCCGTGTCAGCAGCAGGTATTTCTTGTTCGGCGGAACAACAGGCATCAACGTCTCATTCATTCTTTCATCAATCTGCTCGAGCGTTACAACGTGAATTTAAAATTTCCCGAGCGGCAGCTCGTGCTATCATTGCTGCCTGTCCGGATTGCGCAAGACTGACCCCTTTACAGGAAATGGGTACCAATCCAAGAGGACTACAACCGAGGCAGATATGGCAGACGGATGTTACGGAATTCGCTCCCTTTGGCCGACTAAAATATCTACATGTTACGGTGGATACCTGTTCAAAGGCTCTCTGGGCGACCCCAGCCACTTCTACAAACGCTAAGTCAGCCTGCAAACACTGGGCTCAGGTAATTGCTGTCTTAGGAAAACCGGACATCATAAAAACAGATAATGCACCGGCGTATAAGAGCAACATCTGTAAACTTTTTTCAGCAATGGGGAATAACCCATCAGATGGGTATCCCGTATAATTCGGGTGGTCAGGCCATCATCGAGCGACACCATCGAAATTTAAAACAATTATTGTCTGCTTTGAAAAAAGAGGGGGAGATGGGTCCCTATGATTTAACAAGTAAAGCATGCTACGTTTTGAATTGGCTCAACCCTAGAAATGATGACAACGTACCTATTTTCACTCATTTTTCAAAAAATTCAGCTGACCTTTCGGGAAAGAAGGTACAGGTGGAAGTCTTTTGTCCACAGAAACAGATCTGGGAAGGTCCAATTGAGTTAGTTACATGGGGACGAGGATATGCGTGCGTACTTGGAGGAGACGGAGCGACCTGGGTACCAGCCAAGTGGGTACGACCGTGGTTGCGGAAGGACAGAAACAATTAATGGACCATGAATTATAGAAATTGTTACACTTATGCGTAACCGGAATGATTATATTTATGCTTGCAACTATGTTTTTATTTGTAATATTTGATGCGTGATATTGCCAATTTTTGTTTTTTGTAAAAAGAGGGGAAATGCTGAGGATTACAGCCATGTTACTTTGTTTTTTGTAAATGTTGCAATGTTTATTGCTAATTTTTGTTTTTTTGGAAAAAAGAGGGGGAGATGTTGGGGCCTTAGTAAGAATATATAGGAAAGTGGAGTTTGTGGGGAACTGGACCGATGCCTAGCAACCAAGCACCTGGAGGAGAACCAATCAGCTGGGAGCCTGTAGCCAATGAGCGCTGCTCCTCAGCGCATGCCCACCTGCACTGGTATAAAGCCCTGCTACAGACAACAGCAGGGTGGAGTTGACTTCACTTCCCATAGAGGTGTTGTTCACTCCGGCTTGTGGAGAAGGCTTCGGCACTCGCCACGAGTTAAACCACCTTCATATTAAAGTGCTGCTCACTCTGATTTGTGGAGTGAGCCTCAACATTCGAGTGACCCTCGACACCTGTGCCTCAATAGTAGATTAAATATATTCCCGAATATTTTTTCTTGTTGTCGTACAGTATTGTCCTGGAGGAGAGCTGTTTGATTACATCATTTCTAAGGACCGCCTTTCAGAAGAGGAAGCTCGTGTATTTTTTCGGCAAATTGTTGCAGCGATTGCTTATGTTCACAGTCAGGGATATGTTCACAGGGATCTCAAACCAGTAAGCCTGTGTAGTGCTCAAAATACTTAATATGGTCAATTACTTAATACTCAAAATAACTGCTATGGTATTTTATTTTGCCATTAATGGCTGAAATGAGTTATATTTTTTTCCATTATCTTATGCATAGCAGGCCATTTTCTATAATTTTGAAAATACATTATTTCTACTTGCTACTGCTATATTCCTCAGTAGAGCTGGATGTCTGGATCTGACAAATGCTAGGTAAGAATGAAGCACAGTCATGGCTTTAACTGTGATTTCAATTAGCCATTGTCTTTTTTTTTCAGTTTGTGTCTTGAGAGAACCATTATGTTACCTGTCTGTTCCAACTACTCTATTTTCAAACCTCAAGGGAAAAAAAATAGTGCCTATAAAGAAGGTGTAGGGTGACGCACATCCTCCTATCCCCTTCCTATATCCTTCACTTCAGCATAAGAAAATGAAGTTCAGTCCTTCACTGCCCTCATAAGGAAAAAAGCTCTTTCCTACATCCAGTCTGAATGTCTCTTGTTTGTGCTTATGCCTGTCTATCACTTTGTGTAGAGCTTGTCTCTGTCTTCCTACCCTTGATTTAGATATATTAAAAGGCTGCTATGAGGTGTTTCATGCCCCATCACTCTTAAAATCTTTTTTGATTGAACATCGTTCTCTGTCTCCTCTCAAGGGGCAAGTGCTCCAGCTCCAGAGCAGCTTCATGGCCAAGCACTTGCTTCACTTTTCTTATCTATCCTGTACTGCATGGCCCAAAACTAGATGCAGTATTTTAGTTGTGTTCCAAAAAGCACTGAAGGGAGGCTTGTAGTAACTTCTCCCCATTTGTTGGCTATGCTTCTTTTAATACGGCCCATGAGAACGCTGCTGGCTCATGTTCAGCTTGCTGTCTGCCAAGGTCTCCCAAGTGCTTTTCAGTAGATCTGGGCTTCTATTTATCTTCTGAAATACAGTATATACTCATTAGCAAGTAATTCGAATCTCCAAAGGGGAAGTTAAGATTCTAGCTGCTAGTGGCAGGAGGAAATAAGAACATATAAGGTGAAAGACAAAGTGGTTTCTTGGATAATTATGTGAAGAGCATTCATTATCACTTTCTTTTATATCAGGAAAATTTGCTCATTGATGATGAACAGAATTTGAAGCTGACAGACTTCGGACTTTGTGCAAAACCAAAGGTAGGCGTATGAGTTACTTTCACAATGTAGAACTAAGTCAAATACTACACACGTGTAAAGATGTGTATTTGACATCACAGTACAATGAAATTGTATGGACAATGAAATTGAATGCTATATTCAAGCTGTTCGCATGTTCATGATACAGCTGTTTTTCAGTTGGTAGGGCCTTAACTGCATATGTGATAGAGCAAACTCTTAAATTATTTTCCCTTCTTGCATCTCATCCTTTATTATACTCTAACGTGGAGATTATCCTATAGTATATGAATAATAATCCTGAATATAAATAAGCTGGTGTGCACATTCTCTGTTATTTTAAACCACATATGCCTTTATTTGAAAGATCTGTATGTATGTGGAAATTATGGATGCAAGCAAATATCTTTTTGCAGGTGACAACTAAGGATGATTCCTTAGTTCCATATACTTGAATTGTTTCCTGTGTTTAAAATTGTTTTATAGAAGCCTTTTTCCCTGTGGTAAATTTAACCACATTTTAATGCAGTAGTAACTAAATTTTAATGTAGTAGTGAAAATCACTGGTTTGTCAGGAAGCTATTTCATTAAATATTGGTGTAGATAGCCAGGTTGCCTCATGCCCGGTAGCTCTTGGATCGTGTTCTTCCAAGTTTCCTACTTTTACGCCCCTCACAATTGTGAAGGAAACTCTCATTCTTAGATTAGGAGCTGAAGACTGTTAATTTCTGAAGGTAACACATGAATGCTCAGTCTTGAACAATTTGCATTTACTGAAGTAATAGATTATATCAAAACAAAAGACGAGGTCAACTCAAGTGCACAGCAGAGCAAAACGAAGCCACCATGGCCTTTAATGCCTCTTTATCAGAAGACTTTAATGCAGTCTAAGTCTACTGCTTCTGTGTGACTGACTTTTCTGTGGTATTCTAGGGTGGCCTTGATTATCACCTTAACACATGCTGTGGAAGCCCAGCTTATGCAGCACCAGAGCTAATTCAAGGCAAAGCGTATATTGGCTCAGAGGTATGTAGCACAGTTGCTTTTTTTCTTTTTCCCTGGAGTTTTTAAGGTTGCGAGCTTCAGATATGTACACTTAACTTCTCTCTCAAATATTCTTCTATAATATTGCCTAAGTAATTCTGAGAAGCTAACCTTAAAAGTCACAGACCAGAAAAACACATACTGTACTCTACTGGTCACAGGTTATGCTGTTGCCTATGCAGTTCCTCTCTGACTAGTCTTTCAGGGTTTCCATAAGTTGCTTTGTTTTATATGCTGCAAAATGTTACCTTAACTCTTTCCTCTGCTGCAAATTCTTTCAAGAAGTGTTAGATTTTGTTAATGACCCATCACACCTCCCAGACTTCTATGCAGTCTCGTTTAGTGTCTCATACACAAGCCATCAGGCTTGTTTGACTTGAAGTTAATGTATGGAAGTTTTTCTATTTTATGCTGTGTGATGTAGTAAATGTGAGAAGAAAAAATGTTAATGTCTTGCTCAAATTTCATATCTAGAGCACTGGGACCAGCTACATCCATTTTTAATCCATTAGAACTAGAATCCCCACGAAAGTTCTAAATTGTTGCTTTATTGCAATGATGTCAGTATTTCCTGTCATATTTTTGTACCCCTGTGTTGGACCTGAGCTCTTTCTTTATGACTTCCATACCTTTCAGTCTCCTTTTTCTTTTTTCTTAGTGAAAATCTTGGTATCAGTGAGTTATATGGACCTCATCATGCCAAATAGTGTCTTGCAGAGCTTTAGAGTGGTTGTGTTTACACAGGCACAGGTGCTGCTTTACTGTATAGATGCTACTTTACTAGTTCCATCTGATGAGTTTGAATTTGTTGTTTTTTTAAGCAAAATTCCTTGTATATTAAACATAATGCAACAATTTCTTTCTCTATCAAAATTTGAAAAACCTACTCCTGATGACCTGGGGGAGGACACTTGTTTTAAGCAGTTTTAGCAGAAGGATAATTGAATTCAAATTGTATGCTTGCGCTAGAGAATAGAAGATTTCTGTCCAGAAGGCAGAGTGCTGCTTCTCATTGGTTGTATATGGACTTAGCTGAAGCTGGACAATATGATCTATCACTAAGTTATATCACTCTTGTGTTTTTAGGTGGATATTTGGAGCATGGGAGTACTGCTATATGCTCTGCTGTGTGGTTTTCTCCCTTTGATGATGAAAATGTCATGGCTGTCTACAGGAAGATAATGGTATGTTCTGATTTAAGTAGAAAACCCTAAGAGTACCTTGCTAAGTGCTAATAGAGGCCTCTGCTTTTATAATGGCAGAGGCTGTTGGACTATGCCCCAGAATAAATATGCACATCTGGCTTTTGTTGCTTTTTGTTCCTTTTCCTATCAGTATTTGTGAATTTCACTTTCGTCTTCTCCATCTCTAACTTGGAGTCTAATATTTCTAAAATTTAGAGGAGAATCAAGGGTGCTCAAGGACCACTCTGGGAGAAAGCAACTGAGAGGTCATTTATGCAGACTCTGTTTTTTTTGCGTGCATAACAGTCTGAGCGCTTTAAAATGCACGGTCAGTTCAGCAGATAATGTAGTATTTTTGATTTGAATGGAGTGGACACAAATAGCCTCATAGAAAATCTATAGGAAGCTCAGTTTGTGTTCTTGGAGAATACTTAAAAGGAAACAAAGACTAATTGACTCAAAGAGATCTTGTGAAGATATTGGTACCCAGATAACTTAGTATTAAAATATCACTTTCTTACTTCCTTATTAACATGCACGTGCAATTTCTCAGCGAAATGTCTATAAATGAGGATAGAATAAATTAGAGTTGAACTGCTTTTCCTTCTCTGTTTATGAACTGATGTGCATCTGCATGCTCTCACCGAACTATAGAAGATCCTTTATGATAAAAAGTATACCAAGATGTAGAATCTGGTGTATGATGTTATTACTAAGGTCTTTGTTTGCATATAGATTTGTCACTGGTGGAAACTTAAGAACCAAAAGCTTACATGTAGAACTGAGATGTTAAGAGCATCAGTGATTAATCCTTCATCACTTAGTCATTTGTTTAATGTGTGCAAGGGCTAGAAGTTGGACACAACTAAACATTTATTAGTAAAGCTTATTTAGGTTGTTTAGGTGAATTGAGATGAAACTTTAAAACTGAGTGCAGTTGAAAACTGGTAATCCCAATTATGGATTTTAAAGTGCATTTGAAACACATGCAGGCCGGAATCTAAAGCAGAGCTGGCAAGAGTTATGCGTAAGGTATTCATAGCATAGATCATAGCTGGGTTTATAGGTGTTGAGCAGTGTGAGCTGCTCTTGTCACGGTGGTGGTTGACGTAGGGCAGAGTTTCTCCAGCTGCAGTTAAGCCCAGTGCCTTGAGGTGTGCATGACAGCCCAGCTCTAGCGGCTGCCCCGCGTGGCTCAGGTAGACGCGTGGCCCAAGCCCTGGCAGCTGCATATCCTGCGCAGACATCTCCATGGTCAAGCTGTGATGAAGGCACGCAGGAGCCGCGCATGGAGCTGATGAGCAGTGCATTGTCATGAAGCTGGAGGCTGTGGCTGGTGGCGTTCTTCCTGGCAGGAGGGCTGGCTGCAGCACAGACTTCCCCGAGCAGTGAGCTGTGTTCTTGACGCAGGCAGGGTTCATGGAGCAGGAGCATTGTGGTGGGGCCTGTGGCTGCCGCTTTGCTGCGGGGGCTGTCTGGTACCGCCGATTGCTAGTTTTGCTCTGTA
The DNA here is from genome assembly GCF_059628265.1 of Tinamus guttatus. Classification (NCBI taxonomy): domain Eukaryota; kingdom Metazoa; phylum Chordata; class Aves; order Tinamiformes; family Tinamidae; genus Tinamus; species Tinamus guttatus. Next base: position 436,672 of record NW_028288621.1, read on the forward strand.
AGCAGGAGTTGCGGTGCTCTGTGTCCAGTGTGTGCGAGACGTGTCCATGAGGGCCCAGGGAGCTGAGCAGCAGGGCCGGGGGTTGCAGGAGGGGAGAAGCGTCCCGCAAGTCTGGAGGGTTGTAGGCGGGAAGCCAGAGGAGCAGAAGGGCGAGCGCTGGCCCTGCCACTGCTTGTCCAAGGGAGAGCCGTAGGCCAAGAGCCATTGGTGCTGCTGCAGCACAAAGCAGCCGCGCTGGGCTCCAGAGGTGCCCTGAGGGCCGCTTGCCCTGCGCTGGGCACCTTGGGTCCCGAGGGCATCACGGAACCAGGTGGCCCCTGGCGACGACACCCAACAATGGGGCTTCCCATCCTCCCCGAGGCGTGGGGGGGGCCTGCCAGGCTCCTTCTATAGCCCCCCGCTCTGGAACAAACCTCCCCCTGAAAGCTGCTTTCCCAAAGCCTTAGCTGTGTCCACGTCCCAGGCGGCCCTGACCCTGACTGGCCACTGGGCTGGAGGTGTTGGGGATGCTGTGGAAGTGCTGTGGGAGCACTCTTGGATGGATGGAGCTGGGAAAGGAGGGTCATGGTGCCCCTGAGGGAGTGCAGGTTGCGGGCCGCTGTCCTGATTTCAGGGGGATATGAGAACGCCTGCATCCCTTTTAACCAAGGGCTTTTGGAACTCCATCATCCTAGTCAGGGCCCAAATGGAAACAGCTGAAGTCCTCGGTAGGACTTTTTAAACAGCTAGGACTAGCAGCATCTTCAAGAGGATGCTGAGGCACTTGAGCTGCTCTGCCGAAGGATCATGTAAGCTAAGATGAGCTTGTTCATTTCTCTTCCATGCAGTGCCCCTTCATGCAGGAGGACTAACTTGTCCGGTTGAATCCTCATGAGTGCTGGAAAAGAACAGTTATGTTTTATCTCTTGCATATGACACGGCTATGAAGAGGAACAGAACTACTTAATTTCTTTTTAAGAGTGAAAGAGATTGATGGCCCTTTTTTTCATATGTGATGAGCTTTGTCTTCTTCCTGCAATACAACTAGTTGTTGTATGTCTTTGTATGTCTTCATTTGCCTTTCCCTTCTTAAATGTGAGAGAGGCAGAAAAAAAGGCATTTTAGGAGGGTTATGTGTTTTGCATGAGCTTCCGCCATCCTTTCTAGGAATGCTGCAGTTACCTAAAATGAGCAAAGAAGTTAATTAGGCCGGGGCCACCCGACGCCTGTCCTTTCACACCGTCTATCCTTCCAAGGAAGAGGGAGTGAAGAGGGAAGAACATCTCTCCCATTTTAATTTTCACCAAAGGGTTGTGGAAGTGTGCTCCTGTCTGTCTTGTCTTTGTGCACTCCCAAAATGACATTTTCTTGAGGTAAGCTAGGGAAGAGCGTTGAAGCAGTTGGAGAGAATAGTGCCAAGTTTGGCCAGTGCACAAGATATTTCTGTTATTTTCATGTTGAACTGGATGAACTGCTGATGTGTTTGGTGTCTAATGTAGCTTCTGGACTCAGCAGTGATAGTTGCATTTTAGAAGTGATTCCTCCCTCCCTTTTCTGGATATGTGGAGAGTTGGACTGAATTGCCCTCATCCAAGTGGTATCTTTCTCCAGCAGCTCCCTGGGCAACTGTAGACTACACATGTATATTTTAGAGACTCTAGGTGTATATTTGAGCGGAGACTGACGTGGCTGTCCTTACAGATAGGTCTCTTCTCTCCCTGTCCCCCGAAAAAGAAATGACCCAAAAGGATGAAATAATGTGATGCATCGAAATGCAGTCCCTTTCTGGAAAATGATGTGGGGAAAGCATTGTTTTTGAGGAATCTCTTTAAATAGCCACAGAAAGCCAACGTATCATGGGAGAAGTAATGGTGGGCACCTGGTGTAAAATTTTGTCCATTCTCTCTCATGAAGTATTTGCTTTTATTGACTGGAAAAAAAAGGCTGACTGGATAGATTTAAAAGGGGAAATTATCTTGTAAATATGTATTTTTTTCCTCCCAGAACAGTGATATGCTTGCTTGTTGTAATTACTGGCACTGGGCTTTATAGTTTGTCAAAAAGGTATGAGATGTCTTCGTCTATCTGTTTTTTGGTGTCTGAATACATAATTCACTATTTAAAGGGTGAGGGGGTTCTGTAAATACCGGCGGGCTGGATTGAGGATTTTGGGGGGGCCGTAGTTTGAGGATCCCTGTTCTATACCATTCTCAGCTCCTGCATGGAAGAGTCAGGTGGTGGGTCTTCAGTTTCTTGGGTTATTTTGCCAGGGTTGAAAAGCCACTCCTATCCTATCATCTTTGAAAGATCCTGGGGAACGGGGGAGGTGCTAGAGGACTGGAAGAAGGCCAATGTCACACCAGTCTTCAAAAAAAGCAAGAAGGAGGACCCAGGCAACTACAGGCCAGTCAGCCTCACCTCTGTCCCCGGAAAAGTGATGGAACGGCTCATACTGGCCGTTGTCTCCAGGCACATGGAGGACAAGAAGGTGCTCAAGAGTAGTCAGCATGGATTCACCAAGGGGAAATCTTGCCTGACTAACCTGATAGACTTCTATGATGGAGTGACAGGCTTGATAGTTGAGGGGAGAGCAGTGGATGTCGTCTATCTCGACTTTACCAAGGCTTTTGACACCGTCCCTCACAATATCCTCCTGGGCAAGCTCCGGCAGTGTGGGTTAGATGAGTGCACAGTGAGGTGGGTTAGGAACTGGCTGGATGGCAGAGCTCAGAGGGTGGTGATCAGCAGTGCAGAGTCTAGCTGGAGGCCTGTAGCTAGTGGGGTCCCCCAGGGGTCAGTCCTCAGCCCAGTCCTGATCAATTTATTCCTCAGTGACCTGGATGAAGGCACAGAGTGCTCCCTCAGCAATTTGCTGATGATACCAAACTAGGAGGAGTATCCGATACCCCAGAGGGCTGCGCTGCCACAAAGAGGGACCTGGACAGACTGGACAACTGGGCAGTGAAAAAACATCGTGCAATTCAACAAGGCCAAATGTAAGGTCCCGCGCCTGGGGAGGAATAACCTCAGACACCAGGACAGGCTGGGGACTGACCTTCTGGAGAGCAGCTCTGCAGAGAGGAATCTGGGCGTCATGGTGGACAAAAAGTTGACCATGAGGCAGCAGGGTGCTCTCGTGGCCAAGAAGGCCAGTGGGATCCTGGGGTGCATTAAGAAGAGCATCTCCAGCAGGTCGAGGGAGGTGATCCTACCTCTCTACTCAGCCCTGGTGAGGCCACATCCACAGTATTGTGTCCGGTTCTGGGCCCCACTTTACAAGAGGATGTGCAGCTGCTGGAAAGAGTCCAGCGCAGGGCTACAATGATGATCAGGGGCCTGGAAAATCTGCCCTATGAGGAGAGACTGAGAGAGCTGGGCCTGTTCAGCCTGGAGAGGAGAAGGCTGAGAGGGGATCTAACCAGTGTCTATAAGTACCTCAAGGGAGCCAGTGAGGAGGATGGTGCTGGCCTCTTTTCCCTGGTGGCTACTGACAGAACTAGAGGGAATGGCCACAAACTGAAACACCGAAAATTCCACAGGAACTTAAGGAAAAAATTGTTGACAGTGAGGGTGACAGAGCACTGGAACAGGCTGCCCAGAGAGGTTGTGGAGTCTCCTTCTCTGGAGATCTTTAAAACCCGCCTGGATGCAGTCCTGTGCCATGTGCTTTACGTGACCCTGCTTTTGCAGGGGGGTTGGACTAGATGATCCTTGGAGGTCCCTTCCAACCTTAAGCATTCTACGATTCTATGATTCTGAACCATTCTTAACTCATGCATGGAAGAGTCAGGTCTTCAGTTTCTTGGATTATATTGCCCCGGTTGAAAATCGACTCCTACCCTTTTTTTTTTTTTTTTTTTTTTTTTGACCTGTCTCTTCAGAAACTTTGACGTTCATGCTGGTGCCCAGAATATCAGGCCCCCGGCAGCCTCCGAGGCCAGCCCAGAGGGGTGGCAAGGGCTGCCGCTGGCGGTGGGAGCTGTGCAAATGGCTGCAGCCTGGTGGCAGCCCCACACTCAGCAGCCCATCCTGGCTGCAGGTGCCAAGGCTGGTGCAGCGCGTGTGGAGAAATGTCCGCACTGCCACGGACACGTCTGCGTGGCCGGGCACGGACCTTTCTGCTGCCGAGCAGCATGTGCCCGGGCAAGAAGGTCTCCAGCCTGCTGCAGCCACCCCTCAGGTGTGCGCCCCTGAAGGGACACCCGCTGCGGGGTCACAGGTGGCCCTCAGTGACAGCGGGGCCCTCTGTGACTGCGCTGCTGTGACATCCTGGCCCGGCGGGCTTGGCCCGCAGTGTTCGGGACGACGGCAACGGGAGAGGACGGGAGCGAAGGTGCTGGCCAAAAAGCCCCCTGAGCGCACCCAGGAATTTCCCCGTTGCCCCCGGGCAGCTCCGCAGAGTTTGGCCACGTGGCCAGGATGGCGGAGCGACTCCCCAGCCACCGCTCGGTGGCTGCTGAGGAGGAGGAGGATGGGGCGGTTGCAGTGAGCATGTGCGACCTGGAGCCCCACTCGAGCCGTGCGCCCGAGGAGGCGCCGTCGGGTGAGTGCGGGGGCAGCGCTGGGCCGTGCCGTGGGCCACGAGCTCTCGCTGTGCGGCTGGCAGCAGCGTGCGCTGGGGCAGAGCGCTCCGCTGCCTCCTGCCCTCTCCGCGCCAGCCCTGCAGCTCTGCCCGCTCTCTTTCCTCGTCAGCTCCCGGTGCGGATCTGCCTGGAGAGGAGGCAGAGGAAGCCCTGGAGCACGTGCGCGCCTTTCTCAGGCGTGGAGGGAAGGTGAGTGTCGCCATCCCGCTCGGGGCTGCACCGGCGTCTCCTGCCGGCTCCCTCGGGGCGCTCCATGCTCAGACGGCCCCACGTGGCTGCTGGCGCTGGGGCTGCTCCATCCGATGTGCCCACACGTCGCTGCAGCCCCTGCCATGCGCTGGTGCTGCTGGCCGTGCGCCTGCCCCTCTTACACTCTCTCTTTGTCCCTCTGCTCCTGGCAGCAGGAAGAGGCCGAGAAGCTGCAGTTTCTGGCCTGCATCTGCACCCTCTGCACAGCGTCCTGCTTGCCTAGCCTGCCTGCTCTGCTGCTGCGCCAGGAGCTGTGGCAGTGCAAATCCCAGCTGGCAGAGGCGCTGGAGGTGAGGGCACGCGGGACTCCCAGAGGCCTGCTCGGGAGGGCACTGGCCCAGTTCTGCAGGCAAAAGGGGCTTGTGTGAGCGCGGGGAGGTGTGGGGTGCTGGCTGGTGGGCACAGCCACTTGTGGGGCCCTGGCAGCTCCCTTCGAGCCTTCCCGCTTGTGCTCTCCAGGTGCTGCTGCAAGAGGAGCCCAGGAACCACCTGGGCATGGCAGTGCGACAGCAAGTCATGCTCAGCATCAGTGCCATGAGGTAGCTGCCCCAGAGCCTGGCTTGGCCACAGCCTCCCCAGCAGATATACCAGAGGGCCCCAGTCCTGCAGGGAGCCTTCCCTTGTCCTGAGAGAGTCTCCCATTGGCATCTGGTGGGACAGAGAGGGCTGGAGCCGGGAGAGCAGAGAGGGCCCTGGAGCTCCCCCATGGGTGCGGGCCTTTCCCCAGGGGTGAGGCAGGAGGTGGGGAGATCACTGGGCCCCCCTGCCTGCTGTGTCCTCTGTTCCTGGACAGCATGCTGGTGAGAAGAGGTGACTCTCTATGGGGCTCCCTCCCCACCTGGCGTGGCTATCGCTCACGGGCCTCGCAAGCCCTGAGTGCATCCACCTTCCCAGGGCAGAAGGGTGTTGCTGGCTGCTTCAGCCCCAGGGACTGAAAGGCCCCTCTCTCTGCTTGCAGCAAAGCTGGGCTGCTTCTGGAGAGCGAGCTGGAGAGCCTGCTGGAAGCCTGCTTCTCCAGCGTCTTCTCCCTGCCTCCAAGGGAGCATCTGGATCCTGCTCTTTACTCCCAGGTGGGTGCTGGCTGCTTAAGTGAGGCTCAGGGCAGGCTCCCAGCTTGCCTCTCCCTCGCCCATGCCCTCTCCCCCTGGCCCTGGACAGGGCCATGGGCAGTGTCACCAGGCTGTGCCCTGTGCAGCAGCAGCAGCAGCTCCCCTGGCCTGAGGGCTCTCCTGCCCTCAGCACTACTCTACATGTCCCTCTGACACAGGAGGAATTCCAAGCCCTCTCTGACAGCTGTGGGGCACTGAGGAAGAAGTGCCTCAACCCTCTGTCCCCCTTGCAGCTGCTGGATGCCATGGACAGCATGCTGAAGGACTTGATGCTTGGCAGCCCTTCCTCCAGCATCATGGACATGAAGACCATCCTGCAGGTCTGCTATCTGCCAGGAGCAGAGTTGCCAGCTCCAGGGCCCTGTGGTGGGACAGGGGGGAGTTGTCCAGCAGCGGCTGGAGATTGCCCAGTGCTGAGAGGGGACAAGGTCCCACATGGGATTGGGGATCCCCACAGTTCTCCTGTGTGAGCCCAGTGTCCCTTGGCTACAGCCAACATCCCCTCCTCCTCAACCCGCTCCTGCACTCATTACAACCCCCACGGGCTCCTGCTGTCACATCAGGCCCGTCTGGGAGATTTGCCCCACAGTCACAAAGGACTCTGGATGCAAGATCCCCTCTCCGGGCTCTGCCGGTGCTCCAAGGCACAAAGCTGCCAGGCATTTTCTGGGACACAGGACAGAGCAGCAGCTTTTCTCCTTGCAGCTCCTACTGCCCTACGCTGAGTGCCAGCAAGCAGCTGTGCACGAGAGGGCTGTGGGACGCCTTGCGAAGCTGGGGGATCTCCTGACCAGCTCTTCTTTGGTGTCGGTAAGGAGTCTCTGGTGCAGGCAAGCTGCAGCCACTGCCTGTCCCTTGTCAGCATGCAGCCATGTCCTGTAGCTCCAGGCTGCCTCCAAGGGAAGCCACCAAGGCTCTGGCTCAGCCGGATCCAAGCCTGCAAGGAGCGTGGGCCCAGGGCTTTGATCCTGAGCGCTGCCCCTCTGGCCTCGTGTCAGCACTGCCTCCCTCCCCCAGGTGCGTGAATGCTTCCAAGTTGGCGGTGCTAGCTGTGGCAGCTTCTTGGAGAAGAGCGTGCCGGTCCTGGGGCAGCTGGTGGGACATCTCACCCTGTGCGGCGCCTGCAAGGACGAGGGAAGCAGCGATGAGGCCGCGGAGGCCCTGTGGCACCTCTATGAGTTCCTGCTGCAGGGAGAGAGTAAGAATTTCTGTGTGGTTGCAAGCAATTCCCCTTGCCCACCCCTTGCAATAGGCCCAGCACCTCCCTGGGCGTCCTGCTGCGCACTCTTTCCTGCTAGGGCCTTTTCGCCTGCCAGGGGCTGTTTGTCACTGATGCCTTCCGTGGGCCGTGTCCAGCTGTGCAACCTTCATGCCGAATGCCCTGTGTTTCCCTTCCTGTGCAGGCAGGGAGCCGTCACAGGAGAGTGCCTGGCAGCAAGAGCTCCGAGAGGAGTGGGAAACTGCAGGCACCTTGAGGCTTTCCCGGTCCAGGGACACCAGGGAAATGAACAGGGTAAGGAGCCCCTCCCTGGCTGGGACTTCCAGCTGTGGGATCAGCCTGCAACTTGGACGTGGAGAGGGGTGGCTGCCAGGTGGGGCTGAGGAGAGGGCTGGCACTTTCATTAGGCCAGGACTAGCCAGGGGCTTCCTTCCAGCATCCTGCAAGCCCTGCTTCCCTGCAGGAACAGCAGGTGGAGACCTTAACCCCAAGCACCCAGACCAATCCCAGCACCATCACCCAAGCCAGCAGAGCCCCAGCTCCTGCCTCGGAGGGACTCGCTGCCCCATGTCGCTCTCCAGGGCCACGCGCTGCTCAGCCAGACAACGCAGTTGGGAGCCTGGCTGTGACATCTCTCTCGGGGCTGCCTTCTTTTGTGCCCTAGATGTTTGGGAAACACCTCCAGCCAGACGAGAAGGCAGAGGCCATCCTCGTAGCCATCAGGGGCATGAGAGCCTGCAGCAGCTACGACACGCAGGCGGCTGCTCACATGCTGGACGAGCTCGTCACGGCCGACGCCTGCCTTTTGGAGCATGTGAGTAGCCTGCGGGTGGCACAGCCGGGGTTCAGGCCCTTTGGGGGCTTGTTTTTCCCCTGAGTGCTCGTGTACCAGGCACCCAACTGCCTCTGTGGCCAGCCCAGAGTGGTGGCAAGGGCAGGCATTCTCCGTGGGAGCTGTGCAAATGGCTGCAGTGTGGCAGCAGCCTCACACTTTGCCATGTGGTCTGCAGGTGCCAAGGCTGGTGAAGAACATATGGGAAAACATCCTGGCCGTGCGAGATGCATCTGCACGGCTCAGCCTGGACAGGGCTCTTCTCCTGCTGAGCAGCACATGCCCAGACAAGGTGGTTGCGAGCCTGCTGAGCTGCTGCCCCTCATGTGACAGGTCTGTGCTGGCCGGGGCAGGGGCAGGGACAGGGCTGCAGCCTCGCAGGTCACGGGGCTGCAGCCGCGGCAGCCGCTGACAAAGCGCTCTGGGCCCGCAGCGCCGCCGGGGCCATGTGGAAGGTGCTGGTGTCCAGGCCTGGCACCGCGGAGCGGGTGCTGCCGGAGCTGCTCATTGCACTGGAGGACTGGCGGCTGCCCGAGGAAATGGCCTCAGCTGTCTCTTTCCTGGCCGTGAGTTTGTGGAGGAAGCCCCGCTCTCCCGTCGGACTGCCCTTGCCCCTGCGTCGAGAGGCTGCCCTTCTCCATGCAGCCCCAAGCCGGGGCCTCCCCCGGGACGCACGGGCCCAGCGCAGGATGGAGGGGCTACAGCTGGCAGGGCCCTGGCCAGCGCCAGCTTGCTGGGCTGCTGGGCCTGCTTGGGGCCCTCTGCACACCCAGACACACGGAGCTGGCCTGAGCGTCTGGCTGCCTCCCTGCACCTCTGCATGGCCCTGCCTCGTGCAGCACGCGCTCAGCCTGCTCTGGGGACAGGACCACGTTAGGGTTCCAGGCAGCAGAAATGTCATCAGGGCCAAATCAGGGGAACCAGGGTAGCTTCCACGCTACGTGTGGCCCTCTAGGGGATGTTCTCACTGCCCAGGAAGGCTTGTGGTGGCTTTGTGGCACCCAGGCGCCGAGCCCCAGGAGCTGCCATGGCTCTGCTCTGGCCAGGCAGGCCAGGCACCCCCTCCTGCTCCTGCCGAGGCGCAGGGCACTGCTAGGAGCCTCACCGCCGAGCTCCAGCAGCACAGGAGGGACATCTCAGCAGCAAGGGCTGTCTCTGGGCTTTCTCTGCAGGCAACGCGTGTGCTCCAGGAGATCCTCCACCAGCCCCACTGCCTGCACGTGCTAGGGGCGTTCTTCCCCCAGCTCCTGCTGGCGCTGCTCTTCCAGAGCTCTTTCCTGGCAGCGCTGGAGCAGGAGCAGTCGGACGCGCTGTGGGGGAGATGCAGAAGGGAGGAGTCCATGTGCAGCAGTCCCGTGAGGTGCTCCATCACATCCCTGCCGTCCTTGGCAGGCAGGGCTGCAGGCAGGGCCAGGGGTGCGAGTGTGAGCGAGTGTTTTCTCTGCACACAGGCTTGCAGTGCAGACCATGAAAGCACTGCTGTGCCGTGCCGGCTACGAGAACGTGGTGCTGGCAATGGCAAAGAAGGGCAGCTGGGATATGCTCCTGCACGCTGAGACCCATCACCAGGGAGTGGGTTTGCTGGCCAGGTGAGAGCCCCTGTCTCCCTGCTTTGCTGCAGCATTTCACCCCTGCGCACAGGGTGACTCTCAGAGCCCACAGGGGTGCCCAGTTCTCCACGCAAAGGTGGCTTTGTTCTATGCGTGGTGGCCCAAGGGATGTGATGGGAGGAAGTGAGGGTGCAGTCTCAGGAGAGCTCTGCCTGGGCTGCTCAGGCCTCACAGTGCCTTCTTCCCTCCGCCAGAGAGATGAGGAAGAGCCCAAGAGCGCTGCGCCTTCTGCTGTTTCAACAGCTGGCAGTGCTGCTCTTGGGCGAGGAGCCCTGCACGGAGATCCCTGCCATGGCTTTCCTGGTGGAGGTGAGCCTCATGTGGGCACTGCCCTTCTGGGGTGCTTCTAGCTCCAGTGCTCTCTGCGAGCCCCAGCTGTGGGATGGAGGGCAACGAGCGCAAGTGGGGCAGTGGGTGATCTGCCATGAGTCCCCTCGGCCTTCACCCCTCTGCAGCGGGCTCCTTCTTGTCCCCACGTGTATTTGATGTCTCTTTGTGTCGCATCTCTGTCGAAGGGTTCCTCCAAAGCATGAGGACAGGAGGCTGGTGCAGGGAGGGGAGGAGCAGGCCAAGGCTGTGCCCTGCGCTGTGCCCTGAGGCCCCAGGCAGGGAGGGAGGTCCCAGGGGCTCCCTGCAGTCACTGCTGCCTTTGGGCCAGCCTTCCTCTGAGCCCGCTGCCCTTGCCCTGAGCTACTGCTGGGATCCAGTGGTGTCCGACACAGGCAGTGCTGTAGCCATTGCCACCTTCTCTGTGCTGTGCATTGCAGCTGATGGCCTGCAGTGACCTTCAGGCAGATGAAGATGTCTTCCTGGGAATCTCTGTGGTGTCCCTGAAGAGTCACAGCAGGGTAATGCATAAGCTGGGACTCAGAAGCCTCCTCGTGCTGTGCAGCAGACAGGAGATGGTGAGCAGGGCATCACTGGGGGGAAGCTGTGTGTGCTGGGTGCTAGGGAACAGGCTAGCTTGGACTTTGCTGGGCCTCAGGAGCTGAGGGGGCTGAAGATCTCAGCCCAGCACCTAGCAAGCTTTGTTTGATAGGGTGTGAGACTGAGGGAAGCTGCTGTCTAATAAGGTGCCAGGGTAGCCAGGGTCAGTATTTTTTAAATTGAACTTGTACTTCCCACATACAGGTCAGAAAAATGCATGTCCTGATGCCTCTGGTCATGAGACACTTGCAGGATGAGGACAGGGACATGAGCAGCCAGGCTCTTCTCGTGCTCAGCCATGTGGTCCGTGTCCTGGAGAGACCAGCACTCACGGACATGGCTCCAGAGCTGGCTGAGAAACTCCTGCCACTCTTTGAGGATGTAAGGCTGGGGGCAGAGCTGTGGGGCTGGCTGCTGTGTGGGAGGCTGCCAGGACCCTTTCTGCCCGGGGCCCTTGGGATACTGTCCTGTGCTGCCCATGCTGTCCTGGACTGCAGGGCTGCGTTGCACCAATGCAGCCTGTGAAGAAAGCTGTCACGTGCGGTGCCAGTGCTGAGGAGCTCTCTCTTCCTTGCCACCAGGAGCGCGAGCACACACGAAAGCTCTCCATGCAGCTCTTCAGCAAGCTCGTGGAGACAGCAGCGGGCACCGCAAAGGAGCAGATGAAGCAGCAAGTGCACACGAGCACGCTGCCACTGCTCTTCCACCTTCAGGATGAGAGCCCCAGTGTGGTCGAGGTATGGCTGAGCAATGGGACATGCTGGGGAACCGAGTAGCCACGTTGGGAATAGCTGTGGGAGGTAGTCCTGGCTGAGTCCTGCCTGGATGTCTCTGGGGCTGCAGCCCTTCAGCCTCCTGCTGGCCTTGGCTGCAGCTCAGCAGCTCTTGGGAGTCTCTGCTGTGCTGCCTGTTCAGGACAGAGTGGCTCAGGTGGTGCTTGCTCCATGTTTCTGCTCAGCGAGGGGGGCCAAGGACCCCAAAGCAGATTCAGTGCCCTGCTGCTGCCCCTTGCCATGAAGGGCCAGCAAATGCCCTGAGTCTTGTCAAGATGAGGGGGCTGGGGGGGCACAGGCTCTTGTCCCATGGACTGCGGTGGCATCTCCCCGTTTTTTCCATGTGCAGGCTGCTCAGGAAGCCCTCCTTGGTGCCGCCAAGCTCCTCAAGTGGAAGGAGCTGAGGCGTTTGGCTCAGAGCCAGCAGACTTGGCTGATCAGCAAGTGCCTGGTAAGGACAGTCCCCAGGCTGCAGCCCAGCCCGGAGCAGCTCTTTCCTCCTCCGTGCCCAGTGTGTGGGGCTGGCGGCTCCAGGTGCAGGAGCAGCACTCGCAGGCTCTTCTGCAGGCTCCTCTGCCTTTGCTGAGCCCTGGGATGCTGAAGCTGCCCCTGGCCCAGCAGGGCCTTGCAGCAGGAGGGCCCCTCAGCGCGCCTGGGCAGCAGCCGTCCCTCTGCTGCCTCCAACGCTGGCTCGGCGCTGCCCAGCCTCTGCAGGGGGTCCTGAGTGTGGTGGCAGGGGGAGGCCGGCTGCTCCTGGGGTAAGGACGGCGAGAGGATGTTGTGCGCTGAGCCTTGTGCTCTCCCCAGCTGGCCGGGAGCAGGGGCAGGAGGAGGGCGGACGAATACCTGCGCCAGAGCCTGTCCTACCTGGAGAGCAGCCAGGAGTCCCTGCGCGAGGCGGCCGTGAGGTTTCTTGGTGAGCCCCAAGCCCTGGGCTCCATCTCTGTTCTGGGACAGCTCGGCCTCAGCCCCGGCTGCTGCGCTGGCAGCAAAAGCAGCCCTGTGACTGCTGCAGCCCCGCGTGCCTGAGGCAGCGCCTGGGCGCCTGGAGGCTCCGTGCCACCCTCAGCCATCTCTGCCCGCAGTGGTGGGGCCGGTGGGAGTCCCTCGCAGCAGGAGCCCTGCGGGTTACACTGGGGAAAGGGGACTGGGGTGAGCCCTGCCTGAGGGGAGGTGGGTGCCTGGCCAGGTGGGCAGGACTGGGGGGAACAGCTTTGAGGAGCAGCATTTATGGGGCACTGTGTGTGTGCCTAGGGCATGCTGGGCAGCACACCAGGGAGCAGAGCAAGGAGACGGTGGAGGTCATCTGTGAGAGTGAGTGAGGGCAAGTGGGGTGTCACATGGGCTGGGGGGACAAAGAGATCCTGTCCAAGGAGCTCCCATCCCTGTGTAGGTGAGGAGGGCTCTGCTGCCCGAGAGGAGCAGAGCAGGGGTGGTGTGGGGAGAGTAGAGAGAGATTTCAGGCACCTTGGGCACATTCCTGGGCAGCAGCTGCCAGCTAATCCATTAGAGCCCCTGGGTCCATCCTGGCTGTGGCAAGAGCTGGGTGGGACTGGTGGTGTTAGGAGGAGAGGCCTGGGGCCTGGGGGATATGGGGGCTTCATGTGAGCTCGTGCTTCCCCCCTCAGCCCTGAAAGGCCTGCAGGAGGACAGCAGCCCATCCATCTCTTCCCTGGCCACCCAAACCATGCTGATCCTGAGAGCTGCAGGGAAGGGGGCTGCATCCACGGGCACCCAGGAAGGCCTGTGCAACCGCCTGAGGAGAGCGTGGGAGAGGCGGCACTGCCCTCTGCAAGGTGTCAGTCTTTGCTGCTGGCGCTCGGCCACGTCCTGATGCCAGGCTGCTCTGTGCACAGGCCTCATTAAAGAAACAATCCTGTCTCTTCAGCGTGTGTCGTGTCTTTTCTTTGGCAAACCCAGCAGTAGAAAACGCAGGTTGTGAAGGGATTGGGGTCCCCCTCTTAGAGGAGTTGGGTATGCGCTCCCTGCAGCAGGCTGCAGCCAATAACCTGACCCCTTGCCACCCCTCGCAGCAGTCAGCAAAGCCTCTCCCACCCCCCAGCTTTACCCTTACATAGAATCATAGAATGCTTAAGGTTGGAAGGGACCTCTAGAGGTCATCTAGTCCAACCCCTGCACACGCAGGGTCATCTAGAGCACGTGGCACAGGACTGCGTCCATGCACGTTTTGAAGATCTCCAGAGAAGGAGGCTCCACAACCTCTCTGGGCAGCCTGTTCCAGGGCTCTGTCACCCTCACTGTCAACAATTTTTTCCTTAAGTTCTTGTGGAACTTTTGGCATTTCAGTTTCTGGCCATTACCTCTAGCTCTATCGGTGGCCAGCAGGGAAAAGAGGCCAGCAGCATCCGCCTCACTGCCTCCCTTGAGGTACTTACAGACACTGGTTAGATCCCCTCTCAGCCTTCTCCTCTCCAGGCTGAACAGGCCCAGTTCCCTCAGCCTCTCCTCACAGGGAAGATGTTCCAGGCCCCTGATCATCCTTCTAGCCCTGCGCTGGACTCTCTCCAGCAGCTCCACATCCCTCTTGTACTGTGAGGCTCAGAACAGGACACAATACTCTAGATGCTGCCTCACTAGGGCTGAGTAGAGGGGCAGGATCACCTCCCTCGACCTGCTGGAGATGCTCTTCTTAATGCACCCCAGGATCCCATTGGCCTTCTTGGCCACAAGGGCACACTCCTGCTTTGTGGTCAACTTTTCGTCTACCACGACACCCAGGTTCCTCTCTGCAGGGCTGTTCTCCAGAAGGTCAGTCCCCAGTCTGTCCTGATGCATGGGGTTATTCCTCCCCAGGTGCAGGACCTTGCACTTGGACTTGTTGAATTTCATGAGGTTTTTCACCTCCCAGTTGTCCAGTCTGTTCAGGTCCTTCTGGATGGCAGTGCAGTCCTTGTGGGTATCAGCTACTCTTCCCAGTTTGGTATCATCAGCAGACTTCCTGAGGGAGCACTCTGTGCCTTCATCCAAGTCATTGAGGAATAAATTGAATATATATAGGTTATATATAAAGAGAATATAGGTGAAGATCAAAGTACATAGAAACATAAACTCTTAATTATATAGGTTAAGATCAATATACATAAAAGCATAGAATTGCAAACATCACTACTTCTATTCCCTGCTGCACCAAATGTTTATAAATGATTCATGATTCATTCCGACGGCTCAATGGTTTTTGTCTCTTGGACTTGGCTGAAATTGTCCTGTGGCTGTGACTGCTCTGTTGTCAATGAGACTTTACATCTTTTGCTGGTAACCACCGAGCACCTGTGGGAAGGAGAACACACACATATCCCCTTCCCCATGCTATTAGTTCTATGGAGCCTCTCCCTGGTGGTTCTCCAAATTCTTTATACCATCCCTTTGGTGGAGGCACAACTGCAGGGACCATCTTGAATTGTCAGTCAGCTGCTGGTGTAAATACCTGAGGATCAGAAGGATTCAAAAGATTAAGCACATATAATGCTTTGTCTGACTGTTCCTATGGGGTAACACTGTCCATAGGATTTCCTCTTTTTCTTTTTATTTAACATAGCCTTGAGAGTCCCATGGACACGTTCAGTAATGGCTTGTCCAGTGGGGGAATGCGGTATACCTGTAACGTGTTGTATACCCCAGTCTTGTAGGAAGACAGAAATTGTTTGTGAAACATAAGCAGGACCAGTATCAGTTTTAATTGCTTTCAGAATGCTCATAGTGGCAAAACATCTTAAGCAGAGGTGTTTCACATTCCGTGCCTTTTCTGCGATATGTGCAGTGGCTACCAGAAACCCTGGGAAGGTATCCACATTAACATGCACATAACACAGTTGGCCACATGTTGATATATGTGTGACATCACTCTGCCAAAATTCGTTAGTTCGTAAACCTCGAGGATTCACTCCTGTGTATGATGATATTGGTGTAATACATTGACAATCAGGGCATGCAGGGACAATTTCTGTGGCTTGTTCTCAGGGCAGAGCAAGTTGTTTACGTAAGGAAGAGGCATTTTGATGAAAGAAGTGGTGAGATAATCGGGCTTGTTCAAAACTGCACGGCAGTACTGCTGCCATCATCAATTTGTCTGCCATAATATTTCCTTCAGTTATTGGTTCTGGTAGAGTAGTATGTGACAATTTACATTTATAATGCATATACATATGCCAATGCATATGCGAGTACATAGATGACATCCTTAATTGGGGGTGATTTTCCCAAGAAGGTTGGGAAAGTAGCCACAGCAGTATGGCAAATCCTATTTGAAGCTGACATTGAGGTACCACCTGAGGAATGCCAGGGACCAAGCAAAGAGGTAAAATTCCTAGGGACTTGGTGGATAGCTGGCAGTGCAGGGATTCCTGCAGATACCTTAAGAAAAATTGAAGAGCTGCAAATGCCCCGATCAAGGAAAGAATTACAACAATTGATGGGAACTTCAGGATATTGGAGAAAATACCTACCTGGATTTTCTGTCACTGCCCCTCCTTTATATTTGCTCTTAAGGAAAAGCAAACCTTGGAAGTGGGAATTAGAACACAAAGAGTCAGCCAAAACTCTGACTGGAGAATTAGAAACATTTCAGTCACTGGGACCAGAACACCCCCACGACATTCTTACAGCTGAATGGGGTTTTGCTGATCATGCTACTTACTGTAAGTTACAACAAGTAACTTACTGCTATGAACTTACTGTAACTTGTTGTTACAGTAACTTACTGTTACTTAGTGTAACTTGCTTACAGGCTGTCCCTTATGGAACAAAAGTATATGGTTTATTCTTTATTGTTTAGCTTGACTGCATTTAAGAAAGCTAACTACAATATTCTGAATGGGAGAAAAAAGACTTTTATCCTTAGTCTGAGCAGTTAAACAGGTTGAGAAAATACATCAAAAACAACCTGTGCAAACTAGAGGACCGTTTAATTTACTAGAAGCAATCCTAAAGGGGACTGCTCCCCCAGAAGGAATTGAACCAAACCCCACTACCACAAAATGATATGCCTACCTAACAGGAGTAGCAGAAAATATGCAGCTAACTGAAGGGCGCACTAAGGTTCCCAAATCACAGATGCCTGTAAAAACAGATCCATTAGCACTGGGACAAGCTCTTAAACCTTCATCAACTCTGAATGTACCATCTGTCATTGATGGAACACCAACAGAAAACATGTGATTTAGAGATGCTTCAGCAAAAAGGTTAAATGGTAAACAGCTATAAAAGGCTGTTGCATTAAATATTACCACTGGTGAAGAAGTAATAGAAGAAGCTGAAGACAGTGCACAAGCAGGAGAGTTAAGAGCAGTAGTTTTAGCTACACAAAATGGAGCAAGTGTTGTCTATGTAGGCTCCTATGCTGTGTGGGCTGGTGCCACACAATGGCTTTGTGGATGGGAAGCTCTTAACCGGGAAGGAAATAGAACCCCAGGTTGGAGCCCAGGCCTGCAAGAGCAGGGAGCCTGGAGCCTGCAGGCCAGGGCAGGGGCTGCAGGCGATGGGGGCAGAGCCCATCCTCTTTCCCACAGCACATTTTGTGGCCTGGCTCATGGGCAAACTAGCACAAGGCCTCAGTGTGCACAAAATGCGCTCACAGCTGAAGCACAGCTGGGGCTGGAGCTTTGCAGAGCGTAGGGTCCTTTCCTTGCCCTGGGGTATCTCAAGAGAGCGCACTTTGGGCCAAAGCTGCCCTCCTCCTCTCCTCTGTCTCCTTTCCCCACCTCCTTATTCCTGTGTTCCAGGCTGCGGGAAGGAGGGAACATCCTGCCCCTTATCAGGACAATGTGGCTCTTGGAGGATGTCAGGCTGCCCTCTGGGCCTGAATCCATAAGCAAGATACATGCACAGAGGCCGAAGAACCACGGCAGCTTCGTTGTGGGAAGCTGAAGAGAGGGCTGAATGAGTCCAGCAAGAACGGGGCCAGCTGCTTCCTGAGGGGTGGTCGCTGCAGCGTTGCCCGCAGTGACGCAGGCTGCTCCGCGCACGCAGTTGCTCCCTGTGTGCCACGTGCTACTGGGCTGGCAGTGCTGCCTTAGAGCTCATCTACCCACAGCCTCCTGGTCTCCTGCCTTGCTTGTGCCCTTTTGCCCTGCAGCACCCGCTCCCTCCCATATCCCGACCCCAGCGAGTCCTTCTACTGCCCCTCTGTGCGATGGATCCACATGGCTACAAAGGAAACGCTGGTGACGTTGTTGCTTTTCAGGCAGGGCCTTGGGAGCTCCCTTCCCATGCAGAGAGCAGTGTGTGCTCTCCTGAGGATCAGCTTGTCCTCTCTTGCACTGTCTGAGTGCAGGCATTCAGCCGGGAGCGCCTCGGTGTGCAGCAGAGCTGAGGTCCTGCTGCCCTGGGGAATGCTCTCCAGCCCAAAGATACTGCACCCAGTGTAGGGATTAAATAGTTAATGTAGAGTGTACTAATGGGGATTAAATAGTTAATGTAGAGTGTACTAATAAGCTAGTCAATACTTAGTCTCAAAATGCAAGGACTCTTGATAAATGGCATGACAGATGGCTCTGCATGGAAGGGTTGCCTATCTACAAGGACGACTCCTGAAAAATGGTAAGTCAGGAGGTTCCACATGGAGGGGTTGCCTGTCCAGATCTCCTAGTTAGCAATAAAATATAGATAACATTAACATGAAAGTAGAACAGAGAAACGGGAGGGGGGAACATTTTTGGGGTGAAAACGGTATAAAAGAGGGAAGACCGAAGTAGTCGGGGTCCGTGGTGTAACCCCTGCGTGGGAAAGCCCGGACCCCAGCTAGCTGGTAATACTTATTATCTTTCTCCTATTATTAAAAAGCACAATATATCGATGGTGTTTGCCTCTTTCTCTGTCAATTCGAAAACTGTACCTAACATCAGCTTCTCTCCTTCTGTCCTAGGAGGCACCAAGGGCCTGGGGCCCTCGATCTGCTTGAGGAGAGGCCGTTTCACCCCTCCTAGGCTCTCCAGAGCCAGCAGCACAGAGCGACAACTTCCATCTTGATGGTGAGCATTTGTGATTGAGGGACACATATATCCCTGTTATGAGGAAAGACTAAACAGGCTGGGCCTCTTTAGGGTGGAGAAGAGATTGATAGGAAGTTTTATCAGCAGACCCAAATAGCTGAGGGAGAATGTAAAGAGGATGTGGCCAAGCTCTTCCCTGTGGTGGTGAGGGCAGGACACCTTCCCCCAGCATGGGGACACCTCCTTGGCTGCTGCACGCAGGGCCCCGCTGCACACTGGTGCCAAAGGTGCCTCTGCAAAGAGGTGCATTGCAGAGAGCAGCTGTGGCACCTGCTCTCCCAGCTGTGGCCAGTGCCGGGCCCTGCTCTGGGCAGCTCCTGCCTTCTCCCCACGGCAGGGAGCTCGCAGCTTGCGCTGCTGCGCCCTGGGCCCTCCGCACAGGGGCGGCCCCTTGGCCAGCCCAGCTCCTCTGGGCCAGCGCTCACACGCAGCGCTAAGCTCTGCCTCGAGCTCCTGGCAGAGGGAATGGCGGGCAGCCCAGGATAGGGAAAGGCTGGGAAGGGCTGTTGGCAGCCCGAGGACTTGGGTGTCACACAATTCCAGTAGAGCAAACGGGCCCTGCACAGGAAAGCCCAGAGCCCCCACGGAGCAGGAGGACCTGCCTTGGTGATGTGGTCCCTGTCCATGGGGCTGCAGAGGGACAGAGCAGCCTCCATGATGGTCCCCAGCACAGGGCTGTTCCTGACAGGAGGCAATTTCTGCAGCAGCTCCTGAGGGGAGACTGCACACACCCTCTTCCTGCCATCCCTGAGCGTGTCCCAGCCCTGATGGGCCCTGTGCTCACCCAGGGGCTGGGGCACTCAGCTCTGCATCTCACAGCCTCGTGTCCCTGACACCCAAGAGCTGCCCTTTGCCCATGGCCTGGGCACTGAGGGGACTTGTTGTCTCAGGCCTCTGAGAGCGTCAGGGCTGCCCCGCACTAGGGCTGTGGCCCCTTCCCCTTTGGGCATCCCCTGAGCCACGTTCCAAGGGAAATCCTAGAGGGAGCTTTTTGCTGGTGCTTCCCTGCACCTGGAGCCTGAGAAGACGGCTCTGCACAGACATAGCTGCAGCGGGGATGCTTTTGTGCCTGAGCTCCCTGAGAAACAACACACAACACCCAAAGAATGGCACAGGAATATGTACTTAAACAGCAACATCAACAATGAAAACAACAATAAAGACAGTAATATCAACAATATCAACAATAAAAGCAACAGCAACACTAATATCAACAATAACAACAGCACAAAGAGTAGGTAAGTGCTGTGAGTCCTGATGAACTGGGCCTTCCTTGCAGCCTCCAGCGTGAAGAGAGCCTTGGCTTGCAAGGCAAAAGGAGGTGCTGGCCCTCGCAGGGCTCTGCAGGCCTCCAGCCGCTTGACTGGGCCGTGCACGGGCAGTCGGTAACTCGGGGGCTGCTCCAGCTGCTTCCCTCCAAGCTGCTGTTCCTGGGCAGGTCCCCGTGCCTCCTGCCTTCCGCTGGGCAGGGACTGCACAACATGTGCAGCTCAGGAGAGCCTTGGAAACCTGATGGCCTCCACAGAGGCTTCCTGTGGCCCTGGGAAAAGAGAGGAAGGCAAGCGGTGAGAAACGCTGCGGGGCCTGTTGAACAGGCTCATCTTAGGCTGCTTCCCTCTTGCTGGGCAAGCTGTTGAGGGGCCCTGTAGGGCAAGCAGGTGGCACTGTGGAGCCCAGGCCCCCAGAGGAGGCTGAGAGCTGCTGAGGCTCAGAGCAAGGCGGCTGCAAGGGGGACGCGTGCAGGGGCCACAGGAAGGCTGGCCGAGGGACCAGCAGTGCGTGAGGAAGGGCTGCCCTGCTGCAGCCCTGACAAGCCAGAGACAGCAGCGCTGCGGCTGCCTGAGAGGAGGTGCCGAGTGCCCGGAGCGCTTGGAGAGGCCGGCCAGAGCTTTGGGCCTTGTGGTCCCGCTGGCACGGAGGGAGGGCTGGCGCCTCTCCAGGGCAGCGGGGAAGCCCCCGCTGCAGGGGCTCGGGCCGAGGGACCCGGCTCCCCCCAGCAGCCCCAAAGGGAGGGCGGTTCTGCGCGGGCTCTTTGCGGTGGACACAACTTACCCGCCGGCCTCCTGAAGCGCTCCCTGGGGCTGGAGGTGCGCGCCCACTGCCACCAGCGAGCCTGCCGAGGAAGAGAAGGGTCAGAAGGAGCTCGTGTGGCTTCCGTGGGGCAGGCAGCTTTGGGGGTGCAGCAGGCAGTGGCCCCTGGCCTGGATGGGAGGCCACGGAGCACCCACTGCTTCTCCTTGCCCTTTGTGGCCTGCCCAGAGCTCTTGTTCCCCATGGCCCCTGCTTGCTCCCAGCCCCACAAGGCAGCACTTCCTACCTGCTCTTCCTTGGTGCCCTCTGTTTCCACTAGGAAAACGCACTGCGCACCACCCTGCCCAATGGCCGGGATCCTGTGGATGTGGCGGGGATGGGGGCTGTTGCGCAGCTCGGGGAGCCTTTCGGGTGGCTTGGGGGTGCATTTCTCTGCCTCCAGGATGTTTCGCGGCTCTCTCTCCCGATGGAAGATGCGGGAGAAGGTGTCCACGCTGCAAGAGAGCAGAGAGAGCCATGAGGTTGTGCACTGGGCAGCAGCGTCCTTGCTGAGAGCTGCCCCGGGCACCTGGCAGGGCCCCAGAGGCAGCCAGGCCCTGGGCGGCAGCAGCAGCCTGGGCTGGCATTGGCCTCCCGGCTGCCGGCTGAGCTTGCCCCAGCTGGGTGGGCAAGTGCTCCCCGACGCAGCATCCGGCTGGCCCTGGAGCAGGACTGTGCGAGAGCTGCCAGGGGCTTTTTGCCCTCCGCGGAGAGGGTCAGCGTGGGGCAGGTGCACGTGGGCATGGGCAGCTCCCTTGGCAGGGCCCGGGACACTGCTCAAGGGCAGCTGGTGGCCAAGGGGTGGCCCAGGCAGCTCCTGGCTGCAGCTGCCCCTCCACAGAGGCTGAAGTGGCGGCTCAGTCCGGGGCGTCTGGGGCTCTGGCGGCTGGGAGGCTGCGCGAAGGCAGCGCCCTGTGCTGGGTGCGCAGCACGAGCAGCGCTCACCTGTCCTGGGGAGCCCCCAGCTTCCTCCTGCGCTGCCCGCCCTGCTCCAGGCTCTGGTAGTCGGGCGCACGCAGCAGGGGAGGTGCCGGGCGCCGCGCAAGCGTGCGCGGCCCGTTCCTGTCGGGCTCGGGGAGCGCCTGGGACGCATCCCTGGCTCCGCTGCCCGCAGCACGGCCTGGCCTCCGCACGTGCGCCATGCTGCCGCCGTGGCCAGGAGGCGCAGACTGGCAGGCGCCGCGAGCCAGGGCGACAGCACAGCAGCCCCTCCGTTGTAGTTGCCCCGTGCACTCCTGTCTGGGCAGGCTCCAGCCCCTGCAGATGCAGCTGCCACATGAGGCCTGGAGCTGGTTGTGCTGGGCTTGCCTCAGCCACTGCCATGGGGCAGCTTTTGGGATGCCCTCTGTTTCCACCAGGAAAAGGCACTGCGCGCTGTCCTGCCCAATTAATGCAATGTAGTTCCTTTTTCACCACTGAAGTTGCTAGTAATGAAGCAACCAAAAATCCACTGCCTAAGATAGGATTTCAGTCCAAGAAGTCTTTCAGCTTCAGAAAAAAAAAAAAAAAAAAAAAAAGAAAGAAAAGGCTTTGTCTTGTACAGAGCGTCAGAGCCGAGACCAGTTCTCCGCGTTGCCTCTGCCTCCACATCCCAGCTATTCCCAGGAATGTGGAAGGCTTCAGGAACGGGCGGCTCCTGTAGGAGGGAGGCAGAGCTTGGGGCCGCAGCCCTGCACCCCGCGGCTCTCCCCATACAGGTCCTGGCGCCCGGACACGCGACTGGGGACTCGCTCTGCCCAGGGGCTGCCCGGCCTCGGCGCCCGTCACCCGAAACGTTGACCGGCGCTGCCTGGTGCTCCCGCACCACCCCCAGCTACACAAAATCCAACTTCATGGCACAGAACAGCATTTTGAATCAGCACAGGTTCAAGAGGTTTAAACTGTTTAAAGTTATTTTGTATTCTTTGTAGGAATATCCATAAAAGATCTCAAAGGTATCTGTGTCTGTACATATACAAGAACCTTCAAAAATTATTCACAGAACAAAAATAAATCTTCTTTAGAACAAAGCCAGGCAATGAAATGCAGAGATGGATCTCACAGACCACACAGTCCAGTGCTACTAGCATAAAAATACAGCTTGAAAAACAGCTTTGTTACTTTTTTAAGGTGTTCTTTGCTGAAACGTGTAATCCTCTTAAAAGATCATCTATTAAAAAATCATCCAGCTGGAGCGATTAAAAAGCCCAGCAACAGGAAAGGTGCTCCCTAAACACAAATTCGCCCACATTAACAGGCAGATATCAAATCAGCCTCAGGTTGTGTTGCCTAAGCTTTGCTCTCTGGAATCAGCAAGGGCACAGCAGACACACCACTACCCCACATGACACATTCATATGCATCACTCCCGCTGGGTCCCACTTTCCACAAGTGACTTGTGTTGACCGGGTGTTGTCTTGGCCTGGTGGCCAAGCGGGCTGATGCGGAGAGTCAGATGAGGTCAAATGCTACACAAGCGAGACAGGGCAAGCTCCATGGCAAGCGCGCCATTCCCTTGCCATTCTGAGCCATGGTTGAGCGTGCACAGCTGGGCTGCATGCACATGGCCACTGACCTATGCTGCTAAGAAGCACAGCTGCTCCAGAGCTGCCAGGCCCACGCTTGCAGCAGTGTCCACACAATGCCCCACTGCTCCTTCACCACTTGGGTTCTCCTCAAGTAGAAAAGTCCTGTGATTTTGACTTTTCGAAGCCTGCTCTCAGACAGCAGGGTCTTTATTGTACAAAACTCCCAATTCTCTCCTAGGAGGCAGTTAAGTCATGTGTGCAACACCATGGCCAGTACTACCTTGGCAGCTATATCATAACGTTGGGACAGGAAGATAGGGAAGAATGATGGGTTCTAGGCACAGGGCACTCAGCTCCTGGAGATCCTGAGCTCCTTACCTGCGCATCAATGATTTTCTGCTTCGCATCAATGATGGCTTGCATCTCAGCATGATCCTTTTTCAGCTCCTCTTCAACTGCCATGAGTCTGATGTGCAAAAAGAGAGAATTAGTGCAGTTTAAAACTATTCCTGAGTGTTTTGGCTGCTCTGGGGCTGTTGCTTTGACTTCTCCGGTTGTCCTCTTTTCTGCAAGAAGTCTGTTGCATTCAAGAAAGGTTATCGATCCTTCTCACAGCCCCAACTGCCTGAATTTATTATATTCAAAGTGGTCATTGCCAATAATCTAACTGTCCTGTAAAACCACCCCATGAGTACAGTTTTCAAACAAAGCAAATGGACCAGTTAGAGGTATAGCAGAGACTGGGGTTAGAAATTCCTAAATCTTTTTGTCTGCTCTCCTGACAATCTAAAGCAAGTCTCAACACTCATATCTCAGTTTTCTCATCTCTAAGGCAGGAGTGGTGTCAGTCCAGGAATATCAAGCCCACACAACTGCTCTCTTTATTGTCAAGGATAAATGTGACAAGGGGGAGCTTCCTGCTCTCCATGTTCTGCAGACTTTGCAGCCAAGTCTCACCTACTGATGATGCTCTTCATCTGGCTGTCTTTCTCCTCTTGCTGCCGGTGTAGCCTCTCCTCCCTGTCTACCAGCGTGGACTTGTACTGCATGAGCAGCCTCTGTATATTCTCCTCCTGCACGAGGAGGCGCAGCTTGTACTTCTCCAGCCAGAGGCTGGACACCTTCAGGCGCTTCTTCAGCTTCGCTATCTCCTGATTGTACCGTGTGGGGAGGGGAGCAGAGCAGGAAAGAATCAGATGCAAAGGAGAAAGGAACCCATCAGATTATTATGTTCTGCTGCTGCTGAGAGAAAGCCACCGCTCGCTTTCATTAAAAATAAATTGATGGGAGCAAAGGAAATGACAAGCAGACAACTGTGGGCAACCACAAAGGAGTACGGAGGCTCCCACTGAGCATTAGTTTATTCCCACACTGTGGAATGTCTTCCTGTAGCCCAGTTTAAGCCCTCAAATAGCTCTGACATGGCTCCTCAGTCCTGCCTGGTGACAACCCCACTTACTCCAGACCCAAGGAGTTCCCAGCCACAAGGTGCTAATGGTGCTCAGCTGTAAACAGATGTCCTGGGGTGACCAAACTTGTGAAAGGGACCCAAATAACTCATTTCTCAGGACCTGAGGAACATGAAACCAATTGTTCCAGGCTGAAGGCGGGGCCAATCACTCACTACATATAGTCTGCAAATTTACTTGGCTGAGGTTTGTTTTTTCCACCTACCACCTCTGGATAAGCACTTGTGCAATAGTACAATGAATCTCAGCACATTCCACTTCAGTTTTGGTTCATTCACCTTTCTTAAATTGTTTCTCTTGCTACTTCTTGTCCACCAAATATTCTCCTCTTTTCATACCACCCTCCCATAATACCAAACCTCTTATTTGGAAAAAACCCTTTATTTGGAAAAAAAGTCACATCTCACATTTACTTTGGGAAATAAATACACTTTAAAAAGTGCATCTCAGGAGATGATGGATATTTCTGGCTTGCCCTGAAATACTCCACCATCTAGATGACAGATATTTGCCTTGGGTGAAGCCCGAGACAAAATCCGAATGCAGCTGCTGATCAAGATGAATTGCATTTGCAGAGACTTGTACCAGCACTTACCGCATTCCAAACTGCACTCAGCTGAATTAATGATCATTTTTAATGGAGTTCGTGATCACTAAAACATGTTGCAAGTGTAGAAAAATGGCAGCATATTGTAACTATAATCTTGTCATAAAAGACATCCAGTTGAGCACTGAGGTGGCGTGATTTACGATGCAGGTAAATGCTAAATATCAGCCTGTAATGTAGGAACTCTCAGATATGTCTGCGTGCACCCATATGACACAGTACAGCCTGTACCTAGATTAATCTGTAGTGTGGGATATTGTTCTACAAAGAGTGTCCAGTGGGAAGACCAGTGTGTGACCCTGGCACAGCAGCACCTGGAAACCACTTTGGAAGCAGCTGAAGGGTGCTGGAAGCCAGAAAGGCTGTCGCGTGCTGAATAAACCCTACCTTCTCAGCATGCTTGGCTTCATCGTGGTTCTGCTCTACGTCCTCCTCCACTTCCTTGTACTGTCCGCTATTGAGGACCCATGCAGCTGTCCTCTCCATTGGTGACATCGTGGCAGAGTCCACAGGTGTGTGAACCTGCAGCAGAGATGCCTGTAAGCGTTTGTCAAAGAAAATACGTATGAATCAGCACTGAAAGCACATTTATTCAGAGCAGAAAACATGGCCACCAAGCTATCAGTCTCCGAGTCTCCCCCAAGCCCTTCTTCCAGAGATGCTTTATCCTCACTAGACTTTGGACACACAGCATTCACGTGAGTTCCTCAAAAACAAATAAAACCCAAAAAGACACCTCCGAAAATCAAAAGTGAAGGAAATCTATGAAATCCTGAATTTCTTCCTTGCCTAGGTGAGCTCCTGTCTTTCTGGGGAAGTTCTTATTTGCAAACCCAGTTATCACCCACCCCCTGATTAGCTTTGCAGCAAGGCTACTGCAATCCTAGGTTTCCCTCACACCACAAACAGAGCAAGGCGGCGTCACTCGACGCCCACGACGAGCGGGAGGCCGGTTTCTTCGGAGGGTTGGGAGCCAGCGGGACAGCAGCCTTGGCCACCGGCTCCGGGGAGCACCGGCCCACGCGACTGCGACGGGACGCAGCGCTGTCTGGAAGCGGCAAAGAGCTGCGACGTCCTCGTTTCAGGGTCTCCCAGACTTAGATGTTTTATTGCAGCAAGCACGGCAATAAAGGCGGACACGAGGAGAAGGAACTGAGCAAAACCTGTTGGTTTCACGGAAAGTCTCCAGAGAGCCAGCAGAAGTGGAGGGCAAGGACTTTAGCTGCGAAAGGGTTATGAGCTATTCTGGTATAGGGGAAAAGAATAAAGAGAGAGGCTCTCTAGGAACGTGTATTAATCCCCCTCCGTGCCCCCCTGGCAGAGGAACACAGTGACACTTCTGTTCCCACCTACCTCCCCAATGGGAGGCAAAGCTGACCTCTCCCAGCAAGCAAAGGGATTGCCTCTGTGCTCAGGAACAAGCGGGGCTTGCAGAGAACAGAGTCCAATAATTATAACGGCCACAAAGCTCGCCCGGGAAGAACATGCCAAGCTTCTGCTCTTATTGAAATTAAAAAAGAAAGAAAGAAAGAACAGAAAGAAAAAAAAAAAAGGAGAAAAGAGAATTCCACAGCCCAATTTGCAATTAAAAGGAGGCAATGGAACTTGTCTCCCAAAACACTGCGGCCGCTCGGCTTGGCACACACCGAGACGTGTCTGCGGGGTGAGGGTGAGGGAGGAACAAACCGATCTCTGTGAGGGAAGCAGGAGCGAGTGCTCCAGCGAATCCAGAGAAAACAATAGACAGCAGTTTACCCAGTGGTATTTTGTATTTATTCATGTCTCTTTTTAGGTGGCTCTGATTTTAAATGAGCACCATGGGGCAAACACACTCTCACGCCTCCGTTCTGCGGATCTGCACCTGGCTGCTGCTGTTCTGGTGGGGTAGGGCGACAGGGACGGGCCCGTCGGGTGCCGTGCACCACCGCGACAAGTCCTCGCTCTGCGTGCTGTGCTTGCTGGAGTCTTCCAGGCTGCTGTTGCTGGGCACACTGAGTTTGAAGTCTTTGCTGCTGCTTCGGCTCCAGGAGCTGGCAGTGCTCAAGTTCTCCAGGCTGGAGTACACCGAGGCCTTCAGCATTGGCACGGGAGGGTTGTTGAGGTGCTAAACTGGGCTCTGGAAGGAGAGGGGCTGGAGACTGCCCTGTCGGTTCAAAGCGGGGCGCAGAGGCCTTCTCACCTGGGGAGCGCTCTGGGGTGTGCTCTGTGTCTCCCACAGCTGCTTGATGGTGGCCACCTGGGCCACGGAGACCTGGCTGCCCGCCGGGTGCAGCGGCTCCTCGCTCACGAGCGCGGCGTGCTCGCCGTGGGCCGCGTGTGGGTCCTGCAGGTTCACGAGGGAGATGCTGCGGCCGTTGGGCAGGATGCTCTCCCTTTCGTCCTCATCCAAGTAATTCATGATCTGGGTAGATACCTGCTGAGCCAATAGCAAGGTCTTACCTCTAAAATATCCATCTACATTTTCCTGTGTTGGAGATTCCATCTTATGCAAGTCACTGTGGAGTAAAAAGGAATTTGGTTATTTTTTAACTGAGCCGCATCCTCACGAGATCTGTCCCAGAGAAGCCTCTCTACCTCATTTAACCCCTGCGCCAACTTCCTCGCTCTGAAAGACTCAAGGAACCAGATTTCCTTTTATGAGCTCTTAGTGTTTCAAGTTGCAACACACTCTTCCTTAATTACCACTTACCTCTGAACATTAGGCTTGATTCAAGAAGTGCTTCACATTTATTTTTCACAGGTGAACTGCAAACCATTCCCACCAATTCCCCCATCTCTTACAGCCTTCTCTTCCCAGTAAGACTTCAGAACATTTCAGACCCCATTTAACCCTTCCCCAGCTCTATATTATTGCATGTGTCTGAAAATTCAGCAGGAGCTATCTGAAAGCTCCTGTAAGTCAAGGCAGCTTGAAGGGACAGCATTTCCAATGGGAGCTACACCTGATGGTGCAGAAGCTTGGCACAGGCCACCCTGTGCAAGATCTCTGGTGTTTCTGCCACCTCCCAGCTTTTTGCTTCACATGAATCACTCCTACGGTGTGGGAAGGTTCAAGCAACAAGGCATTCACCACTGCCTGGGCGCTCTGAAGTGAACCCTCCTCATCCCCCATCTCCCCTCCAGCTCCGGCCGTGACCAACCTGTCAGTGGGGTCCTCAAATATCTCCTGAAGCCCTGAGGAGAGACTGCCACTGATGCTGGGACTAGAACTGTGCTCAGGGAAATGTCTCAGCTGCTGTTGAATGGGTGTAGGGTTGGTCAGGGACTTGGTGATGTCCGCAAGAATGCGAGGCAGAGGTCCCTGCTTTGCCACGGTCGCCTGTAGAAAGGAATTTTCACCCTAATTGGACAACAAGCACCGCGACACCTGCCAG
Organism: Tinamus guttatus; assembly: GCF_059628265.1. Classification (NCBI taxonomy): domain Eukaryota; kingdom Metazoa; phylum Chordata; class Aves; order Tinamiformes; family Tinamidae; genus Tinamus; species Tinamus guttatus. The sequence continues at coordinate 464,987 of NW_028288621.1, forward strand.
GTTTTGGATCACGATGCCCAGAGGCGGAGGGGTGGAGGTGGAAGGAAGGAGGGTGGGTGGTTGTGTGCGGGTGTGCCCGGACCGGGAGGCAGTGTTACGGAGCAGCATAATCACGGCAACGAGATGGATGGAGGAGACCAACGGGGTGCAGCAGACATTGAGGAAAGAAAAGGAAATAGAAAAGAAATTAGGATTGATCCCCCAAAACAAAACAAAACAAACAAAAATCATGCTCAACAAAACCAAACTGTGGCCATTCCAATGCAAAACTATCATGCAATGCAAACTAAAGCCAGGCTGGGTGAGGCCAAAGTGAAAACTACAGTATCTACTCATTAAGGGGGGGTTAAAGGCTACAGATTCAGCTAGTGGGAGGGAACTTTCCAGGCAAAGGGAGTCATGTGGTAAAACAAATGCATGCCAACAGACAAGGGATGCGGCATTCGAGGGTCATGAGAGACTTGAGAGGGTTCAGAGAGGTGGGGAAAAGAAGGTTTTCATTTCAGAAGCCTTTGGGCTTGGCATGCTACGCTGATGCCGTCTCCTGCAGCAAACGGTTATCAAAAACTAAGGCACTCCTCCCTTGTTAAAAGCAACTGCATGAAAACACCAGTGACCCTCATTCCAACACTGCCATGGAAGGTGGGATTAAACGCTTGGCTTCAGGTTTACTCCTGCCCTAGCCTGGTGTTGGCCAGGCCGAGCACGGCACCAGCCCGAAGGGGAAGTTTCTCCTTTATTTTTGCCCTTTCTGGGTCAAGACTGGTTGTAGCAGCTACACGGTGCTGCTTGCTCTCGTGCCCGAAGCAGGAGACAAAAGCAGTACAGACTTAATGCTGAAGTAAAACTCCCTCAAAGACATTCCTCTTTTCAAAGATGTCCTTATTTTCCCCTTGAGCAAGGATCCGGTCACTCCAGAGAGAGGTCTCTTTACAGAAGCTTTCTTACAGAGCATCTCCTGCTCTATTAAGATCTGTGAGGTTACTTGTCTCCTCAATTCCCACTCACTACCCACAGTAGAACAGCACTGCAGTGTAACTTTATCCCTTAGTTCTCTTTATAGCAATCCACTATGCCAGCTCCCAGGGGCCTGCTAGGATAGATCCATACATCTAACCTACAGAAAGGACAAAGCACATCTGCTTTAAAGCTTTACGTCTGGCTCCTTCCCCTTCCAGCTGCCCGAGACATTTAGGACGTTTTCATTTGGAGAGCAGTACCCATTTGCCCTGCAGAAACTGGGTTTCCCTTGACCTGATGGCCTAAGCAGCTGGAGGAAGGTGGCACAGTTTGTGGCACTGATGGATTTACCCCAACTTATGGAAATGGTGGAACTGGTCTTTTACATGCTCCCTTTGCCTGTTTTTCCGAGCTTGCTGAGCTGTCTTTATAACAAAGATTTTATTGCCTGTGACACCAGGAGTGCAAACTCTGCGCATGTGTGACGGAAACAGATAAACAAGACCACAAACCGTTATCAGCCTAAGATTAACTGAGATTAATATACATTATCCTTCTGAGTCAAGGAAATTTAGATTTACTCTGATGCACAAAGCTCAGTGCCTTCTTTTAGATAATGTGCTGTGAGAAAACAAATATCCAACAAATCAGTATCTTGGCAGACCCTTCTAGCAACAAAAATTATTAGCAACACATTGCAAGTCACCTCAGCTCTCCAGTTTCAAAAGACACGGAATACAGACAAGATAATGCAGCTTCAGAAGTGCAAATATGGAACAGTTTTAAGTACTTTCAGGAAAAAAAAATGCTGACATGGAGCTCAGCTTTTCTGACTCTTGTCAGCTTTACTTGTTAACAAGGTTTTAATGATTTGGGGTCTTGCAGCAAATGTAGCTGGGGAAGAACAACCCAGACTCTGCTCTTGTGCAGTTCAATGGCCCCAGTGCTCAGAGCTGCAGCCGAGCGTCTCCCGTGGGGAGGAAGGAGCGTGGCTCTGGCAAGGCCACCCCCTAAGCTAAAAGCTAATGTAAACATCACAGAAATGGACGAATCTCAGCGGGTTTGGCCCTGGTCTTCCAGGAGAGCAGTTCTGCCTGGCCAGGACACGACTTCAGCCCAAGCTGGGCAGGGGAGGGTCCAGCCAGGTGCCTCAACTTGCATCCAAAAGAGCCACCCCCCAGCATTTCCATTTCCCAGCCAAGCACTCGAGTGCTGCCCTCTCTGCCTGATTTGGGTGTCCGCACCAGCAGTGGGGCCCAGCCACCCCCAGCAGCCGCCCTGGGGCCTCCCGGAGCCGGCGGGGCCGCAGCGGGAGCGCGAGGGGACCGTTGGGCAATGGCCCTATTGCACATTCCTCTCCCCAGCCGCTGGGCACTCTCTCCCCAGCGCGGCTCCGGCTGCTCCCCTGATGTCTCCTCGTGTTTACGGTCGCTACGCTACAATCGCTGCGTTCGCCCTCCCAGGCCTCCGCTCCACTTTACCTCATCAAGCTGGGAAACAACCTCACACAAGAGGGAATGCAAAACGGAGAGCTCTCTGCCCACGTCGATGTAGCCCTCAAACCCGGGCATGTTGGAGATGCTCTCTGGATTAGAAATCTCGAGCAGAAAATGCTTCATTCCTCCCCACTCATGTTCCAGAAAATCATTCATGAAGCCCATGTACTCTTCCTTGTTACCAAACCTGCAAGAAAGGGGAGGGAAAACTCAGTCAACAACCACCACAAAAAAGCACAAGAGTAAAATAACTGTCCGAAAACACTTCATGGTTATCTTTTGACTTGCCTTTCTGAAAAGGGGTCTGGAAGGGGAGAAAATGGGCAATTTAAGAGATTCCCTGCTTTCTCGACTTGGTTAAATACTAGTAACTTGCCACTCATACTGTCAACAAGGGGGTTGGTAACATCTCTTCCCTCCCACAGACTTGGTTTCTCTCCAGCACCTTCCCTGCACCCCTTTCCCTAACGGAGAAGTGCCCCGGGCCTATATTCAGCTGGGAACCTGGGAGGTGGAAGGGGAAAAAAAACATGATCCTTGGCAGGAACGACACTTTTTTTTTTTTTTAATAGCATAAAACAGGCACACACAGGCATGCTAAACCATTAACCTCTTCGTGCTTTTCTCCTGTGTCCCTCTACTGAATTCAGAGCAGCTCCAGTGTCTGCATTCAAATTGACTCTGCCTAACTCAGCTCTGGGCTGTTCCAAAGGGAATGGAGGAAGTTTCTTCCTTTCTAAAGTCTGTTCCAAATTGCCCAAGAATCAGCAGTCTGCAAAAATGACCACTAGGCAGGGCTCTCCTTACTTGACCTGATTTGCACCCCTAGAAGCAGAGATTTCGAGGTCATCCCCACCACCTACTTAGCAAAATTGGCCAGATTCTGAATCACTTTAGCAATAAGCGTGAGGGCGCGGGATGTCCGGTCGTCAGGATACTCCTGCATGAGGTTGAAGAGGCTGGGGGACATGATAGCAGGACTCAGGAAGCGCAGGAAGAGTGAGGCGCTGATCAGGCGCTTGCTGATGTCCTCCCTGCCCCTGCTCAGGCACTGCTGCTTCCACGATGCAAACATCTCCTTCAGCTCCCGAGGGAACACGCTGAAAAACAGCAAGCAGAGACACAAAACCGTGTGGGCAATGACAGGCAGAAAGTCAAAATGGTGACCAATCACTTGAAATAATTAACTGTGAGAAATCATCCTTGACTTATATTTTCACTCCACCTCTCTAGGCCAGGAAATGTCATTAGACATCTATTCTTAGATCACCATTTAATCTGGTGATTCTTAAGTAGTGGTTAAATCATCTCTTGTTCAAACATGTGAAATGAAGCTGTTTTCAGACCCACCGATGCGCAGACTAAAAACCACCACGACCACGCTGGAACAGAGTGCTCCAGGTATTTAAAACAAACTGGATCAAAACGAACTATATAACTCTATATTAACTATAACTGAAATTTGTACATTGCTTGTACAGCTCTTCCACTGCTTTGCATATACTTTGCCCTGAAGCAGAAAGGACATTTTTTTTCCAAGGACACTCAGTAGCAGAGATTAATAAAAATCTTTCGGCCAGTGTGATTTCCCACACTTTTTGGTTTTACCATTCTAAAGGGGCTGAGACAGAGTTGTCTATACATACCAAACCCACTTTTTATTCCGAGCTCCCGCTAAGCTGTCTTTTCCCTTAACTCCCTCCTTGTTCAGGCACAACTCACTATCTGTCCCCTGTAGAAGACTTCAGCAGAAGCTCCCGCTGGAACCCCCTGGTTTAGGCAGCAAAGTCACCCATGATATTGCATGTCAGGTAATAAGGCAGTGAGAAAAGGAAACAAGGCAGTCTCAGAAGATAGACGGCTACTTCCTAGCGCGACTGCTGGCTTCACATCCTTAGAAGAGGAATTCACACCTTCCACTCAAAACAGCTGTGAGAGAGAAGGAGGAGAGAGCACCTCACCAGTAGGAATTGATGATCTTGCAGAAGGCCAGCTCGCAGCACTTTTTCAGGTTGCTCTGATGGTCTGCTAATTCACTGGGTGAGCACTTGCTGGGATCCACTTCGCAGTTTTCATCTGACTCATACTGAGCTTTGATGAACTCTCCTGGGCACAGGGAAGAGGATGACAGACCACAGTCACTAGAGGAACAGCCTCCCTGATGCATCTTTCAATCCTGCTTGTGCCTTTCCAGAGCAACCTTGCTGCCTTGCGACATGGCCTCCAGACACCAGACCTTGGTGGCCTGGCTCCTCTGGCTCTCCCAGAGGAATGAGGCTTTGCTACTTGTCCTCAGGCCTTCCCCAGGAAATGCACTTGACCGTGATGTTTATTTTTATTATCTCTAAACTCGCCCTCCTTACATTTCAAATCTGGCTCAGAGATAAGACTAATACTCCAGTGTGAGATAAATCCTGCTTGTTTTCTCAGTTTCTTACAAGAACATCTCACAATGCCTCTGTCGCCTGCATCTTCCAAAGCCCTTTGCGTTTCTGTAGTCCTTGGACACACATTCGAAAAAGGATGAGGTTTCTTTTGCTTAATATATTTAAATGCACCATTCACCTTTTTTTCTCTCTCCTTTTTTTTTTTTAGACTTATGCTAAGAAATGTTTTTTAAACTGCTGCTGTTCACCAGACAAAACCTTCATTCATTTGTTTAATGATTCAGTGTCTTCCGACTTCACCTCCTGCCATGACCTTGCCGGCTCCGAGCTAACACCCCAAGGCTTGTTCGTGCAAAGGGGTTTTGTTTTTCAACCTCTGTTTTCTTAAAAAGCCTTAACCAACCATCAAGCCCGTCCAAGCTAAAGCCAGCAGTGTTCTTGCAAGCAGATCAGCTGCCACATTTTCTTAAACTGGTTTGCTTGGGTCCAAAATCGTCCTGCTGAGGGCATCTAGATCACTTACTTGCTAAACCATCAGCATCACTTCTGTGGGTGAGCTCTGTTTTAACTGTTGCTTCCTGGGTTATGTTTTTCCCTTAAGTGTCTTTGAAAGACATTCTTTGTGGTCCACGAGGCTCTGTCTTAATCGTGTATTGAGACGCTCTCGCAGATAAAATAAACAGCTCACACCAACGTAATGTCACTAACTCTTTCAAAGAGCACGGCATCGGAGTGAACTGCCTAGCGACATTCAGCACGTGATGAAGAATGAGAGGGATATATTGTCACGAGCAGCCTTGCCCTGGGCACCAGACAGGCTGCATGACTGATGGCGTATCTCCATCTCCAACACTTGTGATTTACAGTCTTATCACTCAGCACCAATGTTCTAGACCACGGGATAAAAGCCATTAATTTTCATTCCTGCTTCACCACTACAGCCGTGGTCCTTGGATGGGCCACCTCCCAGATCCCAGCACACAGAGTCCAGTCCAGTTCCTTGACTAATTGTTCTCTGCAACTGGATTAGCCCTTGCAATACCAAAAAAAAAAAAAAAAAAGACAGGTTGGCACTTTCTTACCTAGTGCATCGTAAAGATACTTTTGCCCTACCAATTTTAGGTATTCCTCAACAGCTTTGGTAGCAAGTGTGTTCTCCCTGAAGATCAAGACATCGTGCTCCTCACAACGGTCTATCTCAGACATCACCAAATCTGTCAAGAAGTCCTGAAGAAAAAAGTAACATGGGCAGAGGTTATTCTAACTGGACTCAGTCACGCTAGGCAGAAGCCAAGGAGGAAGGATAAACACAGGAGCAAGAAGATCACTGAAATAACTGTCTAGCATTGGACATGGGGTGCCAAGGACTGCTCTTCGTGCTGAACACAGACAAACTATACATTTAAAAACCCAAGATGGAAGTTAGGAATCAATTCTTGCAGCTCAGCAAAATTTAATTAAGAAGAACGGCTTACAACAACTTAATTCACAAAATGAAAACAGCTCTGGACTTGGAAAAACACGTTGGCATACTTGCTGTGGATCTACATGCATGGAAGTAACAATCGAATTTCATCACTGTGGAAAACCACTTAATATAGGGCTTAGTCCTATAGTAATATCTCTTTCCTCAGGTGATAAGTGCTTATGAGCCAAGGACACTCAGCACATCACAAGAAACACTCAATACTTAATGAATCTCCAGGACAGGAGCTGTATTTTTGTCCGAGGTTTTTTACTTTTCAAAAGAAAAAAATATCCACGATCCTGAATTAGGACTCGATGGTAACTGTGACTTGCTAGTGCTGCTGCAAACATTGGTGTCCTCCAAAGAGCACTGCAGCGAGGCATCCTAGCCCTACTGATTATACAAAACTAATGTATCAGTACAAAATATTAAGAACAAACTAGTGCAAATATTCAGAACAAATTAGCTATTGCTTTCTGGTGAAATTTGACAGAAATATTTTCACATGGTGCAGGCTGGGGCCATGCAGCTCTAGCAGCACCACCACAGCGTGAGCTGCAAAGGTTCCTTGGCCCAGACTGCTCAACGTGTCTAGAAAAGAGACCTTCAAAAATACTGTGGCACTGCGAAGACAAACTGATCACATCAACGTGCCTACTCCTTGCAGCTAGCATTGCAGGAATCCAAGGGCTGCTTTCCAAAAGCATTTTAGTACCATCCTGGAGGAGTTATCCCAGCTAGCAACTTCCCTGGATTTGAGAAACAGCGCGGTGAGGAACAAGCTCTTATCGAGAGAGCCCCCCTTCAGAGGGACACGTCAAGGCGGGCAGGGTACACGACTACGGGCACACGAGAGGCTGTTTCACAGCAGCTGAGTGGGGCTGTCACCTGGATGCTGCCAACGGCTGCTCTTCCACATCTCAAACCCTCACACTTGTGTTTGGGGCTGCGTAACTCACTCCGCCGGCTACAGCTGGGCACCCCTCTCACACACCCAGCTTGGCAGGAGCAGCCAGGTATATCGATGCCTTTTAATACCTCTCAAAATTGTCTAAGCCCTACAGGACATTTTCACGCACTTTTTTCCAGCATGCACAGAGAAGTCCTGATAACATCCCTGAGCACACTAAGTCCTGATAACACTGAGCACAGCTTCTGTAAAAGCTGTTCAAACCCTGACCAAATCAAGGCTGGAAGTGATTAACTGATTCAGCCTGAGACAACAATGGCAGTTCAGCCCATCACAGGCATTTCTGGAAGTAACTTTCTAGCTTATTTCTCTCTTAAGATTCCTAAACACTCAATGAGTCCCCAATGAGTAACATAAGGTTGCATGGTCCCTCCTACTTCAGCCACTTCACTTGGCACAGAGTATCTTCAATCTTGGCATCAACCAGTGCACTTGCTTGTTGGTAAGACACCCATCCACATGCATTTGCCCAAGCCCTTGAAAGTATTTTCTAGACCCTTTTCCTAGCTTTTGATCCCATATCCAGAAATGCCACAGGCACCTTCTGCTGCTGTGTGCGGTCAGGCCAGCCCAGGCTTCCTACTTTCTGCAGCCCCAGAGACACCCACTGCGAGCAGCAAGAGGGAGTCACTTGGACAGGGGCCGCCTTCTCTTACCTTTGCTCTCCCTGTGCTCTCCAGGATGTGCACCAAAGCACCAGCCATCTCCTCCTTTTTCCTGATGCTGATCACTGGTTCGAGCATGGAGCACAGCGTAGTGTAGTTGCTGGTAACAAACTCTGCAAATTCTTTGTATTGCTCCATGGGCAAGATGGTTATGGTCTGGTAATGGGACTTGATCCGAATGGAAGGTCCCCCTGCTTTCCCTTTCTTGGGTGCAGATGGGCTCACTGGGTACCATTTTTCCATAAACTGGTGACCGGTTATGCTGGCCACAGGAATGTTGACCAAGCCCACATAGTTGTTCTTGTCCTTCTTCTTCTTCTTCTCTGCATCCTTGTAGATGTGAACTGCGATACTTTGAAGAGGCGGGAGGCTGTAGAACTCAAAGTGCTCTCCCCAGAAAATGTTGTCAGCTTTTGTTTTGCTGGTGGTGCGGGCGAAGAGAGTGTCATCAAGGCACAGCTCACAGAAGTACTTTTTCTTAGGGGTCAGGTCCTTTGCCTCCATGATCCAAAGACGAAGCACATTCTCAGCTCGACGGCAGTTGTCCTGCATGGAAGAAAGATCTCAGCTTTGATTCAGAATCTCTAGGAAATTCAACATATTCTCTCCTAAAGCAGAAGCAACTTGCTGTCTTCTGCATGTCCAAGGTAGAGGCTAGAACATTTTTCTTCTCAGAAAGCTCCCAGGGAGGCAGCATGCCAGCTCTAGAGCTGACCTACCGCATGTTTACCCATGGAAAACCTGACTTTCTTTCACCCAGCTCTGAAATGCCTTTTCCTTTTGCCAGCGCTGTACTGCACCATTAACTCATGGAGCTCCATGTCCTTTGCTTCCTTATTTCTGGAATTTCCATTACCTTATTTGGCTGCACTGCTCTGCGTATGTTTTCCATCCACTTGTCTCTCTCTGCTGCTGAGGAACAGCTGAAACATTTACTGCCAGTGGAGCAGGTTACCTGCAATATATAAGTGATCAGCTGAGATCAAGCAAGTCCAGAAGACATGGACGATCCTGCAAAAAGTAAAGATGACAACTAGGAATGTTTGAGAAACAGGGAGTAAATATGAAAAAGGCAGGAAAGCATTAGAAGATCCCAGAAAGCAGAGATGGAGAGGCCCACAGAAAACAGAGAAAAAAAAAAGTCAGTTCAAATTAATATCAAACTAAAAGGAAACATATGAAGGGCCAAAGGTTACTCTTAAAAGACTCTTAAACATCTTACAATACATCTGGCTATAATCAGCCAGTCAATTATTTTTTACACTTGTTAATTGATCCATAGCTATGAAATGCTTGCAGTTTTCCCCAGAAAATCCCAGGTACTGGATGATTTGGTCACAAACAGCGCAAAGACAGAACTAGCAGTGTGTTGACACAAGGCAAAACTCCCTGGAAATGGTGACTTCAGGGAGCTAATGCCAAGTGAGTGGGAACAGCTCCTGGCCAAGGCTCCGAGAAGAGCCTGCTACCCGCTGGCTTTCTGCCAGGGCCGCTTCCAGGTTGTACTGCAGAGCTTTAGACACATGCAAAGGACTCAGCTGAAGCCACATTGACTCTCCCCTGCCACAGCTGCCTGCAATGGCCTTGGGCGCATCCAGCTTGGTGCTGCCCTTGCAGGGAAATGACTGTGGGAGCACAAACAGCCTGTTCTGGAGGCAGCCCGGGTTGAAAAGCAAAGAGGAGCTTTGCTCCCCGCTGCCCGGTGCAATGGAAATGTGCTCAGCTGCCGAAGCTTCTCCTCAAGCAACCTGGGAAGGGGCTGCGCTGCTGCAATATGGTTCACAGTGGAAATGACACTTCTCAGTTACGGTATATTTTCAAGTGAATTTAGGTGACAGGAGGAAAATCCAGCTTACAAGCAATAGCTACGCTTAGGGCGTACATATGTGTGCTGACTACAAATGCCTAGAGATTTCCCAAGGTAAGAGATGTTCAATTAGAAGATGCAGTAATTGAGAATGTTTTCTCTTTGCTGACTGGCTGAAGCCATCAGGACTTGGGGATCTCATGCCAATTCGGCAGACCTCAGGAGAACATGTGTTCCCAGTTTGCTCTCCAGCTGCCTCATCACAGGCCAGCGTGCTCTAAGTACATTTTTGAGTACATAAGCACTCAAACTGACTGACAGCATATAATCTGCTGGGTGCATGGAAAGTGCTCACCTCAAAGCAGAAGTCTTGTCCAAGGATGCTGCTGTGAAGTGGTTTGACAAAGACTTTTTCTTCTGCCCCAAGATCCAAGGTCTCCACCGCGCTGCCCGGACTCAGTAAAGACGCATGGGAACGGGACTCTTTCAGCTTTGGCAATCCATGTGACCTGAAGAACAACAATGGGGAAAGGAAACATTATTTTTCTGACCATTTCTAAGAAATGTGGCAGCATCTCGCAGAAAGCTACAACTTGTTGGTGTTTCTTCAACTAGGGAAATATTTGCTAACAGCAAAAAGCACACTTACATCTCTACATCTCTAAACCAACGCAGAACGGTAGCTGCTCTTGTTGGAGCAAAAATTGCCCCTGCTAGATACAATTTTTTTTCTTAAGATATAGAGTCTTTGACCTAAAGTCAAACACACTTATTTCCCGCTTTATGGCGCTCAAGTCATTTAGCTATACTGAAGTTTTGCAATTAATGCTTCCCCTTTTCTTCCTCCCCATGTCTCCACTACTCACTTTTGGCCCCCAGCTCGACACCTGCAGCTCTTCTCTCTTTTAGCTGACCAGCTCCTGCGTCCCTTGGCTTGGGCAGGGTCACCTCCACGACACCGTTACCAGTGCAGGCTCCTCTTTGTCCCTAGAAATACCCCTCCCTCCTCCACGCATTTTGGAACCAACTACCCAAGGCACTGAAAATTTTTCTGTATTCTCCCAGTTCGATTTTACGGTGACATCTGTGTGCAGTAGGAAGCTCTGCTGTCAACAGCCCAGTAAACAGGTGATGGCATTTTTACCTTGGGCCCTTCTTCCCCAGGGCCGACACCGAGTTGATAAGCTACAATAAAGACACAATACTTTTAGGCCTAAACTAATGCTTTCATTTCTGAAAACAAACTACAGGTGAACTGGATTTTGCCCCAGCAGCACGCGAAAAACAACATAAGGACAGCCTCGATTTCCTTCTCAACCTCACAGGGCTTTGCTTTATAAAGCTACACAATAGTTTCTTTGAAGGCAGGGCTCCGTGTTTGTCAGAGCAAGAAAAGGTAGATGTTATCAGTCACCCTGGCCCTGGAAGCCTGCACAGCACCATGGTGCCACCGAGCACTACCTGCTTAAAATGGGAAAGGGCTGATTCACGGGGCAGGATAGGGATGCTCCTACTGCCCTGCAAGGAGAAAAAAACAGGGGCAGGAAGAGCAGGAGGTGGGGAGGAAATGGGCATTCCCTGCTATGAATTCCAAATAATTACACAGACTCAGCTACTTTATGCTACCTTCTTTTGCACCCAAACAATTGGAGCTGGCTTTGCTGTTGGAAAAACCCCCAAAGAGCAGCATAGTTCAAAACACAGATGAGATCTTGTTGGACGCCTCTTCCCTCCAGCCCTTCTCCTTCCAGCATCCTAATCTCTGCTTCAGCTTAGGAGCTTCATTCCCACATGACTTCAGAGTTGTTTTTCTTGCTATTGGATCCACCAATTGCATTTTCCAGGTGCTCTGAGATACACACTGACACTTTGGGGTGGTGGCAGGCGGTGGTGGGGAGAGAAGAAACTATTTTCAAGTTTATCTTTATGATGGAACCGAGTTTCCCTTGTGGTTTGATTGATGAAGCATCCTTAGAAAAGCAGTAGACTTAACTACAACCTTTCAGCACCCCTACATGCAGCTGCCTGCGTGGCCAACCAGCGGGAACAGAACTCCATGAAGCCTCAGGCTTTCCAACAGAAGGTACCTATGAGGTCGAGCAGTGCCTAGACACTTCCCTTCTCCAAGCAGGACTCATCAGTGCTCTTGACTTTCACGATCCTGCAGCACGAGGTTTCACCAACCCAGCAGTCAAGCCTGGCACAGGGCTCATGCTTTTGAGCCGTGCTGCTCATTCGCACAAAGGTCTCTCTCCAAAGAAAGCTCCTCTCAGCTTCTTCCTGCTCTGCTGCTCTCCGAGGACGTTCCTTTTCCGCGCTGCATGCCCTCTGCTTGCTTCGGCGGACACACGGCCAAAAGGAGGAGGATCACGTGGACACTTGTCCTTATCCAGGGTTCTCTGCACCGCTGGCTTTCCAGGTCGCTCCTTCCCAAATCCCAGTGTCGGGCCCTGCCACCCTGTTCATTTGCCTCCTGGATCCTTGTTTTTAAATCTGCGCACAGGAGACTTGGAGGACAAAGGGAAGAGAGCAGTGCCGTGCCGTGCCAGCCCCCGTGGATGGAGTTTTATGCTTCACACACAACTGGAGAAAACCCACGTGCCATTCAGGTCTAGCTGACAATTCATGCCCACGCTGGCAGGCAGTAGAGGAAGATCCATTTTTGAAGAGAGGAGAGGGCTTTGTTGTGGAGCAGATCATGCATCAAAGCAAAGTCATAGCGACTCATTGTAAATGTGCTTATTGACCTTCCTAAAACAGTATCCTTTCCACTGGAAGAGGATGCCTCATCAGCCCACATTTACCAGGAGTGCCATGTTATGGAAACACTTATGTCCTTTACATTATTTATGGCAGAGATTTTTGCATCACAGAACTTCAAAGAAAGCTGGCGACAGAAGTCACTAAAAGCAAAGTACTTGACCACAGGGTAACCTTATTTAATATGGTTATGCTCACTGCACTGTTTCATACAGCCAAGTCCTGAAAATAGGGGTTTATAACAAAACTTCACTCCAAATGGACCGCATGACATTGCCACGACTAAAGGAACAGCATCAGCCACCATCGGCGAGCAGCAGCCGTCCGCTCCCCAGCTCCTCACGTCAACAAGACCTCCAACACCCACAGCCATCTCCACAATTTTATGGGACTGCTTTCAGATGGAGAAGACAGAATCATTGTTTGAAATGGCACAGCATGAGAGGCTCAGCTAATGAATTCTGCTCAGCTAAGGGAGAAGCAAAAATGCACTAAACAGCAGAAGGGCAGAGAGCTCTTAAGTACAGGGCAACCTATTTTTCACTCTGTCTGATACTCCTGCTGAACTACTGCGGAATAAAATACACTGTAAGGTTTAATGAAGACAATTAAGAGACTTTACAAATAGTTAGGAAAAAGCAGGTTTTACCTGCCTCTTATATAATCCATTTCCAGCCCAAAGTTCCAGCAAAAGAGACACAAGCAAGAATTTACCACAAGGAGCTCTTAGATGGATAGCATTAAGTTCCTTATGGAGTTCTCTCATTTTCTGAGAAATAGATGCTCTGTTCACTGTAGGACTCCACCCTGCAGCAGCTACACAACTACGGCCTTAGCCAGGTCCCTTCGCGTGCCGGATCGGCACCGCGTGTCCTCGAGGCTGGCCAGGGCTGCTCACTCTGACCTGCCTGCACCAGCAGCCCCGGGGCAACTACGTGCAGGCAAGGGGCACTAAAACCACCCAATCCAGTCGTTTTCTATCATGAAATCTAAGGCCCAGTGTTTACTTGCAGGGATGCTGAAGATGAAAAAGGTATTTGACTGCAGATGCTCAACCTGATCTTTTTTGTCAACTGTTAAGAGTAGTTAAAGGTTTCAGCCTTGTGTTGGTGCTGCATCGCATATCCTAACATATCAGTCAGTCCCAAACACACCCATCTGCCAGCTGGCAATAAAATCCTTCCCTCACTTACCTCTCTGGGCTTGTGCTCAGCAATACTCACGCTGTAGGTGCACTCTGTGGGTGACATCACCTGGGAGATGCTCTGACTCTTACCTGTCATCGGCGTTGCGCAGAGAAGCGAGACGGAAACTCGTGTTCCTGTCCAGTTTTGACTGGCTCTTTGTCCTCTTCATGGAGCCTTTCAGACGTTTATTGAAGAAGCCCTAAAACGAGAAGTCACAGCAGTGAAGCAGGGAACCTCTTGTGCCGGGAACAAATCAATCAGGGCAGTGTCACTGCATCCACACTCAGTGATTCCCACTGACCGCCATGAGGGATCTGCTGTATTGGGATTCCCCAGAGCAGAAAGAGGGGCAGGACAGGATCATTGATGACCGTTCCCCTGCGTGACAGCTTTGAATTGCAACAAGCGGCAGTGCTCATGTTACAGGTGAACTTCAGTGAACTCCAATTACTACTCAAAAGACTCAAAAATTAAACAAACAACCCCCCTCCACTATTAGCGAGCAGTAGTCTTGGGTAATGAGTAGTTGACCCTATGCTCCCCTTCACACACCATGTTTTTAGTTCTTGGATTAAGATTAGAAGATGCCTTGTGTCCATTGCATCCAAGCTCTCTTTTTTGACTGGTATACAACGAGCCTTAAAAAAACAGGCAGTTTCAAAATCTCACTACCCACACTTGAAAAATCTCTGAAGATTTCAGTATTAGTGACTTCAGATACTTTTCCAGGTGCTGTTTTGAAGCAAAACTCAACCCAAAATCTAGCCAGGACCTAAACATATTACATGTCCAGCTAACCTGCCTTCTAAACAACTGCTGCTGGGCTGCTGGTACCACCGCCTGCACCTCCTCCTCCAAGCCCGCGCTCCGCAGGGCCACGAGGACAGGGAGCCACGTGTTCCCCTGGCAGCGCCGCTGCAGCTCCAGCTGCTGACGGGCAGCGCCAGGCACCTCCGCGCGCGGGGAAGTCACGGCTGTTTCCAGCAGGCATCGCTCCACCCTGCGCCACAGCCCCGCGCGGGGCTTGGAAGACAACACACATTTTAAACCACATTGCATCCAGCTCCTGCCAGGGCTTGCAGGCACACGTGCGCGCGTTCCTCAGCGTGATCCGAGCAAACAGAGAGCTCCTTAATCCAGTAGGATTCAGCAGCACTTGAGGGGTGGAATCAGCTCTCCCCCTCCACAGAGCAGCTGCACGGAGCCACTGCAGTCACCCCTTCCTTTACCCCCTTCATTAAGAACATTACAGGCTCAGCAAAAATAACATGCCATCACCAACCTAGAGGAACTATTCTCCTAGCCAAAAATTGAATATAGAATGCAAACCCTGGCAGCAACTTCAGAAGTATTTATATAGGTTGCTGCCCATGTTAATGCTGATGTGTCACTATTTGCAGCCTTAGATCCATCCAGGAGAAAAAAACAAACTACAGATCTACCAGAAATATTACCGGTAATATATAGCAGCAGGTACCAAAACCACCTGAAAAAATGGAAATACTAAGTAAATACTCTTTCCTCCTCAGAGCCTGTTTATACATTATGGTATTTCAACCTCCACCTCCAGTTTGATGGGAAAATTTGCTCCCCTGCAGGAAAGTGGGACTCACCAGCACTTTGAAAGGAGACGTGTTCGCCGCATCCATGGAGTTGGTCTTCTCCGACGTGCAGGTCCCCGAGATGCTCTGTCTGCAAGGAGACCTCTCTGCCAGGACCTCTGAGAGAGAAGAGGAGGGAGGTGAGTGGGCGCAGGAGGGCTCTGCGCCGCACCGCGCGGGCGCCCCGGCACAGTTTTGAGTGCATTAAAACACTGTCCAATTCCTCCATCTCTGATTTACTCGCTAAATTACAACGACATTTCCGCTCACAGACTCAAGGTTGTGAATCCCACTTGCTCATAGGCAGTAAGCAGTTAAAATAAAAAAAACACTGGTGCAGATTAATACCCGCTGGTATTTATGATTCGATTGCTGTTTCTTCGCTACTATTCCAAAAACTTTATATTATTATGAGCTTTCTTCAGGGATAGCGTTACCCGCGATGCCCTGGCACGTGGGGTTTGGATGGCGCCGGAGCCAGGACACGCAGCCCCTGCGGGCGCCGCAGGACAAGATGGAGCATCGCGGCGGGTAAGCAAGCCGGCCCTGCAGCGCGGCGCTGCGGCTCCAGGCTGCCTGTTAATTAGGGAAATAACGAGCAAAAGAAACCACAAGTCTTCAAGTCTTATGAGTAGTTTACCTAGCAGATGCTGAGCGTGCCGACAGTTTTTGAGCTTTCTTACAAGCTTTGAGAATGAATGCTAAGGAGCTGGGGGCAACTGCAGTATTAGGCCTGGAGTTGAAACCAGTCTGGGGCAGCGTGACAGATTTGGGCTGAAGAGCCCCCGTGGTGCCCCGCAGCAGCTCAGCCCCATAACGGTGCTGTGGGGCTGCCCGCTGCGGGGACGCCGCCGAGCCCGGGGAGCCGCTGCCCGCACAGGGGTACCCGAGCCCCGCTCCCCCGCCGCGGGCGCGCAGGACGCAGCGCGAGCAGCACCTCTGGATACAGAGCTGGCATAAAGCTCCGGTCGCACCCTCCTGTGCCGCGAGACACGGCCCCGGCGCAGGGGACGCAGCGTGAACGGCAAGCAGCAGCACACGATGCAGCGCTGCAGGGAAGCTCCCATCGCGCCCTCGGCGTCGCGCTCCTCAGCGCAGCGGGCGGGAGCATGAAGACAAGCGCCCGGTCGCGCTGGGAACCCGCGGGACACGCAGGTGTGCGGCGCTGCGGACTGGCGGCGCCTTGTGACATCACGACAACAACGGTTCCGAGCTGCACACAACGCAGGGCCATTCCCCGGTTCCCAGGGTTCCAAACAACAGGCTGAAACTACAGCTCCTCAAAGGCAGCCCTAGGGCCCGCAACAGTGCTCAGCGGCTTCGCTCCCCTCCCATCACCATCCTCTGCCCCAACCACTCATCTCTGCTCCTGAACATTCAACTTATGTTTTTCGCTCACAGTTCAATTCCCATTTGATTCACAACACACATTGGATTCCCAGAAGAGAAATGGATCTTATAAACCGGTAGAAAGGATTATAAAGGATTACATGCCCTTATTACCCTGCTGCCAGCTGTAGGAAGAGTCTCGAGTGCCCCTTCTCCCTACAGCAAGTGCAGACTTTCATTAGAGGTCTAGGATGTGGAAAAAATGGAGAGCAGGAGAAATGTTAATTATTCTCAGGAGAAAATATGCACTTCTGTTCATTTCCACACAATCCTTCACTTGCACAGCTCTACACCCTTCCCTGCTCCCCAATTTCTCTATGGTGATTACCCCTCCATTCCATCAGCATCTTCAGGACAGCAAGGGTCCCAACTGGCTGCTTCCCTCCTCCTTCCCGGTAATCCACAGCTGGCCTGGAGCACTGCGGGAAGACTGCTAGAGGAAAAGCATCCTGACCCTAAAGCGTACCTTGGACAAAGGCAAGTGAAACAACAAGCTGATGGGAAACTCTGCTCAGTTCCATGCATGTCCCATGGCCCATCCACGGTCCCACGCAGCTTGGCAAAAGCAACACTCATTAATAGCAAGGGGCCTGCGTGCCACGGGGTGCTTTAGTGCCCTGTCTTGCTAGCAAACTTCAGCCCGCTTAACGTACACCTTGCTTTAAGCCATCAGTTTGGCACGACTCTTTTTGCAGTCTTTGGTCTCCACTTAAACCTACCTGCCTCTGGCTTGGGAAGCGACTCCCACGTAGGACTGCAGCAATCACGGCGGGAGAGAAGAGAATAGGGTGACCACAAATATCTAGGATAAATCTGAGTTTATCTTCCTAGGGTATAAACCCCCAAGGACTATACATCTAAGTGCACAATTTCCTGCAATTAATAATGAAACAACAATCCCACGGATAATCCTTAACAAGTCACTTAGCAGTTTAATGAGCTTTGGGGATAACCCTTTGGACTGACCTGCCCCGGCCACCTCTCACTCGCAGCTCCCAGACGTGGCTGCTCCAACAGAGTTTCTGGACCCATCACACTGAGGCTGACAGAGAAGGATTTAAGATATTTAATTCCTTAGAAGTAAGAAATGCGAAGTTCCCAGCTTTGGGAAGGGTTTCCTTTGCCCCACTATCTGGAAGCTCCAGCTGACACACCATTACCACCCTTCAGCGGGGGACTCCGGATGCCCCAGTGCATTCACACTGGAGGTGGGGTAGCTTTTTGAGAGTTAAAATAAGCTTAAAACACTTCTTAGGTACAAAGACTTATTCAAACAGGCTCCTCTGTGCTTCCTGCTCTTTCCTTTCCGGGTCCTGCAAGCAGAGAAGGGCTCAGCTCTTTCTGCTCTATTTTCACACTCGTTTTGTTTCGATGCAGAGATCTCCCACACATCCCCTCCAAAAATCAAACCTTTTACGAGCCTCCACCATGCCTAAATTAAACAGCATTAAATGGACCGTTTTTGTCAAATGGTCTAAAACTCACTTTTCCTGCCTAGCCACTAGGACATACTCAGATTTCAGGTCGCACACCCTATTTAATACGTTGTGGTGGTTTGGATGAAAACTCAGGTGTGTACGTTTGGAGGGCACAAGTTTGCAAAGCTGCAGCAGGCGCCTCCGTACTTGGCTTTGCACCCGGGATGACAACACGAGCACATTCAAAACACTTGAGCCACGTGAGACGACGGCGTTACTCTGCAGCAGCTCTGCTTAGAAACGGGTTGTGTGGGAGTGTTTGGCCATCCTGCTTTTTTTTTTTTTAAATAAAGCTTTCACTTCGGTTTGCCATGTGGCTTCATGGGTAAATAATTCCTTAAATGGGTTTTGCTACTAAAATCAGGCTTCCAGGGAATGGCAAGCCTGGAGAAGGTTTTCCAGAAAGAGTGTCAAGATATAGACAGAGGATGACTGCACACCAATTCCTTACCCAGCAACTTACTGTTACATTCAAGAAATAGCCCAGCCTTCATTTCTCAGCCTTCCGATTTTTATCTTTTCCACCAGCTCTCCCTTGTGCTCTTCTTTCCACGTAAGAACTATCAAACAAATCAATCAAGGGATTAAATGATACAACCTTTCCCACTGTATTTGCTGTTTTACTACAGTAGACTAGACCATCCCCATTCCATTCCAAGCTCTACGTATTTTAAGAGATTACGTATTGCTGACATTGAGAGTTCCCACACACACATTCTTGCTCTGAGGCTGCATGCAGACACCAGGACTGCTAAGACGTTCATTTACACTTAGTCCATATTTGAAAGATCTTCTTCTAATCCCAACTGCAAACCATTAAGGGAACTACAATTCAGCTGACTCACCAACTTCTGCTTCTGCTTTCTCCATGCTTTTCAAAATCAACAATGAAAGGAATTTCTCTTCTGAACGAAGAGAATTTCTGAAGGAATAACTTCCAATCCCAAAGCAACTTTCAGTGCTAACTGCATGCAAACTTTCAATTTGCTCAGCCTTCTTCCTACACTCTTGCCTGATTTGCTACCTCCCTGCAGGCCCCTTTAAGCCTGGAAATCTCTTTCCAAAGTTAATTTTATCTTCCTTTTAGCTGATAACAGCCCTCAGTCAGTCGTGCTACCAGCAAAAACGAACAAGGGAATCTGAATGCTTTATGCACCTGCAACATCAGGAGTAATTAGGGTTTATTTACTCAGTGGCAGCAGCAGAGAGCTGGTTGGTGAATGCAAACCAGGTTCACAACACACCTGATGTTATAACCAGTCTCTGAGAATTTCAGGTTAATTAATGTTTCAGCAATTAATAATTTAACACAGGCAGTGCAACACAAAAAAAGCAGCAAGCTCTTCACATGTATGCCACTATGCAGAAATAATGTGCCTTTCCTCCAACAGAGCTTGACTCCCCTCGTACCCGAACAGAGAGAAATTCAGTCCATCCCTAACAAACCTGCTTGAAACAACAGGGACATCCACAGGAAACACAGAAAATCCCTCAACCCTTTGCTCGGGCTGTAAAGACCCTCCAAGTGCAAACACGGACAGGACACTAAGAATCACTACTCTTAGTCCAGTTTTAAAGCCAGTGTAGAAGGTGGAACATTTCGCTAACTCCTGAAGCAGCTGAATGTTAAATCCATTGCTTATCTGGGAAGGAGAGTCTAATCCGCTCTCCGGCCGGGAATGCAGCCTGCGCGCAGGGAACGGCGGCGGAGCCGTCGCCGCACCGAGCCGGGCGACAGAATTCCCGCCGGAGCTCGTTCAGCCGCGGAGCTGGGAACGGCACGGAGGCACGGCCACTTCCTCTTGTACATCACCTTTACAGTCGGCTTAAAAGACCACGCGATTTCATGTATGGTCCCTTCCTGAAAAGGTCCCCACAGTGCTAGCTTGGGCATTCTCAAATGGAAGATATTCCTTATTGTGCTTAAAAACCCTCTATGTTGGTGGAGATTCCTGTTACACTGGCACTACCGACCCACCAAGAGAGCAATGGAAGATGGTGAAACCATAAACCTGCCGCTTTTTGCTACTTGGGAGCTTTGAGGGGACCACTTCAGCTTTCACTCAGCAGCTTTTTGTAGCCAGCACCATCCTGCCTTCCAACGATACAGCAGCATCCTTCCCGCAGCTGAAATAAGGGGCATCCTCATTCCCAGCATTAACTGGAAGAAAATGAAGTAGAAAGTTAGCCAAATCCTTCTTTACTGCCACAGTTCTTTCATGTGGTAAGTTTTCCATACAGTTTGCCTTTTTTTTTTTTTTATTTTACAAGGCAAACACTCATAATGTTTAAAAGCAGCCAACTTCAGCTGACTTAAACAACTCTTCAGCTAGGGTATGACTCAAACTATTTTCAAATATTCCAAACTCAAATTATTTCCTGCAAACTGCTTTCTGGATTTGCATTTTCTCCTGCAGTTGAAGACCAGCAGACAGCCAAATTAAATCACGTTTAAGAAGTGACAGGATCTCAAGAGAAGAGAGTGAAACACAGTTTCATTCTTACAGCTGGCAAGATGCCGCTTACCCTTGACTTTCTTTCTGTGTTTTTCTTTTTTGTTTGGTTGGTTTTGTTTTCTGTCTTAAAATAAAGACCTAAACCTTAATATATCCAGTTTAATCAGCAATTCTCAAGTTATTCACAAATTCACTTCCGTAACCAGCCTTAACCATATAGGTTAACAGAGGAGTCATTAAAAAACATAGTGGCTGGGAGTAAATGGCAGGTAAGAGCTGCTGAAAGACCTGTGACCATTCCTGCTCTCGCGAGGAAGACCACCTTCCTGAAGAAGGGACAGATCGAGACTCTTCCATGCTGTTCATCAAAATCTCTGGAAAAGAGCTGCTGCCTGGGTCTGTGGTTGAACAAATGCATAAATTGGAACTAGACAAGCGCCAAAATGCAGAAATAAGTGTCAAGTAAAGTAACTACAGGAAAAAACAAGGTAGATTAGTCAGTCAAATTAAAGGAATGTTCTTACATTTCGAGCTGCCCATTACATCTGCATTTTCATGAGGATCAACATCTCTCAAATTGTGTAATATACAGTTAAGGGATTCTGATTTCCAAGAGAATATTAATCCTCTGTAAGAAGCACCTGGAAGATGAGAAGTACACGGCTAACTGAATCTGGGGTTGCATGCAAACGCTGACTCTCCTGCCAGGGCACGGGCTCTCGTAACAAGCTATAACAAAAGGAGCTTCAGGCTTTGTCTCTGAGTGCAAGAAGCGTGAAGTGACCTCAGCACAAATTGCTGTGCCTTATGGACTATACATGCTCCAGGCCTAAAACATGTTAGCCAATAGAGGTACCCAGTCAGCTACACCAGGAATAGTCAAAACACTTACTCACTGCAAAGAGTTTAAGAGTTTGCTAAATAGCTTCATCCTCCCTCAACACGAGAAACCAAAGCACCAAAAAACAAAAAAGCACCAAAACACCACGGCACCCCCTGAACACTCAGTTAAATCACATTTCCCTAAGAACTAATTCGGAAAGAAAACGGATTTGTCATTAGTCTGTTAGCACAAATACTCATTCTCTGGCAGTTTTTCTTACCATTCATTTCATTTTATATTTCATAATGATTTGATAGCTTGATACACAAACTCCTGCTGGTGCAAGGTGCAACGTACACAGAACAGCTATCCTCACCTCCAGCTTCTCTATCTGGCTTGTATTCTAAGGCATTGCTACAGTTTAGATCAAGATCTTTCAGAAAATCTCCTGCAGTTATATATTGGTGCAAGTCAATTTTAGAGAGAATTGTTGAAAGGTTCATTGGCTGTTTAATTACTGTGATATAATCAGGTACCTACAAATTAAATAGATGGGTTCAGAGGTTTTATTAGACTTACACAATATCTACCCACATTATTTTAAAAAATTCAAATAAATGACTTCTTAAAAACCCTGAATATTTGTGACATTATGAGCAGATAGTGGAATTAACCACTTAGCTGCTTGAAAAAGGAAGGGCTCTTTCAAAGGGCTTTGAAGAGGCACACTGGAAGGGAGAAGAAAGGCAGCAGGAAGCTGGGGAGTGTGAGTGGGACAGCGAAGGGAACAGACATGCAGAGCAGGATTTGCTTCCTTCAGCTTCAAAACATCGCAGTAAATACATTGGATTGAGCCACCCGAGCCAGGCTCTGCTCTGGGCAGCAGGAAATCCGCTGCCGGAATTGCCCTTTGGAAGCAGCTGCTCTAGGCATCTCCCTTAGGAGGAGATACCTGGAGCAGAGCTAATTCGGTCTTTACTGGGAGCTTGAGAGGAGCCTCAAGGCTAGTTTAGGTGAGGACACTTCTATTTGTTTAGACTGTTCACATGTCAAGAGCCTGGAAGGGAAAGACAAGGGATGCCCAGAGGAACAGGGCCCTTGCTGATACACAGCTGTATTAAAATTGCAACTAACTCTGAAGTATAAGTCTGTTAAGATGGGAGCACAGTCAGTAAATTAAATGAGAAAAAGAGGGACTTGGAAGTTTTGGGGGAAGATGAAACCACATGTCATTTATGGCTGATCCTGTACTGGGGAGCCAGAGACAAAATGGCAGGCGGAATCTTGAATTTTTTTTTAAACATCTGCTGTTCTCCTGTTCCCAGAGGAACCACTGACAGCCAACAAACACGTGGCAAGAGGTTTAGGATTTATTCCAACAGCCCCAAAGAAATCTGACTATTTATTTCAGAGTAGTAGCATACCTACATATCAAAGTCTTTCCCCAGGCAGACTCTGGTAGTAGCTGGTCTGACTTTCTAGGAGGAAACAAGGGCTTTCAGTGACTACTCAAAAAAAGGACATTGAAGAGCCTCAGGGAGTCAGCAAAATAAAATACAAAACACTTTTTTGCTCCTCCAAAAAGAAATCTTTTTAGTGCAGTGCTAAAGATAAGCCTTTCGCTAGAGCACACCAACACTGGGCAGTTAAAAATACACCCAGACAGTACAGTATGACAGACCCAGAGCAGTTTACCTCATCTGCATCAACAGGGTTTGTGAAGGCCTTGAAACGTCTGTCAGTAGCAAGTCTGAGAGTAACATCCCTTAAGAAAATGCTAAGTGCACCAAGGGACTCCTCCTCCTGCTCCTCTGCCCCTTGCGTTTCTCCCTGTGGTGGTTCCCGAGATTCAGGCGGCGGCGCCACCGGCAGCACTTCCAGGGCCTGCCGAGCTTAAGGGAACCAGAAAAGTTCATTCCATCGGCAGCACTCAAATAGGAGCACACACAGAGTTACTGATAGGAAACCCACTACCAAAACAAGTATTGTAAGGCTGTTAACATACAGTTAGCAAATTTTTATCTATAGAATAGGCTCACCTGCTTTCTTTCTAGATGCAGGAGGTTTAGCAGCTTGACTTAAAATTAAGTCCTCAAAAAAGTTGCTTCTCTCTTCCTTAGTAGGCAACAGGATATCGAAAACTTCTCCATAATCTTCAATAAACAACTCCTGTATCTATGGCATGAGAAGGAAAGACATTTCAGGTACAAGATCACTACGTCAAAAAGAGGATTTTTTAAATTAAGCTTAATAATGATCTGAATAATAATAATAATAACAATAATAATGTTATCTTCCTGGTGATCAAAGGCTAGATTTCTTTAGGTCAGGATGGCAAATAAAATATCTTCTTTGAGTAAAAGCTCTAGAATTTAAGCTCAGGGAATGGACGAGCACAGGATGCACTGACAGAGTGATGATATCCCCCACCTTTGAGGTTTCCTGCTGAAATGGAAGCGAGTCCCTTGACTCACAAAACAACCGAGACAAACGTTCTCAGCGCTGCTTTGTGTCTAAGCAAAATTACATGATTCAGAAGGGTGCCCTCGTAATAAAAGGATCCATTTCCTTGAGGGAGGACAGTATTACTTAAAGGATTCATAAAATGAAACTGAATAGAAGAATTGGGAGAAGTGTTTACAGAAATAACTCATCTTGGAGATCCACGTACGATACGTTTGCTGTTGCAAGCAACAAAACCGGAGCAAATGCTGGAATCTTCTCTAATAACGTTGTAGTTTTCAATGGAACGCCAGCTGTTTCCCACCATACATCGATCCGTGGAATATAAATTATACTTGGTGCTGTCCTCTGAGCTTCTCGGATAAACTAGTAAAATGAAAGCTTTGGTAAGAGCAATGAACCAGGAGCACAGGCTGCTCATAAATAACTACACATCAAACTGGCCTAATAAAATAGAAGTGCATAAAGGCAACGTACCAATAAACAAACAAACAAACAAACAAAAACCCTCACCATGCAAAACATTAATAATAGAGTAAAATTTCTGATTTGACACAAAAATTGAGAGCTACACAGACTGAGATCCAGATTGCTGCCTGATTGCAAGACTGCTTACATGTAAGTTAACTTCTAAAGAGCCGCACGACTCAATAGAACATCTGTGCTTACGTGTCCATCTCTCATCAAAGCTCAAAATGTTATAATACAATAACGAAGTACAGTAAAAGCAGACCACCTCCATTAACAATTTCACTTACCTCACTTGAGCAGTTTGCAGACAGTCAGTGAATCTCATGAGATTAAAGAGAGAAGAAAAAAAAAAAAAAAAGGATACCTGTGCACATATTTCCTGTGGTGATGAGGCACTAGCAAACAGAACTGGCAGGTCCAGGGTATAAACTGGAAACTTTTCCAGGGTGTGTATGACTGCAGGCGCCAAGTGGGAGCTTTGCCCACGGTCTGGCTCTCCAGAGAGCAAGAGCCTTGGCCTGTGACACGTTGGCTGGTGAGAAGCATTTCTAGAACAAAATGAGAAAATAGCAAGCTTAAAACACATAGTGATGAATAAAGACATCAGTGTTAATTTGCTCTGTCTCTAGTTTCTCTTGAGAGAAGACACAAGCAGCCTAATCTCTTTCCAAAGACACAGCAAGCTGAAGTTCTGAACCTAAAAGGGGACAGGCATTTACCTCTTGAAGTCAAGGAAGTTTTTCCTCTTTTCACAAGTGTTTTCAGGAAAAGTCTCCTCATCTCCAAAGGCTGAAAGTGACTCCTCATCACTCCAGATGAAATCACTTTGTAAAGTAGCGTTCATATCATCTGGAAGACAAGAAGGGTTTGTTAACTTGCCTGGATAGCCTGCATGTCTCACTCTAATACAGCTTCCAAAGCAGCCCCCAAACCCACTTATCTTCTATTTCTCCCTTGGATGGGCTCACACTAAGTGCTGTTTTTGAAGACTTGATCCTACCACAGTCTAAAGAGGTTGCCCAAGGCTCTACAAAGCTCGCCTAAGTCTTATATTTTGCAAAAGTTATATTTCCTCATTGGCCAAATGTCCCTTTTTCCCCCAAGAACAAAGAATTGTGATTATCAGCAACAACTCCTGTACTTGTTAGTCCCCCACACAACCCACGAGGCTGTGTGTCTGGAATCTGTATCCCACGGTAAAAGTATGGGAATTAAATGAATATGATGGCCACCAATGGCCCTTTGTCTCAAGACTCCTAAGCCAGGGTGTGTAGATCAACCCATCTTCTGTATAAAGATCCTCCAAGATCACTCAGGGAGGAGAAGGTAGAAGCAGAGAAGAGAGAGGGGAAGCAATTATGGATCACCTAACATCTCTGCTTGCACTTGTGGCTTTCTGCCTGTTCTACCAATAAAAATGAACCTAGCAAGTCTCCAGGTAGAAAAGCTAGCAGGATGTTGCCAGGAAATCTGATGCATGTGATCTCACACATCGCACAGTGTGATCCACAAATACTTCAATTCATATGAGGTGAAATGATGATAGCTAAAACAACAAGTAGTTTTAACCAGCTGTACATGTTATTGTCCTACCTTGCTGCTGGTCCTTCTTTAGGACAAGTTCTGCGTGGGGAAATTCTCTCTGCAGGACTCGTAAAATTCTCTGAAAAGTCTTATTAAGCAGTGGTTTAAAAATGGGTGATAATGCTTGTCCGGGCAAAGCCGCAGACCTCTGTGAAGCTGGTACAATTCTTTCCATAGCCATGAAAAAATCTTTTGCTGTTATTTTAATTGAAGAGACATCTAGCTGCAGTTTCTCAGGGCTTCTGTATATCTGAGGGTAGCAGTGCCACAAAGCACGGAGGGCGGCTTCAGCACATGCGGACTTGATATCAGCACCACAGTATCCTAATAAAACAGAACATCAAGCGGAGCATTATGTCAGGCTCTGGCAACACAGAAAGGTCAAGGTGCCAAAGTGCAACACGCGAAGACTTTGCATGCAGGTTAAAAACAGTGTAATAGGAAATGTGAAAAGTGTTGCTGCACTACAGAGGTTTTGTTAGCCACCCTGCACACTTTCAAACCAGCCAGACTTTTCTCCTGAACCTTCTAAGCAAAACTTTTCTCCTGAGGAAGTTGCCCCACAAGCCACTCACTGTTCGGAGAGACAGAAAGTAAAGCAATAAGTGGATGGAAGTGTCTCACTCTGATGGCTTTGAGGACACGCAGCTGGCTCCCTGGCTAGTTGTGCAGCGAGGTGCAAGAGCCTGGTTCCCCCCTGCCGTGCACCACGAGCTGAAACTCCCACAGACTCAGTCACATGCAGGAACTCGCTTGATTTTTGAACTTACCAGCAGCTCATCAAGGTACGTGTCACATGGTTTAGGGGTCCAGTTTCGTGTGTGAATCTTGAAAATCTCTTTTCTAGCCTAAAAACAAAGTGCTTGCATTATAGCTTGTCTTGAGTCAAAAGGCAGAGGCAGAACCGCTAGTATTAATAGGTTAAGGCAAGTGATACTCCCTTTTTAAAGCACCACACACCAGGTCTTCTATCATGCCAAGGCCTTTGCTTACATTTTGAACCTGCGTATACTCAAGATTTTATACATTTTAAATAAATTATTTTTACTACTAAAAAAAAAAAAAAAAAACCTCAACAATGCCCAAATGTTTGAAGCACAAAAAAAATATATTGATGCCTCAGTGTAATATCCTCCCCTAGACAGCTGAATTAGAGTTTTGTAAAGGTGTGTTACCTTGGGGGCTGAATTTTGAATTTCTCTTCCGGGTAAAGACTTCCGGATAAAGCAGCGGAAAAATCACCATCTCTTTTAACACAGCAACGTGCTCAGAAAGACCACCCACACCAAATCGAACGTAAAGATCAAGTCAACAGAATAAGTTTACACCTTAAAGAAAGCTGCAGCCTACAGAAGGTTCCATCAGAAACCCTGGAAAAATCCCTCTTACACAACGAGTTAAAATCACTTACGGCACTGTCTATTTGCATGGCACTGGCATCAGCCAGACTTGCTCTCATGCTTGTTCGAGCTTCATGAACCCCCTTTCAGTCGTCTTTCCAAATGTTAATGGGAAGACACTTGATTGGAAATAAAAAGAAAGTCTCCTTCTAACTGAAGGGAAAGCTGGAAGACTTTTATTTTTTAAGCGTTGGAAAGCAAATGTGTGTAATAAAAGACAGGCATTTCAGAAACATCTGCCTGAAAACATATTTGCTAAATACTTAATACAACAAATGATATTAAAAGATATTAAGTAGCAAAAATGCTTTTTCTGTATTTTTAACTTCATGCTAGAGTGGGTTTCGTTCTAAATAAGCTAAAGAAGCAGGCCAAAAAAAAATCCCCACGGCAGCTGGCCATTATTATCATTATTATTATTATTATTATTATTGTAATTATTTATTTTTAATTTTAATTATTTTTGTTCTTCTTTCAGGGGTGTCCCGCAGCCCTCGGTGCGAGTGATGTTGAGGGCAAGAAAGCGTGCGTGTGGGTGCAGGGGAAGAACCACACACCTGGGGGGGAAATCCGGGCTCCTTTTATGTCCCTGTTCTTTCTACATTCCTGTGTCGCAGCTTAAGTGTCGTGTGTTCTTTCCCAGCCAGCTCAGGCCCAAAAATCATCCCCAGCGGCCACTGGGGATTATTATTATTAATAATAATATTATTATTAATTATTATTATTATTAATAATAATATTAACATTAATATTATTTTTATTATTATTTCCTCTTATTATTATTATTTCCTCTTATTATTATTACTTCTTATTGTTATTATTTCTTCTTTTTATTATTATTATTTTACATTTTCTATCCACCCCAAATCCCTCCTCTTCCCGCCCATGTTTCCAGGGTGACAGTAAAGGCCGTTGCGCAACCGGCTCCGCTGTGTCCATGGCGACCGCGGGGGACGGGCAACGGCCTCCTGGTGCCGCTCGGTTCCGCCCCGCCCCGGCATGGAGGGGAGGGGCTCACTGCGCATGCGCGCACGCCCCCCCACCGCGGGAGGACTCCCTCCCTCCCCCGCCCCGCCCCCGGCTCCCGAGAGGGCGCTTGCGCAGTGGGCAGGAGCCGCAGTCCCCGCCCCCGCGCACGCGCAGTGCCATTCTGCCATGAGGCGCCGCCAGCGCAGCCGCGAGCCGAGAAGCGGCCGCGAAAGATGGCCAAAAAACGGCCGAAAAACGGCCAAAAGTACGAGGATAAGGAAAGCTGACGAGGCCCCGCCAGGGGACGAGGGCCCCCGCCACAGCATTTTGGTGGAAAAGAACCATCCCGACCTAGTAAAGTTGTGGTGTGTGGGGGGGGGCCCAGACCCAGGGCCGGGCCGGTGGGAAAAGAAGTACCATGGCTAACGTGGGGGCGAGGGAGTGCGTGTGTCTGCAGAGATGAAAGCCACGGTGTCAGGGCAGGTTTTGATACGATCCCAAGAGCGAGATTAAAACACAAACTGGGTCAAATGTGTAAAAAGCTTGTAAGTTTTATTCTCATATGCTCAATAGGCCAGGGCGAAAAGGAAGGGAAAAGGAAGGAAAAGAGAAGCAAGCGGGAGAGATGCAGCAGGATTCTAGTTGCCACCACCCCCAGTGCAGCTGAGTGTCGCTGGCTGTGCCTGGGTGCGGGCACAGGTGCCTGGGTGCAGGCGCTGTCCCGCAGCCCTCGGTGCAAGGGATGTTGAGGGCAAGAAAGCGTGTGTGTGGGTGCAGGGGATGAACCACACACCTGGGAGGGAAATACCACACAGCGGCGGAGGAGGGGAAATCCGTGCTCCTTTTATGTCTCCGTTCTTGCAGAGTCCGCCCCTTTCTGCATGCTCTGGTGCTCCTCTTCCTCCAGCTCCAGTGCCAGCGCCGCTCCGTAGACGCTGCAGAGCATCAGTTGGGCCTGGTGCTGATGGAGATAGAACACCTGGAGCTGATACCACAGTCCTCCCAGAAGCAGGATCCCAAGGTGAAAGAGTCGTAAATCATATGGAGATAAGAGATCCCGGTCTTCCCGGAGACAGGATGTGGAGGTCAAGGAGTCGTAATTTGTATGGAGATATCCCAGTCCTTGCAGAGATGGGATGTGAAGGCGTCAAGTGTCTAGAGATAAGACACGTGGAGCTGACAGATGGGAGGCCTGGGTCAAGAAGTCCTAAAGGGTAGAGCAACAATGTGGAGCCCACCACGATGCAGGGCTCAAAGCAGAGCCCCGAGCGGAGCCCAGCCTGTGGGCAGGCAGGCGGCAGCCGTGCCAGGGCGCTGCCTGAGGAGCCCTCCTTGGCAGCCAGCAAGGCCGAGGCCGCACGTTGCTCTCTGCCACCGGGCTCATCCGTGCCAGGGGGAGCCCAGCACAGCAGCAGCCTTCCTCACGGCGGCCCCCTGGCCCCTGCCACTGCTGTCACCCCCCGGCAAGTACGGAACATTCCAGAGGGGCAGTAATCGCCACGGGAACACCGATGCTCCCCAGGGTTCCGTGGAGCAGTGGCCCCAGCGCTGGCCACACAGCAGGAAGGCCAGGTGAGCAGCAGGTCTGCGCAGCACCAGGGCCACTCGTGGTGCCCACAGGGTGCGGGGCAGCTGCGGGGCTCGGGGCAGCCTGCACGATGCCTCCCAAGGGAGGCACCAAAGCCGCCATTGTGAGGTCTTCCATTGTGAGCTCTTCCATTTCTTAGGTCACAAGAGTCCCATTGTGAGGTCATCCACTGTGATGTCGTCCATTGTGAGGTCATCCATTGTGATGTCATTAGAGGCCCATTGTGAGGTCGTCCATTGTGAGGTCATCCATTGAGAGGTCTTCCATTGTGAGGTCACCAGAGTCCCATTGTAAGGTCATCCATTGTGATGTCGTCCGTTGTGAGGTCATCCATTGTGATGTCATTAGAGGCCCATTGTGAGTTCGTTCATTGTGAGTTCGTCCATTGTGAGGTCATCCATTGTGAGGTCACGAGAAGCCCGTTGTGAGGGCGTCCATTGTGAGGTCATCCGTTGTGAGGTCACGAGAGGCCCATTGTGATGTCATTCGTTGTGAGGTGACGAGAGGCCCATTGTGAGGTTGTCCATTGTGAGGTCATCCATTGTGATGTCATCCATTGTGAGGTATTCCATTGTGAGGTCATCCCTTGTGAGGTTTCCATTGTGAGGTCACAAGAGTCCCATTGTGAGGTCATCCATTGTGATGTCGTGCATTGTGAGTTCATCCACTGTGAAGTCTTCCATTGTGAGGTCACAAGAGTCCCATTGTGAGGTCATCCATTGTGAGGTCTTCCTTTCTGAGGTCACAAGAGTCCCATTGTGAGGTCATCCATTGTGATGTCGTACATTGTGAGTTCATCTATTGTGTTGTCATTAGAGGCCCATTGTGAGATCATCCATTGTGAGGTCATACATTGTGAGGTCTTCCATTGTGAGGTCACGAGAGTCCCATTGTGAGGTCATCCATTGTGATGTCATTAGAGTCCCATTGTGAGGTCATCCATTGTGATGTCGTCCATTGTGAGGTCATCCATTGTGAGGTCTTCCATTGTGATATCGTCCATTGTGAGGTCATACATTGTGATGTCATCAGAGGCCCATTGTGATGTCGTCCATCGTGAGGTCATTCATTGTGAGGTCTTCCATTGTGAGGTCACAAGAGTCCCATTGTGAGGTCATCCATTGTGATGTCGTCCATTGTGAGGTCATTCATTGTGAGGTCTTCCATTGTGAGGTCACAAGAGTCCCATTCTGAGGTCATCCACTGTGATGTCGTCCATTGTGAGGCCATCCATTGTGATGTCATTAGAGGCCCATTGGGCCGTCGTCCATTGTGAGGTCACAAGAGTTCCATTGTGAGGTCATCCATTGTGATGGCGTCCATTGTGAGGTCATCCATTGTGAGGTCACAAGAGTCCCATTGTGAGGTCATCCATTGTGATGTCATCTATTGTGAGGTCTTCCATTGTGAGGTCACAAGAGTCCCCTTGCGAGGTCATCCATTGTGATGTCGTCCATTGTGAGGTCATCCATTGTGAGGTCTTCCATTGTGAGGTCACAAGTGTCCCATTGTGAGGTCATGCATTCTGATGTCATCCATTGTGAGGTCATCCTTTGTGATTTCATTAGAGGCCCATTGTGAGGTCGTCCATTGTGAGGTCATCCATTGTGATGTCATTAGAGGCCCATGGTGAGGTCATCCATTGTGAGGTCATCCGTTGTGAGGTCTTCCATTGTGAGGTCACAAGAGTCCCGTTGTGAGGTCATCCATTGTGATGTCCTCCATTGTGTGGTCATCCATTTTGATGTGCATTTTAGAGGCCCATTGTGAGGTCATCCATTGTGATGTCGTCCATTGTGAGGTCAGCCATGGTGATGTCATTAGAGGCCCATTGTTAGGTCGTCCATTTTGACTTCATCCGTTGTGAGGTCCTCCATTGTGGGTTCACAAGAGTCCCATTGTGAGGTCGTTCATTGTGAGTTCGTCCATTGTGAGGTCATCCATTGTGAGGTCACGAGAAGCCCATTGTGAGGTCGTCCATTGTGAGGTCATCCATTGTGAGGTCTTCCATTGTGAGGTCTTCCATTGTGAGGTCACAAGAGTCCCATTGTGAGGTCATCCATTGTGATGTCGTCCATTGTGAGGTCATCCATTGTGATGTCATTAGAGGTCCATTGTGAGGTCGTCCATTGTGAGGTCATCCATTGTGAGGTCTTCCATTGTGAGGTCATCCATTGTGATGTCGTCCATTGTGAGGTCATCCATTGTGAGGTCATCCATTTTGATGTCATTAGAGTCCCATTGTGAGGTCGTCCATTGTGAGGTCATCCATTGTGAGGTCACAAGAGTCCCATTATGAGGTCATCCACTGTGATGTCGTCCATTGTGAGGCCATCCATTGTGATGTCATTAGAGGCCCATTGGGCGGTCGTCCATTGTGACTTCACAAGAGTTCCATTGTGAGGTCATCCATTGTGATGGCGTCCATTGTGAGGTCATCCATTGTGAGGGCACGAGAGCCCTATTGTGAGGTCATCCAATGTGAGGTTGTCCATTGCGACATTACGAGAGGCCCATTGTGAGGTCATCCATTGTGATGTCATTAGAGGCCCATTGTGAGGTCACAAGAGTCCCATTGTGAGGTCATCCATTGTGAGGTCGTCTATTGTGAGGTCATCCATTGTGATGTCATTAGAGGCCCATTGTGAGTTCGTTCATTGTGAGTTCGTCCATTGTGAGGTCATCCATTGTGAGGTCACGAGAAGCCCGTTGTGAGGTCGTCCATTGTGAGGTCATCCGTTGTGAGGTCACGAGAGGCCCATTGTGATGTCATTCGTTGTGAGGTGACGAGAGGCCCATTGTGAGGTTGTCCATTGTGAGGTCACAAGAGACCCATTGTGAGGTCATCCATTGTGATGTCGTCCATTGTGCGGTCATCCATTGTGAGGTATTCCATTGTGAGGTCATCCCTTGTGAGCTTTCCATTGTGAGGTTACAAGAGTCCCATTGTGAGGTCATCCATTGTGAGGTCGTCCATTGTGAGTTCATCCACTGTGATGTCATTAGAGGCCCATTGTGAGGTCGTCCATTGTGAGGTCTTCCATTGTGAGGTCACAAGAGTCCCATTGTGAGGTCATCCATTGTGATGTCATCCATTGTGAGGTCATCCATTGTAATGTCATTAGAGGTCCATTGTGAGGTCATCCAATGTGAGGTTGTCCATTGCGACGTTACGAGAGGCCCATTGTGAGGTCATGCATTGTGATGTCGTCCATTGTGAGGTCATCCATTGTGATGTCATTAGAGGCCCATTGTGAGTTCGTTCATTGTGAGTTCGTCCATTGTGAGGTCATCCATTGTGAGGTCACAAGAAGCCCGTTGTGAGGTCGTCCATTGTGAGGTCATCCGTTGTGAGGTCACGAGAGGCCCATTGTGATGTCATTCGTTGTGAGGTGACGAGAGGCCCATTGTGAGGTTGTCCATTGTGAGGTGACAAGAGACCCATTGTGAGGTCATCGATTGTGATGTCGTCCATTGTGCGGTCATCCATTGTGAGGTCATCCATTGTGATGGCGTCCATTGTGAGGTCATCCATTGTGAGGGCACGAGAGCCCTATTGTGAGGTCATCCAATGTGAGGTTGTCCATTGCGACGTTACGAGAGGCCCATTGTGAGGTCATGCATTGTGATGTCGTCCATTGTGAGGTCATCCATTGTGATGTCATTAGAGGCCCATTGTGAGTTCGTTCATTGTGAGTTCGTCCATTGTGAGGTCATCCATTGTGAGGTCACGAGAAGCCCGTTGTGAGGTCGTCCATTGTGAGGTCATCCGTTGTGAGGTCACGAGAGGCCCATTGTGATGTCATTCGTTGTGAGGTGACGAGAGGCCCATTGTGAGGTTGTCCATTGTGAGGTGACAAGAGACCCATTGTGAGGTCATCCATTGTGATGTCGTCCATTGTGCGGTCATCCATTGTGAGGTATTCCATTGTGAGGTCATCCCTTGTGAGCTTTCCATTGTGAGGTTACAAGAGTCCCATTGTGAGGTCATCCATTGTGAGGTCGTCCATTGTGAGTTCATCCACTGTGATGTCATTAGAGGCCCATTGTGAGGTCGTCCATTGTGAGGTCTTCCATTGTGAGGTCACAAGAGTCCCATTGTGAGGTCATCCATTGTGATGTCATCCATTGTGAGGTCATCCATTGTAATGTCATTAGAGGTCCATTGTGAGGTCGTCCATTGTGAGGTCATCCATTGTGAGGTCTTCCATTGTGAGGTCATCCATTGTGAGGTCATCCATTGTGAGGTCTTTCATTGTGAGGTCACAAGAGTCCCATTGTGAGGTCATCCATTGTGATGTCGTCTACTGTGAGGTCATCTATTGTGATGTCATCAGAGGCCCATTGTGATGTTGCCCATTGTGAGGTCATCCATTGTGATGTCATTAGAGGCCCATGGTGAGGTCGTCCATTGTGAGGTCATCCGTTGTGAGGTCTTCCATTGTGAGGTCACAAGAGTCCCGTTGTGAGGTCATCCATTGTGATGTCGTCCATTGTGTGGTCATCCATTTTGATGTGCATTTTAGAGGCCCATTGTGAGGTCATCCATTGTGATGTCGTCCATTGTGAGGTCAGCCATGGTGATGTCATTAGAGGCCCATTGTTAGGTCGTCCATTTTGACTTCATCCGTTGTGAGGTCCTCCATTGTGGGTTCACAAGAGTCCCATTGTGAGGTCGTTCATTGTGAGTTCGTCCATTGTGAGGTCATCCATTGTGAGGTCACGAGAAGCCCATTGTGAGGTCGTCCATTGTGAGGTCATTCGTTGTGAGGTCACGAGGGGCCCATTATGAGGTCATACGTTGGGAGGTCACGAGAGTGCCATTGTGAGGTCATCCATTGTGAGGTCTTCCATTGTGAGGTCTTCCATTGTGAGGTCACAAGAGTCCCATTGTGAGGTCATCCATTGTGATGTCGTCCATTGTGAGGTCATCCATTGTGAGCTCATCCTTTGTGATGTCATTAGAGTCCAATTGTGAGGTCGTCCATTGTGAGGTCATCCATTGTGAGCTCATCCTTTGTGATGTCATTAGAGTCCAATTGTGAGGTCATCCATTGTGAGGTCACAAGAGTCCCATTGTGAGGTCATGCATTGTGATGTCGTCCATTGTGATGTCATTAGAGGCCCATTGTGAGGTCATCCATTGTGATGTCCTCCATTGTGAGATTATCCATTCTGAGGGTACGAGAGCCCTATTGTGAGGTCCTCCAATGTGAGGTTGTCCTTTGTGAGGTCACGAGAGGTCCATTGTGAGGTCATCCTTTATGAGGTCACGAGAGGCCCATTGTGAGTTCGTCCATTCTGAGGTCATCCATTGCGAGGTCATCCATTCTGAGGTCACAAGAGTCCCATTGTGAGGACATGCATTTTGAGGTCGTGAGAGGCCCATTTTGAGGTCGTCCATTGTGAGGTCCCAAGAGGGCCATTCTAAGGTCATCCAATGTAAGGTCCTTAGAGGTCATCCATTGTGGGGTCGTCCATTGTGAGGTCATCCATTGTGATGTCATTACAGGCCCATTGTGAGGTCACAAGTGTCCCATTGTGAGGTCATGCATTGTGATGTCGTCCATTGTGAGTTCATCCATTGTGATGTCATTAGAGGCCCATTGTGAGGTCGTCCATTGTAAGGTCATCCATTGTGAGGTCTTCCATTGTGAGGTCACAAGAGTCCTATTGCGAGGTCATCCATTGTGATGTTGTCCATTGTGAGGTCATCCATTGTGATGTCATTAGAGGCCCATTGTGAGGTCGTCCATTGTGAGGTCTTCCATTGTGAGGTCACAAGAGTCCCATTGTGAGGTCTTCCATTGTGATGTTGACCATTGTGAGGTCATGCATTGTGAGGTCTACCATTGTGAGGTCACAAGAGTCCCATTGCGAGGTCATCCATTGTGATGTCATCCATTGTGAGGTCGTCTATTGTGAGGTCATCCATTGTGAGGTCACAAGAGTCCCATTGTGAGGTCATCCATTCTAATGTCATCCATTGTGAGGTCGTCTATTGTGAGGTCATCCATTGTGAGGTCACAAGAGTCCCATTGTGAGGTCTTCCATTGTGATGTTGACCATTGTGAGGTCATTTATTGTGATGTGATTAGAGGCCCATTGTGATGTCGTCCATTGTGAGGTCATGCATTGTGAGGTCTTACATTGTGAGGTCACAAGAGTCCCATTGTGAGGTCATCCATTGTGAGGTCATCCATTGTGACGTCGTCCATTGTGAGGTCATCCATTGTGATGTCATTAGAGGTCCATTGTGATGTCGTCCATTGTTAGGTCATCCATTGTGAGGTCATCCATTGTGAGGGTACGAGAGCCCTATTGTGAGGTTGCCCAATGTGAGGTTGTCCATTGTGAGGTCACGAGAGGCCCATTGTGAGGTCATCCATTGTGATGTCGTCCATTGTGAGGTCATGCATTGTGAGGTCTTCCATTGTGAGGTCACAAGAGTCCCATTGTGAGGTCATCCATTGTGAGGTCATCCATTGTGACGTCGTCCATTGTG
The DNA here is from genome assembly GCF_059628265.1 of Tinamus guttatus. NCBI lineage: Eukaryota > Metazoa > Chordata > Aves > Tinamiformes > Tinamidae > Tinamus > Tinamus guttatus. The sequence goes on from NW_028288621.1 coordinate 501,414, forward strand.
AGGTCATCCATTGTGAGCTTTCCATTGTGAGGTTACAAGAGTCCCATTGTGAGGTCATCCATTGTGAGGTCGTCCATTGTGAGTTCATCCACTGTGATGTCATTAGAGGCCCATTGTGAGGTCGTCCATTGTGAGGTCTTCCATTGTGAGGTCACAAGAGTCCCATTGTGAGGTCATCCATTGTGATGTCATCCATTGTGAGGTCATCCATTGTAATGTCATTAGAGGTCCATTGTGAGGTCGTCCATTGTGAGGTCATCCATTGTGAGGTCTTCCATTGTGAGGTCATCCATTGTGAGGTCATCCATTGTGAGGTCTTTCATTGTGAGGTCTTCCATTGTGAGGTCATCCATTGTGATGTCGTCCATTGTGAGGTCATCCATTGTGAGGTCATCCATTTTGATGTCATTAGAGTCCCATTGTGAGGTCGTCCATTGTGAGGTCATCCATTGTGAGGTCACAAGAGTCCCATTCTGAGGTCATCCACGGTGATGTCGTCCATTGTGAGGCCATCCATTGTGATGTCATTAGAGGCCCATTGGGCGGTCGTCCATTGTGACTTCACAAGAGTTCCATTGTGAGGTCATCCATTGTGATGGCGTCCATTGTGAGGTCATCCATTGTGAGGGCACGAGAGCCCTATTGTGAGGTCATCCAATGTGAGGTTGTCCATTGCGACATTACGAGAGGCCCATTGTGAGGTCATGCATTGTGATGTCGTCCATTGTGAGGTCATCCATTGTGATGTCATTAGAGGCCCATTGTGAGTTCGTTCATTGTGAGTTCGTCCATTGTGAGGTCATCCATTGTGAGGTCACGAGAAGCCCGTTGTGAGGTCGTCCATTGTGAGGTCATCCGTTGTGAGGTCACGAGAGGCCCATTGTGATGTCATTCGTTGTGAGGTGACGAGAGGCCCATTGTGAGGTTGTCCATTGTGAGGTGACAAGAGACCCATTGTGAGGTCATCCATTGTGATGTCGTCCATTGTGCGGTCATCCATTGTGAGGTATTCCATTGTGAGGTCATCCCTTGTGAGCTTTCCATTGTGAGGTTACAAGAGTCCCATTGTGAGGTCATCCATTGTGAGGTCGTCCATTGTGAGTTCATCCACTGTGATGTCATTAGAGGCCCATTGTGAGGTCGTCCATTGTGAGGTCTTCCATTGTGAGGTCACAAGAGTCCCATTGTGAGGTCATCCATTGTGATGTCATCCATTGTGAGGTCATCCATTGTAATGTCATTAGAGGTCCATTGTGAGGTCGTCCATTGTGAGGTCATCCATTGTGAGGTCTTCCATTGTGAGGTCATCCATTGTGAGGTCATCCATTGTGAGGTCTTTCATTGTGAGGTCACAAGAGTCCCATTGTGAGGTCATCCATTGTGATGTCGTCTACTGTGAGGTCATCTATTGTGATGTCATCAGAGGCCCATTGTGATGTTGCCCATTGTGAGGTCATCCATTGTGATGTCATTAGAGGTCCATTGTGAGGTCGTCCATTGTGAGGTCATCCATTGTGAGGTCTTCCATTGTGAGGTCATCCATTGTGATGTCGTCCATTGTGAGGTCATCCATTGTGAGGTCATCCATTTTGATGTCATTAGAGTCCCATTGTGAGGTCGTCCATTGTGAGGTCATCCATTGTGAGGTCACAAGAGTCCCATTCTGAGGTCATCCACTGTGATGTCGTCCATTGTGAGGCCATCCATTGTGATGTCATTAGAGGCCCATTGGGCGGTCGTCCATTGTGACTTCACAAGAGTTCCATTGTGAGGTCATCCATTGTGATGGCGTCCATTGTGAGGTCATCCATTGTGAGGGCACGAGAGCCCTATTGTGAGGTCATCCAATGTGAGGTTGTCCATTGCGACGTTACGAGAGGCCCATTGTGAGGTCATGCATTGTGATGTCGTCCATTGTGAGGTCATCCATTGTGATGTCATTAGAGGCCCATTGTGAGTTCGTTCATTGTTAGTTCGTCCATTGTGAGGTCATCCATTGTGAGGTCACGAGAAGCCCGTTGTGAGGTCGTCCATTGTGAGGTCATCCGTTGTGAGGTCACGAGAGGCCCATTGTGATGTCATTTGTTGTGAGGTGACGAGAGGCCCATTGTGAGGTTGTCCATTGTGAGGTGACAAGAGACCCATTGTGAGGTCATCCATTGTGATGTCGTCCATTGTGCGGTCATCCATTGTGAGGTATTCCATTGTGAGGTCATCCCTTGTGAGCTTTCCATTGTGAGGTTACAAGAGTCCGATTGTGAGGTCATCCATTGTGAGGTCGTCCATTGTGAGTTCATCCACTGTGATGTCATTAGAGGCCCATTGTGAGGTCGTCCATTGTGAGGTCTTCCATTGTGAGGTCACAAGAGTCCCATTGTGAGGTCATCCATTGTGATGTCATCCATTGTGAGGTCATCCATTGTAATGTCATTAGAGGTCCATTGTGAGGTTGTCCATTGTGAGGTCATCCATTGTGAGGTCTTCCATTGTGAGGTCATCCATTGTGAGGTCATCCATTGTGAGGTCTTTCATTGTGAGGTCACAAGAGTCCCATTGTGAGGTCATCCATTGTGATGTCGTCTACTGTGAGGTCATCTATTGTGATGTCATCAGAGGCCCATTGTGATGTTGCCCATTGTGAGGTCATCCATTGTGATGTCATTAGAGGCCCATGGTGAGGTCATCCATTGTGAGGTCATCCGTTGTGAGGTCTTCCATTGTGAGGTCACAAGAGTCCCGTTGTGAGGTCATCCATTGTGATGTCCTCCATTGTGTGGTCATCCATTTTGATGTGCATTTTAGAGGCCCATTGTGAGGTCATCCATTGTGATGTCGTCCATTGTGAGGTCAGCCATGGTGATGTCATTAGAGGCCCATTGTTAGGTCGTCCATTTTGACTTCATCCGTTGTGAGGTCCTCCATTGTGGGTTCACAAGAGTCCCATTGTGAGGTCGTTCATTGTGAGTTCGTCCATTGTGAGGTCATCCATTGTGAGGTCACGAGAAGCCCATTGTGAGGTCGTCCATTGTGAGGTCATTCGTTGTGAGGTCACGAGGGGCCCATTATGAGGTCATACGTTGGGAGGTCACGAGAGTGCCATTGTGAGGTCATCCATTGTGAGGTCTTCCATTGTGAGGTCTTCCATTGTGAGGTCACAAGAGTCCCATTGTGAGGTCATCCATTGTGATGTCGTCCATTGTGAGGTCATCCATTGTGAGCTCATCCTTTGTGATGTCATTAGAGTCCAATTGTGAGGTCGTCCATTGTGAGGTCATCCATTGTGAGCTCATCCTTTGTGATGTCATTAGAGTCCAATTGTGAGGTCATCCATTGTGAGGTCACAAGAGTCCCATTGTGAGGTCATGCATTGTGATGTCGTCCATTGTGATGTCATTAGAGGCCCATTGTGAGGTCATCCATTGTGATGTCCTCCATTGTGAGATTATCCATTCTGAGGGTACGAGAGCCCTATTGTGAGGTCATCCAATGTGAGGTTGTCCTTTGTGAGGTCACGAGAGGTCCATTGTGAGGTCATCCTTTATGAGGTCACGAGAGGCCCATTGTGAGTTCGTCCATTCTGAGGTCATCCATTGCAAGGTCATCCATTCTGAGGTCACAAGAGTCCCATTGTGAGGACATGCATTTTGAGGTCGTGGGAGGCCCATTGTGAGGTCGTCCATTGTGAGGTCCCAAGAGGGCCATTCTAAGGTCATCCAATGTGAGGTCCTTAGAGGTCATCCATTGTGGGGTCGTCCATTGTGAGGTCATCCATTGTGATGTCATTACAGGCCCATTGTGAGGTCACAAGTGTCCCATTGTGAGGTCATGCATTGTGATGTCGTCCATTGTGGGGTCATCCATTGTGATGTCATTAGAGGCCCATTGTGAGGTCGTCCATTGTAAGGTCATCCATTGTGAGGTCTTCCATTGTGAGGTCACAAGAGTCCTATTGCGAGGTCATCCATTGTGATGTTGTCCATTGTGAGGTCATCCATTGTGATGTCATTAGAGGCCCATTGTGAGGTCGTCCATTGTGAGGTCTTCCATTGTGAGGTCACAAGAGTCCCATTGTGAGGTCTTCCATTGTGATGTTGACCATTGTGAGGTCATGCATTGTGAGGTCTACCATTGTGAGGTCACAAGAGTCCCATTGCGAGGTCATCCATTGTGATGTCATCCATTGTGAGGTCGTCTATTGTGAGGTCATCCATTGTGAGGTCACAAGAGTCCCATTGTGAGGTCATCCATTCTAATGTCATCCATTGTGAGGTCGTCTATTGTGAGGTCATCCATTGTGAGGTCACAAGAGTCCCATTGTGAGGTCTTCCATTGTGATGTTGACCATTGTGAGGTCATTTATTGTGATGTGATTAGAGGCCCATTGTGATGTCGTCCATTGTGAGGTCATGCATTGTGAGGTCTTCCATTGTGAGGTCACAAGAGTCCCATTGTGAGGTCATCCATTGTGAGGTCATCCATTGTGACGTCGTCCATTGTGAGGTCATCCATTGTGATGTCATTAGAGGTCCATTGTGATGTCGTCCATTGTTAGGTCATCCATTGTGAGGTCATCCATTGTGAGGGTACGAGAGCCCTATTGTGAGGTTGCCCAATGTGAGGTTGTCCATTGTGAGGTCACGAGAGGCCCATTGTGAGGTCATCCATTGTGATGTCGTCCATTGTGAGGTCATGCATTGTGAGGTCTTCCATTGTGAGGTCACAAGAGTCCCATTGTGAGGTCATCCATTGTGAGGCCATCCATTGTGACGTCGTCCATTGTGAGGTCATCCATTGTGATGTCATTAGAGGTCCATTGTGATGTCGTCCATTGTTAGGTCATCCATTGTGAGGTCATCCATTGTGAGGGCACGAGAGCCCTATTGTGAGGTTGTCCAATGTGAGGTTGTCCATTGTGAGGTCACGAGAGGCCCATTGTGAGGTCATCCATTGTGATGTCGTCCATTGTGAGGTCATCCATTGTGATGTCATTAGAGGCCCATTGTGAGATCGTCCATTGTGATGTCATCCATTGTGAGGTCTTCCATTGTTAATTTACAAGAGTCCCATTGTGAGGTCATCCATTGTGATGTCGTCCATTGTGAGGTCATTTATTGTGATGTCACAAGAGTCCCATTGTGAGGTCGGCATTGTGAGGTCATCCATTGTGAGGTCTTCCATTGTGAGGTCACAAGAGTCCCATTGTGAGGTCATGCATTGTGATGTCGTCCATTGTGAGGTCATCCATTGTGATGTCATTAGAGGTCCATTGTGAGGTCGTCCATTGTAAGGTCATCCATTGTGGGGTCGTCCATTGTGAGGTCATCCATTCTGATGTCATTACAGGCCCATTGTGAGGTCACAAGTGTCCCATTGTGAGGTCATGCATTGTGATGTCGTCCATTGTGATGTCATCCATTGTGATGTCATTAGAGGCCCATTGTGAGGTCGTCCGTTGTAAGGTCATCCATTGTGAGGTCTTCCATTGTGAGGTCACAAGAGTCCCATTGCGAGGTCATCCATTGTGATGTTGTCCATTGTGAGGTCATCCATTGTGATGTCATTAGAGGCCCATTGTGAGGTCATCCATTGTGAGGTCTTCCATTGTGAGGTCACAAGAGTCCCATTGTGAGGTCTTCCATTGTGATGTTGACCATTGTGAGGTTATCTATTGTGATGTGATTAGAGGCCCATTGTGATGTCGTCCATTGTGAGGTCATGCATTGTGAGGTCTACCATTGTGAGGTCACAAGAGTCCCATTGCGAGGTCATCCATTGTGATGTCATCCATTGTGAGGTCGTCTATTGTGAGGTCATCCATTGTGAGGTCACAAGAGTCCCATTGTGAGGTCATCCATTGTAATGTCATCCATTGTGAGGTCGCGAGAGCCCTATTGTGAGGTCGTCCAATGTGAGGTTGTCCATTGTGAGGTCACGAGAGGCCCATTGTGAGGTCATCCATTGTAATGTCGTCCATTGTGAGGTCATCCATTGTGATGTCATTAGAGGCCCATTGTGAGGTCGTCCATTGTGAGGTCATTCGTTGTGAGGTCACGAGGGGCCCATTATGAGGTCATACGTTGGGAGGTCACGAGAGTGCCATTGTGAGGTCATCCATTGTGAGGTCTTCCATTGTGAGGTCTTCCATTGTGAGGTCACAAGAGTCCCATTGTGAGGTCATCCATTGTGATGTCGTCCATTGTGAGGTCATCCATTGTGAGCTCATCCTTTGTGATGTCATTAGAGTCCAATTGTGAGGTCGTCCATTGTGAGGTCATCCATTGTGAGCTCATCATTTGTGATGTCATTAGAGTCCAATTGTGAGGTCGTCCATTGTGAGGTCATCCATTGTGAGGTCACAAGAGTCCCATTGTGAGGTCATGCATTGTGATGTCGTCCATTGTGATGTCATTAGAGGCCCATTGTGAGGTCATCCATTGTGATGTCCTCCGTTGTGAGATTATCCATTCTGAGGGTACGAGAGCCCTATTGTGAGGTCATCCAATGTGAGGTTGTCCATTGTGAGGTCACGAGAGGTCCATTGTTAGGTCATCCTTTATGAGGTCACGAGAGGCCCATTGTGAGTTCGTCCATTCTGAGGTCATCCATTGCGAGGTCATCCATTCTGAGGTCACAAGAGTCCCATTGTGAGGACATGCATTTTGAGGTCGTGAGAGGCCCATTGTGAGGTCGTCCATTGTGAGGTCCCAAGAGGGCCATTCTAAGGTCATCCAATGTGAGGTCCTTAGAGGTCATCCATTGTGGGGTCGTCCATTGTGAGGTCATCCATTGTGATGTCATTACAGGCCCATTGTGAGGTCACAAGTGTCCCATTGTGAGGTCATGCATTGTGATGTCGTCCATTGTGAGGTCATCCATTGTGATGTCATTAGAGGCCCATTGTGAGGTCGTCCATTGTAAGGTCATCCATTGTGAGGTCTTCCATTGTGAGGTCACAAGAGTCCTATTGCGAGGTCATCCATTGTGATGTTGTCCATTGTGAGGTCATCCATTGTGATGTCATTAGAGGCCCATTGTGAGGTCGTCCATTGTGAGGTCTTCCATTGTGAGGTCACAAGAGTCCCATTGTGAGGTCTTCCATTGTGATGTTGACCATTGTGAGGTCATGCATTGTGAGGTCTACCATTGTGAGGTCACAAGAGTCCCATTGCGAGGTCATCCATTGTGATGTCATCCATTGTGAGGTCGTCTATTGTGAGGTCATCCATTGTGAGGTCACAAGAGTCCCATTGTGAGGTCATCCATTCTAATGTCATCCATTGTGAGGTCGTCTATTGTGAGGTCATCCATTGTGAGGTCACAAGAGTCCCATTGTGAGGTCTTCCATTGTGATGTTGACCATTGTGAGGTCATTTATTGTGATGTGATTAGAGGCCCATTGTGATGTCGTCCATTGTGAGGTCATGCATTGTGAGGTCTTCCATTGTGAGGTCACAAGAGTCCCATTGTGAGGTCATCCATTGTGAGGTCATCCATTGTGACGTCGTCCATTGTGAGGTCATCCATTGTGATGTCATTAGAGGTCCATTGTGATGTCGTCCATTGTTAGGTCATCCATTGTGAGGTCATCCGTTGTGAGGGCACGAGAGCCCTATTGTGAGGTTGTCCAATGTGAGGTTGTCCATTGTGAGGTCACGAGAGGCCCATTGTGAGGTCATCCATTGTGATGTCGTCCATTGTGAGGTCATCCATTGTGATGTCATTAGAGGCCCATTGTGAGATCGTCCATTGTAATGTCATCCATTGTGAGGTCTTCCATTGTTAGGTTACAAGAGTCCCATTGTGAGGTCATCCATTGTGATGTCGTCCATTGTGAGGTCATTTATTGTGATGTCACAAGAGTCCCATTGTGAGGTCGGCATTGTGAGGTCATCCATTGTGAGGTCTTCCATTGTGAGGTCACAAGAGTCCCATTGTGAGGTCATGCATTGTGAGGTCGTCCATTGTAAGGTCATCCATTGTGGGGTCGTCCATTGTGAGGTCATCCATTCTGATGTCATTACAGGCCCATTGTGAGGTCACAAGTGTCCCATTGTGAGGTCATGCATTGTGATGTCGTCCATTGTGAGGTCATCCATTGTGATGTCATTAGAGGCCCATTGTGAGGTCGTCCATTGTAAGGTCATCCATTGTGAGGTCTTCCATTGTGAGGTCACAAGAGTCCCATTGCGAGGTCATCCATTGTGATGTTGTCCATTGTGAGGTCATCCATTGTGATGTCATTAGGGGCCATTGTGAGGTCGTCCATTGTGAGGTCTTCCATTGTGAGGTCACAAGAGTCCCATTGTGAGGTCTTCCATTGTGATGTTGACCATTGTGAGGTTATCTATTGTGATGTGATTAGAGGCCCATTGTGATGTCGTCCATTGTGAGGTCATGCATTGTGAGGTCTACCATTGTGAGGTCACAAGAGTCCCATTGCGAGGTCATCCATTGTGATGTCATCCATTGTGAGGTCGTCTATTGTGAGGTCATCCATTGTGAGGTCACAAGAGTCCCATTGTGAGGTCATCCATTGTAATGTCATCCATTGTGAGGTCGCGAGATCCCTATTGTGAGGTCGTCCAATGTGAGGTTGTCCATTGTGAGGTCATCCATTGTGATGTCATTAGAGGCCCATTGTGATGTCGTCCATTGTGAGGTCATCCATTGTGATGTCGTCCATTGTGAGGTCATCCATTGTGATGTCATTAGAGGCCCATTGTGAGATCGTCCATTGTGATGTCATCCATTGTGAGGTCTTCCATTGTTAGGTTACAAGAGTCCCATTGTGAGGTCATCCATTGTGATGTCGTCCATTGTGAGGTCATCCATTGTGAGGTCACAAGAGTCCCATTGTGATGTCTTCCATTGTGATGTTGACCATTGTGAGGTCATTTATGGTGATGTGATTAGAGGCCCATTGTGATGTCGTCCATTGTGAGGTCATGCATTGTGAGGTCTTCCATTGTGAGGTCACAAGAGTCCCATTGTGAGGTCATCCATTGTGAGGTCATCCATTGTGATGTCGTCCATTGTGAGGTCATCCATTGTGATGTCATTAGAGGTCCATTGTGATGTCGTCCATTGTTAGGTCATCCATTGTGAGGTCATTAGAGGCCCATTGTGAGGTCGTCCATTGTGATGTCATTAGAGGTCCATTGTGATGTCGTCAACTGTTATGTCATGCATTGTGAGGTCATGAAAGGCCTATTTTGAGGTCATCCATTGTGAGGTCATCCATTGTGTGGTCTTCCATTGTGAGGTCACGAGAGGCCCATTGTGAGGTGGTCTATTGTGAGGTCATCCATTGTGAGGTCCATTGTGAGGTCACGAGAGTCCCATTGTGAGGTCGTCCATTGTGTGGTGGTCCATTGTGAGGTCGTCTATTGTGATGTTTTTCATTGTGTGGTCATTAGAGGCCTCACATTAGAGGCAGCAATCTGGATCTCTGTGTGTGTAGCTCTATCAATTTTTGAGTGAAATCAGAAATTTTGCTTTACTATTAATAAGCTTTGCATGGTGAGGCCTTGTGTTTTTTTTTTTTTTTTTGGACTTTTTTTTTAATGCACTTCTATTCTATTAGGCCAGTTTGATGTGTAGTTATTTATGAGCAGCCTGTGCTGCTGGTTCATTGCTCTTACCAAAGCTTTCATTTTACTAGTTTATACGAGAAGCTCAGAGCACAGCACCAAGTATAATTTATATTCCACAGATCAATGTGTGATGGGAAACGGCGGGCGTTACGTTGAAAACTACCTTTACAACATTATTAGAAAACATTCCAGCATTTGCTCTGGATTTGTTGCTTGCAAAAGCAAACGTATCGTACATGGATCTCCAAGATGTATTTCTATCAACACTTTTCCCAATTCTTCTATTCAGTTTCATTTTATGAATCCTTTAAGTATACGAATACTGTCCTCCCTCAAGCAAATGGATCCTTTTATTACGAGGGCACCCTTCTGAATCATGTAATTTTGCTTAGACACAAAGCAGCGCTGAGAACGTTTGTCTCGGTTGTTTTGTGAGTCAAGGGACTCGCTTCCATTTCAGCAGGAAACCTAAAAGGTGGGGGATGTCATCACTCTGTCAGTGCATCCTGTGCTCGTCCATTCCCTGAGCTTAAATTCTAGAGCTTTTCCTCAAAGAAGATATTTTATTTGCCATCCTGACCTAAAGAAATCTAGCCTTTGATCACCAGGAAGATAACATTATTATTGTTATTATTATTATTATTATTCAGATCATTATTAAGCTTAATTTAAAAAATCCTCTTTTTGGAGTATTGATCTTGTGCCTGAAATGTCTTTCCTTCTCATGCCATAGATACAGGAGTTGTTTATTGAAGATTATGGAGAAGTTTTCAATATCCCGTTGCCTGCTAAGGAAGAGAGAAGCAACTTTTTTGAGGACTTAATTTTAAGTCAAGCTGCTAAACCTCCTGCATCTAGAAAGAAAGCAGGTAAGCCTATTCTATAGATAAAAATTTGCTAACTGTATGTTAACAGCCTTAGAGTATTTGTTTTGGTAGTGGGTTTCCTATCAGTAACTCTGTGTGTGCTCCTATTTGAGTGCTGCCGATGGAATAAACTTTTCTGGTTCCCTTAAGCTCGGCAGGCCCTGGAAGTGCTGCTGGTGGCGCCGCTGCCTGAATCTCGGGAACCACCACAGGGAGAAACGCAAGGGGCAGAGGAGCAGGAGGAGGAGGCCCTTGGTGCACTTAGCATTTTCTTAAGGGATGTTACTCTCAGACTTGCTACTGACAGACGTTTCAAGGCCTTCACAAACCCTGTTGATGCAGATGAGGTAAACTGCTCTGGGTCTGTCATACTGTACTGTCTGGGTGTATTTTTAACTGCCCAGTGTTGGTGTGCTCTAGCGAAAGGCTTATCTTTAGCACTGCACTAAAAGGATTTATTTTTGGAGGAGCAAAAAGTGTTTTGTATTTTATTTTGCTGACTCCCTGAGGCTCTTCAATGTCCTTTTTTTGAGTAGTCACTGAAAGCCCTGCTTTCCTCCTAGAAAGTCAGACCAGCTACTACCAGAGTTTGCCTGGGGAAAGACTTTGATATGTAGGTATGCTACAACTCTGAAATAAACAGTCAGATTTCTTTGGAGCTGTTGGAATAAAGCCTAAACCTCTTGCCACGTGTTTGTTGGCTGTCAGTGGTTCTTCTGGGAACAGGAGAACAGCAGATGTTTGAAAAAAAATTCAAGATTCCACCTGCCATTTTGTCTCTGGCTCCTCAGTACAGGATCAGCCATAAATGACATGTGGTTTCATCTTTCCCCCAAAACTTCCAAGTCCCTCTTTTTCTCATTTAATTTACTGACTGTGCACCCATCTTAACAGACTTATACTTCAGAGTTAGTTACAATTTTAATACAGCTGTGTATCAGCAAGGGCCCTGTTCCTCTGGGCATCCCTCATCTTTCCCTTCCAGGCTCTTGACATGTGAACAGTCTAAACAAACAGAGGTGTCCTCACCTAAACTAGCCTTGAGGCTCCTCTCAAGCTCCCAGTAAAGACCGAATTAGCTCTGCTCCAGGTATCTCCTCCTAAGGGAGACGCCTAGAGCAGCTGCTTCCAAAGGGCAATTCCGGCAGCGGATTTCCTGCTGCCCAGAGCAGAGCCTGGCTCGGGTGGCTCAATCCAATGTATTTACTGCGATGTTCTGAAGCTGAAGGAAGCAAATCCTGCTCTGCATGTCTGTTTCCTTCACTGTCCCACTCACACTCCCCAGCTTCCTGCTCCTTTTCTTCTCCCTTCCAGTGTGTCTCTTCAAAGCCCTTTGAAAGAGCCCTTTCTTTTTCAAGCAGCTAAGTGGTTAATTCCACTATCTGCTCAAAATGTCACAAATATTCAGTGTTTTTAAGAAGTCATTTATTTGAATTTATTAAAATAATGTGGGTAGATATTGTGTAAGTCTAATAAAACCTCTGAACCCATCTATTTAATTTGTAGGTGCCTGATTATATCACAGTTATTAAACAGCCAATGGACCTTTCAACAATTCTCTCTAAAATTGACTTGCACCAATATATAACTGCAGGAGATTTTCTGAAAGATCTTGATCTAAACTGTAGCAATGCCTTAGAATACAAGCCAGATAGAGAAGCTGGAGGTGAGGATAGCTGTTCTGTGTACGTTGCACCTTGCGCCAGCAGGAGTTTGTGTATCAAGCTGTCAAATCATTACGAAATATAAAATGAAATGAATGGTAAGAAAAACTGCCAGAGAATGAGCATTTGTGCTAACAGACTAATGACAAATCCGTTTTCTTTCCCAATTAGTTCTCCTTAGGGAAATGTGATTTAACTGAGTGTTCAGGAGGTGCCATGGTGTTTTGGTGCTTTTTTGTTTTTTGGTGCTTTGGTTTCTCATGTTGACGGAGGATGAAGCTATTTAGCAAACTCTTAAACTCTTTGCAGTGAGTAAGTGTTTTGACTATTACTGATGTAGCTGATTGGGTACCTCTATTGGCTAACATGTTTTAGGCCTGGAGCATGTGTAGTCCATAAGGCACAGCAGTTTGTGCTGAGGTCACTTCTTGCTTCTTGCACTCAGAGACAAAGCCTGAAGCTCCTTTTGTTATAGCTTGTTACGAGAGCCCGTGCCCTGGCAGGAGAGTCAGCGTTTGCATGCAACCCCAGATTCAGTTAGCCGTGTACTTCTCATCTTCCAGGTGCTTCTTACAGAGGATTAATATTCTCTCGGAAGTCAGAATCCCTTAACTGTATATTACACAATTTGAGAGATGTTGATCCTCATGAAAATGCAGATGTATTGGGCAGCTCGAAATGTAAGAACATTCCTTTAATTTGACTGACTAGTCTACCTTGTTTTTTCCTGTAGTTACTTTACTTGACACTTATTTCTGCATTTTGGGGCTTGTCTAGTTCCAATTTATGCATTTGTTCAACCACAGACCCAGGCAGCAGCTCTTTTCCAGAGGTTTTGATGAACAGCATGGAAGAGTCTCGGTCTGTCCCTTCTTCAGGAAGGTGGTCTTCCTCGCGAGAGCAGGAATGGTCACAGGTCTTTCAGCAGCTCTTACCTGCCATATACTCCAGCCACTATGTTTTTTAATGACTCCTCTGTTAACCTATATGGTTAAGGGTGGTTACGGAAGTGAATTTGTGAATAACTTGAGAATTGCTGATTAAACTGGATATATTAAGGTTTAGGTCTTTATTTTAAAACAGAAAACAAAAGCAACCAAACAAAAAAGAAAAACACAGAAAGAAAGTCAAGGGTAAGCGGCATCCTGCCAGCTGTAAGAATGAAACTGTGTTTCACTCTCTTCTCTTGAGATCCTGTCACTTCTTAAACGTGATTTAATTTGGCTGTCTGCAGGTCTTCAACTGCAAGAGAAAATGCAAATCCAGAAAGCAGTTTGCAGGAAATAATTTGAGTTTGGAATATTTGAAAATAGTTTGAGTCCTACCCTAGCTGAAGAGTTGTTTAAGTCAGCTGAAGTTGGCTGCTTTTAAACATTATGAGTGTTTGCCTTGTAAAATAAAAAAAAAAAAAAAGGCAAACTGTATGGAAAACTTACCACATGAAAGAACTGTGGCAGTAAAGAAGGATTTGGCTAACTTTCTACTTCATTTTCTTCCAGTTAATGCTGGGAATGAGGATGCCCCTTATTTCAGCTGCGGGAAGGATGCTGCTGTATCGTTGGAAGGCAGGATGGTGCTGGCTACAAAAAGCTGCTGAGTGAAAGCTGAAGTGGTCCCCTCAAAGCTCCCAAGTAGCAAAAAGCCGCAGGTTTATGGTTTCACCATCTTCCGTTGCTCTCTTGGTGGGTCGGTAGTGCCAGTGTAACAGGAATCTCCACCAACATAGGGGATTTTTAAGCACAATAAGGAATATCTTCCATTTGAGAATGCCCAAGCTAGCACTGTGGGGACCTTTTCAGGAAGGGACCATACATGAAATCGCATGGTCTTTTAAGCCGACTGTAAAGGTGATGTACAAGAGGAAGCGGCCGTGCCTCCGTGCTGTTCCCAGCTCCGTGGCTGAACGAGCTCCGGCGGGAATTCTGTCGCCCGGCTCGGTGCGGCGACGGCTCCGCCGCCGTTCCCTGCGCGCAGGCTGCATTCCCGGCCAGAGAGCGGATTAGACTCTCCTTCCCAGATAAGCAATGGATTTAACATTCAGCTGCTTCAGGAGTTAGCGAAATGTTCCACCTTCTACACTGGCTTTAAAACTGGACTAAGAGTAGTGATTCTTAGTGTCCTGTCCGTGTTTGCACTTGGAGAGTCTTTACAGCCCGAGCAAAGGGTTGAGGGATTTTCTGTGTTTCCTGTGGATGTCTCTGTTGTTTCAAGCAGGTTTGTTAGGGATGGACTGAATTTCTCTCCGTTCAGTTACGAGCGGAGTCAAGCTTTGTTGGAGGAAAGGCACATTTTTTCTGCATAGTGGCATACGTGTGAAGAGCTTGCTGCTTTTTTTTGTGTTGCACCTTCTGTGTTAAATTATTAATTGCTGAATTATTAATTCACCTAAACTTTTCAGAGATAGGGTTAGTAAATAAACTCTAATTACTCCTGATGTTGCAGGCGCATAAAGCATTCAGATTCCCTTGTTGTTCGTTTTTGCTGGTAGCACGATTAAATATGCCATCCTGAAGGCTGTTATCAGATAAAAGGAAGATAAAATTAACTTTGGAATGAGATTCCCAGGCTTAGAAGGGCCTGCGAGGAGGTGGCAAATCAGGCAAGAGCGTAGGAAGAAGGCTGAGCAAATTTAAAGTGTGCATGCAGTTAGCACTGCAAGTTGCTTTGGGATTGGAAGTTATAATGGGATTAGTTAAGCAAAGGATAAACATATGTAAGCAAAGAGTTTCTCGCTTGTGCCTCTCCTTTTTTAAAAGCTTAAAAAGGCCTGTATGAAGCTTTTGACACTGGCATTGTTTTCTGAAACAATCACAGGCAGTGGCCAGTTCTTCCCTGAGCTAAATGCAGCTTTTTCCTGGGTTAAAGGCTCAAAAATAACTGCCCTTGATAAATTACAGCTTTCTTGCTGTCAGATTTCAAGAGCTCTACCTAAACTGTGGAGTTTGCCCGGCAATTAAAGGCAGAGTTTGTGCCAGTTGCATCAGAAGAAGCTGCAGTCGACTCTTTGCATCTGCTGTGCCCTGTTGAAAAGCTCTGAAATCAAGATGTGGAGAGAAGGCTGTTTTTTGGTTGTTCGTTTTTGTTTGTTTGTGTCTTTTTCTTTTGTTTTTCTCATCTCATTGATGGCTCTGTAGTTCTGAACTTCAAATACAAGTTTTTTTCACTGCTTTCTTGAGGTTTTTTTGTACGTCACTGATCACTTCTGTATGACCTCCGTGGATCTCGTGCTGCTGAATGTGCCTAGCAGTGTAGCATGCAGCTTCAGAGCAAGAATTCATATGTAGGAACTCTCCTCTTAATGTCAGCAATACGTAATCTCTTAAAATACATACAGCTTGGAATGGAATGGGGATGGTCTAGTCTACTGTGGTAAAAGAGCAAATACAGTGGGAAAGGTTGTATCATTTAATCCATTGATTGATTTGTTTGATAGTTCTTACCTGGAAAGAAGAGCACAAGGGAGAGCTGGTGGAAAAGATAAAAATCGGAAGGCTGAGAAATGAAGGCTGGGCTATTTCTTGAATGTAACAGTAAGTTGCTGGGTAATGAATTGGTGTGCAGTCATCCTCTGTCTATATCTTGACACTCTTTCTGGAAAACCTCCTCCAGGCTTGCCATTCCCCGGAAGCCTGATTTCAGTAGCAAAACCCATTTAAGGAATTATTTACCCATGAAGCCACATGGCAAACTGAAGTGAAAGCTTTATTAAAAAAAAAATTCAGGATGGCCAAACACTCCCACACAACCCCCTTCTAAGCAGAGCTGCTGCAGAGTAACGCCGTCGTCTCACGTGGCTCAAGTGTTTTGAATGTGCTCGTGTTGTCATCCCGGGTGCAAAGCCAAGTACGGAGGCGCCTGCTGCAGCTTTCCAAACTTGTGCCCTCCAAACGTACACACCTGAGTTTTCATCCAAACCACCACAACGTATTAAATAGGATGTGCGACCTGAAATCTGAGTATGTCCTAGCGGCTAGGCAGGAAAAGTGAGTTTTAGACCATTTGAGAAAAACGGTCCATTTAATGCTGTTTAATTTAGGCATGGTGGAGGCTTGTAAAAGGGTTGGTTTTTGCAGGGGACGTGCGGGAGATCTCTGCGTTGAAACAAAACGAGTGTGAAAATAGAGCAGAAAGAGCTGAGCCCTTCTCTGCTTGCAAGACCCAGAAAGTAAAGAGCAGGAAGCACAGAAGAGCCTGTTTGAATAAGTCTTTGTACCTAAGAAGTGTTTTAAGCTTATTTTAACTCTCAAAAAGCTACCCCACCTCCAGTGTGAGGCATCTGGGGCATCCAGAGTCCCCTGCTGAAGGGTGGTAATGGTGTGTCAGCTGGAGCTTCCAGACAGTGGGGCAAAGGAAACCCTTCCCAAAGCTGGGAACTTCGCATTTCTTACTTCTAAGGAATTAAATATCTTAAATCCTTCTCTGTTAACCTCAGCGCGATGGTTCCAGAAACTCTGTTGGAGCAGCCACGTCTGGGAGCTGCGAGTGAGAGACGGCTGGGGCAGGTCAGTCCAAAGGGTTATCCGCAAAGCTCATTAAACTGCTAAGTGACTTGTTAAGGATTATCCGTGGGATTGTTGTTTCATTATTAATTATAGGAAATGATGCACTTAGATAGATAGTCCTTGGGTGTTTATATTCTAGGAAGATAAACTCAGATATATCCCAGATATTTTTTTCCTGTTCCATGCCTTATCCCAGCGTACTACTCGCATATATTGGCTGTGTCCTGCAAAAATAGCTTGTCTCAATGAGCAGTTGCTGTGCCCTGCTGAGGAGGGAGGCTTGGGCGCTGCATGTGCTGGGGCACGGGCTGCAGTGCTGTGGTGGCACGTTTCCTGTTGGCTCTGCTGCTCCCTCATAAAGGCACTATGGTTTAAGCCACTGATGTCTTAAAATGCCAGGCCGTTGCTGTACTGAGCTTCTTACCAACCTGGGGTAGCGCTGAGTGATCCTGAGAGTCTGTTTTCTTGTCCAAAACGTGATCCAGGACAGGAGAGGAATGCAGAAGCGCTGCGAGGCCTCTGCGAAGGAGCCGAGTGGCTTGTCCGGCTGTGGCTTTTCCCAGTTCCTGACCACTGCTTCCAAGCAGGTGACACTGGTGTGTCACTGTCACGCAGAGCTGCCTCTTAGTTACCATTTCTCAGGGCAGGGGATGTCTTGAGTCAGTAAATGCCTTTTAATGCAAAGGCCTGGGAGGAAGAATGTGGCACCTGGGCATGGAGCCAAGAACGAGGAGCCAGTGCTTAGCTGGCTAGCTTAACATTTGCCAAAGGAAGCAGCTTCTTTCCAGGACACTTAATTTTCCCCTTTTTGGTTGTGGGGCATTCCATGAATGCCCCAAGTCTGTCAGCAGAAGCGGAGGCCATTCTATATAAGAGTAAAGTGTCAGTGGGCTTGTCTAGGGAAAATTACTTGAGCGGAGCAGGTGTTTTGGGTTATTTTCACAAAGATGTGACTGGTTCCCATGTGCTAATTGAGAAGTTTGTGTGTGCGCAAAATCCATTTTATTGTGTATGTGTAGCATTTTGAATACGGAACTTGCCACCCCTCCAAAACCCGACAGCCGAAGCTCCCCTAGGCTGGATTGAAAACACGTAGAGTAGTTTCTGCTGCAAATAGCTTGCCGCAGCCCGGCTGTATGATTTGCACGCGTGATGCTTTCTGGGTGGCGAAGGGGTTGTCAGCATCTGTAATGTCACATTTGTCTTTGGAGGAACACGGGCCTTCACTTTGGTAATTCAAAGCTGAATATGAAAGCTGAATGTGAATGCAAAAAAGTGGAGATCATTGTCAAAAATACATCTAATATTTTACAATATGTGCACTTATTCCTGTATATATAAGTATATATATGTAGTAAGGTTTCCTAGGTTGATGGCACCTAAACCTACAGCGTGATTCTTCTCGTGTGCAGAGGATTTACAAAGAGACAGTCACGTAGCCCAGGGACAGCAAAGTGATCACTCATGGAGAAGAAACAATGCAAGTCTGTATGCATTTTAATGGGCTTTAATGAGAATTTAGGAAAGCAAAAATGGATATCTTTTCCCCCCTGTTACCATCATGTCTGATCGCTGCAGGGCTGGCGCCCCTGGTCCTGGCAAACAAGAGATCGTTTTCAGCTCGTGCTGCTGCTGAAGGGCTGCTAGAGAGTGAAGGGACCGGCAGTACCGTCCTGAGAGCAGAAGGAATGGCAGCAGCCTGGGGGCCTCTTGGGCAGTGCGAATCAGGAGGAGGAAATTAGCAGGATGCCACACGTGGGTCCTAGCGCCAGAGATTTGCCAAAATACTCCGACGTCCGTCAGGGACCTCCACTTGGATGATGTGGAAGCAGCGCGGTCTGTCCCCAGCCAGCCCAAGCTCCTTCTCTGGAGACTTGCTGCACAATTCGTCACTCCTCACTCTTTCATTTCTGACATCTGCAACAAGCTCTTCCTATTTTTGCCACAGTTGCCCCCTCCCTCCTTTGCTCTGCATTGCTGCAGCCTTGGGCAGACTTCTTTCCTTTCTTTTCCAACTCAATTCCTCAATTAAAGCAAGGTGTACGTTAAGCTGGCTGAAGTTTGCTGGCAAGACAGGGCACTAAAGCGCCCCGTGGCACCTTGCTATTAATGAGTGTTGCTTTTGCCAAGCTGCGTGGGACCGTGGATGGGCCATGGGACATTCGTGGAACTGAGCAGAGTTTCCCATCAGCTTGTTGTTTCACTTGCCTTTGTCCAAGGTACGCTTTAGGGTCAGGATGCTTTTCCTCTAGCAGTCTTCCCGCAGTGCTCCAGGCTGGCTGTGGATTACCGGGAAGGAGGAGGGAAGCAGCCAGTTGGGACCCTTGCTGTGCTGAAGCTGCTGATGGAGATGGAGGGGTAATCACCATAGAGAAACTGGGGAGCAGGGAAGGGTGTAGAGCTGCACAAGAGAAGGATTGTGGGGAAATGAACAGAAGAACTGCAGGTTTTCTCTTGAGAATTTCTCCTGCTCTCCATTTTTTCCACATCCTAGACCTTTAATGAAAGTCTGCACTTGCTGTGGGGAGAAGGGACAGTCGAGACTCTTCCCACAGCTGGCAGCGGTGTAATAAGGACATGTAATCCTTTATAATCCTTTCTACAGGTATATAAGATCCATTTCTCTTCTGAGATTCCCAAGTGTGTTGTGGGCCAAATGGGAATTTAACTGTGAGCGAAAAACATAAGTTGAATGTTCAGGAGCAGAGATGAGTGGTCGGGGCAGAGGATGGTGATGGGAGGGGAGCGAAGCCGCTGAGCGCTGTCGCAGGTCCTAGGGCTGCCTTTGAGGAGCTGTAGTTTCAGCCTGTTGTTTGGAATCCTGGAAACCAGGGAATGGCGCTGCGTTGTGTGCAGCTCGGAACCGTTGTTGTCGTGATGTCACAAGGCGCCGCCAGTCCGCAGCGCCGCGCACCTGCGTGTCCCGCGGGTTCCCAGCGCGACCGGGCGCTTGTCTTCATGCTCCCGCCCACTGCGCTGAGGAGCGCGACGCCGAGGGCGCGATGGGAGCTTCCCTGCAGCGCTGCATCGTGTGCTGCTGCTTGCCGTTCACGCTGCGTCCCCTGCGCTGGGGCCGTGTCTCGCGGCGCAGGAGGGTGCGACCGGAGCTTTATGCCAGCTCTGCATCCAGAGGTGCTGCTCGTGCTGCGTCCTGCGCGCCCGCGGCGGGGGAGCGGGGCTCGGGTACCCCTGTGCGGGCAGCGGCTCCCCGGGCTCAGCAGCATCCCCACAGCGGGCAGCCCCACAGCACCGTTATGGGGCTGAGCTGCTGCGGGGCACCACGGGGGCTCTTCAGCCCAAATCTGTCACGCTGCCCCAGACTGGTTTCAACTCCAGGCCTAATACTGCAGTTGCCCCCAGCTCCTTAGCGTTCATTCTCAAAGCTTGTAAGAAAGCTCAAAAACTGTCGGCACGCTCAGCATCTGCTAGGTAAACTACTCATAAGACTTGAAGACTTGTGGTTTCTTTTGCTCGTTATTTTCCTAATTAACAGGCAGCCTGGAGCCGCAGCGCCGCGCTGCAGGGCCGGCTTGCTTACCCGCCGCGATGCTCCATCTTTTCCTCCGGCGCCCACGGGGGCTGCGTGTCCTGGCTCCGGCGCCATCCAAACCCCACGTGCCAGGGCATCGCGGGTAACGCCATCCCTGAAGAAAGCTCGTAATAATATAAAGTTTTTGGAATAGTAGCGAACAAACAGTAATCGAATCATAAATACCAGCGAGTATTGATCTGCACCAGTGTTTTTTTTATTTTAACTGCTTACTGCCTATGAGCAAGTGGGATTCATAACCTTGAGTCTGTGAGCGGAAATGCCGTTGTAATTTAGCGAGTAAATCAGAGATGGAGGAATTGGGCAGTGTTTTAATGCACTCAAAACTGTGCCGGGGCGCCCGCGCGGTGTGGCACAGAGCCCTCCTGCGCCCACTCACCTCCCTCCTCTTCTCTCTCAGAGGTCCCGGCAGAGAGGTCTCCTTGCAGACAGAGCATCTCGGGGACCTGCACGTCGGAGAAGACCAACTCCATGGATGCAGCGAACACGTCTCCTTTCAAAGTGCCGGTGAGTCCCGCTTTCCTGCAGGGGAGCAAATTTTCCCATCGAACTGGAGGTGGAGGTTGAAATACCATAATGTATAAACAGGCTCTGAGGAGGAAAGAGTATTTACTTAGTATTTCGATTTTCTCAGGTGGTTTTGGTACCTGCTGCTGTATATTACTGGTGATATTTCTGGTAGATCTGTAGTTTGCTTTTTTCTCAAGGGTGGATCTAAGGCTGCAAATAATGACACATCAGCATTAACATAGGCAGCAACCTATATAAATACTTCTGAAGTTGCTGCCAGAGTTTGCATTCTATATTCAATTTTTGGCTAGGAGAATAGTTCCTCTAGGTTGGTGATGGCATGTTATTTTTGCTGAGCCTGTAATGTTCTTAATGAAGCGGGTAAAGGAAGGGGCACCCACGGTGGCTCCGTGCAGCTGCTCTGTGGAGGGGGAGAGCTGATTCCGCCCCTCAAGTGCTGCTGAATCCTATTGGATTAAGGAGCTCACCGTTTGCTTGGATCACGCTGAGGAACGCGCGCACGTGTGCCTGCAAGCCCTGGCAGGAGCTGGATGCAATGTGGTTTAAAATGCGTGTTGTCTTCCAAGCCTCACGCGGGGCTGTGGCGCAGGGTGGAGCGATGCCTGCTGGAAACAGCCGTGACTTCCCCGCGCGCGGAGGTGCCTGGCGCTGCCCGTCAGCAGCTGGAGCTGCAGCGGCGCTGCCAGGGGAACACGTGGCTCCCTGTCCTCGTGGCCCTGCGGAGTGCGGGCTCGGAGGAGGAGGTGCAGGCGGTGGTACCAGCAGCCCAGCAGCAGTTGTTTAGAAGGCAGGTTAGCTGGACACGTAATATGTTTAGGTCCTGGCTAGATTTTGGGTTGAGTTTTGCTTCAAAACAACACCTGGACAAGTATCTGAAGTCACTATACTGAAATCTTCAGAGATTTTCAAGTCTGGATAGTGAGAGTTTTGAAACTGCCTGTTTTTTGGTAAGGCTGGTTGTATCCCAGTCCAAAAAGAGAGTTTGGATGCAATGGACACAAGGCATCTTTTAGTCTTAATCCAAGAACTAAAAACATGGTGTGTGAAGGGGAGCATAGGGTCAAATACTGAGTACCCAAGACTACTGCTTGCTGGTAGCGGAGGGGGGTTGTTTGTTTAATTTTTGAGTCTTTTGAGTAGTAATTGGAGTTCACTGAAGTTCACCTGTAACATGAGCAGTGCCGCTTGTTGCAATTCAAAGCTGTCACGCAGGGGAACGGTCATCAACGATCTTGTCCTGCCCCTCTTTCTGCTCTGGGGAATCCCAATACAGCAGATCCCTCACGGCGGTTGGTGGGAATCACTGAGTGTGGATGCAGTGACACTGCCCTGATTGATTTGTTCCCGGCACAAGAGGTTCCCTGCTTCACTGCTGTGACTTCTCGTTTTAGGGCCTCTTCAGTAAACGTCTGAAAGGCTCCATTGAGAGGACAAAGAGCCAGTCAAAACTGGACAGGAACACGAGTTTCCGTCTCCCTACTCTGTACAATGCCGATGACAGGTAAGAGTCAGAGCATCTCCCAGGTGATGTCACCCACAGAGTGCACCTACAGCATGAGTATTGCTGAGCACAAGCCCAGAGAGGTAAGTGAGGGAAGGATTTTATTGCCAGCTGTCAGATGGGTGTGTTTGGGACTGACTGATATGTTAGAATATGCGAGGCAGCACCAACACAAGGCTGAAACCTTTAACTACTCTTAACATTTGACAAAAAAGGTCAGGTTAAGCATCTGCAGTCAAATACCTTTTTCATCTTCAGCATCCCTGCAAGTAAACACTGGGCCTTAGATTTCATGATAGAAAACCACTGGATCGGGTGGTTTTAGTGCCCCTTGCCTGCACGCAGTTGCCCCGGGGCTGCTGGTGCAGGCAGGTCGGAGTGAGCAGCCCTGGCCAGCCCCGAGGACGCGCGGTGCCGATCCGGCACACGAAGGGACCTGGCTAAGGCCGTAGTTGTGTATCTGCTGCAGGGTGGAGTCCTACAGTGAACAGAGCATCTATTTCTCAGAAAATGAGAGAACTCAATAAGGAACTTAATTCTATCCATCTAAGAGCTCCTTGCGGTAAATTCTTGCTTGTGTCTCTTTTGCTGGAACTTTGGGCTGGAAATGGATTATATAAGAGGCAGGTAAAAGCTGCTTTTTCCTAACTATTTGTAAAGTCTCTTAATTGTCTTCATTAAGCCTTACAGTGCATTTTATTCCACAGTAGCTCAGCAGGAGTATCAGACAGAGTGAAGAATAGGTTGCCCTGTACTTAAGAGCTCTCTCCCCTTTTGCTGTTTAGTGCATTTTTACTTCTCCCTTAGCTGAGCAGAATTCATTAGCTGAACCTGTCGTGCTGTGCCATTTCAATCGATGATTCTGTCTTCTCCATCTGAAAGGCAGTGCCATAAAATCGTGGAGATGGCTGTGGGTGTTGGAGGTCTTGTTGACGTGAGGAGCTGGGGAGCGGACGGCTGCTGCTCGCCGATGGTGGATGATGCTGTCCCTTTAGTCGTGGCAATGTCATGCGGTCCGTTTGGAGTGAAGTTTTGTTATAAACCCCTATTTTCAGGAAGCTGCAACTTGGCTGTATGAAACAGTGTGGTGAGCATAACCATATTAAAGAAGGTTACCCTGTGGTAAAGTACTTTTTGCTTTTAGTGACTTCTGTCGCCAGCTTTCTTTGAAGTTCTGTGATGCAAAAATCTCTGCCATAAATAATGTAAAGACATAAGTGTTTCCATAACATGGCACTCCTGGTAAATGTGGGCTGATGAGGCATCCTCTTCCAGTGGAAAGGATACTATTTTAGGAAGGTCAATAAGCATTATTTACAATGAGTCGCTATGACTTTGCTTTGATGCATGATCTGCTCCACAACAAAGCCCTCTCCTCTCTTCAAAAATGGATCTTCCTCTACTGCCTGCCAGCGTGGGCATGAATTGTCAGCTAGACCTGAGTGGCACGTGGGTTTTCTCCAGTTGTGTGTGAAGCATAAAACTCCATCCACGGGGGCTGGCACGGCACGGCACTGCTCTGTTCCCTTTGCCCTCCAAGTCTCCTGTGCACGGATTTAAAAACAAGGATCCAAGAGGCAAATGAACAGGGTGGCAGGGCCCGACACTGGGATTTGGGAAGGAGCGACCTGGAAAGCCAGCGGTGCAGAGAACCCTGGATAAGGACAAGTGTCCACGTGATCCTCCTCCTTTCGGCCATGTGTCCGCCGAAGCAAGCGGAGGGCACGCAGCGTGGAAAAGGAACATCCTTGGAGAGCAGCAAAGCAGGAAGAAGCCGAGAGGAGCTTTCTTTGGAGAGAAACCTTTGTGCGAATGAGCAGCATGGCTCAAAAGCATGAGCCCTGTGCCAGGCTTGACTGCTGGGTTGGTGAAACCTCGTGCTGCAGGATCGTGAGGGTCAAGAGCACTGATGAGTCCTGCTTGGAGAAGGGAAGTGTCTAGGCACTGCTCGACCTCATAGGTACCTTCTGTTGGAAAGCCTGAGGCTTCATGGAGTTCTGTTCCCGCTGCTTGGCCACGCAGGCAGCTGCATGTAGGGTGCTGAAAGGTTGTAGTTAAGTCTACTGCTTTTCGAAGGATGCTTCATCAATCAAACCACAAGGGAAACTCGGTTCCATCATAAAGATAAACTTGAAAATAGTTTCTTCTCTCCCCACCACCGCCTGCCACCACCCCAAAGTGTCAGTGTTTATCTCGGAGCACCTGCAAAATGCAATTGGTGGATCCAATAGCAAGAAAAACAACTCTGAAGTCATGTGGGAATGAAGCTCTTAAGATGAAGAAGAGATTAGGATGCTGGGAGGAGAAGGGCTGGAGGGAAGAGGCGTCCAACAAGATCTCATCTGTGTTTTGAACTATGCTGCTCTTTGGACGTTTTTCCAACAGCAAAGTCAGCTCCAATTTTTTGGGTGCAAAAGAAGGTAGCATAAAGTAGCTGAGTCTGTGTAATTATTTGGAATTCATAGGAGGGAATGGCCATTTCCTCCCCATTTCCTCCTCTCGCTGCCCCTGTTTGTTTCTCCTTGCAGGGCAGTAGGAACATCCCTATCCTGCCCCGTGAATCAGCCCTTTCCCGTTTTAAGCAGGTAGTGCTCGGTGGCACCATGGTGCTGTGCAGGCTTCCAGGGCCAGGGTGACTGATAACATCTACCTTTTCTTGCTCTGACAAACACGGAGCCCTGCCTTCAAAGAAACTATTGTGTAGCTTTATAAAGCAAAGCCCTGTGAGGTTGAGAAGGAAATTGAGGCTGTCCTCATGTTGTTTTTCGCATGCTGCTGGGGCAAAATTCAGTTCACCTGTAGTTTGTTTTCGGAAGTGAAAGCATTAGTTTAGGCCTAAAAGTATTGTGTCTTTATTGTAGCTTATCAGCTCGGTGTTGGCCCTGGGGAAGAAGGGCCTAAGGTAAAGATGCCATCACCTGTTTACTGGGCTGTTGACAGCAGAGCTTCCTACTGCACACAAATGTCACCGTAAAATCGAACTGGGAGAATACAGAAAAATTTTCAGTGCCTTGGGTAGTTGGTTCCAAAATGCCTGGAGGAGGGAGGGGTATTTCTAGGGACAAAGAGGAGCCTGCACTGGTAACAGTGTCGTGGAGGTGACCCTGCCCAAGCCAAGGGACGCAGGAGCTGGTCAGCTAAAAGAGAGAAGAGCCACAGGTGTCGAGCTGGGGGCCAAAAGTGAGTAGTGGAGACATGGGGAGGAAGAAAAGGGGAAGCATTAATTGCAAAACTTCAATATAGCTGAACGACTTGAGCGCCATAAAGTGGGAAATAATTGTGTTTGACTTTAGGTCAAAGACTCTATATCTTAAGAAAAAAAATTGTATCTTGCAGGGGGTATTCTTGCTCTAACAAGAGCAGCTACCATTCTGCGTTGGTTTAGAGATGTAGAGATGTAAGTGTGCTTTTTGCTGTTAGCAAACATTTCCCTAGTTGAAGAAACACCAGCAAGTCGTAGCTTTCTGCAGGATGCTGCCACATCTCTTAGAAATGGTCAGAAAAATAATGTTTCCGTTCCCCATTGTTGTTCTTCAGGTCACGTGGATTGCCAAAGCTGAAAGAGTCCCGTTCCCATGCGTCTTTACTGAGCCCGGGCAGCGCGGTGGAGACCTTGGATCTTGGGGCAGAAGAAAAAGTCTTTGTCAAACCACTTCACAGCAGCATCCTTGGTCAAGACTTCTGCTTTGAGGTGAGCACTTTCCATACACCCAGCAGATTATATGCTGTCAGTCAGTTTGAGTACTTATGTATTAGAGCATGCTGGCCTGTGATGAGGCAGCTGGAGAGCAAACTGGGAACACATGTTCTCCTGAGGTCTGCCGAATTGGCATGAGATCCCCAAGTCCTGATGACTTCAGCCAGTCAGCAAAGAGAAAACATTCTCAATTACTGCATCTTCTAATTGAACTTCTCTTACCTTGGGAAATCTCTAGGCATTTGTAGTCAGCACACGTATGTACGCCCTAAGCGTAGCTATTGCTTGTAAGCTGGATTTTCCTCCTGTCACCTAAATTCACTTGAAAATATACCATAACTGAGAAATGTCATTTCCAGTGTGAAGCATCTTGCAGCAGCTCAGCCCCTTCCCAGGTTCCTTGAGGAGAAGCTTCGGCAGCTGAGCACATTTCCATTGCACCGGGCAGCGGGGAGCAAAGCTCTTCTTTGCTTTTCAACCCGGGCTGCCTCCAGAACAGGCTGTTTGTGCTCCCACGGTCATTTCCCTGCAAGGGCAGCACCAAGCTGGATGCGCCCAAGGCCGTCGCGAGCGGCTGTGGCAGGGGAGAGTCAATGTGGCTTCAGCTGAGTCCTTTGCATGTGTCTAAAGCTCTGCAGTACAACCTGGAAGCGGCCCTGGCAGAAAGCCAGTGGGTAGCAGGCTCTTCTCTGAGCCTCGGCCAGGAGCTGTTCCCACTCACTTGGCATTAGCTCCTGAAGTCACCGTTTCCAGGGAGTTTTGCCTTGTGCCAACACACTGCTAGTTCTGTCCTTCCGCTGTTCGTGACCAAATCATCCGGTCCCCGGGATTTTCTGGGGAAAACTGCAAGCATTTCATAGCTATGGATCAATTAACAAGTGTAAAAAATATTTGACTGGCTGATTATAGCCAGATGTATTGTAAGATGTTTAAGAGTCTTTTAAGAGTAACCTTTGGCCCTTCATATGTTTCCTTTTAGTTTGATATTAATTTGAACTGACTTTTTTTTTCTCTGTTTTCTGTGGGCCTCTCCATCTCTGCTTTCTGGGATCTTCTAATGCTTTCCTGCCTTTTTCATATTTACTCGCTGTTTCTCAAACATTCCTAGTTGTCATCTTTACTTTTTGCAGGATCGTCCATGTCTTCTGGACTTGCTTGATCTCAGCTGATCACTTATATATTGCAGGTAACCTGCTCCACTGGCAGTAAATGTTTCAGCTGTTCCTCAGCAGCGGAGAGAGACAAGTGGATGGAAAATGTACGCAGAGCAGTGCAGCCAAATAAGGTAATGGAAATTCCAGAAATAAGGAAGCAAAGGACATGGAGCTCCATGGGTTAATGGTGCAGTACAGCGCTGGCAAAAGGAAAAGGGATTTCAGAGCTGGGTGAAAGAAAGTCAGGTTTTCCATGGGTAAACTTGAGGTAGGTCAGCTCTAGAGCTGGCATGCTGCCTCCCTGGGAGCTTTCTGAGAAGAAAAATGTTCTAGCCCCTACCTTGGACATGCAGAAGACAGCAAGTTGCTTCTGCTTTAGGAGACAATATGTTGAATTTCCTAGAGATTCTGAATCAAAGTTGAGATCTTTCTTCCGTGCAGGACAACTACTGTCGAGCTGAGAATGTGCTTCGTCTTTGGATCATGGAGGCAAAGGACCTGACCCCTAAGAAAAAGTACTTCTGTGAGCTGTGCCTTGATGACACTCTCTTCGCCCGCACCACCAGCAAAACAAAAGCTGACAACATTTTCTGGGGAGAGCACTTTGAGTTCTACAGCCTCCCGCCTCTTCAAAGCATCACAGTTCACATCTACAAGGATGCAGAGAAGAAGAAGAAGAAGGACAAGAATAACTATGTGGGCTTGGTCAACATTCCTGTGGCCAGCGTAACTGGTCACCAGTTTATGGAAAAATGGTACCCAGTGAGCCCATCTACACCCAAGAAAGGGAAAGCAGGGAGACCTTCCATTCAGATCAAGTCCCATTACCAGACCATAACCATCTTGCCCATGGAGCAATACAAAGAATTTGCAGAGTTTGTTACCAGCAACTACACTACGCTGTGCTCCGTGCTCGAACCAGTGATCAGCATCAGGAAAAAGGAGGAGATGGCTGGTGCTTTGGTGCACATCCTGCAGAGCACAGGGAGAGCAAAGGTAAGAGCAGGCGGCCCCTGTCCAAATGACTCCCTCTTGCTGCTCGCAGTGGGTGTTTCTGGGGCTGCAGAAAGTAGGAAGGATGGGCTGGCCTGACCGCACACAGCAGCAGAAGGTGCCTGTGGCATTTCTGGATACGGGATCAAAAGCTAGGAAAAGGGTCTAGAAAATACTTTCAGGGGCTTGGGCAAATGCATGTGGATGGGT
This sequence comes from Tinamus guttatus, assembly GCF_059628265.1. Lineage (NCBI taxonomy): Eukaryota > Metazoa > Chordata > Aves > Tinamiformes > Tinamidae > Tinamus > Tinamus guttatus. The sequence continues at coordinate 529,675 of NW_028288621.1, forward strand.
TTCTTACCAACAAGCAAGTGCACTGGTTGATGCCAAGATTGAAGATACTCTGTGCCAAGTGAAGTGGCTGAAGTAGGAGGGGCCATCCAACCTTATGTTACTCATTGGGGACTCATTGAGTGTTTAGGAATCTTAAGAGAGAAATAAGCTAGAAAGTAACTTCCAGAAATGCCTGTGATGGGCTGAACTGCCATTGTTGTCTCAGGCTGAATCAGTTAATCACTTCCAGCCTTGATTTGGTCAGGGTTTGAACAGCTTTTACAGAAGCTGTGCTCAGTGTTATCAGGACTTAGTGTGCTCAGGGATGTTATCAGGACTTCTCTGTGCATGCTGGAAAAAAGTGCGTGAAAATGTCCTGTAGGGCTTAGACAATTTTGAGAGGTATTAAAAGGCATCGATATACCTGGCTGCTCCTGCCAAGCTGGGTGTGTGAGAGGGGTGCCCAGCTGTAGCCGGGGGAGTGAGTTACGCGCCCCCAAACACAAGTGTGAGGGTTTGAGATGTGGAAGAGCAGCCGTCGGCAGCATCCAGGTGACAGCCCCACTCAGATGCTGTGAAACAGCCTCTCGTGTGCCCGTAGTCGTGTACCCTGCCCGCCCTGATGTGCCCTTCTGAAGGGGGGCTCTCTCGATAAGAGCTTGTTCCTCACCGCGCTGTTTCTCGAATCCAGGGAAGTTGCTAGCTGGGATAACTCCTCTAGGGTGGTACTAAAATGCTTTTTGAAAGCAGCCCTTGGATTCCTGCAGTGCTAGCTGCAAGGAGTAGGCACGTTGATGTGATCAGTTTGTCTTTGCAGTGCCACAGTATTTTTGAAGGTCTCTTTTCTAGACACGTTGAGCAGCCTGGGCCAAGGAACCTTTGCAGCTCACACTGTGGTGGTGCTGATAGAGATGCATGGTCCCAGCCTGCACTATGTGAAAATATTTCTGTCAAATTTCATCAGAAAGCAATAGCTAATTTGTTCTGAATATTTGCCCTAGTTTGTTCTGAATATTTTGTACTGATACATTAGTTTTGTATAATCAGTAGGGCTAGGATGCCTTGCTGCAGTGCTCTTTGGAGGACATTAATGTTTGGAGCAGCACTAGCAAGTCACAGTTATCATTTAGTCCTAATTTAGGATCATGGGTATTTTTTTCTTTTGAAAAGTAAAAAACCTCGGACAAAAGTACAGCTCCTGTCCTGGAGATTCGTTAAGTACCGAGTGTTTCTTGTGATGTGCTGGGTGTCCTTGGCTCATAAGCACTTATCACTTGAGGAAAGAAATATTACTATAGGACTAAGCCTTATATTAAGTGGTTTTTCACAGTGATGAAACTCTATTGCTACTTCCATGCCATGTAGATCCACAGCAAGTATGCCAACGTTTTTTTCCAAGTCCAGAGCTGTTTTCATTTTGTGAATTAAGTTGTTGTAAGCCGTTCTTCTTAATTAAATTTTGCTGAGCTGCAAGAATTGATTCCTAACTTCCATCTTGGGTTTTTAAATGTATAGTTTGTCTGTGTTCAGCACGAAGAGCAGTCCTTGGCACCCCATGTCCAAAGCTAGACTGTTATTTCAGTGATCCTCTTGCTCCTGTGTTTATGCTTCCTCCTTGGTTTCTGCCTAGCGTGACTGAGTCCAGTTAGAATAACCTCTGCCCATGTTACTTTTTTCTTCAGGACTTCTTGACAGATTTGGTGATGTCTGAGATAGATCGTTGTGGGGAGCACGATGTCTTGATCCTCAGGGAGAACACACTTGCTACCAAAGCTGTTGAGGAATACCTAAAATTGGTAGGGCAAAAGTATCTTCACGATGCACTAGGTAAGAAAGTGCCAACCTGTCTTTTTTTTTTTTTTTGGTATTACAAGGGCTAATCCAGTTGCAGAGAACAATAAGTCAAGGAACTGGACTGGACTCTGTGTGCTGGGATCTGGGAGGTGACCCATCCAAAGACCACAGCTGTAGTGGTGAAGCCGGAATGAAAATTAATGGCTTTTATGCCGTGGTCTAGAACATTGGTGCTGAGTGATAAGACTGTAAATCACCAATGTTAGAGATGGAAATACGCCGTCGGTTGTACAGCCTGTCTGGTGCCCAGGGCAAGGCTGCTCGTGACAATATATCCCTCTCATTCTTCATCACGTGCTGAATGTCGCTAGGCAGTTCACTCCGATGCCGTGCTCTTTGAAAGAGTTAGTGACATTACGTTGGTGTGAGCTGTTTATTTTATCTGCGAGAGCGTCTCAATACACGATTAATACAGAGCCTCATGGACCACAAAGAATGTCTTTCAAAGACATTTAAGGGAAAAAAATAACCCAGGAAGCAACAGTTAAAACAGAGCTCACCCACAGAAGTGATGCTGATTGGTTTAGCAAGTAAGTGATCTAGATGCCCTCAGCAGGAAGATTTTGGACCTAAGCAAAACAGTTTAAGAAAATGTGGCAGCTGATCTGCTTGCAAGAACACTGCTGGCTTTAGCTTGGACGGGCTTGATGGTTGGTTAAGGCTTTTTAAGAAAACAGAGGTCGAAAAACAAAACCCCTTTGCACGAACAAGCCTTGGGGTGTTAGCTCGGAGCTGGCAAGGTCATGGCAGGAGGTGAACTCGGAAGACACTGAATCATTAAACAAATGAATGAAGGTTTTGTCTGGTGAACAGCAGCAGTTTAAAAAACATTTCTTAGCATAAGTCCAAAAAAAAAAAAAAGAGAAAAAACGGTGAATGGTGCATTTAAATATATTAAGCAAAAGAAACCTCGTCCTTTTTTGAATGTGTGTCCAAGGATTACAGAAACGCAAAGGACTTTGAAAGATGCAGGCGACAGAGGCATTGTGAGATGTTCCTGTAAGAAACTGAGAAAACAAGCAGGATTGATCTCGCACTGGAGTATTAGTCTTACTCCTGAGACAGATTTGAAATGTAAGGAGGGCGAGTTTAGAGATAATAAAAATAAACATCACTGTCAAGTGCATTTCCTGGGGAAGGCCTGAGAACAAGTAGCAAAGCCTCATTCCTCTGGGAGAGCCAGAGGAGCCAGGCTGCCAAGGTCTGGTGTCTGGAGGCCGTGTCGCAAGGCAGCGAGGTTGCTCCCGAAAGGCACAAGCAGGATTGAAAGGTGCATCAGGGAGGCTGTTCCTCTAGTGACCGTGGTCTGTCATCCTCTTCCCTGTGTCCAGGAGAGTTCATCAAAGCTCTGTATGAGTCAGATGAAAACTGCGAAGTGGATCCCAGCAAGTGCTCACCCAGTGAATTAACAGACCATCAGAGCAACCTGAAGAAGTGCTGCGAGCTGGCCTTCTGCAAGATCATCAATTCCTACTGGTGAGGCGCTCTCTCCTCCTTCTCCCTCACAGCTCTTTTGAGTGGAAAGTGTGAATTCCTCTTCTGAGGATGTGAAGCCAGCAGTCGTGCTAGGAAGTAGCCGTCTATCTTCTGAGACTGCCTTGTTTCCTTTTCTTGCTGCCTTATTACCTGGGGCGCAATACCGTGGGTGACTTTTCTGCCTAAACCAGGGGGTTCCAGCGGGAGCTTCTGCTGAAATCCTCTGCAGGGGACAGATAGTGAGTTGTGCCTGAACAAGGAGGGAGTTAAGGGAAAAGACAGCTTAGTGGGAGCTCGGAATAAAAAGTGGGTTTGGTATGTATAGACAACTCTGTCTCAGCCCCTTTAGAATGGTAAAACCAAAAAGTGTGGGAAATCACACTGGCCGAAAGATTTTTATTAATCTCTGCTACTGAGTGTCCTTGGAAAAAAAAATGTCCTTTCTGCTTCAGGGCAAAATATATGCAAAGCAGTGGAAGAGCTTTACAAGCAAAATACAAATTTCAATTATAGTTCATATAGAGTTATATAGTTCATTTTGATCCAGTTTGTTTTAAATATCTGGAGCACTCTGTTCCAGCGTGGTCATGGTGGTTTTTAGTCTGCACATCGGTGGGTCTGAAAACAGCTTCATTTCACATGTTTGAACAAGGGATGATTTAACCGGTACTTAAGAATCACCAGATTAAATGATGGTCTAAGAATAGATGTTTAATGACATTTTCTGGCCTAGAGAGGTGGAGTGAAAATATGAGTCAAGGATGATTTCTCACAGTTAATTATTTCAAGTGATTGGTCACCATTTTGACTTTCTGCCTGTCATTGCCCACACGGTTTTGTGTCTCTGCTTGCTGTTTTTCAGCGTGTTCCCTCGGGAGATGAAGGAGGTGTTTGCATCGTGGAAGCAGCAGTGCCTGAGCAGGGGCAAGGAGGACATCAGCGAGCGCCTGATCAGCGCCTCACTCTTCCTGCACTTCCTGAGTCCTGCTATCATGTCCCCCAGCCTCTTCTACCTCATGCAGGAGTATCCTGATGACCAGACATCCCGCACCCTCACTCTTATTGCTAAAGTGATTCAGAATCTGGCCAATTTTGCTAAGTAGGTGGTGGGGATGACCTCGAAATCTCTGCTTCTAGAGGTGCAAATCAGGCCAAGTAAGGAGAGCCCTGCCTAGTGGTCATTTTTGCAGACTGCTGATTCTTGGGCAAATTGGAACAGACTTTAGAAAGGAAGAAATTTCCTCCGTTCTCTTTGGAACAGCCCAGAGCTGAGTTAGGCAGAGTCAATTTGAATGCATACTGGAGGTGCACTGAATTCAGTAGAGGGACACAGGAGAAAAGCACGAAGAGGTTAATGGTTTAGCATGCCTGTGTGTGCCTGTTTTATGCTATTAAAAAAAAAAAAAAGTGCCGTTCCTGCCAAGGATCATGGGTTTTTTCCCCTTCCACCTCCCAGGTTCCCAGCTGAATGTAGGCCCAGGAGCACTTCTCCGTTAGGGAAAGGGGTGCAGGGAAGGTGCTGGAGAGAAACCAAGTCTGTGGGAGGGAAGAGATGTTACCAACCCCCTTGTTGACAGTATGAGTGGCGAGTTACTAGTATTTAACCAAGTCGAGAAAGCAGGGAATCTCTTAAATTGCCCATTTTCTCCCCTTCCAGACACCTTTTCAGAAAGGCAAGTCAAAAGATAACCATGAAGTGTTTTCAGACAGTTATTTTACTCTTGTGCTTTTTTGTGGTGGTTGTTGACTGAGTTTTCCCTCCCCTTTCTTGCAGGTTTGGTAACAAGGAAGAGTACATGGGCTTCATGAATGACTTTCTGGAACATGAGTGGGGAGGAATGAAGCGTTTTCTCCTCGAGATTTCTAATCCAGAGAGCATCTCCAACATGCCCGGATTTGAGGGCTACATCGACGTGGGCAGAGAGCTCTCTGTTCTGCATTCCCTCTTGTGTGAGGTTGTTTCCCAGCTTGATGAGGTAAAGCGGAGCGGAGGCCTGGGAGGGCGAACGCGGCGATTGTAGCGTAGCGACCGTAAACACGAGGAGACATCAGGGGAGCAGCCGGAGCCGCGCTGGGGAGAGAGTGCCCAGCGGCTTGGGAGAGGAATGTGCGGTAGGGCCATTGCCCAACGGTTCCCTCGCGCTCCCGCTGCGGCCCCGCCGGCTCCGGGAGGCCCCGGGGCGGCTGCTGGGGGCGGCTGGGCCCCACTCCTGGTGCAGACACCCAAATCAGGCAGAGAGGGCAGCACTCGAGTGCTTGGCTGGGAAATGGAAATGCTGGGGGGTGGCTCTTTTGGAGCCAAGTTGAGGCACCTGGCTGGACCCTCCCCTGCCCAGCTTGGGCTGAAGTCACGTCCTGGCCAGGCAGAACTGCTCTCCTGGAAGACCAGGGCCAAACCCGCTGAGATTCGTCCGTTTCTGTGACGTTTGCATTAGCTTTTAGCTTAGAGGGGCCCTTGCCAGAGCTGCACTCCTTCCTTGCCACGGGAGACGCTCGGCTGCAGCTCTGAGCACTGGGGCCATTGAACTGCGCAAGAGCAGAGTCTGGGTTGTTCTTCCCCAGCTACATTCCCTGCAAGACCCCAAATCATTAAAACCTTGTTAACAAGTAAAGCTGACAAGAGTCAGAGAAGCTGAACTCCATGTCAGCATTTTTTTTTTCCTGAAAGTACTTAAAACTGTTCCATATTTGCACTTTTGGAGCTGCATTATTTTGTCTGTATTCCATGTCTTTTGAAACTGGAGAGCTGAGGTGACTTGCAATGTGCTGCTAATGATTTTTGTTGCTGGAAGGGTCTGCCAAGATAATGATTTGTTGGATATTTGTTTTCTCACAGCACATTATCTAAAAGAAGGCACTGAGCTTTGTGCATCAGAGTAAATCTAAATTTCCTTGACTCAGAAGGATAATGTATATTAATCTCAGTTAATCTTAGGCTGATAACGGTTTGTGGTCTTGTTTATCTGTTTCCGTCACACATGCGCAGAGTTTGCACTCCTGGTGTCACAGGCAATAAAATCTTTGTTATAAAGACAGCTCAGCAAGCTCGGAAAAACAGGCAAAGGGAGCATGTAAAAGACCAGTTCCACCATTTCCATAAGTTGGGGTAAATCCATCAGTGCCACAAACTGTGCCACCTTCCTCCAGATGCTCAGGCCATCAGGTCAAGGGAAACCCAGTTTCTGCAGGGCAAATGGGTACTGCTCTCCAAACGAAAACGTCCTAAATGTCTCGGGCAGCTGGGAGGGGAAGGAGCCAGACGTAAAGCTTTACACTGCAGGGCTGTTCTACTGTGGGTAGTGAGTGGGAATTGAGGAGACAAGTAACCTCACAGATTTTAATAGAGCAGGAGATGCTCTGTAAGAAAGCTTCTGTAAAGAGACCTCTCTCTGGAGTGACCGGATCCTTGCTCAAGGGGAAAATAAGGACATCTTTGAAAAGAGGAATGTCTTTGAGGGAGTTTTACTTCAGCATTAAGTCTGTACCGCTTTTGTCTCCTGCTTCAGGCACGAGAGCAAGCAGCACCGTGTAGCTGCTACAACCAGTCTTGACCCAGAGAGGGCAAAAATAAGGAATCCAAAGGAGCAGCTTCCCCTTCGGGCTGCTACCGTGCTCAGCCTGGCCAGCACCAGGCTAGGGTGGGAGTAAACCTGAAGTCAAGCGTTTAATCCCACCTTCCATGGCAGTGTTGGAATGAGGGTCAGTGGTGTTTTCATGCAGTTGCTTTTAAGAAGGAAGGAGCACCTTAGTTTTTGATAACTGTTTGCTGCAGGAGACGGCATCAGCGTAGCATGCCAAGCCCAAAGGCTTCTGAAATGAAAACCTTCTTTTCCCCACCTCCCTGAACCCTCTCAAGTCTCTCATGACCCTTGAATGCCGCATCCCTTGTCTGTTGGCATGCATTTCTTTTACCACATGACTCCCTTTGCCTGGAAAGTTCCCTCCCACTAGCTGAATCTGTAGCCTTTAAACCCCCCTGCTTAATGAGTAGATACTGTAGTTTTCACTTTGACCTCACCCAGCCTGGCTTTAGTTTGCTTTGCCTGATAGTTTTGCATTGGAATGGCCACAGTTTGGTTTTGTTGAGCATGATTTTTGTTTGTTTTGTTTTGTTTTGGGGGATCAATCCTAATTTCTTTTCTATTTCCTTTTCTTTCCTCAATGTCTGCTGCACCCCGTTGGTCTCCTCCATCCATCTCGTCGCCGTGATTACGCTGCTCCGTAACACTGCCTCCCGGTCCGGGCACACCCGCACACAACCACCCACCCTCCTTCCTTCCACCTCCACCCCTCCGCCTCTGGGCATCGTTATCCAAAACCTGGCGGGTGTCGTGGTGCTTGTTGTCCAAATAGGGTGAAAATTCCTTCCCACAGGCGACTGTGGCAAAGCTGGGACCTCTGCCTCGCATTCTTGCGGACATCACCAAGTCCCTGACCAACCCTACGCCCATACAACAGCAGCTGAGACGTTTCCCTGAGCACAATTCTAGTCCCAGCATCAGTGGCAGTCTCTCCTCAGGGCTTCAGAAGATATTTGAGGACCCCACTGACAGGTTGGTCACGGCCATAGCTGGAGGGGAGATGGGGGATGAGGAGGGTTCACTTCAGAGCGCCCAGGCAGTGGTGAATGCCTTGTTGCTTGAACCTTCCCACACCGTAGGAGTGGTTCATGTGAAGTAAAAAGCTGGGAGGTGGCAGAAACACAAGAGATCTTGCACAGGGTGGCCTGTGTCAAGCTTCTGCACCGTCAGATGTAGCTCCCGTTGCAAATGCCGTCCCTCCAAGCTGCCTCGACTTACAGGAGCTTTCAGATAGCTCCTGCTGAATTTTTAGACACATGCAATAATATAGAGCTGGGGAAGGGTTAAATGGGGCCTGAAATGTTCCTAAGTCTTGCTGGGAAGAGAAGGGTGTGAGAGATGGGGGAATTGGTGGGAATGGTTTGCATTTCACCTGTGAAAAATAAATGTGAAGTACTTCTTGAATCAAGCCTAATGTTCAGAGGTAAGTGGTAATTAAGGAAGAGTGTGTTGCAGCTTGAAACACTAAGATCTCGTAAAAGTAAATCTGGTTCCTTGAGTCTTTCAGAGTGAGGAAGTTGGCGGGGGGGTTAAATGAGGTAGAGAGGCTTCTCTGGGACAGATCTCGTAGGGATGCGGCTCAGTTAAAAAATAACCAAATTCCTTTTTACTCCACAGTGACTTGCATAAGATGAAATCTCCAACACAGGAAAATGCAGATGGATTTTTTAGAGGCAAGACCTTGCTGTTGGCTCAGCAGGCATCTACCCAGAGCACGAGTTACTCGGATGAGGACGAAAGGGAGAGCATCCTGCCCAACGGCCGCAGCATCTCCCTCGTGAACCTGCAGGACCCACACGCGGCCCACGGCGAGCACGCCGCACTCGTGAGTGAGGAGCCGCTGCGCCTGGCGGGCAGCCAGGTCTCCGTGGCCCACGTGGCCACCATTAAGCAGCTGTGGGAGACACAGAACACACCCCAGAGCGCTCCCCAGGTGAGAAGGCCTCTGCGCCCAGCTTTGAACCGACAGGGCAGTCTCCAGCCCCTCTCCTTCCAGAGCCCGGTTTACCACCTCAACAACCCTCCCGCGCCAATGCCAAAGACCTCGGTGGACTCCAGCCTGGAGAACTTGAGCACTGCCAGCTCCTGGAGCCGAAGCAACAGCGAAGACTTCAAACTCAGCGGCCCCAGCAACAGCAGCCTGGAAGACTTAAGCAAGCGCAGCACGCAGAGCGAGGACTTGTCGCGGCGGCGTGCGGCACCCGACGGGCCCGTCCCCATCGCCCTGCCCTGCCAGAACAGCAGCAGCCAGGTGCAGATCCGCAGAACGGAGGCGTGAGAGTGCGTTTGTCCCATGGTGCTCATTTAAAATCAGAGCCACCTAAAAAGAGAAATGAATAAATACAAAATACCACTGGGTAAACTGCTGTCTGTTGTTTTCTCTGGATTTACTGGAGCACTCGCTCCTGCTTCCCTCACAGAGATCGGTTTGTTCCTCCCTCACCCTCACCCCGCAGACACGTCTCAGTGTGTGCCAAGCCGAGTGGCCGCAGTGTTTTGGGAGACAAGTCGTGTATCCTATTTAAATACTGAGATCATAGTGGATTCTTCTAGCTAAGAATGCTATCAGCTTCTTTATATGCACTAATTACTAGCCCCCCCCCCTTTTTTTTTTGAATTCTGCATATAAACGAGGACTTTATTTCACCCAAGGACTTTATTTCACCCAAATGTCAAATTATACAGTTTTTAATTATTTATTTTAATCATGGGACACAGGAGACTAAAAATCCACTAAAATGGCCAGGCAGACTCTCCCTTTAAATAAATTATCTCTATGTCTTAAGCAAATGATTTCTACTCCTCACAATTAAATAGTCTAAGGTTTTTGGAGGGGGGTTCTGGCTTCAAATCCAAAGCTGAAGAATTTCAGTGGCTGAATGTCAGCCAATATCTTCATGGTCATCTCGGCACTAATCCCTGACTATTGCTCTGTAAACAACTAGTGGCTAACAGAAAGTTTTTTTAACGCCCTCAGACTATCACAGGAATAGTCATGATTATTCTCTAATTCTCACCCATCTGAAAACTCTTTAAAGCACCATTTAGTGACATGACTAATCAGCAATCAAGTGAAGGAGAGATCCCAAGAGAGGTCGGAAAAGAGGTAGGATTTTTATACGAGCAGATGACCTTCTCTGGAAGGTCACTTCTAGGGTGCTGACATTAAGGTTAATGTAATCACGGTTCCTTTGTAGCATTTCACCTGCAGATTTAACATAGCACCATTCACTGTATATACTATTACACTTCCTTTTTAAAGGTATTAAATGACCAGACATAGGAAACATAGGAATATATTACCTGGTAAAGTTAAATTCCATCTCAAAGGAAAAGGGTGGAAGCATGTCTGAGGACAATGAGGTATCCGAAAGAGGTGGAATCATTTCTTCCATTGATGATGAAGCATTTTCATTGAGATATTGTCTTAATGAGGTTCCTAAGAAAAGAAGGACATTCAAATATATTTATCTGAATCATGTAGCTGAGAAGGAATTTCTGCCTGACTGAGGCACTTTGGTTCTAAAATTCTCCTGACTGGTAGAGGGGCAACTAATAGCTGGTAAATGCTGATCCACTTCTGCACCTACAAGCAGCTTTCGGAAAAAACAACACATTAAAAAAAAATCTTTCAAAGTTAGTGTTTCCCCCTCAGCTTTTCTTGTAGATGAGGGAAGCATGAAAACCTGTTCAGCTTCAATACAGAGACAGGGAAAAAACTTCTGCACCTCCATAGGGCACCCAGGTTCAAACACGCCTGACAAACTTTCAAATGAGGAGCGACATTTAAAGGAGGGGTTTGTTTATCAGCACACACAATGTAAGCAACTAAAACCCCTCTAGTTCTGCTGTGTGGAAACTGGGTTGCACAACAAGCAGGGCTCCAGGGCAGGGCTCCCCGGAAGAGCAGAGTTTGGGTCTGTATCCGATGGGCCCTCCCTCGCCCCGGCAGTGTGGAACATCCCGTTGGGAAGAGCCCTGCCTGGGAAGAATGCAGGGGGGTGGCAGATTTTGAAAGATGCATTAAAATCAATGAGATTTTCCACCTGAAATTGTTCACTTAGGAGTGGTAACAGCACTGGGATGTAGACAGCACAGACAGAACTGCGCAAACTGGTGATTCCCAAGGTTTTGCCCTTAGGTTGTTTAAAAAATAACAAAAAATCTTTAAACATTTTGGGCTATGCAAACGGCTGACGTAATTAAGTACAAAATAAACATGATTTCTAAGCACTGCTTTGCTCTAAAAGCCCCCCAATGGTAACTCTACAATTTTCCCTGGAGCGTGTGTCACACCTAACTCCCATTGCCCACTGGAAAGCAGTTACAGATAAAACACTCCATGTCAAACATTATTTTTGATGTACATAAGCCATTAAAATGATACAAACTCTCCCTGTAAGTGTCACCTTGGTTATCTTAAAAGGTTTCTAAGGTCTTTTCAGGATGATTACTTTTTTTTATTATTTTTTTTCCCTCCCGAGGAATGAAGCTAACCAAAGCAAGCTGTGATCAGGAAGCAAATTACACTGAATTAGGGTACTCAGACCCGCTTTGAAGCATTTCCTGCTGCTGCAGGCAGCTCAGGGACTGCCTATCAGCAGGGATCAGTTCAGGCTGCCTGGAGCTGCCCTCCTTGCGCAGCAAAAATGCATCAGTTTGGGTGATGCTGATGCCCCCTGCACCAGGCGGATGCAGAGCAGGGGCTTTTCTAGCTGCAGCTGCTTGAGCCCTGTGGAAACTTCCTTTAAAGCCATTGCTTTCCCTCGCGGGCAGCCCTGCCCCGTGGTCCTACAGCCAGAGGGGGCGGGCGAGGGGCTGCCCTGGGGCCGCCACGGCCCCTCTGCGTGCTCTGGGCCGCCCTCCTGCAGCCGCCCGCACCCTCTGCCGCACTCACCCCCTGCTCCTCCGCTCTCGGCGCCAGCTCCTCCGTGGCGCCATCCAAGGCGGCGGCAGTGGCGGGCCCAGGTGGGCCCAGGTGTGAGGGCCGCCGTGCGGCGGGGGGAACTCATGGTTGGCCTCCTCGCCGCGGTCGCCAGGCAGGGGGTCCCCGCGCGGCGCCGTGTCATGTCCAGTGCGCGGTGGGACCACAGCACCGCCCCGGACCCGAGCCAGAACCGACACCAGCGTGACCCGAAGCGACAGACCAGGCTGCTTAGCTCCTATGGGGAAAAAGAAATCAAGCTTCAATATGTTAAGGTTTATGTAGCAAAGAACTTTTAACTCTGGGGGCTCATCAGGAGGCTTCTCCTGGGACTGCAGGAGCACTGCCATGGGCCTTGTACCCAGACCAAGCACAATGAGCCCCTGCAGCTTGCTTCTTTGAGGCTTTTAATGTGGCGGCCTCTCCTTGAAGGCCAGCACTGTCCCATGCCAGGGGCTGGCACAGCAAATGCTCAACATAGAAGCACACAAAGAGATTGGTCACAAAATACTCGTCCTGTCAGGCAATACTAAATGACTACAGCATGAACCTGTGCGTCCTGAGTGCTCCCCGAGAGTCACTTCTGGATTCATAGGTGAGAGGGACACGAGCATGTCCTGATGTCCCTCCACAAGGAAAACATATCCTTTTTGCCCAAGGCAACATATGGCACCGCACACCTAAAAAGTCACAGAAAGTCCAAAAGAGAGCTGCAGCCCCAACCACTCACAACTCACTCCTTGCCTCCAGAGGCTAAAGCTTTGCAAGTGAGAGCTGGCAACCAGGCACCCATGAAGAAGAGTTTGTTCTACACCCCATTGGCATTACCACTATCTGTGGCTTCAGGTGATGGGTCCTGAGACAGATGCTTGCCCAAGGATTTCCCATTGACTTCACGCTCTGCACCGAGGGCACGAAGAGCTTGCCCTTTCTAGAGCTGAAAGGCCATTTTTTTTTTCTCCAGCAAGAGATGCTCCTACAAGAGGGAAGAAGAGCAGTGAGGAGTTTACCACAAGGTTTCCTTTGCCCACAGATGCTCCCTCCAGCATCCTGCACACAGCTCACATGCACTCTTTTCTCTCTACAAGAGAAAGGGCTGCTCCAAGCTTCAACACATTTCCTAGCATGGCGCGGTCCTTTTGTTTTGGGACCAATCCTTGTGGAGCAGGAGTGCAATGAAGAACAAACAGGCGAAGAACAGAACTGCCAGGCAGCAAGACACACAGTCGAAGTCCCCCTTGTAAGTACATTACTCCTATGTTGCTTGGCAGAAGATTTGTTATTGAAGGCTGGAGAGGTTTCTTCTTGTCTGCATGAGATTGCTGTATGACACAGCAATCTAGCCATTTTCTGGCCAAGCAAGGAAATGCTGTATTTTCTGCTTTACTGCTTTGCGCGTGTCCACCAAGCTCATGTGTCCTCCAAGCTCATATGGAGAGGCCCCTTCACCTCTCCTCTCAAGCTGCACTCCCGTCCACAGCAAGAACAGACCAAGTGGCGTGTGAAAGGAGGCAACCTGTTCCTTTGGAGAGCACCTAGGAAATGCCCTGCTCCACCCCAAACACAAGAGACACAACATTCTTTCTTTTCTCCTTTTCTTTCTTTTATTCTTTTGAAGAAAAGCCAGCAGCATTAGTGCTGCGATGCTCTTTTTCCATGCACCTGCACTCGATAGATACAGGTGTAGTCTGGATTTCCCCAGTTGCTCTCCACCTGGATTTTTATGTACTGAAATGCTTTGTGATGATGACTCTGCAACAAGAAAGTAAGCAAAAGAAACAGCATTACTGGGACATAAATAGCAACAAGAGCAAGTAGCATAGATCCTTTTTAAGCCACACTTGTGCTCAGGAAATGACACCAACGCTCTCAAGAGAGGGAGCTTCCTACTCCCTCTTGGCCCTCCTTTCCTCGGGCTCACAAAGACTCCGCTGCAGCTCAAAAGCAAATTCCTGCTCTCAGGAAGGTGGCAAGAGCACCTGTGGAAATCTGAGGCTCAGTGATGCTGCGCACTGTGTTTGCCTGTCAGGCACCCATGTTTCTGGACAAAGCACAGGCTCCCTGCGAGTGAAGCACCACGGACACCACTGGCTCTGCCAAAAGCGATGGGTGCAGCTGGGGAGCTCCGGGGATGTCGGTGCCCATGCCTTGGCCCTGTTTGCCATCTGCTTTTACTTTCCTTAACACAGCCGGCCTCTGCTCAGCCTTTGCAGTGGCACGTGTCCCTCTCGTCTGGGACTCAGCATGCTCTGCCCCTACAGCCACCCAGTGTGGGCCCTCGCTCTGCCACAGACTTGCCCACACAGCCGCCTTCCTCCCCGGTGTTGTGTGCACACCCTTGCCGTACCATCAGTGGGAAGAGCTGCAGGACCTCCCTTTCAATGTCGTAGACGAAGGTGCCGAGCAGAGTGGCGTGTCCTTCGTCGTCCAGTCCCTGCGAGACAAGCACAAGGGCAGCAGGTGAGGCGTGACGCCAGCAAGGGCAAAGACGCAGCACGCTCAGGGCCCGGGATGCCCCATCCCTGCCCTCACCCTCGCTTGCAGCAGCAGCCTGCCCATGGGCTGTGATGCAGCTGCCCCTCTCGAGGGCCTTTTCAGCTGCAGCCCTCCCTTCAGAGGCTTGTCCGCAAAGCGCTGCACCCATCCTGAGAGCCCAAAGGCAGGCCAGGGCTTGAAAGGTGCCCTTAGGACAGTGCCGGGCTCAGCAGGGTGCAGTGCGTAGCCTCTCCTAGCAGGGGGGCAGGGACAAGACAGCCCCTGCTCAGCCCTTTCCCCACAGCCAGCTGGTAGGCAGCTCTGCACGACAGGCCCTTACCGAGACAGCGATGTCTTTGGGGGCACTGCTGACACTCCCAGAGGGTGAATGTGCTTTTGCAATGTGCTGCACAGCCAGAGCAGTGGGCCAGACTGGTTCAGGCAGCCTAATGACCACGTGGCCCTGAGAGCCTTGGAAGGGCCAGCACTGTCCTGGAGTGAGGTCGGTCTGAAAGCAGAAGGCAACAGCAATGAATGGTGAAGGAGTGCCGGCAACAGCACCTGCTCCTGCTCCTGCAGGCAGGAAGATGGCAGCCCTTTGTCGCTGGCTCGTATTGCTGCCCCTCAGTGAAGGCGTGGGTGGGAGGCAAGGGGCAGAAGCAGCAGGCCTTTTTCCCCACCTGCTTAAGTGCACTCTCAGTGTTGCTTACAAAAGGAAGCTGGCTAGGGCATGTAAGAGGGGCTAGTGCACAGCTGACTCCAGGCCCGGGCACAGAAACGTCCTCCAAGGCACTGTCAGAGAGCAGGTAGGCAAGTGGGCAATGTAGGGAGAAACAGCTTCCCCCAGCTGCAAGCCAGGGCCACGAGGCTTGTGGGCACGCTGCGGCCACACAGATGAGTTCATGTGAGTCCTGCCGCAGAGGGGAGCGCTGCTTTCCAGCAAGTCAGCCTTGAGGTGCCAGGAGCACGAGCAATGGCAGGGAGTCGAGCGAGAGTGCTGTACGGAGGGCCAATGCCCTGGGCCTTGCTCTTCTGCCACTTCAGAGTAAGCAACTCGGGCAGCAAGGATGTGGTTTTTCTGCTACAGTACCTTTAGAATAGTCTCGGGAGGGTTGGTGGTGCAGAGGAGCCAAAATACACTGCAGAGCCAATTCTCTGCCAGCGCGGCATTGCTGGAGGTTCTCTGCACATCAATTGTGGCACCTGAAAGGAGACCCATGTGCTCACCGTGGGGCAGCGCACGCCTGGTGCTCAAGGAGTCTTTGTGAGCCTGCGTGCCAGCTGTGCCTGTCACTGTTGCATGCAGTTACATCCCTTGTGAGGGGCTCTGCTGCCTAGGAGAAGGGAGATTCCTTGAGAGCAGCCTCGGCTTCTCTCCCACAGAGGCAGGAAAAGAGAGCTCTGCAGGTGGGGGCAGACAGCGAGGGCTCACCCCAGTGAGAAGGAGAGCAGAGCAAAGCGCAGGGCCTGCTGTGTGGGCAGCAGAGGACAGGGCATCCCTTCCCACTTGATCCTCAGGGCAATGCTGTGCAAACCAGGAGAGCCTCTGTCAGCACAGAAATGTGGCAGGGCGGTGCCAGAGGCAGCAGCAAAGGACGCGAAGGTGGCACAGGGCAGCAGTCCGAGAGCCCGTCGTGACCGCCTGTCTCTTGAGCCCCTTACCATGGCTCACGGCATCGGGGTGGTGCTGCTGAGCAGGGCCTGCAGCACAGCGCCCTTTGGCAAGTGCCATACACGAGCACAGCCCCGGCACCCTTGCCTTCGTGGCGCCATACCTGAGGATTGCAGGGCCCAGTCTGCCATCGGCAAGCCATGTCCTGCGGGCTCCACAACCATGGCCTCCCTCATTTGCTGCACTTGCTGACAAAGACACAAGGGAACACAGAAAAGGACCACGTCAGCAGGCAGTGCTGCACGACTCCTGAGTCCTACCACAGATGTGAGGGGAGAGCCTGTGCCCACAAGGCCAATGCAGACCTTGTGGCTAGAGCCCAAAGGCCCAGGGCTTCCTGAGGAGACGCACGAGCTCTCGGCAAACATGTGCCTGTCTGCAAGCCTTGTGCCCCATAAGCCAGGTCCCCCAGCCGTCTCTCCAGCCTCCTCCAAGCTCAGGCTGCAGATGGACTTAGGCCCTGCCAGGGCCAACTGGGCACACAAGTGTCTCCCCACTGCTCCCGGGGCCAGGCCAGAGCTACAAGCTACGAGCGGCCCATTCTTAAAGCAAGCAACAGAGGCAAGGCTGCTTCTGAACAAGGCCACACAGCAGAGCAAAAGGCAAGAGCAGGTGCCGCTGCAGAAAACTTTGCAGCAGCAGGAGGGCCAGGCATAGGTGCAGGAAAGGCAGGCAGGAAATGCTTCTAGAGCACCCCCATGCATTCAGGTAACTTTCAGAGACTTGGTTTCCTTACATTAAACAGAGTCAGCCCAAGCAAGAAGGTGACAAAGTCTGCCCATGCAAGGCTTCAGGCACAAAATGGAACATCACCTGCTTCAGATGTCCGAGCTGCCTGGTGAGGAGAGACAGCTCCTCCCTGAGAAGCTGCATCTCCCTGTCTTGCTCCTGCAGCCTATTCAGCAAGTCCCTGCAGACAGGAGCAGCAGCTGTTAGCGAGCTTTCACCCCTGCCAGGAGCACATGCGAGCTCGGAGAAGAGGAGAGGGGCCCGTGCATGGTGCCTTTTGTTTTGTGCCCTTTTGATGTTGTGGTGCTCCCCTCCCCTCTCCCTCCAGCCTAAACAAAAGCCAGAGGCAAGGAAAAGAGAGACGGCCTGGGAGGGCAAGCGGCGCACGCTCCGCTGACACTAGTGCGTGCCACGAGTCCTGCGCCAGCAAGTGTCTCACCCGTTGGCCTTTGTGTCCGGTGCCGGTGTAAACAATTTCAGCATCTCCTGGAAGGCAAAAGGTCTCCATGAACAGAAATCCTGGGAGAGCTGTGGGGCTTCACAGGGAGCCTTCAGGAGGAAGGCCCAGCAGAAGCTGTTGCATGCCTTTGGCAGAAGGAAGCTTGCAGAGCTTCACTCTGCAAGTCTCCGGAGCGCTTGGGCCTTGAGTGGTCTTTGCAGGAGGTGCCTGTCCCGCACTGACTGACCTGCGGCTTGTCTTGTGCCCACGTCGTCCAGTCGTGGAGACTCTCAGGACTCACGGGCCAATAAAGAGCAACTGCAATTCGGAGCACCAAAAAATGGTAATGACCTTGGTCATTATCATTAATGGTAATGGTCTTGGTAATGACCACTAGAGTAATGGTAATGGATTGCTAGAGGCCTGGTGCTTTCTGCCAACCATGGGTGCCAAGAGCTTTGCGGTAGGGAGGCGGAAGGGAAATGCTGCAGAGAGAGGCACAGTGGCACATGGGAGACGTGGCTGCAGCCCTGAAGGGTTGGCACAGTCCCCCCGTGTTGCCTAGCTTTGATTTGGACATTCTGAGGCAGGCGTTGGGCCACGCGAGGTTGCACATGCCAACCAAAGAGGGAAGCTGCACAGGAGGAAGGAGCTCTGTGCCCAAGGGGCTGGCGCTTCCTAATACCGAGAGCATCTGGAGCACGGCCTAGCGCAAGGGTGAACCCCTGGCCTGTGGACAGCACGCCTGGAGCTCCCTGGAGTGCAGAACAGCAAAGCTGACAGCTCTTTGCTCACAAAGACTCACCAAGAGCCACAGGGATCAGTGCCATGAGGATTCCAAAGAGCTTCCTCTTCTTGCAGATGGAATTTTGCCTAGAAAAGGGGGAGTTGTGTGGGTTAGGCAAGTTTCAAGCTGTGGGCAAGGGCCCACTCCAGCACACCCCTGCTTTCCGTGAGCTGCCTCCATCAGCACAGGCAGAGCTTGCTGGCAGCAAGGGCTCCAGGGAAAGCGTGGAGAGACATGGACAAGCAGATGGATAGCAGACCAGCTTGCCCTTGAAATCAAAGCAGAGGGCTCTTCTGTGCTCCAGAGGCGCAGAAGGGATGATACTCACATGGCCGAAAGACATGCGACAAGCCAGCTCCATAAAACCGTCAGCAGCACGGCCAGGCGCTCCGGAAGGCGGAACATCCTCCCTGAGGTAGCAAAGCAGAGGGAAGTGAGGTCTGGTTGCTACGGTGCCAGAAGCTGGGTCTCCACGTGAAGCCCTGTGCCCTTGGGAGGAATGTCCTGAGCCCCACTCCGGAGCAGCACTTTGGCTGTGCCACCAGACTGCAGAAGGACATGCCATTTGTAGGTAGCATATGTGGTGTCTCCAGAATTCCCACTCTGAACATGACTGCATTGTTATTTGAGGGCCGCTTGGCCTGGGCAAGGTGGGATGGGTTGGACAGACATGGAGCCTCCCAGAGGGGACCCGAAGCAGCGGCATAGCCGACTTAGCACTGAGGCAGAGTCAAGCCAAAGGGCTCTGTGGCACACACTTACCAGCGACACTGCTGGTTTGGTGGCTCCTGGTGGCGGGCAGCTCGCCCACCGCACTGGCAACAGCCCTGGTCACCTGGGCCCCCAGCAGCAGCGGAGAGTCCCGCTCAGCTGCGGCTGCCCGTGACTTGGAACGGCATGCTCGCCGCGGGGCAGCCCTTCTTGGGCCCATTGCTGGGCACAAACCGGTAGCTGCCAATCACTTGCTCCTTGCTAGGCAGGGCCTCTTTGCCAATTGGGCAAAAAGACGGCACCCAGAATGCAGAGGAGCACGTCCGCTAGGGCCAGCGAGCCGTGAGGCCACAGCCAGGTCCCTGCAGCGGACTGAGGGCGGCTGTGGCCGTGTGGGCTGATAAAGGGCATCTGGCTGTGAGCTCACAGAAGCCCATGAGGTGGCATCAGTCCTGGTGAGATGACAAACTGGGACATACTCACCCCACGCTGCTGCCCGTGGCCCCACGTCCACCACCATGCAAGACGGCCCCTGAAAGCGCATCACTCCTCTGTTGCTTGGCAGAGGACTTGTTATTGAAGTCTGGGGAGGCTTCTTCTTGTCTGCATGAGATTGCTGCATGAGATTGATTCTCTCCTGGTCGAGGAAGGAAACGCTGTATTTTCTGCTTTCCTGCTTTGCGTGTGCCCCCCCCTTTCCAAGCTCATACGGAGAGGCCCCTTCACCACTTCTTCCTTTATGCTTGCCCTGCTCAAGCCGTGCTCCCGTCTGCAGCTCCTCCCACTCTAGCAAAGTTTTTTAAAGCCCTGTGGGCAAGACGAACTTGGATCTACCAAGTGAAAAGAGTCTCGGAGATGTGCTTGCTTTCCCTTTCACTAGGAAAGCTGACTTGTTCCCCCTTGAAATCAAATATTTTGGCTTTTCTGGACAAGAAGGGAGAACAAGTACTCACAGGGCAGAGATGCTGCTTGGGAAAAAGCTCTAGAACAATATAAAAATGTGTAAAGGGAGCCGCCCGCACCCTCCCCCCACGCTCACCCGCTGCTCCTTGCTCTCGGCGCCGGCTCCTCCGTGGCGCCATCCGAGGCGGCGGCAGCGGCGGGCCCGGGTGGGCCCAGGCGTGAGGGCCGCCGTGCGGCCGGGGGAGCTCATGGTTGGCCTCCTCGCCGTGGTCGCCGTGTCGCGTCCAGCGCGCGATGGGACCACAGCACTGCCTGGCCCTGAGCCAGAACCGACACCAGCGCGACCCGAAGCGACAGACCAGGCTGCTTAGCTCCTATGGGGAAAAAGAAATCAAGCTTCAATATGTTAAGGTTTACGTAGCAAAGAACTTTTAACTCTGGGGGTTCATCAGGAGGCTTCTGCTGGGACTGCAAGAGCACTGCCATGGGCTTGTACCCAGACCAAGCACAATGAGCCCCTGCAGCTTGCTTCTTTGAGGCTTTTAATGTGGCGGACTCTCCTTGATGGCCAGCACTGTCCCATGCCAGGGGCTGGCACAGCAAATGTTCAACATAGAAGCACACAAAGAGATTGGTCACAAAATACTCGTCCTGTCAGGCAATACTAAATGACTACAGCATGAACCTGTGCGTCCTGAGTGCTCCCCGAGAGTCACTTCTGGATTCATAGGTGAGAGGGACACGAGCATGTCCTGATGTCCCTCCACAAGGAAAACATATCCTTTTTGCCCAAGGCAACATATGGCACCGCACACCTAAAAAGTCACAGAAAGTCCAAAAAAGAGCTGCAGCCCCAACCACTCACAACTCACTCCTTGCCTCCAGAGGTTAAAGCTTTGCAAGTGAGAGCTGGCAACCAGGCACCTACAGAGGAATGGTTAGAGAGTTGGGGCCATGCTCTCCTGGAGGGCCTGCACAACCCAGGCGTTCAGGTGGAGACTTGCCCCTGATCTTTCCTTGAGGCGGTAACAAGAGGGAACTAGGCTGCCTAGAGAAGTAAACTGAATGCCTAGGCAACTGCGAATTGGGAGGAGCCCTGTTGTAATCCAAAGCACGGAAACATAACGCCAGCCAATCATATGTATACACAAACGTGGGCTGTAGCCAATAGGGAGCTGTTTGAGGCGGGTGCACACCACGTGGGCAAGCTTAAACTGTATAAAAGTGCTGTTATTGCATTAAATAAACGAGCAAGATTCTTAACTTCCATTGAGTGTACATCTTGACTCCGGCTGACTTCCAACATCTGGCGCCCGAGCAGGGACACTGGAACTACGCTTTAATGCAGCTTGCCTAAGCACTGAGAACCCTTGAATCTGCATCCCGAGGACATCGGTCAAGGAGACAGACGAAGGGTCGGAAGTCAGAGGCAGAAGGTCGGCCCAGATAGAGCACGGAAAAGGCAGAGACCTACTGCGGTAAGACTGCTGAGAAAGGAAAAGAGAAGGGCGAGACAATGGATCGAGAGGTGGCACTCACTTTGCTGGGGCAAATTCTTGCTAAGCGAGAGGCCAGCATGAGTATGAAGAAGCTTTATGAGCTGTGCAAATGGGCACAAGACAAGGGACACTTGCAAAGCCCCAAGCTCCTCCAACATATTCTCTCTAAGAGATGAATTAAGTATGATAAACAGACTCTCTGCAAGCTTTCAATCTGGTGCAGAGAGAATGGGTTCAAAGCCAAGCCCCACCTAGTATTCGATGTGGAAACATGGGAAGACGTGGGGTGGCAGCTTTGGGATCGCATCACCAGCGAGGATAAAAACATGAGAGACCTGGCGACTACGTGGAAGTTGATCTTGTCTACCCTATCGAGCACTTCAGGAACAGGGCCACCGTGGCATCGGAAGATGCTGGTGTTTGAGGAGCAACTTGCGCCTGCTCCATCTGCGCCTCCGTTGCCGGACCTTCCACCCGAGAATGAAGAACGGCCTGGCTGGGCCAAAGGCTTACTGGATCATCTTGAGACACTTGAAAAGGGGACTCAGGGTGGAGGGAAAGTGGATATGGTAAAAGAAACTTGCTTTGATATGGGAGAAACAAGTGAGTGGGGAGTCATACATGTCATTCCTTGATCGCTTAAAGGAAGCCTTAGTGTGTGTCTCCCTGACACCTGAGGCAAGGGAGGCTATATTGATGTAATGGATATGTCATGCTCTTAAAGCAGATTGTTAGTTATACCCAAGTTAAGAGTTGTTGGCTTTGTGGAACAGCAGACCAATGTGACAACTTGTTAAGTGGATGGGGAATTTCGGGATGGTTACAATTGTTAATCTGAAGTGCAGGGATGGTGCTGTTGATATTGTGTTTTGTTGATGTTGTGTTAATTGTACCTTGCTTGTTGAAATGTATGTCTAATACGATTGAAAAGGCCTTAGGGAAGGGTTGGCTGGCTGAAGAACAAAAATGGGACAGGGTTACTGTAGGTCATGAGCTGCAGAAAAGAGGAAGTAGGAAGGAACGAAACTGAAAGCAAGTTTGGCCATGCGGAGCAGGATGGAGGTGTGGCTTATGTACGGGCCAATCAAATAAACGCATGAGCGGCTAGCAACAACCAATCCTGTGCATCACATTGTGCAAAGACAGCTGTGTGTAGCCAATCACAAGTGGTGGAGCGGCAGGGAGCAGCCTGTGGCCCGTGTCTGCTGGGCTGGGCCTAGGGCTGGGCCTGTGGTCTAGCAGGGATGGCAGAGCAGAGAGGGGGCACTGTGGTGGGGGGAATGGGGCCTTGCTGCCCTTTGGGCTGTGCTCCCAGGGGTCGGGGGCTTGCCTGTGCTGCAGGCCAGGCAGCCGTTGGCCCTGGAGGCTGCAGTGGGTTGGGCTCCTAAGCACGTCGATGTGCGCTCTCTCTCTCTCTGTGGCAGTCATCGGCCAGAAGGTGAACTTGGCAGCCCGGCTGATGGAGTGCTATCCTGGGGTAGTGTCGTGCGACACAGCGACCTACGCTGCCTCTCAGCTGCCCCATGGCTGCTTCAAGGAGCTGCCCGAGGTGAAGATGAAGGAGGTTGTTGATCCTGGCAGCATCCATCAATATCTGGGCATCTCGGAGGAGCTGTGAGTGTCCTTGTTGAGCAGGCTGCTTGGGGGCACGTGGAGCCGCGGATCAACTCTTGGTCAGCACAGAGCAGCTGTGCAGAAAGAGAGCAAGCTGGCCCCCACCTGGGCCTCCCATCCCTGGGGCTGAGAACCTGGAAAGCTGGGGAATGGCTCCGCTTTGGGCCTGCCTACCCATGGGCCTCCTGCTCTTAGGAGACTAGGAGTGATGCCGTAGGGATGGAGAAGGCTGGTGGGTGTCTGTAGGCACACAGGGCCTTGCAGCCCCTCTCCAGGTAGCAGGTGCTTTCTGCTTGTTGTGCTTGCTCCATTTGAATGTTATCCTGGCTTGAACAGATAGGTTTTTCCTTGCTCGTCTTTACCTTGGCAGCATCTGCTGCAAGGCCCTGCTTCTCCAAGTTGCTCCCTGTGAGCAAAGTCCAGGGAAGCAGTTGGCAGGAACAACTGCTGGAGTGTGGGCAGCACACGAGGCCACTGCAAAGAAGAGAGGGTACCCAAGAGCACACCCACAGTTCCATGCGTGACTCTGCACCCTCTAGCTTCTGCCTACTGAGTTGACTTCAATTTTTCTCTTTCTCCTGCTAGCATGTTTGGCATGGAGCTCAAAAAGGAGAGGCCCAAGAATTCCCCCTTGCTCGGTAGGTGGAGAACACCTTGGTCTCCTGAACACCCATCTCCTGCCCTTGAGACCGGCTAGTCCCATGGGGGGAATGGGGAGGCTGGGAGGTTAGTCCCATGGTGGCTAGAGGGAAGGGTGTCAACGGGTCATTGCTCTTGAGCTTGCTGCAACTGCCTGCTCTCTTGCTTGGCTTTCCAGGCTAGGAGAAGGAGATTGCCCTCTTTCAAAGCTATGTGCAAGGCTACATGGCTAGGAAGGAAAGCTGCATCCTGGCACTTGAGGGTATGAAAGGCTCCGGAAAGAGCCATTTACTCACCGAGCTTGCCAGTTTAGGCCGGGCTGCTGGGCATAGGTGAGTGCTGTTGAGCAGTACGTGTGCATGGTTTCCCCTGCCTTCCTACTGATACTCACAGGATCCTCAAGGCCCCCTGCCAGTGTGCCTGGCCCTTGGGTTCTAGCAGCCCTCATAAGGCAACATCTCCATGCACCTGAGAGCAGAGCAGCCGCGTGCTCCCCTCCTAGCTCTTGAGGGAGCTAGAAGGGTCTTCTGCAGCCCCTGCTGTTGAGCTTTGGGCCAGGCGCAAAGCAAAGTAGAGCCTGAGCCCATGGCATTTCCTGCAGCTGCAGACTGAAGGGAAGAAGCCCAAGTGACCTGCCGCACAAATGCTGCTTGCATTGAGGGGCTGGCCTGGGGCTGTATGTGCCCTTGCTCTCAGCCCCAGATTGTGCCTCTCCCTAAGAGCGGTGCTTTGGAGGTCTGGGGCTCTTTGGGGGCCTGTCTGAATCTCGGTGCCGTTTTCTTTTGCACGGCAGGGTAGTGGCTGTGAAGCTGATGGAGCTCAGCCTGAAGCAGGACTACTCCGTCGTACGAGTGATGCTGGCCATGGCAATGGGTCTGCAGGCCTGCAAATCCTGCAGCGCCAGGCAACTCGTACTGCAGGAGAATGTGGAAGAGTGGCTGGCTGATCAGGGACATCTTGGGATGCACAACCCACGCCTTGTCAAGTAATGTACAGGGGGGTGGCAATGACCTGTGCTTGACCAAGATGGAATAAGGAAGCTGCTGTTTCTAAGCAAGCAACTTGCTGAAACTTGCCCGTACCGGTTAAGGAAGGGGGCTTGTCATTGGGCCATGCAAGTGCAACCTAGCAATCTGCTAAGCAACAGCCAACAGCCAATCCTGTGAGCTTGGGAAAGACCCTGGATACCTGTAGGGTATAAATGTTCACATACCTGGGTTAATAAACGGAGCAAGATGGAAAACTCACATTGAGCCTGTATCTTGTAATCTGGGTCGATCTCCTTCAGGAGAAGCTCGAAGGAGTCCTGGAAGAGAGCAGCTACTGCCTCCTCAATGCACCTTTCCTGGTGAAGGTGAGAGCAAGCGCCCTCTCTGGCCGGGGCCAAGGTCTGCTTGTGAGACGTCCCACAGCAGTGGTCATTTGGCTGCTCTCCTGGGCAGTGGCCTTAGCTTCTGGTGGAAAGAGCCGGGGATAGCACAGACTGTGCTCACTCCTGTGTGCCTTGCTGCTGCAATAGGCCAAGCACATGCTGGGGACTGGGGTGGCTTTGCAGGATCAGCAGCAATGCCGATGTGGCAAAAAATGTCAAACAGGGAGAAGAGGTGCTCCCTGGCACTAAGCTAAGCCCTGCTGTAGTGAGGAATGAGCATGAGCTGTGATGGTTCATACCTGGAGCAGTGCTGTGCGTTGCGTGGCTGCAGTTTCCCTTGTCTGCAGCCCTGCAGCCAAACATGGCAGGACTCTCCCTGCTGCCACCAGGCCCCAGCTGCTCTAAGCCCTGCTGGGGGTGAATGCAAAAGAGAGGAGGATGGAGGGAGGGAAGATCAGTAATCCTCGCAAGCGCAAGCTGCGGGACGAAGGGTCTCCCTCATGATAATCGCTTTATCCTGCTGTCTCGCTCCGCTCAGCTTCTGTGATGGAGGCTCCTCGTGTCGGCCCATCCAGAAGGTCCAGCATGCGCCAGGACTGCAGGGTGTGCACCACCAAAGCTGATGTGAACCTGCAGCACACCGTGCTTCCGCCCACCCTGAAAGGTGAGGGGCTGAGCCCTGCTGTACCTGCAGCATTCGCTCGGGGGTTTCTCCTTTCCCCGGTCCCTGCTAGCTGTCATTGCAGGGGAGCTGCACCGTGTTCAAGATGTGTGCCCTGCATTGCCCTTGCCCAATGGGTTTGTTCCCAGGGAAGCAAGGCTAAATGCCAGTGCTTCCTGCGTTGAAGAGAATGCAGCCTCGCTGGCCTCAGCCTGGGGAGAGGGCAAGAGACAGATGTGTGTCCTGTTTTTGTCAGGGATTGCGCTGACTGAGCTGGACAGCATGAATTTCTCAGAACGGATGGTTCTGAAGTGTGCAACCATCATTGGGCCGATGTTCACCACGGAGCTGCTGTTCCACATCCTTCCCAAGTGGACCAGGGCCAAGATGAATCAGATCCTGACCATGTTGATGAAAAGCAACATCTTGAGGTGGCAGAATGCCAAAACGGTGGCAGAAGACAGCAGTGTTTCCCTCAAGTGGTCTGCCACAACTCAGGAGGAACAGAAAGGTAAGTGGTGATAAGAGGAGGCCGGGAGCACCATGGGCTTCTGCTGCTCCTGGCAGTGCTCCTGCTGGGGCTCCCCAGGGCAGGGTGCACTGCCCCTGTGGCTGTGTGTAATGGCCAGGGCAGCCTCACCGTTGGGGTTGGGTTGGGATGGGGAGCATAACAGGGAGGGACTGCCCTTCAGAGATTGCAAAGTAGGAGCTGGCTGAGGCTTCCTTGTGCTGATGGTTGCAGTGCCTCTGACTGCTCTCTGTTGGGATGCAGAGCAGAGCAGCAGCCTGTTGCATGGGCCATGCTAGTCTCAGTGAGGCAAAGGGGCCCTTTTGCTCGAGTGCGGCGAGGCTCTGAGTGCAGGAGCGCTGCTTTCCTACCAAGGATCCCCGCCGAGGGCTCCCCATCCTTCATGCGCTGGCTGTGATGGCCCTGAGCTGTGGCCCCAGCTCTGGCTGTTGCAGCACCCCGTTGCCTTTCAGAGGAGCAGCAGAGCGAGGAGCTGCAGGCCGACGTCCTGGCCTTCCGCGCGCCGCTGCTGCGGGAGGCCGCCTACGAGCTGTGGCCCAAGGCGCAGATGGCGGCCATGCACCGCAAGTGCGCAGCCTTCCTGGAGGAGCAGGCGCACAAGTGCCAGTGCTGCGGCGGAGGGGACTTTGTGGCCTTCCACCGCTTGGCCGTCAGCAGCACCCAGGAGGGAGAGACCTGGGACAACGATGCTGGCGGAGGCTGCTCTGCCAGCTGGACAAACGTGGAGACCACAGGGGATGAGCTCCCAGCCACTACTGGTATGCTGCCTGCGTGCTGTGCAGCCTGGGCCTTCCCACGGTGCTTGCACTATTCCTGGGGGTGCTCCTCTGTCTCCAGGCCTGTCTTCAGAAGCGGTTCCCTAAAAACACAGGGATGCTTTCAGTGCAGTGCAGATGCTTTCCGAAGAGGAGCTGAGTCCTCCCCTGAGTACAGCTGCACAGCTTGAGACATGCTGTGTACAGAGCAGAAATCGTCTGTCCCCTTGAGCACCTTCCTGCCTTTCCCTGGAATCACCAGAGAGCAGCCCCTCTCCCGGCAGTGACTAGAGCCTTGGGGTGCATCGCGCAGCCCAGCAGGTCAAGGTGCATTTGCTGGTGGGTGCGCTACCCTTGCCCAAAACATAACACGCCTGCAGAGAAGGGAGATCTTGGGGAAAAGTGGCCAGGAAAAGAGGTGCTGTCCATGCCATGGCTCTCCTCTCTTGCTGACAGAGTATGCAAGATGCAACTTCTGCCCCTTGAGAACTGAGGGGATATTTAACTCATGCTTTGTTTGCAGATCCTGCAGGAGCCAAGCAGAATAAAATGAGCTTCTGAGATGAGACCTTACAGTGAGGAGAGCAGCATTTGATTATTAGTGGAAGTCAGCGGGCTCAGGGTCTCTGGGGGTGCAAGTGGAGTTCCCAGCTTTGCCTACTGGCTGTGACCCCAGCCGAGGAAAGGGCCGGCCTGCTGGGTGGGAGCTGGGATGTGATGGAAGCCGGGGGATCACAGTGAGGACTGTCCCGTTGTGGCGCAGCAGCCCTGGCATGCTAGGGCTTTCTGGCTGTAAGAGAGCCCTGCTGCAAGCTGGGCATTGCACTGCTAGAATGCGAGTGCCAGGTGCGCTAGGACGTGCTCTTCCTCGAGGCAGGCAGAGCAGGGCAGATGATGCTAGTGTGTCTCCTCTTCCTCTGTGATCTTGTCTCCAAACAGAGCCACGGAACAGTTTATGGCCAGGACAGAGCAGACGGTGCCCAACAAGACCAAAGGGATGCCCGGTCCCGCCTGCTCCTGTGAATGCAAGGCCACTGTGGACTTGGTGCTGGTGCCCTTGGCTCACCACCACCTGGAAATGGGCAATGATGCCAGGGCAATTTATAGTCTGCTAGAGAGTGCAGCTGGCTACTTGCACGTCTCCAACAACTACCTGGTGAGCCGGCCTGCTTGCCAGAGCCCCATGCACATGGAGTCCTCCCAGTTGCCTTGCCTGGGCAAGCCCATTTCCCCCTTGAGAAAGGACAGGCCTCTGTGGCACCTGGGCATGAACGACTGTGCTCAGGCCCAGGCTCTTCCTCCTGCTTGCCTCTCCTGTGGCAAGAGAAGCACAAACTTGGCACGAGGTGCACCTGCAAGGAGTGCTGTGCTGTGTGTGAGGGTGGGCATTGCCGTGGTAGAGGTGACCCGTCCTCAGAGAGATGCGGGAGGCAAGCGGGTGGCAGTGGTGGGGCTTCATGCAGGATCCGCACCGACGCTCACCTGCTCTCCATGTGCTTGTCCAAAGGCCTTCACCAGCCTGAAGAAAGCTGAGGCCCTGAGGAGCTCCTTGAGTAAGGAAGGCAAGGGGCTGGCCAGCTTTGAAGAAGCTACCTTCCTCAGCCTGAAAAGGGAGGTAAAGTGACAGGGAGGACCTGAGGGCTCTGTTGGCGGGAGGACTTGCACGGCCTCTTGGGGTCCCTGGGGTGGTTGTGGGGACATTCCTGGCATTTGGAGGCACGGATGGCTGCTCTGCACAGCGTCTTCTGTGAGCCCTTCGCCCTCCAGCCAATGGCAGTCAAGACCCGTGGCCCTGAATCGAACAGAGACTTGAAATTTGGTGTGTCCTCAGCGGGAGCCCTTTTGGACTGCTCTTACAGCTCTCTATCCCTTGCAGGTCTGCTACAATATGGGGTGCATGGACCTGGCAGAGAAGACCATCAGAAAGGCACTGAGCCTGCTGAAGAGGAAATTCCCAATCACCTCGGCTTGTGTCTCCTTCAACTCCCTGCTGGAGAAGTCGCCCCATGGCTCTTACAGGAAGAGCAGAGACTCCTCCAGCTCTCAAGAAGCAGGGTAAGACCCTGACGGGAAAGGGAAGGCAAGAACGAGCCATTTCCGTGCTGGCCTGAGGCCCTTGACCCACACCTGCCTCAGCTTCACTGCAGAGCGTAGCTCTTAGCACGGGAAAGGTGCGGAAGGCCCTGGAGGCTGATGGATGGTGGGGTGGCCTGTACTGGGTGTTCGGGATGGTGTGGGTGAGAGCAGGGAGCTGTTAGCGGGCGTGGAGGCTGCGAAGGCAGTAGCCAGTGACCAGGCTGCCATGCAGCAGCCCTTTTGCTCCCTGGGCTGTGCTGCCAGCACGTCCTTGTGAGCAGTCATCTTTCCCCGGTGCTGCTTCTCGCCCCCGTCCCACGAGCCCTGCCTGCCTGAGCAGCCTCCTGTGCTCCCCGGCTGCCCCTGCCCCCTCACTCAGCCCCCTGTAGCTCGTGGCTGGGCCTAGCAGCTTCTCCTGTGCGGCAGGAGGGAGAGGCTCCCCTGGCTGTTCCGGCAGAGCCGCTGCCTTGCCCTCCTGCGGCAGCTCTTCAGCCAGCGGAACACGTCCAGCAGGCAGAGGCTCTCGCGCCTGGCAGCGCGCATGAAGCTCCGCGCGGACGTGGAGTCTGCGCACGCGAGTCACGTGAGTGCCTGCTCTCTGCAGCAGTAGCAGATGTGTTTCTGACACAGCTCCTTTGCCCTGGCTGGCAAGAGGAGGCCAAATGCCACAGGGATGGTCACATGCTTGAGCTTTTCCTTGCAAGCGTTTGGGAGGCATGGGTGTTGTTGGTTTGGGTTGCTCCTCCCATGGGATTGCTTTCCTGATTGTGACCAGTTTCTGTACTGTGGGATTTCCTTGTGACCATTTTTATAAACCTCATCTTTAGAAGCACTCTGTGGCCCTTGTCGTGACATGGCCACAATCAGAAGAGCATAAGAAGAGTTGGTCATCTGAGACCAACTCTTGGGTGAGAGGCTTGCAAGTAAAAGAGAAGAGGGAAAGCGCCCATTGGGTTCATGGCCTGTGTTCCCTAGGCCAGAGAATCCCCTTGGGGAGATTTAGTGTTTTGCACACTCACCTCTTTGGACCATTTCAGATCCTGTGGTCCTACATGGAGCACGCGCAGCACTGCCAGGAGCTGGGCAGCCTGGATGAGTGGCTGCAGTACGGGCGGGCGGCCGTGCGGCTCAGCGCTGACGTGGAGCCTTTTGAAGGAGGGGTGCTCAGTGCTGCGGAAAGGGCCCAGGCCCTGTCCCATCTGAACCTTAGCCTGGGAAATCTGCCCCTCTCTGTCACCGTCGGTAGGTAGTGCCCACACTCCCTGTGAGAAGAGCTCTCTGCAGAGAGAACCTGTGTGAGTCTGCTTCTGTCTTGCCAGGCTATCGCGCCATGAGCCTGAGCATGGAGCTGGAGAAGCCCGACCTGGACTCCAAGGTCCTCACCCCGCTCTTCACCGCGCTCTTTCTGCAGATGAGGTAATCCTGCTGCTGCACACCCTGCCCTTGCGCGGTGTCAGGGGGTCACTGCAAAGGCCAATGGAGTTGGCAGAAAGAGCAAAGGAGGGAAAGAGACGGAAGATGGGAAGGGGAGTGGGAAGTATCTGGAGCTGCTAGCTTGGATGCCACACCGAGGAGGTGCTCTATGGAGGCTCGTTGTGTTCCTCTGCAGGTACCCAGAGTGTGCAGAAGTGCCCTCCAGGCTGGAGAAGCAGGTGGCTGGAGAGCACAGGATCACTGGGCAGGCCTGCTTCTTTGCCTGCTGCCTCGACCTCCTGCTTTATGCTGGTAAGTGCTCAGTGAGGAGGGCCACAGAGAGGCAGGAGGCTTGCAGAGATGGCTTCTCTCCTGATACAACACTGAGCCCAAAGGCTCCAAGCAATCCTTTGGCTCCTTCAGCAGTGTGCTTGCCCATCTGGCTCTGTGGGTGTCTCTCTCTCCTTCCCTCTCCTGCCTTCTCCCTCTTTTTCTGCATTGTCTACAGGTGATCCCAGAGTAAGCTCAAAATGCTTGCAATTCCCATCTGTGCTTGCTGTGTTTTGGGAGGTTCCCCCTTCTGAAAGCTCTTCTCAGGCTCCCTCTGCTCTGGCTCCTGCAGAAGCGGGCACAGCTGTGTTCGTGTGTGCTTGACCAGGAGGTCCCTTGGAGCCCATGCGCTGCAGTCACTGTCGTTTGCTGATCAATGGCAGCAGCTCTTGGGTGGTGCTAGCAAGCTGCTCCATAAAAGGACACGGATGTGAAGATTGAATAACCTTGCATCACTCCCCTTAGTTTTTGCCTGCCCTCTGAGTGCTTCCTGGTGCCAAAATTGGCCAGCTCTGCTTGAGCTTTCTCCTACTGTGAAGGTCTGAGAAAGAACAAGGCAGTGGAGGGCAGTGCTGCTTCTCTGAGATACATTTGTATTACACAGGCTGGGAGTACAAGTCATTTGAGGAGTGCAGGAGATTCATAGAGGAGAATGAAGGCAACTGCACCCTCAAGTCTCAGAATAGCATCCTGCTGCGGCTGTATTCATCCCTGGCTCTTTGCTACGTTACACACTTGGTCTTAGTGGAGTGGCAAGAGGCCCCCAGCAGTGAGTGATTCTTGTGGGGGAGGTGGGAGCTGTGGGTTTTTCATGGCCCTCGTCCTGCGTCCAACAAGGTGGCTGTCCCTGGGGATGAAAGGGACTGGTGGGGAGAGGCTGTGCACTGGGAGCAAGGTGGCCAGGAGAGGGCCCAGAAGAGAGCCAATTCCTGCTTGTCTCTACACAATGTGTGCCTGTTTCGCTGTATTTTTGCGAGGCTTGAGCAGTGGGACAGCTTCCAGCAGCCCTTTGAAAACGCAGGCAACAAAGAGGCCCTCACAGGCAATGGAGAAGGAGATCCCAGCAGCCCTTTCTAACTTCTGTGTTTCGGTACTTATACAACCTTCCCACCAGGGGTGCCAATTACCCAGTGACCAGTCCCAGAGAAGGGCACTCCCTAATCTTCTACAGGTGACATCTATATCCCCACATCTCTTTACCTTCACCAGGTGATCCTTATTCATCTTTCCTCCTAGCTATTCCCATAATGGTTAGCCTCAGAAAATCCTTTATCCCTCAGGGGTCAGCAGCAGGGCGAGCACCAGCTTCAGTGTCAGGGCTGCCCCGCGCAGGCCCCAGCACAGCCCAGAGCCTTGCAGGGCCCTTCCGGTTGCGCAGCCCCAGCCCTGGCAGGGCAGCCCCAGACCCCGCAGCCCCGCATGGCCCCGCACGCCGGGCCCGGCTGCCCCCAGCCCTGCGACGCCCCATGCAGCCCCCACAAGATGGCACCGCCAACAGCAGGGCTGGGCCAGGGCTGCCGGTACCGCGGCAGGGTGCAGTGTTGCCATGGCAGCGCCCGGTTCGGCCCTCCCATTGGCTGGGGCTGGGGTTGAGGGCCGGGCTGGCTCCTACTGATGGCTGCGCCAGCCGATGAGAGCCGCGAGGCGGGCGGTGGCGGCCGCTCCCGGGCGGGCTCAGGCGTGGGGCGGGGAGGGCCGCTGGGGGCGGCAGCAGTCTCGTGGCCGGGCGGGCAGGGAGGTTCCAACTGTCCCTGCGAGCGGGGCCGCGGGAGGAGCAGGCTCCGAGCAGGGCTGGCAGGAGCCGCGCGGCCGGCAGGAGCTCGTGTGCTCGGAGCGCCGGGCAGGCCGGGAGCAGGCAGGCAGGGCTGAGCGCCGGCCGCGAGGGCTCTCCTGCCAGAGCACCCGCGAGGGCAGCGGCTCTTGGCTGTGGGAGGCGTTTGGAGGAGACTCCTGGCTCTGACGGCCACAGGCAGCAGCAGGGATGTGCTGGGCTTGGCACCCGCCATGGAGCTCTCCTCCATCCCATCGGGGCAGCTGCTGGGTTGGGAGCAGCCACATGTGCCCTCTGCAAGGAGAGGCGTCCTGATGGCACCACGGGCACCAGGGGAACAACAGGCAGTGGGAAACACTTCCTAGAGGCTGAGAACAGGAGCTTCTACTCCATGAGCGTGGCCAAACTGTGGCCCAGAGACATAGAGAGATGCTCAGAGGTCCTTCCTTGGAGATAACCCAGACTTGCCTGGAAAAGGCTCCAAGACGGTTCCTGTGCTGGGAGCTGCCTTGCGCAGGGCACTGGATGTCCTATTGCAGGCTCAAGGAATCTGCTCTCTTGAGACAGGCTCCACAGGCCCTGTGCTTTTAAATGTGCTCAGCAAGGTTCCTTGGTCTGTGCTACCTGAGCTAGAGATGCTCTGTCAGGAAAGAGCAGACGTGCCCTTAACACCTTCCTTCCTTCCGAAGGGCTTCAGCTGGGAGCCTTGTCCTTGCCAGGCTCCAAAACCGTGACTCATGCCAGGATTTTTGTATCCCATGAATATTTCCCAGCTTTCCTTCATCTGATCCTGAGGAAAGCCATTTCTCAGCTTGTGCCTTACCTGATCCCGGGAATTCTCCTTGACACCTCTAGGTCGTGTTTGTTCCTGGATATAGTTCCAGGCACCCTGGATTCTCCTGGCACCCTGCCTGTCTTCGGGATCTGTAGAGCCCCGGCACCCTGGATCTGCCCCACTTTGACCCTGGGCACCTCAGGACAGGCCCCCACACTGCAGTGCTGCTATGCAGCCTCCTGCACGGAGCCCGTGAGGCACTGCTGGCCTCAGGAGCTGCATTTCGGCTTGGTCACAAGTTGGGGAGATTACCGTCTCCCAGCTCCCCAACTACTGAAGCTTGTGAGCATCTCCACAAGCAACGTCTTTCTACTCTGTATCCTTGCACAGTCCAGGGGCAAATCGTGCAGAAGGGAGACCCCATCCCCCTTGAATGCTGTCAGAGCTGAAGCTTTGCAACCACTGCAAAGGGCACCAGGACCTTTGCTCATTTCTTTGGGTTGTTTATTTGGCCTCTAGCACCCTGGCTATGTCACAGGGGGCTGCACTTCACACCTGGGTTCTCTCCCCTTTCTCTCCCCTTTCTCCTGTGTGTGTGCTCAGTTTCCTCTGCACCAGGATCATGGGAAATACTGGTTTGGGCGAGTTTCCTTGAAGCTGTGACAAGTTGTGGAGCTGAAGGCCTCATGGAGGGAAGTCTGGCACATGGCTGTTTCCCCACGCTCCCTTCTGCTCCCAGCCTGAGGGCTCCAGAAGGTCTCCAGGAAGGGCAGAACTTTCGGTGTTGGTGGCTTGGGTTTCCTTTGACATCCCCAAGTTCTGCTTGGGTCACTGTGAGCAGCCAAGGAAATTCCTCTTCTCTAGAGTCCCGTATCAGAGGATTCTCCCTACTTTTGCACAGAAGCGCAGGTGACTCCAGGATCCCCATGAAGAGCATTTGCCCACATCAGGGCCCAGGACTCCCAGGAGCTCGTGGCTCTCCCAGGCCCCTGCTTAAGCTGACAAATTCTAACATAGCCTTTTATCTGTGCTCCATAAACCTTTGCAAATAGCTGTGCAAGGCTTGAAGAACGGTGGGCTTCTGCTGCTCCTGGTGCTGCTGCTGCTGGGGCTCCCCAGGGCACGGTGCACTGCGCCTGTGGCCGTGTGTAATGGCCAGGGCAGCCTCACCGTTGGGGTTGGGTTGGGATGGGGAGCGTAGTAGGTAGGGACTGCCCTTCAGAGACTGCAAAGCAGGAGCTGGCTGTGGCTTCCTTGTGCTGCCGGTTGCAGTGCAGCTGACTGCTGTCTGTTGGGATGCAGAGCAGAGCAGCAGCCTGTTGCGTGGGCCATGCTAGTCTCAGTGAGGCAAAGGGGCCCTTTTGCTCGAGTGCGGCGAGGCTCTGAGTGCAGGAGCGCTGCTTTCCTACCAAGGATCCCCGCCAAGGGCTCCCCGTCCTTCATGCGCTGGCTGTGATGGCCCTGAGCCGTGGCCCCAGCTCTGGCTGTTGCAGCACCCCGTTGCCTTTCAGAGGAGCAGCAGAGCGAGGAGCTGCAGGCCGACGTCCTGGCCTTCCGCGCGCCGCTGCTGCGGGAGGCCGCCTACGAGCTGTGGCCCAAGGCACAGATGGCGGCCATGCACCGCAAGTGCGCAGCCTTCCTGGAGGAGCAGGCGCGCAAGTGCCAGTGCTGCGGTGGAGGGGACTTTGTGGCCTTCCACCGCTTGGCCGTCAGCAGCACCCAGGAGGGAGAGACCTGGGACAACGATGCTGGCGAAGGCTGCCCTGCCAGCTGGACAAACACGGAGACCATGGGGGATGAGCTCCTTGCCACTACGGGTAGGCTGCCTGCCGTGCTCTGCAGCCTGGGCCTTCCCACGGTGCTTGCACTATTCCTGGGGGTGCTCCTCTGTCTCCAGCCCTGTCTGCAGAAGCAGTTCCCCGAAAACCCAGGGGTGCTTTCAGTGCAGTGCAGATGCTTTCCCAAGAGAAGCTGAGTCCTCCCCTGAGCATAGCTGCACAGCTTGAGGCATGCTGTGCACAGAGCATAGAGCGTCTGTCCCCTTGAGCACCTTCCTGCCTTTCCCTGGAATCACCAGAGAGAAGCCCTTCTCCCGGTAGTGACGAGAGCCTTGCGGTGCATCCTGCAGCCCAGCAGGTCAAGGTGCATTTCCTGGTGGGTGCGCTACCCTTGCCCAAAACATAACACACCTTCAGAGAAGGGAGATCTTGGGGAAAAACGGCCAGGAAAAGAGGTGCCGCCCATGCCTTGGCCCTGCTGTCTTGCTGACAGAGTATGCAAGATGCAACTTATGCCCCTTGAGAACTGAGGGGATATTTAACTGATGTGTGGTCGGTTCTATAGATATAGCAATATGGCTTCGTGCTTGACATAAGCTGACTTGAAGTGACTTATGCTTAGGGCCTGGCGCTCGGAAGATCTCGTGATGTTACGGAAAGCAAAGGGTTAACAGAAATTAAGGCGAGTCAGTTGTCTTACTTTGAAGAATCAGTACCTAGCCATGTGGGGTGGCATTGTTGCTGATTGGTGGCAGAGCAAGCTTCCGCATTCGAAAAGAGTATAAATGTAGTGAGCAGTAAACAACAAATGGCACTCCAACCATATTGGTGTTACGGGGTTTGTCCCCTAGCGGGGTAGGATGGCCCTGGAGAGCCTGGCCTCTGGGTGAACACGTTTTGTTGCTGGAGCCCGAAGATGGCTACTAGCTGAGACCGGAGACAGCGGCCGGCAACGCTCATGCTTTGTTTGCAGATCCTGCAGAAGCCAAGCAGAATAAAATGAGCTTCTGGATTGAGACCTTACGGTGAGGAGAGAAGCATTTGATTATTAGTGGAAGTCAGTGGCCTCAGGGTCTCCAGCGGGGCATTGGAGTTCCCAGGTTTGCCTACTGCCTGTGACCCCAGCCGAGGAAAGGGCCGGCCTGCTGGGTGGGAGCTGGGATGCGATGGCTTGAGGAAGCCAGGGGGATCACAGTGAGGACTGTCCCATTGCGGTGCAGCAGCCCTGGCATGCTAGGGCTTTCTGGCTGTAAGAGAGCCCTGCTGCAAGCTGGGCATTGCAGTGCTAGAATGCGAGTGCCAGGTGCGCTAGGAGGTGCTCTTCCTCGAGGCAGGCAGAGCAGGGCAGATGATGCTAGTGTGTCTCCTCTTCCTCAGTGATCTTGTCTCCAAACAGAGCCACAGAACAGTTTATGGCCAGGACAGAGCAGACGGTGCCCAACAAGACCAAAGGGATGCCCGGTCCCGCCTGCTCTTGTGAATGCAAGGCCACTGTGGACTTGGTGCTGGTGCCCTTGGCTCACCACCACCTGGAAATGGGCAATGATGCCAGGGCAATTTATTACCTGCTGGAGAGTGCAGCTGGCTACTTGCACGTCTCCAACAACTACCTGGTGAGCCGGCCTGCTTGCCAGAGCCCCCTGCACATGGAGTCCTCCCAGTTGCCTTGCCTGGGCAAGCCCATTTCCCCCTTGAGAAAGGACAGGCCTCTGTGGCACCTGGGCATGAACGACTGTGCTCAGGCCCAGGCTCTTCCTCCTGCTTGCCTCTCCTGTAGCAAGAGAAGCAGAACATCGGCACGAGGTGCACCTGCAAGGAGTGCTGTGCTGTGTGTGAGGGTGGGCATTGCCGGGGCAGAGGTGACCTATCCTCAGAGTGATGCGGGAGGCAAGCGGGTGGCAGTGGTGGGCTTCATGCAGGATCTGCACCGACGCTCACCTGCTCTCCGTGTGCTTGTCCAAAGGCCTTCACCAGCCTGAAGAAAGCTGAGGCCCTGAGGAGCTCCTTGAGTAAGGAAGGCAAGGGGCTGGCCAGCTTTGAAGAAGCCGCCTTCCTCAGCCTGAAAGGGGAGGTAAAGTGACAGGGAGGACCTGAGGGCTCTGTTGGCGGGAGGACTTGCACAGTCTCCTGGGGGCCCTGGGGCGGTTGTGGGGACATTCCTGGCATTTGGAGGCACGGATGGCTGCTCTGCGCAGTGTCTTCTGTGAGCCCTTTGCCCTCCAGCCAAAGGCCGTCAAGGCCCGTGGCCCTGAATCAGTCAGAGACTTGAAATTTGGTGTGTCCTCAGTGGGAGCCCTTTGGGACTGCCTTTACAGCCCTTCTGCCATGCAGGTCTGCTACAATATGGGGTGCATGGACCTGGCAGAGAAGACCATCAGAAAGGCACTGAGCCTGCTGAAGAGGAAATTCCCAATCACCTCGGCTTGTGTCTCCTTCAACTCCCTGCTGGAGAAGTCGCCCCATGGCTCTTACAGGAAGAGCAGAGACTCCTCCAGCTCTCAAGAAGCAGGGTAAGACCCTGACGGGAAAGGGAAGGCAAGAACGAGCCATTTCCGTGCTGGCCTGAGGCCCTTGGCCCACACCTGCCTCAGCTTCACTGCAAAGCGTAGCTCTTAGCACGGGAAAGGTGCGGAAGGCCCTGGAGGCTGATGGATGGTGGGGTGGCCTGTACTGGGTGTTCGGGATGGTGTGGGTGAGAGCAGGGAGCTGTTAGCGGGCGTGGAGGCTGCGAAGGCAGTAGCCAGTGACCAGGCTGCCATGCAACAGCCGTTTTGCTCCCTGGGCTGTGCTGCCAGCACGTCCTTGTGAGCAGTCATCTTTCCCCGGTGCTGCTTCTCGCCCCCGTCCCACGAGCCCTGCCTGCCTGAGCAGCCTCCTGTGCTCCCCGGCTGCCCCTGCCCCCTCACTCAGCCCCCTGTAGCTCGTGGCTGGGCCTAGCAGCTTCTCCTGTGCGGCAGGAGGGAGAGGCTCCCCTGGCTGTTCCGGCAGAGCCGCTGCCTTGCCCTCCTGCGGCAGCTCTTCAGCCAGCGGAACACGTCCAGCAGGCAGAGGCTCTCGCGCCTGGCAGCGCGCATGAAGCTCCGCGCGGACGTGGAGTCTGCGCACGCGAGTCACGTGAGTGCCTGCTCTCTGCAGCAGTAGCAGATGTGTTTCTGACACAGCTCCTTTGCCCTGGCTGGCAAGAGGAGGCCAAATGCCACAGGGATGGTCACATGCTTGAGCTTTTCCTTGCAAGCGTTTGGGAGGCATGGGTGTTGTTGGTTTGGGTTGCTCCTCCCATGGGATTGCTTTCCTGATTGTGACCAGTTTCTGTACTGTGGGATTTCCTTGTGACCATTTTTATAAACCTCATCTTTAGAAGCACTCTGTGGCCCTTGTCGTGACATGGCCACAATCAGAAGAGCATAAGAAGAGTTGGTCATCTGAGACCAACTCTTGGGTGAGAGGCTTGCAAGTAAAAGAGAAGAGGGAAAGCGCCCATTGGGTTCATGGCCTGTGTTCCCTAGGCCAGAGAATCCCCTTGGGGAGATTTAGTGTTTTGCACACTCACCTCTTTGGACCATTTCAGATCCTGTGGTCCTACATGGAGCACGCGCAGCACTGCCAGGAGCTGGGCAGCCTGGATGAGTGGCTGCAGTACGGGCGGGCGGCCGTGCGGCTCAGCGCTGACGTGGAGCCTTTTGAAGGAGGGGTGCTCAGTGCTGCGGAAAGGGCCCAGGCCCTGTCCCATCTGAAACTCAGCCTGGGAAATCTGCCCCTCTCTGTCACCGTCGGTAGGTAGTGCCCGCACTCCCTGTGAGAAGAGCTCTCTGCAGAGAGAACCTGTGTGAGTCTGCTTCTGTCTTGCCAGGCTATCGTGCCATGAGCCTGAGCATGGAGCTGGAGAAGCCCGACCTGAACTCCAAG
The DNA here is from genome assembly GCF_059628265.1 of Tinamus guttatus. Lineage (NCBI taxonomy): Eukaryota > Metazoa > Chordata > Aves > Tinamiformes > Tinamidae > Tinamus > Tinamus guttatus. The sequence goes on from NW_028288621.1 coordinate 568,323, forward strand.
GTCCTCACCCCGCTCTTCACCGCGCTCTTTCTCCAGATGAGGTAATCCTGCTGCTGCACACCCTGCCCTTGCGTGGTGTCAGGGGGTCACTGCAAAGGCCAATGGAGTTGGCAGAAAGAGCAAAGGAGGGAAAGAGACGGAAGATGGGAAGGGGAGAGGGAAGTATCTGGAGCTGCTGGCTTGGATGCCACACCGAGGAGGTGCTCCATGGAGGCTCGTTGTGTTCCTCCGGAGGTAACCAGAGTGTGCAGAAGTGTTCTCCAGGCTGGAGAAGCAGGTGGCTGGAGAGCACATGATTGCTCAGCAGGCCTGCTTCTTCTCCTGCTGCCTCGACCTCCTGCTTTATGCTGGTAAGTGCTCAGTGAGGAGGTCTGCAGAGAGGCAGGAGGCTTGCAGAAATGGCTTTTCTCCTCATGCAACACTGAGCCCAAAGACTCCAGCAATCCTTTGGCTCCTTCAGCAGAGTGCTTGCCCATTTGTCTCTGTGGGTGTCTCTCTTTCCTTCCCTCTCCTGCCTTCTCCCTCTTTTTCTGCATTGTCTACAGATGATCCCAGAGTAAGCTCAAAATGCTTGCAATTCCCATCTGCGCTTGCTGTATTTTGGGAGGTTCCCCCTTCTGAAAGCTCTTCTCAGGCCCCCTCTACTCTGGCTCCTGCGGAAGCGGGCACAGCTGTGTTCGTGTGTGCCTGACCAGGACGTCCCTTGGAGCCCATGTGTGCAGTCGCTCTCGTTTGCTGATCAATGGCAGCAGCTCTTGGGTGGTGCTAGCAAGCTGCTCCATAAAAGGACACGGATGTGAAGATTGAATAACCTTGCATCACTCCCCTTAGTTTTTGCCTGCCCTCTGAGTGCTTCCCGGTGCCTAAAATGGGCCAGCTCTGCTTGAGCTTTCTCCTACTGTGAAGGTCTGAGAAAAAACAAGGCAGTGGAGTGCAGTGCTGCTTCTCTGAGATACATTTGTATTACACAGGCTGGGAGTACAAGTCATTTGAGGAGTGCAGGAGATTCATAGAGGAGAATGAAGGCAACTGCACCCTCAAGTCTCAGAATAGCATCCTGCTGCGGCTGTATTCATCCCTGGCTCTTTGCTACGTTACACACTTGGTCTTAGTGGAGTGGCAAGAGGCCCCCAGCAGTGAGTGATTCTCGTGGGGGAGGTGGGAGCTGTGGGTTTTTCATGGCCCTCGTCCTGCGTCCAACAAGGTGGCTGTCCCTGGGGATGAAAGGGACTGGTGGGGAGAGGCTGTGCACTGGGAGCAAGGTGGCCAGGAGAGGGCCCAGAAGAGAGCCAATTCCTTCTTGTCTCTACTCAATGTGTGCCTGTTTCTCTGTATTTTTGCGACGCTTGGGCAGTGGGACAGCTTCCAGCAGCCCTTTGAAAAGGCAGGCGACAGAGGGGCCCCTCACAGGGGCCAGAGCGCCCGCGAGGGCAGCGGTGGCTCTTGGCTGCGGGAGGTGTTTGGAGGAGACTCCTGGCTCTGGCGGCCACAGGCAGCAGCAGGGATGTGATGGGCTTGGCACCCGCCATGGAGTTCTCCTCCATCCCATCGGGGCAGCTGCTGGGTTGGGAGCAGCCACATGTGCCCTCTGCAAGGAGAGGCGCCCTGATGGCACCACGGGCACCAGGGGAACAACAGGCAGTGGGAAACACTTCCTAGAGGCTGAGAACAGGAGCTTCTTTTCCATGAGTGGGGCCAAACTGTTGCCCAGAGACATAGAGAGATGCTCAGAGTTCCCTCATTGGAGATAACCCAGACTTGCCTGGAAAAGGCTCCAAGATGGTTCCTGTGCTGGGAGCTGCCTTGCGCAGGGCACTGGACACCGTATTGCAGGCTCAAGGAATCTGCTCTCCTGAGGCAGGCTCCACAGATCCTGTGCTTTTAAACGTGCTCAGCAAGGTTCCTTGGTCTGTGCTACCTGAGCTAGAGATGCTCTGTCAGGAAAGAGCAGACATGCCCTTAACACCTTCCTTCCTTCCGGAGGGCTTTAGCTGGAAGCCTTGTCCTTGCCAGGCTCTAAAACTGTGACTCATGCCAGGATTTTTGTATCCCATGAATATTTCCCAGCTTTCCTTCACCTGATCCCGAGGAAAGCCATTTCTCAGCTTGGGCCTTAGCTGATCCCAGGAATTCTCCTTGACACCTCCAGGTTGTGTTTGTCTCTTGGATATGGTTCCAGGCACCCTGGATTCTCCTGGCACCCTGCCTGTCTTTGGGATCTGTAGAGCCCCGGCACCCTGGATCTGCCGCACTTTGACCCCAGGCACCTCAGGACAGGCCCCCACACTGCAGTGCTGCTGTGCAGCCTCCCGCATGGAGCCCGTGAGGCACTGCTGGCCTCAGGAGCTGCATTTCGGCTTGGTCACAAGTTGGGGAGATGACCGTCTCCCAGCTCCCCAGCTACTGAAGCTTGTGAGCATCCCCACAAGCAACATCCCTCTCCTCCATGTCCTTGCACAGTCCAGGGGCAAATCGTGCAGAAGGGAGACCCTGTCCTCCTTGAATGCTGTCAGAGCTGCAGCTTTGCAAGCCACTGCAAAGGGCAGCAGGACCTTTGCTCATTTCTTTGGGTTGCTTATTTGGCCTCTAGCACCCTGGCTATGGCACAGGGGGCTGCACTTTACACCTGGGGTCTCTCCCCTTTCTCTCCCCTTTCTCCTGTGTGTGTGCTCAGTTTCCTCTGTGCACCAGGATCATGGGAAATACTGGTTTGGGCGAGTTTCCTTGAAGCTGTGACAAGTTGTGGAGCTGAAGGCCTCATGGAGGGAATTCTGGCACATGGCTGTTTACACACGCTCCCTCCTGCTCCCAGTCTGAGAGTTCCAAAAGGTCTCCAGGAAGAGCAGAACTTTTGGTGTTTGTTGGTTGGGTTTCCTTTGACATCCCCAAGTCCTGCCTGGGTCACTCTGAGCAGCCAAGGAAATCTTTCTTCTCTAGGGTCCTACATCAGAGGTTTCTCCCTACTTTTGCACAGAAGCGCAGGTGACTCCAGGATCCCCATGAAGAGCATTTGCCCACATCAGGGCCCAGGACTCCCAGGAGCTGGTGGCTCTCCCAGTCACATATGTCCTACTTAAGCTGACAAATTCTAACATCACCTTTCATCTACCCTCCCTAAACCTTTCCAATTAGCCGCGCAAGACTTGAAGAACATGATAGGAGGAAACACAGTTTGTCAGAGCTTTTTTGCTTTTTAATGAGCCCTATGGCATATTTTATGCTGAGTCCATGAACCTCTCTTGCTGAGAGGAGAATGAACAAAACATTCAAGAATTCAAAGTCAGGTGTTGACTCCTCCAGGGCAGCGTGTTGCACCACAGTACTAGCCTTCAAGTGACATTTCTTCATCGTAATGTTCAGTCTGAACTTTCCAAGCTGTTTTATTTTTTTTTTTCCAGACATTTTCCAAACTGCTTCCCACTATCAAGGAAATCTCTTGGCCATCCCACAGTGTTGGGAACAATATAACCCTGTCTATCAGGACAGACTGGAATGTGAGGAAGTGGGGACTGGCCTGAGGAGAAGAGCCTGGGTGTTAGGAGCGAGGCCATATGAGCCAGTGGTGCGTGTGCACATGAATAAGGTGTAAGGGACTGTTTTGGATTGTGTTTGTCTCAACATTGTTGCCGTACCATTTAGGACTTCTTGACCTTCCTATTGCTGTTAGCAATATGGAAATGTAGAATGCAAGAGAAGATGACAAACAGCTCATCCCAGAGACCATCTCCAGGCACATGAAGGAAAAGAGGGTGTTCAGGAGTAGTCAGTGTGGATTCCCCAAAGGGAAGTTGTGACTGGCTGGCTGGATGAGAGGAGAGCAGTGGATGTTGTCTACTTTGACTTCAGCAAGGCTTTCAACATCGTCTCGCACAACATCCATGTGGGCAAGCTCAGTTAAGTGTGGGTTAGACGAGTGCACAGTGAGGTGGATGGAGAACTGGCTGGACGGCAGCGCTCAGAGGGTTGTGATAAACGGTGCCTAGTCTAGTTAGAGGCCTGTGGCCAGTGGTGTCCCCGAGGGGTCAGTACTGGGCCCAGTACTGTACAATATATTCATCAATGCTGTGCAATTTCTTCACCAATGACTTGGAGGTGTGGACAGAGTGGCCCCTCAGCAAGTTTGCAGGTGATACCAAACTGGATGGAGTGGTTGACACTCCAGGAAGCTGTACTGTCCTTCAGAAGGACCTAGACACGTTGAAGAGTTGCTCAAAGAGGAAGCTCATGAGGGTCAACAAGGACAAGTGCACGCTCCAGCACCTAGGGAGGAATAAACCCAGGCAGCAGTGCAGGTTAGGGGCTGAGCTGCTGGAAAGCAGCTCTGTGGAGAGGGATTGGGAGCTCTGGTGGGCAACAAATAAACCATGAGAGGGGGCTGTGGCCAAGAATGCCAATGGGATTGAGGCCTACATTAGAGCGACCAAGAAGATCAAGGGACTCGAGCATCTATCTTATGAGGAAAGACTAAGTGAGGCTGGCCTGTTTAGCCTGCTTAGGAGAAGAGAAGACTGAGATCTTCTCAACATGTACAGACACCTGAAAGGAAGATGTAGAGAGGATGGGGCCAAACTCTTGTTGGTGGTGACTAGCACCAGAACAAGGGGTAATGGGTACAAACTGAAACACAGGAAATTTCATCTCTATGTGAGGAAGAACTTCTACTACCATGAGGGTGACAGAGCCCTGGAACACGCTGCTCAGAGAGGTTGTGGATTCCCCTTCTCTGGAGATATTCAAAACCTGCCTGGTTTTGACCCTGTGCCACGTGCTCTATGGTGTCCCTGCTAGAGCAGGGGGTGTTGGACTAGGTGATCTCTAGTGGCCCTTTCCGACCTCAACCATTCCGTGATTCTGGGATTCTGGGAAGGAGCCTTGCTCCTTGTGCTCTTGGCCCTGTGGCCAGTGCGGAGCTGAGCGTGTGCTGTGCCCTGTGCTCCCTTCTCAAGGGGACGCCTGGAGTGCCCCCTCTTAGGACACTGACTAGGCCAGTGTTTGTGCTTGGGAATGCAGGAAGCAGCTGCTTCAGGCACAGGCGGACATCAGTGAGCGTGCGAGCCTCCCTCCAGCTCCGTAAGGGAGATGGCGGCATTGCACTGGGCGCAGAGGAGTAAGGAGGGAGAGTTGGGCAGCTCCGCGGCACGAGCTGGCAAAGCGCTGGCTTGCACAGGTGATCTCTGTTAGCCGGACCTGTAGAGCGGTGTCAGCTTATGGGTAACTGCTGACACGTGGCCGATGTCGCTGTGAGCCGCTTGTGACCCTGCGTTGGTGGCAGAGGGCTGGCTGTGCCTCACAAGGGCCCGGGCTCAGTGTGCGAGTCTGCACAGCGCTGTCTGGTTGTCCTTCCTGCTGGCCACGGTCGTCTTCTTCTGAGGTAGCGCAGGTACCACAGGGCGCTGACGATGGCTTGTGCTTGGAAGCAACGCTCAAAGCGCTGCTCGCTGCTGGGGGAAGTAGTTGCTTTCGTCCCCGACCTTGGGGGCTGAGGACTTGAAGCACGAGATCTGCCTTGCTCAGAGCTTCCATGGAGTCCTGCTCTTTGCGGATGTCTCAGGTGGGTGCAAGTGTTATGAGGGGCAGGCATTGAGGAGAAGTCAGCGGCCCGTGCCACTGGGATTTAGCGGACCTTTCGAAGCACTGTCGTCCCACAGATCGTAGCAAATGGCTCAAAGGTAATCTCTTTGCTGCTGAGGTCTTCCCTTTGGGAGAAGTACCACTTGGATATTGCCTGGCCATAGGCATGAGGTGAGGTGGCTGTGGAACATGATGGAGAGCCCCAGCCAAGGGCTGGCGCTTGCTTATGATGTCTAGGGGTGAGAAGGGGCAAGCCGTGTGCTCATGAGCACAGGTGGAATGAGGCAGCTGTGCCTGCTGCCAGAGGCCCCTGCCTGTTCTCCTGGCTTGTGTCTCTCTCTTCAGTACGTGCAAGTGATGTAGGAAGTGCCATGTCCTTGGTCCATGGAGACATTTGCTGATTTCTCTGTGCCACTGTGTCCTTGTTTCAGGCTTCACTGCTCTGACAGAGAAGTTCAGTCAGAGCACCAGCCTCGACCGGGGTGCGGAAGAGGTGACGCAGACCCTCAACCACTATATGGGTGACATCTTGGAAGGTAAGTGCTGCTCTGCAGGCGTGTGTGGGATTGGGCCATGAGGAGATGATGGTGCTGGGCAGCTGCTGCTGCCTCCTTGAGCGGGCTGGGCCTTTCTGTGGCCCTGAGGGCCAGCGAGGGCAGCTGGGCAATGCTTCTCCTGCTTTCTTTTGTGTGCAGAGATGCTGACTTTTGGAGGGGACATCCTGAAGTCTGCTGGTAAAAGAGACTCAGCACATTGTGCTGCAGCTGCAGAGGAGCGCTGGGGGAAAGGGGGCCGGAGGCGCGGGGTGGCAGGGCCCGCAGGGGTGCCTCTCGTGGCCCTGTCGTGCTCAGGGGGAGCTCTGTGCGGGCCCCAGGCCGGAACTGCAGTGGGACGGCAACGATGGCAGCAGCTGTCAGGGCACCCTGGGAGCGTGGGGGTCGGGGCAGCCCGTGGGAGAGGAGGGATGGGGAGAGTCCTTGCGTCTGTGCTGCATGGCACCGTCTAGGAGGGAGGCCCATGTTCATCCAGCCGCCCGGGGCACCCTCTTCCTCTGCCCATGTGGCTGCTGCTGCAGCTGGCCAGGACGCGGGGAGGGTGTCCCCATGCCCAGGGTGCTGCAGTTTGGGAGCAGGTCTTCACCCAAACACTGTTTCCTCCGCGTGCCTGCTGGCTCCTGCTGTCGCAGCAGCAGCAGGGTGCAGCTGCGGGAGGACTGTGTCTGATGGGAGCCTTCCCTGTGCCCTTGCTTTCCCTAGGGGATGCTGTGCTAGTGCTGTGGCGAGTAAATGAAGCCCAGCTGAGCGACACCATCAGCCTGGTGCTGCGGTGTAGCCAGCAGATCCAGCAGATGTACAGGGTGCAGAAGACAGATGTGGGCCTGAAGCTGCACCTCAAGATAGGTATGAGGAGTGGTGGGCTGGCTGCAGCGGGCGCAGAGGCGTGCGTGGGGCTGAGCAGAGACGCAGGGCGCTTTGCAGCGTCGGGGAGAGGTGCTGATCCCTCCCTGCTTGGGCGGCTGCACGTCTTTGCTGTGTGTTGTAGGTAATTAGGGTCTGGCGGCCGGAAGATATCGCGCTGTACGGAAAGATAGGGCCCCTAATAGCCAATAGCGTTTAGTTTATGATGTAAGCAGAAGGATGTGACGTTGTAAACCTTAGCTATATAACACCTTGTTACCCATCAATAAACGCCATTTGCCATCCACCACATTCGTGTCAGCGAGCTGATGGCCCGAGCGGCCTGGGGGTGGTCGCCGTGCCGTTCCTGAACCAGGTCGCCACGCCTTTGAGAAGCAACAAGTGGTGCCAAAACCCGGGGATCATCGCCTGGACAGGTAAACGGTGGCCGGAGTGGCTGGACCAACCCGGCGGGGAGGATGCTCCCGGAGCAACAAGGAGGATGGAAGCCCTTGTGAGGATTGTATCACATAAGCATTGGGGTATTGATTGTAAGGCAAAAGATTTTACTCTCGCTGTTGCGAGGCTTTTACAAATTATGGTTATAGACCAGCCGGTGGATATTCTCCACCCTGAAGTGTGGGACAAATGTACTAAGGCGTTAGCCGAGGAGACGATGTCCTCAGGTTGTGGGAAACACCTTAAGTCTTGGGGAAAAGTTGTACAGGCTTTGCAGAAAGCTATAACAGAGCAGGAGCCCTGCGTGGCGGTGAGGGACTGTTTGTTGGCCACCCCGAAAATGGGAGTTGGGGCAGCCACAGAGACTTTGCACCCCCCAGATGATGGCGATTCTGCTGGGCCTAAAGATCTGTGAGAGGGCGATACGTCCCCTGCATCCCCGAACCCCGTCCCGCTTACAGAGGAGCAGAAACAGCCGAAATCTGTTTGGGACGAGGTAGCCGAGGAAGCTAGGAACATCGAAAGAAAGTCAGAGCTTGCGGACGTCTGGGCCAGGCCACCACCCTATGCGCCCCAAAATGGCGCCGAGCTGCAAGGGGAAGGGCGGGGCGAGGATGCCCCCGGTGGGAACAGGGAGGAAGCACTAGAACTAACAAGCGCATGCAAACAGGAGGGGGCGGAGAACGAGGAGGAGAAATGTGGTGGGGGTGACCGGACAGGGGAGGGAAGCGTGAGTGAGGGGCTGAGAACCGATCAGAGCGGCCATCTGAAAAAATGTAGACGGCGGGGCGAGCCAAGAGGGGGGGAACAGCCCGCCCGCAAGGAAAGTGGGCAGGGTCGGAGCCTAACGAAAAAGGGCCGGAGCCTGGAAGTGACCAGTCAGTCGAGTTCTGCCTCTAGATCAGGCACCAGCTGGGATGAGTGGCTTGCGGACTGGACCATCGGATGCCCCCGTAACCCGTACGCCCCGGTGACAAGTGTCCCGCCCGAGCCTGTGAGTTCCACGCTGACCGAATCCAGAAAACAACAAAACAGCCTCCGCAAGAGGGGGCCGCGATGCCTTTGTGTTATCTTAATTTTGAAGCTTGTCACTACAGGAGAAGTAGAGTCACACCAGCCCTGTAAATGGGTACTTGAACGGATCGAACAATCTCGAGTAATTAGTACAAAAATAACTACAGGGTCACCAGTTTTCAGTGCTTCGCCTTGCCAACTAGCACCCATTGAAGCCTGTCCAGAGTCGGTTGGAAATTATTGTTGTCCAGCATCCAACCCGGGAAAAGCCTACTGTAATCGCCCCGGGCAATACTATTGTGCATATTGGGGCTGTGAAACTATTGCCACGGCATGGAAACTGCAAACAGACAAATTCTTAAATATTACAGCAGGACCTAGCGGTTGTAAATTCTCCCAATTGAACTACTGTGGAACATTTAAGTACCGCGGAACATTTGAGAAAGAAACTTGCAAATATCTAAATCTCACCATGAAATCACCGGAGGATAACGGCTGTGTGATAGGACGAACCTGGGGTGTAAGATATTATGAACCAGGAAAGGATAGGGGGGGACTTTTCCGCATTAGAAAAGAAATAGCTCCATCTGATAGGGAGCCCATAGGGCCCAATACAGTATTAACTGATGAAATACAGATCAAAAGACCAAAAACCAATTTGGCTCTAGACAAAACCAGGGACATACAGACTAAAAGATCAAAAACCAACTTGACTTTAAAATCCCCAGGATAATCTACCATCCAAAAAATTATGTGTATGAGTTCAAAGAAATTCGGCCAGAATATTACCTAACGAAAAGGGAACCAATTACAGCCTTAACGAGAGCCGCTCTACTAACTTTAGGAGGAGCGGGAGCCAGAACAGGGATAGCTGCGTTAATAAAAGGGAATCGAGATTTTACAAACCTGCAAACGGCTATTGATGAAGACCTGACTAAAACAGAACAATCGATTAACGCTTTAGAAGAATCACTCCGATCCCTCTCAGAGGTGGGACTACAGAATCGAAGGGGTCTGGATTTGCTTTTTCTTAAAGAGGGAGGGTTGTGTGCTCCTTTGAAAGAGGAATGCTGCGTTTATGCGGACCATACGGGAATAGTTAGAGACACTATGACAAAATTGAGAGAAAACCTAGAAAAACGGCAAAGAGAAAAGAGAATCGCAACGCAGCTGGTATGAAAATTCGTTCACCAGTTCGCCGTGGTTAACCACCCTGATATCTACCTTGATAGGGCTGATCACAATGATCATGATCTTTGGACCCTGTATATTGAATAAGCTCACGTCATTTGTCAAGAGTTGGCTAGAGAAGGTTCACATGTTAGTAGAACACCGACAACTGCTTTAAGAATATATCCACTCAGTATTATCCCCAAGTTATCCCAAGGTACACCCTATTCCTATACCGTGCTATTAACCTGTCATCCCCTACCTTCTGCGCTTTGTGCCTTATGTTTTTATGTCAAGTTTATGATATATAATTTTAAGATTGTTATAAACGATAAGAATAGAATAAGATAGTAATAAGAATAAGGTAATAATAACAATAAGTAAGAGTAAGATAATAATAAGTGATCACAATAAGATAATAAGATAGTAATAGGAATAAGATAATAATAAGAATAAGTAATTAGAATAAGATAAGTAAGAATAAGATAGTTGTATTTTAGCTAATTTTGTTATGCATAGGGAGGGGGGAAATGTTGTAGGTATTTAGGGTCTGGCGGCCGGAAGATATCGCGCTGTACGGAAAGATAGGGCCCCTAATAGCCAATAGCGTTTAGTTTATGATGTAAGCAGACGGATGTGACGTTGTAAACCTTAGCTATATAACACCTTGTTACCCATCAATAAACGCCATTTGCCGTCCACCACATTGGTGTTAGCGAGCTGATGGCCCGAGCGGCCTGGGGGTGGTTGCCGTGCCGTTCCTGAACCAGGTCGCCACGCCTTTGAAAGGCAACAGCGGTGGGAGGCCCCTGTGTGTTCTCAGGCAGCCATTTAGGAGCTGCCTGCAGGCAAACCGTGCAGAGGGCGAGCACAAGTGCCAGTGTGCTGAGCCTGTGGTGGAGGCAGCCACAGGAAGCCTGTCTGCAGGGCCGAGCTTCCAGTGGAGCCTGGGAAGAGTCCAACTGTGAGGGGCTGAGGAGGTGCAAAGTCTGTGTGCCTCAGCTCTCCCTGTCTCTCCCCAACAGGGATCTCCGCAGGGCACATGTCCTATGTGACTGTGGGAGATGAAAAGGAGCGGTGCTTCCTGATCCTTGGCCAGGCTGTGGATGACGTTTGGCAGGCCCAACATGCTGCCAATGCAAGTGACGTTATCCTGTCAGCCCGCTGCTGGGAGCTCTGTGACCAGACGAGGATCAGGACAAAGAGACTTGATGGATGTGCAGTGAAGGTGGGTGGGATGGCCTCTAGAGCAATTTGGAGGCCCTAGATGTGGGCCTGAGTTTGGAAGGTGTGAGAAGGCTGAGGAGATGAAGGTGGACACAGCTGCAGGTGTTGATGTAGATGGGGAGCTGTAGCTATTGCCCTTCTGTCTCAGGGATAGCACTGGACTCTGCTTACTGGGTTTGAGGAGGGGGTCGGGGCACCTGTGGGCTCGTCCTCTGTGGGTCATAGAGATGTTCTTGAGCCCTTTTTGTTCTCTGTGCCTTTAGGTTACAGGCATGGACCAGGTGTCTGAGGGTGAATAGGAAGACATCTTGCCCCAAGTGAAGCGAGGCCGGCTGAACTCCTCTGTGCCTCAACCGGCAGGTAACGGCCAACTCTGTGCTCTTCTGGGGCCACCCAGAAAGATAGGGGCAGGCTTCTCCAGGGGCCAGCGAGGAATGCCCCGTGCCCTCTCTCGCTTGCACTTAGTGCTCACGCCTGTGAGCTTCAGCCAGGGGCTGGCTGCTCCCTCCTCCTTGAAGGGGCTGCTCTGGCTGAGCACCTGCAAGAGGAACAGAGGTGCTGGTGGAGAAGAATTGTTTTCCCTGCATTCCCGTGCCAGCCCCTGCTTCCCAGCACCCTAGGCAGGCCCATGGCACCAGTGACCACGTGGCTCTTCTTCCCTTAGGCATCCTGAGGCCTGCTGTAACCCTGCCCCCTTATAATGTTCTGGGGAAGCAGCTGCACAAGTACATCCCAGCAACTGTTGTGCAGAAGATAAGCCTGAGCAGCTGGGAGATGCATTTTGGGAGGGGAGGAGGGCTTGTGCACTGCACAGAGGGAGTTCTCGAGGAAGCAGGCAAAGAAAAGGCTGGCTTATGGAGACCCTGGTGCTATTGGGCACCGAGTGGCCCATGCCAGAAGCCTGTCCGCCCAATGCTCCTGCAGAGAGAGGTAGGTGGTGGGAGGTGGATTTCCCTCTGCGTTTTCCAGTGCTACGGCTCTGGACATGCCTGTAGGCTAACAGGGAGCTTCCCCTGGAGTCCTAAGAGCATCACTGAGGGTGGTCTGTTGTGTCCATACCTGTAGCAAGGTGGTGCGTTGCTGGCAGTCATTTCTCTGCTTAGTGATTCATTGCAGGATTGTGTTGCATGTGCTGATGCTGGCTTTGCCCAGAGGGGAGGATTTATTCCTTGCTCTGAGAGCACCTGCTCCTGCCCAGCTGTGTGCTCTCCTCTAGTCACTGCTGCAGGCAGCAGGAGCTCAGGCAGAGGCGGCTGCTGAAACTCTCCTGCTCTTGTCCTCCAGATCAATGACGGACAGACGCTGGACTGCTTATCTGAGCTGCGTCCGGTCAGCTGCCTCTTTGTCAAGCTGCACTTTGCAAGGGACATCAGCTTAGAGCACATGTGCAAGTGGATCCAGGACAGCAGCGTCATTATATCGCGTATCATCTGTCCTTACAAGGGCAAAATCAACAAAATCTGCCTGTTTGACAAAGTGAGTGTGGGGGAGCCGTGCACCCCACAAAAGTGTGGGCAGCAAAGCAAAGGGAAGTGACTCTGTGTCTTGAGCAGTGGGCAAAAGCAAAGCAGCTCTGCCTTGGTGCTGGGATCAGCAGCCTTTTGCTTGAGGCTGCCCTGAAGCTCCACTGGGCTCCACGGAGCCTGGAATCGCTTGGAAAGAGCCGATTGCTGTCGCCCTTGTCTCAAGGTGTGCTGCCTCTGTCCTTGGCAGGGCTGCACGCTGCTGTGTGTGTTTGGACTCCCTGCAGACAAGGTGCCCAGCGAGAGCATCCACGCCTTGGAAAGTGCTCTCCGAATCTCCAAGGTGTTGCAGATAGTTAGGGTCCGGTGGCCGGAAGGTATCGCGCTGTACGGAAAGATAGGGCCCCTAATAGCCAATAGCGTTTAGTTTATGATGTAAGCAGATGGATGTGATGTTGTAAACCTTAGCTATATAACACCGTGTAACTACCAATAAAGGCCATTTGCCGTCTACCACATTGGTGTCAGTGAGCTGATGGTCAGCGCGGCCTGGGGGTGGTCGCCGTGCCGTTCCTGAACCAGGTCGCCACACCGTTTGAACGGCAACAAGTGGTGCCGAAACCCGGGAATCATCGCCTGGACGGGTGAACGGCGGCCGGAGTGGCTGGACCAGCCCGGCGGGGAGGATGCTCCCGGAGCAACAAGGAGGATGGAAGCCCTTGTGAGGATTGTATCACATAAGCATTGGGGTATTGATTGTAAGGCAAAAGATTTTACTCTCGCTGTTGCGAGGCTTTTACAAATTATGGTTATAGACCAGCCGGTGGATATTCTCCACCCTGAAGTGTGGGACAAATGTACTAAGGCGTTAGCCGAGGAGACGATGTCCTCAGGTTGTGGGAAACACCTTAAGTCTTGGGGAAAAGTTGTACAGGCTTTGCAGAAAGCTATAACAGAGCAGGAGCCCTGCGTGGCGGTGAGGGACTGTTTGTTGGCCACCCCGAAAATGGGAGTTGGGGCAGCCACAGAGACTTTGCACCCCCCAGATGATGGCGATTCTGCTGGGCCTAAAGATCTGTGAGAGGGCGATACGTCCCCTGCATCCCCGAACCCCGTCCCGCTTACAGAGGAGCAGAAACAGCCGAAATCTGTTTGGGACGAGGTAGCCGAGGAAGCTAGGAACATCGAAAGAAAGTCAGAGCTTGCGGACGTCTGGGCCAGGCCACCACCCTATGCGCCCCAAAATGGCGCCGAGCTGCAAGGGGAAGGGCGGGGCGAGGATGCCCCCGGTGGGAACAGGGAGGAAGCACTAGAACTAACAAGCGCATGCAAACAGGAGGGGGCGGAGAACGAGGAGGAGAAATGTGGTGGGGGTGACTGGACAGGGGAGGGAAGCGTGAGTGAGGGGCTGAGAACCGATCAGAGCGGCCATCTGAAAAAATGTAGAAGGCGGGGCGAGCCAAGAGGGGGGGAACAGCCCACCCGCAAGGAAAGTGGGCAGGGTCGGAGCCTAACGAAAAAGGGCCGGAGCCTGGAAGTGACCAGTCAGTCGAGTTCTGCCTCTAGATCAGGCACCAGCTGGGATGAGTGGCTTGCGGACTGGACCATCGGATGCCCCCGTAACCCGTACGCCCCGGTGACAAGTGTCCCGCCCGAGCCTGTGAGTTCCACGCTGACCGAATCCAGAAAACAACAAAACAGCCTCCGCAAGAGGGGGCCGCGATGCCTTTGTGTTATCTTAATTTTGAAGCTTGTCACTACAGGAGAAGTAGAGTCACACCAGCCCTGTAAATGGGTACTTGAACGGATCGAACAATCTCGAGTAATTAGTACAAAAATAACTACAGGGTCACCAGTTTTCAGTGCTTCGCCTTGCCAACTAGCACCCATTGAAGCCTGTCCAGAGTCGGTTGGAAATTATTGTTGTCCAGCATCCAACCCGGGAAAAGCCTACTGTAATCGCCCCGGGCAATACTATTGTGCATATTGGGGCTGTGAAACTATTGCCACGGCATGGAAACTGCAAACAGACAAATTCTTAAATATTACAGCAGGACCTAGCGGTTGTAAATTCTCCCAATTGAACTACCGTGGAACATTTAAGTACCGCGGAACATTTGAGAAAGAAACTTGCAAATATCTAAATCTCACCATGAAATCACCGGAGGATAACGGCTGTGTGATAGGACGAACCTGGGGTGTAAGATATTATGAACCAGGAAAGGATAGGGGGGGACTTTTCCGCATTAGAAAAGAAATAGCTCCATCTGATAGGGAGCCCGTAGGGCCCAATACAGTATTAACTGATGAAATACAGATCAAAAGACCAAAAACCAATTTGGCTCTAGACAAAACCAGGGACATACAGACTAAAAGATCAAAAACCAACTTGACTTTAAAATCCCCAGGATAATCTACCATCCAAAAAATTATGTGTATGAGTTCAAAGAAATTCGGCCAGAATATTACCTAACGAAAAGGGAACCAATTACAGCCTTAACGAGAGCCGCTCTACTAACTTTAGGAGGAGCGGGAGCCAGAACAGGGATAGCTGCGTTAATAAAAGGGAATCGAGATTTTACAAACCTGCAAACGGCTATTGATGAAGACCTGACTAAAACAGAACAATCGATTAACGCTTTAGAAGAATCACTCCGATCCCTCTCAGAGGTGGGACTACAGAATCGAAGGGGTCTGGATTTGCTTTTTCTTAAAGAGGGAGGGTTGTGTGCTCCTTTGAAAGAGGAATGCTGCGTTTATGCGGACCATACGAGAATAGTTAGAGACACTATGACAAAATTGAGAGAAAACCTAGAAAAACGGCGAAGAGAAAAGAGAATCGCAACGCAGCTGGTATGAAAATTCGTTCACCAGTTCGCCGTGGTTAACCACCCTGATATCTACCTTGATAGGGCTGATCACAATGATCATGATCTTTGGACCCTGTATATTGAATAAGCTCATGTCATTTGTCAAGAGTTGGCTAGAGAAGGTTCACATGTTAGTAGAACACCGACAACTGCTTTAAGAATATATCCACTCAGTATTATCCCCAAGTTATCCCAAGGTACACCCTATTCCTATACCGTGGTATTAACCTGTCATCCCCTACCTTCTGCGCTTTGTGCCTTATGTTTTTATGTCAAGTTTATGATATATAATTTTAAGATTGTTATAAACGATAAGAATAGAATAAGATAGTAATAAGAATAAGGTAATAATAACAATAAGTAAGAGTAAGATAATAATAAGTGATCACAATAAGATAATAAGATAGTAATAGGAATAAGATAATAATAAGAATAAGTAATTAGAATAAGATAAGAATAAGTAAGAATAAGATAGTTGTATTTTAGCTAATTTTGTTATGCATAGGGAGGGGGGAAATGTTGTAGGTATTTAGGGTCTGGCGGCCGGAAGATATCGCGCTGTACGGAAAGATAGGGCCCCTAATAGCCAATAGCGTTGTTAGGTCCGGTTTTCGAATCGACAGAGAAAGAGGCAAACACCATCGATATTTTGTGCTTTTAATAATAGGAGAAAGATAATAAGTATTACCAGCTAGCTGGGGTCCGGGCTTTCCCACGCAAGGGTCACACCACGGACCCCGACTACTTCGGTCGTCCCTCTTTTATACCGTTTTCACCCCCAAAATGTTCCCCCCTCCCGTTTCTCTGTTCTACTTTCATGTTAATGTTATCTGTATTTTATTGCTAACCAGGACATCTGGACAGGCAGCCCCTCCATGCGGAACCTCCTGACTTGCCATTTTTCAGGAGTTGTCCTTGTAGATAGGCAACCCCTCCATGCAGAGCCATCTGCCATGCCATTTATCAAGAGTCCTTGCATTTTGAGACTAAGTATTGACTAGCTTATTAGTACACTCTACATTAACTATTTAATCCCCATTAGTACACTCTACATTAACTATTTAATCCCTACAGCGTTTAGTTTATGATGTAAGCAGACGGATGTGACGTTGTAAACCTTAGCTATATAACACCTTGTTACCCATCAATAAACGCCATTTGCCGTCCACCACATTGGTGTTAGCGAGCTGATGGCCCGAGCGGCCTGGGGGTGGTTGCCGTGCCGTTCCTGAACCAGGTCGCCACGCCTTTGAAAGGCAACAGCGGTGGGAGGCCCCTGTGTGTTCTCAGGCAGCCATTTAGGAGCTGCCTGCAGGCAAACCGTGCAGAGGGCGAGCACAAGTGCCAGTGTGCTGAGCCTGTGGTGGAGGCAGCCACAGGAAGCCTGTCTGCAGGGCCGAGCTTCCAGTGGAGCCTGGGAAGAGTCCAACTGTGAGGGGCTGAGGAGGTGCAAAGTCTGTGTGCCTCAGCTCTCCCTGTCTCTCCCCAACAGGGATCTCCGCAGGGCACATGTCCTATGTGACTGTGGGAGATGAAAAGGAGCGGTGCTTCCTGATCCTTGGCCAGGCTGTGGATGACGTTTGGCAGGCCCAACATGCTGCCAATGCAAGTGACGTTATCCTGTCAGCCCGCTGCTGGGAGCTCTGTGACCAGAGGAGGATCAGGACAAAGAGACTTGATGACTTCCTTAGGGAGGAAGACTGGGCAAACCCCCTTGCTACACTAAAGCCCTGCTCTTCCAATAGCTTCTTTGGAGCCTCCTCCTCCCTCGCACGGCATCGCCCCACGTATGCACCTTGCACCTTCCCTTGTGCTCTAGCAAAGCAGCCTTGTGGTGGGACCTGCAGGGCTGTGGGGGCCCTGCCTGCAGGCAGGTGCTACCTGCGTGTGCGCCAGCCCCCAGGGCAGGCACACGAAGCTCCAGGTCCTTAGGAGCTTCCTGGGGCTGACACTTATCCTCTGCCTGTGCCAGGAAGGCGGCTCCTCCAGGCGCAGCGTCCCCAGCACCCAGTGTCTCCAGGAGCACAAGGCGGAGGGAGGGATGAGCCAAAGGGTCTCTCACCTGGCCAGCAAGCTCATGCCGCTGGGCTGAGTCTCAGCTCTGAGCAGCAGGTCCCAGGCACCCTCCTGCTGCAGGATCTCCACCTGCTCTTCATAGCCAGCACAGCAGAGCAGATCTTTCAGTGCCTGCACCGCAGACCTGCATGCGGAGCAAAGGCCAGTTACACTCAGAGGCCAGGCCCTGGCTGAGGGCACATGCAAAAGGCAGGAGAAGCAGGACAGAGCACCTGGTAGGGCTGGCTGGAGAAGACTCCTCCTGGCCTATGGATGCTGCAGCAGCTGAAATCTGCAGGAGCAGCGCCATGAGGAGCTGGGGGAAGAGGGTTGCCACCACCTTCGGGTGGCTGCTCCGCTGCAGGATGCCACAGAGAGCCTTGGTTGCCTGCAGCAAAGAGCCAGAGAAAGCGCTCAGTGCCAAGAGCCAGCTGTGCCAGCGCCTGGGGCTGGAAAGCACCGTGGGAACGGGGGCCTTTCCTGGGATTTGCAAACAGCCCCAGGTGTACAGAGGCCAGGCTGCTGCCCCAGCCCCTGTCCTGAGGCAAGCCCAGCACTGGGGCCACTCGGCGAGGCCGGGGGCCACAGGGAACTCACAGCGAAGGGGAGGATGCAGGCGTCCTCGGAGAGAGCTCGGAGCCACCTGAGCAGGAGCCGGTCGTCCAGGATGCCCAGCACCTTCCTCAGCACCTGGTCCAAAGTGCTGGGCAGCCCTGCCAGCACCTCCCACATGGCCGTGGCAACGCTGCAGGCCCAGAGCGTCCAGTTAGCATGGCTGCCGCGGCCACGGCTCCAAACCCAAAGGTGGGCAAGGCCCCGAGGAGCCCTGTAGCCCTTCCCGCTCCTCCCTCGCTTGGAGGGCGCCGTGGGCCCTGCTGGGCAGCAGCAGATGACTGAGTCCACGGTTGCTGTGGGGCCGGGGGGAGTGTGGTGGTGGGGCCCTGCCACCCACTTGCTCAGTGTTGGCTGCTGAGGGCCTGTGCCAGACGCCAGCAAGGCGCTGGAAAGCGCAGTGTGGATGCGGGGCCTGCCCTGCCCGGCCCTTCGGGATTCCCTGCAAGTTTTCCTGGTTCCGGCAAGCAGAGTGTCCCGGGACACCCTCCCCACACGGAGCAAGCCCTTCACGCTCCTGGGACCTCTACCTGTCACACTGTGGGGAGCAGTTCAGCAGGCTCCTGACCACCTCGCTGGGGTGCGCGAACGCCAGCAGCAGCAGCAGGATGTCCAGGCTGCGCCGCGCTGCACCTCTGCTGATGCACCTCAGGTTTTCATAGATGCATCGCACGATCTTTGGCACCTAGAGGGCGCACAAGGAAGAAGAGGGGCAGACATTTGCTCCGCTAGCCCTGGGAAGTGCTACTTGCCTTCCCATCCCTTTTGGCTGGCTTCCCATGGCCCTGGGTGCCCAAGAGAGATGCCTGGCAGGGAGGTGCTGCCCCTCGGGTGCAGGGCAGTGCCACCATGGCCTGCTTACGTTCTGCAGCCAGGAGGTGGGCTCCACGGCGACCACGTCCAGGATGCCAGCAGCCGCCTGGAGCTCGAAGGGGCTGGAGTCCCGCAGGCCCTCAACAGCCGCTACGATGATGTCCGCTCTCTCCGAGGGCAGGAGGTGTCTCCCAAACATCTACGGCAGCAAGGGGAGAGGGAAGACCTTGTGACCCAGAGCAGCGTGACAGTGCTGCAAGCAGGCAGCACCACTCCGGAGCAGGGCCGTGCTGGCAGCTGTGTGCAAAGCTGCAGCGGCTGCCGTGTGGAGGGGGAGCAGGGAGGCCATGCGGCAGAGGGAGCAGAGCGGGGATCGGGCTCGTGCATGGCACAAGAACCCCATGCACTGGAAATCCATTGGCTCATTTGCAGATGTCCTGCTGATGCCCTGGCCCAGAGGGCCAGCCAGGCAGCAGCTCCTTACCATGGCCATGTGGCTGGTGCTCTTGGTGGAGGAAAGGCAGAAGCAAGTGTGCTCAGCTTTGCCTTCCCTCTGGAGCCTTGGATGCTCTGCACTATTGCCTGCCAGCTTCCTGCCTGTATGGAAGGAACAACACAGAGGAGTCAGTAGGAGGGACCACCTGACCAAGGGTCTTTCCCGCCTACTGAAACAGGCTTTAAAGGAGTCCTGGGAGTACATGGGAGCTGAGGAATTGCCAAGGAGAATCTATGGCCATTCCTAGAGGGAGAAGGGGAACTGCTTGCTGAGCTGAAGAGAGGGGGTTGAGTGCAGTGGCCTTTTCCCCTGCGAGGCAGGACAGGAGGCCTCACACGGCAGAGGTGCGTGAGGATGCACTGCTCCTGCGCGCTTGTCAGTGGGCTCCGTGGACAGCCCTGTGCTCATGCAGCGCTGCTGCTCCCCTGCTCCTGCACTGCAAGGCTTTCTTGTTGCTCGTGACAGCTGAGCAGAGGGGCTTGGTGCCGTGAGGCTTTGCTTGGACAGCAGTCTGTTCCTGGAGGGACCCGTTGCTTCCCCTTGCTCTTACTCTTTCGCTGCAGGGCGAATTGGAAGGCGTAGTGCAGAGCATCGAGAGCCACGGTGCTGATGCCCTGCTCCTTGGCAGCAGAGCTCAGGAGGAGGCGAGCCACGAGCTTGCCCAGCACGTGGAAGTCCTCCTTTGCGGAGAGCCCTTCAGCGGAGGTGCCGCAGGCCTGGCGGGAGGAGGTAGAAAGTAGCGGGCGCAGGGCTGCGGGCAGGCCCTTGGGCCAGAGGCTCTTGCAGTGCTGAGCACAAGGCAGGAGCAGTGCGTGCGGCAGCGCATCGTGCTCAGCACAGTGCGAGGCCTGGAGCCCGGGCAAGGGACCGGCCTCCCCTCGCCTCCTCCCGAGCAGCCCCGAGCCGACACGCAGGCACTGGCAGCAGGGAGGAGGAGAGGCCGCTGCAGAGCAGCCCCTCGCTCCCAGAGCAGCCGGGCAGCAGGCGAGGCAGGAAAGGCTGCCGCGCGCGGGAGCTGCGGCGAGAGCGCAGCCTCCAGAGAGCAGCCTCCAGAGGCAGCGGCAAAGGCAGGGCCGTGGGCAGAGGGGCCGCTGAGCGTCCTAAGCTGTGCCCAGGCTTGCCCTTGAGGGAGGGCGCAAGCACAGGGCAGGCTGCGAGGCCGGCCGAGTGCTGCGTGGGGGCCGCGTGGAGGCTGCCTGCCGCGGAGGTCCTTACCTGCACAGAGCAGGAGCTGAGGAGCGCCCTGCTCAGCCTGGCAATCGTCCTGAGGGCCCGCTCCACCTCCGCTGCTCTCGTGCTCTCCGTGAAGGGCAGCAGCAGCTGGCAGAAGGAAAGCAACGCTCTGCCTTGCAAGAGCCCCACAGCTCTGCAGGAGCCTTGGCAGCTCTGCTCAGGCTCTGGCAGCACTCGGGCCGCACGCACACAAGGCCTCCTCAGAGCAGGAGCAAATCTTGGCAGCGCCTTCCTGAGCGCAGACACCCTCCCAGCGTTGGGGGGACAAATGGCCAGTCCGACGCACCGTGCCCAGGGAGGCAGCCAGAGTCCAGGCTCAGTGCTGCCTCTGCCCCACTGCACACACGCCTCCCAAAGGGGCCTCTCGACAGGAAGGTGCAAAGCCTTGGGCAGGGAGGGAGCTGAAAGAAGCCTTGGCTTGATGGAGAGCCCTCCTGCTGCCCTGATGGAGATAGCACCTGTGCCTGCAGCATGGAAGGATGTGGCGAGGATGGCATGTGTGTGTGGAAGGGGGCGGATACTGTGTGTGGAGCAGTCGCTTTTCCTGGCCAGTTGAGGGATCCTCACAGCCCTGTGAAGCACAGTCTTTGCAAATGCCCCACCTGCAAGAAATTCTGCAGCTCCAGGAGGCTGGAGGTGGGCGAATCAACCACCACCAGCTGTAGCACCTCGTCCAGGGCACTCAGGGTCTGCAAGGAGAAGAGCATGTTGTCGCACTCCTTTAGGGCGCCCCTTAGGCAGAGGGCACTGCCTTGAGTTCCTCCTGCCTGAGGGCAAGGGGACAGCCGTGGCCCTGTGGTGCAGTGTGGGAGGCCTCAGAGCTGCAGAGCTCTGGCATGTGGCGCAGCCCAAAGGAAGGGGAAGGAAGGAGGATGGTGGGGAGGCAGCGGGGGGTTGATACCATGGTGGTGTGGGATGCCTGAAGGGGGGCAGCTGTGCTCACAGAGCAGCCCTCCAAGAAGTTCTGCGTGTGCACGACAGGGGCTGGCGAGAGGTGATGGTGGCACCTGTGATTACCTTCTCTGTGCCTCTGGGAAAGGCCTGGGTGGGCTCCAGAAGTGCCTTCGGCTCTCCTGGCAGGCCCACATGGCTGCAGGCCCAAGAACCTGCAGGGAGGCAAGAAGGAGAGGAGGGGGAGCTGTGGAACATGTCAGCAGAGACTCGAGCAACTCCTTGAGCCTCCTGTGGCCACAGGCCGGCTGCCCTGGAGAGAGGAAGGCCTGAGAGGGAGGAGGGAAGCGGGGCCCTCACAGCCTTCCCCTTAGGGCCCGTGAGGTCTGGGCTCTGGCCAGAGGATGGGAGCGATGCTGGAGCACAGCAAGGCAGGGAATTGCGCCGGGTGCAGCAGTGCTGGCCCCTCTCTTGCAGGCAGGGCACAAATGTGCCTGCCCAGTTGCAGCACTAGCGCCTGCAAGTGAAGCTGCCTCTCGCTGCTGTGCCCTGTGCACCCGAGCAGCAGCTGGGTGCCCTGGGCGACTCTGATGGCTCCCTGGGGCGTCCTGAGCTTGGCTGAACCGAAGGGAGGGAAGGGAAAGGAGGGAGAGAGGGAAGGGAAGAAGGGAGAGAGGGAAGGGAAGGGAGGGAGAGAGGGAAGGGAAAAAGGGAGAGAGGGAAGGGAAGAAGGGAGGAAGGAAGGACTCAGAGATGGCAATATCAAAACATTTTCTTTCCTAGAAAAAGAAAACATGAGATACAGTATTGTATGAAAACAAAGAAACAGATTAAAAGAACCATATATATTTTGGAAGTTGATGAACAATGCCTGCAAATGTAATCTAAGACCAGATCAACTGGCCTCATTCTGTTTACCTCACTTAGACCAAACTGTCACCATATGAGAATTTTTTTTTTTTTTAGTAAATGACTTTCCATAAGGATGCCTGCAATGAAAGTGTATTAAAAAGAATCTTGGAATAAGTCACGCACCTGCCTGCAGCACCTCAATGGGACAAACCTCAGAGGGCCCTGGCAGAGAGCTGCTCTGCCGGGGACCTCTGTCCTTGTCCTCGTGCTCCTGGGCCACAGAGGGGCCTCCGTGCTCCTTCAGGAGCAGCCTGGAGCAGCCGGGAGGTGCCTCCGCCATGCTGTGGGCAAGAGGGAAGGCTCTGAAGGAAGGGGCGGCTGTGGGGGCAGCCCTGCTGCAGCCCGGGGGCTCTCTTTGCACGGCCGGCACAGAGAGGCTGCAGGGCTGAGGGCGCCTGCCCGCCACGCTGCAGGGAGAGGGGGGCTGTGCTGGGCGGCGAGCGCCAGCGCCGTTTCTCTTGCCTGCCTCCAAGACAGGAGCTTGCAGGAAAAAGGCCTGGGCCCTGCACAGGGCCTGGGCGCGCCAGGGAAAGCACTGGATGCGTTCAGGCTGCTTCTGCACCAGCTCCGCGCGCTTCCAGCTTCTCCTGGCACCGTCCTGCTGGACACTGCGGGCTGAGGCCGCACGGGCAGCTGGGCGCCCAGCAGCGCTGCGTGCGCGGGGTCTGTCACAAAGGGGGGTCACAAAGGGTGCTGCTGTCACACACATGGGTGCCCTTGGGGCAGCACAGGCTGCTGGTGCTGGGCAGGCTGCCAGGGCAGGGGCAGGGGCAGCCGTGGGGCCTCTGCGCAGGCTTCCCCGCAGCCTGTCCAGCAGCGCTGCCCTCACAGCCCTGTGCTGCAGTGTGAGCCCTGCTTTTTGCAGAGGACACGACTCCGGGTGTTCTGCTGGGCCTGCCTGAGGGCCAAGCACCTTGGGGAGGGCTGGGTATGGCCAGCTCCAAGCACAAGGCCACAGACTC
Source organism: Tinamus guttatus (assembly GCF_059628265.1). NCBI lineage: Eukaryota > Metazoa > Chordata > Aves > Tinamiformes > Tinamidae > Tinamus > Tinamus guttatus. The sequence continues at coordinate 591,468 of NW_028288621.1, forward strand.
CCTGGTTCTACAGGGGCACGAGGGAGAAAAACCCGTGGCTTCTTCAAGGTTTGCCCTAGACAACCTGCATCTGCAAGCAGCAGTCATGGTGCCACAGAGCACTTGACACAAGTGTCCCCTCACCTTGTCTGCTGGTTCTCTTCACCTTCATCCTCCCCGTGAGAGAGGCAGTAATGAGTGCGGAGCGCAGCAAGCAGACCCCTCCCACGGCTCAGGCAGGGGCTTTTCACACTATGAGACATCCACCAAAAGAGTGAGGGTGGTCCGTGACACTCCAAGGATCAGCTAGTCTACACACCCACACGCACACTCACACCATGCAGGCGTAGTCCCCTAGAGCAGGTTGCACACAATTGTGCGCACACCCATTTGCACACAGTTAACAAGCTTTTTTCCTTATGCAAATGAACCTCCTGTGTTTCATTTTGTGCCTACTGCCCCTTCTGCTGTGGCTGGACACCAGTGAAGAACAGTCTGTCCCCATCCTCTTGACACCTGCCCTTGGCTAAGGAGGCCCAATTCTCCAGCCTTTCCTTGTAAGAGAGATGCTCCAGGACTCTCCACTGGCCTCCCTGCAGCAGTGCAATGTCTCTCTTGTACTGGGGAGGTCTCAGAACTGGGCACACTGCTCCAGAAGTTGCCTCCCCAGGGCTGCGTAGGGCCACACTGATGGCTGCTGCATCATCGATGGCCCATACTTACCTTGTTGTCCTGCAGGGCTCCCAGCTCCTTCTCTGCAGAGTTATCTCCAGCAGCAGGTCAACTCCCAGGCTGCCCTGGTGCAAGCGCTTCTTCGTGCCTCGGGCCAGGACCCAGGACCTTGAGCTTGCACTCAAGCAGGTGCCCTTCCGTGGCTTCACAACAATAAATGCCTGCCAGAAGAGGAAAGCTATGGGAGATGCCAGGATGGAGCCCCCAGCAGTTCCTGTGTACAGCGCCCCCTTCCAGACAGGAGCCTGGATGTGTTCAAAGGAGCCCTTCTGGCTGTCCCTGACAACCCCTGCCAACTCAAAGGATTAAAAGGAAGGCACTCTACATAAGTCAGCATAAACCTTGAGTTTTCTTGCCATGTATGCAAAGTAGATATAAATATAAAATACTGTACTGAGCAGTTCAAGGATAAAGAATGATCGTGGTCTGTTCTGCTTGGTCTAATGATGTATCCTCCTGTACTACCAAGATGCAGGAACTTCTGTTTTACTTGCTTTTAAAGAAGGTGATTCATCCTTATCCTGCCACATGAACTGCAGGGCGCTGCACACAGCAACCATTGGGAGTAGCAGTCAAGATGAAGGGAGGCAAGAGCAGGAGCTTGGGGCATCCACTGAGGCAGCTCTGCTGAAAAGAAAATACCCAGGAATCAGCCCTTTGCCACAGGAGCTCAAGGCTGCCTGTCTCGCACCATCTCCCATTCCGACCTGTTTTTGTGCTCCGCATGTGTGATGACTCTCAACACTCTTGCAAAGAGCACTGCTCAAGCAAGGGAGACCACTCCAAGAGTGACAAGCCAGAGAAAGTAGGCTGAAGGAAAAGCTGGAAGGTGTTAGGAAAAATCTTCATGTCATTTTCCTTAACAGGGTCCACCTCCAGCTTTCTGCTTTATCCCAAAGACACAACGTGCTTCTGTATAAGATGATCTTCTCAGTATTCCAGCTCTAGGTGGGGGCCTCCTCAGAGGGAAATTCCCAATGGAAATTCCCCTGTATATTTAAATCTCTGCCGGTTAACTTCTTTCCCATTCTCCACCGATTGGTTGTAGCAATGACTGGCCCATGCCAGGCCATTGCCCACTCCTGACCTTGGTGGGGTGGCCATGGTGCTTCTAGGAGACTGGCCTGACTGCTCTTCTTGCCTTCTCCCCCGCAGAATGGCTGCTGCTCACTGAGGCAGGCAGGGCTCGAGGGCCAGTCTCCACCAGGCCCCAGATGCAACCGCAGGGCTTTGAAAAATCTGCTTGTGGGGCTGCTGTGGGCCAAGCAAGCTTCCGTGCCCATGGCAGACAATGAGCCTGCCATATGTTGGCCAAGGAAGATGGTTGACTGAGAGTCATTCTTTCATTTCAGAGCACTTCTGGCTGGTGTATGCACAATCAGCCTTATCTCCCCCTGAGAATGCAGCCATCAGGACTCTTATTAATGATTAATACCTGAGTGGGGGAGGAAATCAGGGAGCTACCCACCAGGATCAGATATGTCGCTGGTGGTTAACACCTGAATAGGGCTATGTGTGAACAGTCAGGTTGAGCTGGGGAAGGAGCACACTGGTCACACTCTGCCCCATGGCTATAGTCAAGTCATCTTATAGTCACAGAGTGGTGCTACAGTCACCTCTTTCCTCCGTGCCATAAATAGAGTATTGATAATTTTTGCACTTACAGGTCCATGGCAAGTAAACATTTTTAACAAAGTATTGCTATTATGTACAAATTTGTACCTTTTGGGTGGTTGAATTAGGATTATTTGTTTTGTCATACCCCGCACTTTTATATACAAAATATATGTAATATAGCTTATAGATTATAAGTAATAAACCTAATAGCACTAGAGTTAGTAAAATGAATACAGCATTTCCATCAGTCGTCCTGCACGCTGCTGCAAGAGAAAATAAACTTGTTTCGGGGGGTGAGGTGGAACAGGTTAACCCATTTAAAATGAAGAAAAATCCATCATGCCCTAATTCTCTGTGTTTTGCACCACTGCGATCAGTAGCTTCCCAGGCAAGTGGGCCATGAGCTTTACTCAGAGTCTTAGACACAGTGCCGATGGATGGTAAATTGACCACCACAGGCTGTCCAGCTGTAATGTTGTTGGACATCCGTTTTCACCTGTAGGTTGAGCATTAAGCTCAGCTTTCACAAAGAATGCTGGGCTTACAGGCCTTTCAGTAGGCCCATAACTATTATTTAATTGAGGGAGTACTTTGGGAAGTTGTCTGTCCCATTGAGCCTTGTGTGGGTTGAGGCTCTTTTTTAACAAAGTTCTAACCCTTTAGCCCTGGGTCTTAGGTCCTAGTCCTTTAGAACTCAGCCATAGCCCCAAGCCATTTTTCTTTTAGCTCTAGTCCTTTAGCTCTGACTCTTCAGCATTTAACCCTAGTCCTAGTTCTTTAATCCTGGCCCTTGAATTCCAGCAATTGAACCACAGCGCTTTAGCCTTAGCCATTTAGTCCTAGCCCTTTGACCTAGAACTTTAGCCCTTTGATTCTAGCTTTTTAGCTCTACAGGCTCCCCCTTCAGCACTAAAGCCCTTCAGCCCTAAAGCCCTAAAAATTACTAGATTCTCTTTGAATGTATCCATCTTTAAGGGGGTTCTGCATGTGAGCAAGCTGCATGGCTGCTCATAGCTGCAGTGGGAAGTGAATGTGTCTTGTCTTGCATGCCATGGCATATGCAAACCTCTCTGGTAAAGGAAGGGCTGAGCTGGGCACTGAATGCAAGTCTCCATCCATGTACTCCATGGGGCAGTTTCCTCCAGGGGCTGCAGGTGAAATCTGGAAATGTCCCATCTTTGCTGGTGCTTCCCTTTCCCTCCTTTCAGAAGATAGGAGTAAAGTGCCCACAGTTTCTAGCAGCACTTGGAAAGCCAAAGGAATGCAGTGCTTAGTCTGTGCTGAGAATTCAGGTTAGAGGGGCTGAGACAGCTGCGCTTGCAACCAAATAAAGGTGGAGAGGGAATAGTTGCAGGGAGTCAGTGTAGCCTCTCTCATCTTTGCAGAAATCAAGAAATCAGAGACACGGAGGGCTCCAGTTGTGCCTTGGGTTCAGAGCCTTGAAGAGCCTCCAGCCCATCGTGACCTATTTTGGCAGAGCCGTTTTGGCAAAGCGTAGGAAAGGGAGAAACCTCTGCCACTGACTGTGGCAGCCGTGTTGCATGGCCAAAATCACTTTCTGTGCCCCTCCTGCCGGCAATAACCTTGACCTGTCTGCAAAACCTTTGTCCAGAGCAGAGCAGAGCAAAGGGAAGCAGATAGAGAGCACGCTGCCATGTGCTGCCCATGGGAGTGAGAGATTTAGGCGCGGGAGGGCAGAACGGTGCCTCTCTTGGTGCCATCTCCATGCTGTGCTGGAGGCAGCTTTCCTGCTTGCAGCAGAGAAGGGGGTGGTGGCAGGGGGACGAGGAAGAGGAGACCCGACCTCCGCAAGCTTGGCTTCCTGCAATAATGCTGCGAGGCTGCAGAATGGAGAGGCCTCTCATTTAGGTCCTTTCACCATTTTAGAGCTCTCGTTTGGATGGCATTCCCGGAGCCTTGACTCATGGCAGCTCCATGAGGCCCTTTTGGGACTGGAATCAACAGATCCTCTTCTGACACCAGCTTGAGAAATCCTACCTATACTCAAGCATCATTGCAGTGTTCTTTTCATCTAACAAGGCTGCTATTTAAACATTCTAACCTTAATTTTAAAAATTAATGCAATTCTAATTAATTTAATCCTGACATATAGAAATCAGTTCTGATATTGCAATTCTACCCCTTCTGGTAAGAGTATGTTTTTGTCCTTTGCAGAGTTGGAGATGGACTGGCATTGAATGAAGATCCATTAAGTCTAGCCGCTCCACTAGTAACTAGTATTTTGTGTAATGCTTTTCAGGGCATTTACTTCTCATTTATGCTCTCATATAATTCGCTTTAATCCTCATTGTCATTTGAGCATAGTGTAAAGAGTGGCTTAATTATTCAACTGGAATACCATTCTTCTAGGTGTGGTGGAACATCCCTGTAGCCTCCTCCTCCTTCCCCCAAGAGCTTTCCTAGGAGCAGTTTTTACGTAGCCGACAGCCGAGAAGGAATACACACAAGAATGTAACTTGAAAACAACACCAGTCATTTTATTTAGAAAACATAAAGGACTACCTGGAAAGGCAGGGGAATGAAAAAAAAAGAGAGTTTTCTGCAGGTCGCTGAGGCAGCATGACGTACAGCAGGAACAGCATTGCTACTGTATATTAATACTGTGATAATCAGAGCCAAACAAAACAAGACACACACAAAAAAGGAAAGAAAATGGAGCAGCACTGGCTGCCATCACCCCCAACTACCACCAAACAGGAGTGTTGTGCATCTACCCATAGTGTCATTGCTCTGACTAGAAAATGGGACCGAACATGGGAAAGTACAAGAAACCTCATCATTTCAAGGCCCTTCAGCCCTAAAGCCCTAGGACTTTATCCTGAGCCTTTAATCCCTGTCTTACACTGTTTAGCCCAAACTCTTGACTCTTTATTCTACTTTATTCCTATCCTTTTAGCCCCAAGCTGTAGCCCTAGCCCTTTCATCCCTGCCCTTTCCCACTGCTTCTTTCATCTTAGCCTATGGGGATCACAGAGGAGCAGGAACAGCCCTGCAGCCCCTTTTAAGCCCAGGGTTTTGGTATTTTCACAACCTTCTCACCCGGGGAGCCAATAACCCAGTGACCAATCCCTGGGAAGGGCACTCCCTAATCTTCTACAGGTGACCTCTATATCCCCACATCTCTTTACCTTCACCAGGTGATCCTTATTAACCTTTCCTCCTAGCTATTCCCATAATTATTGGCCTCAGAAAATCCTTTATCCACCAAGCAAGCAGATAATTGTTTTCATCCTTGGCCATAACAACCTTTAATCTATATATTCCTATACCCACGTTTTTGCCCTTCATTCCTGTCCTAGCCCTTTAGGCCTAAGCCCTAGCCCTTTAGTCCTAGTACTAGAGCTTTTTAACACCAGCCTTCAGCCGTGGTCTTTTAGTTGCAAATCTAGTGCCCTAAGCCCCTTAGCCCTGGGCCTTTGGCCCTAAGATCTTGTTAGCCTTAGCCCTTTAGCCATTCCCTACAGCCCTTTACCACTAGGTCTTTTTCCCTAAGCACTACCCCTTTAGCCCCAAGGCCTTTTCCCTGTAATCATAAGCTCTTTAGTCCTAAGTCCTTTAGCCCTCGCACTTTTGCCCTAAGGCCTTCAGTGCTAACTCTTAGCCCTTTAAGCCTAGCCCTTTAACCCTGAGTCCTAGCCCTTTAGCGCTGGCCCTAAGCCCCTTAGCCCTAAACCCATTTAGTCCCAAGTGCTATCCCTTTAATCCCAGCCATTTAAAGCTAGTGTTGAATGGTACCCTTTCAAGTCTAACCCTATAGCTTTTTAGGCATTTAATCCTAGCCCTGTAGCTCTAAGACCTAGCTTTTTATACCTGGAGCATTTAGCCCTTTCCCTTTAGCCCCAGCCCTTTAATCTTTGCCCTTTAGCCTGCTATCACTAGCCCTCTAACCCTAAGACCCAACCATTCAGCCCTATCCCTTTAGCCCTTGGCCCTTTAACTGTTGCCCTTTAATCCTCAACACTAGCACTTTAGCCCAAACCTCTTTAGCCCTAATCTCTTTAGCCCTAGTCCTGTAGTCATAAACCCTTTAATCCCAGCTCCTGAATCCTGGCTTTTGAACCCAAACCCTCAGCCGTTTGGCCCTTCAAGCCAAGCCCTTTAGCCCCCACCCTTTATCCCCACTGTTTTTGCCCTGAGCTCTAGCCCTTCGGCCCTATCCCTTTAGGGCAGCATCTACTTCAATGAAGGCAACAAAACACCACCTCTATCTTTATTTGAAATGAGATACCACACAAATATCTTTATTTGAAATGAGACACTACACAAACATCTTTATTTGAAATGAGACACGCACTCCAGCACTTTTGCATCTTTATTGCTCAAAAGAACGTACAACCGTGCCATTCTCACAACCTATTTCGCAAATCTAAACTTACCCTATAGACTTAGGAGGATCCTATAGGGATGCTATAAGGCTTAGGGCTCTGAGCCTAACGGGCTAAAGGGCTGACGCCAACAGGCCTAGGGCGAAGGGCTTGGCCTGAAGGGCTAGGGCTGGAAGGCTGAGGCCTATAGGGCTTAGGATCTTCCTTTCCATTTGGGCCCCCATCTTCTGCACCTGCAAAACCAAAAAACAGGTCAGTTAGCATGCGTGTTCCTTTTTAATGTAAAGCCTAACAACTCCCCAGGGTGCATCAGCGGGACATCTCCCTCAACAGCCGCCTCTGCAGCCTCACCACTACTACTCACGGCCCCCGGCACACACTCTGTCTTCCTGCTCTAATGGGCAAAGGCCACTGGATTCCCAGAGGGCACCTGGGAACGGGGTAACCAAGCGCCTCCAAAACCTCCCTGCTTAGAAAACCCCAGCTCCAGGACGGAGCTCCCTGCAGGCGCTGGAGACGATCAACACCTTGCAGAGCAGCCAGGACAGAGGGAAAAGCCCAGACTGAGGTTAAAAAAAAAGATCTATTCCTTACCTTATTTCTAATGCTTAAACAATTCTAAATGCTATCTACAACCTGGAAAAGAAAAAAAAATCATTGCACACAAAGTTAGATGAAACAACCTGCAACACCCGTCCATCCCCACAGTATCACAGCCAGCAGCACTCTACCTTCCTGCTCTAAGGGGCAAAGACCACCAGATTTGCACAGAGCACCCGGGAACGGGCTGACCAAGCGCCTCCGAAAACCGCCCTGCCTAGAAAACCCAGCTCCAGGACCCAGATCCGTGCAGACACATTCAATATCAAAAGCAGCCAAAGCGCAACTGCCCACCAAAGCCGAGCATCATTCCTACTATATGAACCACCTGCTTCCAGCATTTGCTACATTAGAGTGTATTGGCATGGTAGGGAACACCCCAAAATGACAACCAAAGATCAATCAGTCAAACAAGCAAACAAAATCTTTAACCCCAACCTAAACCCTAACCCTAAACCCTAATTCTCCAATGGTTTTTGTTCCAAGGCAAAAAGGATAATGATGCTGCTCGGTTCTTCTTGTCTGGGAAGAGGGATCACTCCTCTGCCAAACTGTGGTCCCGCTCGTCACTCTCCAAAAATCCACAGCACGTTGACTCCTGAAGCACCAAGACTGACGCGCCTGCAAAAAGAGCACCACAGTCACAAACCAGCGGCAAGTTAAAGCTCCTGTTTACACCCCATCTTCCTTACAAGGAAAACTTCTTCATCTGCAGCTGGCACAAGACCAAGGAGAAACCTAAAACGTTTCCCGTGTGCTCACGCGCACCCAACTGACACAGTCCTACAGAACGGCTGCCCTTACTTAAAACACCAGCAGGATTTTAATCCTGTCACCGCTGTCCCTCTGAGCAGCCTCACGGCACCTCAGCACCCAAAGCTGCTGCTCAGCTCTCGCCGGCAGCGCGAGGGGACTCACGGGGCGACACTTACCCGAGCATGCCCGATTCCCTGGTCTTGATGATGTAGAGGAACAGGAGCAACGCGTGGAGCAGGTTGTTTCTGCCCTGAATGCGTGGGAAGAGAGAAGACTTTGGGAGCGACTGCAGGGACAAGCACTCACACCACTATCTTAGAGAGAATGTCTTATGCAAACCAACGGGCATATCCTGCCCTTAGCTTAGCCACAGCTGTACAGCTTTTCCTTCAAATCTTTTGGCAAGGTACGTATGCAGGGGGTGTGCACCATAATAGAAAAGGTTTAATAACCTGAGATGAGGAAAGACTATAATAGAAACCTCAAAAAAATGGTACAACAGCCTGGGAGATTGCCTCAATATTTACCTCTCACTTAGACAAACATCAGAAAAAAATGATTTTTGAGGAGTTTTTTTTGATGGAGTACCATCCTCAAATACTCAGGAGTTCTTATGGCATTTTTCTGAAATTGGCGACCAAGTCACAACCCAGGGCTCAAGAGAGTATGAAAACGTGCAGGAAAAATCTGGTAGCTTGGCATTGAGACGAGATGGTTCCCTCCACAAACTCCTAGAAGGAAGCCTCCGGCTTGTTGGCATTCAGGAATAACAGCTCACATCAGAGCTTACAGAAATTAGGGTCTTAGAAGAAGTCATGAGAAAATGCACAGGAAGCTGCTTTCTGCACTGAGCCAGCCTAAATCTAAACATAGATGTGGCTAGTTACAATAAATAAATAAATAAATAGAACAAAAAACAAACCCAAATCAGTTCTGCTGAACATTTCCTGTCAGCAGAACACACCTAACATGCTCCTACCTCCTGTATGTTGTAGATGTGGCCGTGGTAGATGACCTGGTAGTGCGGTGGATTGATGCTGCTCTGGTAGATGCAGAAGAGCTTCTCATCGGTCAGGTCTGGGAATGAAGGTCAGAAAAGAAAAGAGGGATTTTAAGGGTGCCCATGGGATGCAAGGGGCAAACAGCAGCTAAAGCAGCAGCCCAAGAATGCCAGTACCTGGTTCATGGGGTGTCTGGACGAAGTGCTGGGCAGTGAAGGTTTTGCCATCGGGATATTGGATGTTCCATGGCAGCCTGGAGTCCAGGTAGGTGCAGAAGATGTGCATAAGGATCTGTGCAAAAAAACCCAAATTTCACTTGAATGCCGTCAGAAAGACCGAGGAACCAAAGACTACAACGCAGCAGCAACTCTCTTGTCATAATCTCAGGCATGAGAACAAACACAGGACACAGTCAACCACATCACTGATTTCATGCTAGTTTAATTGGTTTCATGCCTTTTTTCTTTCTTTTTTTTTTTTCAATGCTGGTTTTCCTTCAAATACAGGGTAAGAGGGACAGTGTAAAGATTGTTTTCCACTCCCTGGATTATCCTGCAGTCTCTCTTTTAACTATTTCAGGTGAATTATCTCAGGCTGCTGCCCTCACAGTTACCTGTGGGACATCTCACAGGAGTCTAAAGAAGAGGCTTCCCCCAGACTAACACACACAAGGGCATTTTTGTGATCTGCACCACGTCCAGGCCCCTTTGCATTATTCAAAACTACACTGCGATTCTGAGGATAAGCGAGGCAAAGAGGATTTGGACTTCTTGCAGCCACCCACAAATGCCTCATGCTGGAAGACGAGCAGCTTGAGGAAGTTTTACCAAGGCATCTTTGAAAACTTACAGCGGAGTCGGTGGGCAAGTCAGCTCCCCACTGCCGGCCTCTGAAATCCCCTCCTCTGCCCCAGCGGAAGCTTCCCTGGGACAGCTCTGGAAACAACAACACCTATTCAGGTACTGGCGGTGGAAGGTGCAAGGAAGACCTATTTTGCACTAGCTTTGGGAACCCCACACCTCCGTGTGCACTGCCAGGGCACCACATTCACTGGGAGGAACAACTGAACTCATTAAATGCTTGTATATATTATATATACTCAGGGCAGTTGAGTTTACAAGGGAAGTTTTATTCCTAATTAACAAACGGATTGAATAGGACACTTCTTACCCCGCTCTGATTGAAATGAGAAATAAAACCTTCTAAAACCAGTCCCGGGCCCACACCACCACATTGCTACAAGCAGAGAAAGCTGTCAAAACACCCAGCACTGCTCCTTGCAAAGCAGCTCTCTGCCCTGCTGGGACTGCAGCCCGAGCGTCTCCACTAACGGGGCATCTGGCACCACCAGTGCTTGACCCAGCTCAGCGAAACGCTCCCGAGTCTTCAAGGGGAGCACGTACCTTTGATCCGTTGAACCAGGTACTCCTGGTTGGCCGTGACGCCCAGGTACCGTGTGATGGTGAGCAGGCTCTGCCGAATGGCTGTGGCTTCAGCCAGCGCTGCCTGTTTCATGCTGCTCGTGCTGACTTGTGCGCGGAAGAAGAGCCAGCGCGTCACCTGCACCCACGACTCGAACGGGATCAGCCGCCCTGCCAAGGGGTCAACAAACGCACTGTTACAAAGAGGAACTGCCTCCTCTGCTCTAACTACTTGCTAAGCTCAGAGCTCAAGCTCACACCTTAGGCAGTGCCCCACACGCTCCCTGCCCAGCTCCATGGAGCACTCGCTGCCTCCCTCCCAGCACAGAGCAGAAACACTGTGCAGGGCTGGGCAGGCACAAAACCCTCCCTTGAAGGCTGCCTGGTGTAAGGAAGGAGAAACAGAGAGGGGCTAGAAAGGGAAGAATCAAAAGGAATTTTTAACAGAGAGCAGCAGGGGAGCAGGGAGGTGCACAAGAGGCCAGCAACGGGGCAGTTCTTCACAGGCATCACAAGGGATGCGGGTCTCGGCGGAGACTACAAATCGGAGCACAAAAAAGCAGCCCCTGTTGAAATGCAGCGAATCGAACCCTGCTCTGGGGGAAGGGGACGTCCGTGTGAGCTGCCCATGGAAGGGGCCCCTTCAGAGTTGGCCTGGGAAACTGCAGCTGCAATTTCAACTCAGGGAAATGGAAAAACAAACAAACAAAATACCCCCTAAACCTAAAAAAACCCAAAACAAAACCAAAAAACCCAAACCACCACCAACAAAAAACAAAATTATCCCCAACAAAAACACCATTTCTTCCTACCCCCAACCAAGACCATTTCTTCTAATGCTCAGAGCTCTCTCAAATCCACCTCAGATTGCCCTGCTCAACCCCATCAGCATGACAAAAATCTACTACCAAGACCTTAAAGATGCTACATAACAGACAGGAAGAGCTCAGAGACAGCTCTCCTCATAACACAGAATCGTTTTCGGACACTTGAACTTCCACATATCTTAGGAATAACCTTTCCAAGAAAACACAGTGCAACCCCATGGCTCCTCCTGTCATCCTACCTCCGCTCGGCATTGCGGGGTACCCCATTCTTCTCAGCTGAGCGCTCACAGACTCCATCTCTTGGACAAGGGGCTCTAGAATTGTCTGCAAAATCCACTAGCAGAGAGAAATGCAAGCAAGAAAAAGGTTAGAAGCAACAAGGTGCTCAGGAAGCTGCTAAAGGACACCATCTCAGATCTCAAGAATCTTTACTGTTCAACCCCCCCACTCCTTTTAAAACAAGCAAACAAACAAACAAACATGCAATTGTATTTCCTTTGCTACAATGACTCCTGCTCCCAAGACTAAAATGTTCTTTTTTTTGTTTGTTTTCACTTCTTTCTTTATTATGCTCCTTGAGACTGTCAGGAAAAGCCACTGTGCTGGCATTTTCCATGCTTTACTTGAGCCCAGGAGAAGGGGGTTGAAAGTCAGGAGGAAAAAAAGCAGTTTGGAAATCTGGATTTTAGAAAGAAAAAAAAAGCAGTCTTATTACATGCAGTGTGCATTACGAAGTATTTGTCTCCATTCAAAGGTGGGTGAACTTTACAACTGGAAGGTTTGCAGAATACACAACACCCAGGTCAGCCAGGGCATAAGTTGAGGTGGGAAATCTGTTTTACTCCTCCTTTGGTACTAGCATGCTCTTTGAATCTCCGTGGCCAAGCCCACCCTCATCCCCACCAGTCCCAAAGATCCAAGTCTCTTAGAGATGAGGCCCTTCTCCATCTGGCCGCACCTCTTCGAGCAGCACGAACAGGCCGTCTATGGGCACAGGACTTACCCTTCGGAGCCGATCGGTCCAGAAATCCAGGGCATCCAGCTGCCACCCATGCGCCAGCACCCTTGACCAAACCTACACAAACAACACAGTCATTATCCACCTACAGAGAGAAACCTGAGAGAAAAACAAAGGAGCTTTTAGGGCCTACGATATTTTTGGAGCCCAACCACAGCCCACAGGGCAAACTGCAGATGTTCCAGAGCCCTCACACATCTCCTGGCTGCAGCATGGGGAGCCCTCAGCACCTGGCCATACTGCACTCCTACTCTTTCCTCACAGGACACCACGTGTCACCTGAGGCCACAGTCACTGTCTGGAGCTCCCGGCTCTCGCAGGACAAAACTGGGGCAGAGGTGCAGGACACATGAAAGAGGTACTTGAAGAAGAAGCTTTCTTAGATTAAGGGATGAGATCAAGACATGGATCCAATTTAATTAACCCTATCCCTATCCCTTAACGCTATCCCTTTGAATGAGACTTTGTCCAGACACAAGTGTAAAGGAGTGTGATGGAGATCATGGCCAACCCTTTGGAGGAGCTCTATGGTTCTGGGCTCCTCTGGTGCTGAACTTACCTCTCCGCCAGCCTGTGGCACGTCCAGACGACCTTCCTCCCTGCGGCCCAGGGGACACCATGACACCTGGTACTGGAACTTCCGCAGCACCTTGGCCTGCTCCACCAGCAAACGTGTCAGGTTGCAAAACGCTGGGCAGTCGAATGGGGAGCTGCTGTAAACTGAATTTGCTGAAATGACATTCAAGGCACGCACAATTAGTACAAGCAGGAGGACAAGAATCACGCAATAGGGCAGGCAATAACTGCACAGATTCAACTCTGACTGGAAAGACGAGCTCATGAATTATGGTGAGGGAGGAGAATTTTCTGAAGTCCCTGAGGCACAGAGATGTGGAGAATTTACAAAATTCTGCCTCCTGTCTCAATTACTGCCTAGAAGACTAAAGGGGTCAGCAGCCACCTTGACCACGTCCAGGGGGAATACCATAGCGGGGAGGTCATTTTATTTACTAGCACTTCAGGAGCTCTCTCCCTTTCCCAAAATCCCTTCCAGCTATTCTCACCCACGACTCTCTCCCCTAACGACTAATAAAACCTACATCCTCTCCTCGCCCATCCTTTCAGGCCAAGCAAAGGCATTTCTTTACCCATCTGACGGCTGCGCTCTTTCTCCTCTTCCCTTTGCAGGTATCTTTGCAGGGACTTCTGGTCTGTGATCTCCTCCTCTTGGCTCAGGAGGAAACGAGGCCGAACTGGTGAAGGGCTCCTGAGCTCACTTTTCACTGCTTCAATATTCACATCAATGGAAGAAGCCGCAGGAGAAGGGCTGAAGCTGGGAAGCTTGGGCAAACAGAAGCAGACATTTGTGTCATATGAGGAAGACAAGACTTCCACTTTGATTTTACAAACTGCAGGAATCGATTGGCTCAACAGATGAATTTATGGCTCTGGAGTTTGCTGCTATCAAGCCTAGTCTGAATCAGGGGAATTGGTTTTTTACTCCTCAGCATTTACGTCTGCATTCCTCTTTAAGGAGTTTTGTCTGAAACCCACCAACTCCTCCAAAACCAATAAATTAACTCTAGGGAAAGGATGAATCCTGGAAGGGCGAATGTGCAAAGGGAGCAGACAGCTGCCGGGCACCTCCAGCATCTCAGGGCCCAGCACGAGCACACGAGGAGCCAAGCCAAGGCGCTCCCTCGCAGCCAGCGCCGTCCTTACCTGGATGCAGCTGCTGCTGGGCCGGGAGCTCAGAGAACTGCTGGAAGAGGCGCTGCTGGCGGGCAGAGCCGGCAGCTGAGGGTCACAGTCTGGGGCAGGAGCCGAGGCCAAGCTGGGACGGGAGCTCAGAGAACTGCTGGAAGAGGCTCTGCTGGCGGGCGGAGCCGGCAGCTGAGGGTCACAGTCTGGGGCAGGAGCCGAGGCCAAGCTGGGACGGGCCCCGCGGGGGCGGCCTGGGCTGTAGCTCAGCACGTTCTGGCCCTGCATCGCAGCCCCACACCAAGGGACTCTCATCGCTGACAGCTCCTGCACTGGAGCTATCGGCACCGCTGCAAGAAGCACAAAAACACAGTGAGCCCTGCACATGCAGCAGCCTCCAACTCCCCTGCTTCCTCTGAATCCACACTGCAAAACACAGACACGCAGCTTGCCCTGAAGGAAATTCAATGGTGCTAAAAAGCCCTCTTCCCAGCTCCACGGGGAGGCCACAAATTCCTTCTCCAGTTTCACAGAGAGTCTCTCCAGCTGCCCTTTAACAGGCTGCTGTCCCCTCCTTTGTTAGGGCTTCTTCCCTCTTCAGTTCTCCCCTCAATCCTTCACCAATTTTGCACTTCTACTTTAAATTTTAACATGCTGCAGGGAATTTGTCTGACTGCTGTGTTCAGACAAAGAAGCTGAGAATTGTACTTGACCAAGACACCAACTCCAAAGAACACAGATAAACACGCGTTTATACTACCTACCTGAGTTCTGCATCCCCAGAAGGACCTGCTGCCTGTGAGTCATAACCAGGTGAGTTGGTGCCCTTGTGTATTTGAAATACAGCCAGAGATCAAACACGGCATTCAGGCTGAACAGAGACGCAAGTGCAAGTTCTAGAATAAAGAAAAAAAGGTTTTATCATGCTAGATGGCATGACCATGAGTAATAACTTATTGTTAATATTAAAAAACAGATTAAAAATGCATAAAAAACTGCTCCTGTAAGTGCTAGCCTGAGGACGGAGGTCAGGCTTCTTCATGGGTTCTTTTTATTCAAGAACCAGTTGAGGCAAATCTCCTTTCTACATTAAAATTCATTTATGTGGCTAAAATTCATTTATGGGGCTTTAATGCTTATTTGCAAAAGTGCAAGGTATTTTCCAGGCAGAACACAACCTCTACAAGGAAGTTTCACACTCCTTAGCAAGGCTCTTCCACCAAACCCTTCTGTCCCTCATCTTCGCATTTGCCTCACTCCTCCTCCTCTCCATCCTCCAAGAGGATTTGATACAGCTCCTTTGGAGTCTATTCCATTGAAAGGATCTTTCATTACCTGGAAATGTCACACAGCCCCACAACAGGGCCGCCAAGAGACTCTTCCCTGTCACTACAGTGAGGAAATTCCCATAGCTCCAACAGGGGTAAAAGAAAGTAAAATGAAGTTCTGCCTTTTTTTTTTTTTTAAAGCTGTCTTTAAAACAACTTCCCAGGAAGAAAACAAAAGCACGAAATATTGCCCCCTCCCAAAACTCATTGACGGGCAGAGACAACTCACCAATGAAGCAGAGTGGCCAGAAGGGGATATTGTAGTATGTGCTGAGAAGTTTTCCAGTCCTGGTAAGGAAATACAATAAAACAGGAAAAGTTACCAACGGGCAGTAATGGGGTTCTGGGAAGTACCGAGGCCTGCACAAGGCAGGATGTTTTCTGTAGCGCAGTCACATTCGCAGCCAACATACATGTCCACGCAGATCATGCCGGCAGTGCAGATATTCAGGAGCCCCCAGGCCCAGAGCACCTTCCGCTCTCCAGCCTCTCTCCTCATCCTCATGCTCCTGTCAAGGAGGGCACCTGCCGAAAGCCCTGGGGCTGCCATGGTCTGCGGCAAGAGGGAGACAAACACCCCACAGTTTAGACAGCCACATCCTGGCTCAGCACCACGCTGAGGAGAACAGCAAGAACCAAGAGCAACCTGGACAGAAGGACGTCACCTGAGGAGCTCCCGGTCCCGATTCCCGAGCGGGGAGCAGGGCTTTTGGCCAGCAACACTCTCCTGCAAAGCCTGTGAGCGCCGTCACCCTCTCCAGGGAGAGCACGTCCGTTTTCCCCAACGGGCTGCAGGGCACAGGGCCCCCTTCCCATTCCGAGGGCACTTTTGAAAACCAACATTCCGCAGGGGGCCCAGGCAGCGCTGCCTTCCCCTTTCCTGCTCAACATCCCCCCGCTCCGGGAGGCCCCGCGAGCGACACGTCCCGCCTGCACCGCTGCCTCCTGCCCCCTCTGCACCTCCACGTCCCGCCTCGGCGCCCCACAAATTACACACGACGCCCCCGACGCCGGGGACTTTTCCTGAGCCTCCCGGCCCCACGAGGCCCTCCCGAGCCTCCTGCCAAGCCCCCGACGGCTTAAAAACGCCTCGAGTTCCCCAATGCCGAACAGGAACATAAACCTGTAAAAGTGACTTCACTGAAATAATGGGGCTTTGAGGGGGAAAAAAGGGAAAAAATGAAAGAAAAACGCTAAAAATGAGGGGGAAATGGAATAAAAAGGTGAAAAATAGAGGGGGAAGGAAAGAGAAAAGCTGAAAGATGTGAAAAAAATGAAGGTAAAAACTAAAAATAAAACTGGAGGAAAAAATCTAGAAGAGAAAAAACATGAAAAATGGAGAAACCAAAATAAAAAGGGTGAAAACAAGATAAAAAGGGTAAAAGGGGCACAATGAAAGAAAAAGTCTTAAAACAGAGAAAACAGAAAAATATATAAGAAAAAGAGAGAAAAAAAGAAAAACAATTGAAAACAAGCAAAAAGGGAGAATGAGTAAAGGTCCTGCTGCCCTTTGCAGTGGCTGCAAAGCTGCAGCTCTGACAGCATTCAAGGGGACGGGGTCTCCCTTCTGCACGATTGGCCCCTGGACTGTGCAAGGACATGGAGGAGAGGGACGTTGCTTGTGGGGATGCTCACAAGGTTCAGCACTTGGGGAGCTGGGAGACGGTCATCTCCCCAACTTGTGACCAAGCCGAAATGCAGCTCCTGAGGCCGGCAGTGCCTCACGGGCTCCGTGCAGGAGGCTGCACAGCAGCACTGCAGTGTGGGGGCCTGTCCTGAGGTGCCTGGGGTCAAAGTGCGGCAGATCCAGGGTGCCGGGGCTCTAGAGATCCCAAAGACAGGCAGGGTGCCAGGAGAATCCAGGGTGCCTGGAGGTGTCAAGGAAAATCCCCGGGATCAACTAAGGCCGAAGATGAGAAATGGCTTTCCTCGGGATCAGACAAAGGAAAGTTGGGAAATAGTCATGGGATACAAAAATCCTGGTGTGGTTCATGGTCTTGGAGCTTGGCAGGATCCAGGCTCCCAGCTGAAGCCCTCTGGAAGGAAGGAAGGTGTTAAGGGCACGTCTGCTCTTTCCTGACAGAGCATCTCTAGCTCAGGTAGCACAGACCAAGGAACCTTGCTGAGCACGTTTAAAAGCACAGGGTCTGTGGAGCCTGTCTCAGGAGGGCAGATTCCTTGAGCCTGCAATATGGTGTCCAGTCCCCTGCGCAAGGCAGCTCCCAATGCAGGAACCATCCTGGAGCCTTTTCCAGGCAAGTCTGGGTTACCTCCAAGGAGGGAGCTCTGAGCATCTCTCTGTGTCTCTGCACCACAGTTTGGCCTTGCTCATGGAGAAGAAGCTCCTGTTCTCAGCCTCTAGGAAGTGTTTCCCACTGCCTGTTGTTCCCCTGCTGCCCGTGGTGCCATCAGGGCGCCTCTCCTTGCAGAGGGCACATGTGGCTGCTCCCAACCGGGCAGCTGCCCCGATGGGATGGAGGAGAGCTCCATGGCGGGTGCCAAGCCCAGCACATCCCTGCTGCTGCCCGTGGCCGCCAGAGCCAGGAGTCTCCTCCAAACGCCTCCCGCAGCCAGGAGCCGCCGCTGCCCTCACGGGTGCTCTGTCAGGAGAACCCTCGTGGCCGGCGCTCAGCCCTGCCTGCCTGCTGCTGCCTGCCCGGCGCTCCGAGCACACGAGCTCCTGCCGGCCGCGCGGCTCCTGCCAGCCCTGCTCGGAGCCTGCTGGTCCCGCGGCCCCGCTCGCAGGGACAGCGCGGACCTCCCTGCCCGCCCGGCCATGGCGCTGCTGCCGCCCCCAGCGGCCCTGCCCGCCCCGCGCCTCAGCCCGCCCCGGAGCGGCCACCGTCGCCCGCCTCACAGCTCCCATTGGCTGGCGCAGCCGTCAGTCGGAACCGGCCCTGCCCTCAACCCCAACCCCAGCCAATGGGAGGGCCGCCCCTGGCGCTGCCATGGCAACGCTGCACCCTCCCGCGGTACCGGCAGCCTTGGCCCAGCCCGGCCCTGCCGCGGGCGGCGCCATCTTGCGGGGGCCGCATGGGGCGTCGCGGGGCTGGGGGCAGCCGGGCCCGGCGTGCGGGGCCGTGCGGGGCTGCGGGCTCTGGGGCCGCCCTGCCAGGGCTGGGGCTGCACGACCGGAGCGGCCCTGCAGGGCTCTGGGCTGTGCTGGGGCCTGCGCGGGGCAGCCCTGGCACTGAAGCTGGTGCTCGCCCTGCTGCTGGCAGGGGGCTGAACGTGCCAGGAAAGAGTTAACAGCTGGAAGTGCCCCATGGCACCAGCTGTGCCCGTGCAGAAACGCTGGGGGCTGCTCCCAAGGCCGAGACGGGGAAGCGGGAGGTCTTGCGGGGAGGGCCGGTCTCGCTGCGCTGGAATTGGCAGCGGTGCCCGGCTGGCCAGAGAGCCGATAGCCCCTGCGGAGGGATCCCAGAGCCGTGTCGCTGGCGCTGCCGGGAGCAGACACCCTCCTGGGAGTCGTCCGCAGTGTGAACCTGGCCTGAGCCTGTCCTGGGGCCGGGTCCCGGCCCTCCTGGGGACGCTGCCTGCGGCCCCTCGTCCCCCGCCGCCCTGGGCCTTTTCCGTGCGCGCGGCGGGCGCGGGAGGCAGGGCCATGGCCGTGGCTGTGGCGCAGGCAGCTGCCCTTGTGTAAACTTTTCTCTGCCTTTATTCCTGGAGAGTTCAAGGCTCCAATGAGCATCCTTCTTGTATCTTCAAGTGTCCGAAAACGATTCTGTGTTACAAGGAGAGCTGCCTCTGAGCTCTCCCTGTCTGTTATGTAGCATCTTTTAAGATCTTGGAAGTAGATGATTATCATGCTGGATTGGGTAGGGCAGGGCAATCTGAGGTGGATTTGGGAGAACTCTGAGCATTAGAAGAAATCCTGGCTGGGGGTAGGAAGAAATGGTGTTTTTGTTGGGGATAATTTTTTGTTGTTGGTGGTGGGGGCTTTGTTTTTTGGGTTTGTTCTGTATCTTTTTAGGTTTGGGGGTATTTTGTTTGTTTTGTTTCCGTTTCCCTGAGCTGAAATTGCAGCTGCAGTTTCCCAGACCAAGTCTGAAGGGGCCCCTTCCATGGGCAGCTCACACAGACGTCCCCTTCCCCCAGAGCAGGGTTCGACTGGCTGCATTTCAACAGGGGCTGCTTTTTTGTGCTCCGGTTTGTAGTCTCCGCCGAGACCCGCATCCGTTGTGATTGCATCCGTTTGCTCTTATGCAGCAAATGCTGGAAGCAGATGGTTCTGATAGCAGGAGTGATGCTCAACTTTGGTGGGCAGTTGCACTTTGGCTGCTTTTGATATTGAACATGTATGCACGGAGCTGGGTCCTGGAGCTGGGTTTTCTAGGCAAGGCGGTTTTTGGAGGTGCTCGGTCAGCCCATTCCCGGGTGCTCTCTGCAAATCTGGTGTTGTCTGCCTGTTAGAGCAGGAAGAGAGAGTGTGTGCTGGTGACTGTGATACTGTGGGGATGGGTGGGTGTTGCAGGTTGTTTTGTCTAACTTTGTGTGTAATGATTTTTTTTTCCAGGTTGTAGATAGCATTTAGAATTCTTTAAACATTTAAAAAATAAGGTAAGAATGAGGTTTTTTTTTTTTTTTTTTTTTTAACCTCCATCTGGGTTTTTCTCTCTGTCCCGGCTGCTCTGCGAGGAGTCGATCGTTGCCAGCGCCTGCAGGGAGCTGGGTCCTGGAGCTGGGGTTTTCTAAGCAGGGCGGTTTTCAGAGGCGCTCGGTAACCCCATTCCCAGGGCTAAGGGCTAAAGCCCTAGGAGTACTGGGCTAGGACTAAAGGGTTAGGGCTGAGGTCTGAAGGGCTGTGGCCTAAGGGCTAGGACAACAAGGCTTAGGGCTAAAGGGCTTAGGCTTAATTCGTAGGCAGTAAAGATCTTGACAGCTAGGGCTAAAGCACCAGGGTTCTGGGCAAAAGTGGTAGGGCTAAAAGGTAAAAGCCTAGAGGGCTAGGATGAAAAGGGTAGGATTAAAGGATGAGTGTTAAAGGGCTAGCATTAAAGTCTTAGGGCTTAAGGCTAAGGGTCTTGATCTAAAGGGATAAAAAGCTAAATGGCTGGGCTTAAAAGGTTAACATTAAAGTGCTAGGATTAATGGGCTAGGGCTATGGTTTAGGACTAAAGGGCCTGGGTTTGAATGCCTTAGGGTTAAAGGCTTTAGAACTAACAGGCTTGTGGTTAAATGGTAAAGAGATCAGGATTGTGGGGGTTAGCGCTTAAGAGCTTAAGCCTAAAGGGCTAGAACAAGACTAAAGGGAAAAAAAAAAAAAGGCTAGTATGGGAATATATAGATGAAAGGTTATTATGGCCAAGGATGAAAACAATTATCTGATCACTTGATGGATAAAGGATTTTCTGAGGCCAATAATTATGGGAGTAGTTAGGAGGAAAGGATCACCTGGTGAAGATAAAGACATGTGGGGATATAGATGGCACCTGTAGAAGATTAGGGAGTGCCTTTCTCTGGGATCGGTCACTGGTTTATTGGCACCCCTGGTGG
This sequence comes from Tinamus guttatus, assembly GCF_059628265.1. Lineage (NCBI taxonomy): Eukaryota > Metazoa > Chordata > Aves > Tinamiformes > Tinamidae > Tinamus > Tinamus guttatus. The sequence goes on from NW_028288621.1 coordinate 612,290, forward strand.
GAAGGTTGTGAAAATACCCAAGGCCTGGGCTTAGAAGGGTCTTCTGGGCTGTTCCTGCTCCTCTGTGATTCCCCACAGGCTAAGATAAAAGAAGCAGTGGGAAAGGGCTAGGATGAAAGGCTAGGGCTACAGCTTGGGGCTAAAAGGATAAGAATAAAGAGGTACGATTTTGGGCTAAAGGGGTTTAAGACTAGGATTAAAGGCTCAGAATAAATCCCTAGGGCTTTAGGCCGAAGGGCTTTGGAACAACAAGCTTGCTTGTACTTCCCCATGTTCGCTGCCATTCTCTAATCAGAGTGATGACACTGTGCAAAGATGCATGACACTCCTGTTCGGTGGTAGTTGGGGGTGATGGGAGTCAGGGCTCCTCTGTTTTCTTTCGTTGTGTGTGTGCGTGTGTTGTTTTGTTTGGCTTTGATTATCACAGTATCAATAGACAGTAGCAATGCTGATCCTGATGTTATGTCATGCTGCCTCAGCGACCTCCAGCAAACTCCCTTTCTAAGTAGTTCCTTATCTTTTCTAAATAAAATGACTGGTGGTGTTCTTAAGTCACATTCTCGTGTGTGTTCCTTCTCGGCTGTCGGATCCAAAAAAACCCTTTTGCTCCTCTGTGTCGAATGAGTGCAGAAAAAGAGCAAAGGGAAGATAGGTGGCCCTGCAAACCTTGACTCACTTTAATCCTGCCAGATCAGTAACCACAGCCATAACCCTGGTGAGTAACTGATGGAGTGATGAGAGCAGCGGGAACATTTCCGGAGCATTTTTAGAAAGGCTCAAGGGTAATTCAATGGCATCTTCCTGCCTCTTGAGTCCTGTGTTAGGGAGAGCACAGCTAAAGGGCATGTGCTTTTTTGTGCTTCAATCCTCCTCTCTTTCCCCTGCACACATTGAGGCATGAGGGTGGCTTTAAGGCAGACACACTCCCTGTTTTCCTTGCAGTGCATTTCATACCTAGGGTGGCTTCTCTCTAGCTGAAAGCTAGATAGGTTTCATACAGAATTGTTTTAAGTCAATGAAATACAGAAGCACTGAAGCTAAAGGTTAAGCTACCCTTAGACAAGTCCCTTAGACATGGTCAGGAGTAACTTTCAGTCCTGCAGTGGGGAGCTGGACTGGCCTTTTGAAACAAAACACAGCAGAGAGCTGTTGCTGCGGAATTGACAGAGGTGCCTTTGCTGGCAAAGCACTTGCTATGGCTGGGAGCAGCCTCCATCCTACTGGAGAGGCCGTTGCTCAGGGATGGCACGTCGCAAAGGCACCACACCGATGGCTCTGTGTTTGTGACATCCAAGGCTCAAAGGGCTGCTTGGCCCCCGCAGCTGGTTGCCAGCGGCTCTGGCGGAATGTTTGCTCTGGAACCTGCAGTCTCCCTGGACAGCGCTTGTGCTTCGACACCGTTTCCTCCCTAAGCTGGAGCATCGCTACTTTGCCCTGCCTTCTTTAAAGGACAACTGCTCCTTTTCCCTCCCATCTCAATTCAGCAAGAGCCTTCCAAGGGACAGGCGGCCTGGCTAAAGCAAGGGCTGAGCAAAAGGAGCGCAGCGGCCGAGGTGCAGCAGGCGCCAGCATGCGTGCCTGCCCTGGAGAGCAGGAGCAGGAGCCGGGCGAGAGCTCCTCTGCTCCTCCGCTGACAGCCAGCCAGGCAGCCAGCCGCACCTCCACGCAAGAGCTGCAGCCAGCACCCGCGCCTGCACCTCTCTGTGCTGCCCATGAGGGGCAGCAGCCCAGCTGCAGCTCCACCACAAGGGCTGACCACTGCCTCCAGGTGCCAGCTCCACAAGAGCCCTGGCATCTGGCGCCCACAGCTTGGCCAGAAGCACCGGGCTCTCCCAAGCACACACATGGCACATTGCCTCCCGAGACGCATCCCGATCCCACAGGCAATGACCCCATGAATATTGTCTTCAACCGCATTGAGGATTTGGAGGAAATTTCTGAAGAAGAATTAGAAGAGCTCTGGGATCTGACACCCCCATCTCCTTCAGAAGCACAGCCCTCTCCCAAGCATGCAGATGGCACATCGGCTCACCAGACCGACCCCTTTCCAACAGGCAACAAGCCACTAAACATCCCTTCCTACTGCAATGAGGATTTGCAAGACATCTGCAAGGAAGAATTCAAAGATCCCTTGGAAAAGGAGGAGTTTGTCCAAATCCACATTACAGATTTGATGCTTGCAATCTCCACCAAGAAGAGACCAAGGCTGTTACCCCACAACAGGAAGATGTATATTGAGGTGTGCCGTGACAAAGAGGGGGCCGCAGAGGTGAAAAATAGCACTCCACTCCGACCAGAGCACTGCTGTCGTGTTGAGGCCACGGATGCAGTGGGAGCTGCTGGCATGTCCAAGGCAGAGGCCTTTCACAGGACATTTCCTCCCTTACCACACACTCAGGACAGCGGCTGCAGCACACCCAATACTGCTGCTCAGCCACACAATGTGGTATGGACCGTGGCCAGCAAAGACACCGACCACCCTCAGCCTGAGCTGGGAGCAGCATCAGGCAGCAGCCACAAGCAGAATCCAAGAGGGAATCACAAGAGGAGCCTCGCTTCCCCCTCCTCCCCTCCCACTCCTACAGAGCAGTCTCCAGAGGAAAGGTGTCCTGAACAGCTCCCACCAAAGAAGCGCTATCGCTCCTGCTGCCAGGAGGGAAGCAAGGGTTTCCCTCTGCTATGGCGAGCTGCCGCTCTCTTGCGGCGTGCCAGCCTCTGAGCATCTGCACCCAACCTGCCCTTCCCAGCACTGCTGCCTCAGCCACCTCCAGAAACTCTCTTTTTTTTTTTTTTCCCTCCCTTTCTAGGTAGTCCCTTATGTTTTCTAAATAAAATGACTGGTGGTGTTCTCAAGTTACACTCTCATGTGTGTTCCTTCTCGGCTATCGGATACATAAAAACTGCTCCTAAGCAAGCTCTTGGGGGAAGGGGGAGGAGGGTACAGGGAAGTTCTACAACACCTAGAAGAATGGTATTCCAATCAAATAATTAAACCATTCTTTACACTATGCTCAGATGACTCTGAGGATTAGAGTGAATGATATGAGAGCATGAATGAGAAGAGAATGATATGAGAAGCATTGCACTAGTTACTAGTGGAGTGGCTAGACTGAATGGATCTTCATTCAACGCTAGTCCATCTCCAACTCTGGCAAGGATAAAAATATACTCTTACTAGCAGGGGTAGAATTGTAATATGAGAACTGATTTCTATATGTCAGGATTAAATTAATTAGAATTGCGTTAATTTTTAAAATTAAGGTTAGAATGTTTAAATAGCAGCCTTGTTAGATTAAAAGAACACTGTGCAATGATGCTTGGGTATAGGTAGGATTTCTACAAGCCGATGTCTGAAGAGGATGTGTTGATTCCAGTCCCAAAAGGGGCTCATACAGCTGCCATGAGTCAAGGCACTGGGAATACCATTCAAACAAGAACCTCAAAATGGTGAAAGGACCTAAATGAGAGGCCTCTCCATTCTGCAGCCTCGCAGCTTTACTGCAGGAAGCCAAGCTTGTGCAGGTCGGGTCGCCTCTTCCTCGTCCCCCTACCACCACCCACTTCTCTGCTGAGAGCAGGAAAGCTGCCTCCAGCACAGCACGGAGACGGCACCAAGAGAGGCACCGTTCTGCCCTCCCGCACCTAAATCTCTCGCTCCCATGGGCAGCACAAGGACAGCGTGCTCTCTATCTGCTTTCCTTTGCTCTGCTCTGCTTTGGACAAAGGTTTTGCAGACAGGTCAAGGTTATTGCCAGCAGGAGGGGCACACAAAGTGATTTTGGTCATGCAGCACGGCTGCCACAGTCAGTGGCAGAGGTTTCTCCCCTTCCTACGCTTTGCCAAGGTGGCTCTGCCAAAATTGGTCACGATGGGCTGGAGGCTCTTCAAGGCTCTGAACCCAAGGCACAACTGGAGCCCTCCATGTCCCTTGGTATTCCCATATCTTCCACCCCCAATTCACAATACTGATGCAATTAACTCATCCTATATATTCCCATATTGGTTGGCCTCAGAAAAGCCTTTATCCATCAAGCAATCAGGCCACTGTTTTCATCCCTGGCTACACCTACCTTTCTTCCTACATATTCCTATACTTGATGGTCCGTATAGATCTGCCCATGGAACTTCCTCAGGCTGCCAAGAGAAGCTGCAGAGTCTCTCAGCTCAGGAGTGCTACATGCCAAGCAACTGTCCTTACCCTCTTTCTTTACAATTTCCCATCTCACAACACAAAGTAAAGCCCAAAAGTGTTCCATGTCCTCAGCAGTGCGCCACCTCCCAAGGAAGGAAGTAGAAAATTCCACAGGAATGAGAGCCATGCCATAGCTGTCACGTTCCCCTCATGTTTGTTCTTCCTCTTCATTCTTCAGCCCCAGTGACTGGTGCTATTTCCTGCATTCATAGAGCTCAATGGGACTTCAGCACCAGCCTCTCCAGTATTTTTCTTCATGCAGCATCACTGCCATAGCAGTGTTTCTTGCAAGAGAAAGTCTTTCCACATGGATAGTGGAACTAGGTGGCCCCCACAGACACTACAGAAGTCTACAGAAAAGTCTCTCCCAATTCTTGCAAACCCAAGCTGCCCTACACCCAGAGGGACTGCTGGTGAAAGAGGCAAGCACAATGCAGAAGAAACACTGATACTGCCTGACCCCATTGAAGGCCGAGGAAAGGCCCAGGTGGGTTTTACACCCGCTTGGACTAAGAAGAGCAAGTAGATTGAGGCTTGTCAAGGAAGGGCTTTCGTGGCCAGAATACAGCATTCCTGTGGTAGCCAGCCACAAGCATTGCCCTCACCGCTTCTTTGGCTTCTCTTCTGTATTTTCTCTTTCAGACATCACCTACCTTTCTTCTTAGAGTGCCTAGGCACCCCCCACACACACTATACACACCAACAGATACAGAAATCAAAAGCTTTTTTCTAGTTGAGGGATATCTGCATCCTATTCCAATGCAATGGAAACAGGTTGCTTTGATGGAGATGCTCCTCTGTCTTTACTGCTCCTTTCACTTTACTCTTTTGACTTTACTCGATAATTTAGAAAGGTTTAGACTGATAAATAAATAATTCCAAGGGAGAATGTTCTCTTTAGCCCCACTTCATGCTAACGGCCCCTAAGGCCAGGAGTTCCTCCCTTAGCCCAGGTTCTCTAACAGTCCTCCCAGGTTCCCCAATGACCTCCCAATTTTTTGTTGCCACAGACTGGGTGTTCCAGTGAGCAACACCAAGGCCCTTCAGCTGGAAAGCTCTCTAACCCATCTCTCGCGCAAGCAGGAAACACTTCAATGGAAAAGGACAGAGGAGAACATGCTGTTAGTTCGAAGATTGCTTCTATTTTATATTGTTCTGCGCCTCTCCTGCCATCTTCTTCTTTCTTCCCTTTCCTTCCTTTTTGTATCTTTGGCCACTGAAGCCCAGAAGATCTTTTTCTCCTCCTTCAGGCAGTGGGTGCAGATTTCCTGCAGGCCACAGAAAGGCAATATCACAGAATATGAGTCTCAGATTTTGCCTTTTTTTTTTTTTTTTTCTTTCAGGGGAGTAGCTTGTGCTCTTCTGTGCCTCCTCTTTGTGCCTTTCTGTCAGCAGTGTTTTGCTCACAAGGCACAGTGCAGGGCCCCGTTCTGCATTGAATAGAGATCTAAACGATCACTGATCTACAAGGAAACTGTATATTTTGTATTACATAAAAGTTCACGATTAATATTACTAGGAGAAATATTGCCCAAAGAAAATGCTCTGAAGATGTTCCTGAGAATATCTGTAGGAAGAATACCCCGTGAAAATTTGGAACAAGTGGCATCTTGAAAATCAGAGCCCGAAGAAGGTACTGCTTATTCCAGTGGCCTCAAAGCAAGTCAAGTGTGTTCACAGAGCTGTCTCCAGGCTGACACAAACATCCTACCCATCCATTCAACCAATCTACCTGTCCTGTGGTTGGACGTCCTTCACAACGAGGCGCTGCTGCCTGGCCTTGGGTTGCAGGGCTTGTCTGCCCTCAGGAATTGCTGGGACATCGTGGCAATCTGAAAACACACAAGGAGAGGAGGACATGAGCGTGTGGGATGAGTTTCTTCTCCTTGCGCTCCCGGACAGCACACCTGCTTCTGCAACAGGAGGTTCTTCCGCGCCACTGTTACCCTGAGCATGAAACACTGTACAGAAACACAGGGCTCCTCAAAACCATTTTCCCAAGACTCTCACCTGGGAGAAAACACTACTGTTTTGGCTGCCTCACTTGCTTCCTCTTGGATGGTGGGCAGCACATGAACTTGTGCCCACTTTTGAGCACGAAGTCTCCTCAGGGTAATGACGCACTTTGCTGGACTCCCTGAAAGGATGGATCAGGAGAAAGGGCCCATTGGGTAGCTGAAGACAGTCATACAATGCTTCCCCCTCTGCCAAGGCCCTCAGCTCTTGTCCCCTTGGGACCTAAGTGGCAGTGCTTCCTTCATCTGGCAGCTTACTACCTTGGGCAGGTGAAGCATAGGCGAGGGTGTATTTACAGCCTGCTCTTTCTGGTGACCTCTCAAGCTCGCACCTGGAAAGAGGAAGCATATAACGATGCATCAGATAGATAGGACAGTCTCTGGGAAAGAGGATCTGCAGCACTCGCCTGTTGCTCTGCACTTGCCTGCCTGGCGCCAGGAAAAGCCAGGTCATGGTGACAGGAAGGCAATAGCCTTCCAGAGCGTAGGGAGACTTTGTGTCCCAGGGAAACATCATGAGACTTTCACTAGATGCTGCTAGATGTTTGCCATGCAGCAAGAAAGCAGAGGGCATGGTGGCAGCACGTAACAGCATTTCCGAGTCAAGAAGGGCTTTACACCCCAGTCACACATCTCCCATCCACAAGGATCAGAGCACAGCAGCAGCCCTCTTGCCTTCTCCAAGGCTCTCACCTCCTGGGACACTTGCTCTTCTCTCTCCCTTCTCCTGTCACCATGAGCCCACTACGTCTCTGGAATAATGGCTCTGATGGGAAAAGAGGGTCGTTCCAGAAAGATTCCCTGAAAGGGCATAGGAGAGAGAACATCAGCCATACTCTACCATTTCTGTCCTGGCTTGAGTACTCTGCTAGGAGGACTAAAATTTTTGTCAGGTGTTATATTGCCTTTGCTGGAATTGTCCTTACCAGCCTCTACTTCCACCTTCCTTAGGGTCCTGGGAATAACAGGAGCATGGGCCACTGCTGCTACTGCTGCTGGAGATCTTGGGAAGAGCTTGCATTTGGACCTGGAAGCCAGAAGAGAAAAAGCAGCCTAAGAGGAGAGACTCACTGTTTCCAGGTATGTGCTCATCCTGCAGCAAGAAAGCATAGGGCATGGTGGGAGGGGGTAACCACCCTTCTTAATTCAGAAGGACAATGTGTGCAGGAAACACATCCCCGTGCCACAAGTACCAGCGCACAGTATTAGGTCAAGGGCCCTCTCCCAGGTTCTCACCTCACGGGAGCCTTGCTCTTCCCTTCTCTTTCAGCTGGTGCTGTGACCCCACTCAGACTCCCTGAACAGTGGCTCTGCTGGGGAAGCAGGCTCTACCCAAGAGAGCTTCCTGAAAGTGGGGATGAGAGAGAGCTGAACACCTGTGCTAGTCCATGCATGACTTTAGTGCCTTGACTAGAATTTCCTAGCAAGAGGAGCAAACCTCTGAACAAGTTCCTACCGGGTCTTACATTGCCTTTGCTGATGTTGTCATCACCAGCCTCTTCTTGCCCACTCTTCTTTGGGTTCAGCCTTCCATGTGAACTGACTGCTCTCAGTGGTGGAGGTCTTGGCAAGAGCTTGCATGCGCCCCTGGAATGAAGAAGAAGAGAGAGAGATGATCCTGACACTGCTACCTGCTGGTTGTGCAGCAAGAAAGCCCAGCGTGTGGTGGGACGGAGCAACCACTCTGAGAGACGCATCTGCCTCCCACAAGTAGCAGAGCACAGGATTTGCTCCATTGCCTCCTCCCACGCTCTCACCTCGCAGGAGGATTGCTCTTGTCCACTCCTTCTGCCGACACTGTGAACCCCTTTATGCTGCATGTAGAACTGCTCGGCTGGGGGACGAGGCACTTGCCAGGAAGCTCCCCTGAAATGGATGATGGGAGGAGAGCTCCTTAGAACTGGAGCTGTGGGGGAATTAGAACAAAAGGACCATTCTGGTCTCCTGCAGTGCAGAAGTATTAAGAGAAAAGATCTGGTTCTCAGAAGTGTTCAGTTATATGAAGACAAGCACAAGTTTTGCCAACTGTAACTGCAATGACAAGAGCCTGGAGCAGTCCACCTCACCATCCGGTGCTTAGCCTTCCCTTTGAATCCCAGTGCCTTAGAAAATGGTGCTGTTGGTTGGTACCTAAGAGAATGGTCCCCCTGACAGCAGTCATGTAAGTTGTTTGAAATTAGAGAAAAAGAACTGTTTATTGCAGTCATCTATCTGTTAGGCACAAGAAACAGGTTGTCACCCTAATCAGGAATAAAACTATTAACACCAGGGTAGATTTAGGAAGCATTCTCTTTATTACTGTTCCGGATGTCCTTTTCATGAACTTTTTGCTGCTTATTTCCATGTATGGTTTTGTTTTGCTCAGGCTGCTCTATTCAGCTCCCTTTTTGAGTTTTGATGAGTTTTCACTTAATTCATCCAGGCCATAGTTTCCCTTGTAAGAGCACTTTCAACCACCAGGTGTTCTGCTAACACATTTCTACCATTGTTCTAAATGGTGACAATGGGTCTTTGTGGACATACCTGCAGTGGCAAAGGCTTTTGTGCTAGAGCTCACTTGGAATCAACAAACAACACTGCAAGATTATATCTTTAATAAATATGTAACTAATAGATATTTTAGAAACATCAAAAAAATCATCAACTAAACAACATCCATAGTAACAACAACAAAAACACTCTCAAGCAGTGTGGCATGGCAGAGATCATGCTCGGCTGCATCAGCCTCCCTCCCTCCCTGACATGGACAGCCCCTTTTGCAGGAAGGGAACGAGGTAAAGTGGAGGAGAGAAAAGGGAAATGTCAGTGGTCTGAGGGCCATGAGACCCGCGGTGGATTTGGGTCCTACCTTGTGAGCCATCGTGCAGCTGCCCTGTAGCCCCGCAGCTCCCTGCATCTCCTGGGCACCGCTGGTGGCCCCTGGTGCTGTGTGGCCCTGCTCCACATGTGGCCTTGCTGCTGCCTGGGCAGCCCCGGGGCAGAGCGGGACGGAGCCCTGGGAAGCATCCGTGTTCCTATGGCGATAACTGCCCCTCTGGGATGTTCCAGTATCGAGGTGGGGAGGGAAGAGGGCAGCGGCAGGGGATGGGGGATGCAGTGAGGAAGGGTGTTTGTGTGCTGGACTCACCCCACACTGATGAGCACGGTGGCAGAGAGTAATGCGTGGGCTTGGGCTTGCCGGGTGGCCATGGGGTCTCCTCACGCAGTCCCATGATGGTGTTGGTGGGTGCCTGCCTCCGAGACTGAGCTCCACTTGGCGTGCTGCTTCGGCCTCCACAAGCATTCTTCATCTTTTTGCTCCTTCGTCCCTGTTCCAGTATGGCCCTTCCCATGTGATTCCTCCAGAAAGGTTTGTGTTCCATGGTGGAGACATGTTTCCTGGTAGCCCAATGAGCCCAAAGGGCAACTGTGGCCAGCTGGGAGGTGTGCATGTCCTCAGCAGAGCCCTTGTGGGTTGGTAGTGGCCTGGGAGCCCTGATGTAAAACTGGTCTCCTTCTCTTCAGCTGCCGGGCACCTTGCAGGCACCGTGGCCTCTGGCTGAGCCCAGCCTTGGTCTGGTCCTGCCCTCCTGCCCATGGCCTGGCTTGGTGGGGCTGCAGAGGGGAGGGCAGGCACATACATGCCCCAAGCAGCAGGGCCCTGCAGCTGCTGCAGCTCTGCTGAGCACTGTGCTGAAAGGTTGGCTTTCCAAGGGAGCGCAATTCCCAGCCTTGAGGTAACGATGCGAAAGCCGAGGGCAGATGGGGAAGGAGATCTCCCCGGGGCCAGAGATCTCCCCATGTGTGGAGGCCCACCTCAAGAACAGCAGTACAGGATGCCTTGTTAGCAGATAACCAACCTCAAGGGTGGCAGTCCAGGTGTCTTGTTAATTCACCTCAGGGACGACAGTACAGAACATCTTATCAACAGATAAGGAACAAAGCAAAAAAAAAGAGGAAAACTGCAACCGCACACATGGCATGTGATTAAGAAGCTTATTAGATAATTTTGATGGATTCTTTATACTATTGGCTTATTTAGTAACTGCACTTCGCATGCTTTTTGCAAATAAGGAATTATATTTGGTTTAGTATGGTATATAAGTTGTATCTGATGCTTGATAAAACATCTTTGGTTCATTATACCGGAGTCCATGCACATCATACGCTGCAGGACTGTGCCCTTTTTCCTGCTTCTTGGCCATCCTTCTTTAGCATCCTTCTTTAGCATAGAAAGCTAGCGGCTTCTCCACTTCACAGCTAGCTTACATAGAGTACAACACATAGGATTGCGCCCACACTTGGAAGGCTTCCCTGTTTCTTCTTGGAGCAGCCTTCCTCTACCTGGGAGCAGTTTATTACAGATTTCTTGCCCAAAAGAAAGTCTGAAAAAACCAGCTCTCCAGGGTGCCACCTTGAAGTCAACTGTCCCAGACAGTAGCCTCGCGCTTAGAGTACAAAACCGCACGGCTGCAGGCTATTTGGAGCCTTCCATGGGGGCCTTCCGTGCAATGATGTATGGATGTCTTTGATGTGTGAGCGTCCACACCACACAGACAGGCAGCCCTCAGAGCCCACCTGCTTTGTGGTGCCTTTTTCCCAATGCTCATTTGGACAGAGGCAGTGACGGGGGGGACAATACTTTGAACTGCTTTACAGCCGTTCTTGGATCTCTTAAAGACTCCAAGATTCAGTGACAGCTTCCCCACAGTCTAGCTTTCTCCATAAACCACCCAGGCCCCAGACACTCCTTGCACGCCTTCAGCGTCCTCTTTCAGTGTTCTGCCTGGATCCACAGACCACAGAGAGAACGGCATGGTTTAATTATTTAATTCCTCAGAACACATCCTCACGCTGCAGTGTGGGCAGCTTCAGCAGGTACCTGCAGCTGCACTCTTCTGGCTCTGCTTCAAACAGATGTGGAAAATGGGGTGCTGTCTTCAGCCACAGATCTTCCACAGGGCCCCGTTCACTGAACCACAACTCCTAAGGAAAAATAAAAAAAAAAAAGTGATAGCTGAGAAGAACAGGAGAGCCCCGGAGCTGTAACTGCTGTCTGGAAAAGGAAGCACAGCCTCTTGTGGGAGCTTGTTCCTTCCCCCAACCCTCTCGCCATACTGCAAAAGCCCATGAGGGAGGGCAAGGAGAGGGAAAGCAAGTGACGACTGCTGGGCTCCCACAGCTGCCTTAAGGGAGAGGCAAAGATTCAGCTTCACCTCTCCTCAGCGCAGCAGAGATGCCGCAGAGGAGCAGCTGCAGTGCCCTTCCGGCCCTGCCTGCGTGAGACACAGCGCAGCTGCCACTGCCCTCCTGCTGAGGGGCTCCCCAAGGGCTGTCAGAGCCTGCTCTTGAGGCTCTCTTGGGCGCTGGCCCTACATCCACCTGCTGCAGTGCTCTTGGTGCCACCTTCTCCTAGGGCATGCTGCTCCTCTGCCCAGGAAGCAACTCAGAGACAAGGAACATCAACTTACGGTGCTCATCTCCAGCCATGTCTTCTCCAGAAGGTTGCCATGCACCTTAGAGGCTTGGAGGGCCTGGTTGAGGCATGCAAGGCTCTCTGCTTTGTTCCCCAGCACATGGAAAAGGTAGGCTCTCAGGTGTTGGACTCTGGGGTAGAAGACGGGGCATGCAGAGCAGCGACAGAGAACCTCTTCTGCAAGCTACCGAGAGAACAAGGGAGAGGAACGTCAGGATAAGGCATGGAGCTCCACTGCAGCACCTGTTCCCCAAGGAGAAAAGCAGCCACAAAGCAACCAGGAGTGCACAGCTGGCAAGTCAGGCAAAGTGCACAAAGCTCTGCGGAGCCACAAGCCCTCCTTTAGAGCAGGCATTACAGCAGGAGGCTTTTGCCATGGTCTTCTCTTAAGCCACTCTGCTCTGCCTGTGCCCTGGCTCCATCCCATCACAGCTGCTTCCACCCGGCCTTGTTAGGCCACGGCAGCTTTCCCTGCACCCCCTCACAGCACATGCCCTTCCTCCTTGTCCCTCACCCTTAGAGCCCCTCGGCTGCTCTCACGGGCCCTCGACAAGCTGTGCTCCAGGTCATTCTTCAGCACCAGGGTGTAGCATTCCAGCATCCGCGTGCGGGCTTGGGTAGCCAAAAAGGAGCTGTCGGCTCTCTTCAGCAGCCACTTGGCCTTTTCAAAGGGCTGCTGGAAGCTGTCCCACTGCCCAAGCCTCGCAAACCTACAGAGAAACAGGCACACATTGTGTAGAGACGAGCAGGAATTGGGCTCTCTTCTGGGCTCTCTCCCGGCCATCTTGCTCCCAGTGCACAGCCTCTCCCCACTAGTCCTTTTCATCTCCAGGGACAGCCGCCTTGTTGGACACAGGACGAGTGACATGAAAAACCCACAGCTCCCACCTCCCCCATGAGAATCACTCACTGCTGGGGGCCTCTTGCCACTCCACTCAGAGCAAGTGTGTAACGTACCAAAGAGCCAGGGACGAATACAGCCGCAGCAGGATGCTATTCTGAGACTTGAGGGTGCAGTTGTCTTTATTCTTCTCTATGAATCTCCAGCACTCCTCAAATGACTTGTACTCCCAGCCTGTGTAATACAAACATATCTCAGAGAAGCAGCACTGCCCTCCGCTGCCTTGCTTTTCCTCAGGCCCTCATAGTAGGAGAAAGCTCAAGCACAGCTGGCCCATTTTAGGATTGGGAAGCACTCAGAGGGCAAGCAAAAACTAAGAGGAGCGATGCAAGGCCTGGAGCTCTCCCCCAGCTCCTCAGGGCTATTCAATCTTCACATCAGTGTCCTTTTAAGGAGCAGCTTGCTAGCACCAACCGAGAGCTGCTGCCATTGATCAGCAAATGAGAGTGACTGCAGCGCATGGGCTCCAAGGGACCTCCTGGTCAGGCACACACGAGCACAACTGTGCCCGCTTCCCCAGGAGCCAGAGCAGAGGGAGCCTGAGAAGAATTTTCAGAAGGGAGAACCTCCCAAAACACACCAAGCAAAGATGGGAATTGCAAGCATTTTGACCTTACTCTGGGATCATCTGTATACAATGCAGAAAAAGAGAGAGGAAGCGGGAGAGGGAAGGAAAGAGAGACACCCACAGAGCCAAATGGGCAAGCACACTGCTGAAGGAGCCAAAGGATTGCTTGGAGCCTCTGGGCTCAGTGTTGTATCAGGAGAAAAGCCATTTCTGCAAGCCTCCTGCCTCTCTGCAGACCTCCTCACTGAGCACTTACCAGCATAAAGCAGGAGGTCGAGGCAGCAGGAGAAGAAGCAGGCCTGCCCAGCGATCCTGTGCTCTCCAGCCACCTGCTTCTCTAGCCTGGAGAGCACTTCTGCACACTCTGGGTACCTGCGGAGGAACACAACGAGACTCCATGGAGCACCTCCTTGGTGTGGCATCCAAGACAGCACCTCCAAATGCTTCCCATTCCCCTCCCATCTTCCCGCCCTTTCCCTCCTTTGCTCTTTCTGCCAACTCCATTGGCCTTTGCAGTGACACCCTGACACCGCGCAAGGGCAGGGTGTGCAGCAGCAGGATTACCTCATCTGCAGAAAGAGCGCGGTGAAGAGCGGGTTGAGGACCTTGGAGTCCAGGTCGGGCTTCTCCAGCTCCATGCTCAGGCTCATGGCGCGATAGCCTGGCGAGACAGAAGCAGACTCGCACAGGCTCTCTCTGCAGAGAGCTCTTCTCACAGGGAGTGCGGGCACTACCTACCGACGGTGACAGAGAGGGGCAGATTTCCCAGGCTGAGGTTCAGATGGGACAGAGCCTGGGCCCTTTCCGCAGCACTGAGCACCCCTCCTTCAAAAGGCTCCACGTCAGCGCTGAGCCGCACGGCCGCCCACCCGTACTGCAGCCACTCATCCAGGCTGCCCAGCTCCTGGCAGTGCTGCGCGTGCTCCATGTAGGACCGCAGGATCTGAAATGGTCCAAAGAGGTGAGTGTGCAAAACACTAAATCTCCCCAAGGGGATTCTCTGGCCTAGGGGACACAGGCCATGAACCCAATGGGCGCTTTCCCTCTTCTCTTTTACTCACAAGCCTCTCACCCAAGAGTTAGTCTCAGATGACCAACTCTTCTTATGCTCTTCTGATTATGGCCATTTCACGACAAGGGCCACAGGGTGTTTCTAAACACTAGGTTTATATAAATGGTCACAAGGAAATCCCACAGTACAGAAACTGGTTACAATCAGGAAACCAGTCCCATGGGAGGAGCAACCCAAACCAACAACACCCATGCCTCCTAGAGGCTTGCAAAAAAAAAAAACCTCAACCATGTGGCCATCCCCGTGGCATTTGGCCTCTTCTTGCCAGCAGGGCAAAGGAGCTCTGTCAGAAAGACGTCTGCTACTGCTGCAGAGAGACAGCACTCACGTGACTCGCGTGCGCAGACTCCACGTCCGCGCGGAGCTTCATGCGCGCTGCCAGGCGCGAGAGCCTCTGCCCGCTGGACGTGTTCCGCTGGCTGAAGAGCTGCCGCAGGAGGGCAAGGCAGCGGCTCTGCCGGAACAGCCAGGGGAGCCTCTCCCTCCTGCCGCACAGGAGAAGCTGCTGGGCCCAGCCACGAGCTACAGGGGGCTGAGTGAGGGGGCCAGGGGCAGCCGGGGAGCACAGGAGGCTGCTCAGGCAGGCAGGGCTTGTGGGAGGGGGGCAATAAGCAGCACCGGGGAAAGATGACTGCTCACAATGACGTGCTGGCACCACGGTGCAGGGAGCAAAAGGACTGCTGCATGGGAGCCTGGTCACTGGCTGCTGCCTTTGCAGCCTCTACCCCGGCTAACAGCTCCCTGCTCTCACCCACACCATCCCGAACACCCAGCACAGGCCACCCCACCATCCATCAGCCTCCAGGGCCTTCTGCACCTTTCCCCATGCTAAGAGCTACGCTCTGCAGTGAAGCTGAGGCAGGTGTGGGTCAAGGGCCTCAGGCCAGCACGGAAATGGCTCGTTCTTGCCTTCCCTTTCCCGTCAGGGTCTTACCCTGCTTCTTGAGGGGTGGAGGAGTCTCTGCTCTTCCTATAAGAGCCATGGGGCGACTTCTCCAGCAGAGACTTGAAGAAGACACCCGCCGAGGTGACTGGGAATTTCCTCTTCAGCAGGCTCAGTGCCTTTCTGATGGTCTTCTCTGCCAAGTCCATGCACCCCATATTGTAGCAGACCTGCATGGGAGAAGGGCTGTAAGGACAGTCCCAAGGGGCTCCCACTGAGGACACACCAACTTTCAAGGCTGTGGCTGATTCAGGGCCAAGGGCCTTGACTGCCTTTGGCTGGAGGGCGAAGGGCTCACAGAAGACACTGTGCAGAGCAGCCGCCCGTGCCTCCAAATGCCAGGAATGTCCCCACAACCGCCCCAGGGCCCCCAGGAGGCCGTGCAATTCCTCCCGCCAGCAGAGCCCTCAGGTCCTCCCTGTCACTTTACCTCCCCTTTCAGGCTGAGGAAGGCGGCTTCTTCAAAGCTGGCCAGCCCCTTGCCTTCCTTACTCAAGGAGCTCCTCAGGGCCTCGGCTTTCTTCAGGCTGGTGAAGGCCTTTGGACAAGCACACGGAGAGCAGGTGAGCGTCGGTGCGGATCCTGCATGAAGCCCCACCACTGCCACCTGCTTGCCTCCCGCATCTCTCTGAGGACGGGTCACCTCTGCCCCAGCAATGCCCACCCTCACACACAGCACAGCACTCCTTGCAGGTGCACCTCGTGCCAAGGTCGTGCTCCTCTTGCCACAAGAGAGGCAAGCAGGAGGAAGAGCCTGGGTCTGAGCACAGTCATTCATGCCCAGGTGCCACAGAGGCCTGTCCTTTCTCAAGGGGGAAATGGGCTTGCCCAGGGCAAGGCAGCTGGGAGGACTCCATGTGCACGGGGCTCTGGCAAGCAGGCCGGCTCACCAGGTAGTTGTTGGAGACGTGCAAGTAGGCAGCAGCACTCTCCAGCAGGTAATAAATTGCCCTGGCATCGTTGCCCATTTCTAGGTGGTGGTGAGCCAAGGGCACGAGCACCAAGTCCACAGTGGCCTTGCATTCACAGGAGCAGGTGGCACCGGGCATCCCTTTGGTCTTGTTGGGCACCGTCTGCTCTGTCCTGGCCATAAACTGTTCCGTGGTTCTGTTTGGAGACAAGATCACAGAGAAAGAGGAGACACGCTAGCATCACCTGCCCTGCTCTGCCTGCCTCGAGGAAGAGCACGTCCTAGCGCACCTGACACTCGCATTCTAGCACTGCAATGCCCAGCTTGCAGCAGGGCTCTCTTACAGCCAGAAAACCCTAGGATGCCAGGGCTGCTGCACCGCAATGGGACGGTCCTCACTGTGATCCCCCGGGCTTCCTCAAGCCATCACATCCCAGCTCCCACCCAGCAGGCTGGCCCTTTCCTCGGCTGGGGTCACAGCCAGTAGGCAAAGCTGGGAACTCCAATGCCCTGCTGGAGACCCTGAGGCCACTGACTTCCACTAATAATCAAATGCTGCTCTCCTCACCGTAAGGTCTCATCCCAGAAGCTCATTTTATTCTGCTGGGCTCCTGCAGGATCTGCAAACAAAGCATGAGTTAAATATCCCCTCAGTTCTCAAGGGGCACAAGTTGCATCTTGCATAATCTGTCAGCAAGAAAGGAGAGCCACGGCATGGACGGCACCTCTTTTCCTGGCCACTTTTCCGCAAGATCTCCCTTCTCTGCAGGTGTGTTATGTTTTGGGCAAGGGTAGCACACCCACCAGGAAATGCACCTTGACCTGCTGGGCTGCGGGGTGCACCCCAAGGCTCTTGTCACTGCCGGGAGAGGGGCTGCTCTCTGGTGATTCCAGGGAAAGGCACGAGGGTGCCCAAGGGGACAGATGCTCTCTGCTCTGTGCACAGCATGCCTTGAGCTGTGCAGCTGTGCTCAGGGGAGGACTCAGCTAGTCTTGGGAAAGCAACTGCACTGCACTGAAAGCACCCCTGTGTTTCAGGGAACTGCTTCTGCAGACACGGCTGGAGACAGAGGAGCACCCCCAGGAATAGTGCAAGCACCGTGGGAAGGCCCAGGCTGCAGAGCACGGCAGGCAGCATACCTGTAGTGGCAGAGAGCTCATCCCCCACGGTCTCCACGTTTGTCCAGCTGGCAGAGCAGCCTTTGCCAGCATCGTTGTCCCAGCTCTCTCCCTCCTGGGTGCTGCTGACGGCCAAGCGGTGGAAGGCCACAAAGTCCCCTCCGCCGCAGCACTGGCACTTGTGCGCCTGCTCCTCCAGGAAGGCTGCGCACTTGCGGTGCATGGCCGCCCTCTGCGCCTTGGGCCACAGCTCGTAGGCGGCCTCCCGCAGCAGCGGCGCGCGGAAGGCCAGGACGTCGGCCTGCAGCTCCTCGCTCTGCTGCTCCTCTGAAAGGCAACGGGGTGCTGCAACAGCCAGAGCTGGGGCCACGGCTCAGGGCCGTCACAGCCAGCGCATGAAGGACGGGGAGCCCTCGGCAGGGATCCTTGGTAGGAAAGCAGCACTCCTGCACTCAGTGCCCCGCCGCACTCGAGCAAAAGGGTCCCCTTGCCTCGCTGAGACTAGCATGGCCCATGCAACAGGCTGCTGCTCTGCTCTGCGTCCCAACAGACAGCAGTCAGCTGCACTGCAACCATCAGCACAAGGAAGCCTCAGCCAGCTCCTGCTTTGCAATCTCTGAAGGGCAGTCCCTCCCTGCTATGCTCCCCATCCCAACCCAACCCCAACGGTGAGGCTGCCCTGGCCATTACACACGGCCAGAGGGGCAGTGCGCCGTGCCCTGCGGAGCTCCAGCAGGAGCAGTGCCAGGAGCAGCAGAAGCCCATGGTGCTCCTGGGCTCCTCTTATCACCACTTACCTTTCTGTTCCTCCTGAGTTGTGGCAGACCACCTGAGGGAAACACTGCTGTCTTCTGCCACCGTTTTGGCATTCTGCCACCTCAAGATGTTGCTTTTCACCAACATGGTCAGGATCTGATTCATCTTGGCCCTGGTCCACTTGGGAAGGATGTGGAACAGCAGCTCCGTGGTGAACATCGGCCCAATGACAGCTGCACACTTCAGAACCATCCGTTCTGAGAAATTCATGCTGTCCAGCTCAGTCAGTGCAATCCCTGACAAAAACAGGACACGCATCTGTCTCCTGCCCTCTCCCAAGGCTGAGCCCAGCGAGGCTGCATTCTCTTCAATGCAGGAAGCACTGGCATTTAGCCTGGCTTCCTTGGGACCAAACCCACCGGGCAAGGGCAATGCAAGGCACACATCTTGAACACGGCGCAGCTCCCCTGCAATCACAGGGAGCAGGGACCGGGGAAAGGAGAAACCCCCGAGCGAATGCTGCAGGTACAGCAGGGCTCAGCCCCTCACCTTTCAGGGTGGGTGGAAGCACGGTGTGCTGCAGGTTCACATCAGCTTTGATGGTGCACACCCTGCAGTCCTGGCGCATGCTGGACCTTCTGGATGGGCCGACACGAGGAGCCTCCATCACAGAAGCTGAGCGGAGCAAGAGAGCAGGATAACGCGGTTATCACGAGGGAGACCCTTCGTCCCGCAGCTTGAGCTTGCAAGGATTATGGATCTTCCCTCCCTCCATCCTCCTCTCTTTCGCATTCACCCCCAGCAGGGCTTAGAGCAGCCGAGGCCTGGCAGCAGCAGGATGAATCCTGCCATGTTTGGCTGCAGGGCTGCAGACAAGGGAAACTGCAGCCACGGGACTCGCAGCACTGCTCCAGGTATGAACCACCTCAGCTCATGCTTGTTCCTGACCACAGCAGGTCAGGGAGCACCTCTTCTCGCCATTTGACATTTTCTGCCACATTGGCATTGCTGTTGACCCTCGCAAAGCCACCCCAGTCCCCAGCATGTGCTTGGCCTATTGCAGCAGCAAGACACACAGGAACCCACACCTGATGGAGACCAGGCTCTGGACTCCTGCCCCATCTGGCCGTGCCAAACTCACAGGGGAACACGACAAGAAGGGGCGGTGGAAGATGGACCACACCAACTAGGCAGTCAGACACAAAGGTGCTTACTGAAGAGGGTCTCCCACTTGGCCTCCGTTCCATCATCCTTCCGTAGGGGACGGAGCAAGAGCATGTTGTGCTCGTGGAGGTAGCGCAGCAGTTCCTCACAGTAGTAGGGCATCCCACTGCTTCTCTGCATCAGGAACCTGGAAAGGAGCAGATGCAGCTGGGAGTGACACAGGCAAAGGAAGGCAGGACCCTCCTCAGAGCAGCCTCTTCACCAGCCGCGACTCCGCCTGTCTTTGGCACATGAGCTGTGCTGAAGACACAGCGCTTGCTGAAAGCCACAGAAAAAACAGAGCTCAGCGGCCCTGCCTGCCACTTACGTCTCTAGGTCATGGGGCACACTGACCACTCCGAGGTACTGGCAGGCTTTCTGCACGACTGCTGCAGGGTTCAACTCCTCCAGATGAATATAGGTTGTTTGCTGCAACTTCATGATGTCTGCTGCAGCTTTGCAGAGCCTCTGTCCTCTGCAGGGATCAGGAGCAAAGCCCATGACCATAAAACTTGGGACGTCTCTGAGCACGTGTGACATAACAGCCCAGGAGGAAGAGTCGATGTGGTGCGCGTTGTCAACAAGAAAGAGGATGTTGTCTTCAAAAGTCTGAAACAAACAGGTTATTCGAGCTGGATTCTGAGCAATTCTCACGCATCTTCACTGGGAGGGACTTTGGCCAGCCCCTCTCCAGACAGAGAACGCTCTGCAGCCTCTTTCCTCTCCCTAGCTACTTAGCGGTTCAGTATCTCCCCAACTCTTTCTTTCTCTGAGACTTGAAGGTCTCTCGGACAAAGGGGTGCAGAAAGACTCCATTCCTCCTCCTGACTACGAGTCCTCTGTCTTGACAGGAGGAAAGTTACCCGGGGGTTGGCACGGGACGTTTAGCCTCTGATGAGCAATGACTCCAGTACATCATCCTCCTGCCACCTCCCAGCACTCTGCTGCAGAACCCTCAACCTGTTGGCTTGCTTTCCTTCTCTGGTCTGTGAGGGAGAGAATTGCTCACCTTCTGCAGCACTTTCTTAAAAGCCAGCTCCTCTTCCAGTGCCCTTTGAGCTCCACTCATCTGTGAAATCTTCTCTGAGACGGGAAACTGCCCAAAAAGCACAGGCACAGAGAAACAGCCTTTCAGGGCATTTCACCAAGACAACCCAGCACACAAGCCCAACCAAGCAAAACTCCGCTGCCCTCAGCATCTTAGCTCTCCTCCACACAATGGGGAGGAGACAGTGTGGACGCCAGCTTGAGCCTAGAGAAGAGCTCCTGCTGAGGCTCTCTGGCAGAGGGCTTCTAGCCAGTGTGTTGGAGGTGAGGGAGGAAGGCAGAGGGTGGCAAGAGGAGAAGAGCTTGTTTCCTCACAGTGGGTATTCTGGGAGGGGGCAGAGTGCTCAGGCAGTGGCGAGCTCAGCACCAGCTCATCAGCCCCATCTCAAAGCCTCTCTGCAATGGCCTTGCCAGGCCACTGAACTGCCGGCAGCAGCCTGGTGCTTGAACTCACTCCAAACAGGGAGCTGCACGCTGGGACCACACACAAGTCTGTGCTATCCCCAGCTCTTTCCACCAGAAGCTAAGGCCACTGCCCAGGAGAGCAGCCAAATGACCACTGCCACAGGACGTCTCACAAGCAGACCTTGGCCCCGGCCATAGAGGGCTCTCGCTCTCACCTTCACCAGGAAACGGGCATTGAGGAGGCAGTAGCTGCTCTCTTCCAGGACTCCTTGGAGTTTCTCCTGCAGCACGAGTTGCCTGGCGCTGCAGGATTTGCAGGCCTGCAGACCCATTGCCATGGCTATCATCACTCACACAACAGAGTAGTCCTGCTTCAGGCTGAGCTCCGTCAGCTCCACAGCCACTACCCTGCCATGCAAAAGCAAAAGGCACCGAGCTTCAGAGAGGGCCCCAAAGAGCCCCAGACCTCCAAAGCACCGCTCTTAGGGAGAGGCACAATCTGGGGCTGAGAGCAAGGGTACTCTGGACATAACAGCCCCAGGCCAGCCCCTCAATGCCAGCAGCATTTGTCAGGCAGGCCACTTGGGCTTATTCCCTTCAGTCTGCAGCTGCAGAAATGCCATGGGCTCAGGCTCTACTTTGCTTTGTGCCTGGCCCAAAGCTCAACAGCAGGGGCTGCAGAAGACCCTTCTAGCTCCCTCAAGAGCTAGGAGGGGAGCACGCGGCTGCTCTGCTCCCAGGTGCATGGAGACGTTGCCTTATGAGGGCTGCTACAGCCCAAGGGCCAGGCACACTGGCAGGGGACCTTGAAGATCCTGTGAGTATCAGTAGGAGGCCAGGGGAGGCAATGCACCCACACTGCTCAACTGCACTCACCTGTGCCCAGCAGCCCGGCCTAAATTGGCAAGCTCGGCGAGTAAATGGCTCTTTCCAGAGCCTTTCATGCCCTCAAGTGCCAGGATGTGGCTTTCCTTCCTAGCCACGTAGCCTTGCACATAGCTTTGAAAGAGGGCAATCTCCTTCTCCCGGCCTGCAAAGGCAAGCAAGAGAGCAGGCAGTTGCAGCAAGCTCAAAAGCAAAGAACCATTGGCACCCTTCCCTCTTGCCATCATGGCACCTGTCCTCCCTCCCTGCCTCCCCATTTCCCTCCGTGGGACTAGCTGGTCTGAAGGGCAGGAGATGGGTGTTCAGGAGACCCAGGTGTTCTCCACCTACCGAGCAAGGGGGAATTCTTGGGCCTCTCCTTTTTGAGCTCCATGCCAAATATGCTAGCAGGAGAAAGAGAAAAAATAAAGTCAATTCAGTAGGCAGAAGCTGGAGGGTGTAGTGTCACGCATGGAGCTGTGGGTGGGCTCTTGGGTGCCCACTCTTCTTTGCAGTGACCTCGTGTGCTGCCCACACTCCATCCATTGTTCCTGCCAACTGCTTCCCTGGACTTTGCTCACAAGGAGCAACTTGGAGAAGCAGGGCCTTACAGCAGATGCTGAGAAGATGAAGATAAGCAAGAAAAAAACCTATCTGTTCAAGCCAGGATAACATTCAAATGCAGCAAGCACAACAAGCAGAAAGCCCCTGCTACCTGGAGAGGGGCTGCAAGGCCCCCTGTGCCTACAGACACCCAGCAGCCTTCTCTTTCCCTACGGAAAGAGACTCCTAGTCTCCTAAGAGCAGGAGTCCCATGGCTAGGCAGGCCAAAAGCAGAGCCATGCCCCGGCTTTCCATGTTCTCAACCCCAGGGACGGAGGCCCAGGCAGGGCCCAGCTTGCTCTCTTTCTGCCCAGCTGTTCTGTGCTGACCAAGAGTTGACCCACGGCTCCACGTGCTCCCAAGCAGCCTGCTCAACAAGGACACTCACAGCTCTTCCGAGATGCCCAGGTATTGATGGATGGTGCCAGGATCAACAACCCCCTTCATCTTCACCTCGGGCAGCTCCTTGAAGCAGCTATGGGGCAGCTGAGAGGCAGCGTAGGTCGCTGTGTCGCACGACACTACCCCAGGATAGCACTCCATCAGCCGGGCTGCCAAGTTCACCTTCTGGCCGATGACTGCCACAGAGAGAAAGCGCACATCGACATGCTTAGGAGCCCAACCCACTGCAGCCTCCAGGGCCAACGGCTGCCTGGCCTGCAGCACAGGTAAGCCCCCGACCCCTGGGAGCACAGCCCAAAGGGCAGCAAGGCCCCATTCCCCCCACCACAGTGCCCCGGCTCTGCTCTGCCATCCCCGCTAGACCACAGGCCCAACCCTAGGCCCGGCCCAGCAGACACGGGCCACAGGCTGCTCCCTGCCGCTCCGCCGCTTCCTTTGGCGCGCGGCTCTGCCTGCACAGAGCCCCCAGGCGCGCGCTCCTCGGGTGACCCAGTCCTACCTGTGTACTCGTGCCTCACGCGGTGGCCGACGACTCCACAGAACACCGTCCCGGTCGTGACCCCAACAGACACCGCCCTGGCACACACAGAGAGGGACAGGGATTCAGCAGGGTCCGGGCACAGCCCTGCCTGCCCGCCTCCCTTCACACCTGCCCACCTCCCTTCACGCCTGCCCACCTCCCTTCACGCCTGCCCACTCACTCGATCTTCGTGAACCTTGAGACGCACGCCTTGGAGATTCGGAGAGCACTTTCCAAGGCGTGGATGCTCTCGCTGGGCACCTTGTCTCCAGGGAGTCCAAACACACACAGCAGCGTGCAGCCCTGCCAAGGATGGAGGCAGCGCACCTTGAGACAAGGGCGACAGCAATCGGCTCTTTCTAAGCGATTCCAGGCTCCGTGGAGCCCAGTGGAGCTTCAGGGCAGCGTCAAGCGCGAGGCTGCTGATCCCAGCACCAAGGCAGAGCTGCTTTGCTTTTGCCCACTGCTCAAGACACAGAGCCACTTCCCTTTGCTTTGCTGCCCACACTTTTGTGGGGTGCACAGCTGCCCCACACTCACTTTGTCAAACAGGCAGATTTTGTTGATCTGGCCCTTGTAAGGACAGATGATACGCGATATAATGACGCTGCTGTCCTGGATCCCCTTGCACATGTGCTCTAAACTGACGTCCCTTGCAAAGTGCAGCTTGACAAAGAGGCAGCTGACCGGACGCAGCTCCGATAAGCAGTCCAGCGTCTGTCCGTCATTGATCTGGAGGACAAGAGCAGGAGAGTTTCAGCAGCCACCTCTGCCTGAGCCCCTGCTGCCTGCAGCAGTGGCTAGAGGAGAGCACACAGCTGGGCAGGAGCAGGTGCTATCAGAGCAAGGAATAAATCCTCCCCTCTGGGCAAAGCCAGCATCAGCACAAGCAACATAATCCTGCAATGAATCACTAAGCAGAGAAATGACTGCCAGGAACACACCACCTTGCTACAGGTATGGACACAACAGGCCACCCTCAGTGATGCTCTTAGGACTCCAGGGGAAGCTCCCTGTTACTCTACAGGCATGTCCAGAGCCATAGAACTGGAAAACGCAGAGGGAAATCCACCTCCCACCACCTACCTCTCTCAGCAGGAGCACTGGGCGGGCAGGCTTCTGGCACGGGCCACTCAGTGCCCAGTAGCACCAGGGTCTCCCTAAGCCAGCCTTTTCTTTGCCTGCTTTCTCGAGAACTCCCTCTGTGCAGTGCACAAGCCCTCCTCCCCTCCCAAAATGCATCTCCCTGCAGCTCAGGCTTACCTTCCGCACAACAGTTGCTGGGATGTACTTGTGCAGCTGCTTCCCCAGAATGTTACAAGGGGGCAGGGTTACAGCAGGCCTCAGGATGCCTAAGGGAGGAAGAGCCACATGGTCACTGGTGCCATGGTGCCATGGGCCTGCCGTGCTGGGAAGCAGGGGCTGGCAGGGGAACGCAGGGAAAACAGTTCTTCTCCACTGGCATCTCTGTTCCTCTTGCAGGTGCTCAGCCAGAGCAGCCCCCTTCTAGGAGGAGGGAGCAGCCAGCCCCTGGATGAAGCTCACAGGCATGAGCATTAAGCGCAAGCGAGAGAGGGCACAGGGCATTCCTCGCTGGCCCCTGGAGAAGCCCATCCCTATCTTTCTGGGTGGCCCCAGAAGAGCACGGAGTTGACCCTTACCTGTTTGTTGAGGCACAGAGGAGTTCAGCCGGCCTCGCTTCACTTGAGGCAAGATGTTTTCATATTCACTCTCAGACATCTGGTCCATGCCTGTAACCTAAAGGCACAGAGAACAAGAAGGGGTCAAGCACATCTCCATGACCCACAGTGGACGAAGGCCAAAGCCTTCCAGGTGCCCCGACCCCCTCCTCAGACCCAGTAAGCAGAGTCCCGTGTTATCCCTGAGACAGAAGGGCAATAGCTACAGCTCCCCATCTACATCAACACCTGCAACTCCATCCACCTTCACCTCCTCAGCCTTCTCACACCTTCCAAACTCAGGCCCACGTCTAGGGCCTCCAAATGGCTCTAGAGGCCATCCCACCCACCTTCACTGCACAACCATCAAGTCTCCTTGTCCTGATCCTGCTCTGGTCACAGAGCTCCCAGCAGTGGGCTGACAGGATAACGTCGCTCGCATTGGCAGCATGTTGGGCCTGCCAAACGTCATCCACAGCCTGGCCAAGGATCAGGAAGCGCCTCTCCTTTGCATCTCCCACAGTCACATAGGACATGTGCCCTGCGGAGATCCCTGTTGGGGAGAGACAGGCAGAGCTGAGGCACACAGCCTTTGCACCTCCCCAGCCCCCCACAGTTGGACTCTTCCCAGGCTCCATTGGAAACTCCACCATGGGCTCAGCACACTGGCACTTGTGCTCACTCTCTGCATGGTTTGCATGCAGGCAGCTCCTAAACAGCTGCCTGAGAACACACAGGGGCCTCCCACAGCAAAGACTTGCAGCCGCCCGAGCAGGGAGGGATCAGCACCTCTCCCCGACGCTGCAAAGTGCCCTGCGGCTCTGCACAGCTCCACGCACGCCTCTGCGCCCGCTGCAGCCAGCCCAGCACTCCCCATACCTATCTTGAGGCGCAGCTTCAGGCCCACATCTGTCTTTCGCACCCTGTACATCTGCTGGATCCGCTGGCTACAGTGCAGCACCAAGCTGATGGTGTTGCTCAGCTGGGCTTCATTTACTCGCCACAGCACTAGCACAGCATCCCCTAGGGAAAGCAAGGGCACAGGGAAGGCTCCCATCAGACACAGTCCTCCCGCAGCTGCCGCGACAGCAGAAGCCAGCAGGCACGCGGAGGAAACAGTGTTTGGGTGAAGACCTGCTCCCAAACTGCAGCACCCTGGGCACGGGGACACCCTCCCCGCGTCCTGGCCAGCTGCAACAGCAGCCACATGGGCATAGGAAGAGGGTGCCCCGGGCGGCTGGATGAACATGGGCCTCCCTCCTAGCCGGTGCCATGCAGCACAGACACAAGGGCTCTCCCCACCCCTCCTCTCCCATGGGCTGCCCCGACGCGCAGGCTCCCAGGGTGCCCTGACAGCCGCTGCCGTCATTGCCGTCCCACTGCAGCTCCAGCCTGGGTCCCCATGTAGAGCTCCCCCGAGCACCACGGGGCCAAGAGAGCCACCCCTGCGGGCCCTGCCACCCCGCGCCTCCGGCCTCCTTTCCCCCAGTGCTCCTCTGCAGCTGCAGCACACCGCGCTGAGTCTCTTTTACCAGCAAACTTCAGGATGTCCCCTCCAAAAGCCAACATCTCTGCACACAAAAGAAAGCAGGAGAAGCATTGCCCAGCTGTCCTCACTGGCCCTCAGGGCCACAGAAAGGCCCAGCCCGCTCAAGGAGGCAGCAGCAGCTGCCCAGCACCACTGTCTCCTTGTGGCCCAATCCCACACACGCCTGCAGAGCAGCACTTACCTTCCAAGATGTCACCCATATAGAGGTTGAGGGTCTGCATCACCTCCTCCGCACCCCGGTCGAGGCTGGTGCTCTGACTGAACTTCTCTGTCAGAGCAGTGAAGCCTGAAACAAGGACACAGCGGCACAGAGAAATCAGCAAGTGTCTCCATGGACCAAGGACACGGCACTTCCCACATCACTTGCACCCACTCAAGAGAGAGACACAAGTCAGGAGAACAGGCAGGGGCCCCTGGCAGCGGGCACAGCCGCCTCATTCCACCCGCACTCATGAGCACATGGCTTGCCCCTTCTCACCCCTAGACATTATAAGCAAGCGCCAGCCCTTGGCTGGGGCTCTCTAGCATGTCCCACAGCCACCTCACCTCATGCCTATGGCCATGCAATATCCAAGTGGTACTTCTCCCAAAGGGAAGACCTCAGCAGCAAAGAGATCACCTTTGAGCCATTCACTACGATGCTCCAAAAGGCCCACTAAATCCCAGTGGCACGGGCCGCTGACTTCTCCTCAATGCCTACCCATCGTAACACTTGCACCCACCTGAGACATCCGCAAAGAGCAGGACTCCATGGAAGCTCTGAGCAAGGTGGATCTCATGCTTCAAGTCCTCAGCCAACACCAAGTCAGGGACGAAAGCAACTACTTCCCCCAGCAGCGAGCAGCGCTTTGAGCGTTGCTTCCAAGCACAAGCCATCGTCAGCGCCCTGTGGTACCTGTGGTACCTCAGAAGAAGACGACCGTGCCAAGCAGGAAGGACAACCAGACAGCGCTGTGCAGACTCGCGCACTGAGCCCGGGCCCTTGTGAGGCACGGCCAGCCCTCTGCCACCAACGCAGGGTCACAAGCGGCTCACAGTGACATCGGCCACGTGTCAGCAGTTACCCATAAGCTGACACCACGCTACAGGTCTGGCTAACAGAGATCACCTGTGCAAGGCATTGCTTCGCCAGCCCGTGTTGCAGAGCTGCCCAACTCCCTCCTTACTCCAGCGCAATGCTGGCGTCTCCCGTACGGAGCTGGAGGGAGGCTCACGTGCTCACTGATGTCTGCCTGTGCCTGAAGCAGCTGCTTCCTGCATTCCCAAGCACAAACACTGGCCTAGTCAGCATCCTAAGAGCGGGCACTCCAGGCGTCCCCTTTAGAAGGGAGCACAGGGCATCGCACACGCTCAGCTCCGCACTGGCCACAGGGCCAAGAGCACAAGGAGCAAGGCTCCTTCCCAGAATCCCAGAATCATGGAATGGTTGAGGTCAGAAAGGACCACTACAGATCACCTAGTCCAACACCCCTTGCTCTAGCAGGGACACCACAGAGCACGTGGCGCAGGGTTGCATCCACACAGTTTTTGAATATCTCCAGAGAAGGAGAATCCACAACCTGCCTGGGCAGCGTGTTCCAGGGCTTTGTCACCCTCACGGTAGTAGAAGTTCTTCCTCACATAGAGATGAAACTTCCTGTGTTTCAGTTTGTACCCATCACCCCTTGTTCTGGCACTGGTCGTCACCAAAAACAGTTTGGCCCCATCCTCTCTACATCTTCCCTTCAGGTGCCTGTACATGTTGAGAAGGTCTCAGTCTTCTCCTAAACAGGCTAAACAGGCCAAGCTCGCTTAGTCTTTCCTTGTAAGATAGACGCTCGAGTCCCTTGATCCTTTTGGTTGCTCTAATGCAGGCCTCAATCCCATTGGCATTCTTGGCCACAAGGGCACACTACTAGCTCATGGTGAATTTGTTGCCCACCAAAACTCCCAATCCCTCTCCCCAGAGCTGCTTTCCAGCAGGTCAGCCCCTAACCTGCACTGCTGCCTGGGGTTAATCCTCCCTAGGTGCAGGAGCTGCACTTGTCCTTGTTGAACCTCATGAGCTTCCTCTTTGAACAACTCTCCAACATGTCGAGGTCCCTCTGAAGTGCAGCACAGCTTCCTGGAGTGTTAACCACTCCATCCAGTTTGGTATCATCTGCAAACTTGCTGAGGGGCCACTCTGTCCACACCTCCAAGTCATTGATGAATAAATTGCACAGCACTGATGAATATATTGAACAGCACTGGGCCCAGTACTGACCCCTCAGGGACGCCACTGGCCACAGGCCTCCAACTAGACTAGGCACCGTTTATCACAACCCTCTGAGTGCTGCCGTCCAGCCAGTTCTCTGTCCACCTCATTGTGCACTCGTCTAACCCGCACTTCCTGAGCTTGCCCACATGGATGTTGTGCGAGACAATGTCGAAAGCCTTGCTGAAGTCAAAGCAGACAACATCCACCGCTCTCCTCTCATCCAACCAGCCAGTCATGACTCCCTTTTGGGGAATCCACACTGACTACTCCTGAGCCCCCTCTTTTCCTTCATGTGCCTAGAGATGGTCTCTAGGACGAGTTGTTTGTCATCTTCTCTTGCATTCTACATTTCCATATTGCTAACAGCAATAGGAAGGTCAAGAAGTCCTAAATGGTACAGCCACCATGTTGAGACAAACACACTCCAAAACAGTCCCTTACACCTTATTCACATGCACACGCACCACTGGCTCATATGGCCTTGCTCCTAACACCCAGGCTCTTCTCCTCAGGCCAGTCCCCACTTCCTCACATTCCAGTCTGTCCTGATAGACAAGGTTATATTGTTCCCAACACTGTGGGACGGCCAAGAGATTTCCTTGATAGTGGGAAGCAGTTTGGAAAATGTCTGGAGAAAAAAACAATAATAAAACAGCTTGGAAAGTTCAGACTGAACATTATGATGAAGAAATGTCACTTGAAGGCTAGTGCTGTGGTGCAACTGGCCGCCCTGGAGGAGTCAACGCCTGACTTTGAATTCTTGAATGTTTTGTTCATTGTCCCCTCACCAAGAGAGGTTCATGGACTCAGCATAAAATATGCCATAGGGCTCACTGAAAAGCAAAAAGCTCTGGCCAACTGTGTTTCCTCCTGTAATGTTCTCCAAGTCTTGTACAGCTAATTGGAAAGGTTTAGGGAGGGTAGATGAAAGGTGATGTTAGAATTTGTCAGCTTAAGCAGGACATATGGGACTGGGAGAGCCACCAGCTCCTGGGAGTCCTGGGCCCTGATGTGGGCAAATGCTCTTCATGGGGATCCTGGAGTCGCCTGCGCTTCTGTGCAAAAGTAGGGAGAAACCTCTGATGCAGGACCCTAGAGAAGAGAGATTTCCTTGGCTGCTCAGAGGAACCCATGCAGAACTTGGGGATGTCAAAGGAAGCCCAAGCCACCAACACCAAAAGCTCTGCTCTTCCTGGAGACCTTCTGAAGCCCTCAGGCTGGGAGCAGGAGGGAGCATGGGGAAACAGCCATGTGCCAGAATTCCCTCCATGAGGCCTTCAGCTCCACAACTTGTCACAGCTTCAAGGAAACTCGCCCAAACCAGTATTTCCCATGATCCTGGTGCATAGAGGAAGCTGAGCACACACACAGGAGAAAGGGGAGAGAAAGGGGAGAGGCCCCAGGTGTAAAGTGCAGCCCCCTGTGCCATAGACAGGGTGCTAGAGGCCAAATAAGCAACCCAAAGAAATGAGTAAAGGTCCTGCTGTCCTTTGCAGTGGCTTGCAAAGCTGCAGCTCTGACAGCATTCAAGGGGGATGGGGTTTCTCTTCTGCAAGATTGGCCCCAGGACTGTGCAAGGACATGGAGGAGAGGGATGTTGCTTGTGGGGATGCTCACAAGCTTCAGCAGTTGGGGAGCTGGGAGACAGTCATCTCCCCAACTTGTGACCAAGCTGAAATGCAGGCCCAAGATGAGAAATGGCTTTCCTAGGCATCAGACAAAGGAAAGCTGGGAAATATTCATGAGATACAAAAATCCTGGCATGAGTCATAGTTTTGGAGCATGGCAGGAACCAGCCTCCCAGCTAAAGCCCTCCGGAAGGAAGGAAGGAAGGTGTTAAGGGCACGTCTGCTCTTTCCTGACAGAGCATCTCTAGCTCAGGTAGCACAAACCAAGAAACCTTGCTGAGCACGGTTAAAAGCACAGGGCCTGTGGAGCCTGTCTCAGGAGAGCAGATTCCTTGTGTCCAGTTCTGGGATCCACAGTACAAGAGGGATGTGGAGCTGCTGGAGAGAGCCCAGCGCAGGGCTACAAGGATGATCAGGGGCCTGGAAAATCTGCCCTATGAGGAGAGACTGAGAGAGCTGGGCCTGTTCAGCCTGGAGAGGAGAAGGCTGAGAGGGGATCTAATCAGTGTCTGTAAGTACCTCAAGGGAGCCAGTGAGGAAGATGGTGCTGGCCTCTTTTCCCTGGTGGACACTGACAGAACTAGAGGTAATGGCCACAAACTGAAACACCGAAAATTCCACAGGAACTTAAGGAAAAAATTGTTGATAGTGAGGGTGACAGAGCACTGGAACAGGCTGCCCAGAGAGGTTGTGGAGTCTCCTTCTCTGGAGATCTTTAAAACCCGCCTGGATGAAGTCCTGTGCCATGTGCTCTAGGTGACCCTGCGAGTGCAGGGGGGTTGGACTAGATGATCCCTGGAGGTCCGTTCCAACCTTCAGCATTCTACGATTCTATGATTCTATACCATTCTTAACTCATGCATGGAAGAGTCAGCTCTTCAGTTTCTTGGATTATTTTGCCACAGTTGAAAATCCACTCCTACCCCCCCCCCTTTTTTTTTTTTTGACCTGTCTCTTCAGAAACTTTGACATTCAAGCTGGTGTCCAGAATATCAGGCCCCCAGCAGCCTCTGAGGCCAGCCCAGAGGGGTGGCAAGGGC
Source organism: Tinamus guttatus (assembly GCF_059628265.1). Taxonomy (NCBI): domain Eukaryota; kingdom Metazoa; phylum Chordata; class Aves; order Tinamiformes; family Tinamidae; genus Tinamus; species Tinamus guttatus. The sequence goes on from NW_028288621.1 coordinate 643,400, forward strand.
TGCCGTTGGTGGTCGGAGCTGTGCAAATGGCTGCAGCCTGGTGCCAGCTCCACACTCAGCGGCCCATCCTGGCTGCAGGTGCCAAGGCTGGTGCAGCGCGCGTGGAGAAATGTCCACACTGCCACGGACACGTCTGCGTGGCTGGGCACGGACCTTTCTGCTGCCGAGCAGCATGTGCCCCGGCAAGAAGGTCTCCAGCCTGCTGCAGCCACCCCACAGGTGTGTTGCTGGCTGCTTCAGCCCCAGGGACTGAAAGGCCCCTCTCTGTGCTTGCAGCAAAGCCGGGCTGCTTCTGGAGAACGAGCTGGAGAGCCTGCTGGAAGCCTGCTTCTCCAGCGTCTTCTCCCTGCCTCCAAGGGAGCATCTGGATGCTGTTCTGTACTCCCAGGTGGGTGCTGGCTGCTTAAGTGAGGCTCAGGGCAGGCTCCCAGCTTGCCTCTTCTTCGCCCATGCCCTCTCCCCCTGGCCCTGGACAGGGCCATGGGCAGTGTCACCAGGCTGCGCCCTGTGCAGCAGCAGCAGCAGCAGCAGCTCCCCTGGCCTGAGGGCTCTCCTGCCCTCAGCCCTACTCTACATGTCCCCTTGGCACAGGAGGAATTCCAAGCCCTCTCTGACAGCTGTGGGGCAATGGGGAAGAAGCGCCTCAACCCTCTGTCCCCCTTGCAGATGCTGGACAGCATGGACAGCATGCTGAAGGCCTTGATGCTTGGCAGCCCTTCCTCCAGCGTCGTGGACATGAAGACCATCCTGCAGGTCTGCTATCTGCCAGGAGCAGAGTTGCCAGCTCCAGGCCTCTGTGGTGGGACAGGGCGGAGTTGTCCAGTAGTGGCTGGAGAGAGCCCAGTGTGGAGAGGGGACAAGCTCCCTCATGGCAATGGGGATCCCCACATTTCTCCTGTGTGAGTCCAGTGTCCCTTGGCTACAGCCAACATCCCCTCCTCCTCAACCCCCTCCTGCACTCATTACAACCCCCATGGGCTCCTGCTGTCACATCAGGCCTGTCTGGGAGATTTGCCCCACAGTCACAAAGGACTCTGGATGCAAGATCTCTCTCTCTGGGCTCTGCCAGTGTTCCAAGGCACAAACCTGGCCAGGCATTTTGTGGGACACAGGACAGAGCAGCAGCTTTTCTCCTTGCAGCTCCTACTGCCCTACGCTGAGTGCCGGCAAGCAGCTGTGCATGAGAGGGCTGTGGGACGCCTTGCAAAACTGGGGGATCTCCTGACCAGCTCTTCTTTGGTGTCGGTAAGGAGCCTATGGTGCAGGCAAGCTGCAGGCACTGCCTGTCCCTTGTCAGCATGAGGCCGTGTCCTGTAGCTGCAGGCTGCCTCCAAGGGAAGCCACCAAGGCTCTGGCTCAGCCGGATCCAAGCCTGCAAGGAGCGTGGGCCCAGGGCTTTGATCCTGAGCGCTGCCCCTCCGGCCTCGTGTCAGCACTGCCTCCCTCCCCCAGGTGCGCGAATGCTTCCAAGTAGGCGGTGCCAGCTGTGGCAGCTTCTTGGAGAAGAGCGTGCCAGTCCTGGGGCAGCTGGTGGGACATCTCACCCTGTGTGGTGCCTGCAAGGATGAGGGGCGCAGTGACGAGGCCGCAGAGGCCCTGTGGCACCTCTATGAGTTCCTGCTGCAGGGAGAGAGTAAGAATTTCTGTGTGGTTGCAAGTAATTCCCCTTGCCCACCCCTTGCAATAGGTCTAGCGCCTCCCTGGGCGTCCTGCTGCGTTCTCTGTCCTGCTGGGGCCTTTTCCCCTGCCAGGGGAGGTGTGTCACTGATGCCTTCCGTGGGCCGTGTCCAGCTGTGCAACCTTCATGCCGAATGCCCTGTGTTTCCCTTCCTGTGCAGGCAGGGAGCCGTCACAGGAGAGTGCCTGGCAGCAAGAGCTCCGAGAGGAGTGGGAAACCGCAGGCACCTTGAGGCTTTCCCGGTCCAGGGACACCAGGGAAATGAGCAGGGTAAGGAGGGCCTCCCTGGCTGGGACCTCCAGCTGTGGGGTCAGCCTGCAACGTGGACGCGGAGAGGTGCGGCTGCCAGGTGGGGCTGAGGAGAGGGCTTGCACTTAGGCCAGTACTAGCCCTGGGCTTCCTTCCTGCATCGTGCAAGCTCTGCTTCCCTGCAGGAGCAGCGGGTGGGGACCTTAACCCCAGGCACCAGCCCCATCCCAGCGCCGTCACCCCAGCCAGCAGAGCCCCAGCTCCTGGCTCGGAGGGACTCGCTGTGCCAGCGCTGCCCCGTGTCGCTCTCAGGGCCACGTGCTGCTCAGCCAGGCCATGGAGTCGGGAGCCTGGCTGTGACGTCTCTCAGGGCTGCCTTCTTGTCTTCCCTAGATGTTTGGGAAGCACCTGTGGCTGGACGAGAAGGCAGAGGCCATCCTTGTAGCCATCCGGGGCATGAGAGCCTGCAGCAGCTATGACACGCAGGCGGCTGCTCACATGCTGGATGAGCTCGTCATGGATGACGCGTGCCTTTTGGAGCATGTGAGTAGCCTGCGGGTGGCACGGCCGGGGTTCAGGCCCTTTGGGGGCTTGTTTTTCCCCTGAGTGCTCATGTACCAGGCACCCAACTGCCTCTGTGGCCAGCCCAGAGTGGTGGCAAGGGCAGACCTTCTCCGCGGGAGCTGGGCAAAGGGCTGCAGTGCGGCACAGCCTCACACTCTGCCATGTGGGCTGCAGGTGCCCAGGCTGGTGCAGACAATGTGGGAAACCATCCTGGCCGTGCGGGATGCGTCTGCACGGCGCAACCTGGACAGGACTCTTCTCCTGCTGAGCAGCACATGCCCAGACAAGGTGGTCGCCAGCCTGCTGAGCTGCTGCCCCTCATGTGACAGGTCTGTGCTGGCCAGGGGCAGTGGGCAGGGACAGGGCTGCGGCCTCGCAGGCCACGGGGCTGCAGCCGCGGCAGCCGCTGACAAAGCGCTCTGGGCCTGCAGTGCCGCCAGCGCCATGTGGAAGGTGCTGGTGTCCAGACCTGGCGCCGCGGAGCCGGTGCTGTGGGAGCTGCTCATTGCGCTGCAGGACTGGCGGCTGCCCAAGGCAGCGGCCTCGCCTGTCTCTTCCCTGGCCGTGAGTTTGTGGAGGAAGCCTCGCTCTCCCCTCGGGCTGCCCTTGCCCCTGCGTCGAGAGGCAGGGCTCCCGCTGCCCTTCTCCATGCAGCCCCAAGTGGGGGCTCCCCGGGACGCACAGGCCCCGCGCGGGACAGGGGCTGCGGCTGGCAGGGCCTGGCCAGCGCCAGCTTGCTGGGCTGCTGGGCCTGCTTTGGGCCCTCTGCACACCCGGACACACGGAGCTGGCCGGAGCAGGTGCGTGTCCCCCTGCACCCCTGCATCGCCCTGCCGTGTGCGGCACACGCTCAGCCTGCACTGGGGACAGGACTAGGGGCCAGGGCCACGTGAGGGCTCCAGGCAGCAGAAATGTCACCAGGGCCCAGTCAGGGCAGCCAGGGTGGCCTTCACGCTACGTGTGGCCCTCCAGGGGGATGTTCCCACTGCCCAGGAAGGCTCATGGTGGCTCTGTGGCACCCGAGCCCCAGGAGCTGCCGTGGCTCTGCTCTGGCCAGGCAGCCCCTCCAAGGCGCAGGGCGCTGCGAGGAGCCTCACCCCGAGCTCCAGCAGCACAGGAGGGACATCTCACAGCAAGGGCTGTCTCTGGGCTTTCTCTGCAGGCAACGCGTGCGCTCCACGAGATCCTCCAGCAGCCCCCCTGCCTGCACGAGCTAGGGAAGTTCTGCCCCCAGCTCCTGCTGGCGCTGCTCTTCCAGAGCTCTTTCCTGGCAGCGCTGGAGCAGGAGCAGTCGGACGCGCTGTGGGGGAGATGCCGAAGGGAGGAGGCCACGTGCAGCAGCCCCGTGAGGTGCTCCATCACGTCCCCGCCGTCCCCGCCAGGCAGGGCTGCAGGCAGGGCCAGGGCTGTGAGTGTGAGGGGGTGTTTTCTCTGCACACAGGCTTGCAGTGCAGACCATGAAAGCACTGCTGTGCCGGGCCGGCTACGAGAACGTGGTGCTGGCCATGGCAAGGAAGGGCAGCTGGGACATGCTCCTGCGTGCCGAGACCCATCACCAGGGAGTGGGTTTGCTGGCCAGGTGAGAGCCCCTGTCTCCCTGCTCTGCTGCAGCATTTCACCCCTGCGCACAGGGTGGCTCTCAGAGCCCACGGGGGTGCCCAGTTCTCCACGCAAAGGTGGCTTTGTTCTGTGCGTGGTGGCCCAAGGGATGTGATGGGAGGAAGTGAGGGTGCAGTCTCAGGAGAGCTCTGCCTGGGCTGCTCAGGCCTCACAGAGCCTTCTTCCCTCCCCCAGAGAGATGAGGAAGAGCCCAAGAGCGCTGCGCCTTCTGCTGCTCCAACAGCTGGCAGCGCTGCTCTTGGGCCAGGAGCCCTGCACGGAGATCCCTGCCATGGCTTTCCTGTTGGAGGTGAGCCTCGTGTGGGCACTGCCCTTCTAGGGTGCTTCTAGCTCCAGCTGTAGCCCCAGCTGCGGGATGGAGGGCCCCAAGCGCCAGTGGGGCAGTGGGTGTTCTGCCATGAGTCCCCTCGGCCTTCGCCCCTCTGCAGCGGGCTCCTTCTTGTCCCCACATGTACTTGGTGCCTCCGTTGTGTTGTGTCCCTGTTGAAGGGCCCCTCCAGAGCATGAGGACAGGAGGCTGGTGCAGGGAGGGGAGGAGCAGGCCAAGGCTGTGCCCTCGCTGTGCCCTGAGGCCCCAGGCAGGGAGGAGGTCCCGGGGGCTCCCTGCAGTCACTGCTGCACTTGGCCGGGCTTCCTCTGAGCCCACTGCCCTTGCCCTGAGCTACTGCTGGGATCCAGTGGTGTCCGACACAGGCAGTGCTGCGGCCATTGCCACCTTCTCTGTGCTGTGCATTGCAGCTGATGGCCTGCAGTGACCTTCAGGCAGATGAAGATGTCTTCCTGGGAATCTCTGTGGTGTCCCTGAAGAGTCACAGCAGGGTAATGCATAAGCTGGGACTCAGAAGCCTCCTCGTGCTGTGCAGCAGACAGGAGATGGTGAGCAGTGTTGCAGTTCAAATGGCTGCAGCGACCTGGTTCAGGGACGGCACGGCGACCACCCCCAAGCCACTCGGGCTATCAGCTAGTTGACAGCAATGTGGTGGACGGCAAATGGCCTTTATTGATGGGTAACAAGGTGTTATATAGCTAGGTTTACAACATCACATCCGTCTGCTTACACCATAGACTAAACACTATTGGCTATTAGGGGCCCTATCTTTCCGTACAGCACGATATCTTCCGGCCGCCGTTCCCTAACTATCTGCAACAACTTCCCCCCTCCCTATGCATAACAAAACTAGCTAAAATACAACTATCTTATTCTTATTACTATCTTATTCTATTCTTATAGTTATACCAATCTTAAAATTACATATCATAAACTTGACATAAAACATAAGGCACAAAGAAGAAGGCGCGTAGAAGGTAGGGGATGACAGGTAATACCAGGGTGTAGGAATAGGGTGTACCTTGGGATAACTTGGGGGTAATACTGAGTGGATATATTCTTAAAGCAGTTGTTGGTGTTCTACTAACATGATGTTAACCTTCTCTAGCCGATTCTTGACAAACGGCATGAGCTTATTCAATATACAGGGTCCAAAGATTAGCATCATCATGATCATTGTGATCGGCCCTATCAAGGTGGATATCAGGGTGGTTAACCACAGCGAACCGGTGAACAAATTTTTGTACCAGCTGCGTTTGGAACAGGGTTCAATGGGTGCTAGTTGGCAAGGCATGGCACTGAAAACTGGTGGCCCTGTAGTTATTTTTGTACTAATTGCTCGAGATTGTTCGATCTGTTCAAGTACCCCATTTAAAGCGCTGGTGTGACTCTACCTGTCCTATAGTGACAAGCTGCAAAATTAAGATAATGCAAAGGCATCGCGGCCCCCTCTTGCGGAGGCTGTTTTGTTGTTTTCTGGATTCGGTCAGCGTGGAACTCGCAGGCTCGGGCGGGACGCTTGTCACCGGGGTGTACGGGTTACGGGGGTGTCCGATGATCCGGTCCTGTGAACAGAAACTCACAATTTTCATTAGTTTTATTTTGAAGGTAACAGCCACCTGAATTGGGGTCAGATGCTCTTCCTTTGCAACATGCTTAATCATGAATGCTCCTGCTGGTTTTTCTTTAATTCGGATGTTTACCTTCTTTTTCTCCTTCCTTAAGTTTGAATCGGTTGTGAGCCACTCGTCCTGACTAGTGTCTGATCCGGAGTCGGAACTCGACTGACTGGTCACTTCCGGGCTCCGGTACTTTTTCGTTGGGCTTCGGCGTTTTTTGAAATGTCCGCTCTGATCGGTTCTCGGCCCCTCACTCGGACCTCCTCTCCGCCCCTCCCTCGGGCTCGCTCCAGGTCCCTCACTCGGACTTGCTCTCGACCCCTCCCTCGGGTCTTCTCTTCGCCCCTCCCTCGGGCTTGCTCTCGACCCCTCCCTCGGGTCTTCGCCCCTCCCTCGGGCTTGCTCTCGACCCCTCCCTCGGGTCTTCTCTCCGCCCCTCACTCGGACTTCTTCTCGACCCCTCCCTCGGGTCTTCTCTTCGCCCCTCCCTCGGGCTTGCTCTCGACCCCTCCCTCGGGTCTTCTCTCCGCCCCTCACTCGGACTTCTTCTCGACCCCTCCCTCGGGTCTTCTCTCCGCCCCTCACTCGGACTTGCTCTCGACCCCTCCCTCGGGTCTTCTCTCCGCCCCTCACTCGGACTTCTTCTCGACCCCTCCCTCGGGTCTTCGCCCCTCCCTCGGGCTTCCTCTCGGCCCCTCCCTCGGGCCGCCCTCAGGTGTCCGGTCACTCCCATTGGTTTCCGGCGCCTCACTCGCGCCGGGGGCACCCTCGCCCCGCCCTTCCCCTTGCGGCTCGGCGCCATATTGAGGGGCATAGGGTGGTGGCCTGGCCCAGACGTCATCATGCTCTGACTTCTTTTCAATGTTCCTGGCTTCCTCGGCTAGCTCGCTCCAAACAGATTTCGGCTGTTTCTGCTCTTCTGTAAGCGGGGCGGGGCTCGGGGATGGAGGGGATGTTTCACCCTCTTGCTGACCTTTAGGCTCAGCAGAATTGCCATCATCTGGGGGGTCCAAAGTCTGCGCACTGCTACCCAAGTCTCCTGCTCTTTCATAGCTTTCTGTAAGGCTTGTACAACTTTTCCCAAGCCTTAAGGTTTTTCCCACAACCTGAGAACATTGTCTCCTCAGCTAATGCCTTAGTACATTTGTCCCACAGTTCAGGGTGGAGAATATCCACCGGCTGGTCTATAGCCTTAATTTTCAAAAGCCTTGTAACTGCAAGAGTAAAATCTTTTGGCTTACAATCAATCCCCCAGTACTTATGTAATTGCGATACGACCTTTATGAGGGCTTCCATCCTCCTTGTTGATTCGGTAGTGTCCCCTTCGCCGGGGTGGTCCACTTGCTCTGGCTGCTGCTCACGCTGCTCGCTCATCCAGGCGATGACGTTCCCGGGTTTCAGCACCACTTGTTGCAGTTCAAATGGCTGCAGCGACCTGGTTCAGGGACGGCACGGCGACCACCCCCAAGCCACTCGGGCTATCAGCTAGTTGACAGCAATGTGGTGGACGGCAAATGGCCTTTATTGATGGGTAACAAGGTGTTACATAGCTAGGTTTACAACGTCACATCCGTCTGCTTACACCATAGACTAAACACTATTGGCTATTAGGGGCCCTATCTTTCCGTACAGCATGATATCTTCCGGCCGCCGTTCCCTAACTATCTGCAACAGAGCAGGGCATCACTGGGGGGAAGCTGTGTGAGCTGGGTGCTGGGTGCTAGGGAACAGGCTAGCTTGGACTTTGCTGCGCCTGGGGGGCTGAGGGGGCTGCAGATCTCGGCCCAGCACCCAGCAAGCCATCTCCGAAAGGGTGTGAGACTGAGGGAAGCTGGTGTCTAATAAGGTGCCAGGGTAGCCTTTTATTCCTGTTTTTTTAGATTGAACTTGTATTTCCCACATCCAGGTCGGAAGAATGCATGTCCTGATGCCTCTGCTCGTGAGACACTTGCAGGACGAGGACAGGGACATAAGTAGCCAGGCCCTCCTGGTGCTCAGCCATGTGGTCCGTGTCCTGGAGAGACCAGCACTCACGGACATGGCCCAGAGCTGGCTGAGAAACTCCTGCCACTCTTTGAGGATGTAAGGCTGGGGGCAGAGCCGTGGGGCTGGCTGGTGTGTGGGAGGCTGCCAGGAGCCCTTCTGCCCGGGGTCTTGGGATACTGCCCTGTGCTGCCCATGCTGTCCTGGCTGCAGGGCTGCATTGCACCAGTGCAGCCTGTGCAGGAAGCTGCCATGTGCAGTGCCAGGGCTGAGCAGTTCTCTCTTCTTTGCCACCAGGAGTGCGAGCACACATGAAAGCTCTCCATGCAGCTCTTCAGCAAGCTCATGGAGACAGCAGCGGGCAGGGCAAAGGAGCAGATGAAGCAGCAAGTGCACACGAGCATGCTGCCACTGCTCTTCCACCTGCAGGATGAGAGCCCCAGCGTGGTTGAGGTACGACTGAGCAATGAGGCACACTGGGGAGCCAAGTAGCCACGTTGGGAATAGCCGTGGGAGGTGGTCCTGGCCGAGTCCTGCCTGGATGTCTCTGGGGCTGCAGCCCTTCAGCCTCCTGCTGGCCTTGGCTGCAGCTCAGCAGCTCTCGGCAGTCTTTGCTGTGCTGCCTGTTCAGGACAGGGTGACTCACGTGGTGCTTGCTCCATGTTTCTGCCCTCCACCGAGGGGGGCCAAGGACCCCAAAGCAGATTCAGTGCCCTGCTGCTGCCCGTTACCATGAAGGGCAAATGCCCTGAGCCTTGTCAAGAGGAGGGCGGTGGGGGGGCACAGGCTCTTGTCCCATGGGCTGCGGTGGCATCTCCCCATTTTTCCCATGTGCAGGCTGCTCAGGAAGCCCTCCTTGGTGCCGCCAAGCTCCTCAAGTGGAAGGAGCTGAGGCGCTTGGCTCAGAGCCAGCAGACTTGGCTGATCAGCAAGTGCCTGGTAAGGACAGTCCCCAGGCTGCAGCCCAGCCCGGAGCAGCTCTTTCCTCCTCCGTGCCCAGTGTGTGGGGCTGGCGGCTCCGGGTGCAGGAGCAGCCCTCGCGGGCTCTCCTGCAGGCTCCTCTGCCTGTGCTGAGCCCTGGGTGCTGCAGCTGCCCCTGGCCCAGCTGGGCCTTGCAGCAGGAGGGCCCCTCAGTGCGCCTGGGCAGCAGCCGTCCCTCCGCTGCCTCCAACGCTGGCTCGGCGCTGCCCAGCCTCTGCGGGGGGTCCTGAGTGTGGTGGCAGGGGGAGGCGGCTGCTCCTGGGGGAAGGACGGCGAGAGGATGTTGTGTGCTGAGCCTTGTGCTCTCCCCAGCTGGCCGGGAGCAGGGGCAGGAGGAGGGCGGACGAATACCTGCGCCAGAGCCTGTCCTACCTGGAGAGCAGCCAGGAGTCCCTGCGCGAGGCGGCCGTGCGGTTTCTGGGTGAGCCCCGAGCCCTGGGCTCCATCGCTGTCCTGGGACAGCTCGGCCTCAGCCTCGGCGGCTGCACTTGCAGCAAAAGCAGCCCCGTGGCTGCTGCAGCCCCCGTGCCTGAGGCAGCGCCGGGTGCCTGGAGGCTCCAGCCGCCCTCAGGCATCTCTGCCCGCAGCGGTGGGGCTGGCGGGAGCCCCTCGAGCAGGAGCCCTGTGGGTGACACTGGGGAAAGGGGACTGGGGTGAGCCCGGCCCGAGGGGACGGGGGTGCCTGGCCAGGGGGGCAGGACTGGGGGGAACAGCTTTGAGCAGCAGGATTTATGGGGCGCTGTGTGTGTGCCTAGGGCATGCTGGGCAGTGCAGCGGGGAGCAGAGCAAGGAGACGGTGGAGGTCATCTGTGAGAGTGAGTGAGGGCAAGCGGGGGGTCACACGGGGCTGGGGGGATGAAGAGAGACCCTGTCCAAGGAGCTCCCATCCCTGCATAGGTGAAGAGGGCTCTGCTGCCCGAGAGGAGCGGAGCAGGGGTGCTGTGGGGAGAGTAGAGAGAGATTTCAGGCACCTTGGGCACATTCCTGGGCAGCTGGATTAGCCAGCTAATCCATTAGAGCCCCTGGGTCCATCCTGGCTGTGGCAAGAGCTGGGTGGGACTGGTGGTGTTAGGAGGAGAGGCCTAGGGCCTGCGGGGATATGGGGGCTTCATCTGAGCTCGTGCTTCCCTCCTCAGCCCTGAAAGGCCTGCAGGAGGACAGCAGCCCATCCATCTCTTCCCTGGCCACCCAAACCATGCTGATCCTGAGTGCTGCAGGGAAGGGGGCTGCATCCACGGGCACCCAGGAAGGCCTGTGCAACCACCTGAGGAGAGCGTGGGAGAGGCGGCGCTGCCCTCTGCAAGGTGTCAGTCTTTGCTGCTGGCGCTCGGCCACGTCCTGATGCCAGGCTGCTCTGCGCGCAGGCCTCATTAAAGAAACGATCCTGTCTCTTCACCGTGTGTCGTGTCTTTTCTTTGGCAAACCAAGGAGTAGAAAACGCAGGTTGTGAAGGGATTGGGGTCCCCCTCTTAGAGGAGTTGGGCACGTGCTCTCTGCAGCAGGCTGCAGCCAATAACCTGACCCCTTGCTACCCCTCGCAGCAGTCAGCAAAGCCTCTCCCACCCCTCAGCTTTACCCTTACATAGAATCATAGAATCACAGAATGTTGAAGGTGGAAAGGGACCTCTAGAGATCATCTAGTCCCTGCACATGCAGGGTCATCTAGAGCACGTGGCACAGGACTGCGTCCATGCGGGTTTTGAAGATCTCCAGAGAAGGAGACTCCACAATCTCTCTGGGCAGCCTGTTGCAGTGCTCTGCCACCCTCACTGTTAAGAATTTTTTCCTTAAGTTCCTGTGGAACTTTTGGTGCTTCAGTTTGTGACCATTACCTCTAGTTCTGTCGGTGGCCACCAAGGAAAGGAGGCCAGGACCATCTTCCTCACTCCCTCCCTTGAGGTGCTTATAGACACTGATCAGATCCCCTCTCAGCCTTCTCTTCTCCAGGCTGAACAGGTCCAGCGCTCTCAGTCTCTCCACACAGGACAGATGTTCCAGGCTCCTGATCATCATCATCCTTGTAGCCCTGCGCTGGACTCTCTCCAGCAGCTCCATGTCCCTCTTGTGCTGTGGAACCCAGAACTGGACACAATACTTCAGATGTGGCCTCAGCAGGGCTGAGTAGAGAGGCAGGATCACCTCTCTCGACCTGCTGGAGATGCTCTTCTTAATGCACCCCAGGATCCCATTGGCCTTCTTGGCCATGAGTGCACCCTGCTGCCTCATGGTCAACTTGTCATCCACCATGACGCCCAGGTCCTTCTCTGCAGAGATGCTCTCCAGAAGGTCAGTCCCCAGCCTGTACTGGTCTCTGGGGTTATTCCTCCCCAGGAGCGGGACCTTGCACTTGGCCTTGTTGAATTGCACGAGGTTTTTCACTGCCCAGTTGTCCAGTCTGTTCAGGTCCCTCTGGATGGAAGCGCAGCCCTCGGGGGTATCAGCTACTCCTCCCAGTTTGGTATCATCAGCAAACTTCCTGAGGGAGGGCTCCGTCCCTTCATCCAGGTCATTGATGAATAAATTGAACGTATATAAGTTATAAACTTATTTAGAATATAGGTGAAGATCAAAGTACATAGGAATATAAACTCTTAATTATATAGGTTAAGATCAATATACATAAAAGCATAGAATTACAAACATCACTATATTTATTCCCTGCCGCACCAAATATTTACAAATGATTCATGATTCACTCTGATGGCTCAATGGTTTTTGACTCCTGGACTTGGCTGGAATTCTCCTGTGGCTGTGACTGCTCTGTTGTCAATGAGACTTTACATCTTTTGCTGGTAACCAGCGAGCACCTGTGGGAAGGAGAACACACACATATCCCCTTCCCCATGTTATTAGTTCTATGGAACCTCTCTCTGGTAGTTCTCCAAATTCTTTATATCATCCATTTGGTGGAGGTACAACTGCAGGGACCATCTCGAATTGTCAGTCAGCTGCTGGTGTAAGTAACTGAAGATCAGAAGGATTCAAAAAATTAAGGACATATAATGCTTTGTCTAACTGTTCCCGTGGGATAACACTGTGCATAAGGTTTCCTCTTCTTTGTTTTTTTAACATAGCCTTGAGAGTCCCATGGACACGTTCAGTAATGGCTTGTCCAGTGGGGGAATGCGGTATACCTGTAACGTATTGTATACCCCAGTCTTGTAGGAAGACAGAAATTGTTTGTGAAACATAAGCAGGACCAGTATCAGTTTTAATTGCTTTCAGAATGCCCATAGTGGCAAAACATCTTAAGCAGAGGTGTTTCACATTCCATGCCTTTTCTGCAGTACGTGCAGTGGCTACCAGAAACCCTGGGAAGGTATCCACACTAACATGCACATAACACAGTCGGCCAAATGTTGATATATGTGTGGCATCACTCTGCCACAATTCGTTAGCTCGTAAACCTCAAGGACTCACTCCTGTGTATGATGATACTGGTGTAATACATTGACAATCAGGGCATGCACGAACAATATCTGTGGCTTGTTCTCCGCACAGAGCAAATTGTTTACGTAAGGAAGAGGCATTTTGATGAAAGAAGTGGTGAGATAATCGGGCTTGTTCAAAACTAAGCGGCAGTACTGCTGCCATCATCAATTTGTCTGCCATAACATTTCCTTCAGTTATTGCTCCTGGTAGAGTAGTATGTGACCATTTATATTTTATAATGCATATACATATGCCAATGCATATGCCAGTACATAGATGACATCCTAATAGGGGGTGATTTTCCCAAAAAGGTTGGGAAAGTAGCCACAGCAGTATGGCAAATCCTACTTGAAGCTGACATTGAGGTACCACCTGAGGAATGCCAGGGACCAAGCAAAGAGGTAAAATTCCTAGGGACTTGGTGGATAGCTGGCAGTGCAGGGATTCCTGCAGATACCTTAAGAAAAATTGTAGAGCTGCAAATGCCTCGCTCAAGGAAAGAATTACAAGGATTGATGGGAACTTTGGGATATTGGAGAAAGCACCTACCTGGATTTTCTATCACTGCTCGTCCATTATATTCACTCTTAAGGAAAGACAAACCTTGGAAGTGGGAATTAGAACACAAGGAGTCAGCCAAAACTCTGGAGAATTAGAAACATTTCAGTCGCTGCGACCAGAACACCCCCACGACCCTCTTACAGCTGAATGGCATTTCACTGAACATGCTACTTACAGTAAGTAACAGTAAGTTACTGTAAGTTAGTAACAGTAAGTTATTCACTGTAACTTACAGTAACTTATTTACAGGCTGGCCCTGATGGAACAAAAAGATATTTATTGTTTAGCTTGACTGCATTTAAAGAAAGGGAACTACAACATTCTGAATGGGAGAAAAAGGACTTTTATCCTTAGTCCGAGAAGTTAAACAGCTTGAGAAAATACATCAAGGACAACCCGTGCAAACTAGAGGATCGTTTCATTTACTAGAAGCAATCCTAAAGGGGACTGCTGCCCCAGAAGGAATGGCACAAAACCCCACTACCACAAAATGCTATGCCTACCTAACAGGAGTTGCAGAAAATATGCAGCTAACTGAAGGGCAAACTAAAGTTTCCAAATTGCAGATGCCTGTAAAAACAGACCCATTAGCATGGGGACAGGCTCTTAAACCTTCACCAATTTTGAACATACCACCCCTCATCGATGGAACACCAACAGAAACATGTGGTTTAGAGATGCTTCACCAAAAAGGGTAAATGGTAAATAGCTATAAAAGGCTGTTGCATTAAATATTACCACTGGTGAAGAAGTAATAGAAGAAGGTGAAGGCAGTGCACAAGTAGGAGAGTTAAGAGCAGTAGTTTTAGCTACACAGAATGGAGCAAGGTATGCTCCTATGCTGTGTGGGCTGGTGCCACACAATGGCTTTGTGGATGGGAAGCTCTTAACTGGGAAGGAAATAGAACCCCAGGTTGGAGCCCAGGCCTCCAAGAGCAGGGAGCCTGGAGCCAGCAGGCCAGGACAGGGGCTGCAGGGGATGGGGGCAGAGCCATCCTCTTTCCCACAGCACATTTTGTGGCCTGGCTCATGGGCAAACTAGCACAAGGCCTCAGTGTGCACAAAATGCGCTCACAGCTGAAGCACAGCTGGGGCTGGAGCTTTGCAGAGCGTAGAGTCATTTCCTTGCCCTGGGGTATCTCAAGAGAGCGCGCTTTGGGCCAAAGCTGCCCTCCTCCTCTCCTCTGTCTCCTTTCCCCACCTCCTTATTCCTGTGTTCCAGGCTGCTGGAAGGAGAGAACATCCTGCCCCTCATCAGGACAATGTGGCTCTTCGAGGATGTCAGGCTGCCCTCTTGGCCTGTCTCCATAATCAAGAGACATGCACAGAGGCCGAACAACCACAGCAGCTTCGTTGTGGGAAGCTGAAGAGAGGGCTGAACGAGTTCAGCAAGAACGGGGCCAGCTCGTTCCCGAGGGGCTAGGGATAGGGATAGGGAAAGGCTGGGAAAGACTGTTGGCAGCCCCAGGACTTGAGTGTCACACAATTCCAGCAGAGCAAACAGGCCCTGCACAGGAAAGCCCAGAGCCCCCACGGAGCAGGAGGACCTGCCTTGGTGATGTGGTCCCTGTCTGTGAGGCTGCAGAGGGACAGAGCAGCCTCTATGGTGGTCCCCAGCATGGGGCCGTTCCTGGCAGGAGGCAATTTCTGCAGCAGCTCCTGTGGGGAGACTGGACGTGCCCCCTTCCTGCCATCCCTGAGCGTGTCCCAGCCCTGATGGGCCCTCTGCTCACCCAGGGGCTGGGGCACTCAGCTCTGCATCTCACAGCCCCGTGTCCCTGACACCCAAGAGCTGCCCTTTGCCCATGGCCTGGGCACTGCGGGGACTTGTTGTCTCGGGCCCCTGAGAGCGTCAGGGCTGCGGCACCTTCCTCTTTGGGTATCCCCTGAGCCACGTTCCAAGGGAAATCCTAGAGGGAGCTTTTTGCTGGTGCTCCCCTGCACCTGGAGCCTGAGAAGACAGCTCTGCACAGACATAGCTGCAGCGGGGATGCTTTTGTGCCTGAGCTCCCTGGGAAAAAACACACAACACCCAAAGAATGGCACAGGAATATGTACTTCGACAGCAACATCAGCAATGAAAACAACAATGTGTACAATAACCACAACATCAACAATTAAAAGAACAATAAAGGTAATAACATCAAAAATAATGGCAATCCAAGCAACAGCAACACTAGTATCAACAATAACAACAGCACAAAGAGTAGGTTAGTGCTGTGAGTCCTGATGAACTGGCCCTTCCTTGCAGCCTCCAGCGTGAAGAGAGCCTTGGCTTGCAAGGGAAAGGAGATGTTGGCCCTCGCAGGGCTCTGGAGGCCCCCAGCCGCCCGACTGGGCCATGCATGAGCAGTTGGTAACTCGGGGGCTGCTCCAGCTGCTTCTCTCCAAGCTGGTGTTCCTGGTCAGGTCCTCGTGCCTCCTGCCTTCCCCCGGTCAGGGATTGCACGTGTCATGCAGCTCAGGAGAGCCTGGGAAACCTGATGGCCTCCACAGAGGCTTCCTGTGGCCCTGGGAAAAGAGAGGAAGGCAAGCGGTGAGAAACGCTGCGGGGCCTGTTGAGCAGGCTCATCTCAGGCTGCTTCCCTCTTGCTGGTCAAGCTGCGAGGGGCCCTGTAGGGCAAGGAGGTGGCACTGTGGAGCCCAGGCCCCCAGAGGAGGCTGAGAGCTGCTGAGGCTCAGAGCAAGGCGGCTGCAAGGGGGACGCGTGCAGGGGCCACAGGAAGGCTGGCCGAGGGACCAGCAGTGCGTGAGGAAGGGCTGCCCTGCTGCAGCCCTGACAAGCCAGAGACAGCAGCGCTGCGGCTGCCTGAGAGGAGGTGCCGAGTGCCTGGAGCCCTTGGAGAGGCCGGCCAGAGCTTTGGGCCTTGTGGTCCCGCTGGAACAGAGGGAGGGCTGGCGCCTCTCCAGGGCAGCGGGGAAGCCCCCGCCGCAGGGGCTCGACCCAAGGGACCCGGCTCCCCCAGCAGCCCCAAGGGGAGGGCGGTTCTGTGTGGGCTCTTTGCGGTGGACACAACTTACGCGCCGGCCTCCTGAAGCGCTCCCTGGGGCTGGAGGTGCGCGTCCACTGCCACCAGCGAGCCTGCCGAGGAAGAGAAGGGTCGGAAGTTGCTCGTGTGGCTTCCGCGGGGCAGGCAGCTTTGGGGGTGCAGCAGGCAGTGGCCCCTGGCCTGGATGGAGGCCACGGAGCACCCACTGCTTCTCCTTGCCCTTTGTGGCCTGCCCAGAGCTCTTGTTCCCCATGGCCCCTGCTTGCTCCCAGCACCACGAGGCAGCACTTCCTACCTGATCTTCCTTGGTGCCCTCTGTTTCCACTAGGAAAACGCACTGCGCGCCGCCATGCCCAATGGCCGGGATCCTGCGGATGTGGCGGGGATGGGGGCTGTTGCGCAGCTCGGGGAGCCTTTCTGGTGGCTTGGGGGTGCATTTCTCTGCCTCCAGGACGTTTCGCAGCTCTCTCTCCCAATGAAAGATGCGGGAGAAGGTGTCCACGCTGCAAGAGAGCAGAGAGAGCCCCGAGGTTTAGCACTGGGCAGCAGCGTCCTTGCTGAGAGCTGCCCCGGGCACCTGGCAGGGCCCCAGAGGCAGCCAGGCCCTGGGCGGCAGCAGCAGCCTGGGCTGGCATTGGCCTCCCGGCTGCCTGCTGAGCTTGCCCCAGCTGGGCGGGCAAGTGCTCCCCGACGCAGCGTGCGGCTGGCCCTGGAGCAGGGCTGTGCGAGAGCTGCCAGGGGCTTTTTGCCCTCCGCGGAGAGGGTCAGTGTGGGGCAGGCACACGTGGGCACGGGCAGCTCCCTTGGCAGGGCCCGGGACACTGCTCAAGGGCAGCTGGTGGCCAAGGGGTGGCCCAGGCAGCTCCTGGCTGCAGCTGCCCCTCCACAGAGGCTGAAGTGGCGGCTCAGCCCGGGGCGTCTGGGGCTCTGGGGCCCGGGAGGCTGCGCGAGGGCAGCGCCCTGTGCTGGGTGCGCAGCACGAGCAGCGCTCACCTGTCCTGGGGAGCCCCCAGCTTCCTCCTGCGCTGCCCGCCCTGCTCCAGGCTCTGGTAGTCGGGCGCACGCAGCAGGGGAGGTGCCGGGCGCCGCGCAAGCGTGTGCGGCCCATTCCTGGCGGGCTCGGGGAGCGCCTGGGACGCATCCCTGGCTCCGCTGCCCGCAGCACGGCCTGGCCTCCACACGTGCGCCATGCTGCCGCCGTGGCCAGGAGGTGCAGACTGGCAGGCGCCGCAAGCCAGGGTGACAGCACAGCAGCCCCTCCGTTGTGACTGCAGCAGCTCCTCTGTGCCTGGGAGCTCCTTGGCAATGGGGTGGGGTGGCAGCGGGGAGGGGGACGGGGGAGCGCCGAGTGCCCCTCTTGTGCCGTCCCCAGCAGGACTGGGCTCTGCTTGTGGCCCTTCAGGCCATGGGGACTCTGCAGGGTGGAGGCCGTGGCCACCTGTGCCAGCTGAAGGCCCTCTCTTGGGGCCCCAAAAGTTGCCCCGTGCCCTCGTGACTGGGCAGGCTCCAGTCCCTGCAGATGCAAACGGCAGCCGCCACACGAGGCCTGGAGCTGGTTGTGCTGGGCTTGCCTCAGCCACTGCCATGGGGCAACTTTTGGGGTGCCCTCTGTTTCCACCAGGAAAAGGCACTGCGCGCTGCCCTGCCCAATTAATGCAATGTAGTTCCTTTTTCACCACTGAAGTTGCTAGTAATGAAGCAAACAAAAATTCCCTGCCTAAGATAAGATTTCAGTCCAGGAAGTCTTTCAGCTTCATAAAAAAAAAAAAAAAAGAAAGAAAAAGGCCCAGTCTTGTACAGATCGTCAGAGCCAGGAGCAGTTCTTCGCGTTGCCCTGTGCCTCCACATCCCAGCTATTCCCAGGAATGTGGAAGGCTTCAGGAATGGGCGGCTCCTGTAGCAGGGAGGCAGAGCTTGGGGCCGCAGCCCTGCACCCCGCGGCTCTCCCCATCCAGGTCCTGGCGCCCGGACACGCGACTGGGGACTCGGTCTGCCCAGGGGCTGCCCGGCCTCGGCGCCCATCACCCGAAACCTTGACCGGCGTCGCCTGGTGCTCCCCCACCACCCCCAGCTACACAAAATCCAACTTCATGGCACAGAACAGCATTTTGAATCAGCACAGGTTCAAGAGGTTTAAACTGTTTAAAGTTATTTTGTATTCTTTGTAGGAATATCCACAAAAGATCTCAAAGGTATCTGTGTCTGTACATATACAAGAACCTTCAAAAATTATTCACAGAACAAAAATAAATCTTCTTCAGAACAAACCCAGGCAATGAAATGCAGAGATGGATCTCACAGACCAAACAGTCCAGTGCTATTAGCATAAAAATGCAGCT
Organism: Tinamus guttatus; assembly: GCF_059628265.1. Classification (NCBI taxonomy): domain Eukaryota; kingdom Metazoa; phylum Chordata; class Aves; order Tinamiformes; family Tinamidae; genus Tinamus; species Tinamus guttatus. Next base: position 661,744 of record NW_028288621.1, read on the forward strand.
TGAAAAACAGGTTTGTTACTTTTTTAAGGTGTTCTTTGCTGAAACGTGTAATCCTCTTAAAAGATCATCTATTAAAAAATCATGCAGCTGCAGTGATTAAAAAGCCCAGCAACAGGAAAGGTGCTCCCTAAACACAAAATTCATCCACATTAACAGGCAGATATCAAATCAGCCTCAGGTTCTGCTGTCTAAGCTTTGCTCTCTGGAATCAGCAAGGGCACAGCAGACACTCCACTACCCCACATGACACATTCACATGCATCACTCCCGCTGGGTCTCACTTCCCACAAGTGACTTGTGTTGACCGGGTGTTGTCCTGGCCTGGTGGCCAAGCGGGCTGACACGGAGAGTCAGATGAGGTGAAATGCTACACAAGCGAGACGGGGCAAGCTCCATGGCAAGCGTGCCAGTCCCTTGCCATTCCTAGCCATGGTTGAGCGTGCACAGCTGGGCTGCATGCACATGGCCACTGACCTATGCTGCTAAGAAGCACAGCTGCTCCAGAACTGCCAGGCCCACGCTTGGAGCAGTGTCCTCACAATGCTCCACTTGTTCCTTCACCACTTGGGTTCTGCTCAAGTAGAAAAGTCCTGTGATTTTGACTTTTCAAAGCCTGCTCTCAGACAGTAGGGTCTTTATTGTACAAAACTCCCAATTCTCTCCTAGGAGGCAGGAAGTCATGTGTGCAACACCATGGCCAGTACTGCCTTGGCAGCTAGATCATAACGTTGGAAGAGGAAGATAGGGAAGAATGATGGGTTCTAGGCACAGGGCACTCAGCTCTTGGAGATCCTGAGCTCCTTATGGGCGCATCAATGATTTTCTGCTTTGCATCAATGATGGCTTGCATCTCAGCATGATCCTTTTTCAGCTCCTCTTCAACTGTCATGAGTCTGATGTGCAAAAAGAGAGAATTAGGATAGTTTAAAACTATTCCTGGGTGTTTTGGCTACTCTGGGGCTGTTGCTTTGACTTCTCCAGTTGTCCTCTTTTCTGCAAGAAGTCTGCTGCATTCAAGAAAGGTTATCGATCCTTCTCACAGCCCCAACTGGCTGAATTTATTATATTCAAAGTGGTCATTGCCAATAATCTAACTGTCCTGTAAAACCACCCCATGAGTACAGCTTTCAAACAAAGCAAATGGACCAGTTAGAGGTATAGCAGAGACTGGGGTTAGAAATTCCTAAATCTTTTTGTCTGCTCTCCTGGCAATCTGAAGCAAGTCTCAACACTCGTATCTCAGTTTCCTCATCTCTAAGGCAGGAGTGGTGTCAGTCCAGGAATATCAAGCCCACACAACTGCTCTCTTTATTGTCAAGGATAAATGTGACAAGGGGGAGCTTCCTGCTCTCCATGTTCTGCAGACTTTGCAGCCAAGTCTCACCTGCTGATGATGCTCTTCATCTGGCTGTCTTTCTCCTCTTGCTGCCGGTGTAGCCTCTCCTCCCTGTCTACCAGCGTGGACTTGTACTGCATGAGCAGCCTCTGTATATTCTCCTCCTGCACGAGGAGGAGCAGCTTGTACTTCTCCAGCCAGTGGCTGGACACCTTCAGGCGCTTCTTCAGCTTCGCTATCTCCTGCTCGTACCATGCAGGGAGGGAAGCAGAGCAGGAAAGAGTCAGATGGAAAGCAGAAAGGAACCCATTGGATTATTAGGTTCTGCTGCTGCTGAGAGAAAGCCACCGCTCGCTTTCATTAAAAATAAATTGATGGGAGCAAAGGAAATGACAAGGAGACAACTGTGGGCAGCCACAAAGGAGTACGGAGGCTCCCACTGAGCATTAGGTTATTCCCACACTGTGGAATGTCTTCCTGTAGCCCAGTTTAAGCCCTCAAATAGCTCTGACATGGCTCCTCAGTCCTGCCTGGTAACAACCCCACTTACTCCAGACCCAAGGAGTTCCCAGACACAAGCTGCTAATGGTGCTCAGCTGTAAACAGATGTCCTGGGGTGACCAAACTTGTGAAAGGGACCCAAATAACTCGTTTCTCAGGACCTGAGGAACATGAAACCAATTGTTCCATGCTGAAGGCGGGGCCCATCACTCACTACATATAGTCTGCAAATTTACTTAGCTGACGTTTGTTTTTTCCACCTACCACCTCTGGATAATCACTTGTGCAATAGTACAATGAATCTCAGCACATTCCACTTCAGGTTTGGTTCATTCACCTTTCTTAAATTGTTTCTGTTGCTACTTCTTGTCCACCAAATATTCTCCTCTTTTCATCCCACCCTCTCAGAATACCAAACCTCTTACTTGGAAAAAACCCTTTATTTGGAAAAAAAGTCACATCTCACATTTACTTTGGGAAATAAATACACTTAAAAAAGTGCATCTCAGGAGATGATGGACGTTTCTGGCTAGCCCTGAAATACTCCACCATCTAGATGACAGACATTTGCCTTGGGTGAAGCTCAAGACAAAATCCGAACGCAGTTGCTGATCAAGATTGAATTGCATTTGCAGAGACTTGTACCAGCACTTAGGGCATACCAAACTGCACTCAGCTGAGTTAATGATCATTTTTAATGGAGTTCACGATGACTAATACATATTGCAAGTGCAGAAAAATGGCAGCATATTATAACTATAATATTGTTATGAAAGACATCCAGTTGAGCACTGAGGTGGCGTGATTTACGATGCAGGTAAATGCCAAATATCAGCCTGTAATGTAGGAACTCTCAGATATGTCTGCGTGCACCCATTTGACATGGCACACCCTGCACCTAGGTTAATCTGTAGTGTGGGATATTGTTCTACAAAGAGTGTCCAGTGGGAAGACCTGTGTGTTACCCTGGCACAGCAGCACCTGGAAACCACTTTGGAAGCAGCTGAAGGGTGCTGGAAGCCAGAAAGGCTGTCGTGTGCTGAATAAACCCTACCTTCTCAGCAAGCTTGGCTTCATCGTGGTTCTGCTCTATGTGCTCCTCCACTTCCTTGTACTGTCCGCTATTGAAGACCCATGCAGCTGTCCTCTCCATTGGTGACATCGTGGCAGAGTCCACAGGTGAGTGAACCTGCAGCAGAGATGCCTGTAAGCGTTTGTCAAAGAAAATATGTATGAATCAGCACTGAAAGCACATTTATTCAGAGCAAAAAACATGGCCACCAAGCTATTAGTCTCAAAGCCTCTCCCAAACCCCTCTTCCAGAGATGCCTTATCCTCACTAGACTTTGGACACACAGCATTCATGTGAGTTCCTCAAAAACAAACAAAACACAAAAAGACACCTCCGAAAATAAAAAGTGAAGGAAATCTACGAAATCCTGAATTTCTTCTTTGCCTAGGTGAGCTCCTATCTTTCTAGGGAAGTTCTTATTTGCAAACCCAGTTATCACCCAACCCCTGCTTAGCTTTGCAGCAAGGCTACTGCAATCCTAGGTTTCTCTCACACCACAAACAGAGCAAGGCGGCGTCACTCGCCGCCCGCGAGGAGCGGGAGGCCGGTTTCTTCGGAGGGTTGGGAGCCAGCGGGACAGCAGCCTTGGCCACCGGCTCCGGGGAGCACCGGCCCACGCGACTGCGACGGGACGCAGCGCTGCCTGGAAGCGGCAAAGAGCTGCGACGTCCTCGTTTCAGGGTCTCCCAGACTTAGATGTTTTATTGCAGCAAGCACGGCAATAAAGGCGGACACGAGGAGAAGGAACTGAGCAAAACCTGTTGGTTTCACGGAAAGTCTCCAGAGAGCCAGCAGAAGTGGAGGGCAAGGACTTTGGCTGCGAAAGGGTTATGAGCTATTCTGGTATAGGGGAAAAGAATAAAGAGAGAGGCTCTCTAGGAACGTGTATTAATCCCCCTCCGTGCCCCCCTGGCAGAGGAACACAGTGACACTTCTGTTCCCACCTACCTCCCCAATGGGAGGCAAAGCTGACCTCTCCCAGCAAGCAAAGGGATTGCCTCTGTGCTCAGGAACAAGCGGGGCTTGCAGAGAACAGAGTCCAATAATTATAACGGCCACAAAGCTCGCCCGGGAAGAACATGCCAAGCTTCTGCTCTTATTGAAATTAAAAAAGAAGGAAAGAAAGAACAGAAAGAAAAAAAAAAGGAGAAAAGAGAATTCCACAGCCCAATTTGCAATTAAAAGGAGGCAATGGAACTTGTCTCCCAAAACACTGCGGCCGCTTGGCTTGGCACACACCGAGACGTGTCTGCGGGGTGAGGGTGAGGGAGGAACAAACCGATCTCTGTGAGGGAAGCAGGAGCGAGTGCTCCAGCGAATCCAGAGAAAACAATAGACAGCAGTTTACCCAGTGGTATTTTTTATTTATTCATGTCTCTTTTTAGGTGGCTCTGATTTTAAATGAGCACCATGGGGCAAACACACTCTCACGCCTCCGTTCTGCGGATCTGCACCTGGCTGCTGCTCTTCTGGTGGGATAGGGTGACAGGGACGGGCCCGTCGGGTGCCGTGCACCGCCGCGACAAGTCCTCGCTCTGCGTGCTGTGCTTGCTGGAGTCTTCCAGGCTGCTGTTGCTGGGCACACTGAGTTTGAAGACTTTGCTGCTGCTTCGGCTCCAGGAGCTGGCAGTGCTCAAGTTCTCCAGGCTGGAGTCCACCGAGGCCTTCAGCATTGGCACGGGAGGGTTGTTGAGGTGCTAAACTGGGCTCTGGAAGGAGAGGGGCTGGAGACTGCCCTGTCGGTTCAAAGCGGGGCGCAGAGGCCTTCTCACCTGGGGAGCGCTCTGGGGTGTGCTCTGTGTCTCCCACAGCTGCTTGATGGTGGCCACCTGGGCCACGGAGACCTGGCTGCCCGCCGGGTGCAGCGGCTCCTCGCTCACGAGCGCGGCGTGCTCGCCGTGGGCTGTGTGCGGGTCCTGCAGGTTCACGAGGGAGATGCTGCGGCTGTTGGGCAGGATGCTCTCCCTTTCGTCCTCATCCGAGTAACTCATGCTCTGGGTAGATGCCTCCTGAGCCAACAGCAAGGTCTTGCCTCTAAAATATCCATCTACATTTTCCTGTGTTGGAGATTTCATCTTATGCAAGTCACTGTGGAGTAAAAAGGAATTTGGTTATTTTTTAACTGAGCCGCATCCTCACGAGATCTGTCCCAGAGAAGCCTCTCTACCTCATTTAACCCCTGCGCCAACTTCCTCGCTCTGAACGACTCAAGGAACCAGATTTCCTTTTATGAGCTCTTAGTGTTTCAAGTTGCAACACACTCTTCCTTAATTACCACTTACCTCTGAACATTAGGCTTGATTCAAGAAGTGCTTCACAGTTATTTTTCACAGGTGAAATGCAGACCATTCCCACCAATTCCCCCATCTCTTACAGCCTTCTCTTCCCAGCAAGACTTCGGAACATTTCAGACCCCAATTAACCCTTCCCCAGCTCTATATTATTGCATGTGTCTGAAAATTCAGCAGGAGCTATCTGAAAGCTCCTGTAAGTCGAGGCAGCTTGGAGGGACAGCATTTCCAATGGGAGCTACACCTGACGGTGCAGAAGCTTGGCACAGGCCACCCTGTGCAAGATCTCTGGTGTTTCTGCCACCTCCCAGCTTTTTACTTCACGTGAATCACTCCTACAGTGTGGGAAGGTTCAAGCTACAAGGCATTCACCACTGCCTGGGCGCTCTGAAGTGAACCCTCCTCATCCCCCATCTCCCCTCCAGCTCCGGCCGTGACCAACCTGTCAGTGGGGTCCTCAAATATCTTCTGAAGCCCTGAGGAGAGACTGCCACTGATGCTGGGACTACAACTGTGTTCAGTGAAATGTCTCAGCTGCTGTTGTATTGGCGTAGGGTTGGTCACGGACTTGGTGATGTCCGCAAGAATGCGAGGCAGAGGTCCCAGCTTTGCCACGGTCGCCTGTAGAAAGGAATTTTCACCCTAATTGGACAACAAGCACCGCGACACCCGCCAGGTTTTGGATCACGATGCCCAGAGGCGGAGGGGTGGAGGTGGAAGGAAGGAGGATGGGTGGTTGTGTGCGGGTGTGCCCGGACCGGGAGGCAGTGTTACGGAGCAGCGTAATCACGGCGACGAGATGGATGGAGGAGACCAACGGGGTGCAGCACACATTGAGGAAAGAAAAGGAAATAGAAAAGAAATTAGGATTGATCCCCCAAAACAAAACAAAACAAACAAAAATCATGCTCAACAAAACCAAACTGTGGCCATTCCAATGCAAAACTATCATGCAATGCAAACTAAAGCCAGGCTGGGTGAGGTCAAAGTGAAAACTACAGTATCTACTCATTAAGGGGGGTTTAAAGGCTACAGATTCAGCTAGTGGGAGGGAACTTTCCAGGCAAAGGGAGTCATGTGGTAAAAGAAATGCATGCCAACAGACAAGGGATGCGGCATTCGAGGGTCATGAGAGACTTGAGAGGGTTCAGAGAGGTGGGGAAAGAAAGGTTTTTATTTCAGAAGCCTTTGGGCTTGGCATGCTACGCTGATGCCATCTCCTGCAGCAAACAGTTATCAAAAACTAAGGCACTCCTCCCTTGTTAAAAGCAACTGCATGAAAACACCAGTGACCCTCATTCCAACACTGCCATTGAAGGTGGGATTAAACGCTTGGCTTCAGGTTTACTCCTGCCCTAGCCTGGTGCTGGCCAGGCCGAGCACGGCACCAGCCCGAAGGGGAAGTTTCTCCTTTATTTTTGCCCTTTCTGGGTCAAGACTGGTTGTAGCAGCTACACGGTGCTGCTTGCTCTCGTGCCCGAAGCAGGAGACAAAAGCAGTACAGACTTAACGCTGAAGTAAAACTCCCTCAAAGACATTCCTCTTTTCAAAGATGTCCTTATTTTCCCCTTGAGCAAGGATCCGGTCACTCCAGAGAGAGGTCTGTTTACAGAAGCTTTCTTACAGAGCATCTCCTGCTCTATTAAGATCTGTGAGGTTACTTGTGTCCTCAATTCCCACTCACTACCCACAGTAGAACAGCACTGCAGTGTAACTTTATCCCTTAGTTCTCTTTATAGCAATCCACTATGCCAGCTCCCAGGGGCCTGCTAGGATAGATCCATACATCTAACCTACAGAAAGGACAAAGCACATCTGCTTTAAAGCTTTATGTCTGGCTCCTTCCCCTTCCAGCTGCCCGAGACATTTAGGACGTTTCCGTTTGGAGAGCAGTACCCATTTGCCCTGCAGAAACTGGGTTTCCCTTGACCTGATGGCCTGAGCAGCTGGAGGAAGGTGGCACAGTTTGTGGCACTGATGGATTTACCCCAACTTATGGAAATGGTGGAACTGGTCTTTTACATGCTCCCTTTGCCTGTTTTTCCGAGCTTGCTGAGCTGTCTTTATAACAAAGATTTTATTGCCTGTGACACCAGGAGTGCAAACTCTGCGCATGTGTGACGGAAACAGATAAACAAGACCACAAACCGTTATCAGCCTAAGATTAACTGAGATTAATATACATTATCCTTCTGAGTCAAGGAAATTTAGATTTACTCTGATGCACAAAGCTCAGTGCCTTCTTTTAGATAATGTGCTGTGAGAAAACAAATATCCAACAAATCATTATCTTGGCAGACCCTTCTAGCAACAAAAATTATTAGCAACACATTGCAAATCACCTCAGCTCTCCAGTTTCAAAAGACACGGAATACAGACAAGATAATGCAGCTTCAGAAGTGCAAATATGGAACAGTTTTAAGTACTTTCAGGAAAAAAAAATGCTGACATGGAGCTCAGCTTTTCTGACTCTTGTCAGCTTTACTTGTTAACAAGGTTTTAATGATTCGGGGTCTTGCAGCAAATGTAGCTGGGGAAGAACAACCCAGACTCTGCTCTTGTGCAGTTCAATGGCCCCAGTGCTCAGAGCTGCAGCCGAGCGTCTCCCGTGGGGAGGAAGGAGCGTGGCTCTGGCAAGGCCACCCCCTAAGCTAAAAGCTAATGTAAACATCACAGAAATGGACGAATCTCAGCGGGTTTGGCCCTGGTCTTCCAGGAGAGCAGTTCTGCCTGGCCAGGACACGACTTCAGCCCAAGCTGGGCAGGGGAGGGTCCAGCCAGGTGCCTCAACTTGCATCCAAAAGAGCCACCCCCCAGCATTTCCATTTCCCAGCCAAGCACTCGAGTGCTGCCCTCTCTGCCTGATTTGGGTGTCCGCACCAGCAGTGGGGCCCAGCCGCCCCCAGCAGCCGCCCTGGGGCCTCCCGGAGCCGGCGGGGCCGCAGCGGGAGCGCGGGGGAACCGTTGGGCAATGGCCCTACCGCACATTCCTCTCCCAAGCTGCTGGGCACTCTCTCCCCAGCGCGGCTCCGGCTGCTCCCCTGATGTCTCCTCGTGTTTACGGTCGCTACGCTACAATCGCCGCGTTCGCCCTCCCAGGCCTCCGCTCCGCTTTACCTCATCAAGCTGGGAAACAACCTCACAAAAGAGGGAATGCAGAACAGAGAGCTCTCTGCCCACGTCGATGTAGCCCTCAAACCCGGGCATGTTGGAGATGCTCTCTGGATTAGAAATCTCGAGCAGAAAATGCTTCATTCCTCCCCACTCATGTTCCAGAAAGTCATTCATGAAGCCCATGTACTCTTCCTTGTTACCAAACCTGCAAGAAAGGGGAGGGAAAACTCAGTCAACAACCACCACAAAAAAGCACAAGAGTAAAATAACTGTCCGAAAACACTTCATGGTTATCTTTTGACTTGCCTTTCTGAAAAGGTGTCTGGAAGGGGAGAAAATCAATTTAAGAGATTCCCTGCTTTCTCGACTTGGTTAAATACTAGTAACTTGCCACTCATACTGTCAACAAAGGGGGTTGGTAACATCTCTTCCCTCCCACAGACTTGGTTTCTCTCCAGCACCTTCCCTGCACCCCTTTCCCTAACGGAGAAGTGCCCCGGGCCTATATTCAGCTGGGAACCTGGGAGGTGGAAGGGGAAAAAAAACATGATTCTTGGCAGGAACGACACTTTTTTTTTTTTTTTAATAGCATAAAACAGGCACACACAGGCATGCTAAACCATTAACCTCTTCGTGCTTTTCTCCTGTGTCCCTCTACTGAATTCAGAGCAGCTCCAGTGTCTGCATTCAAATTGACTCTGCCTAACTCAGCTCTGGGCTGTTCCAAAGGGAATGGAGGAAGTTTCTTCCTTTCTAAAGTCTGTTCCAATTTGCCCAAGAATCAGCAGTCTGCAAAAATGACCACTAGGCAGGGCTCTCCTTACTTGACCTGATTTGCACCCCTAGAAGCAGAGATTTCGAGGTCATCCCCACCACCTACTTAGCAAAATTGGCCAGATTCTGAATCACTTTAGCAATAAGCGTGAGGGCGCGGGATGTCCGGTCGTCAGGATACTCCTGCATGAGGTTGAAGAGGCTGGGGGACATGATAGCAGGACTCAGGAAGCGCAGGAAGAGTGAGGCGCTGATCAGGCGCTCGCTGATGTCCTCCTTGCCCCTGCTCAGGCACTGCTGCTTCCACGATGCAAACATCTCCTTCAGCTCCTGAGGGAACACGCTGAAAAACAGCAAGCAGAGACACAAAACCGTGTGGGCAATGACAGGCAGAAAGTCAAAATGGTGACCAATCGCTTGAAATAATTAACTGTGAGAAATCATCCTTGACTTATATTTTCACTCCACCTCTCTAGGCCAGGAAATGTCATTAGACATCTATTCTTAGATCACCATTTAATCTGGTGATTCTTAAGTACTGGTTAAATCATTTCTTGTTCAAACATGTGAAATGAAGCTGTTTTCAGACCCACCGATGCGCAGACTAAAAACCACCACGACCACGCTGGAACAGAGTGCTCCAGATATTTAAAACAAACTGGATCAAAACGAACTATATAACTCTATATTAACTATAACTGAAATTTGTACATTGCTGGTACAGCTCTTCCACTGCTTTGCATATACTTTGCCCTGAAGCAGAAAGGACATTTTTTTTCCAAGGACACTCAGTAGCAGAGATTAATAAAAATCTTTCGGCCAGTGTGATTTCCCACACTTTTTGGTTTTACCATTCTAAAGGGGCTGAGACAGAGTTGTCTATACATACCAAACCCACTTTTTATTCCGAGCTTCCGCTAAGCTGTCTTTTCCCTTAACTCCCTCCTTGTTCAGGCACAACTCACTATCTGTCCCCTGTAGAAGACTTCAGCAGAAGCTCCCGCTGGAACCCCCTGGTTTAGGCAGCAAAGTCACCCATGATATTGCATCTCAGGTAATAAGGCAGTGAGAAAAGGAAACAAGGCAGTCTCAGAAGATAGACGGCTACTTCCTAGCGCGACTGCTGGCTTCACATCCTCAGAAGAGGAATTCACACCTTCCACTCAAAAGAGCTGTGAGGGAGAAGGAGGAGAGAGCACCTCACCAGTAGGAATTGATGATCTTGCAGAAGGCCAGCTCGCAGCACTTTTTCAGGTTGCTCTGATGGTCTGTTAATTCACTGGGTGAGCACTTGCTGGGATCCACTTTGCAGTTTTCATCTGACTCATACTGAGCTTTGATGAACTCTCCTGGACACAGGGAAGAGGATGACAGACCACAGTCACTAGAGAAACAGCCTCCCTGATGCACCTTTCAATCTTGCTTGTGCCTTTCCAGAGCAACCTCGCTGCCTTGCGACACGGCCTCCAGACACCAGACCTTGGCAGCCTGGCTCCTCTGGCGCTCCCAGAGGAATGAGACTTTGCTACTTGTCCTCAGGCCTTCCCCAGGAAATGCACTTGACAGTGATGTTTATTTTTATTATCTCTAAACTCGCCCTCCTTACATTTCAAATCTGTCTCAGGAGTAAGACTAATACTCCAGTGCGAGATCAATCCTGCTTGTTTTCTCAGTTTCTTACAGGAACATCTCACAATGCCTCTGTCGCCTGCATCTTTCAAAGTCCTTTGCGTTTCTGTAGTCCTTGGACACACATTCGAAAAAGGATGAGGTTTCTTTTGCTTAATATATTTAAATGCACCATTCACCGTTTTTTCTCTTTTTTTTTTTTTTTGGACTTATGCTAAGAACTGTTTTTTAAACTGCTGCTGTTCACCAGACAAAACCTTCATTCATTTGTTTAATGATTCAGTGTCTTCCGAGTTCACCTCCTGCCATGACCTTGCCGGCTCCGAGCTAACACTCCAAGGCTTGTTCGTGCAAAGGGGTTTTGTTTTTCGACCTCTGTTTTCTTAAAAAGCCTTAACCAACCATCAAGCCCGTCCAAGCTAAAGCCAGTAGTGTTCTTGCAAGCAGATCAGCTGCCACATTTTCTTAAACTGTTTTGCTTAGGTCCAAAATCTTCCTGCTGAGGGCATCTAGATCACTTACTTGCTAAACCAATCAGCATCACTTCTGTGGGTGAGCTCTGTTTTAACTGTTGCTTCCTGGGTTATTTTTTTCCCTTAAATGTCTTTGAAAGACATTCTTTGTGGTCCATGAGGCTCTGTCTTAATCGTGTATTGAGACGCTCTCGCAGATAAAATAAACAGCTCACACCAACGTAATGTCACTAACTCTTTCAAAGAGCACGGCATCGGAGTGAACTGCCTAGCGACATTCAGCATGTGATGAAGAATGAGAGGGATATATTGTCACGAGCAGCCTTGCCCTGGGCACCAGACAGGCTGTACAACCGACGGCGTATTTCCATCTCTAACACTTGTGATTTACAGTCTTATCACTCAGCACCAATGTTCTAGACCACGGGATAAAAGCCATTAATTTTCATTCCGGCTTCACCACTACAGCCGTGGTCCTTGGATGGGTCATCTCCCAGATCCCAGCACACAGAGTCCAATCCAGTTCCTTGACTTATTGTTCTCTGCAACTGGATTAGCCCTTGTAATACCAAAAAAAAAAAAAAAAAAAAAAAAGAGACAGGTTGGCACTTTCTTACCTAGTGCATCGTGAAGATACTTTTGCCCTACCAATTTTAGGTATTCCTCAACAGCTTTGGTAGCAAGTGTGTTCTCCCTGAGGATCAAGACATCGTGCTCCCCACAACGATCTATCTCAGACATCACCAAATCTGTCAAGAAGTCCTGAAGAAAAAAGTAACATGGGCAGAGGTTATTCTAACTGGACTCAGTCACGCTAGGCAGAAGCCAAGGAGGAAGGATAAACACAGGAGCAAGAGGATCACTGAAATAACTGTCTAGCTTTGGACATGGGGTGCCAAGGACTGCTCTTCATGCTGAACACAGACAAACTATACATTTAAAAACCCAAGATGGAAGTTAGGAATCAATTCTTGCAGCTCAGCAAAATTTAATTAAGAAGAACGGCTTACAACAACTTAATTCACAAAATGAAAACAGCTCTGGACTTGGAAAAAAACGTTGGCATACTTGCTGTGGATCTACATGGCATGGAAGTAGCAATCGAGTTTCATCACTGTGAAAAACCACTTAATATAGGGCTTAGTCCTATAGTAATATTTCTTTCCTCAAGTGATAAGTGCTTATGAGCCAAGGACACCCAGCACATCACAAGAAACACTCAGTACTTAACGAATCTCCAGGACAGGAGCTGTACTTTTGTCCGAGGTTTTTTACTTTTCAAAAGAAAAAAATACCCATGATCCTAAATTAGGACTAAATGATAACTGTGACTTGCTAGTGCTGCTCCAAACATTAATGTCCTCCAAAGAGCACTGCAGCAAGGCATCCTAGCCCTACTGATTATACAAAACTAATGTATCAGTACAAAATATTCAGAACAAACTAGGGCAAATATTCAGAACAAATTAGCTATTGCTTTCTGATGAAATTTGACAGAAATATTTTCACATAGTGCATGCTGGGACCATGCATCTCTATCAGCACCACCACAGTGTGAGCTGCAAAGGTTCCTTGGCCCAGGCTGCTCAATGTGTCTAGAAAAGAGAACTTCAAAAATACTGTGGCACTGCAAAGACAAACTGATCACATTAACGTGCCTACTCCTTGCAGCTAGCACTGCAGGAATCCAAGGGCTGCTTTCAAAAAGCATTTTAGTACCACCCTAGAGGAGTTATCCCAGCTAGCAACTTCCCTGGATTCGAGAAACAGCGTGGTGAGGAACAAGCTCTTATCGAGAGAGCCCCCCTTCAGAAGGGCACGTCAGGGCAGGCAGGGTACAGGACTACGGGCACACGAGAGGCTGTTTCACAGCAGCTGAGTGGGGCTGTCACCTGGATGCTGCCGATGGCTGCTCTTCCACATCTCAAACCCTCACACTTGTGTTTGGGGGTGCGTAACTCACCCCGCCGGCTACAGCTGGGCACCCCTCTCACACACCCAGCTTGGCAGGAGCAGCCAGGTAAATCGATGCCTTTTAATACTTCTCAAAATTGTCTAAGCCCTACAGGACATTTTCACGCACTTTTTTCCAGTATGCACAGAGAAGTCCTGATAACATCCCTGAGCACACTAAGTCCTGATAACACTGAGCACAGCTTCTGTAAAAGCTGTTCAAACCCTGACCAAATCAAGGCTGGAAGTGATTAACTGATTCAGCCTGAGACAACAATGGCAGTTCAGCCCATCACAGGCATTTCTGGAAGTTACTTTCTAGCTTATTTCTCTCTTAAGATTCCTAAACACTCAATGAGTCCCCAATGAGTAACATAAGGTTGCATGGTCCCTCCTACTTCAGCCACTTCACTTGGCACAGAGTATCTTCAATCTTGGCATCAACCAGTGCACTTGCTTGTTGGTAAGAAACCCATCCACATGCATTTGCCCAAGCCCCTGAAAGTATTTTCTAGACCCTTTTCCTAGCTTTTGATCCCATATCCAGAAATGCCACAGGCACCTTCTGCTGCTGTGTGCGGTCAGGTCAGCCCAGGCTTCCTACTTTCTGCAGCCCCAGAGACACCCGCTGCGAGCAGCAAGAGGGAGTCACTCGGACAGGGGCCGCCTGCTCTTACCTTTGCTCTCCCTGTGCTCTGCAGGATGTGCACCAAAGCACCAGCCATCTCCTCCTTTTTCCTGATGCTGATCACTGGTTCGAGCACGGAGCACAGCGTAGTGTAGTTGCTGGTAACAAACTCTGCAAATTCTTTGTATTGCTCCATGGGCAAGATGGTTATGGTCTGGTAATGGGGCTGGATCCGAATGGAAGGTCTCCCTGCTTTCCCTTTCTTGGGTGTAGATGGGCTCACTGGGTACCATTTTTCCATAAACTGGTGACCAGTTACGCTGGCCACGGGAATGTTGACCAAGCCCACATAGTTTTTCTTGTCCTTCTTCTTCTTCTTCTCTGCATCCTTGTAGATGTGAACTGCGATACTTTGAAGAGGCGGGAGGCTGTAGAACTCAAAGTGCTCTCCCCAGAAAATGTTGTCAGCTTTTGTTTTGCTGGTGGTGCGGGCGAAGAGAGTGTCATCAAGGCACAGCTCACAGAAGTACTTTTTCTTAGGGGTCAGGTCCTTTGCCTCCATGATCCAAAGACGAAGCACATTCTCAGCTCGACGGCAGTTGTCCTGCACGGAAGAAAGATCTCAGCTTTGATTCAGAATCTCTAGGAAATTCAACATATTGTCTCCTAAAGCAGAAGCAACTTGCTGTCTTCTGCATGTCCAAGGTAGGGGCTAGAACATTTTTCTTCTCAGAAAGCTCCCAGGGAGGCAGCATGCCAGCTCTAGAGCTGACCTACCTCAAGTTTACCCATGGAAAACCCGATTTCCTTTCACCCAGCTCTGAAATCCCTTTTCCTTTTGCCAGCGCTGTACTGCCCCATTAACCCATGGAGCTCCATGTCCTTTGCTTCCTTATTTCTGGAATTTCCATTACCTTATTTGGCTGCACTGCTCTGCGTACATTTTCCATCCACTTGTCTCTCTCTGCTGCTGAGGAACAGCTGAAACATTTACTGCCAGTGGAGCAGGTTACCTGCAATATATAAGTGATCAGCTGAGATCAAGCAAGTCCAGAAGACATGGACGATCCTGCAAAAAGTAAAGATGACAACTAGGAATGTTTGAGAAACAGGGAGTAAATATGAAAAAGGCAGGAAAGCATTAGAAGATCCCAGAAAGCAGAGATGGAGAGGCCCACAGAAAACAGAGAAAAAAAAAAGTCAGTTCAAATTAATATCAAACTAAAAGGAAACATATGAAGGGCCAAAGGTTACTCTTAAAAGACTCTTAAACATCTTACAATACATCTGGCTATAATCAGCCAGTCAAATATTTTTTACACTTGTTAATTGATCCATAGCTATGAAATGCTTGCAGTTTTCCCCAGAAAATCCCAGGTACTGGATGATTTGGTCACAAACAGCGCAAAGACAGAACTAGCAGTGTGTTGGCACAAGGCAAAACTCCCTGGAAATGGTGACTTCAGGGAGCTAATGCCAAGTGAGCAGGAAGAGCTCCTGGCCGAGGCTCAGAGAAGAGCCTGCTACCCACTGGCTTTCTGCCAGGGCCGCTTCCAGGTTGTACTGCAGAGCTTTAGACACATGCAAAGGACTCAGCTGAAGCCACATTGACTCTCCCCTGCCACAGCTGCTCGCGACGGCCTTGGGCGCATCCAGCTTGGTGCTGCCCTTGCAGGGAAATGACTGTGGGAGCACAAACAGCCTGTTCTGGAGGCAGCCCGGGTTGAAAAGCAAAGAGTAGCTTTGCTCCCCGCTGCCCGGTGCAATGGAAATGTGCTCAGCTGCCGAAGCTTCTCCTCAAGCAACCTGGGAAGGGGCTGAGCTGCTGCAAGATGCTTCACAGTGGAAATGACACTTCTCAGTTACGGTATATTTTCAAGTGAATTTAGGTGACAGGAGGAAAATCCAGCTTACAAGCAATAGCTACGCTTAGGGCGTACATACACGTGCTGACTACAAATGCCTAGAGATTTCCCAAGGTAAGAGAAGTTCAATTAGAAGATGCAGTAATTGAGAATGTTTTCTTTTTGCTGACTGGCTGAAGCCATCAGGACTTGGGGATCTCATGCCAATTCGGCAGACCTCAGGAGAACATGTGTTCCCAGTTTGCTCTCCAGCTGCCTCATCACAGGCCAGCATGCTCTAATACATAAGTACTCAAACTGACTGACAGCATATAATCTGCTGGGTGTATGGAAAGTGCTCACCTCAAAGCAGAAGTCTTGTCCAAGGAGGCTGCTGTGAAGTGGTTTGACAAAGACTTTTTCTTCTGCCCCAAGATCCAAGGTCTCCACCGCGCTGCCCGGGCTCAGTAAAGACGCATGGGAACGGGACTCTTTCAGCTTTGGCAATCCATGTGACCTGAAGAACAACAACGGGGAAAGGAAACATTATTTTTCTGACCATTTCTAAGAAATGTGGCAGCATCTCGCAGAAAGCTACAACTTGTTGGTGTTTCTTCAACTAGGGAAATATTTGCTAACAGCAAAAAGCACACTTACATCTCTACATCTCTAAACCAACGCAGAACGGTAGCTGCTCTTGTTGGAGCAACAATACCCCCTGCAAGATACAATTTTTTTTCTTAAGATATAGAGTCTTTGACCTAAAGTCAAACACAATTATTTCCCACTTTATGGCGCTCAAGTCGTTCAGCTATACTGAAGTTTTGCAATTAATGCTTCCCCTTTTCTTCCTCCCCATGTCTCCACTACTCACCTTTAGCCCCTAGCCCGACACCTGTGGCTTTTCTCTCTTTTAGCTGACCAGCCCCTATGTCCCTTGGCTTGGGCAGGGTCACCTCCACGACACTGTTACCAGTGCAGGCTCCTCTTTGTCCCTAGAAATACCCCTCTCTCCTCCAGGCATTTTGGAACCAACTACCCAAGGCACTGAAAATTTTTCTGTATTCTCCCAGTTCGATTTTACGGTGACATTTGTGTGCAGTAGGAAGCTCTGCTGTCAACGGCCCAGTAAACAGGTGATAGCATCTTTACCTTGGGCCCTTCCCCAGGGCCAACACCGAGCTGATAAGCTACAATAAAGACACAATACTTTTAGGCCTAAACTAATGCTTTCACTTCCGAAAACAAACTACAGGTGAACTGAATTTTGCCCCAGCAGCATGCGAAAAACAACATGAGGACAGCCTCAATTTCCTTCTCAACCTCACAGGGCTTTGCTTTATAAAGCTACACAATAGTTTCTTTGAAGGCAGGGCTCCGTGTTTGTCAGAGCAAGAAAAGGTAGATGTTATCAGTTACCCTGGCCCTGGAAGCCTGCACAGCACCATGGTGCCACCGAGCACTGCCTGCTTAAAACGGGAAAGGGCTGATTCACGGGGCAGGATAGGGATGCTCCTACTGCCCTGCAAGGAGAAAAAAAAAAGGGCAGGAAGAGCAGGAGGTGGGGAGGAAATGGGCATTCCCTCCTATGAATTCCAAATAATTACACAGACTCAGCTACTTTATGCTACCCTCTTTTGCACCCAAAAAATTGGAGCTGACTTTGCTGTTGGAAAAAAGTCCAAAGAGCAGCATAGTTCAAAACACAGATGAGATCTTGTTGGACGCCTCTTCCCTCCAGCCCTTCTCCTCCCAGCATCCTAATCTCTTCTTCATCTTAAGAGCTTCATTCCCACATGACTTCAGAGTTGTTTTTCTTGCTATTGGATCCACCAATTTCATTTTGCAGGTGCTCTGAGATACACACTGACACTTTGGGGTGGTGGCAGGCGGTGGTGGGGAGAGAAGAAACTATTTTCAAGTTTATGATGGAACTGAGTTTCCCTTGTGGTTTGATTGATGAAGCATTCTTAGAAAAGCAGTAGACTTAACTACAACCTTTCAGCACCCCTACATGCAGCTGCCTGCGTGGCCAACCAGCGGGAACAGAACTCCATGAAGCCTCAGGCTTTCCAACAGAAGGTACCTATGAGGTCGAGCAGTGCCTAGACACTTCCCTTCTCCAAGCAGGACTCATCAGTGCTCTTGACCCTCACGATCCTGCAGCACGAGGTTTCACCAACCCAGCAGTCAAGCCTGGCACAAGGCTCATGCTTTTGAGCCGTGCTGCTTATTCGCACAAAGGTTTCTCTCCAAAGAAAGCTCCTCTCGGCTTCTTCCTGCTCTGCTGCTCTCCGAGGACGTTCCTTTTCCGCGCTGCATGCCCTCCGCTTGCTTGGTGGACACACGGCCGAAAGGAGGAGGATCACGTGGACACTTGTCCTTATCCAGGGTTCTCTGCACCGCTGGCTTTCCAGGTCGCTCCTTCCCAAATCCCAGTGTCGGGCCCTGCCACCCTGTTCATTTGCCTCCTGGATCCTTGTTTTTAAATCCGTGCACAGGAGACTTGGAGGACAAAGGGAAGAGAGCAGTGCCGTGCCGTGCCAGCCCCCGTGGATGGAGTTTTATGCTTCACACACAACTGGAGAAAACCCACGTGCCATTCAGGTCTAGCTGACAATTCATGCCCACGCTGGCAGGCAGTAGAGGAAGATCCATTTTTGAAGAGAGGAGAGGGCTTTGTTGTGGAGCAGATCATGCATCAAAGCAAAGTCATAGCGACTCATTGTAAATGTGCTTATTGACCTTCCTAAAACAGTATCCTTCCCACTGGAAGAGGATGCCTCATCAGCCCACATTTACCAGGAGTGCCATGTTATGGAAACACTTATGTCCTTTACATTATTTATGGCAGAGATTTTTGCATCACAGAACTTGAAAGAAAGCTGGCGACAGAAGTCACTAAAAGCAAAGTACTTGACCACAGGGTAACCTTATTTAATATGGTTATGCTCACTGCACTGTTTCATACAGCCAAGTCCTGAAAATAGGGGTTTATAACAAAACTTCACTCCAAATGGACCGCATGACATTGCCACGACTAAAGGAACAGCATCAGCCACCACCGGCGAGCAGCAGCCGTCCGCTCCCTAGCTCCTCCCGTCAACAAGACCTCCAACACCCACAGCCATCTCCACGATTTTATGGGACTGCTTTCAGATGGAGAAGACAGAACCATTGTTTGAAATGGCACAGCATGAGAGGCTCAGCTAATGAATTCTGCTCAGCTAAGGGAGAAGCAAAAATGCACTAAACAGCAGAAGGGCAGAGAGCTCTTAAGTACAGGGCAACCTATTTTTCACTCTGTCTGATACTCCTGCTGAACTACTGCGGAATAAAATACACTGTAAGGTTTAATGAAGACAATTAAGAGACTTTACAAATAGTTAGGAAAAAGCAGCTTTTACCTGCCTCTTATATAATCCATTTCCAGCCCAAAGTTCCAGCAAAAGAGACACAAGCAAGAATTTACCACAAGGAGCTCTTAGATGGATAGCATTAAGTTCCTTATGGAGTTCTCTCATTTTCTGAGAAATAGATGCTCTGTTCACTGTAGGACTCCACCCTGCAGCAGCTACACAACTACGGCCTTAGCCAGGCCCCTTCGCGTGCCGGATCGGCACCGCATGTCCTCGGGGCTGGCCAGGGCTGCTCACTCCGACCTGCCTGCACCAGCAGCCCCGGGGCAACTACGTGCAGGCAAGGGGCACTAAAACCACCCAATCCAGTCGTTTTCTATCATGAAATCTAAGGCCCAGTGTTTACTTGCAGGGATGCTGAAGATGAAAAAGGTATTTGACTGCAGATGCTCAACCTGATCTTTTTTGTCAACTGTTAAGAGTAGTTAAAGTTTTCAGCCTTGTGTTGGTGCTGCATCGCATATCCTAACATATCAGTCTGTCCCAAACACACCCATCTGACAGTTGGCAATAAAATCCTTCCCTCACTTACCTCTCTGGGCTTGTGCTCAGCAATACTCACGCTGTAGGTGCACTCTGTGGGTGAGATCACCTGGGAGATGCTCTGACTCTTACCTGTCATCGGCGTTGCGCAGAGAAGCGAGACGGAAACTCGTGTTCCTGTCCAGTTTTGACTGGCTCTTTGTCCTCTTCATGGAGCCTTTCAGACGTTTATTGAAGAAGCCCTAAAACGAGAAGTCACAGCAGTGAAGCAGGGAACCTCTTGTGCCGGGAACAAATCAATCAGGGCAGTGTCACTGCATCCACACTCAGTGATTCCCACTGACCGCCATGAGGGATCTGCTGTATTGGGATTCCCCAGAGCAGAAAGAGGGGCAGGACAGGATCATTGATGACCGTTCCCCTGCGTGACAGCTTTGAATTGCAACAAGCGGCACTGCTCATGTTACAGGTGAACTTCAGTGAACTCCAATTACTACTCAAAAGACTCAAAAATTAAACAAACAACCCCCCTCCACTATTAGCGAGCAGTAGTCTTGGGTAATGAGTAGTTGACCCTATGCTCCCCTTCACACACCATGTTTTTAGTTCTTGGATTAAGATTAGAAGATGCCTTGTGTCCATTGCATCCAAGCTCTCTTTTTTGACTGGTATACAATGAGCCTTAAAAAAACAGGCAGTTTCAAAATCTCACTATCCACACTTGAAAAATCTCTGAAGATTTCAGTATTAGTGACTTCAGATACTTTTCCAGGTGCTGTTTTGAAGCAAAACTCAACCCAAAATCTAGCCAGGACCTAAACATATTACACGTCCAGCTAACCTGCCTTCTAAACAACTGCTGCTGGGCTGCTGGTACCACCGCCTGCACCTCCTCCTCCGAGCCCGCGCTCCGCAGGGCCACGAGGACAGGGAGCCACGTGTTCCCCTGGCAGCGCCGCTGCAGCTCCAGCTGCTGACGGGCAGCGCCAGGCACCTCCGCGCGTGGGGAAGTCACGGCTGTTTCCAGCAGGCATCGCTCCACCCTGCGCCACAGCCCCGCGCGGGGCTTGGAAGACAACACACATTTTAAACCATATTGCATCCAGCTCCTGCCAGGGCTTGCAGGCACACGTGCGCGCGTTCCTCAGCATGATCCGAGCAAACGGAGAGCTCCTTAATCCAATAGGATTCAGCAGCATTTGAGGGGTGGAATCAGCTCTCCCCCTCCGCAGAGCAGCTGCACGGAGCTGCCGTGGGTGCCCCTTCCTTTACCCCCTTCATTAAGAACATTACAGGCTCAGCAAAAATAACATGCCATCACCAACCTAGAGGAACTATTCTCCTAGCCAAAAATTGAATATAGAATGCAAACACCGGCAGCAACTTCAGAGGTATTTATATAGGTTGCTGCCTACGTTAATGCTGATGTGTCATTATTTGCAGCCTTAGATCCATCCTTGAGAAAAAAGCAAACTACAGATCTCCCAGAAATATTACCCGTAATATACAGCAGCAGGTACCAAAACCACCTGAAAAAATGGAAATACTAAGTAAATACCCTTCCCTCTCAGAGCCTGTTTATATGTTATGGTATTTCAACCTCCACCTCCAGTTCGATGGGAAAATTTGCTCTCCTGGAGGAAAGCGGGACTCACCGGTACTTTGAAAGGAGACGTGGTCGCCGCATCCATGGAGTTGGTCTTCTCCGACGTGCTGGTCCCTGAGATGCTCTGCCTGCAAGGAGACCTCTCTGCCGGGACCTCTGAGAGAGAAGAGGAGGGAGGTGAGTGGGCGCAGGAGGGCTCTGCGCCGCACCGCGCGGGCGCCCCGGCACAGTTTTGAGTGCATTAAAACACTGCCCAATTCCTCCATCTCTGATTTACTCACTAAATTACAACGACATTTCCACCTGCAGCCTCAAGGTTATGAATCCCACTTGCTCATGGGCGGTAAGCAGTTAAAATAAAAAAAACACTGGTGCAGATCCATACTCGCTGGTATTTATGATTCGATTGCTGTTTGTTCGCTACTATTCCAAAAACTTTATATTATTATGAGCTTTCTTCAGGGATAGTGATACCCACGATGCCCTGGCACGCGGGGTTTGGATGGCGCCGGAGCCAGGACACGCAGCCCCCGCGGGCGCTGGAGGACAAGATGGAGCATCGCGGCGGGTAAGCAAGCCGGCCCTGCAGCGCGGCGCTGCGGCTCCACGCTGCCTGTTAATTAGGGAAATAACGAGCAAAAGAAACCACAAGTCTTCAAGTCTTATGAGTAGTTTACCTAGCAGATGCTGAGCGTGCCGACAGTTTTTGAGCTTTCTTACAAGCTTTGAGAATGAACACTAAGGAACTGGGGGCAACTGCAGTATTAGGCCTGGAGTTGAAACCAGTCTGGGGCAGCGTGACAGATTTGGGCTGAAGAGCCCCCGTGGTGCCCCGCAGCAGCTCAGCCCCATAACGGTGCTGTGGGGCTGCCCGCTGCGGGGACGCCGCCGAGCCCGGGGAGCCGCTGCCCGCACAGGGGTACCCGAGCCCCGCTCCCCCGCCGCGGGCGCGCAGGACGCAGTACGAGCAGCACCTCTGGATGCAGAGCTGGCATAAAGCTCCGGTCGCACCCTCCTGCGCCGCGAGACACGGCCCCGGCGCAGGGGACGCAGTATGAACGGCAAGCAGCAGCACACGATGCAGCGCTGCAGGGAAGCTCCCATCGCGCCCTCGGCGTCGCGCTCCTCAGCGCAGCGGGCGGGAGCATGAAGACAAGCGCCCGGTCGCGCTGGGAGCCCGCGGGACACGCAGGTGCGCGGCGCTGCGGACTGGCGGCGCCTTGTGACATCACGACAACAACGGTTCCGAGCTGCACAAAACACAGGGCCATTCCCTGGTTTCCAGGGTTCCAAACAACAGGCTGAAACTACAGCTCCTCAAAGGCAGCCCTAGGACCTGCGACAGCGCTCAGCGGCTTCGCTCCCCTCCCATCACCATCCTCTGCCCCGACCACTCATCTTTGCTCCTGAACATTCAAGTTATGTTTTTCGCTCACAGTTAAATTCCCATTTGGCCCACAACACACTTGGGAATCTCAGAAGAGAAATGAATCTTATAAACCTGTAGAAAGGATTATAAAGGATGACATGCCCTTATTACACCGCTGCCAGCTGTGGGAAGAGTCTCGAGTGTCCCTTCTCCCCACAGCAAGTGCAGACTTTCATTAGAGGTAGGATGTGGAAAAAATGGAGAGCAGGAGAAATTCTCAAGAGAAAACCTGCAGTTCTTCTGTTCATTTCCCCACAATCCTTCTCTTGCCCAGCTCTACACCCTTCCCTGCTCCCCAGTTTCTCTATGGTGATTACCCTTCCATCTCCATCAGCAGCTTCAGCACAGCAAGGGTCCCAACTGGCTGCTTCCCTCCTCCTTCCCGGTAATCCACAGCCAGCCTGGAGCACTGCGGGAAGACTGCTAGAGGAAAAGCATCCTGACCCTAAAGCGTACCTTGGACAAAGGCAAGTGAAACAACAAGCTGATGGGAAACTCTGCTCAGTTCCATGCATGTCCCATGGCCCACCCACGGTCCCATGCAGCTTGGCAAAAGCAACACTCATTAATAGCAAGGTGCCACGGGGCGCTTTAGTGCCCTGTCTTGCCAGCAAACTTCAGTCAGCTTAACGTACACCTTGCTTTAATTGAGGAATTGAGTTGGAAAAGAAAGGAAAGAAGTCTGCCCAAGGCTGCAGGAACGCAGAGCAAAGGAGGGAGGGGGGAACTGTGGCAAAAATAGGAAGATCTTGTTGCAGATGGCAGAAATGAAAGAGTGAGGAGTGACGAATTGTGCAGCAAGTCTCCAGAGAAGGAGCTTGGGCTGGCTGGGGACAGACCGCGCTGCTTCCACATCATCCAAGTGGAGGTCCCTGACGGACGTCGGAGTATTTTGGCAAATCTCTGGCGCTAGGACCCACGTGTGGCATCCTGCTAATTTCCTCCTCCCGATTCGCACTGCCCAAGAGGCCCCCAGGCTGCTGCCATTCCTTCTGCTCTCAGGACGGTACTGCCGGTCCCTTCACTCTCTAGCAGCCCTTCAGCAGCAGCACGAGCTGAAAACGATCTCTTGTTTGCCAGGACCAGGGGCGCCAGCCCTGCAGCGATCAGACATGATGGTAACAGGGGGGAAAAGAAATCCATTTTTGCTTTCCTAAATTCTCATTAAAGCCCATTAAAATGCAAACAGACTTGCACTGTTTCTTCTCCATGAGTGATCACTTTGCTGTCCCTGGGCTACATGACTGTCTCTTTGTAAATCCTCTGCACACGAGAAGAATCACGCTGTAGGTTTAGGTGCCATCAACCTAGGAAACCTTACTAAATATATATACTTATATATACAGGAATATAAGTGCACATATTCTAAAATACTAGATGTATTTTTAACAATGATCCCCACTTTTTTGCATTCATATTCAGCTTTCATATTCAGCTTTGAATTACCAAAGTGAAGGCCCGTGTGCCTCCAAAGACAAATGTGACGTTACAGATGCTGACAACCCCATCGCCACCCAGAAAGAATCGCGCGTGCAAATCATACAGCCGGGCTGCATCAAGCTATCTGCAGCAGAAACTACTCTATGTGTTTTCAATCCAGCCTAGGGGAGCTTCGGCTGTTGGGTTTTGGAGGGGTGGCAAGCTCCGTATTCAAAATGCTACACATGCACAATAAAACGGATTTTGCGCACACACAAACTTCTCAATTAGCACATGGGAACCAGTCACATCTTTGTGAAAATAACCCAAAACTCCTGCTCCGCTCAAGTAATTTTCCCTAGACAAGCCCACTGGCACTTTACTCTTATACCGAATGGCCTCCGCTTCTGCTGACAGACTTGGGGCATTCACGGAAAGCTTAGCGGATGCCCCACAAGCGAAAAGGGGAAAACTAAGTGTCCTGGAAAAAAGCTGCTTCCTTTGGCAAATGTTAAAGTAGCTGTGAGCAGGAGCTAAGCACTGGCTCCTGGTTCTTGGCTCCATGCCCAGATGCCACATTCTTCCTCCCAGGCCTTTGCATTAAAAGGCATTTACTGACTCAAGACATACCCTACCCTGAGAAATGGTAACTAAGAGGCAGCTCTGCGTGACAGTGACACACCAGTGTCACCTGCTTGGAAGCGGTGGTCAGGAACTGGGAAAAGCCACAGCTGGACAAGCCACTCGGCTCCTTCGCAGCGGCCTCGCAGCGCTTCTGCATTCCTCTCCTGTCCTGGATCACATTTTGGACAAGAAAACAGACTCTCAGGATCGCTCAGCGCTACCCCAGGTTGGTCAGAAGCAACGGCCTGGCATTTTAAGACATCAGTGGCTTAAACCATAGTGCCTTTATGAGGGAGCAGCAGAGCCAACAGGAAACGTGCCACCACAGCACTGCAGCCCGTGCCCCAGGGCACGCAGCGCTCAATCCTCCCTCCTCAGCAGGGCACAGCAACTGCTCATCGAGACAAGCTATTTTTGCAGGACACAGCCAATATATGCGAGCAGTACCCTGGGATAAGGTGCAGAACAGGAAAAAAATATCTGGGATATATCTGAGTTTATCTTCCAAGAATATAAACCCCCAAGGACTATCCATCTAAGGGCATCATTTACTGCAATTAATAATGAAACAACAATCCCACCGATAATCCTTAACAAGTCACTTAGCAGTTTAATGAGCTTTGGGGATAACCCTTTGGACTGACCTGCCCCGGCCACCTCTCACTCGCAGCTCCCAGACGTGGCTGCTCCAACAGAGTTTCTGGAACCATCGCGCTGAGGTTAACAGAGAAGGATTTAAGATATTTAATTCTTTGACTAGTAAGAAATGCGAAGTTCCCAGCTTTGGGAAGGGTTTCCTTTGCCCCACTATCTGGAAGCTCCAGCTGACACACCATTACCACTCTTCAGCGGGGGACTCCGGATGCCCCAGTGCATTCACACTGGAGGTGGGGTAGCTTTTTGAGAGTTAAAATGAGCTTAAAACACTTCTTAGGTACAAAGACTTATTCAAACAGGCTCTTCTGTGCTTCCTGCTCTTTCCTTTCTGGGTCCTGCAAGCAGAGAAGGGCTCAGCTCTTTCTGCTCTATTTTCACACTCGTTTTGTTTCAACGCAGAGATCTCCCGCACGTCCTCTCCAAAAACCAACCCTTTTACAAGCCTCCACCATGCCTAAATTAAACAGCATTAAATGGACCGTTTTTGTCAAACGGTCTAAAACTCACTTTTCCTGCCTAGCCGCTAGGACATACTCAGATTTCAGGTCGCACACCCTATTTAATACATTGCCTGGAGGAGGTTTTCCAGAAAGAGTGTCAAGATGTAGACAGAGGATGACTGCACACCAGTTCCTTACCCAGCAACTTACTGTTACATTCAAGAAATAGCCCAGCCTTCATTTCTCAGCCTTCCGATTTTTATCTTTTCCACCAGCCTCTCCCTTGTGCTCTTCTTTCCACGTAAGAACTATCAAACAAATCAATCAAGGGATTAAATGATACAACCTTTCCCATTGTATTTGCTCTTTTACTACAGTAGACTAGACCATCCCCATTCCATTCCATTCCAAGCTCTATGTATTTTAAGAGATTACGTATTGCTGACATTGAGAGTTCCCACACACACATTCTTGCTCTGAGGCTGCATGCAGACACCAGGACAGCTAAGACGTTCATTTACACTTAGTCCATATTTGAAAGATCTTCTTCTAATCCCAACTGCAAACCATTAAGGGAACTACAATTCAGCTGATTCACCAATTTCTGCTTCTGCTTTCTCCATGCTTTTCAAAATCAACAATGAAAGGAATTTCTCTTCTGAACGAAGAGAATTTCTGAAGGAATAACTTCCAATCTCAAAGCAACTTTCAGTGTTAACTGCATGCAAACTTTCAATTTGCTCAGCCTTCTTCCTACACTCTTGCCTGATTTGCTACCTCCCTGCAGGCCCCTTTAAGCCTGGAAATCTCTTTCCAAAGTTAATTTTATCTTCCTTTTATCTGATAACACCCCTAAGGATGGCACATTCAGTTGTGCTACCAGCAAAAATGAACAAGGGAATCTGAATGCTTTATGCGCCTGCAACATCAGGAGTAATTAGGGTTTATTTACTCAGTGGCAGCAGCAGAGAGCTGGTTGGTGAATGCAAACCAGGTTCACAACACACCTGATGTTATAACCAGTCTCTGAGAATTTCAGGTGAATTAATTTTTCAGCAATTAATAATTTAACACAGGCAGTGCAACACAAAAAAAGCACCAAGCTCTTCACATGTATGCCACTATTCAGAAATAATGTGCCTTTCCTCCAACAGAGCTTGACTCCCCTCGTACCCGAACGGAGAGAAATTCAGTCCATCCCTAACAAACCTGCTTGAAACAACAGGGACATCCACAGGAAACACAGAAAATCCCTCAGCCCTTTGCTCGGGCTGTAAAGACTCTCCAAGTGCAAACACGGACAGGACACTAAGAATCACTACTCTTAGTCCAGTTTTAAAGCCAGTGTAGAAGGTGGAACATTTCGCTAACTCCTGAAGCAGCTGAATGTTAAATCCATCGCTCATCTGGGAAGGAGAGTCTAATCCGCTCTCCGGCCGGGAATGCAGCCTGCGCACAGGGAACGGCGGCGGAGCCGTCGCCGCACCGAGCCGGGCGACAGAATTCCCGCCGGAGCTCGTTCAGCCGCGGAGCTGGGAACGGCACGGAGGCACGGCCGCTTCCTCTTGTACATCACCTTTAGAGTCGGCTTAAAAGACCACGCAATTTCATGCATGGTCCCTTACTGGAAGGGTCCCCACAGTGTTACTTGGGCATTCTCAAATGGAAGATATTCCTTATTGTGCTTAAAAACCCTCTATGCTGGTGGAGATTCCTGTTACACTGGCACTACCGACCCACCAAGAGAGCAACGGAAGATGGTGAAACCATAAACCTGCCGCTTTTTGCTACTTGGGAGCTCTGAGGGGACCACTTCAGCTTTCACTCAGCAGCTTTTTGTAGCCAGCACCATCCTGCCTTCCGGTGATACAGCAGCATCCTTCCCGCAGCTGAAATAAGGGGCATCCTCATTCCCAGCACTAACTGGAAGAAAATGAAGTAGAAAGTCAGCCAAATCCTTCTTTACTGCCACAGTTCTTTCATGTGGTAAGTTTTCCATACAGTCTGCCTTTTTTTTTTTTTTTATTTTACAAGCCAAACACTCATAATGTTTAAAAGCAGCCAACTTCAGCTGACTTAAACAACTCTTCAGCTAGGGTAGGACTCAAACTATTTTCAAATATTCCAAACTCAAATTATTTCCTGCAAACTGCTTTCTGGATTTGCATTTTCTCCTGCAGTTGAAGACCAGCAGACAGCCAAATTAAATCACGTTTAAGAAGTGACAGGATCTCAAGAGAAGAGAGTGAAACACAGTTTCATTCTTACAGCTGGCAGGATGCCATTTACCCTTGACTTTCTTTCTGTGTTTTTCTTTTTTGTTTGGTTGCTTTTGTTTTCTGTTTTAAAATAAAGACCTAAACCTTAATATATCCAGTTTAATCAGCAATTCTCAAGTTATTCACAAATTCACTTCCATAACCACCCTTAACCATACAGGTTAACAGAGGAGTCATTAAAAAACATAGTGGCTGGGAGTAAATGGCAGGTAAGAGCTGCTGAAAGACCTGTGACCATTCCTGCTCTCGCGAGGAAGACCACCTTCCTGAAGAAGGGACAGATCGAGACTCTTCCATGCTGTTCATCAAAACCTCTGGAAAAGAGCTGCTGCCTGGGTCTGTGGTTGAACAAATGCATAAATTGGAACTAGACAAGCCCCAAAATGAAGAAATAAGTGTCAAGTAAAGTAACTACAGGAAAAAACATGGTAGACTAGTCAGGAATGTTCTTACATTTCGAGCTGCCCATTACATCTGCATTTTCATGAGGATCAACATCTCTCAAATTGTGTAATATACAGTTAAGGGATTCTGATTTCCAAGAGAATATTAATCCTCTGTAAGAAGCAGCTGGAAGATGAGAAGTACATGGCTAACTGAATCTGGGGTTGCATGCAAACGCTGACTCTCCTGCCAGGGCACGGGCTCTCGTAACAAGCTATAAAAAAAGGAGCTTCAGGCTTTGTCTCTGAGTGCAAGAAGCATGAAGTGACCTCAGCAAAAATTGCTGTGCCTTATGGACTATACATGCTCCAGGCCTAAAACATGTTAGCCAATAGAGGTACCCAGTCAGCTACATCAGTAATAGTCAAAACACTTACTCACTGCAAAGAGTTTAAGAGTTTGCTAAATAGCTTCATCCTCCCTCAACACGAGAAACCAAAGCACCAAGAAACAAAAAAGCACCAAAACACCACGGCACCCCCTGAACACTCAGTTAAATCACATTTCCCTAAGGAGAACTAATTGGGAAAGAAAACGGATTTGTCATTAGTCTGTTAGCACAAATACTCATTCTCTGGCAGTTTTTCTTACCATTCATTTCATTTTATATTTCATAATGATTTGACAGCTTGATACACAAACTCCTGCTGGCGCAAGGTGCAACGTACACAGAACAGCTATCCTCACCTCCAGCTTCTCTATCTGGCTTGTATTCTAAGGCATTGCTACAGTTTAGATCAAGATCTTTCAGAAAATCTCCTGCAGTTATATATTGGTGCAAGTCAATTTTAGAGAGAATTGTTGAAAGGTCCATTGGCTGTTTAATTACTGTGATATAATCAGGTACCTACAAATTAAATAGATGGGTTCAGAGGTTTTATTAGACTTACACAATATCTACCCACATTATTTTAAAAAATTCAAATAAATGACTTCTTAAAAACACTGAATATTTGTGACATTATGAGCAGATAGTGGAATTAACCACTTACTGCTTGAAAAAGGAAGGGCTCTTTCAAAGGGCTTTGAAGAGGCACACTGTAAGGGAGAAGAAAGGCAGCAGGAAGCTGGGGAGTGTGTGTGGGACAGCGAAGGGAACAGACATGCAGAGCAGGATTTGCTTCCTTCAGCTTCAGAACATCTCAGTAAATACATTGGATTGAGCCACCCGAGCCAGGCTCTGCTCTGGGCAGCAGGAAATCCGCTGCCGGAATTGCCCTTTGGAAGCAGCTGCTCTAGGCATCTCCCTTAGGAGGAGATACCTGGAGCAGAGCTAATTATGTCTTTACTGGGAGCTTGAGAGGAGCCTCAAGGCTAGTTTAGGTGAGGACACCTCTATTTGTTTAGACTATTCACATGTCAAGAGCCTAGAAGGGAAAGACGAGGGATGCCCAGAGGAACAGGGCCCTTGCTTATACACAGCTGTATTAAAATTGCAACTAACTCTGAAGTATAAGTCTGTCAAGATGGGAGCACAGTCAGTAAATTAAATGAGAAAAAGAGGGACTTGGAAGGAAGATGAAACCACATGTCATTTATGGCTGATCCTGTACTGGGGAGTCAGAGACAAAATGGCAGGCGGAATCTTGAATTTTTTTTCAAACATCTGCTGTTCTCCTGTTTCCAGAGGAAACACTGACAGCCAACAAACACGTGGCAAGAGCTTTAGGCTTTATTCCAACAGCCCCAAAGAAATCTGACTGTTTATTTCAGAGTTGTAGCATACCTACATATCAAAGTCTTTCCCCAGGCAAACTCTGGTAGTAGCTGGTCTGAGTTTCTAGGAGGAAACCAGGGCTTTCAGTGACTACTCAAAAAAAGGACATTGAAGAGCCTCAGGGAGTCAGCAAAATAAAATACAAAACACTTTTTGCTCCTCCAAAAAGAAAGCTTTTTAGTGCAGTGCTAAAGATAAGCCTTTCGCTAGAGCACACCAACACTGGGCAGTTAAAAATACACCCAGACAGTACAGTATGACAGACCCAGAGCAGTTTACCTCATCTGCATCAACAGGGTTTGTGAAGGCCTTGAAACGTCTGTCAGTAGCAAGTCTGAGAGTAACATCCGTTAAGAAAACGCTAAGTGCACCAAGGGACTCCTCCTCCTGCTCCTCTGCCCCTTGCGTTTCTCCCTGTGGTGGTTCCCGAGGTTCAGGCGGCGGCGCCACCGGCAGCACTTCCAGGGCCTGCCGAGCTTAAGGGAACCAGAAAAGTTTATTCCATCGGCAGCACTCAAATAGGAGCACACACAGAGCTACTGATAGGAAACCCACTACCAAAACAAATATTGTAAGGCTGTTAACATACAGTTAGCAAATTTTTATCCATAGAATAGGCTCACCTGCTTTCTTTCTAGATGCAGGAGGTTTAGCAGCTTGACTTAAAATTAAGTCCTCAAAAAAGTTGCTTCTCTCTTCCTTAGCAGGCAACGGGATATCGAAAACTTCTCCATAATCTTCAATAAACAACTCCTGTATCTATGGCATGAGAAGGAAAGACATTTCAGGCACAAGATCAATACTCCAGAAAGAGGATTTTTTAAATTAAGCTTAATAATCATCTGAAAAATATTAATAATAATGTTATCTTCCTGGTGATCAAGGGCTAGATTTCTTTAGGTCAGGATGGCAAATAAAATGTCTTCTTTGAGGAAAAGCTCTAGAATTTAAGCTCAGGGAATGGACGAGCACAGGATGCACTGACAGAGTGATGACATTCCCCACCTTTGAGGTTTCCTGCTGAAATGGAAGCGAGTCCCTTGACTCACAAAACAACCGAGAAACGTTCTCAGCGCTGCTTTGTGTCTAAGCAAAATTACATGATTCAGAAGGGTGCCCTCGTAATAAAAGGATCCATTTGCTTGAGGGAGGACAGTATTACTTAAAGGATTCATAAAATGAAACTGAATAAAAGAATTGGGAAAAGTGTTGACAGAAATACCTCATCTTGGAGATCCATGTACGATACGTTTCCTGTTGCAAGCAACAAATCCAGAGCAAATGCTGGAATGTTTTCTAATAGCATTGTAAAGGTAGTTTCCAATGCAACGCCAGCAGTTTCCCACCATACATCGATCCACGGAATATAAATTATACTCGGTGCTGTCCTCTGAGCTTCTCGGATAAACTAGTAAAATGAAAGCTTTGGTTAAGAGCAATGAACCAGGAGCACAGGCTGCTCATAAATAACTACACATCAAACTGGCCTAATAAAATAGAAGTGCATAAAGGCAACGTACCAATAAACAAACAAACAAACAAACAAAAAACCTAACCATGCAAAACTTATTAATAGTAGAGTAAAATTTCTGATTTGACTCAAAAATTGAGAGAGCTACACAGACAGAGATCCAGATTGCTGCCTGATTGCAAGACTGCTTACATGTAAGTTAACTTCTAAAGAGCCGCACGACTCAATAGAACATCTGTGCTTACGTGTCCATCTCTCATCAAAGCTCAAAATGTGATAATACAATAACGAAGTACAGTAAAAGCAGACCACCTCCATTAACAATTTCACTTACCTCACTTGAGCAGTTTACAGACAGTCAGTGAATCTCATGAGATTAAAGAGAGAAGAAGAAGAAAAAAAAAAGGATACCTGTGCACATATTTCCTCTGGTGATGAGGCACTAGCAAACAGAACTGGCAGGTCCAGGGTATAAACTGGAAACTTTTCCAGGGCGTGTGTGACTGCAGGCGCCAAGTAGGAGCTTTGCCCATGGTCTGGCTCTCCAGAGAGCAAGAGCCTTGGCCTGTGACACGTTGGCTGGTGAGAAGCATTTCTAGAACAAAATGAGAAAATAGCAAGCTTAAAACACATAGTGATGAATAAAGACATCAGTGTTAATTTGCTCTGTCTCTGGTTTCTCTTGAGAGAAGACACAAGCAGCCTAATCTCTTTCCAAAGACACAGCAAGCTGAAGTTCTGAACCTAAAAGGGGACAGGCATTTACCTCCTGAAGTCAAGGAAGTTTTTCTTCTTTTGACAAGTCTTTTCAGGAAAAGTCTCCTCATCTCCAAAGGCTGAAAGTGACTCCTCATCACTCCAGATGAAATCACTTTGTAAAGTAGCGTTCATATCATCTGGAAGACAAGAAGGGTTTGTTAACTTGCCTGGATAGCCTGCATGTCTCACTCTAATACAGCTTCCAAAGCAGCCCCCAAACCCACTTATCTTCTATTTCTCCCTTGGATGGGCTCACACTAAGTGCTGTTTTTGAAGACTTGATCCTACCACAGTCTAAAGAGGTTGCACAAGGCTCTACAAAGCTCGCCTAAGTCTTATATTTTGCAAAAGTTTTATTTCCTCATTGGCCAAATGTCCATTTTTTTCCCCCAAGAACAAAGAATTGTGATTATCAGCAACAACTCCTGGACTTGTTAGTCCCTCACACAACCCACGAGGCTGTGTGTCTGGAATCTGTATCCCACGGTAAAAGTATGGGAATTAAATGAATGTGATAGCCACCAATGGCCCTTTGTCTCAAGACTCCTAAGCCAGGGTGTGTAGATCAACCCATCTTCTGTATAAAGATCCTCCAAGATCCCTCAGGGAGGAGAAGGTAGAAGCAGAGAAGAGAGAGGGGAAGCAATTATGGATCACCTAACATCTCTGCTTGCACTTGTGGCTTTCTGCCTGTTCTACCAATAAAAATGAACCTAGCAAGTCTCCAGGTAGAAAAGCTAGCAGGATGTTGCCAGGAAATCTGATGCATGTGATCTCACACATCGCACAGTGTGATCCACAAATACTTCAATTCATATGAGGTGAAATGATGATAGCTAAAACAACAAGTAGTTTTAACCAGCTGTACATGTTATTGTCTTACCTTGCTGCTGGTCCTTCTTTAGGACAAGTTCTGCGTGGGGAAATACTCTCTGCAGGACTTGTAAAATTCTCTGAAAAGTCTTATTAAGCAGTGGTTTAAAAATGGGTGATAATGCTTGTCCGGGCAAAGCCGCAGACC
The DNA here is from genome assembly GCF_059628265.1 of Tinamus guttatus. Classification (NCBI taxonomy): domain Eukaryota; kingdom Metazoa; phylum Chordata; class Aves; order Tinamiformes; family Tinamidae; genus Tinamus; species Tinamus guttatus. The sequence goes on from NW_028288621.1 coordinate 695,127, forward strand.
TCTGTGAAGCTGGTACAATTCTTTCCATAGCCATGAAAAAATCTTTTGCTGTTATTTTAATTGAAGAGACATCTAGCTGCAGTTTCTCAGGGCTTCTGTATATCTGAGGGTAGCAGTGCCACAAAGCACGGAGGGCAGCTTCAGCACATGCGGACTTGATATCAGCACCACAGTATCCTAATAAAACAGAACATCAAACGGAGCATTATGTCAGGCTCTGGCAACACAGAAAGGTCAAGGTGCCAAAGTGCAACACGCGAAGACTTTGCATGCAGGTTAAAAACAGTGTAATAGGAAATGTGAAAAGTGTTGCTGCACTACAGAGGTTTTGTTAGCCACCCTGCACACTTACAAACCAGCCAGACTTTTCTCCTGAACCTTCTAAGCAAAACTTTTCTCCTGAGGAAGTTGCCCCACAAGCCACTCACTGTTTGGAGAGACAGAAAGTAAAGCAATAAGTGGATGGAAGTGTCTCACTCTGATGGCTTTGAGGACACGGAGCTGGCTCCCTGGCTAGTTGTGCAGCGAGGTGCAAGGGCCTGGTTCCCCCCTGCCATGCGCCACGAGCTGAAACTCCCACAGACTCAGTCACATGCAGGAACTCACTTGATTTTTGAACTTACCAGCAGCTCATCAAGGTACGTGTCACATGGTTTAGGGGTCCAGTTTCGTGTGTGAATCTTGAAAATCTCTGTTCTAGCCTAGAAACAAAGTGCTTGCATTATAGCTTGTCTTGAGTCAAAAGGCAGAGGCAGAACCCCTAGTATTAATAGATTAAGGCAAGTGATACTCCCTTTTTAAAGCACCACACACCAGGTTTTCTATCATGCCAAGGCCTTTGCTTACATTTTGAACCTGCGTATACTCAAGATTTTATACATTTTAAATAAATTATTTTTACTACTAAAAAAAAAAAAAACTCAAGAATGCCCAAATGTTTGAAGCACAAAAAAAATATATTGATGCCTCAGTGTAATATCCTCCTGTAGACAGCTGAATTAGAGTTTTGTAAAGGTGTGTTACCTTGGGGGCTGAATTTTGAATTTCTCTTCCGGATAAAGCAGCGGAAAAATCACCATCTCTTTTAACACTGCAACGTGCTCAGAAAGACCACCCACACCAAATCGAACATAAAGATCAAGTCAACAGAATAAGTTTACACCTTAAAGAAAGCTGCAGCCTACAGAAGGTTCCATCAGAAACCCTGGAAAAATCCCTCCTACACAACGAGTTAAAATCACTTACGGCACTGTCTATTTCCATGGCACTGGCATCAGCCAGACTTGCTCTCATGCTTGTTCGAGCTTCGTGAACCCCCTTTCAGTCGTCTTTCCAAATGTTAATGGGAAGACACTTGATTGGAATTAAAAAGAAAGTCTCCTTCTAACTGAAGGGAAAGCTGGAAGACTTTTATTTTTAAGCGTTGGAAAGCAAATGTGTGTAATAAAAGACAGGCATTTCAGAAACATCTGCCTGAAAACATATTTGCTAAATACTTAATACAACAAATGATATTAAAAGATATTGTAGGGATTAAATAGTTAATGTAGAGTGTACTAATGGGGATTAAATAGTTAATGTAGAGTGTACTAATAAGCTAGTCAATACTTAGTCTCAAAATGCAAGGACTCTTGATAAATGGCATGGCAGATGGCTCTGCATGGAGGGGTTGCCTATCTACAAGGACGACTCCTAAAAAATGGCAAGTCAGGAGGTTCCGCATGGAGGGGTTGCCTGTCCAGATGTCCTAGTTAGCAATAAAATATAGATAACATTAACATGAAAGTAGAACAGAGAAACGGGAGGGGGGAACATTTTGGGGTGAAAACGGTATAAAAGAGGGACGACCGAAGTAGTCGGGGTCCGTGGTGTGACCCTTGCGTGGGAAAGCCCGGACCCCAGCTAGCTGGTAATACTTATTATCTTTCTCCTATTATTAAAAGCACAAAATATCGATGGTGTTTGCCTCTTTCTCTGTCGATTCGAAAACCGGACCTAACATTTGGGGGCTCGTCCGGGATTCGAATACGAGAAAGAAGAAAAATATAGAGAAAGATAATAAGTTAAGGGAGGCCTCAGGGTGTGGTGGTGAGCCGACGGTAATCCAGGTGGACGCACCAAAGGATTGTCGGCTGGAGCCCGAAGGGAGACGTCCCTCGGACTCCCAGGAAAAAGAAGGGTGGTTGGTTAGGTTGGTTGGGTATACCGTTTCTCCTTAACGAAAGGAGACCGGTTTGGGAAGGGCGAATTCTGTTAATAATCGCCCTTACTGGTTTACTGGCAGTTGTATTAATTTTGGTTTCAAGCGACAAGCTTGATACAATGGGACGAGGGAAATCCACCCCTTTGTCATTTATGTTAAATCATTTTGGATATGTTAAACATCGGGCACATGATTTATCTGTAGAAGTGTATAAAAACTGATGGGAGATATTTTGTAAAAGTGAATGGCCAAGTTTTGACGTAGGCTGGCCGAGAGGGAAGTTCAGATTTAGAATTAGTAAGGAAAGTAAAAGAGATTATAATGAGACCTGGGTCGGAAGGACACCCAGATCAATTTACTTAATGAAAAAGGAAGGGAAAAAGGCGGCATTATCAGATTTGACTTTATATCCAGAAATACTGGATGAAGGAAGTGGGCACAATCCCCCCCTTACACACCTCTGCCTGAGGCACGAAGGGAGGTGAGTAGTAGTGATCAAAGAAGGGAGGGAGGGGAAGACAGGCGCCCAGCATTTGGGACTCGATCGCACCAAAGGGGAGGCGAGGGAGATGTGTCGAGCACCTCTCAAGCTTTCCCAGTTAGAGCAATTGGAACAACAGGGCCTCAGGGACAGCGTACGTATCAATACTGGCCATTCTCTTCTAGTGACTTGTGTAATTGGAAAAGTCAAAACCCCTCCTTTTCCGAGAAGCCGGGGGCGTTAATCGATTTATTAGAATCCATCTTGTTTACGCACAACCCTACCTGGGATGACTGTCAGCAGCTTTTAAAAGTACTGTTTACGACCAAAGAGCGTGAGAGGATCCTGACCGAGGCGTGAAAGTTGGTGCTGGGAGAGGACGGGAGACCTACCGGGCAGCAGAACCTTATCGATGAAGGATTCCCATTGGTAAGACCACCGTGGGATTTTGAACAACCTGAAGGTAGGGAGCGTCTTCGAACATACCGGCAAACGCTGATGGCAGGGTTGCGGGCGGCGGCGCGTGACTTAACTAAAGTAATTGCTGTCAGGCAGGAAGCCGAAGAAAGCCCTGCCGCTTTCTTAGAAAGGATATTAGAGGTGTTTAGACAATTCACTCCTTTAGATCCTATGAAGGATGAGAATCGGGCAGCTGTCATCTTGGCATTTGTAAATCAAGCTGCCCCAGATATAAGAAAGAAATTGCAAAAGATTGATAGGTTGGGGGAGCAAGCTTTACAGGATCTTTTAAAGGTAGCAGAAAAGGTGTATAACAACAGGGAGACTCCAGAAGAAAAACAGGAAAGAGTGAGAAGGGAAGATCGGGAATATCAGGCAAAAGAAAATCGGAGAAATCAAAGGGAGATGGCTAGGATATTTTTTGAAGCAGGAGAAAAATCAGGGAGGCGAAGAAGGGGACCACCACCCCCCAGAGGAGTTGGGGCACGGTTAGGAAGGGATCAATGTGCAATTTGCAAAAAGAAAGGACATTGGAAAAATGAGTGTTCGGAAAAAGGAGGAAAGGGGTCACCTAGCTTACTGGTAGCAAACGAAGGTAGCGACTGAAGGGGCCGGGACTCGGAACCCTTCCCCGAGTCTTAGATAGAATTAGAAATGGAAGGGAAAAGTGTAAAATTTCTGGTAGACACAGGGGCTGAATACTCAGTAATAAATAAAGCAGTGGGGAAGCTATCGACAAAGAAAACTCGAGTACAAGGGGTAAATGGGAATAAGGGGTATCGGTGGACATCAGAAAGGAAAGTAGATGTAGCTAATAGACAGATCATGCACTTTTTCTTGTATATACCGGAGAGTCCGGTACCCTTAATGGGCCGGGATCTCTTAACTAAATTAGGGGTAAGGTTATATTTTGAGGATGATGGAATAAAAATCAATGACCGGGAAGGACGACTGATACAGGTCCTGACCGTTAGATTAGAGGATGAATATAGACTGTATAAAGAGAGGAAGGAAGAAATTGGACCAGAAACTCAAAAATGGATGAGGGAAATCCCAGAAGTATGGGCAGAGAATTCGGGAGTAGGAAGAGTTAAAAGTAAAATTCCTCTGGTCGTGGAATTGAAACCAGGAGCTCACCCGATTAGGGCTAAACAGTACCCAATGACCCCTGAAGCTCGACAAGGAATAGCAAAGCATATTAAAAGGCTACTGAAAACTGGCATTCTGCGTAAATGCAAATCTCTGTGGTATACTCCTCTATTGCCAGTAAAGAAGCCCGGAGGAGATTGCAGGCCAGTTCAAGATTTGAGAAAAGTTAACAAAAGAGTGGAGGATGTGCATCCTACAGTCCCGGATCCATATACTCTGTTAAGTACAATGCCACCAGATATGGGATGGTATACGGTTTTAGACTTAAAGGATGCATTTTTACCATCCCCCTGACGGAACAGAGCCAGGAAATGTTTGCTTTTGAATGGGAAGATCCCGAGAGCGGGTACAAGGGTCAGTTAACTTGGACCCAGTTACCACAAGGGTTCAAAAATTCACCGACTTTATTTAATGAAATACTGCAGGAAGATTTGAGTGAATTCAGGAGAGGTGGATAATCTGCTGCTAGCGGCAAGAACGAAAAAGGAAGTGCGAGGAAGGTACGAGGAAGTTGTTGCAAGACCGAGTAAGTGCTAAGAAAGCTCAGCTATGTAATCCAAAAGTAACATATCTGGGATATAAGATACGAGATGGTAGGAGATGGCTAACTGATGCCATGAAAGGGACTGTCGTTCGGATTCAGGAACCCAAATCTCCAAGAGACGTTCAAGGATTTTTGGGGACGGTGGGATACTGCCGTTTGTGGATACCTGGGTTTGCAGAAAAAGCGAAACCTCTGTATGAGGCGAGTCGAGAGAAACCGGATTGGCAGTGGACAGAAGCTATGAGAAAATCTTTTGAGGAACTGAGATTAACCCTGCTAGAGGCCCCTGCACTTGCACTCCCGGACCCAGATATGTGAGCGAAAATGCGGGAGTTGCCAAGGGAGTGTTAATGCAGAATCAAGGCCCTTGGAAAAGGAGAGTGGCGTCCAGTTGCCGCAGGGTGGCCCTCATGACTTAGAATTATTGCAGCCGTGGCGTTAATGGTTAAGGATGCAGACAAACTCACGTTTGGGCAAAAGCTGTATGTAACGGCTCCTCATTACGCAGAGGCATTACTCAAACAGCCGCCTGAAAGATGGATAACAAATGCTAGGCTGACTCATTATCAAGCCTTGCTTTTAAACCCAGGAAGAACTATGTATACATCCCCAATGACTTTGAATCCAGCCACTCTCCTGCCTAACCCAGAGTATGAAACACCTATGCATAATTGTCAGGAGGTGTTAGCTGAAACTACAACAGTGCAGGAAGATTTGAAGGATGAGCCAATGCAAGGAAGAAAAGTGTGGTTTACAGATGGAAGTGGCTTGGTCGACCAAGGAAAAAGAAGGGTGGGAACTGCAGTGGTAAATCAGAACGGAGAAATAGTTTGGAGCCAGCGTTTACCAGACGGCACTTCGGCTCAAAGAGCAGAACTGAAGAACAAAGTGCTGGAGAAGGAGATTACGATACAGGAGGAAGAATGTTAATTCCCAAGCGAATGGGACAGAGGATGGCCCAGCAGTTGCATAGTACCACACACTTGGGGGAAGAAAAATGGGACTGTTAATAGAAAAGTTCGGGTTGAGATTCCAAGATCAGAAGAAAATATTAAGAGAGATAATAGAAGGGTGTCAAGCGTGTCAGGAAATGAAACCATCAAGGGTCAGAAAGGTACATGAAGGTATAAGGGAAAAGGGTGGTGAAGCTGGAAGGCATTGGGAAGTAGGTTTTACGGAAATAAAACCAGGTAAATATGGGTATAGATATTTATTCGTATTAGTAGACACATTCTTGGGGCGGGTGGAGGCCTTCCCCACTAAGCGAGAAACTGCCCAGGTGGTAGCGGTCCCATATATGCAAACGGGACATTCTGTGGGACAAATGGGACAGTCGACGGGTTACAACAACGATTCCCTGCGTGCAGGATTACCCTTAGGAGCATATTGGGGGGATCTATCAGGACAGGTACATGACAGTACAGATTTACTATGGAATAATGATACCGTTAAGGCCTTGCCAGATGGAGTGTTTTTAATTTGTGGGAATAGAGCATGGCAGGGAATACCTAAGAATGCCTATGGGGGACCGTGTTATTTAGGGCAACTGGCAATGATAGCCCTGTTGTTAACTATGAAGCAGGAACAAAGAAGGCAAAAGCGTTCCCTTGGTTTAACACCGGAATGTAATGATAATGTACAATTAATATCTGTAACTGCGCGGGTCGCCTTAGCTATCTTTGTACCAGGAGCTGCAGCAGGAAATGCATTAAGGGAACTTTCGAAGTTAGCCTGTTGGAGTGAGAAGCAAGCAAATGTGACAACCGAGGTACTGGAACAACTCCTGCTCGATCAGAACAGCCTGCGACATGCATTCAACAACAATTGCGCTGGCTCAAGGAACACACTCAGAAGATAACACGGGAAGGACTGATGGACGGATGGCTAAAGTCGTTGTTTGGGGAACTACCTGGATGGATATCAGGACTGATAAAAGAAGGATTGCGCATATTTGTGATTCTGTTATTACTGTTACTGTGTATCTGTATAATATGGAAATGTGTAATGGGGTTAATGGAAAAAGCTACAAACCGAGTTAATTCTATGCATAAAATGTTCATGCGACAAACTCAGAAGGATCGAGAAAGGATTCTCTGATATTAGCAAAAGAAAAAGGGGGGAATGTAGGGATTAAATAGTTAATGTAGAGTGTACTAATGGGGATTAAATAGTTAATGTAGAGTGTACTAATAAGCTAGTCAATACTTAGTCTCAAAATGCAAGGACTCTTGATAAATGGCATGGCAGATGGCTCTGCATGGAGGGGTTGCCTATCTACAAGGACGACTCCTAAAAAATGGCAAGTCAGGAGGTTCCGCATGGAGGGGTTGCCTGTCCAGATGTCCTAGTTAGCAATAAAATATAGATAACATTAACATGAAAGTAGAACAGAGAAACGGGAGGGGGGAACATTTTGGGGTGAAAACGGTATAAAAGAGGGACGACCGAAGTAGTCGGGGTCCGTGGTGTGACCCTTGCGTGGGAAAGCCCGGACCCCAGCTAGCTGGTAATACTTATTATCTTTCTCCTATTATTAAAAGCACAAAATATCGATGGTGTTTGCCTCTTTCTCTGTCGATTCGAAAACCGGACCTAACAATATTAAGTAGCAAAAATGCTTTTTCTGCATTTTTAACTTCATGCTAGAGCGGGTTTCATTCTAAATAAGCTAAAGAAGCAGGCCAAAAAAAATCCCCACGGCAGCTGGCCATTATTATCATTATTATTATTATTATTTATTTATTTTTGTAATTATTTCTTTTTAATTTTAATTATTTTTGTTCTTCTTTCAGGGGTGTCCCGCAGCCCTCGGTGCGTGTGATGTTGAGGGCAAGAAAGCGTGCGTGTGGGTGCAGGGGAAGAACCACACACCTGGGGGGGAAATCCGGGCTCCTTTTATGTCCCTGTTCTTTCTACATTCCTGTGTCGCAGCTTAAGTGTCGTGTGTTCTTTCCCAGCCAGCTCAGGCCCAAAAATCATCCCCAGCGGCCACTGGGGATTATTATTTTTATTAATAAAAATAATATTAATATTAACATTAATATCATTTCTTATTATTATTTCCTCTTATTATTATTATTTCCTCTTATTATTATTACTTCTTATTGTTATTATTTCTTCTTTTTATTATTATTATTTTACTTTTTCTATCCACCCCAAATCCCTCCCGGTCCCCCATCTTACCGCCCATGTTTCCATGGCGACAATAAAGGCCGTTGCGCAACCGGCTCCGCTGTGTCCATGGCGACCGCGGGGGACGGGCAACGGCCTCCTGGTGCCGCGCGGTTCCGCCCCGCCCCGGCATGGAGGGGAGGGGCGCACTGCGCATGCGCGCACGCCCCCCCACCGCGGGAGGACTCCCTCCCTCCCTCGCCCCGCCCCCGGCTGCCGAGAGGGCGCTTGCGCAGTGGGCAGGAGCTGCAGTCCCCGCCCCCGCGCACGCGCAGTGCCATTCTGCCGTGAGGCGCCGCCAGCGCAGCCGCGAGCCGAGAAGCGGCCGCGAAAGATGGCCAAAAAACGGCCGAAAAACGGCCAAAAGTACGAGGATAAGGAAAGCTGACGAGGCCCCGCCAGGGGACGAGGGCCCCCGCCGCGGCATTTTGGTGGAAAAGAACCATCCCGACCTAGTAAAGTTGTGGTGTGTGGCAGGGGCCCGGACCCAGGGTTGGGCCGGTGGGAAAAGAAGTACCACGGCTAACCTGAGGGCGAGGGAGTGCGTGTGTCTGCAGAGATGAAATCCGCGGTGTCAGGGCAGGTTTTGATACGATCCCAAGAGCGAGATTAAAACACAAACTGGGTCAAATGTGTAAAAAGCTTGTAAGTTTTATTCTCATATGCGCAATAGGCCAGGGCGAAAAGGAAGGGAAAAGGAAGGAAAAGAGAAGCAAGCGGGAGAGATGCAGCAGGATTCTAGTTGCCACCACCCCCAGTGCAGCTGAGTGTCGCTGGCTGCGCTCGGGTGCGGGCCCAGGTGCCTGGGTGCAGGCTCTGTCCCACAGCCCTCGGTGCAAGGGATGTTGAGGGCAAGAAAGCGTGTGTGTGGGTGCAGGGGATGAAGCACACACCTGGGAGGGAAATACCACACAGTGGCGGAGGAGGGGAAATCCGTGCTCCTTTTATGTCTCCGTTCTTGCAGAGTCCGCCCCTTTCTGCATGCTCTGGTGCTCCTCTTCCTCCAGCTCCAGTGCCAGCGCCGCTCCGTAGACGCTGCAGAGCATCAGTTGGGCCTGGTGCTGATGGAGATAGAACACCTGGAGCTGATACCACAGTCCTCCCAGAAGCAGGATCCCAAGGTGAAAAAGTCGTAAATCATATGGAGATAAGAGATCCCGGTCTTCCCGGAGACAGGATGTGGAGGTCAAGGAGTCGTAATTTGTATGGAGATATCCCAGTCCTTGCAGAGACGGGATGTGAAGGCGTCAAGTGTCTGGAGATAAGACACGTGGAGCTGATAGATGGGAGGCCTGGGTCAAGAAGTCCTAAAGGGTAGAGCAACAATGTGGAGCCCACCACGATGCAGGGCTCAAAGCAGAGCCCCGAGCGGAGCCCGGCCTGTGGGCAGGCAGGCGGCAGCCGTGCCAGGGCGCTGCCTGAGGAGCCCTCCTTGGCAGCCAGCAAGGCCGAGGCCGCACGTTGCTCTCTGCCACCGGGCTCATCCGTGCCAGGGGGAGCCCAGCACAGCAGCAGCCTTCCTCACGGCGGCCCCCTGGCCCCTGCCACTGCTGTCACCCCCCGGCAAGTACGGAACGTTCCAGAGGGGCAGTAATCGCCACGGGAACACCGATGCTTCCCAGGGCTCCGTGGAGCACTGGCCCCAGCGCTGGCCACACAGCAGCAAGGCCAGGTGAGCAGCAGGTCTGCGCAGCACCAGGGCCACTCGTGGTGCCCACAGGGTGGGGGGCAGCTGCGGGGCTCTGGGGCAGCCTGCGCGACGCCTCCCGAGGGAGGCACCAAAGCCGCCATTGTGAGGTCTTCCATTGTGAGGTCTTCCATTTGTTAGGTCACAAGAGTCCCATTGTGAGGTCATCCATTGTGATGTCGTTCATTGTGAGGTCATCCATTGTGATGTCATTAGAGGCCCATTGTGAGGTCTTCCATTGTGAGGTCTTCCATTTGTTAGGTCACAAGAGTCCCATTGTGAGGTCATCCATTGTGATGTCGTTCATTGTGAGGTCATCCATTGTGATGTCATTAGAGGCCCATTGTGAGGTCGTCCATTGTGAGGTCATCCATTGAGAGGTCTTCCATTGTGAGGTCACCAGAGTCCCATTGTAAGGTCATCCATTGTGATGTCGTCCGTTGTGAGGTCATCCATTGTGATGTCATTAGAGGCCCATTGTGAGTTCGTTCATTGTGAGTTCGTCCATTGTGAGGTCATCCACTGTGAGGTCACGAGAAGCCCGTTGTGAGGTCGTCCATTGTGAGGTCATCCGTTGTGAGGTCACGAGAGGCCCATTGTGATGTCATTCGTTGTGAGGTGACGAGAGGCCCATTGTGAGGTTGTCCATTGTGAGGTGACAAGAGACCCATTGTGAGGTCATCCATTGTGATGTCGTCCATTGTGCGGTCATCCATTGTGAGGTATTCCATTGTGAGGTCATCCCTTGTGAGGTTTCCATTGTGAGGTCACAAGAGACCCATTGTGAGGTCATCCATTGTGAGGTCTCCCATTGTGAGGTCACAAGAGTCCCATTGCAAGGTCATCCATTGTGATGTCGTCCATTGTGAGGTCATCTATTGTGATGTCATTAGAGGCCCATTGTGAGGTCGTGCATTGTGAGGTCTTCCATTGTGAGGTCACGACAGTCCCATTGTGAGGTCATCCATTGTGATGTCGTACATTGTGAGTTCATCTATTGTGTTGTCATTAGAGGCCCATTGTGAGGTAATCCATTGTGAGATCATCCATTGTGAGGTCTTCCATTGTGAGGTCACGAGAGTCCCATTGTGAGGTCATCCATTGTGATGTCATTAGAGGCCCATTGTGAGGTCGTCCATTGTGATGTCGTCCATTGTGAGGTCTTACATGGTGAGGTCATAAGAGTCCCATTGTGACGTCATGCATTGTGATGTAGTCTATTGTGAGGTCATCCATTGTGATGTCATCAGAGGCCCATTGTGATGTCGTCCATTGTGATGTCTTCCATTGTGAGGTTATGAAAAGCCCATGGTGAGGTCGTCCATTGTGAGGTCATCCATTGTGAGGTCTTCCATTCTGATATTGTCCATTGTGTCATTAGAGGCCCATTGTGATGTCGTCCATTGTGAGGTCATTCATTGTGAGGTCTTCCATTGTGAGGTCACAAGAGTCCCATTGTGAGGTAATCAATTCTGATGTCGTCTATTGTGAGGTCATCCTTTCTGATGTCATTAGAGGCCCATTGTGAGGTCGTCCATTGTGATGTAGTCCATTGTGAGTTCGTCCAATGTGATGTCGTTAGAGGCCCATTGTGAGGTCGTCCATTGTGAGGTCTTCCATTGTGAGGTCACAAGAGTCCCATTGTGAGGTCATCCATTGTGATGTCATCTATTGTGAGGTAATGCATTGTGATGTCATTAGATGCCCATTGTGATGTTGTCCATTGTGAGGTCATCCATTGTGAGGTCATCCATTGTGAGGTCTTTCATTGTGAGGTCACAAGAGTCCCATTGTGAGGTCATTCATTGTGATGTCGTCTATTGTGAGGTCATACATTGTGATGTCATCAGAGGCCCATTGTGATGTTGTCCATTGTGAGGTCATCCATTGTGATGTCATTAGAGGCCCATTGTGAGGTCGTCCATTGTGATGTCGTCTATTGTGAGGTCATGCATTGTGATGTCATCAGAGGCCCATTGTGAGGTCATCCATTGTGAGGTCATCCATTGTGAGGTCTTCCATTGTGAGGTCACAAGAGTCCCATTGCAAGGTCATCCATTGTGATGTCGTCCATTGTGAGGTCATCCATTGTGATGTCATTAGAGGCCCATTGTGAGGCCGTGCATTGTGAGGTCTTCCATTGTGAGGTCACGAGAGTCCCATTGTGAGGTCATCCATTGTGATGTCGTACATTGTGAGTTCATCTATTGTGTTGTCATTAGAGGCCCATTGTTAGGTCATCCATTGTGAGGTCATCCAATGTGAGGTCTTCCATTGTGAGGTCACGAGAGTCCCATTGTGAGGTCATCCATTGTGATGTCATCAGAGGCCCATTGTGAGGTCACAAGAGTCCCATTGTGAGGTCATCCATTGTGAGGTCATCCACTGTGAGGTCATCCATTGTGAGGTCACAAGAGTCCCATTGTGAGATCATCCATTGTGATGGCGTCCATTGTGAGGTCATCCATTGTGAGGTCATTCATTGTGATGTCATTAGAGGCCCATTGTGAGGTCATCCCTTGTGAGGTCTTCCTTTGTGAGATCACAAGAGTCCCATTGCGAGGTCATCCATTTTGATGTCGTCCATTGTGAGGTCATCCATTGTGAAGTCTTCCATTGTGAGGTCACAAGAGTCCCATTGTGACGTCATGCACTGTGATGTCGTCCATTGTGAGGTCATCCATTGTGATGTGATTAGAGGCCCATTGTGATGTCGTCCATTGTGAGGTCATCCATTGTCAGGTCTTCCATTGTGAGGTCACAAGAGTCCCATTGTGACGTCATGCATTGTGATGTCGTCCATTGTGAGGTCATCCATTGTGATGTCATTAGAGGCCCATTGTGATGTCGTCCATTGTGAGGCCATCCATTGTGATGTCGTTAGAGACTCATTGGGTGGTCGTCCATTGTGAGGTCACAAGAGATCCATTGTGAGATCATCCATTGTGATGGCGTCCATTGTGAGGTCATCCATTGTGAGGTCACAAGAGTCCCATTGTGAGGTCATCCATTGTGATGTCGTTCATTGTGAGGTCATCCATTGTGATGTCATTAGAGGCCCATTGTGAGGTCGTCCATTGTGAGGTCATCCATTGAGAGGTCTTCCATTGTGAGGTCACCAGAGTCCCATTGTAAGGTCATCCATTGTGATGTCGTCCGTTGTGAGGTCATCCATTTTGATGTCATTAGAGGCCCATTGTGAGTTCGTTCATTGGGAGTTCGTCCATTGTGAGGTCATCCATTGTGAGGTCACAAGAGTCCCATTGTGAGGTCATCCATTGTGAGGTCTCCCATTGTGAGGTCACAAGAGTCCCATTGCAAGGTCATCCATTGTGATGTCGTCCATTGTGAGGTCATCCATTGTGATGTCATTAGAGGCCCATTGTGAGGTCGTGCATTGTGAGGTCTTCCATTGTGATGTCGTACATTGTGAGTTCATCTATTGTGTTGTCATTAGAGGCCCATTGTGAGGTAATCCATTGTGAGATCATCCATTGTGAGGTCTTCCATTGTGAGGTCACGAGAGTCCCATTGTGAGGTCATCCATTGTGATGTCATTAGAGGCCCATTGTGAGGTCGTCCATTGTGATGTCGTCCATTGTGAGGTCTTACATGGTGAGGTCACAAGAGTCCCATTCTGACGTCATGCATTGTGATGTAGTCTATTGTGAGGTCATCCATTGTGATGTCATCAGAGGCCCATTGTGATGTCGTCCATTGTGATGTCTTCCATTGTGAGGTTATGAAAAGCCCATGGTGAGGTCGTCCATTGTGATGTCGTCCATTGTGAGTTCGTCCAATGTGATGCCGTTAGAGGCCCATTGTGAGGTCGTCCATTGTGAGGTCTTCCATTGTGAGGTGACAAGAGTCCCATTGTGAGGTCATCAATTGTGATGTCATCTATTGTGAGGTAATGCATTGTAATGTCATTAGAGGCCCATTGTGATGTTGTCCATTGTGAGGTCATCCATTGTGAGGTCATTCATTGTGATGTCATTAGAGGCCCATTGTGAGGTCATCCCTTGTGAGGTCTTCCTTTGTGAGATCACAAGAGTCCCATTGCGAGGCCATCCATTGTGATGTCGTCTATTGTCAGGTCATACATTGTGATGTCATCAGAGGCCCATTGTGATGTTGTCCATTGTGAGGTCATCCATTGTGATGTCATTAGAGGCCCATTGTGAGGTCGTCCATTGTGATGTCGTCTATTGTGAGGTCATGCATTGTGATGTCATCAGAGGCCCATTGTGAGGTCATGCATTGTGAGGTCATCCATTGTGAGGTCTTCCATTGTGAGGTCACAAGAGTCCCATTGCAAGTTCATCCATTGTGATGTCGTCCATTGTGAGGTCATCCATTGTGATGTCATTAGAGGCCCATTGTGAGGTCGTGCATTGTGAGGTCTTCCATTGTGAGGTCACGAGAGTCCCATTGTGAGGTCATCCATTGTGATGTCGTACATTGTGAGTTCATCTATTGTGTTGTCATTAGAGGCCCATTGTTAGGTCATCCATTGTGAGGTCATCCAATGTGAGGTCTTCCATTGTGAGGTCACGAGAGTCCCATTGTGAGGTCATCCATTGTGATGTCATCAGAGGCCCATTGTGAGGTCACAAGAGTCCCATTGTGAGGTCATCCATTGTGAGGTCATCCACTGTGAGGTCATCCATTGTGAGGTCACAAGAGTCCCATTGTGAGATCATCCATTGTGATGTCGTCCATTGTGAGGTCATCCATTGTGAGGTCATTCATTGTGATGTCATTAGAGGCCCATTGTGAGGTCATCCATTGTGAGGTCTTCCATTGTGAGGTCACAAGAGTCCCGTTGTGAGGTCATCCATTGTTATGTCGTCCATTGTGTGGTCATCCATTTTGATGTCCATTTTAGAGGCCCATTGTGAGGTCATCCATTGTGATGTCGTCCATTGTGAGGTCAGCCATGGTGATGTCATTAGAGGCCCATTGTTAGGTCATCCTTTGTGATTTCATCCGTTGTGAGGTCCTCCATTGTGGGTTCACAAGTGTCCCATTGTGAGGTCTTCCATTGTGATGTTGACCATTGTGAGGTCATCTATTGTGATGTGATTAGAGGCCCATTGTGATGTCGTCCATTGTGAGGTCATGCATTGTGAGGTCTTCCATTGTGAGGTCACAAGAGTCCCATTGTGAGGTCATTCATTGTAATGTCATCCATTGTGATGTCGTCTATTGTGAGGTCATCCATTGTGAGGTCACAAGAGTCCCATTGTGAGGTCTTCCATTGTGATGTTGACCATTGTGAGGTCATTTATTGTGATGTGATTAGAGGCCCATTGTGGTGCCGTCCATTGTGAGGTCATGCATTGTGAGGTCTTCCATTGTGAGGTCACAAGAGTCCCATTGTGTGGTCATCCATTGTGAGGTCATCTATTGTGATGTCGTCCATTGTGAGGTCATCCATTGTGATGTCATTAGAGGCCCATTGTGAGGTCGTCCATTGTGAGGTCATCCACTGTGATGTCATTAGAGGTCCATTGTGATGTCGTCCATTGTTAGGTCATCCATTGTGAGGTCATCCATTGTGAGGGCACGAGCGCCCTATTGTGAGGTCGTCCAATGTGAGTTTGTCGATTGTGAGGTCACGAGAGGCCTATTGTGAGGTCATCAATTGTGAGGTCGTCCATTGTTAGGTCATCCATTGTGATGTGATTAGAGGCCCATTGTGAGGTTGTCCATTGTGAGGTCATCCATTGTGATGTCGTCCATTGTGAGGTCATCCATTGTGATGTCATTAGAGGCCCATTGTGAGATCGTCCATTGTCATGTCATCCATTGTGAGGTCTTTAATTGTGAGGTCACAAGAGCCTCATTGTGAGGTCTTCCATTGTCACGTCACAAGAGTCCCATTGTGAGGTCATCCATTGTGATGTCATTAGAGGCCCATTGTGAGGTCGTCAACTGTTATGTCATGCTTTGTGAGGTCATGAAAGGCCTATTTTGAGGTCATCCATTGTGAGGTCATCCATTGTGTGGTCTTCCATTGTGAGGTCACGAGAGGCCCATTGTGAGGTGGTCTATTGTGAGGTCGTCCATTGTGTGGTGGTCCATTGTGAGGTCGTCTATTGTGATGTTGTTCATTGTGAGGTCATTAGAGGCCTCACATTAGAGGCAGCAATCTGGATCTCTGTGTGTGTAGCTCTATCAATTTTTGAGTGAAATCAGAAATTTTGCTTTACTATTAATATGCTTTGCATGGTGAGGCCTTGTGGGTTTATTTTTTTTTGGGAGTTTTTTTTTAATGCACTTCTATTCTATTAGGTCAGTTTGATGTGTAGTTATTTATGAGCAGCCTGTGCTTCTGGTTCATTGCTCTTACCAAAGCTTTCATTTTACTAGTTTATACGAGAAGCTCAGAGCACAGCACCAAGTATAATTTATATTCCACAGATCAATGTGTGATGGGAAACGGCGGGCGTTACGTTGAAAACTACCTTTACAACATTATTAGAAAACATTCCAGCATTTGCTCCGGTTTTGTTGCTTGCAACAGCAAACGTATCGTACATGGATCTCCAAGATGTATTTCTATCAACACTTTTCCCAATTCTTCTATTCAGTTTCATTTTATGAATCCTTTAAGTATACGAATACTGTCCTCCCTCAAGCAAATGGATCCTTTTATTACGAGGGCACCCTTCTGAATCATGTAATTTTGCTTAGACACAAAGCAGCGCTGAGAACGTTTGTCTCGGTTGTTTTGTGAGTCAAGGGACTCGCTTCCATTTCAGCAGGAAACCTCAAAGGTGGGGGATGTCATCACTCTGTCAGTGCATCCTGTGCTCGTCCATTCCCTGAGCTTAAATTCTAGAGCTTTTCCTCAAAGAAGATATTTTATTTGCCATCCTGAGCTAAAGAAATCTAGCCTTTGATCACCAGGAAGATAACATTATTATTATTATTATTATTATTATTATTATTATTATTATTATTATTATTATTATTATTATTATTATTATTATTCAGATCATTATTAAGCTTAATTTAAAAAATCCTCTTTTTGCCATAGTGATCTTGTACCTGAAATGTCTTTCCTTCTCATGCCATAGATACAGGAGTTGTTTATTGAAGATTATGGAGAAGTTTTCAATATCCCGTTGCCTGCTAAGGAAGAGAGAAGCAACTTTTTTGAGGACTTAATTTTAAGTCAAGCTGCTAAACCTCCTGCATCTAGAAAGAAAGCAGGTGAGCCTATTCTATAGATAAAAATTTGCTAACTGTATGTTAACAGCCTTACAATATTTGTTTTGGTAGTGGGTTTCCTATCAGTAGCTCTGTGTGTGCTCCTATTTGAGTGCTGCTGATGGAATAAACTTTTCTGGTTCCCTTAAGCTCGGCAGGCCCTGGAAGTGCTGCCGGTGGCGCCGCCGCCTGAACCTCGGGAACCACCACAGGGAGAAACGCAAGGGGCAGAGGAGCAGGAGGAGGAGGCCCTTGGTGCACTTAGCGTTTTCTTAAGGGATGTTACTCTCAGACTTGCTACTGACAGACGTTTCAAGGCCTTCACAAACCCTGTTGATGCAGATGAGGTAAACTGCTCTGGGTCTGTAATACTGTACTGTCTGGATGTATTTTTAACTGCCCAGTGTTGGTGTGCTCTAGCGAAAGGCTTATCTTTAGTGCTGCACTAAAAGGATTTATTTTTGGAGGAGCAAAAAGTGTTTTGTATTTTATTTTGCTGACTCCCTGAGGCTCTTCAATGTCCTTTTTTTGAGTAGTCACTGAAAGCCCTGGTTTCCTCCTAGAAAGTCAGACCAGCTACTACCAGAGTTTGCCTGGGGAAAGACTTTGATATGTAGGTATGCTACAACTCTGAAATAAACAGTCAGATTTCTTTGGAGCTGTTGGAATAAAGCCTAAACCTCTTGCCACGTGTTTGTTGGCTGTCAGTGGTTCTTCTGGGAACAGGAGAACAGCAGATGTTTGAAAAAAAATTCAAGATTCCACCTGCCATTTTGTCTCTGGCTCCCCAGTACAGGATCAGGCATAAATGACATGTGGTTTCATCTTTCCCCCAAAACTTCCAAGTCCCTCTTTTTCTCATTTAATTTACTGACTGTGCGCCCATCTTAACAGACTTATACTTCAGAGTTAGTTACAATTTTAATACAGCTGTGTATCAGCAAGGGCCCTGTTCCTCTGGGCATCCCTCATCTTTCCCTTCCAGGCTCTTGACATGTGAATAGTCTAAACAAATAGAGGTGTCCTCACCTAAATTAGCCTTGAGGCTCCTCTCACGCTCCCAGTAAAGACCAAATTAGCTCTGCTCCAGGTATCTCCTCCTAAGGGAGATGCCTAGAGCAGCTGCTTCCAAAGGGCAATTCCGGCAGCGGATTTCTTGCTACCCAGAGCAGAGCCTGGCTCGGGTGGCTCAATCCAATGTATTTACTGCGATGTTCTGAAGCTGAAGGAAGCAAATCCTGCTCTGCATGTCTGTTTCCTTCACTGTCCCACACACACTCCCCAGCTTCCTGCTCCTTTTCTTCTCCCTTCCAGTGTGTCTCTTCAAAGCCCTTTCAAAGAGCCCTTCCTTTTTCAAGCAGCTAAGTGGTTAATTCCACTATCTGCTCATAATGTCACAAATATTCAGTGTTTTTAAGAAGTCATTTATTTGAATTTATTAAAATAATGTGGGTAGATATTGTGTAAGTCTAATAAAACCTCTGAACCCATCTATTTAATTTGTAGGTGCCTGATTATATCACAGTTATTAAACAGCCAATGGACCTTTCAACAATTCTCTCTAAAATTGACTTGCACCAATATATAACTGCAGGAGATTTTCTGAAAGATCTTGATCTAAACTGTAGCAATGCCTTAGAATACAAGCCAGATAGAGAAGCTGGAGGTGAGGATAGCTGTTCTGTGTATGTTGCACCTTGCGCCAGCAGGAGTTTGTGTATCAAGCTATCAAATCATTATGAAATATAAAATGAAATGAATGGTAAGAAAAACTGCCAGAGAATGAGCATTTGTGCTAACAGACTAATGACAAATCAGTTTTCTTTCCCAATTCGTTCTCCTTAGGGAAATGTGATTTAATTGTCAGGGGGTGCCGTGATGTTTTGGTGCTTTTTTGTTTTCTGGTGCTTTGGTTTCTCGTGAAGCTATGTAGCAAACTCTTAAACTCTTTGCAGTGAGTAATTGTTTTGACTATTACTGGTGTAGCTGACTGGGTACCTCTATTGGCTAACATGTTTTAGGCCCGGAGCATGTGTAGTCCATAAGGCACAGCAATTTGTGCTGAGGTCACTTCATGCTTCTTGCACTCAGAGACAAAGCCTGAAGCTCCTTTTATTATAGCATGTCCCAGGCAAGGGCTTGTTACGAGAGCCCGTGCCCTGGCACGAGAGTCAGCGTTTGTATGAAACCCCAGATTCAGTTAGTCGTGTGCTTCTCATCTTGCTGCTGCTTCTTAGAGAGGATTAATATTCTCTCGGAAATCAGAATCCCTTAACTGTATATTACACAATTTGAGAGATGTTGATCCTCATGAAAATGCAGATGTAGTGGGCAGCTCGAAATGTAAGAACATTCCTTTAATTTGACTGACTAATCTACCTTGTTTTTTCCTGTAGTTACTTTACTTGACACTTATTTCTGCATTTTGGCGCTTGGCTAGTTCCAATTTATGCATTTGTTCAACCACAGACCCAGGCAGCAGCTCTTTTCCAGAGGTTTTGATGAACAGCATGGAAGAGTCTCGGTCTGTCCCTTCTTCAGGAAGGTGGTCTTCCTCACGAGAGCAGGGATGGTCACAGGTCTTTTAGCAGGTCTTACCTGCCATTTACTCCAGCCACTATGTTTTTTAATGACTCCTCTGTGTATATACGGTTAAGGGTGGTTACGGAAGTGAATTTGTGAACGTCTTGAGAATTGCTGATTAAACTGGTAATATTAAGGTTTAGGTCTTTATTTTAAAACAGAAAACAAAACCAACCAACCAAAAAAGAAAAACACAGAAAGAAAGTCAAGGGTAAATGACATCCTGCCAGCTGTAAGAATGAAAGTGTGTTTCACTCTCTTCTCTTGAGATCCTGTCACTTCTTAAACGTGATTTAATTTGGCTGTCTGCTGGTCTTCACCTGCAGGAGAAAATGCAAATCCAGAAACCAGTTTGCAGGAAATAATTTAAGCTTGGAATATTTGAAAATAGTCTGAGTCCTACCCTAGCTGAAGAGATGGTTAAGTCAGCTGCTCTTAAACATTGTGAGTGTTTGCCTTGTAAAATAAAAAAAAAAAAAGGCAAACTGTATGGAAAACTTACCACATGAAAGAACTGTGGCAGTAAAGAAGGATTTGGCTAACTTTCTACTTCATTTTCTTCCAGTTAATGCTGGGAATGAGGATGCCCCTTATTTCAGCTGCGGGAAGGATGCTGCTGTATCGTCGGAAGGCAGGATGGTGCTGGCTACAAAAAGGTGCTAAGTGAAAGCTGAAGTGGTCCCCTCAAAGCTCCCAAGTAGCAAAAAGCGGCAGGTTTATGGTTTCACCATCTTCCATTGCTCTCTTGGTGGGTCGGTAGTGCCAGTGTAACAGGAATCTCCACCAACATAGGGGATTTTTAAGCACAATAAGGAATATCTTCCATTTGAGAATGCCCAAGTAACACTGTGGGGACCCTTCCAGTAAGGGACCATGCATGAAATCGCGTGGTCTTTTAAGCCGACTGTAAAGGTGATGTACAAGAGGAAGCGGCCGTGCCTCCGTGCCGTTCCCAGCTCCGCGGCTGAACGAGCTCCGGCGGGAATTCTGTCGCCTGGCTCGGTGCGGCGACGGCTCCGCCGCCGTTCCCTGCGCGCAGGCTGCATTCCCGGCAGGTGAGCGGATTAGACTCTCCTTCCCAGATGAGCGATGGATTTAACATTCAGCTGCTTCAGGAGTTAGCGAAATGTTCCACCTTCTACACTGGCTTTAAAACTGGACTAAGAGTAGTGATTCTTAATGTCCTGTCCGTGTTTGCACTTGGAGAGTCTTTACAGCCCGAGCAAAGGGTTGAGGGATTTTCTGTGTTTCCTGTGGATGTCCCTGTTGTTTCAAGCAGGTTTGTTAGGGATGGACTGAATTTTTCTACGTTCAGTTACGAGCGGAGTCAAGCTTTGTTGGAGGAAAGGCACATTATTTCTGAATAGTGGCACACTTGTGAAGAGCTTGGTGCTTTTTTTGTGTTGCACTGTCTGTGTTAAATTATTAATCGCTGAATTATTAATTCACCTGAAATTCTCAGAGACTGGTTATAACATCAGGTGTGTTGTGAACCCGGTTTGCATTCACCAACCAGCTCTTTGCTACTGCCACTGAGTAAATAAACCCTAATTACTCCTGATGTTGCAGACGCACAAAGCATTCAGATTCCCTTGTTCGTTTTTGCTGGTAGCACGATTGAATGTGCAATCCTGAGGGCTGTTATCAGATAAAAGGAAGATAAAATTAACTTTGGAAAGAGATTTCCAGGCTTAAAGGGGCCTGCAGGGAGATACCAAATCAGGCAAGAGCGTAGGAAGAAGGCTGAGCAAATTTGAAGTTTGCATGCAGTTAGCACTGAAAGTTGCTTTGGGATTGGAAGTTATTCCTTCAGAAATTCTCTTTGTTCAGAAGAGAAATTCCTTTCATTGTTGATTTTGAAAAGCATGGAGAAAAAAGCAGAAGCAGAAATTGGTGAATCAGCTGAATTGTAGTTCCCTTAATGGTTTGCAGTTGAGATTAGAAGAAGATCTTTCAAATATGGACTAAGTGTAAATGAACGTCTTAGATGTCCTGGTGTCTGCATGCAGCCTCAGAGCAAGAATGTGTGTGTGGGAACTCTCAATGTCAGCAATACGTAATCTCTTAAAATACATAGAGCTTGGAATGGAATGGGGATGGTCTAGTCTACTGTAGTAAAAGAGCAAATACAATGGGAAAGGTTGTATCATTTAATCCCTTGATTGATTTGTTTGATACAAATCAAGTTCTTACGTGGAAAGAAGAGTACAAGGGAGAGCTGATGGAAAAGATAAAAATCGGAAGGCTGAGAAATGAAGGCTGGGCTATTTCTTGAATGTAACAGTAAGTTGCTGGGTAAGGAATTGGTGTGCAGTCATCCTCTGTCTATATCTTGACACTCTTTCTGGAAAACCTCCTCCAGGCTTGCCATTCCCCGGAAGCCTGATTTCAGTAGCAAAACCCATTTAAGGAATTATTCACCCATGAAGCCACATGGCAAACCGAAGTGAAAGCTTTATTAAAAAAAAAAAAAAAAGGCAGGATGGCCAAACGCTCCCACACAACCCCCTTCTAAGCAGAGCTGCTGCAGAGTAACACCGTCGTCTCACGGGGCTCAAGTGTTTTGAATGTGCTCGTGTTGTCATCCCGGGTCCAAAGCCAAGTGCGGGGGCGCCTGTTGCAGCTTTGCAACCTTGTGCCCTCCAAACATACACATCCATACTTGTGCCATCCAAACCACCACAACGTTTTAAATAGGGTGTGTGACCTGAAATCTGAGTATGTCCTAGCGGCTAGGCAGGAAAAGTGAGTTTTAGAGCAGGGAAGGGTGTAGAGCTGTGCAAGAGAAGGATTGTGCAGAAATGAACAGAAGAAGTGCAGATTTTCTCCTGAGAATAATTAACATTTCTCCTGCTCTCCATTTTTTCCTCTTCCTAGACCTCTAATGAAAGTCTGCACTTGCTGTAGGGAGAAGGGGCACTCGAGACTCTTCCTACAACTGGCAGCAGGGTAATAAGGGCATGTAATCCTTTATAATCCTTTCTACCGGTTTATAAGATCCATTTCTCTTCTGGGAATCCAATGCGTGTTGTGGGTCAAATGGGAATTTAACTGTGAGCGAAAAACGTAAGTTGAATGTTCAGGAGCAAAGATGAGTGGTCAGGGCAGAGGATGGTGATGGGAGGGGAGCGAAGCCGCTGAGCGCTGTCGCAGGTCCTAGGGCTGGCTTTGAGGAGCTGTAGTTTCAGCCTGTTGTTTGGAACCCTGGAAACCAGGGAATGGCGCTGCGTTGTGTGCAGCTCGGAACCGTTGTTGTCGTGATGTCAC
Organism: Tinamus guttatus; assembly: GCF_059628265.1. Taxonomy (NCBI): domain Eukaryota; kingdom Metazoa; phylum Chordata; class Aves; order Tinamiformes; family Tinamidae; genus Tinamus; species Tinamus guttatus. The sequence continues at coordinate 717,889 of NW_028288621.1, forward strand.
AAGGCGCCGCCAGTCCGCAGCGCCGCGCACCTGCGTGTCCCGCGGGTTCCCAGCGCGACCGGGCGCTTGTCTTCATGCTCCCGCCCGCTGCGCTGAGGAGCGCGACGCCGAGGGCGCGATGGGAGCTTCCCTGCAGCGCTGCATCGTGTGCTGCTGCTTGCCGTTCACGCTGCGTCCCCTGCGCCGGGGCCGTGTCTCGCGGCGCAGGAGGGTGCGACTGGAGCTTTATGCCAGCTCTGCATCCAGAGGTGCTGCTCGCGCTGCGTCCTGCGCGCCCGCGGCGGGGGAGCGGGGCTCGGGTACCCCTGTGCGGGCAGCGGCTCCCCGGGCTCGGCGGCGTCCCCGCAGCGGGCAGCCCCACAGCACCGTTATGGGGGTGAGCTGCTGCGGGGCACCACGGGGGCTCTTCAGCCCAAATCTGTCACGCTGCCCCAAACTGGTTTCAACTCCAGGCCTAATACTGCAGTTGCCCCCAGCTCCTTAGCGTTCATTCTCAAAGCTTGTAAGAAAGCTCAGAAACTGTCGGCACGCTCAGCGTCTGCTAGGTAAACTACTCATAAGACTTGAAGACTTGTGGTTTCTTTTGCTCGTTATTTCCCTAATTAACAGGCAGCCGGGAGCCGCAGCGCCGCGCTGCAGGGCCGGCTTGCTTACCCGCCGCGATGCTCCATCTTGTCCTCCGGCGCCCGCAGGGGCTGCGTGTCCTGGCTCCGGCGCCATCCAAACCCCGCGTGCCAGGGCATCGCGGGTAATGCCATCCCTGAAGCAAGCTCATAATAATATAAAGTTTTTGGAATAGTAGCGAACAAACAGCAATCGAATCATAAATACCAGCGGGTATTAATCTGCACCAGTGTTTTTTTTATTTTAACTGCTTACTGCCTATGAGCAAGTGGGATTCACAACCTTGAGTCTGTGAGCGGAAATGTCGTTGTAATTTAGTGAGTAAATCAGAGATGGAGGAATTGGGCAGTGTTTTAATGCACTCAAAACTGTGTCGGGGCGCCCGCGCGGTGCGGCGCAGAGCCCTCCTGCGCCCACTCACCTCCCTCCTTTTCTCTCTCAGAGGTCCCGGCAGAGAGTTCTCCTTGCAGACAGAGCATCTCGGGGACCAGCACGTCGGAGAAGACCAACTCCGTGGATGCAGCGAACACGTCTCCTTTCAAAGTGCTGGTGAGTCCCAGTTTCCTGCAGGGGAGCAAATTTTCCCATCAAACTGGAGGTGGAGGTTGAAATACCATAATGTATAAACAGGCTCTGAGGAGGAAAGAGTATTTACTTAGTATTTCCATTTTTTCAGGTGGTTTTGGTACCTGCTGCTATATATTACCGGTAATATTTCTGGTAGATCTGTAGTTTGTTTTTTTCTTCTGGATGGATCTAAGGCTGCAAATAGTGACACATCAGCATTAACGTAGGCAGCAACCTATATAAATACTTCTGAAGTTGCTGCCAGGGTTTGCATTCTATATTCAATTTTTGGCTAGGAGGAAAGTTCCTCTAGGTTGGTGATGGCATGTTATTTTTGCTGAGCCTGTAATGTTCTTAATGAAGGGGGTAAAGGAAGGGGCACCCACGGCGGCTCCGTGCAGCTGCTCTGTGGAGGGGGAGAGCTGATTCCACCCCCCAAGTGCTGCTGAATCCTACTGGATTAAGGAGCTCTCCGTTTGCCTGGATCGTGCCGAGGAACGCGCGCACGTGTGCCTGCAAGCCCTGGAAGGATCTGATGCAATGTGGTTTAAAATGTGTGTTGTCTTCCAAGCCCCGCGCGGGGCTGTGGCGCAGGGTGGAGCGATGCCTGCTGGAAACAGCCGTGACTTCCCCGCGCGCGGAGGTGCCTGGCGCTGCCCGTCAGCAGCTGGAGCTGCAGCGGCGCTGCCAGGGGAACACGTGGCTCCCTGTCCTCGTGGCCCTGCGGAGCGCGGGCTCGGAGGAGGAGGTGCAGGTGGTGGTACCAGCAGCCCAGCAGCAGTTGTTTAGAAGGCAGGTTAGCTGGACATGTAATATGTTTAGCTCCTGGGTAGATTTTGGGTTGAGTTTTGCTTCAAAACAGCACCTGGAAAAGTATATGAAGTCACTAATACTGAAATCTTCAGAGATTTTTCAAGTGTGGATGGATAGTGAGATTTTGAAACTGCCTGTTTTTTTAAGGCTCGTTGTATACCAGTCAAAAAAGAGAGCTTGGATGCAATGGACACAAGGCATCTTCTAATCTTAATCCAAGAACTAAAAACATGGTGTGTGAAGGGGAGCACAGGGTCAACTACTGATTACCCAAGACTACTGCTTGCTAATAGCGGAGGGGGGTTGTTTGCTTAATTTTTGAGTCTTTTGAGTAGTAATTGGAGTTCACTGAAGTTCACCTGTAACATGAGCAGTGCCGCTTGTTGCAATTCAGAGCTGTCACGCAGGGGAATGGTCATCAATGATCCTGTCCTGCCCCTCTTTCTGCTCTGGGGAATCCCAATACAGCAGATCCCTCACGGCGGTCAGTGGGAATCACTGAGTGTGGATGCAGTGACACTGCCCTGATTGATTTGTTCCCGGCACAAGAGGTTCCCTGCTTCACTGCTGTGACTTCTCGTTTTAGGGCCTCTTCAGTAAACGTCTGAAAGGCTCCGTGAAGAGGACAAAGAGCCAGTCAAAACTGGACAGGAACACGAGTTTCCGTCTCGCTTCTCTGCGCAACGCCGATGACAGGTAAAAGAGTCAGAGCATCTCCCAGGTGATGTCACCCACAGAGTGCACCTACAGCGTGAGTATTGCTGAGCACAAGCCCAGAGAGGTAAGTGAGGGAAGGATTTTATTGCCAACTGTCAGATGGGTGTGTTTGGGACTGACTGATATGTTAGGATATGCGATGCAGCACCAACACAAGGCTGAAACCTTTAACTACTCTTAACAGTTGACAAAAAAGATCAGGTTGAGCATCTGCAGTCAAATACCTTTTTCATCTTCAGCATCCCTGCAAGTAAACACTGGGCCTTAGATTTCATGATAGAAAACGACTGGATTGGGTGGTTTTAGTGCCCCTTTGCCTGCACGCAGTTGCCCCGGGGCTGCTGGTGCAGACAGGTCAGAGTGAGCAGCCCTGGCCAGCCCCGAGGACACGCGGTGCCGCTCCGGCACGCGAAGGGACCTGGCTAAGGCCGTAGTTGTGTAGCTGCTACAGGGTGGAGTCCTACAGTGAACAGAGCATCTATTTCTCAGAAAATGAGAGAACTCAATAAGGAACTTAATTCTATCCATCTAAGAGCTCCTTGTGGTAAATTCTTGCTTGTGTCTCTTTTGCTGGAACTTTGGGCTGGAAATGGATTATATAAGAGGCAGGTAAAAGCTGCTTTTTCCTAACTATTTGTAAAGTCTCTTAATTGTCTTCATTAAGCCTTACAGTGCATTTTATCCCGCAGTAGCTCAGCAGGAGTATCAGACGAAGAGAAAAATAGGTTCCCCTGTACTTAAGAGCTCTCTGCCCTTCTGCTGCTTAGTGCATTTTTGCTTCTCCCTTAGCTGAGCAGAATTCATTAGCTGAGCCTGTCATGCTGTGCCGTTTCAATCGATGATTCTGTCTTCTCCATCTGAAAGCAGTGCCATAAAATTGTGGAGATGGCTGTGGGTGTTGGAGGTCTTGTTGACGTGAGGAGCTGGGGAGCGGACGGCTGCTGCTCGCCGGTGGTGGCTGATGCTGTTCCTTTAGTCGTGGCAATGTCATGCGGTCTGTTTGGAGTGAAGTTTTGTTATAACCCCCTATTTTCAGGAAGCTGCAACTTGGCTGTACAAAACAGTGCAGTGAGCATAACCATATTAAATAAGGTTAACCTGTGGTAAAGTATGGCTCAAAAGCATGAGCCTTGTGCCAGGCTTGACTGCTGGGTTGGTGAAACCTTGTGCTGCAGGATCATGAGAGTCAAGAGCACTGATGAGTCCTGCTTAGAGAAGGGAAGTGTCTAGGCACTGCTCAACCTCATAGGTACCTTCTGTTGGAAAGCCTGAGGCTTCATGTAGTTCTGTTCCCGCTGCTTGGTCACGCAGGCAGCTGCATGTAGGGGTGCTGAAAGGTTGTAGTTAAGTCTACTGCTTTTCAAAGGATGCTTCATCAATCAAACCACAAGGGAAACTCGGTTCCATCATAAAGATAAACTTGAAAATAGTTTCTTCTCTCCCCACCACCGCCTGCCACCACCCCAAAGTGTCAGTGTGTATCTCAGAGCACCTGCAAAATGCAATTGGTGGATCCAATAGCAAGAAAAACAACTCTGAAGGCATGTGGGAATGAAGCTCTTAAGATGAAGAAGAGATTAGGATGCTGGAAGGAGAAGGGCTGGAGGGAAGAGGCGTCCAACAAGATCTCATCTGTGTTTTGAACTATGCTGCTCTTTGGGGGGTTTTCCAACAGCAAAGCCAGCTCCAATTGTTTGGGTACAAAAGAAGGTAGCATAAAGTAGCTGAGTCTGTGTAATTATTTGGAATTCATAGGAGGGAATGCCCCTTTCCTCCCCACCTCCTGCTTTCCCTGCCCCTGTTTGTTTCTCCTTGCAGGGCAGTAGGAACATCCCTATCCTGCCCCGTGAATCAGCCCTTTTCCGTTTTAAGCAGGTAGGGCTTGGTGGCACCATGGTGCTGTGCAGGCTTCCAGGGCCAGGGTGACTGATAACATCTACCTTTTCTTGCTCTGTCAAACATGGAGCCCTGCCTTCAAAGAAACTATTGTGTAGCTTTTTAAAGCAAAGCCCTGTGAGGTTGAGAAGGAAATCGAGGCTGTCCTCATGTTGTTTTTCGCATGCTGCTGGGGCAAAATTGAGTTCACCTGTAGTTTGTTTTCAGAAATGAAAGCATTAGTTTAGGCCTAAAAGTATTGTGTCTTTATTGTAGCTTATCAGCTCGGTGTCGGCCCTGGGGAAGAAGGGCCCAAGGTAAAGATGCCATCACCTGTTTACTGGGCTGTTGACAGCAGATCTTCCTACTGCACACAAATGTCACCGTAAAATCGAATTGGGAGAATACAGAAAAATTTTCAGTGCCTTGGGTAGTTGGTTCCAAAATGCATGGAGGAGGGAGGGGTATTTCTAGAGACAAAGAGGAGCCCACGCTAGTCCACAACGGTGTCGTGGAGGTGACCCTGCCCAAGCCAAGGGACGTAGGGGCTGGTCAGCTAAAAGAGAGAAGAGCCGCAGGTGTTGGGATGGGCACTAAAAGTGAGTAGTGGAGACATGGGGAGGAAGAAAAGGGGAAGCATTAATTGCAAAACTTCAGTGTAGCTAAATGACTTGAGCGCCATAAAGCAGAAATTATTGTGTTTGATTTTAGGTCAAAGACTCTATATCTTAAGAAAAAAAATTGTATCTTGCAGGGGGTATTGTTGCTCTAACAAGAGCAGCTACCGTTCTGCGTTGGTTTAGAGATTTAGAGATGTAAGTGTGCTTTTTGCTGTTAGCAAACATTTCCCTAGCTGAAGAAACACCAACAAGTCGTAGCTTTCTGCGGGATGTTGCCACATCTCTTAGAAATGGTCAGAAAAATAACGTTTCCTTTTCCCATTGTTGTTCTTCAGGTCACGTGGATTGCCAAAGCTGAAAGAGTCCCGTTCCCATGCGTCTTTACTGAGCCCGGGCAGCGCGGTGGAGACCTTGGATCTTGGGGCAGAAGAAAAAGTCTTTGTCAAACCACTTCACAGCAGCATCCTTGGACAAGACTTCTGCTTTGAGGTGAGCACTTTCCATACACCCAGCAGGTTATATGCTGTCAGTCAGTTTGAGTACTTATGTATTAGAGCATGCTGGTCTGTGATGAGGCAGCTGGAGAGCAAACTGGGAACACATGTTCTCCTGAGCTCTGCCGAATTGGCATGAGATCCCCAAGTCCTGATGGCTTCAGCCAGTCAGCAAAGAGAAAACATTCTCAATTACTGCATCTTCTAATTGAACATCTCTTACCTTGGGAAGTCTCTAGGCATTTGTAGTCAGCACGTGTATGTACGCCCTAAGCGTAGCTATAGCTAGTAAGCTGGATTTTCCTCCTGTCACCTAAATTCACTTGAAAATATACCATAACTGAGAAATGTCATTTCCACTGTGAAGCATCTTGCAGCAGCTCAGCCCCTTCCCAGGTTGCTTGAGGAGAAGCTTCGGCAGCTGAGCACATTTCCATTGCACCAGGCAGCGGGAAGCAAAGCTCTTCTTTGCTTTTCAACCCGGGCTGCCTCCAGAACAGGCTGTTTGTGCTCGCACAGTCATTTCCCTGCAAGGCCAGCACCAAGCTGGATGCGCCCAAGGCCATTGCAGGCAGCTGTGGCAGGGGAGAGTCAATGTGGCTTCAGCTGAGTCCTTTGCATGTGTCTAAAGCTCTGCAGTACAACCTGGAAGCGGCCCTGGCAGAAAGCCAGCGGGTAGCAGGCTCTTCTCTGAGCCTTGGCCAGGAGCTGTTCCCGCTCACTTGGCATTAGCTCCCTGAAGTCACCATTTCCAGGGAGTTTTGCCTTGTGTCAACACACTGCTAGTTCTGTCTTTCCGCTGTTTGTGACCAAATCATCCAGTACCTGGGATTATCTGGGGAAAACTGCAAGCATTTCATAGCTATGGATCAATTAACAAGTGTAAAAAATAATGACTGGCTGATTATAGCCTTTGTAAGATGCTTAAGAGTCTTTTAAGAGGAACCTTTGGCCCTTCATATGTTTCCTTTTAGTTTGATATTAATTTTAACTGACTTTTTTTTTTCTCTGTTTTCTGTGGGCCTCTCCATCTCTGCTTTCTGGGTTCTTCTAATGCTTTCCTGCCTTTTTCATATTTACTCCCTGTTTCTCAAACATTCCCAGTTGTCATCTTTACTTTTTGCAGGATCGTCCATGTCTTCTGGACTTGCTTGATCTCAGCTGATCACTTATATATTGCAGGTAACCTGCTCCACTGGCAGTAAATGTTTCAGCTGTTCCTCAGCAGCAGAGAGAGACAAGTGGATGGAAAACATACGCAGAGCAGTGCAGCCAAATAAGGTAATGGAAATTGCAGAAATAAGGAAGCAATGGACATGCATCTCCATGGCTTAATGGGCAGTACAGCACTGGCAAAAGAAAAAGGGATTTCAGAGCTGGGTGAAAGGAAGTCGAATTTTTTGTGGGTAAACATGCGGTAGGTCAGCTCTGGAGCTGGCATGCTGCCTCCCTGGGAGCTTTCTGAGAAGAAGAATGTTCTAGCCCCTGCCTTGGACATGCAGAAGACAGCAAGTTGCTTGTGCTTTAGGAGAAATATGTTTCCTAGAGATTCTAGATGAAATATGTTTCCTAGAGATTTCCTAGAGATATATTTCCTAGAGATTCTGAATCAAAGCTGAGATCTTTCTTCCATGCAGGACAACTGCCGTCGAGCTGAGAATGTGCTTCGTCTTTGGATCATGGAGGCAAAGGACCTGACCCCTAAGAAAAAGTACTTCTGTGAGCTGTGCCTTGATGACACTCTCTTCGCCCGCACCACCAGCAAAACAAAAGCTGACAACATTTTCTGGGGAGAGCACTTTGAGTTCTACAGCCTCCCACCTCTTCAAAGCATCACAGTTCACCTCTACAAGGATGCAGAGAAGAAGAAGAAGAAGGACAAGAATAACTATGTGGGCTTGGTCAACATTCCCGTGGCCAGCATAACTGGTCACCAGTTTATGGAAAAATGGTACCCAGTGAGCCCATCTACACCCAAGAAAGGGAAAGCAGGGGGACCTTCCATTCGGATCAAGTCCCATTACCAGACCATAACCATCTTGCCCATGGAGCAATACAAAGAATTTGCAGAGTTTCTTACCAGCAACTACACTACGCTGTGCGCCGTGCTCGAAACAGTGATCAGCATCAGGAAAAAGGAGGAGGTGGCTGGTGCTTTGGTGCACATCCTGCAGAGCACAGGGAGAGCAAAGGTAAGAGCAGGCGGCCCCTGTCCAAGTGACTCCCTCTTGCTGCTCGCAGTGGGTGTCTCTGGGGCTGCAGAAAGTAGGAAGCCTGGGCTGGCCTGACCGCACACAGCAGCAGAAGGTGCCTGTGGCATTTCTGGATACGGGATCAAAAGCTAGGAAAAGGGTCTAGAAAATCCTTTCAAGGACTTGGGCAAATGCATGTGGATGGGTGTCTTACCAACAAGCAAGTGCCCTGGTTGATGCCAAGATTGAAGATACTCTGTGCCAAGTGAAGTGGCTGAAGTAGGAGGAACCATCCAACCTTATGTTACTCATTGGGGACTCATTGAGTGTTTAGGAATCTTAAGAGAGAAATAAGCTAGAAAGTTACTTCCAGAAATGCCTGTGATGGGCTGAACTGCCATTGTTGTCTCAGGCTGAATCAGTTAATCACTTCCAGCCTTGATTTGGTCAGGGTTTGAACAGCTTTTACAGAAGCTGTGCTCAGTTAGTGTTGATCCCAGTTGCCCCAGGGATGTTATCAGGACTTCTCTGTGCATACTGGAAAAAAGTGCATGAAAATGCCCTGTAGGGCTCAGACAATTTTGAGAAGTATTAAAAGGCATCGATTTACCTGGCTGCTCCCGCCAAGCTGGGTGTATGAGAGGGGTGCCCAGCTGTAACCGGCAGAGTGAGTTACGCAGCCCCAAACACAAGTGTGAGGGTTTGAGATGTGGAAGAGCAGCTGTTGGCAGCATCCAGGTGACAGCCCCACTCAGCTGCTGTGAAACAGCCTCTCGTGTGCCCGTAGTCGTGGACCCTGCCCGCCTTGACGTGTCCCTCTGAAGGGGGGCTCTCTCGATAAGAGCTTGTTCCTCACCGCGCTGTTTCTCGAATCCAGGGAAGTTGCTAGCTGGGATAACTCCTCTAGGGTGGTACTAAAATGCTTTTGGAAAGCAGCCCTTGGATTCCTGCAGTGCTAGCTGCAAGGAGTAGGCACGTTAATGTGATCAGTTTGTCTTTGCAGTGCCACAGTATTTTTGAAGTTCTCTTTTCTAGACACATTGAGCAGCCTGGGCCAAGGAACCTTTGCAGCTCACACTGTGGTGGTGCTGATAGAGATGCATGGTCCCAGCCTGCACTATGTGAAAATATTTCTGTCAAATTTCATCAGAAAGCAATAGCTAATTTGTTCTGAATATTTGCCCTAGTTTGTTCTGAATATTTTGTACTGATACATTAGTTTTGTATAATCAGTAGGGCTAGGATGCCTCGCTGCAGTGCTCTTTGGAGGACATTAATGTTTGGAGCAGCACTAGCAAGTCACACTTATCATTTAGTCCTAATTTAGGATCATGGGTATTTTTTTCTTTTGAAAAGTAAAAAACCTCGGACAAAAGTACAGCTCCTGTCCTGGAGATTCGTTAAGCACTGAGTGTTTCTTGTGATGTGCCGAGTGTCCTTGGCTCATAAGCACTTATCACTTGAGGAAAGAAATATTACTGTAGGACTAAGCCCTATATTAAGTGGTTTTTCACAGTGATGAAACTCGATTGCTACTTCCATGCCATGTAGATCCACAGCAAGTATGCCAACATTTTTTTCCAAGTCCAGAGCTGTTTTCATTTTGTGAATTAAGTTGTTGTAAGCCATTCTTCTTAATTAAATTTTGCTGAGCTGCAAGAATTGATTCCTAACTTCCATCTTGGGTTTTTAAATGTATAGTTTGTCTGTGTTCAGCATGAAAAGCAGTCCTTGGCACCCCATGTCCAAAGCTAGACAGTTATTTCAGTGATCCTCTTGTTCCTGTGTTTATCCTTCCTCCTTGGTTTCTGCCTAGCTTGACTGAGTCCAGTTAGAATAACCTCTGCCCATGTTACTTTTTTCTTCAGGACTTCTTGACAGATTTGGTGATGTCTGAGATAGATCGTTGTGGGGAGCACGATGTCTTGATCTTCAGGGAGAACACACTTGCTACCAAAGCTGTTGAGGAATACCTAAAATTGGTAGGGCAAAAGTATCTTCACGATGCACTAGGTAAGAAAGTGCCAACCTGCCTTTTTTTTTTTTTTTTTTTTTGGTATTGCAAGGGCTAATCCAGTTGCAGAAAACAATAAGTCAAGGAACTGGACTGGACTCTGTGTGCTGGGATCTGGGAGGTGACCCATCCAAGGACCACGGCTGTAGTGGTGAAGCAGGAATGAAAATTAATGACTTTTATCCTGTGTTCTAGAACATTGGTGCTGAGTGATAAGACTGTAAATCACCGATGTAAGAGATGGAAATACGCCGTCGGTTGTGCAGCCTGTCTGGTGCCCAGGGCAAGGCTGCTCGTGACAATATATCCCTCTCATTCTTCATCACGTGCTGAGTGTCGCTAGGCAGTTCACTCCGATGCCGTGCTCTTTGAAAGAGTTAGTGACATTACGTTGGTGTGAGCTGTTTATTTTATCTGCGAGAGCGTCTCAATGCACGATTAATAAAGAGCCTCGTGGACCACAAAGAATGTCTTTCAAAGACATTTAAGGGAAAAAAATATCCCAGGAAGCAACAGTTAAAACAGAGCTCACCCACAGAAGTGATGCTGATGGTTTAGCAAGTAAGTGATCTAGATGGCCTCAGCAGGAAGATTTTGGACCTAAGCAAAACAGTTTAAGAAAATGTGGCAGCTGATTTGCTTGCAAGAACACTGCTGGCTTTAGCTTGGACGGGCTTGATGGTTGGTTAAGGCTTTTTAAGAAAACAGAGGTCGAAAAACAAAACCCCTTTGCACGAACAAGCCTTGGGGTGTTAGCTCGGAGCCGGCAAGGTCATGGCAGGAGGTGAACTTGGAAGACACTGAATCATTAAACAAATGAATGAAGGTTTTGTCTGGTGAACAGCAGCAGTTTAAAAAACATTTCTTAGCATAAGTCCAAAAAAAAAAAAACGAGAAAAAACGGTGAATGGTGCATTTAAATATATTAAGCAAAAGAAACCTCATCCTTTTTCGAATGTGTGTCCAAGGATTACAGAAACGCAAAGGACTTTGAAAGATGCAGGCGACAGAGGCATTGTGAGATGTTCCTGTAAGAAACTGAGAAAACAAGCAGGATTGATCTCGCACTGGAGTATTAGTCTTACTCCTGAGACAGATTTGAAATGTAAGGAGGGCGAGTTTAGAGATAATAAAAATAAACGTCACTGTCAAGTGCATTTCCTGGGGAAGGCCTGAGGATGAGTAGCAAAGCCTCATTCCTCTGGGAGAGCCAGAGGAGCCAGGCCACCAAGGTCTGGTGTCTGGAGGCCGTGTCGCAAGGCAGCAAGGTTGCTCCAGAAAGGCACAAGCAGGATTGAAAGGTGCATCAGGGAGGCTGTTCCTCTAGTGACTGTGGTCTGTCATCCTCTTCCCTGTGTCCAGGAGAGTTCATCAAAGCTCAGTATGAGTCAGATGAAAACTGCGAAGTGGATCCCGGCAAGTGCTCACCCAGTGAATTAGCAGACCATCAGAGCAACCTGAGAAAGTGCTGCGAGCTGGCCTTCTGCAAGATCATCAATTCCTACTGGTGAGGCGCTCTCTCCTTCTCCCTCACAGCTCTTTTGAGTGGAAGGTGTGAATTCCTCTTCTGAGGATGTGAAGCCAGCAGTCATGCTAGGAAATAGCCGTCTATCTTCTGAGACTGCCTTGTTTCCTTTTCTTGCTGCCTTATTACCTGGGGCGCAATACCGTGGGTGACTTTTCTGCCTAAACCAGGGGGTTCCAGCGGGAGCTTGTGCTGAAATCCTCTGCAGGGGACACATAGTGAGTTGTGCCTGAACAAGGAGGGAGTTAAGGGAAAAGACAGCTTAGTGGGAGCTCGGAATAAAAAGTGGGTTTGGTATGTAGAGACAACTCTTTCTCAGCCCCTTTAGAATGGTAAAACCAAAAAGTGTGGGAAATCACACTGGCCGAAAGATTTTTATTAATCTCTGCTAGTGAGTGTCCTTGGGAAAAAAATGTCCTTTCTGCTTCAGGGCAAAATATATGCAAAGCAGTGGAAGAGCTTTACAAGCAAAATACAAATTTCAATTATAGTTCATATAGAGTTATATAGTTCATTTTGATCCAGTTTGTTTTAAATATCTGGAGCACTCTGTTCCAGCGTGGTCGTGGTGGTTTTTAGTCTGCACATTGGTGGGTCTGAAAACAGCTTCATTTCACATGTTTGAACAAGGGATGATTTAACTAGTACTTAAGAATCACCAGATTAAATGGTGGTCTAAGAATAGATGTCTAATGACATTTCCTGGCCTAGAGAGGTGGAGTGAAAATATAAGCCAAGGATGATTTCTCACAGTTAATTATTTCAAGTGATTGGTCACCATTTTGACTTTCTGCCTGTCATTGCCCACACGGTTTTGTGTCTCTGCTTGCTGTTTTTCAGCGTGTTCCCTCGGGAGCTGAAGGAGGTGTTTGCATCGTGGAGGCAGCAGTGCCTGAGCAGGGGCAAGGAGGACATCGGCGAGCGCCTGATCAGCGCCTCACTCTTCCTGCGCTTCCTGAGTCCTGCTATCATGTCCCCCAGCCTCTTCTACCTCATGCAGGAGTATCCTGATGACCAGACATCCCGCACCCTCACTCTTATTGCCAAAGTGGTTCAGAATCTGGCCAATTTTGCTAAGTAGGTGGTGGGGATGACCTTGAAATCTCTACTTCTAGGGGTGCAAATCAGGTCAAGTAAGGAGAGCCCTGCCTAGTGGTCATTTTTGCAGACTGCTGATTCTTGGGCAAATTGGAACAGACTTTAGAAAGGAAGAAATTTCCTCCGTTCTCTTTGGAACAGCCCAGAGCTGAGTTAGGCAGAGTCAATTTGAATGCAGACTGGAGGTGCACTGAATTCAGTAGAGGGACACAGGAGAAAAGCACGAAGAGGTTAATGGTTTAGCATGCCTGTGTGTGCCTGTTTTATGCTATTTAAAAAAAAAAAGTGCCATTCCTCCCAAGGATCATGTTTTTTTTCCCCTTCCACCTCCCAGGTTCCCAGCTGAATGTAGGCCCAGGAGCACTTCTCCGTTAGGGAAAGGGGTGCAGGGAAGGTGCTGGAGAGAAACCAAGTCTGTGGGAGGGAAGAGATGTTACCAACCCCCTTGTTGACAGTATGAGTGGCGAGTTACTAGTATTTAACCAAGTCGAGAAAGCAGGGAATCTCTTAAATTGCCCATTTTCTCCCCTTCCAGACACCTTTTCAGAAAGGCAAGTCAAAAGATAACCATGAAGTGTTTTCAGACAGTTATTTTACTCTTGTGCTTTTTTGTGGTGGTTGTTGACTGAGTTTTCCCTCCCATTTCTTGCAGGTTTGGTAACAAGGAAGAGTACATGGGCTTCATGAATGACTTTCTGGAACATGAGTGGGGAGGAATGAAGCATTTTCTGCTCGAGATTTCTAATCCAGAGAGCATCTCCAACATGCCCGGGTTTGAGGGCTACATCGACGTGGGCAGAGAGCTCTCTGTTCTGCATTCCCTCTTGTGTGAGGTTGTTTCCCAGCTTGATGAGGTAAAGCGGAGCGGAGGCCTGGGAGGGCGAACACGGCGATTGTAGCGTAGCGACCGTAAACACGAGGAGACATCAGGGGAGCAGCCGGAGCCGCACTGGGGAGAGAGTGCCCAGCAGCTTGAGAGGAATGTGCAATAGGGCCATTGCCCAACGGTTCCCTCGCACTCCCGCTGCGGCCCCGCCGGCTCCGGGAGGCCCCAGGGCGGCTCCTGGGGGCAGCTGGGCCCCACTCCTGGTGCAGACACCCAAATCAGGCAGAGAGGGCAGCACTCGAGTGCTTGGCTGGGAAATGGAAATGCTGGGGGGAGGCTCTTTTGGATGCAAGTTGAGGCACCTGGCTGGACCCTCCCCTGCCCAGCTTGGGCTGAAGTCACGTCCTGGCCAGGCAGAACTGCTCTCCTGGAAGACCAGGGCCAAACCCGCTGAGATTCGTCCATTTCTGTGATGTTTGCATTAGCTTTTAGCTTAGAGGGGCCCTTGCCAGAGCTGCACTCCCTCTTTGCCATGGGAGACACTCGGCTGCAGCTCTGAGCACTGGGACCATTGAACTGCACAAGAGCAGAGTCTGGGTTGTTCTTCCCCAGCTACATTCCCTGCAAGACCCCAAATCATTAAAACCTTGTTTGTTAAAAAGTAAAGCTGACAAGACTCAGAGAAGCTGAGCTCCATGTCAGCATTTTTTTTTCCTGAAAGTACTTAAAACTGTTCCATATTTGCACTTCTTGAGCTGCATTATTTTGTCTGTATTTCGTGTCTTTTGCAACTGGAGAGCTGAGGTGACTTGCAATGTGCTGCTAATGATTTTTGTTGCTAGAAGGGTCTGTCAAGATCATGATTTGTTGGATATTTGTTTTCTCACAGCACATTATCTAAAAGAAGGCGCTGAGCTTTGTGCATCAGAGTAAATCTAAATTTCCTTGACTCAGAAGGATAATGTATATTAATCTCAGTTTGTGGTCTTGTTTATCTGTTTCCGTCATATACATGAGCAGAGTTTGCACTCCTGGTGTCACAGACAATAAAATCTTTGTTATAAAGACAGCTCAGCAAGCTCGGAAAAACAGGCAAAGGGAGCATGTAAAAGACCAGTTCCACCATTTCCATAAGTTGGGGTAAATCCGTCAGTGCCACAAACTGTGCCACCTTCCTCCAGCTGCTCAGGCCATCAGGTCAAGGGAAATCCAGTTTCTGCAGGGCAAATGGGTACTGCTCTCCAAACGAAAACGTCCTAAATGTCTTGGGCAGCTGGGAGGGGAAGGAGCCAGACGTAAAGCTTTAAAGCAGATGTGCTTTGTCCTTTCTGTAGGTTAGATGTATGGATCTATCCTAGCAGGCCCCTGGGAGCTGGCGTAGTGGATTGCTGTAAAAAGAATTAAGGGATTAAGTTACACTGCAGTGCTGTTCTACTGTGGGTAGCGAGTGGGAATTGAGGAGACAAGTAAACTCACAGGTCTTAATAGAGCAGGAGATGCTCTGTAAGAAAGCTTCTGTAAAGAGACCTCTCTCTGGAGTGACCGGATCCTTGCTCACAGGAAAAATAAGGACATCTTTGAAAAGAGGAATGTCTTTGAGGGAGTTTTACTTCAGCATTAAGTCTGTACTGCTTTTGTCTCCTGCTTTGGGCGCAAGAGCAAGCAGCACCGTGTAGCTGCTACAACCAGTCTTGACCCAGAAAGGGCAAAAATAAAGGAGAAACTTCCCCTTCGGGCTGCTGCCGTGCTCGGCCTGGCCAGCACCAGGCTAGGGCAGGAGTAAACCTGAAGCCAAGCGTTTAATCCCACCTTCCATGGCAGTGTTGGAATGAGGGTCACTGGTGTTTTCATGCAGTTGCTTTTAACAAGGGAGGAGCACCTTAGTTTTTGATAACCGTTTGCTGCAGGAGACGGCATCAGCGTGACATGCCAAGCCCAAAGGCTTCTGAAATGAAAACCTTCTTTTCCCCACCTCTCTGAACCCTCTCAAGTTTCTCATGACCCTCGAATGCCGCATCCCTTGTCTGTTGGCATGCATTTCTTTTACCACATGACTCTCTTTGCCTGGAAAGTTCCCTCCCACTAGCTGAATCTGTAGCCTTTAAACCCCCCTTAATGAGTAGATACTGTAGTTTTCACTTTGACCTCACCCAGCCTGGCTTTAGTTTGCATTGCATGATAGTTTTGCATTGGAATGGCCACAGTTTGTTTTTGTTGAGCATGATTTTTGTTTGTTTTGTTTTGTTTTGGGGGATCAATCCTAATTTCTTTTCTATTTCCTTTTCTTTCCTCAATGTCTGCTGCACCCCGTTGGTCTCCTCCATCCATCTCGTCGCCGTGATTACGCTGCTCCGTAACACTGCCTCCCGGTCCGGGCACACCCGCACACAACCACCCACCCTCCTTCCTTCCACCTCCACCCCTCCGCCTCTGGGCATCGTGATCCAAAACCTGGCGGGTGTCGCGGTGCTTGTTGTCCAATTAGGGTGAAAATTCCTTCCTACAGGCGACCGTGGCAAAGCTGGGACCTCTGCCTCGCATTCTTGCGGACATCACCAAGTCCCTGACTAACCCTACGCCCATTCAACAGCAGCTGAGACGTTTCACTGAGCAGAGTTCTAGTCCCAGCATAAGTGGCAGTCTCTCCTCAGGCCTTCAGAAGATATTTGAGGACCCCACTGACAGGTTGGTCACGGCCGGAGCTGGAGGGGAGATGGGGGATGAGGAGGGTTCACTTCAGAGCGCCCAGGCAGTGGTGAATGCCTTGTTGCTTGAACCTTCCCACATCGTAGGAGTGATTCATGTGAAGCAAAAAGCTGGGAGGTGGCAGAAACACCAGAGATCTTGCACAGGGTGGCCTGTGCCAAGCTTCTGCACTGTCAGGTGTAGCTCCCTTTGGAAATGCCGTCCCTCCAAGCTGCCTCGACTTACAGGAGCTTTCAGATAGCTCCTGTTGAATTTTTAGACATATGCAATAATATAGAGCTGGGGAAGTGTTAAATGGGGCCTGAAATGTTCCGAAGTCTTGCTGGGAAGAGAAGGGTGTGAGAGATGGAGGAATTGGTGGGAATGGTTTGCATTTCACCTGTGAAAAATAACTGTGAAGCACTTCTTGAACCATCCTAATGTTCAGAGGTAAGTGGTAATTAAGGAAGAGTGTGTTGCAACTTGAAACACTAAGAGCTCATAAAAGGAAGTCTGGTTCCTTGAGTCTTTCAGAGCGAGGAAGTTGGCGGGGGGGTTAAATGAGGTAGAGAAGCTTCTCTGGGACAGATCTCGTAGGGATGCGGCTCAGTTAAAAAATAACCAAATTCCTTTTTACTCCACAGTGTTCAATCCACAGCTCAATCTTGATCAGCAGCTGCATTTGGATTTTTTTCTTGGACTTCACCTAAGGCAAATGTCTGTCATCTAGATAGTGGAGTATTTCAAGGCTAGCCAGAAACGTCCATCATCTCCTGAGAAGCACTTTTTAAAGTGTGTTTATTTCCCAAAGTAGATGTGACTTTTTGACTTTTTTCCCAAATAAAGATTTTTTTTCCAAATAAGAGGTTTTGTATTCTGAGAGGGTGGGATGAAAAAAGGAGAATATTTGGTGGACAAGAAGTGGCAACAGAAACAATTTAGGAAAGGTGAATGAACCAAACCTGAAGTGGAATGTGCTGAGATTCATTGTACTATTGCACAAGTGCTTATCCAGAGGTGGTAGGTGGAAAAAACAAACCTCAGCCAAGTGAATTTGCAGACTATACGTAGTGAATGATGGGCCTTGCCTTCAGCCTGGAACAATTGGTTTCATGTTCCTCAGGTCCTGAGTAATGAGTTATTTGGGTCCCTTTCACAAGTTTGGTCACCCCAGGACATCTGTTTACAGCTGAGCACCATTAGCAGCTTGTGGCTGGGAACTCCTTGGGTCTGGGGTAAGTGGGGTTGTTACCAGGCAGGACTGAGGAGCCATGTCAGAGCTATTTGAGGGCTTAAACTGGGCTACAGGAAGACATTCCACAGTGTGGGAATAACCTAATGCTCACTGGGAGCCTCCGTACTCCTTTGTGGTTGCCCACAGTTGTCTGCTTGTCATTTCCTTTGCTCCCATCAATTTAGTTTTAATGAAAGTGAACGGTGGCTTTCTCTCAGCAGCAGCAGAACATAATAATCCGATGGGTTCCTTTCTCCTTTGCATCTGATTCTTTCCTGCTCTGCTCCCCTCCCCACACGGTACGAACAGGAGATAGCGAAGCTGAAGGAGCGCCTGAAGGTGTCCAGCCACCGGCTGGAGAAGTACAAGCTGCGCCTCCTCGTGCAGGAGGAGCAGATGCAGAAGCTGCTCGTGGAGTACAAGTCCAGGCTGGAAGACAGGGAGGAGAGGCTACACCGGCAGCAAGAGGAGAAAGACAGCCAGATGAAGAGCATCATCAGCAGGTGAGACTTGGCTGCAAAGTCTGCAGAACATGGAGAGCAGGAAGCTCCCCCTTGTCACATTTATCCTTGACAATAAAGAGAGCAGTTGTGTGGGCTTGATATTCCTGGACTGACACCACTCCTGCTTTAGAGATGAGAAAACTGAGATATGAGTGTTGAGACTTGCTTTAGATTGTCAGGAGAGCAGACAAAAAGATTTAGGAATTTCTAACCCCAGTCTCTGCTATACCTCTAACTGGTCCATTTGCTTTGTTTGAAAACTGTACTCATGGGATGGTTTTACAGGACAGTTATATTATTGGCAATGCCCACTTTGGGCTGTGAGAAGGATCGATAACCTTTCTTGAATGCAACAGACTTCTTGCAGAAAAGAGGACAACCGGAGAAGTCAAAGCAACAGCCCCAGAACAGCCAAAACACCCAGGAATAGTTTTAAACTGCACTAATTCTCTCTTTTTGCACATCAGACTCATGGCAGTTGAAGAGGAGCTGAAAAAGGATCATGCTGAGATGCAAGCCATCATTGATGTGAAGCAGAAAATCATTGATGTGAAGCAGAAAATCACTGATGCGCGGGTAAGGAGCTCAGGATTTCCCGGAGCTGAGTGCCCTGTGCCTAGAACCCATCATTCTTCCCTATCTTCCTGTCCCAATGTTATGACCTAGATGCCAAGGCAGTACTGGCCATGGTGTTGCACACATGACTTACTGCCTCCTAGGAGAGAATTGGGAGTTTTGTACAATAAAGACCCTACTGTCTGAGAGCAAGCTTTGAAAAGTCAAAATCACAGGACTTTTCTACTTGAGGAGAACCCAAGTGGTGAAGGAGCAGTGGGGCATTGTGTGGACACTGCTCCAAGCGTGGGCCTGGCAGCTCTGGAGCAGCTGTGCTTCTTAGCAGCATAGGTCAGTGGCCATGTGCATGCAGCCCAGCTGTGCACATTCAACCATGGCTCGGAATGGCAAGGGAATGGCACGCTTGCCATGGAGCTTGCCCCGTCTCGCTTGTGTAGCATTTCACCTCATCTGACTCTCCGCGTCAGCCCGCTTGGCCACCAGGCCAGGACAACACCCGGTCAACACAAGTCACTTGTGGAAAGTGGGACCCAACGGGTGTGATGCATGTGAATGTGTCATGTGGCGTAGTGGTGTGTCTGCTGTGCCCTTGCTGATTCCAGAGAGCAAAGCTTAGACAGCAGAACCTGAGGCTGATTTGATATCTGCCTGTTAATGTGGGCGAATTTTGTGTTTAGGGAGCACCTTTCCTGTTGCTGGGCTTTTTAATCGCTCCAGCTGCATGATTTTTTAATAGATGATCTTTTAAGAGGATTACACGTTTCAGCAAAGAACACCTTAAAGAAGTAACAAACCTGTTTTTTAAGCTGTATTTTTATGCTAGTAGCACTGGACTGTGTGGTCTGTGAGATCCATCTCTGCATTTCATTGCCTGGGTTTGTTCTAAAGAAGATTTATTTTTGTTCTGTGAATAATTTTTGAAGGTTCTTGTATATGTACAGACACAGATACCTTTGAGATCTTTTATGGATATTTCTACAAAGAATACAAAATAACTTTAAACAGTTTAAACCTCTTGAACCTGTGCTGATTCAAAATGCTGTTCTGTGCCATGAAGTTGGATTTTGTGTAGCTGGGGGTGGTGCGGGAGCACCAGGCAGCGCCGGTCAACGTTTCGGGTGATGGGCGCCGAGGCCGGGCAGCCCCTGGGCAGAGCGAGTCCCCAGTCGCGTGTCCGGGCGCCAGGACCTGTATGGGGAGAGCCGCGGGGTGCAGGGCTGCGGCTCCAAGCTCTGCCTCCCTGCTACAGGAGCCGCCCGTTCCTGAAGCCTTCCACATTCCTGGGAATAGCTGGGATGTGGAGGCAGAGGCAACGCGGAGAACTGGTCTCGGCTCTGACGCTCTGTACCAGACAAAGCCTTTTTCTTTCTTTTTTTTTTTTTATGAAGCTGAAAGACTTCCTGGACTGAAATCTTATCTTAGGCAGGGAATTTTTGGTTGCTTCATTACTAGCAACTTCAGTGGTGAAAAAGGAACTACATTGCATTCATTGGGCAGGACAGCGCGCAGTGCCTTTTCCTGGTGGAAACAGAGGGCATCCCAAAAGCTGCCCCATGGCAGTGGCTGAGGCAAGCCCAGCACAACCAGCTCCAGGCCTCGTGTGGCAGCTGCATCTGCAGGGGCTGGAGCCTGCCCAGACAGGAGGGCACGGGGCAACTACAACGGAGGGGCTGCTGTGCTGTCGTCCTGGCTCGCGGCACCTGCCAGTCTGCGCCTCCTGGCCACGGCGGCAGCATGGCGCACGTGCGGAGGCCAGGCCGTGCTGCGGGCAGCGGAGCCAGGGATGCGTCCCAGGCGCTCCCCGAGCCCGACAGGAACGGGCCGCGCACGCTTGCGCGGCGCCCGGCACCTCCCCTGCTGCGTGCGCCCGACTACCAGAGCCTGGAGCAGGGCGGGCAGCGCAGGAGGAAGCTGGGGGCTCCCCAAGACAGGTGAGCGCTGCTCGTGCTGCGCACCCAGCACAGGGCGCTGCCCTCGCGCAGCCTCCCGGCCCCCAGAGCCCCAGACGCCCCAGGCTGAGCCGCCACTTCAGCCTCTGTGGAGGGGCAGCTGCAGCCAGGAGCTGCCTGGGCCACCCCTTGGCCACCAGCTGCCCTTGAGCAGTGTCCCGGGCCCTGCCAAGGGAGCTGCCCGTGCCCACGTGCGCCTGCCCCACGCTGACCCTTTCTGTGGAGGGCAAAAAGCCCCTGGCAGCTCTCGCACAGCCCTGCTCCAGGGCCAGCCGCACGCTGCGTCGGGGAGCACTTGCCCGCCCAGCTGCGGCAAGCTCAGCAGGCAGCCGGGAGGCCAATGCCAGCCCAGGCTGCTGCTGCCGCCCAGGGCCTGGCTGCCTCTGGGGCCCTGCCAGGTGCCCGGGGCAGCTCTCAGCAAGGACGCTGCTGCCCAGTGCGCAACCTCGGGGCTCTCTCTGCTCTCTTGCAGTGTGGACACCTTCTCCCGCATCTTCCATCGGGAGAGAGAGCCGCGAAACGTCCTGGAGGCAGAGAAATGCACCCCCAAGCCACCAGAAAGGCTCCCCGAGCTGCGCAACAGCCCCCATCCCCGCCACATCCAGAGGATCCCGGCCATTGGGCAGGGCGGCGCGCAGTGCGTTTTCCTAGTGGAAACAGAGGGCACCAAGGAAGAGCAGGTAGGAAGTGCTGCCTCGTGGGGCTGGGAGCAAGCAGGCGCCATGGGGAACAAGAGCTCTGGGCAGGCCACAAAGGGCAAGGAGAAGCAGTGGGCGCTCCGTGGCCTCCCATCCAGGCCAGGGGCCACTGCCTCCTGCACCCCCAAAGCTGCCTGCCCCACGGAAGCCACACGAGCTCCTTCTGACCCTTCTCTTCCTCGGCAGGCTCGCTGGTGGCAGTGGGCGCACACCTCCAGCCCCAGGGAGCGCTTCAGGAGGCCGGCGGGTAAGTTGTGTCCACCGCAAAGAGCCCACACAGAACCGCCCTCCCCTTGGGGCTGCTGGGGGAGCCGGGTCCCTCGGGTCGAGCCCCTGCGGCGGGGGCTTCCCCGCTGCCCTGGAGAGGCGCCAGCCCTCCCTCCGTGCCAGCGGGACCACAAGGCCCAAAGCTCTGGCCGGCCTCTCCAAGGGCTCCAGGCGCTCGGCACCTCCGCTCAGGCAGCCGCAGCGCTGCTGTCTCTGGCTTGTCAGGGCTGCAGCAGGGCAGCCCTTCCTCACGCACTGCTGGTCCCTCGGCCAGCCTTCCTGTGGCCCCTGCACGCGTCCCCCTTGCAGCCGCCTTGCTCTGAGCCTCAGCAGCTCTCAGCCTCCTCTGGGGGCCTGGGCTCCACAGTGCCACCTCCTTGCCCTACAGGGCCCCTCACAGCTTGCCCAGCAAGAGGGAAGCAACCTGAGATGAGCCTGTTCAACAGGCCCCGCAGCGTTTCTCACCGCTTGCCTTCCTCTCTTTTCCCAGGGCCACAGGAAGCCTCTGTGGAGGCCATCAGGTTTCCAAGGCTCTCCTGAGCTGCACGTGTCATGCAGTCCCTGCCCAGGGGAAGGCAGGAGGCACGGGGACCTGCCCAGGAACAGCAGCTTGGAGGGAAGCAGCTGGAGCAGCCCCCGAGTTACCGACTGCCCGTGCACGGCCCAGTCGAGCGGCTGGGGGCCTGCAGAGCCCTGCGAGGGCCAGCACCTCCTTTTGCCTTGCAAGCCAAGGCACTCTTCACGCAGGAGGCTGCAAGGAAGGCCCAGTTCATCAGGGCTGTCAGCACTTACCTACTCTTTGTGCTGTTGTTATTGTTGATATTAGTGTTGCTGTTGCTTTTATTGTTGATATTGTTGATATTACTGTCTTTATTGTTGTTTTCATTGTTGATGTTGCTGTTTAAGTACATATTCCTGTGCCATTCTTCGGGTGTTGTGTGTTGTTTCCCAGGGAGCTCAGGCACAAAAGCATCCCCGCTGCAGCTATGTCTGTGCAGAGCCGTCTTCTCAGGCTCCAGGTGCAGGGGAGCACCAGCAAAAAGCTCCCTCTAGGATTTCCCTTGGAACATGGCTCAGGGGATGCCCAAAGGGGAAGGGGCCACAGCCCTAGTGCAGGGCAGCCCTGACGCTCTCAGAGGCCTGAGACAACAAGTCCCCGCAGTGCCCAGGCCATGGGCAAAGGGCAGCTCTTGGGTGTCCGGGACACGAGGCTGTGAGATGCAGAGCTGAGTGCCCCAGCCCCTGGGTGAGCACAGGGCCCATCAGGGCTGGGACACACTCAGGGATGGCAGGAAGAGGGTGTGTGCAGTCTCCCCTCAGGAGCTGCTGCAGAAATTGCCTCCTGCCAGGAACAGCCCTGTGCTGGGGACCATCATGGAGGCTGCTCTGTCCCTCTGCAGCCCCACGGACAGGGACCACATCACCAAGGCAGGTCCTCCTGCTCCGTGGGCACTCTGGGCTTTCCTGTGCAGGGCCCGTTTGCTCTACTGCATTTGTGTGACACTCAAGTCCTGGGGCTGCCAACAGCCCTTACCAGCCTTTCCCTATCCTGGGCTGCCCGCCATTCCCTCTGCCAGGAGCTCGAGGCAGAGCTCAGCGCTGCGTGTGAGCGCTGGGCCAGAGGAGCTGGGCTGGCCAAGGGGCCGCCCCTGTGCGCAGGGCCCAGAGCGCAGCAGCGCAAGCTGCGAGCTCCCTGCCGTGGGGAGAAGGCAGGAGCTGCCCAGAGCAGGGCCCGGCACTGCCACAGCTGGGAGAGCAGGTGCCACAGCTGCTCTGTGCAATGCACCACTTTGCAGAGGCACCTTTGGCACCAGGGTGCAGCGGGGCCCTGTGTGCAGCAGCCAGGGAGGTGTCCCCATGCTGGGGGAAGGTGTCCTGCCCTCACCACCACAGGGAAGAGCTTGGCCACATCCTCTTTACATTCTCCCTCAGCTATTTGGGCCTGTTGATAAAACTTCCTATCAATCTCTTCTCCACCCTAAAGAGGCCCGGCCTGTTTAGTCTTTCCTCATAACAGGGATATATGTGTCCCTCAATCGCAAATGCTCACCATCAAGATGGAAGTTGTCGCTCTGTGCTGCTGGCTCTGGAGAGCCTAGGAGGGGTGAAACGGCCTCTCCTTAAGCAGAACGAGGGCCCCAGGCCCTTGGTGCCTCCTAGGACAGAAGGAGAGAAGCTGATGTTAGGTACGGTTTTCGAATTGACAGAGAAAGAGGCCAAACACCATCGATATATTGTGCTTTTTAATAATAGGAGAAAGATAATAAGTATTACCAGCTAGCTGGGGTCCGGGCTTTCCCACGCAGGGGTCACACCACGGACCCCGACTACTTCGGTCTTCCCTCTTTTATACCATTTTCACCCCAAAAATGTTCCCCCCTCCCGTTTCTCTGTTCTACTTTCATGTTAATGTTATCTATATTTTATTGCTAACTAGGACATCTGGACAGGCAACCCCTCCATGTGGAACCTCCTGACTTGCCATTTTTCAGGAGTCGTCCTTGTAGATAGGCAACCCTTCCATGCAGAGCCATCTGCCATGCCATTTATCAAGAGTCCTTGCATTTTGAGACTAAGTATTGACTAGCTTATTAGTACACTCTACATTAACTATTTAATCCCCATTAGTACACTCTACATTAACTATTTAATCCCTACACTGGGTGCAGTATCTTTGGGCTGGAGAGCATTCCCCAGGGCAGCAGGACCTCAGCTCTGCTGCACACCGAGGCGCTCCCGGCTGAATGCCTGCGCTCAGGCAGTGCAAGAGAGGACAAGCTGATCCTCAGGAGAGCACACACTGCTCTCTGCATGGGAAGGGAGCTCCCAAGGCCCTGCCTGAAAAGCAACAACGTCACCAGCGTTTCCTTTGTAGCCAAGTGGATCCATCGCACAGAGGGGCAGTAGAAGGACTCGCTGGGGTCGGGATATGGGAGGGAGCGGGTGCTGCAGGGAAAAAGGGCACAAGCAAGGCAGGAGACCGGGAGGCTGCGGGTAGATGAGCTCTAAGGCAGCACTGCCAGCCCAGCGGCACGTGGCACACAGGGAGCAACTGCGTGCGCGGAGCAGCCTGCGTCACTGTGGGCAACGCTGCAGCGACCACCCCTCAGGAAGCAGCTGGCCCCGTTCTTGCTGGACTCATTCAGCCCTCTCTTCAGCTTCCCACAACGAAGCTGCCGTGCTTCTTCGGCCTCTGTGCATGTATCTTGCTTATGGATTCAGGCCCAGAGGGCAGCCTGACATCCTCCAAGAGCCACATTGTCCTGATGAGGGGCAGGATGTTCTCTCCTTCCAGCAGCCTGGAACACAGGAATAAGGAGGTGGGGAAAGGAGACAGAGGAGAGGAGGAGGGCAGCTTTGGCCCAAAGCGCGCTCTCTTGAGATACCCCAGGGCAAGGAAAGGACCCTACGCTCTGCAAAGCTCCAGCCCCAGCTGCGCTTCAGCTGTGAGCGCATTTTGTGCACACTGAGGCCTTGTGCTACTTTGCCCATGAGCCAGGCCACAAAATGTGCTGTGGGAAAGAGGATGGGCTCTGCCCCCATCGCCTGCAGCCCCTGCCCTGGCCTGCTGGCTCCAGGCTCCCTGCTCTTGCAGGCCTGGGCTCCAACCTGGGGTTCTATCTCCTTCCCGGTTAAGAGCTTCCCATCCACAAAGCCATTGTGTGGCACCAGCCCACACAGCATAGGAGCCTACACAGACAACCCTTGCTCCATTTTGTGTAGCTAAAACTACTGCTCTTAACTCTGCTAATTTGTGCACTGCCTTCACTTTCTTCTATTACTTCTTCACCAATGGTAATATTTAATGCAACAGCCTTTTATAGCTGTTTACCATTTAGTCTTTTTGCTGAAGCATCTCTAAACCACATGTTTTCTGTTGGTGTTTCATCGATGACAGATGGTACATTCAGAAAGCTTAAGAAAGTTTAAGAGCTTGTCCCAGTGCTAAAGGATTTGTTTTTACAGGCATCTGCAATTTGGGAACCTTAGTGTGCCCTTCAGTTAGTTGCATATTTTCTGCTACTCCTGTTAGGTAGGCACATCATTTTGTGGTAGTGGGGTTTGGTGCAATTCCTTCTGGGGGAGCAATCCCCTTTAGGATTGCTTCTAGCAAATTAAACGGTCCTCTAGTTTGCACAGGTTGTCCTTGATGTATTATCTCAACCTGTTTAACTACTGGGACTAAGGATAAAAGTCTTTTTTCTCCCATTCAGAATATTGTAGTTACCTTTCTTAAATGCAGTCAAGCTAAACAATAAAGAATAAACCATATACTTTTGTTCCATAAGGGACAGCCTGTAAGCAAGTTACACTAAGTAACAGTAAGTTACTGTAACAACAAGTTACAGTAAGTTCATAGCAGTAAGTTACTTGTTGTAACTTACAGTAAGTAGCATGATCAGCAAAACCCCATTCAGCTGTAAGAGCGTCGTGGGGGTGTTCTGGTCCCAGTGACTGAAATGTTTCTAATTCTCCAGTCGGAGTTTTGGCTGACTCTTTGTGTTCTAATTCCCACTTCCAAGGTTTGCTTTTCCTTAAGAGCAAATATAAAGGATGAGCAGTGATAGAAAATCCAGGTAGGTATTTTCTCCAATATCCTAAAGTTCCCATCAATTGTTGTAATTCTTCCCTTGACCGGGGCATTTGCAGCTCTTCAATATTTCTTAAGGTATCATCTGCAGGAATCCCTGCACTGCCAGCTATCCACCAAGTCCCTAGGAATTTTACCTCTTTGCTTGATCCCTGGCATTCCTCAGGTGGTACCTCAATGTCAGCTTCAGGTAGGATTTGCCATACTGCTGTGGCTACTTTCCCAACCTTCTTGGGAAAATCACCCCCAATTAAGGATGTCATCTATGTACTCGCATATGCATTGGCATATGTATATGCATTATAAATGTAAATTGTCACACACTACTCTACCAATAACTGAAGGAAATATTATGGCAGACAAATTGATGATGGCAGCAGTACTGCCGTGCAGTTTGGAGCAAGCCCGATTATCTCACCATTTCTTTCATAAAAATGCTGGGCTGGGAGAGAGAGCAGAGAGCTGGGCCTGTTCAGCCTGGAGAAGAGAAGGCTGAGAGGGGATCTAATCAGTGTATATAAATACCTCAAGGGAGGGAGTGCAGAGGACGGGGATGGTCTCTTTTCAGTGGTGGCCACTGATAGGACTAGAGGAAATGGCCGGAAACTGAAACATCAAAAATTCCATAGGAACTTAAGGAAAAATTTCTTAACAGTGAGGGTGACAGAGCACTGGAACAGGCTGCCCAGAGAGGTTGTGGAGTCTCCTTCTCTGGAGATCTTCAAAACCCGCTTGGATGCAGTCCTGTGCCACGTGCTTTAGGTGTCCCTGCGTATGCAGGGGGGTTGGACTAGATGATCTCTAGAGGTCCCTTCCAACCCTAAGCATTCTATGATTCTATGATTCTATGCCTCTTCCTTACGTAAACAACTTGCTTTGCCCTGAGAACAAGCCACAGAAATTGTCAGTGCATGCCCTGATTGTCAATGTATTACACCAGTATCATCTTACACAGGAGTGAATCCTCGAGGTTTACGAACTAATGAATTTTGGCAGAGTGATATCACACATATATCAACATGTGGCCAACTGTGTTATGTGCACGTTAGTGTGGATACCTTCCCAGGGTTTCTGGTAGCCACTGCACATACTGCAGAAAAGGCACGGAATATGAAACACCTCTGCTTAAGATGTTTTGCCACTATGGGCATTCTGAAAGCAATTAAAACTGATACTGGTCCTCCTTATGTTTCACAAACAATTTCTGTCTTCCTAGAAGACTGGGGTATACAACATGTTACAGGTATACCGCATTCCCCCACTGGACAAGCCATTACTGAACGTGTCCATGGGACTCTCAAGGCTATGTTAAATAAAAAGACAAAGAGGAAATCCTATGGACAGTGCTACCCCACAGGAACAGTTAGACAAAGCAGTCACAGCCACAGGAGAATTCCAGCCAAGTCCAGGAGTCAAAAACCATTGAGCCATCAGAGTGAATCATGAATCATTTATAAACATTTGGTGCAGCAGGGAATAGATGTAGTGATGTTTGCAATTCTATGCTTTTATGTATATTGATCTTAACCTATATAATTAAGAGTTTATGTTTCTATGTACTTTGATCTTCACCTATATTCTCTTTATATATAACCTATATATATTCAATTTATTCCTCAATGACCTGGATGAAGGCACAGAGTGCTCCCTCAGGAAGTTTGCTGATGATACCAAACTGGGAAGAGTAGCTGATACCCACAAGGACTGCACTGCCATCCAGAAGGACCTGAACAGACTGGACAACTGGGAGGTGAAAAACCTCATGCAATTCAACAAGTCCAAGTGCAAGGTCCTGCACCTGGGGAGGAATAACCCCATGCATCAGCACAGACTGGGGACTGACCTTCTGGAGAGCAGCCCTGCCAAGAGGAACCTGGGCGTCGTGGTAGACGAAAAGTAGACCACAAAGCAGCAGTGTGCCCTTGTGGCCAAGAAGGCCAATGGGATCCTGGGGTGCGTTCAGAAGAGCGTCTCCAGCAGGTCGAGGGAGGTGATCCTGCCCCTCTACTCAGCCCTGGTGAGGCAGCATCTAGAGTATTGTGTCTTGTTCTGAGCCTCACAGTACAAGAGGGACGTGGTGCTGCTGGAGAGAGTCCAGTGCAGAGCTACAAGGACGATCAGGGGCCTGGAACATCTTCCCTATGAGGAGAGTCTGAGGGAGCTGAGACTGTTTAGCCTGGAGAGGAGAAGGCTGAGAGGGGATCTAACCAGTGTCTATAAGTACCTCAAGGGAGGCAGTGAGGAGGATGGTGCTGGCCTCTTTTCACTGGTGGCCACCGACAGAACTAGAGGGAACGGCCACAAACTGAAACACCAAAAGTTCCACAGGAACTTAAGGAAAAAATTCTTGACAGTGAGGATGACAGAGCACTGGAACAGGCTGCCCAGAGAGGTTGTGGAGTCTCCTTCTCTGGAGATCTTCAAAACCTGTGTGGTCGCGGTCCTGTGCCACGTGCTCTAGCTGGCCCTGCGTGTGCAGGGGGTTTGGACTAGATGACCTCTAGAGGTCCCTTCCAACCTTAAGCATTCTATGATTCTATGTAAGGGTAAAGCTGGGGGGTGGGAGAGGCTTTGCTGACTGCTGTGAGGGGTAGCAAGGGGCCAGGTTATTGGCTGCAGCCTGCTGCAGAGAGCAAGTGCCCAACTCCTCTAAGAGGGGGACCCCAATCCCTTCACAACCTGCGTTTTCTACTGCTGGGTTTGCCAAAGAAAAGACACGACACACGGTGAAGAGACAGGATTGTTTCTTTAATGAGGCCTGTGTGCAGAGCAGCCTGGCATCAGGACGTGGCCGAGCGCCAGCAGCAAAGACTGACACCTTGCAGAGGGCAGTGCCGCCTCTCCCACGCTCTCCTCAGGCGGTTGCACAGGCCTTCCTGGGTGCCCGTGGATGCAGCCCCCTTCCCTGCAGCTCTCAGGATCAGCATGGTTTGGGTGGCCAGGGAAGAGATGGATGGGCTGCTGTCCTCCTGCAGGCCTTTCAGGGCTGAGGGGGGAAGCACGAGCTCAGATGAAGCCCCCATATCCCCTAGGCCTCTCCTCCTACCACCACCAGTCCCACCCAGCTCTTGCCACAGCCAGGATGGACCCAGGGGCTCTAATGGATTAGCTGGCTAATCCAGCTGCCCAGGAATGTGCCCAAGGTGCCTGAAATCTCTCTCTACTCTCCCCACACCACTCCTGCTCCGCTCCTCTCGGGCAGCAGAGCCCTCCTCACCTACGCAGGGATGGGAGCTCCTTGGACAGGGTCTCTCTTCATCCCCCCAGCCCCGTGTGACACCCTGCTTGCCCTCACTCACTCTCACAGATGACCTCCACCGTCTCCTTGCTCTGCTCCCTGGTGTGCTGCCCAGCATGCCCTAGGCACACACACAGCGCCCCATAAATGCTGCTCCTCAAAGCTGTTCCCCCCAGTCCTGCCCACCTGGCCAGGCACCCACCTCCCCTTGGGCAGGGCTCACCCCAGTCCCCTTTCCCCAGTGTAACCCGCAGGGCTCCTGCTGCGAGGGGCTCCCACCGGCCCCACCACTGCGGGCAGAGATGGCTGAGAGTGACAGGGAGCCTCCAGGCGCCCAGGCGCTGCCTCAGGCACAGGGGGCTGCAGCAGTCACAGGGCTGCTTTTGCTGCCAGCGCAGCAGCCGGGGCTGAGGCCGAGCTGTCCCAGAACAGAGATGGAGCCCAGGGCTCGGGGCTCACCCAGAAACCTCACGGCCGCCTCGCGCAGGGACTCCTGGCTGCTCTCCAGGTAGGACAGGCTCTGGCGCAGGTATTCGTCCACCCTCCTCCTGCCCCTCCTCCCGGCCAGCTGGGGAGAGCACAAGGCTCAGCACACAACATCCTCTCGCCGTCCTTCCCCCAGGAGCAGCCGGCCTCCCCCTGCCACCACACTCAGGACCCCCGCAGAGGCTGGGCAGCGCCGAGCCAGCGTTGGAGGCAGCAGAGGGACAGCTGCTACCCCGCGCGCTGAGGGGCCCTCCTGCTGCAAGGCCCAGCTGGGCCAGGGGCAGCTGCAGCACCCAGGGCTCAGCACAGGCAGAGGAGCCTGCAGAAGAGCCCGCGAGGGCTGCTCCTTCACCCGGAGCCGTCAGCCACACACACTGGGCACGCAGGAGGAAAGAGCTGCTCCAGGCTGGGGCTGCGGCCTGGGGACTGTCCTTACCAGGCACTTGCTGATCAGCCAAGTCTGCTGGTTCTGAGCCAAGCGCCTCAGCTCCTTCCACTTGAGGAGCTTGGCGGCACCAAGGAGGGCTTCCTGAGCAGCCTGCACATGGAAGAAACGGGGAGATGACACCACAGCCCATGGGACAAGAGCCTGTGCCCTCCCACCCTCCTCCTTTTGACAAGACTCAGGGCATTTGCTGGCTTTTCATGGCAAGGGGCAGCAGCAGGGCACTGAATCTGCTTTGGGGTCCTTGGCCCCCGTCGCTGAGCAGAAACATGGAGAAAGCACCACCTGAGCCACTCTGTCCTGAACAGGCAGCACAGCAGAGGCTCCCCAGAGCTGCTGAGCTGCAGCCAAGGCCAGCAGGAGGCTGAAGGGCTGCAGCCCCAGAGACATCCAGGCAGGACTCAGCCAGGACTACCTCCCACGGCTATTCCCAACGTGGCTACTCGGCTCCCCAGTGTGCCCCATTGCTCAGCCGTACCTCGACCACACTGGGGCTCTCATCCTGCAGGTGGAAGAGTAGTGGCAGCGTGCTCGTGTGCACATGCTGCTTCATCTGCTCCTTTGCAGTGCCCGCTGCTGTCTCCATGAGCTTGCTGAAGAGCTGCATGGAGAGCTTTCGTGTGTGCTCGCGCTCCTGGTGGCAAGGAAGAGAGAACTGCTCAGCCCTGGCACCGCACGTGGCAGCTTCCTTCACAGGCTGCATTGGTGCAACGCAGCCCTGCAGCCCAGGACAGCACGGGCAGCACAGGACAGTATCCCAAGAGCCCCAGACAGAAAGGCTCCTGGCAGCCTCCCACACACCAGCCAGCCCCACGGCTCTGCCCCCCGCCTTACATCCTCAAAGAGTGGCAGGAGTTTCTCAGCCAGCTCTGGAGCCATGTCCGTGAGTGCTGGTCTCTCCAGGACACGGACCACATGGCTGAGCACGAGAAGGGCCTGGCTGCTCATGTCCCTGTCCTCGTCCTGCAAGTGTCTCATGACCAGAGGCATCAGGACATGCATTTTTCTGACCTGTATGTGGGAAGTACAAGCTCAGTTTAAAAAAAGAAGAAAGAAAGAAAGAAAAAAAAAAACAGAAAAAAAAGACTACCCTGGCACCTTATTAGACAGCAGCTTCCCTCAGTCTCACACCCTATCAAACACAGCTTGCTAGGTGCTGGGCTGAGATCTGCAGCCCCCTCATCTCCCGAGGCCCAGCAAAGTCCAAGCTAGCCTGTTCCCTAGCACCCAGCGCCCAGCTCACACAGCTTCCCTCCAGTGATGCCCTGCTCACCATCTCCTGTCTGCTGCACAGCACGAGGAGGCTTCTGAGTCCCAGCTTATGCATTACCCTGCTGTGACTCTTCAGGGACACCACAGAGATTCCCAGCAAGACATCTTCATCTGCCTGAAGGTCACTGCAGGCCATCAGCTGCAATGCACAGCACAGAGAAGGTGGCAATGGCTACAGCACTGCCTGTGTCGGACACCACTGGATCCCAGATGTAGCTCAGGGCAAGGGCAGCGGGCTCAGAGGAAGGCTGGCCCAGAGGCAGCAGTGACTGCAGGGAGCCCCTGGGACCTCCCTCCCTGCCTGGGGCCTCAGGGCACAGCGCAGGGCACAGCTTTGGCCTGCTCCTTCCCTCCCTGCACCAGCCTCCTGTCCTCATGCTTTGGAGGAACCCTTCGACAGAGACGCGACACAAAAGAGACATCAAAAACACGTGGGGACAAGAAGGAGCCCGCTGCAGAGGGCTGAAGGCCGAGGGGACTCATGGCAGATCACCCACTGCCCCACTTGTGCTCGTTGCCCTCCATCCCACAGCTGGGGCTAGCAGACAGCACTGGAGCTAGAAGCACCCCAGAAGGGCAGTGCCCACACGAGGCTCACCTCCACCAGGAAAGCCATGGCAGGGATCTCTGTGCAGGGCTCCTCGCCCAAGAGCAGCACTGCCAGCTGTTGAAATAGCAGAAGGCGCAGCGCTCTTGGGCTCTTCCTCATCTCTCTGGCGGAGGGAAGAAGGCTCTGTGAGGCCTGAGCAGCCCAGGCAGAGCTATCCTGAGACTGCACCCTCACTTCCTCCCATCACATCCCTTGGGCCACCACGCACAGAACAAAGCCACCTTTGCGTGGAGAACTGGGCACCCCTGTGGGCTCTGAGAGTCACCCTGTGCGCAGGGGTGAAATGCTGCAGCAGAGTGGGGAGACAGGGGCTCTCACCTGGCCAGCAGACCCACTCCCTGGTGATGGGTCTCAGTGTGCAGGAGCATATCCCAGCTGCCCTTCTTTGCCATGGCCAGCACCACGTTCTCGTAGCCGGCCCGGCACAGCAGTGCTTTCATGGTCTGCACTGCAAGCCTGTGTGCAGAGAAAACAGCCACTCACACTCGCACCCCTGGCCCTGCCTGCAGCCCTGCCTGGCGGGGACGGCGGGGACGTGATGGAGCACCTCATGGGACTGCTGCACGTGGACTCCTCCCTTCTGCATCTCCCCCACAGCACGTCCGACTGCTCCTGCTCCAGCGCTGCCAGGAAAGAGCTCTGGAAGAGCAGCGCCAGCAGCAGCTGGGGGAAGAACGCCCCTAGCACGTGCAGGCAGTGGGGCTGGTGGAGGATCTCCTGGAGCACACGCGTTGCCTGCAGAAAAAGCCCAGAGACAGCCCTTGCTGCTGACATGTCCCTCCCGTGCTGCTGGAGCTCGGGGGTGAGGCTCCTAGCAGTGCCCTGCGCCTTGGCAGAAGTAGGAGGGGGTGCCTGGCCTGCCTGGCCAGAGCAGAGCCATGGCAGCTCCTGGGGCTCGGCACCTGGGTGCCACAAAGCCACCACAAGCCTTCCTGGGCAGTGAGGACATCCCCCTGGAGGGCCACACGTAGCCTGGAAGCTACCCTGGTTCCCCTGACTTGGCCCTGATGACGTTTCTGCTGCCTGGAACCCTAACGTGGCCCTGGCCCCTAGTCCTGTCCCCAGAGCAGGCTGAGCGCGTGCCGCACGAGGCAGGGCCATGCAGAGGCGGAGGGAGACAGCCAGCTGCTCAGGCCAGCTCCGTGTGTCTGGGTGTGCAGAGGGCCCCAAGCAGGCCCAGCAGCCCAGCAAGCTGGCGCTGGCCAGGGCCCTGCCAGCTGTAGCCCCCGTCCCGCGCTGGGCCTGTCCGTCCCGGGGGAGGCCCTGGCCTGGGGCTGCATGGAGAAGGGCAGCGGGAGCCCTGCCTCTCGACGCAGGGGCAAGGGCAGCCCGAGGGGAGAGCGGGGCTTCCTCCACAAACTCACGGCCAGGGAAGAGACAGGCGAGGCCGTTTCCTCGGGCAGCCGCCAGTCCTCCAGCGCAATGAGCAGCTCCGGCAGCACCCGCTCCGCGGCGCCAGGCCTGGACACCAGCACCTTCCACATGGCCCTGGCGGCACTGCGGGCCCAGAGCGCTTTGTCAGCGGCTGCCGCGGCTGCAGCCCCGTGACCTGCGAGGCCGCAGCCCTGTCCCTGCCCACTGCCCCTGGCCAGCACAGACCTGTCACATGAGGGGGAGCAGCTCAGCAGGCTCGCAACCACCTTGTCTGGGCATGTGCTGCTCAGCAGGAGAAGAGCTCTGTCCAGGCTGGGCCGTGCAGATGCATCTCGCACGGCCAGGATGTTTTCCCACATGTTCTTCACGAGCCTTGGTGCCTGCAGACCACATGGCAAAGTGTGAGGCTGCTGCCACACTGCAGCCCTTTGCACAGCTCCCGCGGAGAAGGTCTGCCCTTGCCACCACTCTGGGCTGGCCACAGAGGCAGTTGGGTGCCTGGTACACGAGCACTCAGGGGAAAAACAAGCCCCCAAAGGGCCTGAACCCCGGCTGTGCCACCCGCAGGCTACTCACATGCTCCAAAAGGCACGCGTCATCCGTGACGAGCTCGTCCAGCATGTGAGCAGCCGCCTGCGTGTCGTAGCTGCTGCAGGCTCTCATGCCCCGGATGGCTACGAGGATGGCCTCTGCCTTCTCATCTGGCTGGAGGTGTTTCCCAAAAATCTAGGGCACAAAAGAAGGCAGCCCCGAGAGAGATGTCACAGCCAGGCTCCCAACTGTGTTGCCTGGCTGAGCAGCGCGTGGCCCTGAAGAGCGACATCGGGCAGCGAGTCCCTCCAAGCCAGGAGCTGGGGCTCTGCTGGCTTGGGTGATGGTGCTGGGATGGGCCTGGGTGCTTGGGGTTAAGGTCCCCACCCACTGCTCCTGCAGGGAAGCAGGGCTTGCAGGATGCAGGAAGGAAGACCCTGGCTAGTCCTGGCCTAAGGAAAGTGCAAGCCCTCTCCTCAGCCCCACCTGGCAGCCACCTCTCTCTGCGTCCACGTTGCAGGCTGACCCCACAGCTGGGGTCTCCCAGCCAGGGAGGTGCTCCTTACCCTGCTCATTTCCCTGGTGTCCCTGGACCAGGAAAGCCTCAAGGTGCCTGCAGTTTCCCACTCCTCTCGGAGCTCTTGCTGCCAGGCACTCTCCTGTGACGGCTCCCTGCCTGCACAGGAAGGGAAACACAGGGCATTTGGCATGAAGGTTGCACAGCTGGACACGGCCCACGGAAGGCATCAGTGACAAATAGCCCCTGGCAGGCAAAAAGGCCCTAGAAGGAAAGAGTGGGCAGCAGGACGCCCAGGGAGGTGCTGGGCCTATTGCAAGGGGTGGGCAAGGGGAATTGCTTGCAACCACACAGAAATTCTTACTCTCTCCCTGCAGGAGGAACTCATAGAGGTGCCACAGGGCCTCCGCGGCCTCGTCACTGCGCCCCTCGTCCTTGCAGGCACCGCACAGGGTGAGATGTCCCACCAGCTGCCCCAGGACTGGCACGCTCTTCTCCAAGAAGCTGCCACAGCTGGCACCGCCTACTTGGAAGCATTCGCGCACCTGGGGGAGGGAGGCAGTGCTGCCACGAGGCCGGAGGGGCAGCGCTCAGGATCAAAGCCCTGGGCCCACGCTCCTTGCAGGCTTGGATCCGGCTGAGCCAGAGCCTTGGTGGCTTCCCTTGGAGGCAGCCTGGAGCTACAGGACACGGCTGCATGCTGACAAGGGACAGGCAGTGCCTGCAGCTTGCCTGCACCACGGGCTCCTTACCGACACCAAAGAAGAGCTGGTCAGGAGATCCCCCAGCTTCACAAGGCGTCCCACAGCCCTCTCGTGCACAGCTGCTTGCCGGCACTCAGCGTAGGGCAGTAGGAGCTGCAAGGAGAAAAGCTGCTGCTCTGTCCTGTGTCCCAGAAAATGCCTGGCAGGTTTGTGCCTTGGAGCACCGGCAGAGCCCGGAGAGGGGATCTTGCATCCAGAGTCCTTTGTGACTGTGGGGCAAATCTCCCAGACGGGCCTGATGTGACAGCAGGAGCCCATGGGGGTTGTAATGAGTGCAGGAGCAGGTTGAGGAGGAGGGGATGTTGGCTGTAGCCAAGGGACACTGGGCTCGCACAGGAGAACTGTGGGGATCCCCATTCCCATGAGGGAGCTTGTCCCTTCTCAACACTGGGCTCTCTCCAGTGGCTGCTGGACAACTCCCCCCTGTCCCACCACAGGGCCCTGGAGCTGACAACTCTGCTCCTGGCAAATAGCAGACCTGCAGGATGGTCTTCATGTCCATGATGCTGGAGGAAGGGCTGCCAAGCATCAAGGTCTTCAGCATGCTGTCCATGGCATCCAGCAGCTGCAAGGGGGACAGAGGGTTGAGGCACTTCTTCCCTATTGCCCCACAGCTGTCAGAGAGGGCTTTGAATTCCTCCTGTGCCAGGGGCACATGTAGAGTAGTGCTGAGGGCAGGAGAGCCCTAAAGCCAGGGGAGCTGCTGCTGCACAGGGCGCAGCCTGGTGACACTGCCCATGGCCCTGTCCAGGGCAAGGGGAACAGGGCATGGGCGAGGGAGAGGCAAGCTGGGAGCCTGCCCTGAGCCTCACTTAAGCAGCCAGCACCCACCTGGGAGTAAAGAGCAGCATCCAGATGCTCCCTTGGAGGCAGGGAGAAGACGCTGGAGAAGCAGGCTTCCAGCAGGCTCTCCAGCTCGCTCTCCAGAAGCAGCCCAGCTTTGCTGCAAGCACAGAGAGGGGCCTTTCAGTCCTTGGGGCTGAAGCAGACAGCAACACCCTTCTGTCCTGGGCAGGGGGATGCACCCAGGGCTTGGGAGTGATAGCCACGTCAGGTGGGGAGGGAGCCCCATAGAGAGTCACCTCTTCTCACCGGCATGCTGTGCAGGGACAGAGGACACAGCTGGCAGGTAGGGCCCAATGACCTCCCCACCTCCCAACTCACCCCTGGGGAAAGGCCCGCACCCACGGGAGAGCTCCAGGGCCCTCTCTGCTCTCCCAGCTCCAACCCTCTTGGTGTCACCAGATGCCAATGGGAGGCTCCCTCAGGACGAGGGAAGGCTCCCTGCCAGGACTGGGGCCCTCTGGGATATCTGCTGGGGTGGCTGTGGCCAAGCCAGGCTCTGGGGCAGCTACCTCATGGCACTGATGCTGAGCATGACTTGCTGCCGCACTGCCGTGCCCAGGTGGTTCCTGGGCTCCTCTTGCAGCAGCACCTGGACAGCACAAGCGGGAAGGCTTGTAGGGAGCTGCCAGGGCCCCACAAGTGGCTGTGCCCACCAGCCAGTACCCCACACCTCCCCGCACTCTTCTGCCTGCAGAACTGGGCCGGTGCCCTCCCGAGCAGGCCTCTGGGAGTCCCATGTGCCCTCACCTCCAGCGCCTCTGCCAGTTGGGATTTGCACTGCCAGAGCTCCTGGCGCAGCAGCAGAGCAGGCAGGCTAGGCGAGCAGGACGCTGTGCAGAGGGTGCAGATGCAGGCCAGAAACTGCAGCTTCTCGGCCTCTTCCTGCTGCCAGGAGCAGAGGGACAAAGAGAGAGCGTAAGAGGGGCAGGCGCACGGCCAGCACCACCAGCGCATAGCAGGGGCTGCAGCAACACGTGGGCGCCTGCGAGGGAGCAGCCCCCAGCGCCAGCGGCCACGTGGGGCCGTCTGAGCGTGGAGCGCCCCGAGGGAGCCGGCAGGAGACACCGGTACAGCCCCGAGCGGGATGGCGACACTCACCTTCCCTCCACGCCTGAGAAAGGCGCGCACGTGCTCCAGGGCTTCCTCTGCCTCCTCTCCAGGCAGATCCGCACCAGGAGCTGATGGGGAAAGAGAGCGGGCAGAGCTGCAGGGCTGGCGCGGAGAGGGCAGGAGGCAGCGGAGCGCTCTGCCCCAGCGCACGCTGCTGCCAGCCGCACAGCGAGAGCTCGTGGCCCCCGGCGCGGCCCAGCGCTGCCCCCGCACTCACCCGACGGCTCCTCCTCGGGCGCACGGCTCGAGTGGGGCTCCAGGTCGCACACGCTCGCTGCAACCGCCCCATCCTCCTCCTCCTCAGCAGCCACCGAGCGGTGGCTGGGGAGTCGCTCCGCCATCCTGGCCGCGTGGCCAAACTCTGCGGAGCTGCCCGGGGGCAACGGGGAAATTCTTGGGTGCGCTCAGGGGGCTTTTTGGCCAGCACCTTCGCTCCCGTCCTCTCCCGTTGCTGTCGTCCCGAACACTGTGGGCCAAGCCCGCCGGGCCAGGATGTCACAGCAGCGCTGTCACAAAGGGCCCCGCTGTCACTGAGGGCCACCTGTGACCCCGCAGTGGGTGTCCCTTCAGGGGTGCACATCTGTGGGGTGGATGCAGCAGGCTGGAGACCTTCTTGCCCGGGCACATGCTGCTCGGCAGCAGAAAGGTCCGTGCCCGGCCACGCAGACGTGTCCGTGGCAGTGCGGACGTTTCTCCACGCGCGCTGCACCAGCCTTGGCACCTGCAGCCAGGATGGGCTGCTGAGTGTGGGGCTGCCACCAGGCTGCAGCCATTTGCACAGCTCCCACCGCCAACGGCAGCCCTTGCCACCCCTCTGGGCTGGCCTTGGAGGCTGCTGGGGGCCTGATATTCTGGGCACCAGCTTGAATGTCAAAGTTTCTGAACAGACAGGTCAAAAAAAAAAAAAAAGAAATGGGTAGGAGTGGATTTTCAACCGTGGCAAAATAATCCGAGAAACTGAAGACCTGACTCTTCCATGCATGAGTTAAGAATGGTATAGAATCATAGAATCGTAGAATGCTGAAGGTTGGAACGGACCTCCAGGGATCATCTAGTCCAACCCCCTGCACACGCAGGGTCACCTAGAGCACATGGCACAGGGCTGCATCCAGGCGGGTTTTGAAGATCTCCAGAGAAGGAGACTCCACAACCTCTCTGGGCAGCCTGTTCCAGTGCTCTGTCACCCTCACTGTCAACAATTTTTTCCTTAAGTTCCTGTGGAATTTTCGGTGTTTCAGTTTGTGGCCATTACCTCTAGTTCTGTCAGTGGCCACCAGGGAAAAGAGGCCAGCACCATCCTCCTCACTGGCTCCCTTGAGGTACTCACAGACACTGATTAGATCCCCTCTCAGCCTTCTCTTCTCCAGTCTGAACAGGCCCAGCTCCCTCAGCCTCTCCTCATAGGGCAGATTTTCCAGGCCCCTGATCATCATTGTAGCCCTGCGCTGGACTCTTTCCAGCAGCTGCACATCCTCTTGTAAAGTGGGGCCCAGAACTGGACACAATACTGTGGATGTGGCCTCACCAGGGCTGAGTAGAGAGGCAGGATCACCTCCCTCGACCTGCTGGAGATGCTCTTCTTAATGCACCCCAGGATCCCATTGGCCTTCTTGGCCATGAGGGCACACTGCTGCCTCATGGTCAACTTTTCGTCTACCATGACGCCCAGGTCCATCTCTGCAGAGCTGCTTTCCAGAAGGTCAGTCCCCAGCTTGTACTGGTGTCTGGGGTTATTCCTCCACAGGTGCGGGACCTTACATTTGGCCTTGTTGAATTTCACGAGGTTTCTTATGGCCCAGTTGTCCAGTCTGTCCAGGTCCCTCTTTGTGGCAGCGCAGCCCTCGGAGGTATCACATACTCCTCCCAGTTTGGTATCATCAGCAAACTTGCTGAGGGAGCACTCTGTGCCTTCATCCAGGTCATTGAGGAATAAATTGATCAGAACTGGGCTGAGGACTGACCCCTGGGGGACCCCGCTAGCTACAGGCCTCCAGCTAGACTCTGCACTGCTGATCACCACCCTCTGAGCTCTGCCATTCAGCCAGTTCCTAATCCAGCTCACTGTGCACTCATCTATCCCACACTGCCGGAGCTTGTCCAGGAGGATGTTGTGAGGGACGGTGTCAAAAGCCTTGGCAAAGTCGAGATGGACGACATCCACCGCTCTACCCTCATTTTCTTGCCTTTTTTGAAGACTGGTGTGACATTGGCCTTCTTCCAGTCCTCTAGCACCTCCCTCGTTCCCCAGGATCTTTCAAAGATGACAGGATCGCAGTGGCTTTTCAACCCTGGCAAAATAATCCAAGAAACTGAAGACCCAGCACCTGACTCTTCCATGCATGAGCTGAGAATGGTATAGAACAGGGATCCTCAAACTACGGCCCCCCCCAAGGTCCTCAATCCAGCCCGCCGGTATTTACAGAACCCCCCCCACCCTTTAAATAATGAATTATGTATTCAGACACCAAAAAACAGATAGTCGAAGACATCTCATACCTTTTCCATAAAATAGAAAGCCCAGTGCCAGTAATTACGACAAGGAAGCACATCACTGTTCTGGGAGGGAAAAAAAATATATATATTTACAAGATAATTTCCCCTTTAAAATCTATCCAGTCAGCCTTTTTTCCAGTCAATTAAAGCAAATACTTCATGAGAGAGAATGGACAAAACTTTACACCAGGTGCCCACCATAACTTCTCCCATGATATGTTGGCTTTCTGTGGCTATTTAAAGAGATTCCTCAAAAACAATGCTTTCCCCACATCATTTTCCAGAAAGGGACTGCATTTCAATGCATCACATTATTTCATCCTTTTGGGTCATTTCTTTTTCGGGGGAGAGGGAGAGAAGAGACCTATCTGTAAGGACAGCCACGTCAGTCTCCTCTGAAATATACATCCAGAGTCTCTAAAATATACAAGTGTAGTCTACAGTCGCCCAGGGAGCTGCTGGAGAAAGATACCACTTGGATGAGGGCAATTCAGTCCAACTCTCCACATATCCAGAAAAGGGAGGGAGGAATCACTTCTTAAATGCAACTATCACTGCTGAGTCCAGAAGCTACATTACACACCAAACACATCAGCAGTTCATCCAGTTCAACATGAAAATAACAGAAATACCTTGTGCACTGGCCAAACTTGGCATTGTTCTCTCCAACTGCTTCAATACTCTTCCCTAGCTTACCTCAAGAAAATGTCATTTTGGGAGTGCACAAAGACAAGACAGACAGGAGCACACTTCCACAACCCTTTGGTGAAAATTAAAATGGGAGAGAGGTTCTTCCCTCTTCTCTCCC
Organism: Tinamus guttatus; assembly: GCF_059628265.1. Classification (NCBI taxonomy): domain Eukaryota; kingdom Metazoa; phylum Chordata; class Aves; order Tinamiformes; family Tinamidae; genus Tinamus; species Tinamus guttatus. The sequence goes on from NW_028288621.1 coordinate 758,251, forward strand.
TCTTCCTTTCATTATTGTTTTCATGGGGCTATCATTATTTTTCATCATCTTCTATGGCCTGGCTTACGGCTATGAGACCTCACGCCAGTGGCTTTTTACATCTGCCGTCACCTTTCTGAAGAATGCCTTACCTTTCCAACCCCTAAAAATCCTGTTCTTCTCAGCCCTCAGTGCAATTCTGCCAAAATATTGTCAAAGCATTGAGTGGCCAACTCAGGAAAATTATTCTGAAATCACACTCGACAAAGCCAAGAAGACTGAAGTTGAAATGAGAGAGATGCACTGTAAGCTTATGAAAATCTTTCCCTTCACTTACATCGCAGACCAGCTTCACAGCATATGCCAAGAAAAGAAAGATTAGTTCCAGTATCTCAGCTTAGGGTTGGAGTCACTACTGTTGCTTTTTGTTTTTTCAAATATCACAAGGTTGAAGATGGGAGCAGCTATTGGGAAATCCTGCCTCTGCCAAAGAGGGTATGAGCAGATCTACGCTAATCTATACTGAGAGAGGACTAAAAAAGGTGAGTGTTCTAAAAATGCTGATAAAGCCTTTGCTCCTCAAAGCATTAGGCAAAAAAGACAAGAGGATCATTTATTGTGCTTTGACCTGGCACAGTGAAAATAGGAGTTCTTAACACTGCATTTACATTTGTATGTGTGTGAAACTACCTCAAGGGAGGCAGTGAGGAGGATGGTGGCGGCCTCTTTTCAGTAGTGGCCACTGACAGAACTAGAGGAAACAGCCACAAACTAAAGCATCAAACATTACACAGGAACTTAAGGAAAATTTTCTTAACAGTGAGGGTGACGGAGCACGGGAACAGGCTGCCCAGAGAGGCTGTGGAGTCTCCGTCTCTGGAGATCTCCAGGGGCCGCCTGGACGCAGCCCTGTGCCACGTGCTCTAGTGACCCTGTGTGTGCAGGAGGGTTGGACTAGATGATCCCTGGAGGTCCCTTCCAACCTTAAGGATTCTATGATTCTGTGATCTCATTGCAAACCAATGACCATTTGCTTTCTTTTATTGCACGTGCATCTTTCCAATAATGAGCAGCTTAGAATAAGAAGCTGCAACCTGTGTACATTTAGTCATAATGTAGCAGAGATGACTTACACCCTAATGCTTGCTTCAAATGGGAGATGTGTTTTCTTAACATTCAACTTCCTTAAGTACGCCCTGCTGTAATGGCAATGTATGACTATTGCTTTTTTTCTCCTCTCAACCCTGGGCTTTTCACTCCTACTGCTTTTTTATCTTGGTTCCTATTTTTTATGGAGGAGAAAGTAGAAGCCAAGTATTTCTCAGTGAACAAATAACACGGAACTGCAGAGAAAGACTGGATGCCCCTTGTGGGATAACTGAAGGATGGCCATGTGCCAGACAAACAGAAATCATGATCTAAGAAAGTGTTTTCATTCCAGAAACTTACATGCGTTGTGAGAGTCCGGCGGGATGTTCTCAGGCAGAACAGCAGCAACGAATGAACATGGAGAAAGCCGTGGGATTTCCTGAAGAGCCAGATGCCCCAGTTGTGAGGGATTACAGCAAGCTTGTGGTATGTCTGTTTTCAGTGTTCTTTAGAACAAAGTGGGGAACTCTCTCCCCTCGCTGCTGTGAGGGAAGCAGAGGTTGATGGGCAGTTGTGGGCACTATTTCCACTTGCCTGGTTGCTGTCTGTGGGTCCGACAGCCTCACTCCACGCACAGCTCCTGAACAGTGTTGGCAGTCAGTGGTGCTGTGATGTGATTGTTTAGCTCCTGAAGACTTAAAGAGCTTTTCCAGAAGGTCTCATGCTATTTTAAACTTGTGTTGTCTCCATTTTGTTTTCAGCATCTGCTGGATGGTGTCACTAAGCTAGCAAGGAACTTCAACATCTTTTACCTGGAAAAAATATATGCTCTCTTCAGCCAGTGCATTTACCAGCACTGGAACAATTATGACAAAACTAAACTCTTTATGGTCAATTTTATATATATGTTCTAATGGTTATATATAGTATTCTATCACTGTTGCACGGTCCGCAGGCACTCTGGATATCATGCTTATTTCATATTAATTTAGTGCTTAGTTGTCATAAGACTTAGTCATTTTCGTATGGAAGACATTTATCCATATTGCAAAACCATTGTTAAATTTGGCATCATTATTTGCAGTTTCAGCAGGAGAAAAAAAAGATTGGACTTGAAGCCAATGGTTCCACCTGCACAACTCCTTCAAAGCAATTAACCTTGGAGGCTGTGGAAAGCTTTTCTTGCTCTTTTTTTTTTTCTCTCTCTCTCTCTTTCTTTCTCTCCGAAAATAGTCACGTTATCCCGGACTTGTGGGCTTCTGCAACTTAAAATTGGAATGCTCAAATGAAATGTGCCTGGATCTCTTTGTTTTCTCCCTTTTCCTTTAGCTTTAAGTACGATTCTCTCTTCTTCTGAGTGCTCTGGGCAAGTAGCAAAGGTAAATTAATTACTGAGAATTCACAAAGTAACTTTCTCAGCTTTTAGTTGTGCTTTCTCAGGGAGGATCTCTTCCTAACTGTTGAAACAACTGTTGCTCCAGGCTCTGTATCCTCTACTCTTTTGGACACATAGGGATGTCTTTGAAACTGCAGAGAATATAGAAGCATTGTGATGCTTTTAGCACATGTTTTTGCTGAATATCACCAACAGTTGGATGCATTTACAGATTCTTTAACTTTGTGTGTAGAAATAAACTATCAGATTCTAAAACTTTTATTTGTGCTTATTGATAATTTGTTTTTTATTATTAGGAAATGAAGAAAATAATTAGAAACTTCCACTGTGCTTCATAATGTGGTCTTCAGAATACTTCATTACTACTTTATTAAAAATAATTTTTAATTGTATTCTGTTCTGTTAGATGTATATAGTTCAGTAAAGAGTACTCTAAACATATATTATATATATGTAAACATATATAAACATATATGTAAAACATATATGTTTGTATACACATATTGTTATACATATAAAATATATACACATAAATATTTATATACATCCATATATAAAGAATATACTTCAAGATATATTTGTTTTACGCATATGGATGTATATAAAGCATATATATATTATTTGAATTGTATTGTTCGAATATGTTTTAATAAAAAGTAAAACATCATTTGAGCTTGTCTGTTTTAATTGTAGAATAATTTCAGCATTAAAAATCTTTCTTCTTACTGGTATATTAAGTACATCGTGTGAAATTTACCCCCTTCTTGGTTTATCAGTTACATAACTAAAGCAAACAAGAAAAATGTGTAGTAATAATACAGGAAGTTCTCATCTTGCCTTGGCTTGATCTCTAGCTTAGCTGGCTGCTGCCATAGATTGACAAGATTAGTCTATAGGGATCTTAGAGAATAGGATGACTTTAAATAAATAAACAAACAAACAAACAAACCCTGTGCAATAGGAGTGAAGCTGGGAAATTACAGGAATGATGCCTGAAAGTAGCTTCTGAGAAGTGCAAGAGAGCACACACTGAAAATGTCCATTTTTGCTTCCCTCCTCATTTCCTTTTTCCCCACCCTTGTGTTTCTCCTCTAGCTGGGCTCTGCAGGTTACATTTTTGGGATGTTAACTCGCACATCAGGGCAAGCGAGTGTGGGCTCAGCTTCCCAGGCTGATCTGAGGTCAAGACTGCCCATTAAGAAAAGGGAAGAGTCCTGCATTACAGCAAATCTAGCCCTAAGGCCACCAAACCCTGCTTTTTATGCCGGGGTCATTGTTGTACTGCATGAAGCTTCCTTTTCTGGTTGAAACTTCTAATTCTAAGCAGAGTTGCTGTGTTAAGAAAGAGGTATTTCTTACATTCCAGCTACTCTATGAACATTTATTTTAGAGATACTTATTTTTCTTTCATATAAGTGTATTTTTTAAATGAAATGCTTGATTTTATTAGCTGCCCTGTAGATAAGAACCTTCAGGAGCTTGTGTGAGAAGAACCACAAGTTTTTGCCACTCACATCCTCTGATACTTTCCATTTAACCCACATCAGGCTCAAGCAAGAAGAACAAGAGCAAGAGGAAGAAAGCAAGATGGTAGAGGGAGTTCTGCTGGTAAAGCAGGCAGTGTTCATTGCAGGAAAATAAGAGAACATGCAGGATTCTCTATTCTGCCCAATAAAACAGAGGGATACACTGCTGAACAGGAGTAAACAACCACGGAGACCCTATTGGCAGGGAACTTGATGGTCCAATGAGAGCCTCTAGCAAAAAGGAGGAGCATTAAATGAAAGCACATAGACAAATTCTGAAAAGCCAGAGGCCGTGATGCTTAAAACAGGCAGGTCTGCAGAGACATCCTCACTTCTCTGCCACCAACCCAGCTGTTCCACTGGAAACATGGAGCTTATGACCCCCAACTCAAGGAGAAAAAAACAGAGCCCATCCCCACCAAGCAGCAGCAGGGGCAGCTCCGTAACCACAAGTGGGCACCAAGAATCCCAGAACCACAAGCGGGCACCGCTCGGACCCCCTGCTCTGCCCACCCTGCTCACACACCCTGCTCTGAAACCAGCCTCTCCCAGCGGGAAGCGGAGCGTTAACTCCAGCCTGCCGGCACCGGCACCGCTGCAGGCCACGCTGGGCACTAAGTGCTGAGCTCAGCTCGCCCACGCACACAGAATTCCCCGAGGCCGGACGCCTCGGCTAGGCAGGGAAATTAAGCCCCATCACCAAATACACTAACAGGAGCTCTTCCCAAAGCATGCACCCATTTTACACCTTACCTTAACAGGAAAACAGAGATGACTTTCACCAAGAGATTCTCCAAAATTCACACATCCCAGTCTTTGGCCCACTCTCAGGGGAGCCCCTGCCTCCCATGCCCACTGCAGCCCTGGAAGAACCACCTCCCCGTGGGCTGGGGCCTGACCCCCACCGAGCCGGGCCCGGCTCTCACCTGCTCTCTCCTGCTCTTTGCTTCACCGGCCCTGCTGAGCTGGCGGCGCTCCACCTGCACCACTGCTTTTGGCATCAGCAGGAGCAGCTCAGACTGGGACATGCGGAAATGAAAACGCCGCTAGCGAAGGACCCAGCTGCGTCCTGGCACTGAGCAGGCCACAACGGCGCATTCCTCCCGTTCCCAAAGCCGTCTGCCCTCATCCCTTCTGTAGGAAATCTCCCCGACGGATCCTCCCAGCAGAATCTACTGGTGGATATAGGAGCTCTGTAAAGGAGAAACAAAGTGACTCAAGGCACTAAGATTACTAACATGGCTATTTAAACGTTGCAGCTTGAGCCAGCTTTGCAAGATAAAGCATTGGTATTTTTTCGACCTTTTCTTTCAAAATAATACCCGGACCTACTAAAGGAAACCCTTAAACAACACTGACGGATATCCAAACTTCATTAACTTTTTCTTAATTAAAATTTCTGAGACCGGGGATTTCGTAATTCAAGGAAAAGGACAGGGAACTTCTTCCACTAACTCCATAGGTTGAAAATACTATCTACTTACTCCCCAGAGCAATGCTGCCCCCCAGCCCTCATTTCAGCAGATCACACATTTGGGTCTCCTCCTTGATGTCACTGCCTGGACACTCATTCCAACAATTCCACTCACTTCAGTAAGAACACAACGCTCCCTTACTACTGCAAGAAAGAACCATGAGAAAGCTTTTATTTTTATTTGGGCCAGAAGAAGAAGAACAGCAGTTACTGGCTTCTCTTTGACAACAGTGATGCCAAAAGAAAAAAAAAATCCCCAAATTCAGATATTTGCCTAGTACACACCAATAACTTTTAAGGAGAGTTATATATTTCTCCAAAATTATTTTGCTACATTCACTTAAGGGGAGCCTGCTTTAGATGGTGGGAATACTAAACAAAGCCAAAGAAAACATCATCTCTAAAAGACTAGCTTTGCTTCAAAATATTATCCATATAGCCTATATTATTTATATTGTCTTTATATGACCAATCATCAGGAGCTTTTTCTTAGACCCAATTCTCAGGAAAAAGAAAAAAAATCCCCAACAAAATTCTTCCCCCAAATCACTTCCCTCCCGTCCCAAAATAATTATCTCCCAACATCCCTCCAAAAAAAATTTCCTCAAAACCATTTTCCCATTCCCAGTTCAAAAATTCCCTCAAAAAATATTCCTTGTAAGAAAAGGAATGTTTCTTCCCAAATGTTTCCTTCTGACTTTTTTCCCTCCAAATCTTTTCAGCCTCTGAAAAAATTACCCACTCACCCCTATTTTTTTCCTCTGCCAAAATCATTTCCATTCCAAAGAATTTTTCCCCTCCAAAAGTCTTACACCACCAAAGAAGTTACAGATTTTCCCAGTTTGTACTGGGAAAAAACAGCCCTGTTGACCACGGAGCTGCTGCTCGGATCTGTGTCAGCCCCGCTCTCTGCTGGAGCAAACTTACTTTGGTGGCCACTTTTGTGGCCCCACGGCCGAGCTCACTCCGCTCCACTGGGGCTGCCCACAGGTCGGCCCTGAGCCCGCACTGAGCCCAGGGCAACGGCAACGGCAGAAACGCTCCCACCCGCTGCACACAGGACATCCTCTTCGGACACGCTTCCGTCCTCTGCATTTGGGGATCACAAATGAACATGAACACGTCCACGAAAGACACTTTACCAGCTAATACATTGCTCCGTTTCCAATGTCTGCTCAATCAACACCTCTACAAAGGCAGCAGCTCCCAGATCCCGACACCAGCAGCAGCAGCGACGGCATCGCAACGCCCCGGCCGCTTCTCTGCAGCGCGGCCCCCTCCGCGGAGCTGCCCTGCAAACCCACCCCAACGAGGGCTCGGGTTCCTGTCACCAGCCCCCAGCGCTCTGCAGCGGCAGGAGCCGCCCGGCCCAAGGACGCCGAGCGCCGGGGCCACGTCCTCCCCCGCCGCCGCCCCCCCTCTCGCTGCTCCCCGGCCTCCCCCCGCCCCGGCCCCGCGCGCAGCCCTCCCGGGACACCCCGCACACGGGCAGGCCGGCCCCGCGCCCCGGCCCCCCGGCCCCTCCGCGCGGCGCTGCCCCCGCCGGCAGGACGCGGCCGCGGCCGCCCCACGGGCCGCGAGCGCCGCCCCCCCGCGCCCTTCCCGCGCGCTCCCGCCGCCGCCGCGCACCTGCCGCCCGCCGCGCATGCGCCGCGCGCCACAAGGGGCCGCCGACCGCACTGCGCACGCGCACGCGCCCCGCTCCTGCAGCGCCTCCACCCCGACACGCGGGGGCAGCAGCGAGCGCGGCAGAGCGCACTGCGCATGCGCGCACCCCCCCATCCCCCACGTGGCGGCGCCGCTCCTGGGGCGCGGGGGGCGGCGGGGGGAGGGGGCGGCCTCTGCCCAGCGGTGGCACCGACAGAGCGAGAGGAAACGGCCGCAACCTGAAACAGCGAAAGTTCCGCAGGAACTTAAGGAAAAACGTATTAGCAGTGAGGGTGACGGAGCACGGGAACAGGCTGCCCGGAGAGGCTGTGGAGTCTCCGTCTGTGGAGATCTCCAGGGGCCGCCTGGACGCAGCCCTGTGCCACGTGCTCTGGGTGACCCTGCGTGTGCAGGGCTTGGACTAGATGATCCCTGGAGGTCCCGTCCAACCTTAAGGATTCTGTGATTCTGTGAAGGAAAGAGTTAAGAGCTGGAAGTGCCCCCTGGCAGCAGCTGTGCCCGTGCGGAAACGCTGGGGGCTGCTCCCAAGGCCGAGACGGGGAAGCGGGAGGTCTTGCGGGGAGGGCCGGTCTCGCTGCGCTGGAATTGGCAGCGGTGCCCGGCTGGCCAGGGAGCCGATAGCCCCTGCGGAGGGATCCCAGAGCCGTGTCGCTGGCGCTGCCGGGAGCAGACACCCTCCTGGGAGTCGTCCGCAGCGTGAACCTGGCCTGAGCCTGTCCTGGGGCCGGGTCCCGGCCCTCCTGGGGACGCTGCCTGCGGCCCCTCGTCCCCCGCCGCCCTGGGCCTTTTCCGTGCGCGCGGCGGGCGCGGGAGGCAGGGCCGTGGCCGTGGCCGTGGCGCGGGTGCCGCGGGCAGCGAGGGCAGCGCGAGCCCGGGCGCCGCTGCCCGCGGGACGGGACGGGACGGGACGGGCTGCGTGAGGGCGGCGGCTGCGGGGGGACCCCGTCCTGTCCTGTCCCGGTCCAGCCCAGCCCAGCCTGTTCCATCCCATCTTGTCCCACCCTATCCCGTCCAATGCCATCCCATCCCATCCCCGCAATTTGTTTTTCTCTTTTTTCTCCCCCTTTTTTTTTTTTTTTGCATTTTTATCTTTTCATTCTCTCCTTTTTAAGCTTTCTTCTTTCATTGTCCCCCTTTAATCTTTTGTTTGTTTTCATACATTTTATCCTTTTTTTCCTATATTTCCCCTTTTACATTTTCTCCTTTGCTTTTACCCCTTTTAACTGTTTTCATTATTTTTTTCCCTCTTTAACTTATGTTTTCCTTCATTCTTTGCCCCCTTTCATCTTTTTTTCTTTCCTTTCTCTCTCTCTTTTAGTTTTCTCTTTGGCTCTCCCTTTTATCTTTTTTCATGTTTTTTTCCTCTTTTATATTTTTTCCTTCATTTTTCCTTGTTTTAGCTTTTTCCTTGATTTTCTCTCAGCTTTTCTCTTTCCTTCCCCCTCTATTTTTCAGCCTCCTTATTCCATTTCCCCCTCATCCTTAGGTGTTTTTTCCCTTTTTTTCCCCTCAAAGCCCCATTATTTCGCTGAAGTCACTTTTACAGGTTTATGTTCCTGTTTGGCATTGGGGAACTCGAGGCTTTTTTAAGCCGTCGGGGGCTTGGCAGGAGGCTCGGGAGGGCCTCGTGGGGCCGGGAGGCTCAGGAAAAGTCCCCGTCGTCGGGGGCGTCGTGTGTAATTTGTGGGGCGCCGAGGCGGGACGTGGAGGTGCAGAGGGGGCAGGAGGCAGCGGTGCAGGCGGGACGTGTCGCTCGCGGGGCCTCCCGGAGCGGGGGGATGTTGAGCAGGAAAGGGGAAGGCAGCGCTGCCTGGGCCCCCTGCGGAATGTTGGTTTTCAAAAGTGCCCTCGGAACGGGAAGGGGGCCCTGTGCCCTGCAGCCCGTTGGGGAAAACGGACGTGCTCTCCCTGGAGAGGGTGACGGCGCTCACAGGCTTTGCAGGAGAGTGTTGCTGGCCAAAAGCCCTGCTCCCCGCTCGGGAATCGGGACCGGGAGCTCCTCAGGTGAAGTCCTTCTGTCCAGGTTGCTCTTGGTTCTTGCTGTTCTCCTCAGCGTGGTGCTGAGCCAGGATGTGGCTGTCTAAACTGTGGGGTGTTTGTCTCCCTCTTGCCGCAGACCATGGCAGCCCCAGGGCTTTCGGCAGGTGCCCTCCTTGACAGGAGCATGAGGATGAGGAGAGAGGCTGGAGAGCGGAAGGTGCTCTGGGCCTGGGGGCTCCTCAATATCTGCACTGCCGGCATGATCTGCGTGGACATGTATGTTGGCTGCAAATGTGACTGCGTTACAGAAAACATCCTGCCTTGTGCAGGCCTCGGTACTTCCCAGAACCCCATTACTGCCCACTGGTAACTTTTCCTGTTTTGTTGTATTTCCTTACCAGGACTGGAAAACTTCTCAGCACATACTACAATATCCCCTTCTGGCCTCTCTGGTTTATTGGTGAGTTGTCGCTGCCTGTGTATGAGTTTTGGGGGAAGAGAATATTTCGCACTTCTGTTTTCTTCCTGGGGAAGTTGTTTTAAAGACAGCTTTAAAAAAAAAAAAAGGCAGAACTACATTCTACTTTCTTTTACCCCTGTTGGAGCTATGGGAATTTCCTCACTGTAGTGACAGGGAAGAGTCTCTTGGCGGCCCTGTTGTGGGGCTGTGTGACATTTCCAGGTAATGAAAGTTCCTTTCAATGGAGTAGACTCCAAAGGAGCTGTATCAAATCCCCTTGGAGGATGGAAAGGAGGAGGAGTGAGGCAAATGCAGATATGAGGGACAGAAGGTTTGGTGGAAGAGCCTTGCTAAGGAGCGTGAAACTTCCTTGTAGAGATTTGTGTTCTCCCTGGAAAATACCTTGCACTTTTGCAAATAAGCATTAAAGCCCCATAAATGAATTTTAGCCACATAAATGAATTTTAATGTAGAAAGGAGATTTGTCTCAACTGGTTCTTGAATAAAAAGAACCCATGAAGAAGCCTTATCTCTGTCCTCAGACTAGCACTTACAGGAGCAGTTTTTTATGCATTTTTAACCTGTTTTTTAATATTAACAATAAGTTATTACTCATGGTCATGCCATCTAGCAGGATAAAACCTTTTTTTCTTTATTCTAGAACTTGCACTGGTGTCTCTGTCCAGCGTGAATGCCGTGTTTGATCTCTGGCTGTATTTCAAATACACGAGGGCACCAACTCACCTGGTTATGACTCACAGGCAGCAGGTCCTTCTGGGGATGCAGAACTCAGGTAGGTAGTATAAACGCCTGTTTATCTGTGTTCTTTGCAGTTGGTGTCTTGGTCAAGTACAATTCTCAGCTTCTTTGTCTGAACACAGCAGTCAGACAAATTCCCTGCAGCATGTTAAAATTTAAAGTAGAAGTGCAAACTTGGTGAAGGATTGAGGGGAGAACTGAAGAGGGAAGAAGCCCTAACAAAGGAGGGGACAGCAGCCTGTTAAAGGGCAGCTGGAGAGACTCTCTGTGAAACTGGAGAAGGAATTTGTGGGCTCCCCGTGGAGCTGGGAAGAGGGCTTTTTAGCACCATTGTATTTCCTTCAGGGCAAGCTGCGTGTCTGTGTTTTGCAGTGTGGATTCAGAGGAAGCAGGGGAGTTGGAGGCTGCTGCATGTGCAGGGCTCACTGTGTTTTTGTGCTTCTTGCAGCGGTGCCGATAGCTCCAGTGCAGGAGCCGTCAGCGAGGAGAGTCCCTTGGTGTGGGGCTGCGATGCAGGGCCAGAACGTGCTGAGCTACAGCCCAGGCCGCCCCCGCGGGGCCCGTCCCAGCTTGGCCTCGGCTCCTGCCCCAGACTGTGACCCTCAGCTGCTGGCTCTGCCCGCCAGCAGAGCCTCTTCCAGCAGTTCTCTGAGCTCCCGTCCCAGCTTGGCCTCGGCTCCTGCCCCAGACTGTGACCCTCAGCTGCCGGCTCTGCCCGCCAGCAGAGCCTCTTCCAGCAGTTCTCTGAGCTCCCGTCCCAGCTTGGCCTCGGCTCCTGCCCCAGACTGTGGCCCTCAGCTGCCGGCTCTGCCCGCCAGCAGAGCCTCTTCCAGCAGTTCTCTGAGCTCCCGGCCCAGCAGCAGCTGCATCCAGGTAAGGACGGCGCTCTGCGAGGGAGCGCCTTGGCTTGGCTCCTCGTGTGCTCGTGCTGGGCCCTGAGCTGCTGGAGGTGCCCGGCAGCTGTCTGCTCCCTTTGCACATTCGCCCTTCCAGGATTCGTCCTTTCCCTAGAGTTAATTTATTTGTTTTGGAGGAGATGGTGGGTTTCAGACAAAAAGCCTGAATGGGGAATGCAAATGTAAATGCTGAGGAGTAGAAAACCAATTCCCCTGATTCAGACTAGGCTTAATAGCAGCAAACTCCAGAGCCATAAATTCATCTGTTGAGTCAATTGATTCCTGCAGTTTGTAAAATCAAAGTGGAAGTCTTATCTTCCTCATATGACACAAGTGTCTGCTTCTGTTTGCCCAAGCTTCCCAGCTTCAGCCCTTCTCCTGCGGCTTCTTCACATGATATGAGTATTGAAGCAGTGAGAAGTGAGCTCAGGAGCCGTCACTGCCCTTCACCAGTTCGGCCTCGTTTCCTCCGGAGCCAAGAGGAGGAGATCACAGACCAGAAGTCCCTGCAAAGATACCTGCAAAGGGAAGAGGAGAAAGAGCGCAGCCGTCAGATGGGTAAAGAAATCCCTTTGCTTGGCCTGAAAGGATGGGTGAGGAGAGGATGTAGGTTTTATTAGTCGTTATTGGAGAGAGTTGTGGGTGAGAATAGCTGGAAGGGATTTTGGGAAAGGCAGAGAGCTCCTGAAGTGCTAGTAAATAAAATGACGTCCCTGCTATGGTATTCCCCCTAGATGTGGTCAAGGTGGCTGCTGACCACTTTAGTCTTCTAGGCAGTAATTGAGACAGGAGGCAGAATTTTGTAAATTCTCCACATCTCGGTGCCTCAGGGACTTCAGAAAATTCTCCTCCCTTACCATAATTCATGAGCTCATCTTTCCAGTCAGAGTTGAATCTGTGCAGTTATTGCCTGCCCTATTGCGTGATTCTTGTCCTCCTGCTTGTACTAATTGTGCGTGCCTTGAATGTCATTTCAGCAAATTCAGTTTACAGCAGCTCCCCATTCGGCTGCCCAGCATTTTGCAACCTGACACGTTTGCTGGTGGAGCAGGCCAAGGTGCTGCGGAGGTTCCAGTACCAGGTGTCATGGTGTCCCCTGGGCCGCAGGGAGGAAGGTCGTCTGGACGTGCCACAGGCTGGCGAAGAGGTAAGTTCAGCACCAGAGGAGCCCAGAAGCATAGAGCTCCTCCAAAGGGTTGGCCATGATCTCCATCACACTCCTTTACACTTGTGTCTGGACAAAGTCTCATTCAAAGGGGTAGGGTTAAGGGAGCTTTAATTAAATTGGATCCATGTCTTGATCTCATCCCTTAATCTAAGAAAGCTTCTTTAGCTGGGCTCTGCAGGTTACGTTTTTGGGATTTTGACTCTCACACCAGGGCAAGCGAGTGTTGGCTCAGCTTCCCAGGCTGATCTGAGGTCAAGACTGCCCATTAAGAAAAGGGAAGAGTCCTGCATTACAGCAAATCTAGGCCTAATCTAGGAAATCTGGGGAAGCGGAGCGTTAACTCCAGCCTGCCAGCACCGCTGCAGGCCACGCTGGGCACTAAGTGCTGAGCTCAGCTCGCCCACGCACACAGAATTCCCCGAGGCCGGACGCCTCGGCTAGGCAGGGAAATTAAGCCCCCTCACCCAATACACTAACAGGAGCTCTTCCCAAAGCATGCACCCATTTTACACCTTACCTTAACAGGAAAAGAGAGATGACTTTCGCCAAGAGATTCTCCAAAATTCACGTCACGTATCATTGTGACGCACCCCCAGAACACTGCCATTGCCCCTATAAAAGCGGAAGCGCTGGCGCTGGCCCCGAGCTCGCTGAGGCTCTGGCTTTGTAGTGGTGGTGGTTTAGCGCGTGGTGGTTGGTGCCCTTTTTCCGGAAAATGAAACCGGTGGCTGCCCTCAGGGGTGTTCAAAGGAGGCGACTCAGAAGAAAAGAATTATTGGATAAGATCTTGAGAGTGGTACATGGTAACAGCTGGTGGCCAAGGAGGATGGTAGACAAACCCATGGAAGTCGACGCTCCCGAAGAATGCCCTGAGGAGATGGAGGTGGATCCACCTCTGCCTGATGAGGAGCCTATGGAGGTGGATCCTGCATGACGGCCCTGGCGCCTGGGATGTCCTGCCGAAAAACACCATGGCAGAGGCATCCCAGGAGAGCCTGGGCCCCCTACGGCCACCCAGCTGCGCCCGGCCACCAGTCCCTCGGCAGAAGATCCACCTGAGGGACTACGTGGCCAAAGAACACCTATGGGCGCAGCATCCAGCAGCCGGTTCCCCCCTTCCCTCCACTCCCCTTTCCCCCTCTCCTACCCCCTTCTCAGATCATCACGATGAAGGGGCTGTATAAGGAGCCATCTGCAGACTGTGCACCAAGACCAGCCAACCACCATGGACCAATAAATAACATTAAATAAAAGAACTCCTGAGTATCGAGTGTTGTGTGAGCCCTTCTTTCCTGCCCCACGCTCCTGGGGCCTGAAGACGTGGCCTGTCTTCAGCCCTGAGCCCTGAGGGAGAGGCGATGAGAGGCCCTGGCTCCCTTGGGGCTGCTGCGCCGCGGTGACGGGGCAGTGTGGTGGGGGGTGCCGAGGTCTCTGAGGGCCCGGAGGGGGCGTTTTCGGCCGGTGGTCAAGAAGGTGGATGGGAGTAGCTATCTCCAGCTCCTTCGCTCTTCAGCTACCTAACGCCAGGCTGAACGTGGTGCAAGGCCCACTGTGGAGGTGCACAGATAAGAGCACCGTATCGATCGAAGGAGCTGTGCTTCCCTGGAGAAGCAAAGGGCTTCCATTCCAGCAGGAAGATGTGCTGGCCTCCGGCAGGGAGTGCCTTCCTGGCTAATGGCTTCCTTAGGGCTAGCTTGCTCAAATGGCCGAGATTTATATTTGCCTCCCTCTTTGGCACTTGCCAGTATTCCTCTGGATTGCAGTGTTGGCTTTGGGCTTCCCCCGCCATCAAGATGCCTGACAGACTGGCGGAGCCCAGCACAGGGCCACAGAGCTGCTCAGGTGCCGCAGCAGCTCTGTGGCACAGAAGGGGACGTGGAGGGACCTGGGCTCATTCAGCATTCCCAAGAGGTGGCTTCCTTTTAGATGATCCACAGAGCCTTCCTTTTTACCTCTGCGTGTTGTGTTTGACAGTGCCACAGTTACAGAGAAGGATGGTGGAAATCCAGTGCCTTGATTGTGGAGTTTCTAGCGCTGCGAGCACTGCCTGTCTGGTCACTGCTGTGCTTGAAGATGGACTAGGGGAGGTCAGGAGAAGCAGTAATTTTTTTAAAAAAAAGTGGAATATCAACACGGGGAAATGGCAGTCTCAGGAAGATACTGATCTAAAGTTTAGAGCTACTAGGATGCGCATGCAAATTCATCAAGTCGTGACCTTTACCTTTGTCACAGCTACCTTAAAGCTATTGGCTGTCATTAGAGCTACCAACAATGTAAGGGATCCTTTTCTTTCTGACGCATGGAAAAATGCTTTTAAATGAAAATGAAAATGAAAATGCTTTAAAGATTTTGCTTTCTGGTTAATAAGACCGCAGAAGACCAAGATAATTCTTTTCTTTACTGTCCCTTTTCATATGTCACTAACTGAGAGCCACACCAGCGCTGCGTTGCTTGCAGTTGCCAGATGTCCTTGCACACATAGAAGGTTGCATGTATATGGAGAGACACGCGCATGAGCACACAGCTGGGTGTGCGCGCAGATCCATCAAGTCATGAACTTTATTTTTGCCTCGTCTCTGGCACTATTACCTGTATTACTGCGGCTGGCGGTGAGATCTGATAAGTTATAAGGCTTCACTGAGGCTAGTGTGTGTTCACTTTCTTGCACACAATAGTCTAGTTTATAGCCTTGGAAAAGGAAAGCTTAAAATGTGCGTGATTGCTATTTAATTGTTTTCTGAACGATTGCCTCTTCTGGAAGGAGCTCTCTGCGTTCTTCTGTTTCAGTGTTTATTTTTGTCAGACCACAGCTGTGAATCTCCAAGAACCTAATCTGCAACATCCTTAGTGTCTTATTTGCAGTGGTTGATATCAATCAGACGGACAGTGTGGCATAATTCTCCTAACTGAGCTCGATAGTTTCACAAAGCACACTTCCCTGGTCTCCTTCTGAGGCCTGGTTGCATGTGCCCACACATGGGCAGCGCGGATTGAAGCAGCTCTGTGTTTGGAGACATCTATCCTGGCAGCAGCTCTCCCTGTGTCTTTAGCCTTGTGCTGTGGGCAAGGACAAGGGTGCCAAGGTTGTTTGTGCGTTGCCAACCTCTTCTGTAGCTACAGCAGTGCACGAGCACCTGCCAGGGTAAGTCCATTGAAGAGTGGTCAAGAGAGCCGCACATTGCGCAAATGCTGAACGATTGCCCTCAGCTTTGTGGAGGCATGCAGAACAGAGGAATCGGGGCACTGAGAGCACCACTTAGTAAGAAGGCGCAGCAGTCCAAACGTCAATCCTGTCCCAGACAAGCTTCCCAGAAACCTGACACCTTGTAGGTCTTAAACTGGTTTGGAAAGTCAGCAAAATCTACTGCTTAGGCTGGTAACATAATTACAGAAGCATGAGCAGAACTCATTGCTATTTATCCAGTTTCTATACCTCTAATATTTAGCTTGTGCCAGGGGCTGCAAGCATGAGCAGTTGGTTGTCTATAATATACCCAGTCATTCCCGGAGCAGTTCTTTACTTTTATTGGGTGTGTTTAGTATTCAGCTTAGAACAAAGGCAATTTGGTATTCAGAAAGGGATGCTTGTTGTTGTAGTAAGCCACGACAGTGCAGTTGCACGGTATTGTATAATTCACCTCTGCTGCCCTTCTCTTCTTAGCAAGTCAGGTTGGCAGCCACTGTGTCTAGTGGCAAAGGGCTAGTGGTGACCAGTTTTGCAGAGTCTCTTAGACGTTCCTGCCTAAACAACGTGTTGGAAGGCCTCTTTGGAGTTCATCTCACCCAACTCCCAAGCTAAAGCAGGGTCTGCTAGAGCAGGCAGTCCATGCCTGTGTCCAGTCCAGTTTGGAATAGCTGCAAGAGGGAGAATCCACAAGCTGTCTGGGCAAGCTGGTCCAGGCCTCAGTCCCCCTCTTCGTGAAGAAGTTTTCCCACATTCAGGCGGAACTTCCTGTGTTTCGGCTTGTGCCCAGGGCCTAACTGCCCTGTCACTAGGCACCACTGAGAAGGGTCTGGCTCTGTTGTCTTTGCTGCCTCCCATCAGCAGGTATTTAAACACACGGGTAAGATGATTGCCCCTCAGCCTTCTCTTGTGCAGGCTGAATGGGCCCTGCTCTCTCTTTCTCTCCTTGTATGAGAGATACTCCAGTCCCTTACTCATCGTGGTGGCCTTTCTCTGGCCTTGCTCCAGGAGCACCCTGTCTTGCACGTACTGGGGAGCCCAAACCTGCACCTAGTTATTTTGGTGTCAAATCTTTTGGACCAAACAACCTAGAAACTCTATTATTTTGTTTAGTTTGTGTTCAAGAGCTATAGAAAGGCAAGTTATGTTAAAGCAGCTTATAAAAGTGGGTTTTGAAACAGCTTTTAATTTATTTCTATCTCTTCAGATTAGTAGAAGATTAAAAAAAAAATAATGTTAAGATTTTAAAGACGTGCATTTGGATAAGATATTCTTTCAAACTGTCGTTATGTTGAAGGACGACTTACTTTGTCTGAGCTAAACTGAACGGGGGTCCTCCATATTTTGATATGATGGAAGGCTGTCGTTCCTTAACCAAGGATACCCTGGAACTGCAAGGCCATAAGGAGACATTACTGGATAATGCAAACTTGTTGCAAACTTGGCAGGAAAACCAAAGCGCATGTATCCTTAAGTGAACTCTGTTTTAATACTAAAAATCACATCTCTAGGTCAAAAAGACCCTCACCCAGGTAAAAACCCTTCCCCTGAGTATGTGTAACAGTGGCTATGTTGAGTAAGCAGTGCGAGAACTGCATGTAAACTACTACCCAAGCAGTGCAAGTGGGATGTACTTGGAAAGATATCGAATATGAAAAGAGGAAATTGGAAGGTTGGGAGGGTGCGTTGGGACGGTGCACCCAGCGTTGTGCAGCTCCAAAATAAATGAGCAAATCACAGAATCGGAAGCACAGAATCACAGAAGCAAAGTTTCTTGGAAGCCATTTCTGAACACGTGAAGGATGAGATGGTGGTTTGGAGCAGTGAGCATGGATTTAGCAAGGGCAAGCCATGCTTGAGCTACTTCATTACTTTCTCTGATGAAGTGACAGGCCCTGTGGACCAGGAGAAGACAGTGGATGTAGTTAGTATATCTTGCCTTTAGCAAGGCCTTGCAGCTGATCCTCCTTATTGCCAAATTAGTGAGATTTCAGCTACCTAAGTAGACTCTTAAGAGAAGTGGAAACCTAGCTGGACTGCTGTGCTTGGAGCGGTGAGGAGTGCTGCAAAGTCCCCGTGGCAGCCAGTAAGTGGGAGTGCCTCTTGGGGATCAAGGCAGGGAGCAGTTCGCAGTTGAAGGTTGTCTTCCAAGGCCTGGAAGGTAGGGTGGAGGGCTGAGTGGGCAGGTTTGCAGATGTCAGCAAGCTGAGAGGGAACAGTCTGGAGGGCGGTGGCTGGTGTTCAGAGGGAGCTGTGCAGGCTGGAGAAACGGGCTGAGAGGGACCTCATGAAACTCAACCAAGGGAATGGCTGAGTCTTGTATTTGAGGTGGGATACGCTACAGGCTGCTAGGAGGCTTCTCTGTCCAAAAGGATCTGGGGATTGAGGAGGACATGAGGCTGAGTGAGAGTTAGCAGTGTGGCCTTGCAGCAGGGAAGGCCAGTGCAGCACGTCTGTGGACATGATCCTTCCCTTGGCTTTGGCAACTGGCAGTGAAACTGCCTCGAGTACTGTGTCCAGTCTGGGGATCCACGGTGCAAGAAAGGTATTGACGTACTGGAGCAAGGTGCAGGGCCAGCAGGATGCTCAGGAGGCTGGAGCACAATGACGTGCATGGAGAAGAGGCTCTGTAGAGGCTGGAGAAGAGAAGGCTGAGGGGAGATGTTATTGGTCTTGCCAGCTACCTGTCTGGAAGATACAGGGAACGTGGAGCCAGACTGTTCTTGGAAGCGCCCAGCAATGGGATGCGAGACAACAGACAAGTTGGACAATGCGAATTCCCCAAGTCAGTCCATGGGTAATTCAGCTAAGATGTCAGGATTTCACAGAATCACAAAATGGTTGAGGTTGGAAGAAATCTTTAGACATCATCTAGTCTAAGCCCCCTGCTCCAGCAGGGACTCCTGGAGCATGTACCATAGGGTCACATCCAGGTGGATTTTGAGTATCTCCAAGGAAGGGGACTCCACAACCCCTCTGGGCAGCCTGTTCCAGGGCTCTGGCTCTGTCACTCTCACAGCAAAGAAGTTCTTCCTCACATGCAAATGAAACTTCCTGTGTTTCAATTGGTACCCATTACTCCTTGTCCTATTGCCGACCACCACCAAGAAGAGTTTGTCCCATCCTCTTTACATCCTTCCCTCGGGTATTTGTACATGTTGATAAGATCCCCTCTCAATGTGCTCTAAGCTAAACAGCTCTCATATAATATGTATGCTGCCTTTCTCTGTTCATTTTCTCAAGAGCTCCTTGCCCATCCATGCAGGTCTCCTACCCTTCTTGCTTAACTTCTTTCTCATAGGGATGCACTGACCCTGAACTTGGAGGAAGTGGTTCTTTAATGTAAGCCAACTCTCCTGGAACCCCTTTCCTTCTAGGGCCCTTGCCCAGGGGATTCCAAGTAGGTCCCTGAAGAGATCAAAGTTCACTCTCCTGAAATCCAGGGTCACAATCCTACTTCTTCCCCAGCTTCCTGCTCGCAGGATCTTGGACTCCAACATCTCGTGGCCGCTACAGCCGAAAGCACCCTTGTCCTTCACATTTCCAACCAGACCATCTCTGCTTGTCAGTACAAGGTTGAGCAGCACCCCTCTCCTCGTTGGCTCCTCTACCACCTGCATGAAAAAGTTATCCACAATATTCTGCAGGAACTCTTTGCTCCTAGTTTGTGGACTCTCTGTTCCTAGCTGTGTTGTCATCCTAGCACATATTGGGACACTTAAAGTCCCCCCCATAAGAATCATAGAATCATAGAATGCTTAAGGTTGGAAGAGACCTCTAGAGCTCACCTAGAGCACATGGCACAGGACTGCATCCAAGCGGGTTTTGAAGATTTCCAGAGAAGGAGACTCCACAACCTCTCTGGGCAGCCTGTTCCAGCACTCTGTCATCCTCACTGTTAAAAAATTTTTGCTTAAGTTCATGTGGAACTTTTGGTGCTTCAGTTTGTGGTCATTACCTCTAGTTCTGGAGCCAAATGTCCAAATGGAACCAAATGTCTCTCCTGGGTGGGGCTCATTGCACTGGGCAGCAAATATACTCTTTGGACAACCACGATGGGACCCAGATGAGGCTGTTGTAAAAGCCCTGCCCAGATACTCCTGCCAGTTCCCAGCGGGGAGAGGCTGCTTTCCAGACTCCAGCGCACACCGGCCTTTGCTTCATGGCTGACTCTGTGAGCATCCTCCTCAACCAGAGCCACTAAGCGACTCAAAGGTGCATCGCGACAAGTAATAGGAGACACTGCATGCACGAAAAGATCTAAGGGTAATCATCTAGGAGTAACACTCACAATCTAAGGGTATCGTCCAAGGGCAGTAGTTACTTGCGTGGACAGTGGTGATTGGAGTGTACAAAAGCAGGATCAGGAAGAACGTTCTTTTAGGGGGAATAATATGGGAACAGGATCGGGGTCAGGACAATCGGTGGAGGTGCCCCCTCGATCTCCTTCAGGATGCATCTGGAGACTCTGGGAGACGTTAGGTGGGGTTCCCTTAGCCAGGAAGAAATTAAAGGAATATGTAGTCAATGGTGGCCAAAGTATAAAAATGGATGAGGTAAAACAGTCAGAAATGGGAAGTTTTTAACACAGTCTTGCAACATAAGTTGTTGTTTGGCAGAAGGCAGGATACATGGGAGGAAATCCCATAGGTAGATTTGTTCTTTTCCTTGAGAAATGATCTTGAAAAAAGAAAGACATGTAAATTGTTGCTATCCAATTCAAACGTGTTAATGAAAATTGAGGACAAAAAGAGGGTGCCTCGGTGTTGTTCAGCTCGGAGCATTGGGAAAACATAGAATCCCAGAATCCTAGAATCGTTAAGGTTGGGAGGGACCGCTAGAGGTCATCTAGTCCAACCCGCAGGGTCATTTAGAGCATGTGTGAAAGTGGATGGTGAGGAAGAGGATGTGCAATTCTTGGTCTCTTGGGAAAGTGATTGAGACAGTGCTGATGTTAGAGCTAGAGGAGGTGAGATGTTCAGTCCAATTGCAGGCAGAAGTTGAGCACAGCAGAACTCTGTGGTTGAGGCTCCTCTGGGTCCAGCAGTGAGGCCACAGGGAATGCCTGTCTATGTGAAAGTCCCTTTTTCTGCTACAGATTTAATGAATTGGAAGGAGGGAGCTGCGTCATACCCAGAGAAAATCCAGAAAATCCTTTAGAATGAGAACTGAAAAACGTAATCCAGATTGGCAGGATTTACGGGGGCTTCTGAATACATTGCTCATGCCCAAGGGAAAATGAATGGTGTTGGATAAAGCTTGAGAGGAATATGGGAAACAGAATGCTAGGGACAGACCGGATCATTTTATGCTGGCCCAAGATGAAGCTGTACAGAGTAAGGCTGAGGATCCCTCTGCAGTTTATGAGCAGTTATGAGACTGCTCAAAAATGGACAGACATGAATCCTAAAGATGAAACTAAGCAGGTGACTTTTACTACACAATTTGTAGGGCAATCGGCACCAGATATAAGGAGAAAACTTCAGAGAGCGGATGGTATGTCTGCAACGTCCATGTCTTAGCTAGTAGAAATTGCATCTAAGGCATGCAATAGCAGAGAGGAAGCAGCAAGGAAAGAAACCCAGCAGGAGAAGTTGAAAGACCAGAAGCACAACGCTGCCATTTTGGCAGCCACGTTTGTCCAGGCACAAACGTCCTCTCAGGAAAGGGGTTTTCCAAGGGGCCGAGAGCATGGAAAAGGACACAGAGCAGGAGGGAATCTAGGAAGTAGAATCCCACTGGGAAGAAATCAGTGTGCAGTTTGTCGCGAAAGGGGCCCTGGAAAAAATGAGTGCCCAAAGAGGCAAGCAGAGAATGGGATACCCCTACCTGTATCTGTTCCGCAGGCAGATTTGTTTACGATTAGCACAGAGATTAGTACAGAGATTAATACAATTGAGATTGATGGGGCCTGGAGGTTGAGAAAGTAGATTCCACAACTGACCCCCTGGTTTCTATTTAGCAGGGGAATGAAATAATTATTTATTTTTAGTAGATACTGGAGCAATATATTCAGTATTACGTAGTCGTAAGGGACCAATGAGTAAATCCTCTATGTCAGGAACTGATGCCACAGGAAAGCAAGCGGTCAGGCCCTTTTTACCTGTAGATATATATGTAAATATATATATACAGATTTATCTGTTGCAATATATATAATAATATTGCCTGGTTACAATATATAGATGGCATCTTACTGGGAGCCAAAGAATGTAAAGAGACCACTATTAGATTATTGAACTTTCTGGGACAGGCGGGATAGAGAGTATGACAAAGGAAGGCACAACTTGCACAGGAAAACAGGATCTACCTGGGATATGAAACATCCCAGCGAGAAGGAAAGTTGAGAACATAAAGAAAGGAGGCAATACATCAAATTGCCCCCCATCCCCAAATCAGTGAAAGAACTTAGAGCGTTTTTAGGGCTGGCCAGATGGTGTCGCCTGTGGATGTCTAATTTTGGATTTTGGATTAATGGCCAAACCACTGCATGAGGCTGTCAAAGGATCTGGAGAGATAGTGGAGTGGATGCCAGAATGCTGGCAGGCACTTGGGGAACTGAAGATTGCTCCTGCCTTCAGTCTCCTGGACCTGACTCAATCTTTTGTACTTTATGTGCATGAGAGGGAACATCAGGCGCTGGGACTTTGGGAGACTGGAAAAGACCAGCCCCTTACTTTTCAAAATAACTGGACAAGGTAAGCTCTGGATGGCCATGGGCCTTGAGGGCAATGGCAGCTGTTGTACTGTTAATACAAGAGGCATGAAAATTGACTTTGGGGCAGAAAATTACTGTTATGTGCCGCATGCTGTCGCAGTGGTACTAGAACAGAAAGGACACCATTGGCTCTCTCCAGATAGGACGATAAAATGCCAAGCACTACTGCTCAACCAAGAGGATAAAACCATGAAGGTGACCGGCACTGTGAATCCAGCATCATTGTTCCCTTCATGTAAAGAAGAAGTGGCACATGATTGCCTACAGACTACAGAATGGTCTATACTCCAGTCATGCCACCTGAGGGATACTCAATTATGAGGTCCCAACTGAGAGTTATTTACTGATGGAAACAGTTTTGTGGAGAAAGGAGAACGGAAGGCCGCATATGTCGCCATCACCTTTGACAAAGAAATAGAGGCAATACCATTGCCAATAAATACATCGTCTCCCAGCATTGAATTGACTGCATTAACAGGGGCTCTGGAGTTACCACAAGGGAAAGTGGGCTGATATCTCTACTGACTCTAAACATGCCTTTGAGGTAATACATGCACGTGGGACAATGTGGAAGGAAAGGGGATTGTTATACTCACCGGGAACCCTAAAAATACAGCAGAGAGATTATGCTGCTGTTTGAGGCAGTAAATAAACCTAAAGAAATGGCAGTGATGCACTGCAGGGCGCACCAACCTTGACAAACCAGTGTGAAAAAGGAAAGCGGATGAAGCTGCAAAAAGAGCCACGTTGTCAACAAGCATAGCTGCCCTGGTTCCAGAAAGAATCTTAAAAATCGAAGCCCCCACATACACAGAATCATAGAAACATAGAATCATTAAGGTTGGAAGGGACCTCTAGAGATCATCTAGTCCAACCCCCCTGCACACGCAGGGTCACCTAGAGCACGTGGCACAGCATTGCGTCTCAAGTGGGTTTTGAATATCTCGAGAGAAGGAGACTCCACAACCTCTCTGGGCAACCTGTTCCAGTGCTCTGTCACCCTCACTGTCAAGAAATTTTTCCTTAAGTTCTTGTGGAACTTTTGATGCTCCAGTTTGTGGCTGTTTCCTCTTGTCCTGTCAGTGGTGACCACACTGATAAATGAGAGAGTTGATGGAACGCACCCAGCTAGACATTGCACTGCTAACAACTGGCCTCTGAGCTTTGCCAGTTCAGCCAGTTCTGTCTGCCTCACTGTCCACTCACCTAACCTATGCTTCCTGAGCTTTCCTATGTGGATGTTATGGCAAAGAGTGTCAAAAGGTTTCCTGAAGTCAAGGTAGACAACATGCACCGCCGTACCCTCATCTCCCCAACCTGCCATTTCATCACAGAAGGCTTTTAGGTTCGTTAAGCAGGATTTCCCCTTGGCAAAAGCTGGTGGACTTCTCCACATGAGGACCATCTAGTTCTCCACATGCTTAGAAATGTCATCCAGGATGAGCTAGCTGCTGCATTACCTCCCCAGGGATGGAAGTGAGGTCAACTGGCCTCTAGTTCCCCTGGCCCTCCTGCTTGCCCTCTTTGAAGACTGGAGTGATACTGGCCTTCTTCCAGTTCTCAGGGCATCTCTCCTGTTCTCCATGACCTTTCAGAGTTGATGGAGAGTGGCCCAGCAATAACATCCACCAGTTCCCTCAGCTCTTGTGGGTGCCAAGTTTGCCTAAACGATCTCCAACCCGATCCTCCTTAGCCACGGGAAAGTCTGCCTTTCTCCACACTTCCTCTCCAGGGTCCAGGATTCCTGAGGACTGGCCTTAGAAGGTAGAGACTGAGGCAAAGAAGGCAGTCAGTCACTCTGATTTCTCTGTATTCTTTGTCATCAGGGCCCACACAGCGCATTCAGCATCCAGCAGACCCGCATCATCCCTAGTTTTCCTTTTGCTATTCGTGCATTGGGAGAAGCCCTTCTTGTTGTCCTTCGCATCCATTGCAAGATTCAATTCCCAATAGGCCTTGGCCTTCCTCGTTGCACCCCTCTGCCCTCTGACAACATTCCTCTAGTCCTCCCAAGCAGCCTCTCACTTTTTTGGTATACTTCTTTCTTCTGTTCGAGTTTTGCCAGGAGTTGTTTTCTCAGCCCCTTTGCCTGACTTCTTACTCACAGGTATGCACCAATTTTGAGCTTGGAGGAAGTAATGCTTGAATCTTAACCAATCTCTCTTAGACCTCCTCCTTCCTTCTAGGGACCTAACCCATGGCGTTCTTCAAAGGAGCCCAAAATACACAGAGGTAAAAGGGGAGGCTCTGTGGATCATCTAAAAGGAAGCCGCCCCTTGGGAATGCTGAACGAGCCCAGGTCCCTCCACGTCCCCTTCTGTGCCACAGAGCTGCTGCGGCACCTGAGCAGCTCTGTGGCCCTGTGCTGGGCTCCGCCCGTCTGTCAGGCATCTTGATGGCGGGGGAAGCCCAAAGCCAACACTGCAATCCAGAGGAATACTGGCAAGTGCCAAAGAGGGAGGCAAATATAAATCTCGGCCATTTGAGCAAGCTAGCCCTAAGGAAGCCGTTAGCCAGGAAGGCACTCCCTGCCGGAGGCCAGCACATCTTCCTGCTGGAATGGAAGCCCTTTGCTTCTCCAGGGAAGCACAGCTCCTTCGATCGATACGGTGCTCTTATCTGTGCACCTCCACAGTGGGCCTTGCATGTTCAGCCTGGCGTTAGGTAGCTGAAGAGCGAAGGAGCTGGAGATAGCTACTCCCCATCCACCTTCTTGACCACCGGCCGAAAACGCCCCCTCCGGGCCCTCAGAGACCTCAGCACCCCCCACCACACTGCCCCGTCACCGCGGTGCAGCAGCCCCAAGGGAGCCAGGGCCTCTCATCGCCTCTCCCTCAGGGCTCAAGGCTGAAGACAGGCCACGTCTTCAAGGCCCCAGGAGCGTGGGGCAGGAAAGAAGGGCTCACACAACACTCGATACTCAGGAGTTCTTTTATTTAATGTTATTTATTGGTCCATGGTGGTTGGCTGGTCTTGGTGCACAGTGTGCAGATGGCTCCTTATACAGCTCCTTCATCATGATGATCTGAGAAGGGGGTAGGAGAGGGGGAAAGGGGAGTGGAGGGAAGGGGGGAACCGGCTGCTGGATGCTGCGCCCATAGGTGTTCTTTGGCCACGCAGTCCCTCAGGTGGATCTTCTGCCGAGGGACTGGTGGCCGGGCGCAGCTGGGTGGCCGTAGGGGGCCTAGGCTCTCCTGGGATGCCTCTGCCATGGGGTTTTTCGGCAGGGCATCCCAGGCGCCAGGGCCGTCATGCAGGATCCACCTCCATAGGCTCCTCATCAGGCAGAGGTGGATCCACCTCCATCTCCTCAGGGCATTCTTCGGGAGCGTCGACTTCCATGGGTTTGTCTACCATCCTCCTTGGCCACCAGCTGTTACCATGTACCACTCTCAAGATCTTATCCAATAATTCTTTTCTTCTGAGTCGCCTCCTTTGAACACCCCTGAGGGCAGCCACCGGTTTCATTTTCCGGAAAAAGGGCACCAACCACCACGCGCTAAACCACCACCACCACAAAGCCAGAGCCTCAGCGAGCTCGGGGCCAGCGCCAGCGCTCCCGCTTTTATAGGGGGAATGGCAGTGTTCTGGGGGTGCGTCACAATGATACGTGACGTGACATCACAGGAACCCACCTCCAGACCACTGCTGTTGATGTCACGTCACATATCATTGTGACGCACCCCCATCCACATCCTGGCTCAGCACTACACTGAGGAGAACAGCAAGAACCAAGAGCAACCTGGGCTAGAGGGGGAAGGAAAGAGAAAAGCTGAAAGAGGGAGAAAACGAAGGAAAAAGCTAAAACAAGGAAAAATGAAGGAAAAAACATAAAAGAGGAAAAAAACATGAAAAAAGTTAAATGGAGGAGCCAAAGGGAAAACTAAAAGAGAGAGAGAAGGGAAAGAAAAAAAGCTGGAAGGAGGCAAAGAATGAAGGAAAAAATAAGCTAAAAGAGGGAAAAATAATGAAAACAGTTAAAAGGGGTAAAAACAAAGGAAAAAATCTAAAAGGGGAAAAATAAGAAAAAAAGGATAAAATGCATAAAAACAAACAAAAAAGATTAAAGGGGGTAATGAAAGAAGAAAGCTTAAAAAGGAGAAAACAAAAAGATAAAAATGCAAAAAAGAAAAAAGGGGGGGAAAAGAGAAAAACAAATGAGGGAATGGGATAGGATGGGATAGGATAGGCTGGGACAAGATGGGACGGAACAGGCTGGGCTGGACCGGGACAGGACAGGACGGGGTCCCCCCGCAGCCGCCGCCCTCACGCAGCCCGTCCCGTCCCGTCCCGTCCCGTCCTGTCCCGTCCCGTCCCGCGGGCAGCGGCGCCCGGGCTCGCGCTGCCCTCGCTGCCCGCGGCACCCGCGCCACGGCCACGGCCACGGCCCTGCCTCCCGCGCCCGCCGCGCGCACGGAAAAGGCCCAGGGCGGCGGGGGACGAGGGGCCGCAGGCAGCGTCCCCAGGAGGGCCGGGACCCGGCCCCAGGACAGGCTCAGGCCAGGTTCACGCTGCGGACGACTCCCAGGAGGGTGTCTGCTCCCGGCAGCGCCAGCGACACGGCTCTGGGATCCCTCCGCAGGGGCTATCGGCTCCCTGGCCAGCCGGGCACCGCTGCCAATTCCAGCGCAGCGAGACCGGCCCTCCCCGCAAGACCTCCCGCTTCCCCGTCTCGGCCTTGGGAGCAGCCCCCAGCGTTTCCGCACGGGCACAGCTGCTGCCAGGGGGCACTTCCAGCTCTTAACTCTTTCCTTCACAGAATCACAGAATCCTTAAGGTTGGACGGGACCTCCAGGGATCATCTAGTCCAAGCCCTGCACACGCAGGGTCACCCAGAGCACGTGGCACAGGGCTGCGTCCAGGCGGCCCCTGGAGATCTCCACAGACGGAGACTCCACAGCCTCTCCGGGCAGCCTGTTCCCGTGCTCCGTCACCCTCACTGCTAATACGTTTTTCCTTAAGTTCCTGCGGAACTTTCGCTGTTTCAGGTTGCGGCCGTTTCCTCTCGCTCTGTCGGTGCCACCGCTGGGCAGAGGCCGCCCCCTCCCCCCGCCGCCCCCCGCGCCCCAGGAGCGGCGCCGCCACGTGGGGGATGGGGGGGTGCGCGCATGCGCAGTGCGCTCTGCCGCGCTCGCTGCTGCCCCCGCGTGTCGGGGCGGAGGCGCTGCAGGAGCGGGGCGCGTGCGCAGTGTCGGGATCTGGGAGCTGCTGCCTTTGCAGAGGTGTTGATTGAGCAGACATTGGAAACGGAGCAATGTATTAGCTGGTAAAGTGTCTTTCGTGGGCGTGTTCATGTTCATTTGTGATCCCCAAATGCAGAGGACGGAAGCGTGTCCGAAGAGGATGTCCTGTGTGCAGCGGGTGGGAGCGTTTCTGCCGTTGCCGTTGCCCTGGGCTCAGTGCGGGCTCAGGGCCGACCTGTGGGCAGCCCCAGTGGAGCGGAGTGAGCTCAGCCGTGGGGCCACAAAAGTGGCCACCAAAGTAAGTTTGCTCCAGCAGAGAGCGGGGCTGACACAGATCCGAGCAGCAGCTCCGTGGTCTGTTTTTTCCTGGTACAAACTGGAAAGAGCAGTAACCACTTTGGTGGTGTAAGACTTTTGGAGGGGAAAAATTCTTTGGAATGGAAATGATTTTGGCAGAGGAAAAAAAGGGTGGATGGGTGACTTTTTCAGAAGCTAAAAAGATTTGGAGGGAAAAAAATCAGAAGGAAACATTTGGGGGTAAACATTCCTCTTTTTAGAAGGAATATTTTTTGAGGGAATTTTTGAGCTGGGAATAGGAAAATGTTTTGGGGGAAATTTTCTTGGGAGATGTTGAGAGATAATTATTTTATGGGGGGAAGTTATTGGGAAAGAATAACTTTCTAGTTGGATAAGTTGGGGGAAGATAAATAATATAGGCTCTATAAATAATATTTTGAAGCAAACATATTCTTTTAGAGATAGTGGTTTTTTTTTGGCTTTGTTTCATATTTGCAACATCTAAAGCAGGCTCCACTTAAATGAATGTAGCAAAATAACTTTGGAGAAATATATAACTCTTCTTAAAAGTTATTGGTGTGTACTAGGCAAATATCTGAAGTTGGGATTTTTTTTTTCCCTTTGCTATCACTGTTGTCAAAGAGAAGCCAGTTACTGCTGTTCTTCCTGTGGCCCAAATAAAAATAAAAGCTTTCTCATGGTTCTTTCTTGCAGTAGTAAGGTAGCGTTGTGTTCTTACTGAAGTGAGTGGAATTGTTGGAATGAGTGTCCAGGCAGTGACATTAAGGAGGAGACCCAAATGTGTGACCTGCTGAAATGAGGTCTGGGGGGCAGCATTGCTCTGGGGAGTAAGTAGATAGTATTTTCAACCTGTGGAGTTAGTGGAAGAAGTTCCCTGTCCTTGTCCTTGAATTACTAAATCCCGTCTCTCAGAAATTCTAATGAAGAAAAAGGTAATGAAGACCTTTTAAGTTTGGCTATCCTTCAGTGTTCTTTAAGTATTTCCTTTAGTGGGTCCAGATGCTAAATTTGAAAGAAAAAGTAGAAAAAATAGCAATCGTTCCTCTTGCAAAGCTGGCTCAAGCTGCAACGTTTAAATAGCCATTTTGAGGGTGTTAGTAATCTTAGTGCCTTGAGTCACTTTGTTTCTCCTTTACAGAGCTCCTATATCCACCAGTAGATTCTGCTGGGAGGATCCGTCGGGGAGATTTCCTACAGAAGGGATGAGGGAAGACGGCTTTGGGAACGGGAGGAATGCGCCGTTGTGGCCTGCTCAGTGCCAGGACGCAGCTGGGTCCTTCGCTAGCGGCGTTTTCATTTCCGCATGTCCCAGTCTGAGCTGCTCCTGCTGATGCCAAAAGCAGTGGTGCAGGTGGAGCGCCGCCAGCTCAGCAGGGCCGGTGAAGCAAAGAGCAGGAGAGAGCAGGTGAGAGCCGGGCCCGGCTCGGTGGGGGTCAGGCCCCAGCCCACGGGGAGGTGGTTCTTCCAGGGCTGCAGTGGGCATGGGAGGCAGGGGCTCCCCTGAGAGTGGGCCAAAGACTGGGATGTGTTAATTTTGGAGAATCTCTTGGTGAAAGTCATCTCTGTTTTCCTGTTAAGGTAAGGTGTAAAATGGGTGCATGCTTTGGGAAGAGCTCCTGTTAGTGTATTTGGTGATGGGGCTTAATTTCCCTGCCTAGCCGAGGCGTCCGGCCTTGGGGAATTCTGTGTGCGTGGGCGAGCTGAGCTCAGCACTTAGTGCCCAGCGTGGCCTGCAGCGGTGCCGGCAGGCTGGAGTTAATGCTCCGCTTCCCGCTGGGAGAGGCTGGTTTCAGAGCAGGGTGTGTGAGCAGGGTGGGTAGAGCAGGGAGTCCGAGCGGTGCCCGCTTGTGGTTCTGGGATTCTTGGTGCCCACTTGTGGTTATGGAGCTGCCCCTGATGCTGCTTGGTGGAGATGGGCTCTGTTTTTTTCTCCTTGAGTTGGGGGTCATAAGCTCCATGTTTCCAGTGGAACAGCTGGGTTGGTGGCAGAGAAGTGAGGATGTCTCTGCAGACCTGCCTGTTCAAAGCATCATGGCCTCTGGCTTTTCAGAATTTGTCTATGTGCTTTCATTTAGTGCTCCTCCTTTTTGCTAGAGGCTCTCATTGGACCATCAAGTTCCCTGCCAATAGGGTCTCTGTGATTGTTTACTCCTGTTCTCAGCAGTGTATCCCTCTGTTTTATTGGGCAGAATAGAGAATTCTGCATGTTCTCCTCTTATTTTCCTGCAATGAACACTGCCTACTCTACCAACAGAACTCCCTCTACCGTCTTGCTTTCTTCCTCTTCCTCTTGTTCTTCTTGCTTGAGCCTGATGTGGGTTAAATGGAAAGTATCAGAGGATGTGAGTGGCAAAAACTTGTGGTTCTTCTCACACAAGCTCCTGAAGGTTCTTATCTACAGGGCAGCTAATAAAATCAAGCATTTCATTTAAAAAATACACTTATATGAAAGAAAAATAAGTATCTCTAAAATAAATGTTCATAGAGTAGCTGGAATGTAAGAAATACCTCTTTCTTAACACAGCAACTCTGCTTAGAATTAGAAGTTTCAACCAGAAAAGGAAGCTTCATGCAGTACAACGATGACCCCAGCATAAAAAGCAGGGTTTGGTGGCCTTAGGGCTAGATTTGCTGTAATGCAGGACTCTTCCCTTTTCTTAATGGGCAGTCTTGACCTCAGATCAGCCTGGGAAGCTGAACCCACACTCGCTTGCCCTGATGTGCGAGTTAACATCCCAAAAATGTAACCTGCAGAGCCCAGCTAGAGGAGAAACACGAGGGCAGGGAAAAAGGAAACGAGGAGGGAAGCAAAAATGGACATTTTCAGTGTGTGCTCTCTTGCACTTCTCAGAAGCTACTTTCAGGCATCATTCCTGTAATTTCCCAGCTTCACTCCTATTGCACAGAGTTGGTTTGTTTGTTTGTTTATTTATTTAAAGCCATCCTATTCTCTAAGATCCCTATAGACTAATCTTGTCAATCTATGGCAGCAGCCAGCTAAGCTAGAGATCAAGCCAAGGCAAGATGAGAACTTCCTGTATTATTACTACACATTTTTCTTGTTTGCTTTAGTTATGTAACTGATAAACCAAGAAGGGGGTAAATTTCACACGACGTACTTAATATACCAGTTAGAAGAAAGATTTTTAATGCTGAAATTATTCTACAATTAAAACAGACAAGCTCAAATGATGTTTTACTTTTTATTAAAACATATTCGAACAATGCAATTCAAATAATATATATATGCTTTATATACATCCATATGCATAAAACAAATATATCTCGAAGTATATTCTTTATATATGGATGTATATAAATATTTATGTGTATATATTTTATATGTATAACAATATGTGTATACAAACATATATGTTTTACATATATGTTTATATATGTTTACATATATATAATATATGTTTAGAGTACTCTTTACTGAACTATATACGTCTAACAGAACAGAATACAATTAAAAATTATTTTTAATAAAGTAGAAATGAAGTATTCTGAAGACCACATTATGAAGCACAGTGGAAGTTTCTAATTATTTTCTTCATTTCCTAATAATAAAAAAACAAATTATCAATAAGCACAAATAAAAGTAT
The DNA here is from genome assembly GCF_059628265.1 of Tinamus guttatus. Taxonomy (NCBI): domain Eukaryota; kingdom Metazoa; phylum Chordata; class Aves; order Tinamiformes; family Tinamidae; genus Tinamus; species Tinamus guttatus. The sequence continues at coordinate 789,654 of NW_028288621.1, forward strand.
TAGAATCTGATAGTTTATTTCTACACACAAAGTTAAAGAATCTGTAAATGCATCCAACTGTTGGTGATATTCAGCAAAAACATGTGCTAAAAGCATCACAATGCTTCTATATTCTCTGCAGTTTCAAAGACATCCCTATGTGTCCAAAAGAGTAGAGGATACAGAGCCTGGAGCAACAGTTGTTTCAACAGTTAGGAAGAGATCCTCCCTGAGAAAGCACAACTAAAAGCTGAGAAAGTTACTTTGTGAATTCTCAGTAATTAATTTACCTTTGCTACTTGCCCAGAGCACTCAGAAGAAGAGAGAATCGTACTTAAAGCTAAAGGAAAAGGGAGAAAACAAAGAGATCCAGGCACATTTCATTTGAGCATTCCAATTTTAAGTTGCAGAAGCCCACAAGTCCTGGATAACATGACTATTTTCGGAGAGAAAGAAAGAGAGAGAGAGAGAGAAAAAAAAAAAAAAGAGCAAGAAAAGCTTTCCACAGCCTCCAAGGTTAATTGCTTTGAAGGAGTTGTGCGGGTGGAACCATTGGCTTCAAGTCCAATCTTTTTTTTCTCCTGCTGAAACTGCAAATAATGATGCCAAATTTAACAATGATTTTGCAATATGGATAAATGTCTTCCATACAAAAATGACTAAGTCTTATGACAACTAAGCACTAAATCAATTAATATGAAATAACCATGATATCCAGAGTGCCTGCGGACTGTGTAACAGTGATAGAATACTATATATAACCATTAGAAAATATATATAAAATTGACCATAAAGAGTTTAGTTTTGTCATAATTGTTCCAGTGCTGGTAAATGCACTGGCTGAAGAGAGCCTATATTTTTTCCAGGTAAAAGATGTTGAAGTTCCTTGCTAGCTTAGTGACACCATCCAGCAGATGCCGAAAACAAAATGGAGACAACACAAGTTTAAAATAGCATGAGACCTTCTGGAAAAGCTCTTTAAGTCTTCAGGAGCTAAACAATCACATCACAGCACCACTGACTGCCAACACTGTTCAGGAGCTGTGCGTGGAGTGAGGCTGTCGGACCCACCGACAGCAACCAGGCAAGTGGAAATAGTGCCCACAACTGCCCATCAACCTCTGCTTCCCTCACAGCAGCGAGGGGAGAGAGTTCCCCACTTTGTTCTCAAGAACACTGGAAACAGACATACCACAAGCTTGCTGTAATCCCTCACAACTGGGGCATCTGGCTCTTTAGGAATTCCCACGGCTTTCTCCCTGTGCATCCGTTGCTGCTGTTCTGCCTGAGAACATCCCGCTGGACTCTCACAATGCATGTAAGTTTCTGGAATGAAAACACTTTCTTAGATCATGATTTATGTTTGTCTGACACATGGCTATCCATCAGCTATCCCACAAGGGGCATCCAATCTTTCTCTGCAGTTGCCTGCTGTTTGTTCACTGAGAAATACTTTGCTTCTACTTTCTCCTCCGTAAAAAATAGGAACCAAGATAAAAAAGCAGTTATGAGTGAAAAGCCCAGGGTTGAGAGGAGAAAAAAAGCAATAGTCATACATTGCCTTTACAGCAGGGCATACTTAAGGAAGTGGAATGTTAAGAAAACACATCTCCCATTTGAAGCAAGCATTAGGGTGTAAGTCATCTCTGCTAGATTATGACTAAATGTACACAGGTTGCAGCTTCTTATTCTAAGCTGCTCATTATTGGAAAGATGCACGTGCAATAAAAGAAAGCAAATGGTCATTGGTTTGCAATGAGATCATAGAATCATAGAATCCTTAAGGTTGGAAGGGACCTCCAGGGATCATCTAGTCCAACCCTCCTGCACACACAGGGTCACTAGAGCACGTGGCACAGGGCTGCGTCCAGGCAGCCCTTGGAGATCTCCAGAGAAGGAGACTCCACAACCTCTCTGGGCAGCCTGTTCCCGTGCTCCGTCACCCTCACTGTTAAGAAAATTTTCCTTAAGTTCCTGTGTAATGTTTGATGCTTTAGTTTGTGGCTGTTTCCTCTAGTTCTGTCAGTGGCCACTACTGAAAAGAGGCCGCCACCATCCTCCTCACTGCCTCCCTTGAGGTAGTTTCACACACATACAAATGTAAATGCAGTGTTAAGAACTCCTATTTTCACTGTGCCAGGTCAAAGCACAATAAATGATCCTCTTGTCTTTTATGCCTAATGCTTTGAGGAGCAAAAGCTTTATCAGCATTTTTAGAACACTCACCTTTTTTAGTCCTCTCTCAGTATAGATTAGCGTAGATCCGCTCATACCTTCTTTGGCAGAGGCAGGATTTCCCAATAGCTGCTCCCATCTTCAACCTTGTGATATTTGAAAAAACAAAAAGCAACAGTAGTGACTCCAACCCTAAGCTGAGATACTGGAACTAATCTTTCTTTTCTTGGCATATGCTGTGAAGCTGGTCTGCGATGTAAGTGAAGGGAAAGATTTTCATAAGCTTACAGTGCATCTCTCTCATTTCAACTTCAGTCTTCTTTGCTTTGTCGAGTGTGATTTCAGAATAATTTTCCTGAGTTGGCCACTCAATGCTTTGACAATATTTTGGCAGAATTGCACTGAGGGCTGAGAAGAACAGGATTTTTAGGGGTTGGAAAGGTAAGGCATTCTTCAGAAAGGTGACGGCAGATGTAAAAAGCCACTGGCGTGAGGTCTCATAGCCGTAAGCCAGGCCATAGAAGATGATGAAAAATAATGATAGCCCCATGAAAACAATAATGAAAGGAAGAGGGAGAGAAGAGGGAAGAACCTCTCTCCCATTTTAATTTTCACCAAAGGGTTGTGGAAGTGTGCTCCTGTCTGTCTTGTCTTTGTGCACTCCCAAAATGACATTTTCTTGAGGTAAGCTAGGGAAGAGTGTTGAAGCAGTTGGAGAGAACAATGCCAAGTTTGGCCAGTGCACAAGGTATTTCTGTTATTTTCATGTTGAACTGGATGAACTGCTGATGTGTTTGGTGTGTAATGTAGCTTCTGGACTCAGCAGTGATAGTTGCATTTAAGAAGTGATTCCTCCCTCCCTTTTCTGGATATGTGGAGAGTTGGACTGAATTGCCCTCATCCAAGTGGTATCTTTCTCCAGCAGCTCCCTGGGCGACTGTAGACTACACTTGTATATTTTAGAGACTCTAGATGTATATTTCAGAGGAGACTGACTTGGCTGTCCTTACAGATAGGTCTCTTCTCTCCCTCTCCCCCGAAAAAGAAATGACCCAGAAGGATGAAATAATGTGATGCATCGAAATGCAGTCCCTTTCTGGAAAATGATGTGGGGAAAGCATTGTTTTTGAGGAATCTCTTTAAATAGCCACAGAAAGCCAACATATCATGGGAGAAGTTATGGTGGGCACCTGGTGTAAAGTTTTGTCCATTCTCTCTCATGAAGTATTTGCTTTAATTGACTGGAAAAAAGGCTGACTGGATAGATTTTAAAGGGGAAATTATCTTGTAAATATATATATTTTTTTTCCCTCCCAGAACAGTGATGTGCTTCCTTGTCGTAATTACTGGCACTGGGCTTTCTATTTTATGGAAAAGGTATGAGATGTCTTCGACTATCTGTTTTTTGGTGTCTGAATACATAATTCCTTATTTAAAGGGTGGGGGGGGTTCTGTAAATACCGGCGGGCTGGATTGAGGACCTTGGGGGGGGCCGTAGTTTGAGGATCCCTGTTCTATACCATTCTCAGCTCATGCATGGAAGAATCAGGTGCTGGGTCTTCAGTTTCTTGGATTATTTTGCCAGGGTTGAAAAGCCACTCCGATTCTGTCATCTTTGAAAGATCCTGGGGAACGGGGGAGGTGCTAGAGGACTGGAAGAAGGCCAATGTCACACCAGTCTTCAAAAAAGGCAAGAAAATGAGGGTAGAGTGGTGGATGTCGTCCATCTCGACTTTGCCAAGGCTTTTGACACCGTCCCTCACAACATCCTCCTGGACAAGCTCCGGCAGTGTGGGATAGATGAGTGCACAGTGAGCTGGATTAGGAACTGGCTGGATGGCAGAGCTCAGAGGGTGGTGATCAGCAGTGCAGAGTCTAGCTGGAGGCCTGTAGCTAGCGGGGTCCCCCAGGGGTCAGTCCTCAGCCCAGTTCTGATCAATTTATTCCTCAATGACCTGGATGAAGGCACAGAGTGCTCCCTCAGCAAGTTTGCTGATGATACCAAACTGGGAGGAGTATGTGATACCCCCGAGGGCTGCGCTGCCACAAAGAGGGACCTGGACAGACTGGACAACTGGGCCATAAGAAACCTCGTGAAATTCAACAAGGCCAAATGTAAGGTCCAGCACCTGTGGAGGAATAACCCCAGACACCAGTACAAGCTGGGGACCGACCTTCTGGAAAGCAGCTCTGCAGAGATGGACCTGGGCGTCATGGTAGACGAAAAGTTGACCATGAGGCAGCAGTGTGCCCTCATGGCCAAGAAGGCCAATGGGATCCTGGGGTGCATTAAGAAGAGCATCTCCAGCAGGTCGAGGGAGGTGATCCTGCCTCTCTACTCAGCCCTGGTGAGGCCACATCCACAGTATTGTGTCCGGTTCTGGGCCCCACTTTACAAGAGGATGTGCAGCTGCTGGAAAGAGTCCAGCGCAGGGCTACAATGATGATCAGGGGCCTGGAAAATCTGCCTAGCAGGAGAGACTGAGAGAGCTGGGCCTGTTCAGCCTGGAGAGGAGAAGGCTGAGAGGGGATCTAATCAGTGTCTGTGAGTACCTCAAGGGAGCCAGTGAGGAGGATGGTGCTGGCCTCTTTTCCCTGGTGGCCACTGACAGAACTAGAGGTAATGGCCACAAACTGAAACACCAAAAATTCCACAGGAACTTAAGGAAAAAATTGTTGACAGTGAGGGTGACAGAGCACTGGAAGAGGCTGCCCAGAGAGGTTGTGGAGTCTCCTTCTCTGGAGATCTTCAAAACCTGCCTGGATGCAGTCCTGTGCCATGTGCTCTAGGTGACCCTGCGTGTGCAGGGGGTTGGACTAGATGATCCCTGGAGGTCCGTTCCAACCTTCAGCATTCTACGATTCTATGATTCTATACCATTCTTAACTCATGCATGGAAGAGTCAGGTCTTCAGTTTCTCGGATTATTTTGCCACTGTTGAAAATCCACTCCTACCCATTTCTTTTTTTTTGACCTGTCTCTTCAGAAACATTGACATTCAAGCTGGTGAATATCAGGCCCCCAGCAGCTTCCAAGGCCAGCCCAGAGGGGTGGCAAGGGCTGCCGTTGGTGGTGGGAGCTGTGCAAATGGCTGCAGCCTGGTGGCAGCCCCACACTCAGCAGCCCATCCTGGCTGCAGGTGCCATGGCTGGTGCAGCGCGTGTGGAGAAACGTCCGCACTGCCACGGACACGTCTGCGTGGCCGGGCACGGACCTTTCTGCTGCCGAGCAGCATGTGCCCGGGCAAGAAGGTCTCCAGCCTGCTGCATCCACCCCACAGATGTGCGCCCCTGAAGGGACACCCACTGCCCCTCGCCAGCGGGGTCACAGGTGGCCCTCAGTGACAGCGGGGCCCTTTGTGACTGCGCTGCTGTGACATCCTGGCCCGGCGGGCTCGGCCCGCAGTGTTCGGGACGACGGCAACGGGAGAGGACGGGAGCGAAGGTGCTGGCCAAAAAGCCCCCTGAGCGCACCCAGGAATTTCCCCGTTGCCCCCGGGCAGCTCCGCAGAGTTTGGCCACGCGGCTAGGATGGCAGAGCGACTCCCCAGCCACCGCTCGGTGGCTGCTGAGGAGGAGGAGGATGGGGCGGTTGCAGTGAGCATGTGCGACCTGGAGCCCCACTCGAGCCGTGCGCCCGAGGAGGCGCCGTTGGGTGAGTGCAGGGGCAGCGCTGGGCCGCGCCGGGGGCCACGAGCTCTCGCTGTGCGGCTGGCAGCAGCGGGCGCTGGGGCAGAGTGCTCCGCTGCCTCCTGCCCTCTCCACGCCAGCCCTGCAGCTCTGCCCGCTCTCTTTCCCCGTCAGCTCCTGGTGCGAATCTGCCTGGAGAGGAGGCAGAGGAAGCCCTGGAGCACGTGCGTGCCTTTCTCAGGCGTGGAGGGAAGGTGAGTGTCGTCATCCCGCTCGGGGCTGCACCGATGTCTCCTGCCGGCTCCCTCGGGGCCCTCCACGCTCAGATGTCCCCACGTGGCTGCTGGCACTGGGGGCTGCTCCCTCGCAGGCGCCCACGTGTCGCTGCAGCCCCTGCCATGTGCTGGTGCTGCTGGCCATGTGCCTACCCCTCTTACGCTCTCTCTTTGTCCCTCTGCTCCTGGCAGCAGGAAGAGGCCGAGAAGCTGCAGTTTCTGGCCTGCATCTGCACCCTCTGCACAGCGTCCTGCTCGCCTAGCCTGCCTGCTCTGCTGCTGCGCCAGGAGCTCTGGCAGTGCAAATCCCAACTGGCAGAGGCGCTGGAGGTGAGGGCACGCAGGACTCCCAGAGGCCTGCTCGGGAGGGCACCGGCCCAGCTCTGCAGGCAAAAGGGGCTTGTGTGAGCGCGGGGAGGTGTGGGGTGCTGGCTGGTGGGCACAGCCACTTGTGGGGCCCTGGCAGCTCCCTACGAGCCTTCCCGCTTGTGCTCTCCAGGTGCTGCTGCAAGAGGAGCCCAGGAACCACCTGGGCACGGCAGTGCTGCAGCAAGTCATGCTCAGCATCAGTGCCATGAGGTAGCTGCCCCAGAGCCTGGCTTGGCCACAGCCTCCCCAGCAGATATCCCAGAGGGCCCCAGTCCTGGCAGGGAGCCTTCCCTCGTCCTGAGGGAGTCTCCGATTGGCATCTGGTGGGACAGAGAGTGTTGGAGCCGGGAGAGCAGAGAGGGCCCTGGAGCTCTCCTGTGGGTGCGGGCCTTTCCCCAGGGGTGAGGCGGGACATGGGGAGATCATTGGGCCCCACCTGCCAGCTGTGTCCTCTGTCCCTGCACAGCATGCCGGTGAGAAGAGGTGACTCTCTATGGGGCTCCCCACCCACCTGGCGTGGCTATCGCTCACGGGCCTCCCAAGCCCTGGGTGCATCCACCTTCCCAGGACAGAAGGGTTTTGCTGGCTGCTTCAGCCCCAGGGACTGAAAGGCCCCTCTCTGTGCTTGCAGCAAAGCTGGGCTGCTTCTGGAGAGCGAACTGGAGAGCCTGCTGGAAGCCTGCTTCTCCAGCGTCTTCTCCCTGCCTCCAAGGGAGCATCTGGATGCTGCTCTCTACTCCCAGGTGGGTGCTGGCTGCTTAAGTGAGGCTCAGGGCAGGCTCCCAGCTTGCCTCTCCCTCGCCCATGCCCTCTCCCCCTTGTCCTGGACAGGGCCATGGGCAGTGTCACCACATTGCGCCCTGTGCAGCAGCAGCAGCAGCTCCCCTGGCCTGAGGGCTCTCCTGCCCTCAGCACTACTCTACATGTGCCCCTGGCACAGGAGGAATTCAAAGCCCTCTCTGACAGCTGTGGGGCACTGAGGAAGAAGCGCCTCAACCCTCTGTCCCCCTTGCAGATGCTGGACGCCATGGACAGCATGCTGAAGGCCTTGATGCTTGGCAGTCCTTCCTCCAGCGTGGTGGACATGAAGACCATCCTGCAGGTCTGCTATTTTCCAGGAGCAGAGTTGTCAGCTCCAGGGCCCTGTGGTGGGACAGGGGGGAGTTGTCCAGCAGCCGCTGGAGAGAGCCCAGTGCTGAGAGGGGACAAGCTCCCTCATGGGAATGGGGATCCCCACAGTTCTCTTGTGTGAGCCCAGTGTCCCTTGGCTACAGCCAACATCCCCTCCTCCTCAACCTGCTCCTGCACTCATTACAACCCCCATGGGCTCCTGCTGTCACATCAGGCCCGTCTGGGAGATTTGCCCCACAGTCACAAAGGACTCTGGATGCAAGATCCCCTCTCCGGGCTCTGCCGGTGCTCCAAGGCACAAACCTGCCAGGCATTTTCTGGGACACAGGACAGAGCAGCAGCTTTTCTCCTTGCAGCTCCTACTGCCCTACGCTGAGTGCCGGCAAGCAGCTGTGCACGAGAGGGCTGTGGGACGCCTTGTGAAGCTGGGGGATCTCCTGACCAGCTCTTCTTTGGTGTCGGTAAGGAGCCTATGGTGCAGGCAAGCTGCAGCCACTGCCTGTCCCTTGTCAGCATGCAGCCGTGTCCTGTAGCTCCAGGCTGCCTCCAAGGGAAGCCACCAAGGCTCTGGCTCAGCCGGATCCAAGCCTGCAAGGAGCGTGGGCCCAGGGCTTTGATCCTGAGCGCTGCCACTCCGGCCTCGTGTCAGCACTGCCTCCCTCCCCCAGGTGCGCGAATGCTTCCAAGTTGGCGGTGCCAGCTGTGGCAGCTTCTTGGAGAAGAGCGTGCCAGTCCTGGGGCAGCTGGTGGGACATCTCACCCTGTGCGGCGCCTGCAAGGACGAGGGGCGCAGTGACGAGGCCGCGGAGGCCCTGTGGCACCTCTATGAGTTCCTCCTGCAGGGAGAGAGTAAGAATTTCTGTGTGGTTGCAAGCAATTCCCCTTGCCCACCCCTTGCAATAGGCCCAGCGCCTCCCTGGGCGTCCTGCTGCCCACTCTTTCCTTCTAGGGAAGGGGCTATTTGTCACTGATGCCTTCCGTGGGCCGTGTCCAGCTGTGCAACCTTCATGCCAAATGCCCTGTGTTTCCCTTCCTGTGCAGGCAGGGAGCCGTCACAGGAGAGTGCCTGGCAGCAAGAGCTCCGAGAGGAGTGGGAAACTGCAGGCACCTTGAGGCTTTCCCGGTCCAGGGACACCAGGGAAATGAGCAGGGTAAGGAGCACCTCCCTGGCTGGGGCTTCCAGCTGTGGGGTCAGCCTGCAACGTGGACGCAGAGAGAGGTGGCTGCCAGGTGGGGCTGAGGAGAGGGCTTGCACTTTCCTTAGGCCAGGACTAGCCAGGGGCTTCCTTCCTGCATCCTGCAAGCCCTGCTTCCCTGCAGGAGCAGTGGGTGGGGACCTTAACCCCAAGCACCCAGGCCCATCCCAGCACCATCACCCAAGCCAGCAGAGCCCCAGCTCCTGGCTTGGAGGGACTCGCTGCCCGATGTCGCTCTTCAGGGCCACGCGCTGCTCAGCCAGGCAACACAGTTGGGAGCCTGGCTGTGACATCTCTCTCGGGGCTGCCTTCTTTTGTGCCCTAGATTTTTGGGAAACACCTCCAGCCAGATGAGAAGGCAGAGGCCATCCTCGTAGCCATCAGGGGCATGAGAGCCTGCAGCAGCTACGACACGCAGGCGGCTGCTCACATGCTGGATGAGCTCGTCACGGATGACGCCTGCCTTTTGGAGCATGTGAGTAGCCTGCGGGTGGCACGGCCGGGGTTCAGGCCCTTTGGGGGCTTGTTTTTCCCCTGAGTTCTCGTGTACCAGGCACCCAACTGCCTCTGTGGCCAGCCCAGAGTGGTGGCAAGGGCAGACCTTCTCTGCGGGAGCTGGGCAAAGGGCTGCAGTGTGGCAGCAGCCTCACACTTTGCCATGTGGGCTGCAGGCACCAAGGCTCGTGAAGAACATGTGGGAAAACATCCTGGCCGTGCGAGATGCATCTGCACGGCTCAGCCTGGACAGAGCTCTTCTCCTGCTGAGCAGCACATGCCCAGACAAGGTGGTTGCCAGCCTGCTGAGCTGCTCCCCCTCATGTGACAGGTCTGTGCTGGCCAGGGGCAGTGGGCAGGGACAGGGCTGCGGCCTCGCAGGTCACGGGGCTGCAGCCGCGGCAGCCGCTGACAAAGCGCTCTGGGCCTGCAGCGCCACCAGGGCCATGTGGAAGGTGCTGGTGTCCAGGCCTGGCGCCGCGGAGCGGGTGCTGCCGGAGCTGCTCGTTGCGCTGGAGGACTGGCGGCTGCCCGAGGAAATGGCCTCGGCTGTCTCTTCCCTGGCCGTGAGTTTGTGGAGGAAGCCCCGCTCTCCCCTCGGGCTGCCCTTGCCCCTGCAGGCGAGAGGCAGGGCTCCCGCTGCCCTTCTCCATGCAGCCCCAAGCCAGGGCCTCCCCCGGGACACACAGGCCCAGCACGGGAGGGGGGGCTACAGCTGGCAGGGCCCTGGCCAGCGCCAGCTTGCTGGACTGCTGGGCCTGCTTGGGGCCCTCTGCACACCCAGACACACGGAGCTGGCCTGAGCAGCTGGCTGTCTCCCTCTGCCTCTGCATGGCCCTGCCTCGTGCAGCACGTGCTCAACCTGCTCTGGGGACAGGACTAGGGGCCAGGGCCACGTTAGGGTTCCAGGCAGCAGAAACATCATCAGGGACAAGTCAGGGGAACCAGGGTAGCTTCCAGGCTACATGTGGCCCTCCAGGGGGATGTCCTCACTGCCCAGGAAGGCTTGTGGTGGCTTTGTGGCACCCAGGCGCCGAGCCCCAGGAGCTGCCATGGCTCTGCTCTGGCCAGGCAGGCCAGGCAGCCCCTCCTGCTTCTGCCAAGGTGCAGGGCACTGCTAGGAGCCTCACCCCCGAGCTCCGGCAGCACGGGAGGGACATGTCAGCAGCAAGGGCTGTCTCTGGGCTTTTTCTGCAGGCAACGCGTGTGCTCCAGGAGATCCTCCACCAGCCCCACTGCCTGCACGTGCTAGGGGCGTTCTTCCCCCAGCTGCTGCTAGCGCTGCTCTTCCAGAGCTCTTTCCTGGCAGCGCTGGAGCAGGAGCAGTCGGACGCGCTGTGGGGGAGATGCAGAAGGGAGGAGTCCACGTGCAGCAGTCCCGTGAGGTGCTCCATCACATCCCGGCCGTCCCTTGCAGGCAGGGCTGCAGGCAGGGCCAGGGGTGCGAGTGTGAGCGGGTGTTTTCTCTGCACACAGGCTTGCAGTGCAGACCATGAAAGCACTGCTGTGCCGTGCCGGCTACGAGAACGTAGTGCTGGCCATGGCAAGGAAGGGCAGCTGGGACATGCTCCTGCACGCTGAGACCCATCACCAGGGAGTGGGTTTGCTGGCCAGGTGAGAGCCCCTGTCTCCCCGCTCTGCTGCATCATTTCACCCCTGCGCACAGGGTGACTCTCAGAACCCACAGGGGTGCCCAGTTCTCCACGCAAAGGTGGCTTTGTTCTGTGCGTGGTGGCCCAAGGGATGTGATGGGAGGAAGTGAGGGTGCAGTCTCAGGAGAGCTTTGCCTGGGCTGCTCAGGCCTCACAGTGCCCTCTTCCCTCCGCCAGAGAGATGAGGAAGAGCCCAAGAGCGCTGCGCCTTCTGCTGTTCCAACAGCTGGCAGTGCTGCTCTTGGGCGAGGAGCCCTGCACAGAGATCCCTGCCATGGCTTTCCTGGTGGAGGTGAGCCTCATGTGGGCACTGCCCTTCTGGGGTGCTTCTAGCTCCAGTGCTGTCTGCTAGCCCCAGCTGTGGGATGGAGGGCAACGAGCACAAGTGGGGCAGTGGGTGTTCTGCCATGAGTCCCCTCGGCCTTCACACCTCTGCAGCGGGTTCCTTCTTGTCCCCACGTGTATTTGATGTCTCTTTTGTGTCGTGTCTCTGTCGAAGGGTTCCTCCAAAGCATGAGGACAGGAGGCTGGTGCAGGGAGGGGAGGAGCAGGCCAAAGCTGTGCCCTGCGCCGTGCCCTGAGGCCCCAGGCAGGGAGGGAGGTCCCAGGGGCTCCCTGCAGTCACTGCTGCCTTTGGGCCAGCCTTCCTCTGAGCCCGCTGCCCTTGCCCTCAGCTACTGCTGGGATCCAGTGGTGTCCGATACAGGCAGTGCTGCAGCCATTGCCACCTTCTTTGTGCTGTGCATTGCAGCTGCTGGCCTGCAGTGACCTTCAGGCGGATGAAGATGTCTTGCTGGGAATCTCTGTGGTGTCCCTGAAGAGTCACAGCAGGGTAATGCATAAGCTGGGACTCAGAAGCCTCCTCGTGCTGTGCAGCAGACAGGAGATGGTGAGCAGGGCATCACTGGGGGGAAGCTGTGTGAGCTGGGCGCTGGGTGCTAGGGAACAGGCTAGCTTGGACTTTGCTGGGCCTCGGGAGCTGAGGGGACTGCAGATCTCAGCCCAGCACCTAGCAAGCTGTGTTTGATAGGGTGTGAGACTGAGGGAAGCTGCTGTCTAATAAGGTGCCAGGGTAGTCTTTTTTTTTCTTTTTTTCTTTTCTTTTTTTTTTTTTAACTGAACTTGTATTTCCCACATACAGGTCAGAAAAATGCATGTCCTGATGCCTCTGGTCATGAGACACTTGCAGGACGAGGACAGGGACATGAGCAGCCAGGCCCTTCTTGTGCTCAGCCATGTGGTCCGTGTCCTGGAGAGACCAACGCTCACAGACATGGCTCCAGAGCTGGCTGAGAAACTCCTGCCACTCTTTGAGGATGTAAGGCGGTGGGCAGAGCCGTGGGGCTGGCTGGTGTGTGGGACGCTGCCAGGAGCCTTTCTGCCCAGGGCCCTTGGGATACTGTCCTGTGCTGCCCATGCTGTCCTGGGCTGCAGGGCTGCGTTGCACCAATGCACCCTGTGAAGGAAGCTGCCACGTGCGGTGCCAGGGCTGAGCAGTTCTCTCTTCCTTGCCACCAGGAGCGCGAGCACACACGAAAGCTCTCCATGCAGCTCTTCAGCAAGCTCGTGGAGACCGCAGCGGGCACCGCAAAGGAGCAGATGAAGCAGCAAGTGCACAGGAGCATGCTGCCACTGCTCTTCCATCTTCAGGATGAGAGCCCCAGTGTGGTCGAGGTATGGCTGAGCAATGGGACATGCTGGGGAGCCGAGTAGCCATGTTGGGAATAGCCATGGGAGGTAGTCCTGGCTGAGTCCTGCCTGGGGCTGCAGCCCTTCAGCCTCCTGCTGGCCTTGGCTGCAGCTCAGCAGCTCTCGGGAGTCTCTGCTGTGCTGCCTGTTCAGGACAGAGTGGCTCAGGTGGTGCTTGCTCCATGTTTCTGCTCAGCGAGGGGGGCCAAGGACCCCAAAGCAGATTCAGTGCCCTGCTGCTGCCCCTTGCCATGAAGGGCCAGCAAATGCCCTGAGTCTTGTCAAGAGGAGGGTGGTGGGGGGACACAGGCTCTTGTCCCATGGGCTGCGGTGGCATCTCCCCATTTTTTCCATGTGCAGGCTGCTCAGGAAGCCCTCCTTGGTGCCGCCAAGCTCCTCAAGTGGAAGGAGCTGAGGCGCTTGGCTCAGAGCCAGCAGACTTGGCTGATCAGCAAGTGCCTGGTAAGGACAGTCCCCAGGCTGCAGTCCGAGCCTGGAGCAGCTCTTTCCTCCTCCGTGCCCAATGTGTGGGGCTGGCGGCTCCGGGTGCAGGAGCAGCCCTCGCGGGCTCTTCTGCAGGCTCCTCTGCCTTTGCTGAGCCCTGGGATGCTGAAGCTGCCCCTGGCCCAGCTGGGCCTTGCAGTAGGAGGGCCCCTCAGCGCTCCTGGGCAGCAGCCGGCCCTCTGCTGCCTCCAATGCTGGCTCGGCGCTGCCCGGCCTCTGCAGGGGGTCCTGAGTGTGGTGGCAGGGGGAGGCCGGCTGCTCCTGGGGAAGGACGGCGAGAGGATGTTGTGCGCTGAGCCTTGTGCTCTCCCCAGCTGGCCGGGAGGAGGGGCAGGAGGAGGGCGGACGAATACCTGCGCCAGAGCCTGTCCTACCTGGAGAGCAGCCAGGAGTCCCTGCGCGAGGTGGCCGTGAGGTTTCTGGGTGAGCCCCGAGCCCTGGGCTCCATGTCTGTTCTGGGACAGCTCGGCCTCAGCCCCGGCTGCTGTGCTGGCAGCAAAAGCAGCCCTGTGACTGCTGCAGCCCCGCGTGCCTGAGGCAGCGCCTGAGCGCCTGGAGGCTCCGTGTCACCCTCAGCCATCTCTGCCCGCAGTGGTGGGGCCGGTGGGAGTCCCTCGCAGCAGGAGCCCTGCGGGTTACACTGGGGAAAGGGAACTGGGGTGAGCCCTGCCCAAGGGGAGGTGGGTGCCTGGCCAGGTGGGCAGGACTGGGGGGAACAGCTTTGAGGAGCAGGATTTATGGGGCGCTGTGTGTGTGCCTAGGGCATGCTGGGCAGCACACCAGGGAGCAGAGCAAGGAGATGGTGGAGGTCATCTGTGAGAGTGAGTGAGGGCAAGCGGGGTGTCACACGGGGCTGGGGGGACAAAGAGAGACCCTGTCCAAGGAGCTCCCATCCCTGCATAGGTGAAGAGGGCTCTGCTGCCCAAGAGGAGCAGAGCAGGGGTGGTGTGGGGAGAGTAGAGAGAGATTTCAGGCACCTTGGGCACATTCCTGGGCAGCTGGATTAGCCAGCTAATCCATTAGAGCCCCTGGGTCCATCCTGGCTGTGGCAAGAGCTGGGTGGGACTGGTGGTGTTAGGAGGAGAGGCCTGGGGCCTGCGGGGATATGGGGGCTTCATGTGAGCTCATGCTTCCCTCCTCAGCCCTGAAAGGCCTGCAGGAGGACAGCAGCCCATCCATCTCTTCCCTGGCCACCCAAACCATGCTGATCCTGAGAGCTGCAGGGAAGGGGACTGCATCCACGGGCACCCAGGAAGGCCTGTGCAACCGCCTGAGGAGAGCGTGGGAGAGGCAGCACTGCCCTCTGCAAGGTGTCAGTCTTTGCTGCTGGTGCTCGGCCACGTCCTGATGCCAGGCTGCTCTGCACACAGGCCTCATTAAACAAACAATCCTGTCTCTTTACCGTGTGTCGTGTCTTTTCTTTGGCAAACCCAGCAGTAGAAAACGCAGGTTGTGAAGGGATTGGGGTCCCCCTCTTAGAGGAGTTGGGCACTTGCTCTCTGCAGCAGGCTGCAGCCAATAACCTGGCCCCTTGCTACCCCTCACAGCAGTCAGCAAAGCCTCTCCCACCCCCCAGCTTTACCCTTACATAGAATCATAGAATGCTTAAGGTTGGAAGGGACCTCTAGAGGTCATCTAGTCCAAACCCCCTGCACACGCAGGGCCAGCTAGAGCACGTGGCACAGGACCGCGTCCACACAGGTTTTGAAGATCTCCAGAGAAGGAGACTCCACAACCTCTCTGGGCAGCCTGTTCCAGGGCTCTGTCATCCTCACTGTCAAGATTTTTTTCCTTAAATTCCTGTGGAACTTTTGGTGTTTCAGTTTGTGGCCGTTCCCTCTAGTTCTGTCGGTGGCCACCAGTGAAAAGAGGCCAGCACCATCCTCCTCACTGCCTCCCTTGAGGTAATTATAGACACTGGTTAGATCCCCTCTCAGCCTTCTCCTCTCCAGGCTAAACAGTCTCAGCTCCCTCAGACTCTCCTCATAGGGAAGATGTTCCAGGCCCCTGATCGTCCTTGTAGCTCTGCACTGGACTCTCTCCAGCAGCACCACGTCCCTCTTGTACTGTGAGGCTCGGAACAGGACACAATACTCTAGATGCTGCCTCACCAGGGCTGAGTAGAGGGGCAGGATCACCTCCCTCGGCCTGCTGGAGACGCTCTTCTTAATGCACCCCAGGATCTCATTGGCCTTCTTGGCCACAAGGGCACACTGCTGCTTTGTGGTCTACTTTTCGTCTACCACGACGCCCAGGTTCCTCTTGGCATGGCTGCTCTCCAGAAGGTCAGTCCCCAGTCTGTGCTGATGCATGGGGTTATTCCTCCCCAGGTGCAGGACCTTGCACTTGGCCTTGTTGAATTGCATGAGGTTTTTCACCTCCCAGTTGTCCAGTCTGTTCCGGTCCTTCTGGATGGCAATGCAGCCCTTGGGGGTATCAGCTACTCTTCCCAGTTTGGTATCATCAGCAAACTTCCTGAGGGAGCACTCTGTGCCTTCATCCAGGTCATTGAGGAATAAATTGGATATATATAGGTTATATATAGAGAGAATATAGGTGAAGATCAAAGTACATAGAAACATAAACTCTTAATTATATAGGTTAAGATCAATACACATAAAAGCATAGAATTGCAAACATCACTACATCTATTCCCTGCTGCACCAAATGTTTAT
Organism: Tinamus guttatus; assembly: GCF_059628265.1. Classification (NCBI taxonomy): domain Eukaryota; kingdom Metazoa; phylum Chordata; class Aves; order Tinamiformes; family Tinamidae; genus Tinamus; species Tinamus guttatus. The sequence continues at coordinate 805,424 of NW_028288621.1, forward strand.
AAATGATTCATGATTCACTCTGATGGCTCAATGGTTTTTGACTCCTGGACTTGGCTGGAATTCTCCTGTGGCTGTGACTGCTTTGTCTAACTGTTCCTGTGGGGTAGCACTGTCCATAGGATTTCCTCTTTGTCTTTTTATTTAACATAGCCTTGAGAGTCCCATGGACACGTTCAGTAATGGCTTGTCCAGTGGGGGAATGCGGTATACCTGTAACATGTTGTATACCCCAGTCTTCTAGGAAGACAGAAATTGTTTGTGAAACATAAGTAGGACCAGTATCAGTTTTAATTGCTTTCAGAATGCCCATAGTGGCAAAACATCTTAAGCAGAGGTGTTTCATATTCCGTGCCTTTTCTGCGATATGTGCAGTGGCTACCAGAAACCCTGGGAAGGTATCCACATTAACATGCACATAACGCAGTTGGCCACATGTTGATATATGTGTGATATCACTCTGCCAAAATTCATTAGTTCGTAAACCTCGAGGATTCACTCCTGTGTATGATGATACTGGTGTAATACATTGACAATCAGGGCATGCACTGACAATTTCTGTGGCTTGTTCTCAGGGCAAAGCAAGTTGTTTACGTAAGGAAGAGGCATTTTTATGAAAGAAATGGTGAGATAATCGGGCTTGCTCCAAACTGCACGGCAGTACTGCTGCCATCATCAATTTGTCTGCCATAATATTTCCTTCAGTTATTGGTAGAGTAGTGTGTGACCATTTATATTTTATAATGGATATACATATGCCAATGCATGTGCGAGTACATAGATGACATCCTTAATTGGGGGTGATTTTCCCAAGAAGGTTGGGAAAGCAGCCACAGCAGTATGGCAAATCCTACCTGAAGCTGACATTGAGGTACCACCTGAGGAATGCCAGGGACCAAGCAAAGAGGTAAAATTCCTAGGGACTTGGTGGATAGCTGGCAGTGCAGGGATTCCTGCAGATGATACCTTAAGAAATATTGAAGAGCTGCAAATGCCCCGGTCAAGGGAAGAATTACAACAATTGATGGGAACTTTAGGATATTGGAGAAAATACCTACCTGGATTTTCTATCACTGCTCATCCTTTATATTTGCTCTTAAGGAAAAGCAAACCTTGGAAGTGGGAATTAGAACACAAAGAGTCAGCCAAAACTCCGACTGGAGAATTAGAAACATTTCAGTCACTGGGACCAGAACACCCCCACGACCCTCTTACAGCTGAATGGGGTTTTGCTGATCATGCTACTTACTGTAAGTTACAACAAGTAACTTACTGCTATGAACTTACTGTAACTTGTTGTTACAGTAACTTACTGTTACTTAGTGTAACTTGCTTACAGGCTGTCCCTTATGGAACAAAAGTATATTGTTTATTCTTTATTGTTTAGCTTGACTGCATTTAAGAAAGGTAACTACAATATTCTGAATGGGAGAAAAAAGACTTTTATCCTTAGTCCCAGTAGTTAAACAGGTTGAGATAATACATCAAGGACAACCTGTGCAAACTAGAGGACCGTTTAATTTGCTAGAAGCAATCCTAAAGGGGACTGCTCCCCAGAAGGAATTGCACCAAACCCCACTACCACAAAATGATGTGCCTACCTAACAGGAGTAGCAGAAAATATGCAGATAACTGAAGGGCACACTAAGGTTCCCAAATTGCAGATGCCTGTAAAAACAAATCCTTTAGCACTGGGACAAGCTCTTAAACTTTCTTAAGCTTTCTGAATGTACCATCTGTCATCGATGAAACACCAACAGAAAACATGTGGTTTAGAGATGCTTCAGCAAAAAGACTAAATGGTAAACAGCTATAAAAGGCTGTTGCATTAAATATTACCATTGGTGAAGAAGTAATAGAAGAAAGTGAAGGCAGTGCACAAATAGCAGAGTTAAGAGCAGTGGTTTTAGCTACACAAAATGGAGCAAGGGTTGTCTGTGTAGGCTCCTATGCTGTGTGGGCTGGTGCCACACAATGGCTTTGTGGATGGGAAGCTCTTAACCGGGAAGGAGATAGAACCCCAGGTTGGAGCCCAGGGCTCCAAGAGCAGGGAGCCTGGAGCCAGCAGGCCAGGGCAGGGGCTGCAGGCGATGGGGGCAGAGCCCATCCTCTTTCCCACAGCACATTTTGTGGCCTGGCTCATGGGCAAACTAGCACAAGGCCTCAGTGTGCACAAAATGCGCTCACAGCTGAAGCGCAGCTGGGGCTGGAGCTTTGCAGAGCGTAGGGTCCTTTCCTTGCCCTGGGGTATCTCAAGAGAGCGCGCTTTGGGCCAAAGCTGCCCTCCTCCTCTCCTCTGTCTCCTTTCCGCACCTCCTTATTCCTGTGTTCCAGGCTGCTGGAAGGAGAGAACATCCTGCCCCTCATCAGGACAATGTGGCTCTTGGAGGATGTCAGGCTGCCCTCTGGGCCTGAATCCATAATCAAGAGACATGCACAGAGGCCGAAGAACCACGGCAGCTTCGTTGTGGGAAGCTGAAGAGAGGGCTCAACGAGTCCAGCAAGAACGGGGCCAGCTGGTTCCCGAGGGGTGGTCGCTGCAGCGTTGCCCGCAGTGACGCAGGCTGCTCCGCGCATGCAGTTCTTCCCTGTGTGCCACGTGCCGCTGGGCTGGCAGTGCTGCCTTAGAGCTCATCTACCCGCAGCCTCCCGGTATCCTGCCTTGCTTGTGCCCTTTTGCCCTGCAGCACCCGCTCCCTCTCATCTCCCGACCCCAGCAAGTCCTTCTACTGCCCCTCTGGGCGATGGATCCACATGGATACAAAAGAAACGCTGGTGACATTGTCGCTTTTCAGGCAGGGCCTTAGGAGCTCCCTTCCCATGCAGAGAGCAGTGTGTGCTCTCCTGAGGATCAGCTTGTCCTCTCTTGCACTGCCTGAGCGCAGGCATTCAGCTGGGAGCGCCTCGGTGTGCAGCGGAGCTGAGGTCCTGCTGCCCTGGGGAATGCTCTCCAGCCCAAAGACACTGCACCTGGCTTCTCTCCTTCTGTCCTAGGAGGCACCTAGGGCCTGGGGTCCTCGTTCTGCTCGAGGAGAGGCCGTTTCACCTCTCACGGGCTCTCCGAAGCCAGCAGCACAGAGCCGACAAGTTCCATCTTGATGGTGAGCATTTGTGATTGAGGGACACTTATATCCCTCTTATGAGGAAAGACTAAACAGGCTTGGCCTGTTTACCATGTAGAAGAGATTGATAGGAGGTTTTATCAACAGGCCCAAATAGCTGAGGGAGAATGTAAAGAGGATGTGGCCAAGCTCTTCCCTGTGGTGCTGAGGGCAGGACACCTTCCCCCAGCATGGGGACACCTCCCTGGCTGCTGCACGCAGGGCCCCGCTGCACACTGGTGCCAAAGGTGCCTCTGCAAAGTGGTGCATTGCAGAGAGCAGCTGTGGCACCTGCTCTCCCAGCTGTGGCAGTGCCGGGCCCTTCTCTGGGCAGCTCCTGCCTTCTCCCCACAGCAGGGAGCTCGCAGCTTGCGCTGCTGCGCTCTGGGCCCTGCGCACAGGGGCGGCCCCTTGGCCAGCCCAGCTCCTCTGGCCCAGCGCTCACACGCAGCGCTGAGCTCTGCCTCGAGCTCCTGGCAGAGGGAATGGCGGGCAGCTCAGGATAGGGAAAGGCTGGGAAAGGCTGTTGGCAGCCCCAGGACTTGAGTGTCACACAATTCCAGCAGAGCAAACAGGCCCTGCACAGGAAAGCCCAGAGCCCCAGCGGAGCAGGAGGACCTGCCTTGGTGACGTGGTCCCTGTCCGTGGGGCTGCAGAGGGACAGAGCAGCCTCCATGATGCTCCCCAGCATGGGGCCGTTCCTGGCAGGAGGCAATTTCTGCAGCAGCTTCTGAGGGGAGAATGCACACACCCCCTTCCTGCCATCCCTGAGCATGTCCCAGCCCTGATGGGCCCTGTGCTCACCCAGGGGCTGGGGCACTCAGCTCTGCATCTCACAGCCTCGTGTCCCTGACACCCAAGAGCTGCCCTTTGCCCGTGGCCTGGGGACTGCGGGGACTTGTTGTCTCAGGCACCCTGAGAGCGTCAGGGCTGCCCCTCACTGGGGTTGTGGCACCTTCCTCTTTGGGCATCCCCTGAGCCACGTTCCAAGGGAAATCCTAGAGGGAGCTTTTTGCTGGTGCTCCCCTGCACCTGGAGCCTGAGAAGACGGCTCTGCACAGACATAGCTGCAGTGGGGATGGTTTTGTGCCTAAGCTCCCTGGGAAACAACACACAACACCCAAAGAATGGAACAGCAATATATACTTGAACAGCAACATCAACAATGAAAACAACAAGAAAGACACTAATATCAACAATATCAACAATAAAAGCAACAGCAACACTAATATTAACACTAATATCAACAATAACAACAGCACAAAGAGTAGGTTAGTGCTGTGAGCCCTGATGAACTGGGCCTTCCTTGCAGCCTCCAGCGTAAACAGAACCTTGGCTTGCAAGGGAAAGGAGGTGCTGGCCCTTGCAGGGCTCTGCAGGCCCCCAGCCGCTCGACTGGGCCGTGCACGGGCAGTCGGTAACTCGGGGGCTGCTCCAGCTGCTTCTCTCCAAGCTGGTGTTCCTGGGCAGGTCCTCGTGCCTCCTGCCTTCCACTGGGCAGGGACTGCACAACACGTGCAGCTCAGGAGAGGCTGGGAAACCTGATGGCCTCCACAGAGGCTTCCTGTGGCCCTGGGAAAAGAGAGGAAGGCAAGCGGTGAGAAACGCTGCGGGGCCTGTTGAGCAGGCTCATCTCAGGCTGCTTCCCTCTTGCTGGGCAAGCTGCGAGGGGCCCTGTAGGGCAAGGAGGTGGCACTGTGGAGCCCAGGCCCCCAGAGGAGGCTGAGAGCTGCTGAGGCTCAGAGCAAGGCGGCTGCAAGGGGGACACGTGCAGGGGCCACAGGAAGGCTGGCCGAGGGACCAGCAGTGCGTGAGGAAGGGCTGCCCTGCTGCAGCCCTGACAAGCCAGAGACAGCAGCGCTGCGGCTGCCTGAGAGGAGGTGCCGAGCGCCTGGAGCCCTTGGAGAGGCCGGCCAGAGCTCTGGGCCTTGTGGTCCCGCTGGCACAGAGGGAGGGCTGGCGCCTCTCCAGGGCAGCGGGGAAGCCCCCGCCGCAGGGGCTCGACCCGAGGGACCCGGCTCCCCCAGCAGCCCCAAGGGGAGGGCGGTTCTGTGTGGGCTCTTTGCGGTGGACACAACTTACCCGCCGGCCTCCTGAAGCGCTCCCTGGGGCTGGAGGTGCGCGCCCACTGCCACCAGCGAGCCTGCCGAGGAAGAGAAGGGTCAGAAGGAGCTCGTGTGGCTTCCGTGGGGCAGGCAGCTTTGGGGGTGCAGCAGGCAGTGGCCCCTGGCCTGGATGGGAGGCCACAGAGCACCCACTGCTTCTCCTTGCCCTTTGTGGCCTGCCCAGAGCTCTTGTTCCCCATGGCCCCTGCTTGCTCCCAGCCCCACAAGGCAGCACTTCCTACCTGCTCTTCCTTGGTGCCCTCTGTTTCCACTAGGAAAACGCACGGCGCGCCACCCTGCCCAATGGCCGGGATCCTGCGGATGTGGCGGGGATGGGGGCTGTTGCGCAGCTCGGGGAGCCTTTCTGGTGGCTTGGGGGTGCATTTCTCTGCCTCCAGGACATTTCGCGGCTCTCTCTCCCGATGGAAGATGCGGGAGAATGTGTCCACGCTGCAAGAGAGCAGAGAGAGCCCCGAGGTTGCGCACTGGGCAGCAGCGTCCTTGCTGAGAGCTGCCCTGGGCACCTGGCAGGGCCCCAGAGGCAGCCAGGCCCTGGGCGGCAGCAGCAGCCTGGGCTGGCATTGGCCTCCCGGCTGCCTGCTGAGCTTGCCCCAGCTGGGCGGGCAAGTGCCCCCCATCGCAGCGTGCGGCTGGCCCTAGAGCAGGGCTGTGCGAGAGCTGCCAGGGGCTTTTTGCCCTCCGCGGAGAGGGTCAGTGTGGGGCAGGTGCACGTGGGCACGGGTAGCTCCCTTGGCAGGGCCCGGGACACTGCTCAAGGGCAGCTGGTGGCCAAGGGGTGGCCCAGGCAGCTCCTGGCTGCAGCTGCCCCTCCACAGAGGCTGAAGTGGCGGCTCAGTCCGGGGCGTCTGGGGCTCTGGGGGCTGGGAGGCTGCGCAAGGGCAGCGCCCTGTGCTGGGTGCGCAGCACGAGCAGCGCTCACCTGTCCTGGGGAGCCCCCAGCTTCCTCCTGCGCTGCCCGCCCTGCTCCAGGCTCTGGTAGTCGGGCGCACGCAGCAGGGGAGGTGCCGGGCGCCGCGCAAGCGTGCGCGGCCCGTTCCTGTCGGGCTCGGGGAGCGCCTGGGACGCATCCCTGGCTCCGCTGCCTGCAGCACGGCCTGGCCTCCGCACGTGCGCCATGCTGTCGCCGTGGCCAGGAGGCGCAGACTGGCAGGCGCCGCGAGCCAGGACGACAGCACAGCAGCCCCTCCGTTGTAGTTGCCCCGTGCCCTCCTGTCTGGGCAGGCTCCAGCCCCTGCAGATGCAGCTGCCACACGAGGCCTGGAGCTGGTTGTGCTGGGCTTGCCTCAGCCACTGCCATGGGGCAGCTTTTGGGATGCCCTCTGTTTCCACCAGGAAAAGGCACTGCGCGCTGTCCTGCCCAATTAATGCAATGTAGTTCCTTTTTCACCACTGAAGTTGCTAGTAATGAAGCAACCAAAAATCCACTGCCTAAGATAGGATTTCAGTCCAAGAAGTCTTTCAGCTTCAGAAAAAAAAAAAAAAGAAAGAAAAAGGCTTTGTCTTGTACAGAGCGTCAGAGCCGAGACCAGTTCTCCGCGTTGCCTCTGCCTCCACATCCCAGCTATTCCCAGGAATGTGGAAGGCTTCAGGAACGGGCGGCTCCTGTAGCAGGGAGGCAGAGCTTGGGGCCGCAGCCCTGCACCCCGCGGCTCTCCCCATCCAGGTCCTGGCGCCCGGACACGCGACTCGGGACTCGGTCTGCCCAGGGGCTGCCCGGCCTCGGCGCCCGTCACCCGAAACGTTGACCGGCGCTGCCTGGTGCTCCCGCACCACCCCCAGCTACACAAAATCCAACTTCATGGCACAGAACAGCATTTTGAATCAGCACAGGTTCAAGAGGTTTAAACTGTTTAAAGTTATTTTGTATTCTTTGTAGGAATATCCATAAAAGATCTCAAAGGTATCTGTGTCTGTACATATACATAACCTTCAAAAATTATTCACAGAACAAAAATAAATCTTCTTTAGAACAAACCCAGGCAATGAAATGCAGAGATGGATCTCACAGACCACACAGTCCAGTGCTACTAGCATAAAAATACAGCTTAAAAAACAGGTTTGTTACTTCTTTAAGGTGTTCTTTGCTGAAACGTGTAATCCTCTTAAAAGATCATCTATTAAAAAATCATGCAGCTGGAGCGATTAAAAAGCCCAGCAACAGGAAAGGTGCTCCCTAAACACAAAATTCGCCCACATTAACAGGCAGATATAAAATCAGCCTCAGGTTGTGTTGCCTAAGTTCTGCTCTCTGGCATCAGCAAGGGCACAGCAGACACACCACTACCCCACATGACACATTCACATGCATCACTCCCGCTGGGTCCCACTTTCCACAAGTGACTTGTGTTGACCGGGTGTTGTCCTGGCCTGGTGGCCAAGCGGGCTGACGCGGAGAGTCAGATGAGGTGAAATGCTACACAAGCGAGATGGGGCAAGCTCCATGGCAAGCGTGCCATTCCCTTGCCATTCCGAGCCATGGTTGAGCGTGCACAGCTGGGCTGCATGCACATGGCCACTGACCTATGCTGCTAAGAAGCACAGCTGCTCCAGAGCTGCCAGGCCCACGCTTGGAGCAGTGTCTACACAATGCCCCACTGCTCCTTCACCACTTGGGTTCTCCTCAAGTAGAAAAGTCCTGCGATTTTGACTTTTCAAAGCTTGCTCTCAGACAGTAGGGTCTTTATTGTACAAAACTCCCAATTCTCTCCTAGGAGGCAGTAAGTCATGTGTGCAACACCATGGCCAGTACTGCCTTGGGAGCTAGATCATAACATTGGGACAGGAAGATAGGAAAGAATGATGGGTTCTAGGCACAGGGCACTCAGCTCCGGGAAATCCTGAGCTCCTTACCTGCGCATCAGTGATTTTCTGCTTCACATCAATGATTTTCTGCTTCACATCAATGATGGCTTGCATCTCAGCATGATCCTTTTTCAGCTCCTCTTCAACTGCCATGAGTCTGATGTGCAAAAAGAGAGAATTAGTGCAGTTTAAAACTATTCCTGGGTGTTTTGGCTGCTCTGGGGCTGTTGCTTTGACTTCTCCGGTTGTCCTCTTTTCTGCAAGAAGTCTGTTGCATTCAAGAAAGGTTATCGATCCTTCTCATAGCCCCAACTGCCTGAATTTATTATATTCAAAGTGGGCATTGCCAATAATCTAACTGTCCTGTAAAACCACCCCATGAGTACAGTTTTCAAACAAAGCAAATGGACCAGTTAGAGGTATAGCAGAGACTGGGGTTAGAAATTCCTAAATCTTTTTGTCTGCTCTCCTGACAATCTAAAGCAAGTCTCAACACTCATATCTCAGTTTTCTCATCTCTAAGGCAGGAGTGGTGTCAGTCCAGGCATATCAAGCCCACACAACTGCTCTCTTTATTGTCAAGGATAAATGTGACAAGGGGGAGCTTCCTGCTCTCCATGTTCTGCAGACTTTGCAGCCAAGTCTCACCTCCTGATGATGCTCTTCATCTGGCTGTCTTTCTCCTCTTGCTGCCGGTGTAGCCTCTCCTCTCTGTCTACCAGCCTGGACTTGTACTCCACGAGCAGCTTCTGCATCCGCTCCTCCTGCACGAGGAGGCGCAGCTTGTACTTCTCCAGCCGGTGGCTGGACACCTTCAGGCGCTCCTTCAGCTTCGCTATCTCCTGCTCGTACCGTGCAGGGAGGGGAGCAGAGCAGGAAAGAATCAGATGCAAAGGAGAAAGGAACCCATCGGATTATTATGTTCTGCTGCTGCTGAGAGAAAGCCACCGTTCACTTTCATTAAAACTAAATTGATGGGAGCAAAGGAAATGACAAGCAGACAACTGTGGGCAACCACAAAGGAGTACGGAGGCTCCCACTGAGCATTAGGTTATTCCCACACTGTGGAATGTCTTCCTGTAGCCCAGTTTAAGCCCTCAAATAGCTCTGACATGGCTCCTCAGTCCTGCCTGGTAACAATCCCACTTACTCCAGACCCAAGGAGTTCCCAGCCACAAGCTGCTAATGGTGCTCAGCTGTAAACAGATGTCCTAGGGTGACCAAACTTGTGAAAGGGACCCAAATAACTCATTTCTCAGGACCTGAGGAACATGAAACCAATTGTTCCAGGCTGAAGGCAGGGCCCATCACTCACTACATATAGCCTGCAAATTTACTTGGCTGAGGTTTGTTTTTTCCACCTACCACCTCTGGATAAGCACTTGTGCAATGGTACAATGAATCTCAGCACATTCCACTTCAGGTTTGGTTCATTCACCTTTCCTAAATTGTTTCTGTTGCCACTTCTTGTCCACCAAATATTCTCCTCTTTTCATCCCACCCTCTCAGAATACAAAACCTCTTATTTGGAAAAAAAATCTTTATTTGGGAAAAAAGTCAAAAAGTCACATCTACTTTGGGAAATAAACACACTTTAAAAAGTGCTTCTCAGGAGATGACGGACATTTCTGGCTAGCCTTGAAATACTCCACCATCTAGATGACAGACATTTGCCTTAGGTGAAGTCCAAGAAAAAACCCAAATGCAGCTGCTGATCAAGATTGAGCTGTGGATTGAACACTGTGGAGTAAAAAGGAATTTGGTTATTTTTTAACTGAGCCGCATCCCTACGAGATCTGTCCCAGAGAAGCTTCTCTACCTCATTTAACCCCCCCGCCAACTTCCTCGCTCTGAAAGACTCGAGGAACCAGACTTCCTTTTATGAGCTCTTAGTGTTTCAAGTTGCAACACACTCTTCCTTAATTACCACTTACCTCTGAGCATTAGGCTTGATTCAAGAAGTGCTTCACAGTTATTTTTCACAGGTGAAATGCAAACCATTCCCACCAATTCCCCCATCTCTCACACCCTTCTCTTCCCAGCAAGACTTCGGAACATTTCAGACCCCTTTTAACCCTTCCCCAGCTCTATATTATTGCATATGTCTAAAAATTCAACAGGAGCTATCTGAAAGCTCCTGTAAGTCGAGGCAGCTTGAAGGGACAGCATTTCCAATGGGAGCTACACCTGACGGTGCAGAAGCTTGGCACAGGCCACCCTGTGCAAGACCTCTGGTGTTTCTGCCACCTACCAGCTTTTTGCTTCACATGAATCACTCCTACGATGTGGGAAGGTTCAAGCAACAAGGCATTCACCACTGCCTGGGCGCTCTGAAGTGAACCCTCCTCATCCCCCATCTCCCCTCCAGCTCTGGCCGTGACCAACCTGTCAGTGGGGTCCTCAAATATCTCCTGAAGCCCTGAGGAGAGACTGCCACTGATGCTGGGACTAGAACTGTGCTCAGGGAAATGTCTCAGCTGCTGTTGAATGGGCGTAGGGTTGGTCAGGGACTTGGTGATGTCCACAAGAATGCGAGGCAGAGGTCCCAGCTTTGCCACGGTCGCCTGTAGAAAGGAATTTTCACCCTAATTGGACAACAAGCACCGCGACACCCGCCAGGTTTTGGATCACGATGCCCAGAGGCGGAGGGGTGGAGGTGGAAGGAAGGAGGGTGGGTGGTTGTGTGCGGGTGTGCCTGGACCGGGAGGCAGTGTTACGGAGCAGCGTAATCACGGCGACGAGATGGATGGAGGAGACCAACGGGGTGCAGCAGACATTGAGGAAAGAAAAGGAAATAGAAAAGAAATTAGGATTGATCCCCCAAAACAAAACAAAACAAACAAAAATCATGCTCAACAAAACCAAACTGTGGCTGTTCCAATGCAAAACTATCATGCAAAGCAAACTAAAGCCAGGTTGGGTGAGGTCAAAGTGAAAACTACAGTATCTACTCATTAAGGGGGGTTTAAAGGCTATAGATTCAGCTAGTGGGAGGGAACCTTCCAGGCAAAGGGAGTCATGTGGTAAAAGAAATGCATGCCAACAGACAAGGAATGCGGCATTCGAGGGTCATGAGAGACTTGAGAGGGTTGAGGGAGGTGGGGAAAAGAAGGTTTTCATTTCAGAAGCCTTTGGGCTTGGCGTGCTACGCTGATGCCATCTCCTGCAGCAAACGGTTATCAAAAACTAAGGCGCTCCTCCCTTCTTAAAAGCAACTGCATGAAAACACCAGTGACCCTCATTCCAACACTGCCATGGAAGGTGGGATTAAATGCTTGGCCTCAGGTTTACTCCCGCCCTAGCCTGGTGCTGGCCAGGCCAAGCACAGCAGCAGCCCAAAGGGGAAGTTGCTCCTTTGGATTCTTTATTTTTGCCCTCTCTGGGTGAAGACTGGTTGTAGCAGCTACACGGTGCTGCTTGCTCTCGTGCCCGAAGCAGGAGACAAAAGTGGTACAGACTTAATGCTGAAGTAAAACTCCCTCAAAGACATTCCTCTTTTCAAAGATGTCCTTATTTTTCCCGTGAGCAAGGATCCAGTCACTCCAGAGAGAGGTCTGTTTACAGAAGCTTTCTTACAGAGCATCTCCTGCTCTATTAAGATCTGTGAGGTTACTTGTCTCCTCAATTCTCACTCACTACCCACAGTAGAACAGCACTGCAGTGTAACTTTATCCCTTAATTCTCTTTATAGCAATCCACTACGCCAGCTCCCAGGGGCCTGCTAGGATAGATCCATACATCTAACCTACAGAAAGGACAAAGCACATCTGCTTTAAAGCTTTACGTCTGGCTCCTTCTCCTCCCAGCTGCCCGAGACATTTAGGACGTTTTCGTTTGGAGAGCAGTACCCATTTGCCCTGCAGAAACTGGGTTTCCCTTGACCTGATGGCCTGAGCAGCTGGAGGAAGGTGGCACAGTTTGTGGCACTGACGGATTTACCCCAACTTATGGAAATGGTGGAACTGGTCTTTTACATGCTCCCTTTGCCTGTTTTTCCAAGCTTGCTGAGCTGTCTTTATAACAAAGATTTTATTGTCTGTGACACCAGGAGTGCAAACTCTGCACATGTATGACGAAAACAGAAAAACAAGACCACAAACTGTTATCAGCCTAAGATTAACTGAGATTAATATACATTATCCTTCTGAGTCAAGGACATTTAGATTTACTCTGATGCACAAAGCTCAGTGCCTTCTTTTAAATAATGCGCTGTGAGAAAACAAATATCCAACAAATCAGTATCTTGGCAGACCATTCTAGCAACAAAAATCATTAGCAACACATTGCAAGTCACCTCAGCTCTCCAGTTGCAAAAGACACGGAACACAGACAAAATTATGCAGCTCCAAAAGTGCAAATATGGAACAGTTTTAAGTACTTTCACAAAAAAAAAAAAAAAAAAAAAAAAAAAAGCTGACATGGAGCTCAGCTTCTCTGACTCATCAGGTTTACTTGTTAACAAGGTTTTAATGATCTGGGGTCTTGCAGGGAATGTAGCTGGGGAAGAACAACCCAGACTCTGCTCTTGTGCAGTTCAATGGTCCCAGTGCTCAGAGCTGCAGCCGAGTGTCTCCCGTGGCAAGGAGGGAGTGCAGCTCTGGCAAGGGCCCCTCTAAGCTAAAAGCTAATGCAAACGTCACAGAAATGGACAAATCTCAGCGGGTTTGGCCCTGGTCTTCCAGGAGAGCAGTTCTGCCTGGCCAGGACGTGACTTCAGCCCAAGCTGGGCAGGGGAGGGTCCAGCCAGGTGCCTCAACTTGCATCCAAAAGAACCTCCCCCCAGCATCTCCATTTCCCAGCCAAGCACTCGAGTGCTGCCCTCTCTGCCTGATTTGGGTGTTCGCACCAGCAGTGGGGCCCAGCCGCCCCCAGCAGCCGCCCCGGGGCCTCCCGGAGCCGGCGGGGCCGCAGCGGGAGCGCGGGGGAACCGTTGGGCGATGGCCCTATCGCACATTCCTCTCCCCAGCCGCTGGGCACTCTCTCCCCAGCGCGGCTCCGGCTGCTCCCCTGATGTCTCCTCGTGTTTACGGTCGCTACGCTACAATCGCCGCGTTCGCCCTCCCAGGCCTCCGCTCCGCTTTACCTCATCAAGCTGGGAAACAACCTTACACAAGAGGGAATGCAAAACGGAGAGCTCTCTGCCCACGTCGATGTAGCCCTCAAACCCGGGCATGTTGGAGATGCTCTCTGGATTAGAAATCTCGAGCAGAAAATGCTTCATTCCTTCCCACTCCTGTTCCAGAAAGTCATTCATGAAGCCCATGTACTCTTCCTTGTTACCAAACCTGCAAGAAAGGGGAGGGAAAACTCAGTCAACAACCACCACAAAAAAGCACAAGAGTAAAATAACTGTCTGAAAACACTTCATGGTTATCTTTTGACTTGCCTTTCTGAAAAGGTGTCTGGAAGGGGAGAAAATGGGCAATTTAAGAGATTCCCTGCTTTCTCGACTTGGTTAAATACTAGTAACTTGCCACTCATACTGTCAACAAGGGGGTTGGTAACATCTCTTCCCTCCCACAGACTTGGTTTCTCTCCAGCACCTTCCCTGCACCCCTTCCCCTAACGGAGAAGTGCCCCTGGGCCTACATTCAGCTGGGAACCTGGGAGGTGGAAGGGGAAAAAAAAACATGATCCTTGGCAGGAACGACACTTTTTTTTTTTTTTTTTAATAGCATAAAACAGGCACACACAGGCATGCTAAACCATTAACCTCTTCGTGCTTTTCTCCTGTGTCCCTCTACTGAATTCAGTGCAGCTCCAGTCTGCATTCAAATTGACTCTGCCTAACTCAGCTCTGGGCTGTTCCAAAGAGAACGGAGGAAATTTCTTCCTTTCTAAAGTCTGTTCCAATTTGCACAAGAATCAGCAGTCTGCAAAAATGACCACTAGGCAGGGCTCTCCTTACTTGACCTGATTTGCACCTCTAGAAGCAGAGATTTCGAGGTCATCCCCACCACCTACTTAGCAAAATTGGCCAGATTCTGAACCACTTTAGCAATAAGAGTGAGGGTGCGGGATGTCTGGTCGTCAGGATACTCCTGCATGAGGTAGAAGAGGCTGGGGGACATGATAGCAGGACTCAGGAAGCGCAGGAAGAGTGAGGCGCTGATCAGGCGCTCGCTGATGTCCTCCTTGCCCCTGCTCAGGCACTGCTGCTTCCACGATGCAAACACCTCCTTCAGCTCCCGAGGGAACACGCTGAAAAACAGCAAGCAGAGACACAAAACCGTGTGGGCAATGACAGGCAGAAAGTCAAAATGGTGACCAATCACTTGAAATAATTAACTGTGAGAAATCATCCTTGACTTATATTTTCACTCCACCTCTCTAGGCCAGAAAATGTCATTAAACATCTATTCTTAAATCACCATTTAATCTGGTGATTCTTAAGTACCAGTTAAATCATCCCTTGTTCAAACATGTGAAATGAAGCTGTTTTCAGACCCACCGATGTGCAGACTAAAAACCACCACGACCACGCTGAAACAGAGTGCTCCAGATATTTAAAACAAACTGGATCAAAATGAACTATATAACTCTATATGAACTATAATTGAAATTTGTATTTTGCTTGTAAAGCTCTTCCACTGCTTTGCATATATTTTGCCCTGAAGCAGAAAGGACATTTTTTTTCCAAGGACACTCACTAGCAGAGATTAATAAAAATCTTTCGGCCAGTGTGATTTCCCACACTTTTTGGTTTTACCATTCTAAAGGGGCTGAGAAAGAGTTGTCTCTACATACCAAACCCACTTTTTATTCTGAGCTCCCGCTGTCTTTTCCCTTAACTCCCTCCTTGTTCAGGCACAACTCACTATCTGTCCCCTGCAGAGGATTTCAGCAGAAGCTCCTGCTGGAACCCCCTGGTTTAGGCAGAAAAGTCACCCACGGTATTGCGCCCCAGGTAATAAGGCAGCAAGAAAAGGAAACAAGGCAGTCTAAGAAGATAGACGGCTACTTCCTAGCACGACTGCTGGCTTCACATCCTCAGAAGAGGAATTCACACTTTCCACTCAAAAGAGCTGTGAGGGAGAAGGAGGAGAGAGCACCTCACCAGTAGGAATTGATGATCTTGCAGAAGGCCAGCTCGCAGCACTTTTTCAGGTTGCTCTGATGGTCTGCTAATTCACTGGGTGAGCACTTGCTGGGATCCACTTTGCAGTTTTCATTTGACTCATACTGAGCTTTGATGAACTCTCCTGGACACAGGGAAGAGGATGACAGACCACAGTCACTAGAGGAACAGCCTCCCTGATGCACCTTTCAATCCTGCTTGTGCCTTTCCAGAGCAACCTTGCTGCCTTGCGACACGGCCTCCAGACACCAGACCTTGGCAGCCTGGCTCCTCTGGCTCTCCCAGAGGAATGAGGCTTTGCTACTCATCCTCAGGCCTTCCCCAGGAAATGCACTTGACAGTGATGTTTATTTTTATTATCTCTAAACTCGCCCTCCTTACATTTCAAATCTGGCTCAGGAATAAGACTAATACTCCAGTGCGAGATCAATCCTGCTTGTTTTCTCAGTTTCTTACAGGAACATCTCACAATGCCTCTGTCGCCTGCATCTTTCAAAGTCCTTTGCGTTTCTGTAATCCTTGGACACACATTCGAAAAAGGATGAGGTTTCTTTTGCTTAATATATTTAAATGCACCATTCACCGTTTTTTCTCTTTTTTTTTTTTTTTTGGACTTATGCTAAGAAATGTTTTTTAAACTGCTGCTGTTCACCAGACAAAACCTTCATTCATTTGTTTAATGATTCAGTGTCTTCTGAGTTCACCTCCTGCCATGTCCTTGCCGGCTCCGAGCTAACACCCCAAGGCTTGTTCGTGCAAAGGGGTTTTGTTTTTCGACCTCTGTTTTCTTAAAAAGCCTTAACCAACCATCAAGCCCATCCAAGCTAAAGCCAGCAGTGTTCTTGCAAGCAGATCAGCTGCCACATTTTCTTAAACTGTTTTGCTTAGGTCCAAAATCTTCCTGCTGAGGCCATCTAGATCACTTACTTGCTAAACCATCAGCATCACTTCTGTGGGTGAGCTCTGTTTTAACTGTTGCTTCCTGGGCTATTTTTTTCCCTTAAATGTCTTTGAAAGACATTCTTTGTGGTCCACGAGGCTCTGTATTAATCGTGTATTGAGACGCTCTCGCAGATAAAATAAACAGCTCACACCAACGTAATGTCACTAACTCTTTCAAAGAGCACAGCATCGGAGTGAATTGCCTAGTGACACTCAGCACGTGATGAAGAATGAGAGGAATATATTGTCACGAGCAGCCTTGCCCTGGGCACCAGACAGGCTGCACAACCGACGGCGTATTTCCATCTCTAACATCGGTGATTTAGTCTTATCACTCAGCACCCATGTTCTAGACCACGGGATAAAAGCCATTAATTTTCATTCCGGCTTCACCACTACAGCTGTGGTCTTTGGATGGGCCACCTCCCAGATCCCAGCACACAGAGTCCAATCCAGTTCCTTGACTTATTGTTCTCTGCAACTGGATTAGCCCTTGTAATACCAAAAAAAAAAAAAAAAAAAGACAGGTTGGCACTTTCTTACCTAGTGCATCGTGAAGATACTTTTGCCCTACCAATTTTAGGTATTCCTCAACATCCTCAACAGCTTTGGTAGCAAGTGTGTTCTCCCTGAAGATCAAGACATCGTGCTCCAACCAAAGATCTATCTCAGACATCACCAAATCTGTCAAGAAGTCCTGAAGAAAAAAGTAACATGGGCAGAGGTTATTCTAACTGGACTCAGTCACGCTAGGCAGAAACCAAGGAGGAAGGATAAACACAGGAACAAGAGGATCACTGAAATAACTGTCTAGCTTTGGACATGGGGTGCCAAGGACTGCTTTTCATGCTGAACACAGACAAACTATACATTTAAAAACCCAAGATGGAAGTTAGGAATCAATTCTTGCAGCTCAGCAAAATTTAATTAAGAAGAACGGCTTACAACAACTTAATTCACAAAATAAAAACAGCTCTGGACTTGGAAAAAAATGTTGGCATACTTCCTGTGGATCTACATGGCATGGAAGTAACAATCGAGTTTCATCACTGTGAAAAACCACTTAATATAGGGCTTAGTCCTATAGTAATATTTCTTTCCTCAAGTGATAAGTGCTTATGAGCCAAGGACACTCGGCACATCACAAGAAACACTCAGTGCTTAACGAATCTCCAGGACAGGAGCTGTACTTTTGTCCGAGGTTTTTTACTTTTCAAAAGAAAAAAATACCCATGATCCTAAATTAGGACTAAATGATAAGTGTGACTTGCTAGTGCTGCTCCAAACATTAATGTCCTCCAAAGAGCACTGCAGCGAGGCATCCTAGCCCTACTGATTATACAAAACTAATGTATCAGTACAAAATATTCAGAACAAACTAGGGCAAATATTCAGAACAAATTAGCTATTGCTTTCTGATGAAATTTGACAGAAATATTTTCACATAGTGCAGGCTGGGACCATGCATCTCTATCAGCACCACAGTGTGAGCTGCAAAGGTTCCTTGGCCCAGGCTGCTCAATGTGTCTAGAAAAGAGAACTTCAAAAATACTGTGGCACTGCAAAGACAAACTGATCACATTAACGTGCCTACTCCTTGCAGCTAGCACTGCAGGAATCCAAGGGCTGCTTTCAAAAAGCATTTTAGTACCATCCTAGAGGAGTTATCCCAGCTAGCAACTTCCCTGGATTTGAGAAACAGCGTGGTGAGGAAAAAGCTCTTATTGAGAGAGCCCCCTTCAGAGGGGCAGGTCAAGGCGGGCAGGGTACACGACTACGGGCACACGAGAGGCTGTTTCACAGCAGCTGAGTGGGGCTGTCACCTGGATGCTGCCAACGGCTGCTCTTCCACATCTCAAACCCTCACACTTGTGTTTGGGGGTGTGTAACTCACTCCGCCGGCTACAGCTGGGCACCCCTCTCACACACCCAGCTTGGCAGGAGCAGCCAGGTAAATCGATGCCTTTTAATACCTCTCAAAATTGTCTAAGCCCTACAGGACATTTTCACACACTTTTTTCCAGCATGCACAGAGAAGTCCTGATAACATCCCTGAGCACACTAAGTCCTGATAACACTGAGCACAGCTTCTGTAAAAGCTGTTCAAACCCTGACCAAATCAAGGCTGGAAGTGATTAACTGATTCAGCCTGAGACAACAATGGCAGTTCAGCCCATCACAGGCATTTCTGGAAGTTACTTTCTAGCTTATTTCTCTCTTAAGATTCCTAAACACTCAATGAGTCCCCAATGAGTAACATAAGGTTGCATGGTCCCTCCTACTTCCTCCTCTTCACTTGGCACAGAGTATCTTCAATCTTGGCATCAACCAGGGCACTTGCTTGTTGGTAAGACACCCATCCACATGCATTTGCCCAAGCCCTTGAAAGTATTTTCTAGACCCTTTTCCTAGCTTTTGATCCCATATCCAGAAATGCCACAGGCACCTTCTGCTGCTGTGTGCGGTCAGGCCAGCCCAGGCTTCCTACTTTCTGCAGCCCCAGAGACACCCAGTGCGAGCAGCAAGAGGGAGTCACTTGGACAGGGGCCGCCTTCTCTTACCTTTGCTCTCCCTGTGCTCTGCAGGATGTGCACCAAAGCACCAGCCATCTCCTCCTTTTTCCTGATGCTGATCACTGGTTCGAGCACGGAGCACAGCGTAGTGTAGTTGCTGGTAACAAACTCTGCAAATTCTTTGTATTGCTCCATGGGCAAGATGGTTATGGTCTGGTAATGGGACTTGATCCGAATGGAAGGTCCCCCTGCTTTCCCTTTCTTGGGTGCAGATGGGCTCACTGGGTACCATTTTTCCATAAACTGGTGACCAGTTACGCTGGCCACAGGAATGTTGACCAAGCCCACATAGTTGTTCTTGTCCTTCTTCTTCTTCTTCTCTGCATCCTTGTAGATGTGAACTGCGATACTTTGAAGAGGCGGGAGGCTGTAGAACTCAAAGTGCTCTCCCCAGAAAATGTTGTCAGCTTTTGTTTTGCTGGTGGTGCGGGCGAAGAGAATGTCATCAAGGCACAGCTCACAGAAGTACTTTTTCTTAGGGGTCAGATCCTTTGCCTCCATGATCCAAAGACGAAGCACATTCTCAGCTCGACGGCAGTTGTCCTGCATGGAAGAAAGATCTCAGCTTTGATTCAGAATCTCTAGGAAATTCAACATATTCTCTCCTAAAGCAGAAGCAACTTGCTGTCTTCTGCATGTCCAAGGTAGGGGCTAGAACATTTTTCTTCTCAGAAAGCTCCCAGGGAGGCAGCATGCCAGCTCTAGAGCTGACCTACCTCAAGTTTACCCATGGAAAACCTGACTTTCTTTCACCCAGCTCTGAAATGCCTTTTCCTTTTGCCAGCGCTGTACTGCCCCATTAACCCATGGAGCTCCATGTCCTTTGCTTCCTTATTTCTGGAATTTCCATTACCTTATTTGGCTGCACTGCTCTGCGTATGTTTTCCATCCACTTGTCTCTCTCTGCTGCTGAGGAACAGCTGAAACATTTACTGCCAGTGGAGCAGGTTACCTGCAATATATAAGTGATCAGCTGAGATCAAGCAAGTCCAGAAGACATGGACGATCCTGCAAAAAGTAAAGATGACAACTAGGAATGTTTGAGAAACAGGGAGTAAATATGAAAAAGGCAGGAAAGCATTACAAGATCCCAGAAAGCAGAGATGGAGAGGCCCACAGAAAACAGAGAAAAAAAAAAGTCAGTTCAAATTAATATCAAACTAAAAGGAAACATATGAAGGGCCAAAGGTTACTCTTAAAAGACTCTTAAACATCTTACAATACATCTGGCTATAATCAGCCAGTCAATTATTTTTTACACTTGTTAATTGATCCATAGCTATGAAATGCTTGCAGTTTTCCCCAGAAAATCCCAGGTACTGGATGATTTGGTCACAAACAGCGGAAAGACAAAACTAGCAGTGTGTTGACACAAGGAAAAACTCCCTGGAAATGGTGACTTCAGGGAGCTAATGCCAAGTGAGTGGGAACAGCTCCTGGCCGAGGCTCAGAGAAGAGCCTGCTACCCGCTGGCTTTCTGCCAGGGCCGCTTCCAGGTTCTACTGCAGAGCTTTAGACACATGCAAAGGACTCAGCTGAAGCCACATTGACTCTCCCCTGCCACAGCTGCCTGCAATGGCCTTGGGCGCATCCAGCTTGGTGCTGCCCTTGCAGGGAAATGACTGTGTGAGCACAAACAGCCTGTTCTGGAGGCAGCCCGGGTTGAAAAGCAAAGAGGAGCTTTGCTCCCCGCTGCCCGGTGCAATGGAAATGTGCTCAGCTGCTGAAGCTTCTCCTCAAGCAACCTGGGAAGGGGCTGCGCTGCTGCAATATGGTTCACAGTGGAAATGACACTTCTCAGTTACGGTATATTTTCAAGTGAATTTAGGTGACAGGAGGAAAATCCAGCTTAAAAGCAATAGCTACGCTTAGGGCGTACATACGTGTGCTGACTACAAATGCCTAGAGATTTCCCAAGGTAAGAGAAGTTCAATTAGAAGATGCAGTAATTGAGAATGTTTTCTCTTTGCTGACTGGCTGAAGCCATCAGGACTTGGGGATCTCATGCCAATTCGGCAGACCTCAGGAGAACATGTGTTCCCAGTTTGCTCTCAGCTGCCTCATCACAGGCCAGCATGCTCTAAGTACATTTTTGAGTACATAAGCACTCAAACTGACTGACAGCATATAATCTGCTGGGTGCATGGAAAGTGCTCACCTCAAAGCAGAAGTCTTGTCCAAGGATGCTGCTGTGAAGTGGTTTGACAAAGACTTTTTCTTCTGCCCCAAGATCCAAGGTCTCCACCGCGCTGCCCGGGCTCAGTAAAGACGCATGGGAACGGGACTCTTTCAGCTTTGGCAATCCATGTGACCTGAAGAACAACAATGGGGAAAGGAAACATTATTTTTCTGACCATTTCTAAGAAATGTGGCAGCATCTCGCAGAAAGCTACAACTTGTTGGTGTTTCTTCAACTAGGGAAATATTTGCTAACAGCAAAAAGCACACTTACATCTCTACATCTCTAAACCAACGCAGAACGGTAGCTGCTCTTGTTGGAGCAAAAATAGCCCCTGCTAGATACAATTTTTTTTCTTAAGATATAGAGTCTTTGACCTAAAGTCAAACACACTTATTTCCCGTTTTATGGCGCTCAAGTCATTTAGCTATACTGAAGTTTTGCAATTAATGCTTCCCCTTTTCTTCCTCCCCATGTCTCCACTACTCACTTTTGGCCCCCAGCTCGACACCTGCAGCTCTTCTCTCTTTTAGCTGACCAGCTCCTGCGTCCCTTGGCTTGGGCAGGGTCACCTCCACGACACTGTTACCAGTGCAGGCTCCTCTTTGTCCCTAGAAATATCCCTCCCTCCTCCACGCATTTTGGAACCAACTACCCAAGGCACTGAAAATTTTTCTGTATTCTCCCAGTTCGATTTTACGGTGACATCTGTGTGCAGTAGGAAGATCTGCTGTCAATAGCCCAGTAAGCAGGTGATGGCATCTTTACCTTGGGCCCTTCTTCCCCAGGGCCGACACCGAGCTGATAAGCTACAATAAAGACACAATACTTTTAGGCCTAAACTAATGCTTTCATTTCTGAAAACAAACTACAGGTGAACTGGATTTTGCCCCAGCAGCATGCGAAAAACAACATAAGGACAGCCTCGATTTCCTTCTCAACCTCACAGGGCTTTGCTTTATAAAGCTACACAATAGTTTCTTTGAAGGCAGGGCTCCGTGTTTGTCAGAGCAAGAAAAGGTAGATGTTATCAGTCACCCTGGCCCTGGAAGCCTGCACAGCACCATGGTGCCACCGAGCACTACCTGCTTAAAACAGGAAAGGGCTGATTCACGGGGCAGGATAGGGATGCTCCTACTGCCCTGCAAGGAGAAAAAAACAGCGGCAGGGAGAGCAGGAGGTGGGGAGGAAATGGGCATTCCCTGCTATGAATTCCAAATAATTACACAGACTCAGCTACTTTATGCTACCTTCTTTTGCACCCAAACAATTGGAGCTGGCTTTGCTTTTGGAAAAACCCCCAAAGAGCAGCATAGTTCAAAACACAGATGAGATCTTGTTGGCCGCCTCTTCCCTCCAGCCCTTCTCCTCCCAGCATCCTAATCTCTGCTTCAGCTTAGGAGCTTCATTCCCACATGACTTCAGAGTTGTTTTTCTTGCTATTGGATCCACCAATTGCATTTTCCAGGTGCTCTGAGATACACACTGACACTTTGGGGTAGTGGCAGGCGGTGATGGGGAGAGAAGAAACTATTTTCAAGTTTATCTTTATGATGGAACCGGGTTTCCCTTGTGGTTTGATTGATGAAGCATCCTTTGAAAAGCAGTAGACTTAACTACAACCTTTCAGCACCCCTACATGCAGCTGCCTGCGTGGCCAACCAGCGGGAGCAGAACTCCATGAAGCCTCAGGCTTTCCAACAGAAGGTACCTATGAGGTCGAGCAGTGCCTAGACACTTCCGTTCTCCAAGCAGGACCCATCAGTGCTCTTGACCCTCACGATCCTGCAGCACGAGGTTTCACCAAACCAGCAGTCAAGCCTGGCACAGGGCTCATGCTTTTGAGCCGTGCTGCTCATTCGCACAAAGGTCTCTCTCCAAAGAAAGCTCCTCTTGGCTTCTTCCTGCTCTGCTGCTCTCCGAGGATGTTCCTTTTCCACGCTGCGTGCCCTCCGCTTGCTTTGGCGGACACACGGCCGAAAGGAGGAGGATCACGTGGACACTTGTCCTTATCCAGTGTCCTCTGCACTGCTGGCTTTCGGGTCGCTCCTTCCCAAATCCCAGGTTTGGGCCCTGCCACCCTGTTCATTTGCCTCCTGGATCCTTGTTTTTAAATCCGTGCACAGGAGACTTGGAGGACAAAGGGAACAGAGCAGTGCCGGGCCGTGCCAGCCCCCGTGGATGGAGTTTTATGCTTCACACACAACTGGAGAAAACCCACGTGCCACTCAGGTCTAGCTGACAATTCATGCCCACGCTGGCAGGCAGTAGAGGAAGATCCATTTTTGAAGAGAGGAGAGGGTTTTGTTGTGGAGCAGATCATGCATCAAAGCAAAGTAATAGCGACTCATTGTAAATATGCTTATTGACCTTCCTAAAATAGTATCCTTTCCACTGGAAAAGGATGCCTCATCAGCCCACATTTACCAGGAGTGCCATGTTATGGAAACACTTATGTCTTTACATTATTTATGGCAGAGATTTTTGCATCACAGAACTTCAAAGAAAGCTGGCGACAGAAATCACTAAAAGCAAATAGTACTTTACCACAGGGTAAGCTTATTTAATATGGTTATGCTCACCACACTGTTTCATACAGCCAAGTTGCAGCTTCCTGAAAATAGGGGTTTATAACAAAACTTCACTCCAAACGGACCGCATGACATTGCCACGACTAAAGGAACAGCATCAGCCACCACCGGCGAGCAGCAGCCGTCCGCTCCCCAGCTCCTCACATCAACAAGACCTCCAACACCCACAGCCATCTCCACGATTTTACGGCACTGCTTTCAGATGGAGAAGACAGAATCAGATTGAATTGGCACAGCATGACAGGTTCAGCTAATGAATTCTGCTCAGCTAAGGGAGAAGTAAAAATGCACTAAACAGCAAAAGGGGAGAGAGCTCTTAAGTACAGGGCAACCTATTTTTGACTCTGATACTCCTGCTGAACTACTGTGGAATAAAATGCACTGTAAGGCTTAATGAAGACAATTAAGGCACTTTACAAATAGTTAGGAAAAAGCAGCTTTTACCTGCGTCTTATATAATCCATTTCCAGCCCAAAGTTCCAGCAAAAGAGACACAAGCAAGAATTTACCGCAAGGAGCTCTTAGATGGATAGAATTAAGTTCCTTATTGAGTTCTCTCATTTTCTGAGAAATAGATGCTCTGTTCACTGTAGGACTCCACCCTGCAGCAGCTACACAACTACGGCCTTAGCCAGGCCCCTTCGTGTGCCGGAGCGGCACCGCGTGTCCTCGGGGCTGGCCAGGGCTGCTCACTCTGACCTGCCTGCACCAGCAGCCTCAGGGCGACCGCGTGCAGGCAAAGGGCACTAAAACCTCCCAATCCAGTGGTTTCTATCATGAAATCTAAGG
The DNA here is from genome assembly GCF_059628265.1 of Tinamus guttatus. Taxonomy (NCBI): domain Eukaryota; kingdom Metazoa; phylum Chordata; class Aves; order Tinamiformes; family Tinamidae; genus Tinamus; species Tinamus guttatus. The sequence continues at coordinate 829,602 of NW_028288621.1, forward strand.
CCCAGTGTTTACTTGCAGGGATGCTGAAGATGAAAAAGGTATTTGACTGCAGATGCTTAACCTGACCTTTTTTGTCAACTGTTAAGAGTAGTTAAAGGTTTCAGCCTTGAGTTGGTGCTGCCTCGCATATTCTAACATATCAGTCAGTCCCAAACACACCCATCTGACAGCTGGCAATAAAATCCTTCCCTCACTTACCTCTCTGGGCTTGTGCTCAGCAATACTCACGCTGTAGGTGCACTCTGTGGGTGAGATCACCTGGGAGACGCTCTGACTATTACCTGTCATCGGCGTTGTGCAGAGTAGCGAGACGGAAACTCGTGTTCCTGTCCAGTTTTGACTGGCTCTTTGTCCTCTTCATGGAGCCTTTCAGACGTTTACTGAAGAGGCCCTAAAATGAGAAGTCACAGCAGTGAAGCAGGGAACCTCTTGCACCGGGAACAAATCAATCAGGGCAGTGTCACTGCATCCACACTCAGTGATTCCCACTGACCGCCATGAGGGATCTGCTGTACTGGGATTCACCAGAGCAGAAAGAGGGGCAGGACAGGATTGTTGATGACCGTTCCCCTGCGTGACAGCTTTGAATTGCAACAAGCGGCACTGCTCATGTTACAGGTGAACTTCAGTGAACTCCAATTACTACTCAAAAGACTCAAAAATTAAACAAACAACCCCCCTCCGCTACTAGCAAGCAGTAGTCTTGGGTACTCAGTATTTGACCCTATGCTCCCCTCCACACACCATGTTTTTAGTTCTTGGATTAAGACTAGAAGATGCCTTGTGTCCATTGCATCCAAGCTCTCTTTTTGGACTGGGATACAACCAGCCGTACCAAAAAACAGGCAGTTTCAAAACTCTCACTATCCAGACTTTAAAATCTCTGAAGATTTCAGTATAGTGACTTCAGATACTTGTCCAGGTGCTGTTTTGAAGCAAAACTCAACCCAAAATCTACCCAGGACCTTAACATATTACATGTCCAGCTAACCTGCCTTCTAAACAACTGCTGCTGGGCTGCTGGTACCACCGCCTGCACCTCCTCCTCCGAGCCCGCGCTCTGCAGGGCCACGAGGACAGGGAGCCACGTGTTCCCCTGGCAGCGCCGCTGCAGCTCCAGCTGCTGACGGGCAGCGCCAGGCACCTCCGCGTGCGGGGAAGTCACGGCTGTTTCCAGCAGGCATCGCTCCACCCTGTGCCACAGCCCCGCGCGGGGCTTGGAAGACAACACGCATTTTAAACCATATTGCATCCAGCTCCTTCCAGGGCTTGCAGGCACACGCGTTTGCGCTTTCCTCGGCACGATTCGAGCAAACAGAGAGCTCCTTAATCCAGTAGGATTCAGCAGCACTTGAGGGGTGGAATCAGCTCTCCCCCTCCGCAGAGCAGCTGCACGGAGCCACCATGGGTGCCCCTTCCTTTACCCCCTTCATTAAGAACATTACAGGCTCAGCAAAAATAACATGCCATCACCAACCTAGAGGAACTATTCTCCTAGCCAAAAATTGAATATAGAATGCAAACCCTGGCAGCAACTTCAGAAGTATTTATATAGATTGCTGCCCATGTTAATGCTGATGTGTCACTATTTGCAGCCTTAGATCCATCCAGGAGAAAAAAGCAAACTACAGATCTCCCAGAAATATAACCCGTAATATACAGCAGCAGGTACCAAAACCACCTGAAAAAATGGAAATACTCTTTCCTCCTCAGAGCCTGTTTATACATTATGGTATTTCAACCTCCACCTCCAGTTCGATGGGAAAATTTGCTCCCCTGCAGGAAAGCCGGACTCACCGGCACTTTGAAAGGAGACGTGTTCGCCGCATCCACGGAGTTGGTCTTCTCCGACGTGCTGGTCCCCGAGATGCTCTGCCTGCAAGGAGAACTCTCTGCCGGGACCTCTGAGAGAGAAGAGGAGGGAGGTGAGTGGGCGCAGGAGGGCTCTGCATCGCACCGCGCGGGCGCCCCGGCACAGTTTTGAGTGCATTAAAACACTGCCCAATTCCTCCATCTCTGATTTACTCACTAAATTACAACGGCATTTCCGCTCACAGACTCAAGGTTATGAATCCCACTTGCTCATAGGCAGTAAGCAGTTAAAATAAAAAAAACACTGGTGCAGATCCATACTCGCTGGTATTTATGATTCGATTGCTGTTTGTTCGCTACTATTCCAAAAACTTTATATTATCACGAGCTTTCTTCAGGGATGGCGTTACCCGCGATGCCCTGGCACGTGGGGTTTGGATGGCGCCGGAGCCAGGACACGCAGCCCCCGCGGGCGCCGCAGGACAAGATGGAGCATCACGGCGGGTAAGCAAGCCGGCCCTGCAGCGCGGCGCTGCGGCTCCAGGCTGCCTGTTAATTAGGGAAATAATGAGCAAAAGAAACCACAAGTCTTCAAGTCTTATGAGTAGTTTACCTAGCGGATGCTGAGCGTGCCGACAGTTTTTGAGCTTTCTTACAAGCTTTGAGAATGAACGCTAAGGAGCTGGGGGCAACTGCAGTATTAGGCCTGGAGTTGAAGCCAGTCTGGGGCAGCGTGACAGATTTGGGCTGAAGAGCCCCCGTGGTGCCCCGCAGCAGCTCACCCCCATAACGGTGCTGTGGGGCTGCCCGCTGCGGGGACGCCGCCGAGCCCGGGGAGCCGCTGCCCGCACAGGGGTACCCGAGCCCCGCTCCCCCGCCGTGGGCGTGCAGGACGCAGCGCGAGCAGCACCTCTGGATGCAGAGCTGGCATAAAGCTCCGGTCGCACCCTCCTGCGCCGCAAGACACGGCCCCGGCGCAGGGGACGCAGCGTGAACGGCAAGCAGCAGCACACGATGCAGCGCTGCAGGGAAGCTCCCATCGCGCCCTCGGCGTCGCGCTCCTCAGCGCAGCGGGCGGGAGCATGAAGACAAGCGCCCGGTCGCGCTGGGAACCCGCGGGACACGCAGGTGTGCGGCGCTGCGGACTGGCGGCGCCTTGTGACATCACGACAACAACGGTTCCGAGCTGCACAAAACGCAGGGCCATTCCCTGATTCCCAGGGTTCCAAACAACAGGCTGAAACTACAGCTCCTCAAAGGCAGCCCTAGGACCTGCGACAGCGCTCAGCGGCTTCGCTCCCCTCCCATCACCATCCTCTGCCCCGACCACTCATCTTTGCTCCTGCACATTCAACTTATGTTTTTCGCTCACAGTTAAATTCCCATTTGACTCACAACACACATTGGATTCCCAGAAGAGAAATGGATCTTATAAACCGGTAGAAAGGATTATAAAGGATTACATGCCCTTATTACACCGCTGCCAGCTGTGGGAAGAGTCTCGAGTGCCCCTTCTCCCTACAGCAAGTGCAGACTTTCATTAGAGGTCTAGGATGTGAAAAAAATGGAGAGCAGGAGAAATGTTAATTATTCTCAGGAGAAAATATGCACTTCTTCTGTTCATTTCCACACAATCCTTCACTTGCACAGCTCTACACCCTTCCCTGCTCCCCAATTTCTCTATGGTGATTACCCCTCCATTCCATCAGCATCTTCAGGACAGCAAGAGTCCCAACTGGCTGCTTCCCTCCTCCTTCCCGGTAATCCACAGCCGGCCGGGAGCACTGCGGGAAGACTGCTAGAGGAAAAGCATCCTGACCCTAAAGCATACCTTGGACAAAGGCAAGTGAAACAACAAGCTGATGGGAAACTCTGCTCAGTTCCATGCATGTCCCATGTCCCATCCACAGTCCCACGCAGCTTGGCAAAAGCAACACTCATTAATAGCAAGGGGCCTGCGTGCCACGGGGTGCTTTAGTGCCCTGTCTTGCTAGCAAACTTCAGCCCGCTTAACGTACACCTTGCTTGAAGCCATCAGTTTGGCACGACTCTTTTTGGAGTCTTTGGTTTGCCCGCTTGCAACTCTTTTCTGCACAGCAATCAAAAGCCTGCGGTTTAACAACAGATTTTCTCCCCCGTTGTCCTTGGAACCCTGGGGCAAGGCAGCTCCTGTGTGATGACATCCAAGTGACAGGGACTCGGAGCGAGACCCCTGCCACGTGGGCGGTGCTGGCAGAGCAAAGGCAGGGGCACTTCCAGTCACGGCACGACGTGACACTGCACAGCCCCAGGATCCGCGCTGCACCACACAGGCGCTGCCCTCTGGCAAAGGCCCTTCTGGCTTTCCTCCAAAGACCAAAACTTTCACTGTCGCCAACTGCCTTCACGATCCAGGACTGCTGAATTCCTCTCCACTTAAACCTACCTGCCTCTGGCTTGGGAAGCGACTCCCGCGTAGGACTGCAGCAATCACGGTGGGAGAGAAGAGAATAGGGTGACCACGAACATCTAGGATAAATCTGAGTTTATCTTCCTAGGATATAAACCCCCAAGGACTATACATCTAAGTGCACAATTTACTGCAATTAATAATGAAACAACAATCCCACAGATAATCCTTAACAAGTCACTCAGCAGTTTAATGAGCTTTGGGGATAACCCTTTGGACTGACCTGCCCTGGCCACCTCTCACTCGCAGCTCCCAGACGTGGCTGCTCCAACAGAGTTTCTGGACCCATCACGCTGAGGCTGACAGAGAAGGATTTAAGATATTTAATTCCTTAGAAGTAAGAAATGCGAAGTTCCCAGCTTTGGGAAGGGTTTCCTTTGCCCCACTATCTGGAAGCTCCAGCTGACACACCATTACCACCCTTCAGTGGGGGACTCTGGATGCCCCAGTGCATTCACACTGGAGGTGGGGTAGCTTTTTGAGAGTTAAAATGAGCTTAAAACACTTCTTAGGTACAAAGACTTATTCAAACGGGCTCTTCTGTGCTTCCTGCTCTTTCCTTTCCGGGTCCTGCAAGCAGAGAAGGGCTCAGCTCTTTCTGCTCTATTTTCACACTCGTTTTGTTTCAACGCAGAGATCTCCCGCATGTCCCCTCTGAAAACCAACCCTTTTACAAGCCTCCACCATGCCTAAATTAAACAGCATTAAATGGACCGTTTTCCTCAAATGGTCTAAAACTCACTTTTCCTGCCTAGCCGCTAGGACATACTCAAATTTCAGGTCGCACACCCTATTTAATACGTTGTGGTGGTTTGGATGGCACAAGTCTGGATGTGTACGTTTGGAGGGCACAAGTTTGCAAAGCTGCAACAGGCGCCCCCGCACTTGGCTTTGGACCCTGGATGACAACACGAGCACATTCAAAACACTTGAGCCATGTGAGACGACGGCGTTACTCTGCAGCAGCTCTGCTTAGAAGGGGGTTGTGTGGGAGTGTTTGGCCATCCTGCATTTTTTTTTTTTAAATAAAGCTTTCACTTCGGTTTGCCATGTGGCTTCATGGGTAAATAATTCCTTAAACTGGTTTTGCTACTGAAATCAGGCTTCCAGGGAATGGCAAGCCTGGAGGAGGTTTTCCAGAAAGAGTGTCAAGATATAGACAGAGGATGACTGCACACCAATTCCTTATCCAGCAACTTACTGTTACATTCAAGAAATAGCCCAGCCTTCATTTCTCAGCCTTCCGATTTTTATCTTTTCCACCAGCTCTCCCTTGTGCTCTTCTTTCCACGTAAGAACTATCAAACAAATTAATCAATGGATTAAATGATGCAACCTTTCCCACTGTATTTGCTCTTTTACTACAGTAGACTAGACCATCCCCATTCCATTCCAAGCTCTATGTATTTTAAGAGATTACGTATTGCTGACATTAAGAGGAGAGTTCCCACACATGAATTCTTGCTCTGAAGCTGCATGCAGATGCCAGGAGAGCTAAGATGTTGGTTTACATTTAGTCCCTATTTGAAAGATCTTCTTCTAATCCCAACTGCAAACCATTAAGGGAACTACAGTTCAGCTGATTCACCAATTTCTGCTTCTGCTTTCTCCATGCTTTTCAAAATCAACAATGAAAGCTGTAATAAAAATGAGAACCTCAGCTCCTTTACTACTAAGAGCACTAAATTCTGTATTAGAGAGGAAAGAGAATTTCTGAAGGAATGAGGAAATGATCATTTCTGGTTAATTCCACCACAGGGGATAAAAACCACCACCAACAACAAAAATCCCTTTGTTTTAGCATCTTTTCCCTTTTGTCATATGTAACACAAAGGGATTCCTAATAAAATAGTTGCAACCAAGCTCCACGACATACACTGCTGGGCACATTCAGCAGCACGAGATCCACAGAGGCCATGCAGAAGGGATCAGTGACGTACAAAAAAACCTCAAGAGAGCAGTGAAAAAACTTGTATTTAAAGTTCAGAACTATAGAGCCATCAATGATATGAGAAAAACAAAAAAGACACAAACAAACAAAAATGAACAATCAAAAAACAGCCTTCTCTCCACATCTTGATTTCAGAGCTTTTCAACAGGGCACAGCAGATGCAAAGAGTCGACTGCAGCTTCTTCTGATGCAGCTGGCACAAACTCTGCCTTTACTTGCCGGGCACACTCCACAGTTTAGGTAGAGCTCTTGAAATCTGACAGCAAGACAGCTGTAATTTATCAAGGGCAGTTATTTTTGAGCCTTTAACCCAGGAAAAAGCTGCATTTAGCTCAGGGAAGAACTGGCCACTGCCTGTGATTGTTTCAGAAAACAACACCAGTGTCAAAAGCTTCATACAGGCCTTTTTAAGCTTTTACAAAAGGAGAGGCACAAGCGAGAAACTCATTGCTTACATATGTTTATCCTTTGCTTAACTAATCCCATTATAACTTCCAATTCCAAAGCAACTTGCAGTGCTAACTGCATGCACACTTTAAATTTGCTCAGCCTTTTTCCTACACTCTTGCCTGATTTGCTACCTCCCTGCAGGCCCTTCTAAGCCTGGAAATCTCATTCCAAAGTTAATTTTATCTTCCTTTTATCTGATAACAGCCTTCAGGATTGCACATTTAATCGTGCTACCAGCAACAAGGGAATCTGAATGCTTTATGCGCCTGCAACATCAGGAGTAATGAGGGTTTATTTACTAACCCTATCTCTGAAAAGTTTAGGTGAATTAATAATTCAGCAATTAATAATTTAACACAGACAGTGCAACACAAAAAAAAGCAGCAAGCTCTTCACACGTATGCCACTATTCAGAAAAAAATGTGCCTTTCCTCCAACAGAGCTTGACTCCCCTCATAACTGAATGGAGAGAAATTCAGTCCATCCCTAACAAACCTCCTTGAAACAACAGGGACATCCACAGGAAACACAGAAAATCCCTCAACCCTTTGCTCGGGCTGTAAAGACTCTCCAAGTGCAAACATGGACAGGACACTAAGAATCACTACTCTTAGTCCAGTTTTAAAGCCAGTGTAGAAGGTGGAACATTTCGCTAACTCCTGAAGCAGCTGAATGTTAAATCCATCGCTCATCTGGGAAGGAGAGTCTAATCCGCTCTCCGGCCGGGAATGCAGCCTGCGCGCAGGGAACGGCGGCGGAGCCGTCGCCGCACCGAGCCGGGCGACAGAATTCCCGCCGGAGCTCGTTCAGCCGCGGAGCTGGGAACGGCACGGAGGCACGGCCGCTTCCTCTTGTACATCACCTTTACAGTCGGCTTAAAAGACCACGCGATTTCATGCATGGTCCCTTCCTGAAAAGGTCCCCACAGTGCTAGCTTGGGCATTCTCAAATGGAAGATATTCCTTATTGTGCTTAAAAATCCCCTATGTTGGTGGTGATTCCTGTTACACTGGCACTACCGACCCAACAAGAGAGCAACGGAAGATGGTGAAACCATAAACCTGTGGCTTTTTGCTACTTGGGAGCTTTGAGGGGACCACTTCAGCTTTCACTTAGCAGCTTTTTATAGCCAGCACCATCCTGCCTTCCGGTGATACAGCAGCATCCTTCCCGCAGCTGAAATAAGGGGCATCCTCATTCCCAGCATTAACTGGAAGAAAATGAAGCAGAAAGTTAGCCAAATCCTACTTTACTGCCACAGTTCTTTCATGTGGTAAGTTTTCCATACAGTTTGCCTTTTTTTCTATTTTACAAGGCAAACACCCACAATGTTTAAGAGCAGCTGACTTAAACTACTCTTCAGCTAGGGTAGGACTCAAACTATTTTCAAATATTCCAAGCTCAAATTATTTCCTGCAAACTGCTTTCTGGATTTGCATTTTCTCCTGCAGTTGAAGACCAGCAGACAGCCAAATTAAGTCATGTTTAAGAAGTGACAGGATCTCAAGAGAAGAGAGTGAAACACAGTTTCATTCTTACAGCTGGCAGGATGTCGCTTACCCTTGACTTACTTTCTGTGTTTTTCTTTTTTGGTTGGTTGGTTTTGTTTTCTGTCTTAAAATAAAGACCTAAACCTTAATATTTCCAGTTTAATCAGCAATTCTCAAGACGTTCACAAATTCACTTCCGTAACCACCCTTAACCATATATACACAGAGGAGTCATTAAAAAACATAGTGGCTGGGACTAAATGGCAGGTAAGAGCTGCTGAAAGACCTGTGACCATTCCTGCTCTCGCGAGGAAGACCACCTTCCTGAAGGGACAGACCGAGACTCTTCCATGCTGTTCATCAAAACCTCTGGAAAAGAGCTGCTGCCTGGGTCTGTGGTTGAACAAATGCATAAATTGGAACTAGACAAGCCCCAAAATGCAGAAATAAGTGTCAAGTAAACTACAGGAAAAAGAAAACAAAGTAGATTAGTCAGTCAAATTAAAGAAATGTTCTTACATTTCGAGCTGCCCATTACATCTGCATTTTCATGAGGATCAACATTTCTCAAATTGTGTAATATACAGTTAAGGGATTCTGATTTCCGAGAGAATATTAATCCTCTGTAAGAAGCAGCTGGAAGATGAGAAGTACACGGCTAACTGAATCTGGGGTTTCATGCAAACGCTGACTCTCGTGCCAGGGCACGGGCTCTCGTAACAAGCCCTTGCCTGGGACATGCTATAATAAAAGGAGCTTCAGGCTTTGTCTCTGAGTGCAAGAAGCAAGAAGTGACCTCAGCACAAATTGCTGTGCCTTATGGACTATACATGCTCCGGGCCTAAAACATGTTAGCCAATAGAGGTACCCAGTCAGCTACACCAGTAATAGTCAAAACACTTACTCCCTGCAAAGAGTTTAAGAGTTTGCTAAATAGCTTCATCCTCCGTCAACATGAGAAACCAAAGCACCAAAAAAGCACCAAAACACCATGGCAGCCCCTGAACACTCAGTTAAATCACATTTCCCTAAGGAGAACAAATTGGGAAAGAAAACGGATTTGTCATTAGTCTGTTAGCACAAATACTCATTCTCTGGCAGTTTTTCTTACCATTCATTTCATTTTATATTTCATAAGGATTTGACAGTTTGATACATAAACTCCTGTTGGTGCAAGGTGCAACATACACAGAATCATAGAATAGCTGAGGTTGGAAGAGACCTCTAGAGATCACCTAGTCCAACTCCCCTGCTCAAGCACTTTCATCTTGTACTAATACTTTCTTACCTTATCTTACACTAATTTCATACTAATATTTTCATCTACCCCTGTGAGCACCTCACTAGGAACTGAGGTGCAAAGAAAACAGTTTAATAGGGTGAGGAAAGTTAAATAAATGAGATAAATAAATTTACAAAACCTCTAAATTGTAGCAATATTTAATCATATCTAAGGAACTGGTGATTGTCACGCAGCACTCTCGAGCTGTATTTTTAGATTGATTCTTTCTAAGCAGCTGCATTGGTGGGAGCTCACCTAATTTCTTAAATGTAAAATTCCACCTTTCTTTTGCTTTACAGTAGCTTATTTAGAAAGAAACTGACTCTAGCAGGAAGTTTAAAACAGAGAAAAAGCATTTTTGCTACTTAATATCTTTTAATATCTTTTGTTGTATTAAGTATTTAACAATTATGCTTGCAGGTGATCTGGTTTTAATGTACTTTGTTACTGCATTATAACATTTAAGCTTTTACAACAGATGGACACGTAAGTACAGATGTTCTGGTGAGTCATGAGGCTCTTTAGAAGTTAACTTACATCTAAGCAGTTTTGTCTTAGATATCGGGTCCTCTCTCAGCCTTCTCTTCTCCAGGCTGAACAGAATGGATGTCATCTATCTCCACTTCACCAAGGCTTTTGACACTGTCCCTCACAACATCCTCCTGGGCAGGATCCGGCAGTGTGGCATAGATGAGTGCACAGTGAGGTGGGTTAGGAACTGGCTGGATGGCAGAGCTCAGGGTGGTGATCAGCAGTGCAGAGTCTAGTTGGAGGCCTGTAGCTAGCGGGGTCCCCCAGAGGTCAGTCCTTGGCCCAGTCCTGATCAATTTATTCATCAGTGACCTGTATGAAGGCACAGAGTGCTCCCTCAGCAAGTTTGCTGATGATACCAAACTGGGAGGAGTATCCGATAGCCCAGAGGGCTGCACTGCCACAAAGAGGGACCTGGACAGACTGGACAACTGGGCAGTAAGAAACCTCATGTTTTCATTCCAGAAACTTACATGCGTTGTGAGAGTCCGGCAGGATGTTCTCAGGCAGAACAGCAGCAACGGATGAACATGGAGAAAGCCGTGGGAATTCCTGAAGAGCCAGATGCCCCAGTTGTGAGGGATTACAGCAAGCTTGTGGTATGTCTGTTTTCAGTGTTCTTGAGAACAAAGTGGGGAACTCTCTCCCCTCGCTGCTGTGAGGGAAGCAGAGGTTGATGGGCAGTTGTGGGCACTATTTCCACTTGCCCGGTTGCTGTCTGTGGGTCCGACAGCCTCACTCCACGCACCGCTCCTGAACAGTGTTGGCAGTCAGTTGTGCTGTGATGTGATTGTTTAGCTCCTGAAGACTTAAAGAGCTTTTCCAGAAGGTCTTATGCTATTTTAAACTTGTGTTGTCTCCATTTTGTTTTCAGCATCTGCTGGATGGTGTCACTAAGCTAACAAGGAACTTCAACATCTTTTACCTGGAAAAAATATAGGCTCTCTTCAGCCAGTGCATTTACCAGCACTGGAACAATTATGACAAAACTAAACTCTTTATGGTCAATTTTATATATATTTTCTAATGCTTATATACAGTATTCTATCACTGTTACACAGTCTGCATGCACTCTGGATATCATGCTTATTTCATATTAATTGCTTTAGTGCTTAGTTGTCATAAGACTTAGTCATTTTCGTATGGAAGACATTTACCCATATTGCAAAACCATTGTTAAATTTGGCATCATTATTTGCAGTTTCAGCAGGAGAAAAAAAAGATTGGACTTGAAGACAATGGTTCCACCCGCACAACTCCTTCAAAGCAATTAACCTTGGAGGCTGTGGAAAGCTTTTCTTGCTCTTTTTTTTTTCTCTCTCTCTCTCTCTTTCTTTCTCTCCTTAGGAATGGGGGGATCATGAAAGGAGCGTTCTCTTCTCAGTCTCTTACTTACTCTTTCTCCCCCTACAAGTAGGCAAACACGGGAATACTTAAGTCCTTCCTTTCTTCAACAGCTTTAAAATAATTATAAAGCATAAGAAGAGTTGGAGATTTTTCTTTAGTCCCCCAATCATCTCTTCTGAACTTCGAAGTTCAAGTGTCTCCAACTTGATATAAAGGGAGGTTTCTGCCTGGGCAGGTTTCACAGGAATTATTCAGGTTCTCTGTTCTCTCCCTGTAAAAGAGGATTTAGGAGTTGTCAGCAGTCAGCAAATGTCTTCAGGAGGCACCCACCACCCAAGCCAGGCAATCCCAGTGTTGATTTGATTTAGGCATGTTGGAAACAGAGTCTCCAGATTCCTTCCAGAAAAATGTTCCCCCCTAATGTCTCCTTTCCATTTTTTCCTTCCAAATATTTTATCCTCTCAAAAAATTATCCACTCACCTCTATTTCTTTTTTCCTCTGCCAAAATCATTTCCCCTCCAAAGAATTTTTCCCCTCCAAAAGTCTTACACCACCAAAGCTGCTACTGTTTTTCCCAGTTTGTACTGGGAAAACACAGCCCTGTTGACCACGGAGCTGCTGCTCGGATCTGTGTCAGCCCCGTTCTCTGCTGGAGCAAACTTACTTTGGTGGCCACTTTTGTGGCCCCACGGCCGAGCTCACTCCGCTCCACTGGGGCTGCCCACAGGTCGGCCCTGAGCCCGCACTGAGCCCAGGGCAACGGCAACGGCAGAAACGCTCCCACCCGCTGCACACAGGACATCCTCTTCGGACACGCTTCCGTCCTCTGCATTTGGGGATCACAAATGAACATGAACACGTCCACGAAAGACACTTTACCAGCTAATACATTGCTCCGTTTCCAATGTCTGCTCAATCAACACCTCTACAAAGGCAGCAGCTCCCAGATCCCGACACTGCGCATGCGCCCCGCTCCTGCAGCGCCTCCGCCCCGACACGCGGGGGCAGCAGCGAGCGCGGCAGAGCGCACTGCGCATGCGCGCACCCCCCCCCCCACGTGGCGGCGCCGCTCCTGGGGCGCGGGGGGCGGCGGGGGGAGGGGGCGGCCTCTGCCCAGCGGTGGCACCGACAGAGCGAGAGGAAACGGCCACAACCTGAAACAGCGAAAGTTCCGCAGGAACTTAAGGAAAAACGTATTAGCAGTGAGGGTGACGGAGCACGGGAACAGGCTGCCCGGAGAGGCTGTGGAGTCTCCGTCTCTGGAGATCTCCAGGGGCCGCCTGGACGCAGCCCTGTGCCACGTGCTCTGGGTGACCCTGCGTGTGCAGGGCTTGGACTAGATGATCCCTGGAGGTCCCGTCCAACCTTAAGGATTCTGTGATTCTGTGAAGGAAAGAGTTAACAGCTGGAAGTGCCCCCTGGCACCAGCTGTGCCCGTGCGGAAACGCTGGGGGCTGCTCCCAAGGCCGAGACGGGGAAGCGGGAGGTCTTGCGGGGAGGGCCGGTCTCGCTGCGCTGGAATTGGCAGCGGTGCCCGGCTGGCCAGAGAGCCGATAGCCCCTGCGGAGGGATCCCAGAGCCGTGTCGCTGGCGCTGCCGGGAGCAGACACCCTCCTGGGAGTCGTCCGCAGCGTGAACCTGGCCTGAGCCTGTCCTGGGGCCGGGTCCCGGCCCTCCTGGGGACGCTGCCTGCGGCCCCTCGTCCCCCGCCGCCCTGGGCCTTTTCCGTGCGCGCGGCGGGCGCGGGAGGCAGGGCCGTGGCCATGGCCGTGGCGCGGGTGCCGCGGGCAGCGAGGGCAGCGCGAGCCCGGGCGCCGCTGCCCGCGGGACGGGACGGGACGGGACGGGACGGGACGGGCTGCGTGAGGGCGGCGGCTGCGGGGGGACCCCGTCCTGTCCTGTCCTGTCCTGTCCCAGTCCAGCCCATCCTGTTCCGTCCCATCCTATCCCACCCTATCCCGTCGTTTGTTTTTCTCTTTTTTCTCCCCCCTTTTTTTTTTTTTTTGCATTTTTATCTTTTCATTCTCTCCTTTTTAAGCTTTCTTCTTTCATTGTCCCACTTTAATCTTTTGTTTGTTTTCATACATTTTATCCTTTTTTTCCTATATTTCCCCTTTTACATTTTCTCCTTTGCTTTTACCCCTTTTAACTCTTTTCATTATTTTTTTCCCTCTTTAACTTATGTTTTCCTTCATTCTTTGCCCCCTTTCATCTTTTTTTCTTTCCTTTCTCTCTCTCTTTTAGTTTTCTCTTTGGCTCTCCCTTTTATCTTTTTTCATGTTTTTTTCCTCTTTTATATTTTTTCCTTCATTTTTCCTTGTTTTAGCTTTTTCCTTGATTTTCTCTCAGCTTTTCTCTTTCCTTCCCCCTCTATTTTTCAGCCTCCTTATTCCATTTCCCCCTCATCTTTAGCTGTTTTTTCCCTTTTTTCCCCCTCAAAGCCCCATAATTTCGGTGAAGTCACTTTTACAGGTTTATGTTCCTGTTCGGCATTGGGGAACTCGAGGCGTTTTTAAGCCGTCGGGGGCTTGGCAGGAGGCTTGGGAGGGCCTTGTGGGGCCGGGAGGCTCAGGAAAAGTCCCCGTCGTCGGGGGCGTCGTGTGTAATTTGTGGGGCGCCGAGGCGGGACGTGGAGGTGCAGAGGGGGCAGGAGGCAGCGGTGCAGGCGGGACGTGTCGCTCGCGGGGCCTCCCGGAGCGGGGGGATGTTGAGCAGGAAAGGGGAAGGCAGCGCTGCCTGGGCCCCCTGCGGAATGTTGGTTTTCAAAAGTGCCCTCGGAATGGGAAGGGGGCCCTGTGCCCTGCAGCCCGTTGGGGAAAACGGACGTGCTCTCCCTGGAGAGGGTGACGGCGCTCACAGGCTTTGCAGGAGAGTGTTGCTGGCCAAAAGCCCTGCTCCCCGCTCGGGAATCGGGACCGGGAGCTCCTCAGGTGAAGTCCTTCTGTCCAGGTTGCTCTTGGTTCTTGCTGTTCTCCTCAGCGTGGTGCTGAGCCAGGATGTGGCTGTCTAAACTGTGGGGTGTTTGTCTCCCTCTTGCCGCAGACCATGGCAGCCCCAGGGCTTTCGGCAGGTGCCCTCCTTGACAGGAGCATGAGGATGAGGAGAGAGGCTGGAGAGCGGAAGGTGCTCTGGGCCTGGGGGCTCCTCAATATCTGCACTGCCGGCATGATCTGCGTGGACATGTATGTTGGCTGCGAATGTGACTGCGTTACAGAAAACATCCTGCCTTGTGCAGGCCTCGGTACTTCCCAGAACCCCATTACTGCCCGCTGGTAACTTTTCCTGTTTTATTGTATTTCCTTACCAGGACTGGAAAACTTCTCAGCACATACTTCAATATCCCCTTCTGGCCTCTCTGGTTTATTGGTGAGTTGTCGCTGCCTGTGTATGAGTTTTGGGGGAAGAGAATATTTCGCACTTCTGTTTTCTTCCTGGGGAAGTTGTTTTAAAGACAGCTTTAAAAAAAAAAAAAAGAAAGGCAGAACTACATTCTACTTTCTTTTACCCCTGTTGGAGCTATGGGAATTTCCTCACTGTAGTGACAGGGAAGAGTCTCTTGGCGGCCCTGTTGTGGGGCTGTGTGACATTTCCAGGTAATGAAAGTTCCTTTCAATGGAGTAGACTCCAAAGGAGCTGTATCAAATCCTCTTGGAGGATGGAAAGGAGGAGGAGTGAGGCAAATGCAGATATGAGGGACAGAAGGTTTGATGGAACAGCCTTGCTAAAGAGTGTGAAACTTCCTTGTAGAGTTTGTGTTCTGCCTGGAAAATATCTTGCACTTTTGCAAATAAGCATTAAAGCCCCATAAATGAATTTTAGCCACATAAATGAATTTTAATGTAGAAAGGAGATTTGTCTCAACTGGTTCTTGAATAAAAAGAACCCATGAAGAAGCCTTATCTCTGTCCTCAGACTAGCACTTACAGGAGCAGTTTTTATGCATTTTTAACCTGTTTTTTAATATTAACAATAAGTTATTACTCATGGTCATGCCATCTAGCAGGATAAAACCTTTTTTTCTTTATTCTAGAACTTGCACTGGTTTCTCTGTTCAGCCTGAATGCCGTGTTTGATCTCTGGCTGTATTTCAAATACACGAGGGCACCAACTCACCTGGTTATGACTCAGAGGCAGCAGGTCCTTCTGGGGATGCAGAACTCAGGTAGGTAGTATAAACGCGTGTTTATCTGTGTTCTTTGCAGTTAGTGTCTTGGTCAAGTACAATTCTCAGCTTCTTTGTCTGAACACAACAGTCAGACAAATTCCCTGCAGCATGTTAAAATTTAAAGTAGAAGTGCAAACTTGGTGAAGGATTGAGGGGAGAACTGAAGAGGGAAGAAGCCCTAACAAAGGAGGGGACAGCAGCCTGTTAAAGGGCAGCTGGAGAGACTCTCTGTGAAACTGGAGAAGGAATTTGTGGCCTCCCCGTGGAGCTGGGAAGAGGGCTTTTTAGCACCGTTGAATTTCCTTCAGGGCAAGCTGCGTGTCTGTGTTTTGCAGTGTGGATTCAGAGGAAGCAGGGGAGTTGGAGGCTGCTGCATGTGCAGGGCTCACTGTGTTTTTGTGCTTCTTGCAGCGGTGCCGATAGCTCCAGTGCAGGAGCCGTCAGCGAGGAGAGTCCCTTGGTGTGGGGCTGCGATGCAGGGCCAGAACGTGCTGAGCTACAGCCCAGGCCGCCCCCGCGGGGCCCGTCCCAGCTTGGCCTCGGCTCCTGCCCCAGACTGTGACCCTCAGCTGCTGGCTCTGCCCGCCAGCAGAGCCTCTTCCAGCAGTTCTCTGAGCTCCCGTCCCAGCTTGGCCTCGGCTCCTGCCCCAGACTGTGACCCTCAGCTGCCGGCTCTGCCCGCCAGCAGAGCCTCTTCCAGCAGTTCTCTGAGCTCCCGGCCCAGCAGCAGCTGCATCCAGGTAAGGACGGCGCTGGCTGCGAGGGAGCGCCTTGGCTTGGCTCC
This sequence comes from Tinamus guttatus, assembly GCF_059628265.1. Lineage (NCBI taxonomy): Eukaryota > Metazoa > Chordata > Aves > Tinamiformes > Tinamidae > Tinamus > Tinamus guttatus. The sequence continues at coordinate 845,864 of NW_028288621.1, forward strand.
TCGTGTGCTCGTGCTGGGCCCTGAGCTGCTGGAGGTGCCCGGCAGCTGTCTGCTCCCTTTGCACATTCGCCCTTCCAGGATTCGTCCTTTCCCTAGAGTTAATTTATTTGTTTTGGAGGAGTTGGTGGGTTTCAGACAAAAAGCCTGAATGGGGAATGCAAATGTAAATGCTGAGGAGTAGAAAACCAATTCCCCTGATTCAGACTAGGCTTAATAGCAGCAAACTCCAGAGCCATAAATTCATCTGTTGAGTCAATTGATTCCTGCAGTTTGTAAAATCAAAGTGGAAGTCTTATCTTCCTCATATGACACAAGTGTCTGCTTCTGTTTGCCCAAGCTTCCCAGCTTCAGCCCTTCTCCTGCGGCTTCTTCACATGATATGAGTATTGAAGCAGTGAGAAGTGAGCTCAGGAGCCGTCACTGCCCTTCACCAGTTCGGCCTCGTTTCCTCCGGAGCCAAGAGGAGGAGATCACAGACCAGAAGTCCCTGCAAAGATACCTGCAAAGGGAAGAGGAGAAAGAGCGCAGCCGTCAGATGGGTAAAGAAATCCCTTTGCTTGGCCTGAAAGGATGGGTGAGGAGAGGATGTAGGTTTTATTAGTCGTTATTGGAGAGAGTTGTGGGTGAGAATAGCTGGAAGGGATTTTGGGAAAGGGAGAGAGCTCCTGAAGTGCTAGTAAATAAAATGACGTCCCTGCTATGGTATTCCCCCTAGATGTGGTCAAGGTGGCTGCTGACCACTTTAGTCTTCTAGGCAGTAATTGAGACAGGAGGCAGAATTTTGTAAATTCTCCACATCTCGGTGCCTCAGGGACTTCAGAAAATTCTCCTCCCTTACCATAATTCGTGAGCTCATCTTTCCAGTCAGAGTTGAATCTGTGCAGTTATTGCCTGCCCTATTGCGTGATTCTTGTCCTCCTGCTTGTACTAATTGTGCGTGCCTTGAATGTCATTTCAGCAAATTCAGTTTACAGCAGCTCCCCATTCGACTGCCCAGCGTTTTGCAACCTGACACGTTTGCTGGTGGAGCAGGCCAAGGTGCTGCGGAAGTTCCAGTACCAGGTGGCATGGTGTCCCCTGGGCCGCAGGGAGGAAGGTCGTCTGGACGTGCCACAGGCTGGCGAAGAGGTAAGTTCAGCACCAGAGGAGCCCAGAAGCATAGAGCTCCTCCAAAGGGTTGGCCATGATCTCCATCACACTCCTTTACACTTGTGTCTGGACAAAGTCTCATTCAAAGGGGTAGGGTTAAGGGAGCTTTAATTAAATTGGATCCATGTCTTGATCTCATCCCTTAATCTAAGAAAGCTGCTTCTTCAAGTACCTCTTTCATGTGTCCTGTACCTCTGCCCCAGTTTTGTCCTGCGAGAGCCGGGAGCTCCAGACAGTGACTGTGGCCTTTGGTGACACGTGGTGTCCTGTGAGGAGAGAGTAGGAGTGCAGTATGGCCAGGTGCTGAGGGCTCCCCATGCTGCAGCCAGGAGATGTGTGAGGGCTCTGGAATATCTGCAGTTTGCCCTGTGGGCTGTGGTTGAGCTCCGAAAACATCGTAGGCCCTAAAAGCTCCTTTGTTTTTCTCTCAGGTTTCTCTCTGTAGGTGGATAATGACTGTGTTGTTTGTGTAGGTTTGGTCAAGGGTGCTGGCGCATGGGTGGCAGCTGGATGCCCTGGATTTCTGGAGCGATCGGCTCCGAAGGGTAAGTCCTGTGCCCATAGACGGCCTGTTCGTGCTGCTCGAAGAGGTGCGGCCGGGTGGAGAAGGGCCTCATCTCTAAGAGACTTTGATCTTTGGGACTGTTGGGGATGAGGGTGGGCTTGGCCAGGGAGATTCAAAGAGCATGCTAGTACCAAAGGAGGAGTAAAACAAATTTCCCACCTCAACTTATGCCCTGGCTGACCTGGGTGTTGTGTATTCTGCAAACCTTCTGGTTGTAAAGTTCACCCACCTTTGAATGGAGACAAATATATCTTAATGCACACTGCATGTGATAAGACTGCTTTTTTTTCTTTCTAAAATCCAGATTTCCAAACTGCTTTTTTCCCTCCTGACTTTCAACCTCCTTCTCCTGGGCTGAAAGTAAAGCATGGAAAATGCCAGCGCAGTGGCTTTTCCTGACAGTCTGGAGGAGCGTAATAAAGAAAGAAATGAAAACAAACAAAAAAAAGAACATTTTAGTCTTGGGAGCAGGAGTCATTGTAGCAAAGGAAATACAATTGCATGTTTGTTTGTTTGTTTGTTTTAAAAGGAGTGGGGGGGTTGAACAGTAAAGATTCTTGAGATCTGAGATGGTGTCCTTTAGCAGCTTCCTGAGCACCTTGTTGCTTCTAACCTTTTCACTGCTTGCATTTCTCTTTGCTAGTGGATTTTGCAGACAATTCTAGAGCCCCTTGTCCAAGAGATGGAGTCTGTGAGCGCTCAGCTGAGAAGAATGGGGTACCCCGCAATGCCGAGCGGAGGTAGGATGATAGGAGGAGCCATGGGGTTGCATTGTGTTTTCCTGGAAAGGTTATTCCTAAGATATGTGGAAATTCAAGTGTCCAAAAACGATTCTGTGTTATGAGGAGAGCTGTCTCTGAGCTCTTCCTGTCTGTTATGTAGCATCTTTAAGGTCTTGGTAGTAGATTTTTGTCATGCTGATGGGGTTGAGCAGGGCAATCTGAGGTGGATTTGAGAGAGCTCTGAGCATTAGAAGAAATGGTCTTGGTCGGGGGTAGGAAGAAATGGTGTTTTTGTTGGGGATAATTTTGTTTTTTATTGGTGGTGGCTTTGTTTTTTTGGGTTTGTTCTGGGTGTTTTTAGGTTTAGGGGGTATTTTGTTTGTTTGTTTTTCCGTTTCCCTGAGCTGAAATTGCAACAGCAGTTTCCCAGGCCAAGTCTGAAGGGGCCCCTTCCATGGGCAGCTCACACAGACGTCCCCTTCCCCCAGAGCAGGGTTTGATTCGCTGCATTTCAACACGGGCTGCTTTTTTGTGCTCCGGTTTGTAGTCTCTGCCGAGACCCGCATCCCTTGTGATGCCTGTGAAGAACTGACCCGTTGCTGGCCTCTTGTGCACCTCCCTGTTCCTCTGCTGCTCTCTATTAAAAATTCCTTTTGATTCTTCCCTTTCCAGCCCCTCTCTGTTTCTCCTTCCTTACGCCAGGCAGCCTTCAAGGGAGGGTTTTGTGCCTGCCCAGCCCTGCACAGGGTTTCTGCTCTGTGCTGGGAGGGAGGCAGTGAGTGCTCCATGGGGCCGGGCAGGGAGCGTGTGGGGCACTGCCTAAGGTGTGAGCTTGAGCTCTGAGCTTAGCAAGTAGTTAGAGCAGAGGAGGCAGTTCCTCTTTGTAACAGTGCGTTTGTTGACCCCTTGGCAGGGCGGCTGATCCCGTTCGAGTCGTGGGTGCAGGTGACGCGCTGGCTCTTCTTCCGCGCAAGGGTCAGCCCAAACAGCATGAAACAGGCAGCGCTGGCTGAAGCCACAGCCATTCAGCAGAGCCTGCTCACCATCACGCGGTACCTGGGCGTCACGGCCAACCAGGAGTACCTGGTTCAACGGATCAAAGGTACGTGCTCCCTTGGAGACTCGGGAGCGTTTCGCTGAGCTGGGTCAAGCACTGCTGGTGCCAGATGCCCCGTCAGTGGAGACGCTCGGGCTGCAGTCCCAGCAGGGCAGAGAGCTGCTTTGCAAGGAGCAGCGCTGAGTGTTTTGACAGCTTCTCTGCTTGTAGCAATGTGGTGGTGTGGGCCCGGGACTGATTTTAGGTTTTATTTCTCATTTCACTCACAGCGGGGCAAGAAGTGTCCTATTCAATCCGTTTGTTAATTAGGAATAAAACTTCCCTTGTAAACTCAACTGCCTTGAGTATATATAATATATACAAGCATTTAATGAGTTCAGTTCTCCCTCCCAGTGAATGTGGTACCCTGGCAATGCACACAGAGGTGTGGGGTTCCCAAAGCTAGTGCGAAATAGATTTTTCTTGCACCTTCCACCGCCAGTACCTGAATAGGTGTTGTTGTTTCCAGAGCTCTCCCAGGGAAGCTTCCGCTGGGGCAGAGGAGGGGATTTCAGAGGCCGGCAGTGGGGAGCTGACTTGCCCACCGACTCCGCTGTAAGTTTTCAAAGATGCCTTGGTAAAACTTCCTAAAGCTGCTCGTCTTTCAGGATGAGGCATTTGTGGGTGGCTGCAAGAAGTCCAAATCCTCTTTGCCTTGCTTATCCTCAGAATCGCAGTTTTGAATAATGCAAAGGGGCCTAGACGTGGTGCAGATCACAAAAATGCCCTTGTGTGTGTTAGTCTGGGGGAAGCCTCTTCTTTAGACTCCTGTGAGATGTCCCACAGGTAACTGTGAGGGCAGCAGCCTGAGATAATTCACCTGAAATAGTTAAAAGAGAGAGTGCAGGATAAGCCAGGGAGTGGAAAACAATCTTTACACTGTCCCTCTTAGCCTGTATTTGAAGGAAAACCAGCATTGAAAAAAAGAAAGAAAGAAAGAAAGAAAGAAAAAAGGCATTAAACCAATTAAACTAGCATGAAATCAGTCATGTGGTTGACTGTGTCCTGTGTTTGTTCTCATGCCTGAGATTATGGCAAGAGAGTTGCTGCTGCGTTGTAGCCTTTGGTTCCTCGGTTTTTCTGACGGCATTCAAGTGAATTTTGGGTTTGTTTGCACAGATCCTTATGCACATCTTCTGCACCTACCTGGACTCCAGGCTGCCATGGAACATCCAATATCCCGATGGCAAAACCTTCACTGCCCAGCACTTCGTCCAGACACCCCATGAACCAGGTACTGGCATTCTTGGGCTGCTGCTTTAGCTGCTGTTTGCCCCTTGCATCCCATGGGCACCCTTAAAATCCCTCTTTTCTTTTCTGACCTTCATTCCCAGACCTGACGGATGAGAAGCTCTTCTGCATCTACCAGAGCAGCATCAACCCACCGCACTACCAGGTCATCTACCAGGGCCACATCTACAACGTACAGGAGGTAGGAGCATGTTAGGTGTGTTCTGCTGACAGGAAATGTTCAGCAGAACTGATTTGGGTTTGTTTTTTGTTCTATTTATTTATTTATTTATTTATTTATTGTAACTAGCCACATCTATGTTTAGATTTAGGCTGGCTCAGTGCAGAAAGCAGCTTCCTGTGCATTTTCTCATGACTTCTTCTAAGATCCTAATTTCTGTAAGCTCTGATGTGAGCTGTTATTCCTGAATGCCAACAAGCCGGAAGCTTCCTTCTAGGAGTTTGTGGAGGGAACCATCTCGTCTCAATGCCAAGCTACCAGATTTTTCCTGCACGTTTTAATACTCTCTTGAGCCCTGGGTTGTGACTTGGTCGCCAATTTCAGAAAAATGCCATAAGAACTCCTGAGTATTTGAGGATGGTTGCCATCAAAAAAACTCCTCAAAAATCATTTTTTTCTGATGTTTGTCTAAGTGAGAGGTAAATATTGAGGCAATCCCCCAGGCTGTTGTACCATTTTTTGAGGTTTCTATTATAGTCTTTCCTCATCTCAGGTTATTAAACCTCTTCTATTATGGTGCACACCCCCTGCATACGTACCTTGCCAAAAGATTTGAAGGAAAAGCTGTACAGCTGTGGCTAAGCTAAGGGCAGGATGTGCCTGTTGGTTTGCATAAGACATTCTCTCTAAGATAGTGGCGTGAGTGCTTGTCCCTGCAGTCGCTCCCAAAGTCTTCTCTCTTCCCATGCATTCAGGGCAGAAACAACCTGCTCCATGCGTTGCTCCTGTTCCTGTACATCATCAAGACCAGGGAATCGGGCATGCTCGGGTAAGTGTCGCCCCGTGGGTCCCCTCGCGCTGCCGGCGAGAGCTGAGCAGCAGCTTTGGGTGCTGAGGTGCCGTGAGGCTGCTCCGTGGGACGGCGGTGACAGGATTAAAATCCTGCTGGCGTTTTAAGTAAGGGCAGCCGTTCTGTAGGACTGTGTCAGTTGGGTGTGCGTGAGCACGCGGGAAACTTTTTAGGTTTCTCCTTGGTCTTGTGCCAGCTGCAGATGAAGAAGTTTTTCTTGTAAGGAAGATGGGTTGTAAACAGGAGCTTCAACTTGCCGCTGGTTTGTGACTGTGGCGTTCTTTTTGCAGGCGCGTCAGTCTCGGTGCCTCAGGAGTCAATGTGCTGTGGATTTTTGGAGAGTGACGAGCGGGACCACAGGTCGGCAGAGGAATGATCCCTCTTCCCAGACAAGAAGAACCGAGCAGCATTGTTATCCTTTTTGCCTTGGAGCAAAAACCATTGAAGAATTAGGGTTTAGGGCTAGGGTTAGGTTAGGGTTTAGGTTGAGGTTAAACGTTTTGTTTGTTTGACTGATCTTTGGTTGTTTTTTTGAGATGTTCCCCACCATGCCAGCACAGTCTTATGTAGCAAATGCTGGAAGCAGGTGGATCTAATAGCAGGAGTTATGCTGAGCTTTGGTGGGCAGTTGCTCTTTGGCTGCTTTTGGTATTGAACGTGTCTGCACGGATCTGGGTCCTGGATCTGGGTTTCTTAGGCAGGGCGGTTTTCGGAGGTGCTTGGTCAGCCCGTTCCTGGGTGCTCTCTGCAAATGTGGTGGTGTTTGCCCCCTAGAGCAGGAAGGTAGAGTGCTGCTGGCTGTGATACTGTGGGGATGGACGGGTGTTGCAGGTTGTTTGGTCTAACTTTGTGTGCAATGATTTTTTTTTTCTTTTCCAGGTTGTAGATAGCATTTAGAATTGTTTAAACATTTAAAAATAAGGTAAGAAAGAGATTTTTTTTTAACCTCCGTCTGTTTTTTTCCCTCTGTCCCGACTGCTCTGCGAGGTGTTGATCGTCTCCAGCGCCTGCAGGGAGCTCCGTCCTGGAGCTGGGGTTTTCTAAGCAGGGAGGTTTTGGAGGCGTTTGGTTACCCCGTTCCCAGGTGCCATCTGGGAATCCGGTGGCCTTTGTCCATTAGAGCAGGAAGACAGAGCGTGTGCCGGGGGCTGTGAGTAGTAGTGGTGAGGCTGCAGAGGCAGCTGCTGCGAGGGATGTGCTGCTGATGCAGCCAGGGAGGTTGTTATCGTGCGTGTTCCTTTTTAATGTAGAGCGTAACTGATCAGTTGTTTATTTTTGCAGGTGCAGAAGATGAGGGTCGAGATGGAAAGGAAGATCCTAAGCCCTATAGGCCTCAGCCTTCCAGCCCTAGCCCTTCAGGCCAAGCCCTTCGCCCTAGCCCTGTTGGCGTCAGCCCTTTAGCCCGTTAGGCTCAGAGCCCTAAGCCCTATAGCATCCCTATAGCATCCTCCTAAGTCTATAGGGTAAGTTTAGATCTGCGAAATAGGTTGCGAGAATGGCACGGTTGTACGTTCTTTTGAGCAATAAAGATGCAGAAGTTGCTGGAGTGCGTGTCTCATTTCAAATAAAGATGTTTGTGTGGTGTCTCATTTCAAATAAAGATAGAGGTGTTGTTTTGTTGCCTTCATTAAAGTAGATGCTGCCCTAAAGGGATAGGGCCAAAGGGCTAGAGCTCAGGGCCAAAGGGGTGGGGATAAAGGGCTTGGGCTAAAGGGCCAAACAGCTGAAGGACTTGGGTTAAAGAGCCAGGATTCAAGGGCTAGTCTTAAAGGGCTGGGATTAACAGGTTTATGGCTACAGGACTAGGGCTAAGGAGATTAGGGCTGAAGAGGTTTGGGCTAAAGCGCTAGTGGTGAGGATTAAAGGGCAACAGTTAAAGGGCCAAGAGCTAAAGGGCTAGAGTGAAAGTGCTTAAAGGGGTAGAGCTGGATGGCTAGGGCTTAGGGTTAGAGGTCTAGTGATAACAAGCTATAGGGCTAAAGGGCAAAGATTAAAGGGCTAGGACTAAAGAACTGGGACTAAAGGGAAAAGGCTAAATGCTCCAGATATAAAAAGCTAGGGCTTAGCGCTAAACAGCACTAAATGCCTAAAAAGCTATAGGGTTAGACTTAAAAGGGTACCATTCAATGCTAGCTTTAAATGGCTAGGATTAAAGGGCTAGCACTTGGGACTAAATGGGTTCAGGGCTAAGGGGCTTAGGGCCAGCGCTATAGGGCTAGGACTCAGGGCTAAAGGGCTAGGCTTAAAGGGCTAAGGGAGTTAGCGCTAAAGGCCTTAGGGCTAAAGAGCTTATGGTTACAGGGAAAAGGACTTGGGGCTAAAGGCCTTAGGATTCAGGCCTTAGGACTGCAGGGGTAGTGCTTAGGGAGAAAGACCTAGTGGTAAAGGGCTATAGGGAATGGCTAACAAGATCTTAGGGCCAAAGTCCCAGGGCTAAAGGGCTTAGGGCACTAGATCTGTGACTAAAAGTCAAGGGCAAAAAGGCTGGTGGTAAAAAGCTCTAGTACTAGGGCTAAAGGGCTAGGGCTTAGGCCTAAAGGGCTAGGACAGGACTGAAGGGCAAAAAGGTGGGTATAGGAATATATAGATTAAAGGTTGTTATGGTCAAGGATGAAAACAATTATCTCCTTGCTTGGTGGATAAAGGATTTTCTGAGGCCAATAATTATGGGAATAGCTAGGAGGAAAGGTTAATAAGGATCACCTGGTGGAGGTAAAGAGATGTGGGGATATAGAGGTCACCTGTAGAAGATTAGGGAGTGCCCTTCTCTGGGATTGGTCACTGGGTTATTGGCACCCCAGGTAAGAAGGTTGTATAAATAGCCAAACCCTGAAGTTAGAATGGGCTGTTGAGCTGTTCCTGCTCCTCTGTGATTTCCCATGGGTTAGGATGGGAGAAGCAGTGGGAAAGGGCTAGGATGAAAGGGCTAGGGCTACAGCTTGGGGCTAAAGAGATAGGAAGAAAGAGTTAGAAATTTAGGCTAAAGGGATAAGACTGAAGGCTCAGGATAAAGCCCTAGGGCTTTAGGGCCAAAGGGCCTTAGAATGACGAACTTACTTGTACTTCCCCATGTTGAATGCCATTCTATAATCAGAGGGATGACACTGTGTGCAGATGCAGGACACTCCTGTTTGGTGGTAGCTGGGGGTGATGGGAGCCAGTGCTGCTCCGTTTGCTTTCTTGTAGGGCGTGTGTGTGTCTTGTTTTGCTTGGATTTCATTATCACAGTATTCATAGACACTCCCAATGCTGTTCCCGCCATATATCACGCGGCCTCAGCAACTCCAGCAAACGCTCTTTTTTTTTTCTTCTCTTCCCTTTCTAGGTGGTTCCTTATGTTTTCTAAATAAAGTGATTGGCGTTTTTAAGTTACACTCTCGTGTGTGTTCCTACTTGGCTATCGGATGCAAAAAATCCCTTTTGCTCCTCTGTGTTGAATGAGTGCAGAAAAAGAGCAAAGGGAAGATAGGTGGCCCTGCAAACCTTGACTCCCTTTAATCCTGCCAGATCACACCACAGCCATAACCCTAGTGAGTAACTGATGGAGTGATGAGAGCAGCGGGAACATTTCTGGAGCATTTCTAGAAAGGCCCAAGGGTAGTTCAATGGCATCTTCCTGCCTCTTGAGTCCTGTGTTAGGGAGAGCACAGCTAAAGGGCATGTGCTTTCTTGTGCTTCAATCCTCCTCTCTTTCCACTGAACACACTGAGAGGCGAGGGTGGCTTCCATGAAGATGCAGTCCCTGTTTTCCTTCTAGCACGTTTCGTACCTAGGGTGGCTTCTCTCTAGCTGGAAGCTAGTTAGGTTTCATACAGAATTGTTTTAAGTCAATGAAATATGGAAGCACTGAAGCTAAAGACAAGTCCCTTAGACATGGTCAGGCATAACTTTCAGTCCTGCAGTGGGGAGCTGGACTGGCCTTTTGAAACAAAACACAGCAGAGAGCTGTTGTTGCAGAATTGACAGAGGTGCCTTTGGTGGCAAAGCACTTGCTATGGCTGGGAGCAGCCTCCATCCTACTGGAGAGGCCGTTGCTCAGGGATGGCACGTCGCAAAGGCACCACACCGATGGCTCTGTGTTTGTGACATCCAAGGCTGAAAGGGCTGCTTGGCCCCCGCAGCTGGTTGCCAGCGGCTCTGGTGGAATGTTTGCTCTGGAACCTGCAGTCTCCCTGGACAGCGCTTGTGCTTTGACACCGTTTCCTCCCTAAGCTGGAGCATCGCTACTTTGCCCTGCCTTCTTTAAAGGACAACTGCTCCTTTTCCCTCCCATCTCAAGCCAGCAAGAGCCTTCCAAGGGACAGGTGGCCTGGCTAAAGCAAGGGCTGAGCAAATGGAGCGCAGCGGCCGAGGTGCAGCAGGCGCCAGCATGCGTGCCTGCCCTGGAGAGCAGGAGCAGGAGCCGGGCGAGAGCTCCTCTGCTCCTCCGCTGACAGCCAGCCAGGCAGCCAGCGGCACCTCCACGCAAGAGCTGCAGCCAGCACCCGCGCCTGCACCTCTCTGTGCTGCCCATGAGGGGCAGCAGCCCAGCTGCAGCTCCACCACAAGGGCTGACCACTGCCTCCAGGTGCCAGCTCCGCAAGAGCCCTGGCATCTGGCGCCCACAGCTAGGCCAGAAGCACCAGGCTCTCCCAAGCACACACATGGCACATTGCCTCCCGAGATGCATCCCGATCCCACAGGCAATGCCCCCATGAACATTGTCTTCAACCACATTGAGGATTTGGAGGAAATTTCTGAAGAAGAATTAGAAGAGTCCTGGGATCTTACACCCCCATCTCTTTCAAAATCACCGGGCTCTCCCAAACATACAGATGGCACATCGGCTCACGAGACCGACCCCTTTCCAACAGGCGACAAGCCACTAAACATCCCTTCCTGCAAAGAGGATTTGCAAGACATCTCCAAGGAAGAATTCAAAGATCCCTTGGAAAAGGAGGAGCTTGTCCAAATCTGCATTACAGATTTGATGCTTTCAACCTCCACCAAGAAGAGACCAAGGCTGTTACCCCACAACAGGAAGATGTATATTGAGGTGCGTCGTGACAAAGAAAGGGCCGCAGAGGTGAAAAACAGCACTCCACTCCCACCAGAGGACTGCTGTCGTGTTGAGACTGCAGCACACCCAGTACTGCTGCTCAGCCACACAATGTGCTATGGACTGTGGCCAGCAAAGACACCAGCCACCCTCAGCCTGAGCTGGGAGCAGCATCAGGCAGCAGCCACAAGCAGAATCCAAGAGGGAATCGCAAGAGGAGCCTTGCTTCCCCCTCCTCCCCTCCCACACCTACGGAGCAGTCTCCAGAGGAAAGGTGTCCTGAACAGCTCCCGCCGAAGAAGCGCTATCGCTCCTGCTGCCAGGAGGGAAGCAAGGGTTTCCCTCTGCTATGGCGAGCTGCCGCTCTCTTGCGGCGTGCCAGCCTCTGAGCATCTGCACCCAACCTGCCCTTCCCAGCACTGCCGCCTCAACCACCTCCAGAAACTCTCATTTTTTTTTTATTTTTCCCCTTCCTTTCTAGGTAGTCCCTTTCATTTTCCAAATAAAATGACTGGTGTTGTTATCAACTTACCCTCTCGTGTGTGTTCCTTTGTCTGTCGACTATCGGCTATGTAAAAACTGCTCCTAAGCAAGCTCTTGGGGGAGGAGGAGGAGGGTACAGGGACATTCTGCCACACCTAGAAGAATGGCATTCCAGTCAAATAATTAAGCCTTTCTTTAAATTAGGCTCAAATGACTCTGAGGATTAGAGTGAATGATATGAGAGCATGAATGAGAAGAGAATGACATGAAAAGCATTACACAAAATACTAGTTACAAGTGGAGCAGCTAGATTTAATGGAGCTTCATTCATCGCTACTCCATCTCCAACTCTGGCAAGGACAAAAATGTGCTCTTCATCAAAGGGGTAGAATTGTAATATCAAAATTGTTTTCTAAGTGCCAGGATTAAATTAATTAAAATTACGTTAGTTTTAAAAACAAAGGTTAGAATTTTCAAATAAAAGCCTTGTTAGATGAGAAGAACACTGTGCAATGATGCTTGCATATAGGTGGGATTCCTCAAGCTGATGTCAGAAGAGGATCCGTCGATTCCAGTCCCAAAAAAAAGCTCGTAGAGCTGCAATGAGTCAAGGCACTGGGAATACCATCCAAACGAGAGCTCTAAAATGGTGAAAGGACCTAAATGAGAGGCCTCTCCATTCTGCAGCCTCGCAGCGTTATTGCAGGAAGCCAAGCTTGCGCAGGTCGGGTCGCCTCTTCCTCGTCCCCCTGCCACCACCCACTTCTCTGCTGAGAGCAGGAAAGCTGCCTCCAGCGCAGCATGGAGACGGCACCAAGAGAGGCACCATTCTGCCCTCCCACGCCTAAATCTCTCACTCCCATGGGCAGCACAAGGACAGCGTGCTCTCTATCTGCTTTCCTTTGCTCTGCACTGCTTTGGATAAAGGCTTTGCAGACAGGCAGACTCCCGACTGTTAACCATGTCCATGACCAGCAGGAGATGGGAAAGGGCGATGAAATGCTATCCATTCTGGCTAGGCAAGAAAGTGGCTCCAAATGCTCACTATCAAGTAGGTGACTCTCAGGTGCCTCTGAAATCCAGGAGCATTAGGCACTTGATTGTGGGGAGCCAGAGGAGCAGGACTGACACTGAGGCTCCCTCTAAACCCAGGATCCAGGGTATTTCAACAACCTTCCCAGGTCACCTTTATATCCTCACAGCTCTTTCTCTCTCATCCTATATGTTCCCATATTGGTTGGCCTCAGAAAATCCTTTATCCATCAAGTAATTAGGCCACTGTTTTCATCCCTGGCTACACCTACCTTTCTTCCTACATATTCCTATACTTGCTGGACCATATGGATCTGCCCACGGAACTTCCGCAGGCTGCCAAGAGAAGCTGCAGAGGCTCTCAGTTCAGGAGTGCTACACGACAAGCAACTGCCCTTACCCTCTTTCTTTACAATTTCCTATCTCACAACACAAAGTAAAGCCTAGAAGTGTTCCATGTCCTCAGCAGTGCTCCACCTCCCTGAGGAAGGAAGGAGAATATCCCACAGGAATGAGAGCAGTTCCATAGTTGTCATGTTCCCCTCATGTTTGTTCTTCCTCCTCACTCCTCAGCCCCAGTGACTGGTGCTATTTCCTGCATTTACAGAGCTCAATGGGACTTCAGCACCAGCCTCTCCAGTATTTTTCTTCACGTAGCATTACTGCCATAGCAGTGTTTCTTGCAAGAGAAAGTCTTTCCACATGCAGAGTGGAACTAAGTGCCCCCCCCACACACTACAGAAGTCTACAGAAAAGTCCCTCCCAATTCTTGCAGTCCCAAACTGCCCCACATCCAGAGGGACTGCTGGTGAAAGAGGCAAGCACAATGCAGAAGAAACACTGAGAGTGCTTGACCCCACTGAAGGCAAACGAAAGGCTCAAAGGGCTTTTACACCCGCTTGGACTAAGAAAAGCAAGTAGATTGAGGCTTGTCAAGGAAGGGCTTTCGTGGCCAAAATACAGCATTCCTGTGGTAGCCAGCCACAGGCATTGCCCTCACCGCTTCTTTGGCTTCTCTTTTGTTTCTTCTCTCTCAGACATCTCACCTACCTTTCTTCTCAGAGTGTCTAGGCACCCCACACACACTGTACACACCAACAGATACAGAAATCAAGAGCTTTTTTCTAGTTGAGGGACATCTGCATCCTATTCCAATGCAATGGAAACAGGTTGCTTTGATGGAGATGCTCCTCTGTCTTTACTGCTCCTTTCACTTTACTCTTTTGACTTTACTCGATAATTTAGAAAGGTTTAGACTGATAAATAAATAATTCCAAGGGAGAATGTTCTCTTTAGCCCCACTTCATGTTAACAGCCCCTAAGGCCAGGAGTTCCTCCCTTAGCCCAGGTTCTCTAACAGTCCTCCCAGGTTCCCCAGTGACCTCCCAATTTTTTGTTGCCACAGACTGGGCATTCCAGTGAGCAGCACCAAGGCCCTTCAGCTGGAAAGCTCTCTAACCCGTCTCTCGAGCAAGCAGGAAACACTTCAATGGAAAAGGACAGAGGAGAACATGCTGTTTGTTTGAAGATTGCTTCTATTTAACATTGCTCTGCACCCCTCCTGCCATCTTCTTCTTTCTTCCCTTTCCTTCCTTTTTATATCTTCGGCCACTGAAGCCCAGAAGATCTTTTTCTCCTCCTTCAGGCAGTGGGCGCACATTTCCTGCAGGCCACAGAAAGGCAATATCACAGAATATGAGTCTCAGATTTTATCTTTTTTTTTTTTTTTCCTTTTCAGAGGGGTAGCTTGTGCTCTTCTGTGCCTTCTCTTTGTGCCTTTCTGTCAGCAGTGTTTTGCTCACAAGGCACAGTGCAGGGCCCCGTTCTGCATTGAATAGAGATCTAAACGATCACTGATCTACAAGGAAACTGTATATTTTCTATCACATAAAGGTTCACGATTAATATTGCTGGGAGAAATATTGCCCAAAGAAAATGCTCTGAAGATGTTCCTGAGAATATCTGTAGGAAGAATACCCCGTGAAAATTTGGAACAAGTGGCATCTTGAAAATCAGAGTCTGAAGAAGGTACTGCTTATTCCAGTGGCCTCAAAGCAAGTGCTCACTCCTCAGCAGCCAGGCAAGTGTGTGCACAGAGCTGTCTCCAGGCTGACACAAACATCCTACCCATCCATTCAACCAATCTACCTGTCCTGTGGTTGGACGTCCTTCACAACGAGGCGCTGCTGCCTGGCCTTGGGTTGCAGGGCTTGTCTGCCCTCAGGAATTGCTGGGACAGCGTGGCAATCTGAAAACATATGAGGAGAGGAGGACATGAGCATGTGGGATGAGTTTCTTCTCCTTGCGCTCCCGGACAGCACACCTGCTTCTGCAACAGGAGGTGCTTCCGCACCACTGTTATCCTGAGCATGAAACACTGTACGGAAACACAGGGCTCCTCAAAACCATTTTTCCAAGACTCTCACCTGGGAAAAAACACTACTGTTTTGGCTGCCTCCCTTGCTTCCTCCTGGATGGTGGGCAGCACATGAACTTGTGCCCACTTTTGAGCACGAAGTCTCCTCAGGGTAATGACGCACTTTGCTGGACTCCCTGAAAGGATGGATCAGGAGAAAGGGCCCATTGGGTAGCTGAAGACAGTCATACAATGCTTCCCCCTCTGCCAAGGCCCTCAGCTCCTGTCCCCTCGGGACTTTAATGGCAGTGCTTCCTTCATCTGGCAGCTTACTACCTTGGGCAGGTGAAGCATAGGCGAGGGTGTATTTACAGCCTGCTCTTTCTGGTGACCTCTCAAGCTCGCACCTGGAAAGAGGAAGCATATAACGATGCATCAGATAGGACAGTCTCTGGGAAAGAGGATCTGCAGCACTCGCCTGCTGCTCTGCACTTGCCTGCCTGGCACCAGGAAAAGCCAGGTCATGGTGACAGGAAGGCAATAGCCTTCCAGAGCGTAGGGAGACTTTGTGTCCCAGGGAAACTTCATGACAGTTTCACTAGATGCTGCTAGATGTTTGCCATGCAGCAAGAAAGCAGAGGGCATGGTGGCAGCATGTAACAGCATTTCCGAGTCAAGAAGGGCTTTACACCCCAGTCACACATCTCCCATCCACAAGGATCAGAGCACAGCAGCAGCCCTCTTGCCTTCTCCAAGGCTCTCACCTCCTGGGACACTTGCTCTTCTCTCTCCCTTCTGCTGTCACCATGAGCCCACTATGTCTCTGGAAGAATGGCTCTGATGGGAAAAGAGGGTCTTCCCAGAAAGATTCCCTGAAAGGGCATAGGAGAGAGAACATCAGCCATACTCTACCATTTCTGTCCTGGCTTGAATACTCTGCAAAGAGGACTAAAAAATCTTGTCAGGTGTTATATTCCCTTTGCTGGAACTGTCCTTACCAGCCTCTACTTCCACCTTCCTTTGGGTGCTGGGAATAACAGGAGCACGGGCCACTGCTGCTACTGCTGCTGGAGGTCTTGGGAAGAGCTTGCATTTGGACCTGGAAGCCAGAAGAGAAAAAGCAGCCTAAGAGGAGAGACTCACTGTTTCCAGGTACGTGCTCATCCTGCAGCAAGAAAGCACAGGGCATGGTGGGAGGGGGTAACCACCCTTCTTAATTCAGAAGGACAATGTGTGCAGGAAACACATCCCCGTGCCACAAGTACCAGCGCACAGTATTAGGTCAAGGGCCCTCTCCCAGGTTCTCACCTCACGGGAGCCTTGCTCTTCCCTTCTCTTTCAGCTGGTGCTGTGACCCCACTCAGACTCCCTGAACAGTGGCTCTGCTGCGGAAGCAGGCTCTACCCAAGAGAGCTTCCTGAAAGTGGGGATAAGAGAGAGCTGAACACCTGTGCTAGTCCATGCATGACTTTAGTGCCTTGACTAGAATTTCCTAGCAAGGGGAGCAAACCTCTGAACAAGTTCCTACCGGGTCTTACATTACCTTTGCTGATGTTGTCATCACCAGCCTCTTCTTGCCCACTCTTCTTTGGGTTCAGTCTTCCATGTGAACTGACTGCTCTCAGTGGTGGCGGTCTTGGCAAGAGCTTGCATGCGCCCCTGGAATGAAGAAGAAGAGAGAGAGATGATCCTGACACTGCTACCTGCTGGTTGTGCAGCAAGAAAGCCCAGCGTGTGGTGGGACGGAGCAACCACTCCGAGAGACGCATCTGCCTCCCACAAGTAGCAGAGCACAGGATTTGCTCCATTGCCTCCTCCCAGGCTCTCACCTCGCAGGAGGATTGCTCTTGCCCACTCCTTCTGCCGGCACTGTGATCCCCTTTATGCCGCATGTAGAACTGCTCGGCTGGGGGACGAGGCACTTGCCAGGAAGCTCCCCTGAAATGGATGATGGGAGGAGAGCTCCTTAGAACTGGAGCTGTGGGGGAATTTGAACAAAAGGACCATTCTGGTCTCCTGCAGTCCAGAAGTATTAAGAGAAAAGATCTGGTTCTCAGAAGTGTTCAGTTATATGAAGACAAGCACAAGTTTTGCCAACTGTAACTGCAATGACAAGAGCCTGGAGCAGTCCACCTCCCCATCCGGTGCTTAGCCTTCCCTTTGAATCCTGGTGCCTTAGAAGATGGTGCTGTTGGTTGGTACCTAAGAGAATGGTCCCCCTGACAGCAGTCATGTAAGTTGTTTGAAATTAGAGAAAAAGAACTGTTTATTGCAGTCATCTATCTGTTAGGCACAAGAAACAGGTTGTCACCCTAATCAGGAATAAAAATATTAACACCAGGGTAGATTTAGGAAGCATTCTCTTTATTACGGTTCCGGATGTCCTTTTCATGAACTTTTTGCTGCTTATTTCCATGTATGGTTTTGTTTTGCTCAGGCTGCTCTATTCAGCTTCCTTTTTCAGTTTTGATGAGTTTTCAGTTAATTCATCCAGGCCATAGTTTCCCTTGTAAGAGCACTTTCAACCACCAGGTGTTCTGCTAACACATTTCTACCATTGTTCCAAATGGTGACAATGGGTCTTTGTGGACATACCTGCAGTGGCAAAGGCTTTTGTGCTAGAGCTCACTTGGAATCAACACACAACACTGCAAGATTATATCTTTAATAAATATGTAACTAATAGATATTTTAGAAACATCAAAAAAATCATCAACTAAACAACATCCAGGGTAACAACAACAAAAACACTCTCAAGCAGTGTGGCATGGCAGAGATCATGCTCGGCTGCATCAGCCTCCCTCCCTCCCTCCCTCCTTCCCTCCCTCCCTCCCTGCCATGGACAGCCCCTTTTGCAGGAAGGGAACGAGGGAAAAGTGGAGGAGAGAAAAGGGAAATGTCAGTGGTCTGAGGGCCATGAGACCCGCGGTGGATTTGGGTCCTACCTTGTGAGCCATCGTGCAGGCTGCCCTGGAGCCCAGCAGCTCCCTGCATCTCCTGGGCACCGCTGGCGGCCCCTGGTGCTGTGTGGCCCTGCTCCACATGTGGCCTTGCTGCTGCCTGGGCAGCCCCGGGGCAGAGCGGGACGGAGCCCTGGGAAGCATCCGTGTTCCCATGGCGATAACTGCCCCTCTGGGATGTTCCAGCATCGAGGTGGGGAGGGAAGAGGGCAGCGGCAGGGGACAGGGGGATGCAGTGAGGAAGGGTGTTTGTGTGCTGGACTCACCCCCCACTGATGAGCACGGTGGCAGAGAGTAATGCGTGGGCTTGGGCTTGCCGGGTGGCCATGGGGTCTCCTCACGCAGTCCCATGATGGTGTTGGTGGGTGCCTGCCTCCGAGACTGAGCTCCACTTGGCGTGCTGCTTCGGCCTCCACAAGCATTCTTCATCTTTTTGCTCCTTCGTCCCTGTTCCAGTATGGCCCTTCCCATGTGATTCCTCCAGAAAGGTTTGTGTTCCATGGTGGAGACATGTTTCCTGGTAGCCCAATGAGCCCAAAGGGCAACTGTGGCCAGCTGGGAGGTGTGCATGTCCTCAGCAGAGCCCTTGTGGGTTGGTAGTGGCCTGGGAGCCCTGATGTAAAACTGGTCTCCTTCTCTTCAGCTGCCGGGCACCTTGCAGGTACCGTGGCCTGTGGCTGAGCCCAGCCTTGGTCTGGTCCTGCCCTCCTGCCCATGGCCTGGCTTGGTGGGGCTGCAGAGGGGAGGGCAGGCACATACATGCCCCAAGCAGCAGGGCCCTGCAGCTGCTGCAGCTCTGCTGAGCACTGTGCTGAAAGGTTGGCTTTCCAAGGGAGCGCAATTCCCAGCCTTGAGGTAACGATGCGAAAGCCGAGGGCAGATGGGGAAGGAGATCTCCCCGGGGCCAGAGATCTCCCCATGTGTGGAGGCCCACCTCAAGAACAGCAGTACAGGATGCCTTGTTAGCAGATAACCAACCTCAAGGGTGGCAGTCCAGGTGTCTTGTTAATTCACCTCAGGGACGACAGTACAGAACATCTTATCAACAGATAAGGAACAAAGCAAAAAAAAAGAGGAAAACTGCAACCGCACACATGGCATGTGATTAAGAAGCTTATTAGATAATTTTGATGGATTCTTTATACTATTGGCTTATTTAGTAACTGCACTTCGCATGCTTTTTGCAAATAAGGAATTATATTTGGTTTAGTATGGTATATAAGTTGTATCTGATGCTTGATAAAACATCTTTGGTTCATTATACCGGAGTCCATGCACATCATACGCTGCAGGACTGTGCCCTTTTTCCTGCTTCTTGGCCATCCTTCTTTAGCATCCTTCTTTAGCATAGAAAGCTAGCGGCTTCTCCACTTCACAGCTAGCTTACATAGAGTACAACACATAGGATTGCGCCCACACTTGGAAGGCTTCCCTGTTTCTTCTTGGAGCAGCCTTCCTCTACCTGGGAGCAGTTTATTACAGATTTCTTGCCCAAAAGAAAGTCTGAAAAAGCCAGCTCTCCAGGGTGCCACCTTGAAGTCAAGTGTCCCAGACAGTAGCCTCGCGCTTAGAGTACAAAACCGCACGGCTGCAGGCTATTTGGAGCCTTCCATGGGGGCCTTCCGTGCAATGATGTATGGATGTCTTTGATGTGTGAGCATCCACACCACACAGACAGGCAGCCCTCAGAGCCCACCTGCTTTGTGGTGCCTTTTTCCCAATGCTCATTTGGACAGAGGCAGTGACGGGGGGGGACAATACTTTGAACTGCTTTACAGCCGTTCTTGGATCTCTTAAAGACTCCAAGATTCAGTGACAGCTTCCCCACAGTCTAGCTTTCTCCATAAACCACCCAGGCCCCAGACACTCCTTGCACGCCTTCAGCGTCCTCTTTCAGTGTTCTGCCTGGATCCACAGACCACAGAGAGAACGGCATGGTTTAATTATTTAATTCCTCAGAACGCATCCTCACGCTGCAGTGTGGGCAGCTTCAGCAGGTACCTGCAGCTGCACTCTTCTGGCTCTGCTTCAAACAGATGTGGAAAATGGGGTGCTGTCTTCAGCCACAGATCTTCCACAGGGCCCCGTTCACTGAACCACAACTCCTAAGGAAAAATTAAAAAAAAAGTGATAGCTGAGAAGAACAGGAGAGCCCCGGAGCTGTAACTGCTGTCTGGAAAAGGAAGCACAGCCTCTCGTGGGAGCTTGTTCCTTCCCCCAACCCTCTTGCCATACTGCAAAAGCCCATGAGGGAGGGCAAGGAGAGGGAAAGCAAGTGACGACTGCTGGGCTCCCACAGCTGCCTTAAGGGAGAGGCAAAGATTCAGCTTCACCTCTCCTCAGCGCAGCAGAGATGCCGCAGAGGAGCAGCTGCAGTGCCTGCTGCTTCCTCAGGTGCCCTTCCGGCCCTGCCTGCGTGAGACACAGCGCAGCTGCCACTGCCCTCCTGCTGAGGGGCTCCCCAAGGGCTGTCAGAGCCTGCTCTTGAGGCTCTCTTGGGTGCTGGCCCTACATCCACCTGCTGCAGTGCTCTTGGTGCCACCTTCTCCTAGGGCATGCTGCTCCTCTGCCCAGGAAGCAACTCAGAGACAAGGAACATCAACTTACGGTGCTCATCTCCAGCCATGTCTTCTCCAGAAGGTTGCCATGCACCTTAGAGGCTTGGAGGGCCTGGTTGAGGCATGCAAGGCTCTCTGCTTTGTTCCCCAGCACATGGAAAAGGTAGGCTCTCAGGTGTTGGACTCTGGGGTAGAAGACGGGGCATGCAAAGCAGCGACAGAGAACCTCTTCTGCAAGCTACCGAGAGAACAAGGGAGAGGAACGTCAGGATAAGGCATGGAGCTCCACTGCAGCACCTGTTCCCCAAGGAGAAAAGCAGCCACAAAGCAACCAGGAGTGCACAGCTGGCAAGGCAGGCAAAGTGCACAAAGCTCTGTGGAGCCACAATCCCTCCTTTAGAGCAGGCATTACAGCAGGAGGCTTTTGCCATGGTCTTCTCTTAAGCCACTCTGCTCTGCCTGTGCCCTGGCTCCATCCCATCACGGCTGCTTCCACCCGGCCTTGTTAGGCCACGGCAGCTTTCCCTGCACCCCCTCACAGCACATGCCCTTCCTCCTGGTCCCTCACCCTTAGAGCCCCTCGGCTGCTCTCACGGGCCCTCGACAAGCTGTGCTCCAGATCATTCTTCAGCACCAGGGTGTAGCACTCCAGCATCCGCGTGCGGGCTTGGGTAGCCAAAAAGGAGCTGTCGGCTCTCTTCAGCAGCCACTTGGCCTTTTCAAAGGGCTGCTGGAAGCTGTCCCACTGCCCAAGCCTCGCAAACCTACAGAGAAACAGGCACACATTGTGTAGAGACGAGCAGGAATTGGGCTCTCTTCTGGGCTCTCTCCCGGCCATCTTGCTCCCAGTGCAAAGCCTCTCCCCACTAGTCCTTTTCATCTCCAGGGACAGCCGCCTTGTTGGACACAGGATGAGTGACATGAAAAACCCACAGCTCCCACCTCCCCCATGAGAATCACTCACTGCTGGGGGCCTCTTGCCACTCCACTCAGAGCAAGTGTGTAACGTACCAAAGAGCCAGGGACGAATACAGCCGCAGCAGGATGCTATTCTGAGACTTGAGGGTGCAGTTGTCTTTATTCTTCTCTATGAATCTCCAGCACTCCTCAAATGACTTGTACTCCCAGCCTGTGTAATACAAACATATCTCAGAGAAGCAGCACTGCCCTCCGCTGCCTTGCTTTTCCTCAGGCCCTCATAGTAGGAGAAAGCTCAAGCACAGCTGGCCCATTATAGGATTGGGAAGCACTCAGAGGGCAAGCAAAAACTAAGAGGAGCAATGCAAGGCCTGGAGCTCTCCCCCAGCTCCTCAGGGCTATTCAATCTTCACATCAGTGTCCTTTTAAGGAGCAGCTTGCTAGCACCAACCGAGAGCTGCTGCCATTGATCAGCAAATGAGAGTGACTGCAGCGCATGGGCTCCAAGGGACCTCCTGGTCAGGCACACACGAGCACAACTGTGCCCGCTTCCCCAGGAGCCAGAGCAGAGGGAGCCTGAGAAGAATTTTCAGAAGGGAGAACCTCCCGAAACACACCAAGCAAAGATGGGAATTGCAAGCATTTTGACCTTACTCTGGGATCATCTGTATACAATGCAGAAAAAGAGAGAGGAAGCGGGAGAGGGAAGGAAAGAGAGACACCCACAGAGCCAAATGGGCAAGCACGCTGCTGAAGGAGCCAAAGGATTGCTTGGAGCCTCTGGGCTCAGTGTTGTATCAGGAGAAAAGCCATTTCTGCAAGCCTCCTGCCTCTCTGCAGACCTCCTCACTGAGCACTTACCAGCATAAAGCAGGAGGTCGAGGCAGCAGGAGAAGAAGCAGGCCTGCCCAGCGATCCTGTGCTCTCCAGCCACCTGCTTCTCTAGCCTGGAGAGCACTTCTGCACACTCTGGGTACCTGCGGAGGAACACAACGAGACTCCATGGAGCACCTCCTTGGTGTGGCATCCAAGCCAGCACCTCCAAATGCTTCCCATTCCCCTCCCATCTTCCCGCCCTTTCCCTCCTTTGCTCTTTCTGCCAACTCCATTGGCCTTTGCAGTGACCCCCTGACACCGCGCAAGGGCAGGGTGTGCAGCAGCAGGATTACCTCATCTGCAGAAAGAGCGCGGTGAAGAGCGGGTTGAGGACCTTGGAGTCCAGGTCGGGCTTCTCCAGCTCCATGCTCAGGCTCATGGCGCGATAGCCTGGCGAGACAGAAGCAGACTCACACAGGCTCTCTCTGCAGAGAGCTCTTCTCACAGGGAGTGCAGGCACTACCTACCGACGGTGACAGAGAGGGGCAGATTTCCCAGGCTGAGGTTCAGATGGGACAGGGCCTGGGCCCTTTCCGCAGCACTGAGTACCCCTCCTTCAAAAGGCTCCACGTCAGCGCTGAGCCGCACGGCCGCCCACCCGTACTGCAGCCACTCATCCAGGCTGCCCAGCTCCTGGCAGTGCTGCGCGTGCTCCATGTAGGACCGCAGGATCTGAAATGGTCCAAAGAGGTGAGTGTGCAAAACACTAAATCTCCCCAAGGGGATTCTCTGGCCTAGGGGACACAGGCCATGAACCCAATGGGCGCTTTCCCTCTTCTCTTTTACTCACAAGCCTCTCACCCAAGAGTTGGTCTCAGATGACCAACTCTTCTTATGCTCTTCTGATTATGGCCATGTCACGACAAGGGCCACAGGGTGCTTCTAAACACTAGGTTTATATAAATGGTCACAAGGAAATCCCACAGTACAGAAACTGGTTACAATCAGGAAACCAGTCCCATGGGAGGAGCAACCCAAACCAACAACACCCATGCCTCCTAGAAGCTTGCAAAAAAAAAACCTCAACCATGTGGCCATCCCCGTGGCATTTGGCCTCTTCTTGCCAGCAGGGCAAAGGAGCTCTGTCAGAAACACGTCTGCTACTGCTGCAGAGAGACAGCACTCACGTGACTCGCGTGCGCAGACTCCACGTCCGCGCGGAGCTTCATGCGCGCTGCCAGGCGCGAGAGCCTCTGCCCGCTGGACGTGTTCCGCTGGCTGAAGAGCTGCCGCAGGAGGGCAAGGCAGCGGCTCTGCCGGAACAGCCAGGGGAGCCTCTCCCTCCTGCCGCACAGGAGAAGCTGCTGGGCCCAGCCACGAGCTACAGGGGGCTGAGTGAGGGGGCCAGGGGTAGCCGGGGAGCACAGGAGGCTGCTCAGGCAGGCAGGGCTTGTGGGAGGGGGGCAATAAGCAGCACCGGGGAAAGATGACTGCTCACAAGGACGTGCTGGCACCACGGTGCAGGGAGCAAAAGGGCTGCTGCATGGCAGCCTGGTCACTGGCTGCTGCCTTTGCAGCCTCTACCCCGGCTAACAGCTCCCTGCTCTCACCCACACCATCCCGAACACCCAGCACAGGCCACCCCACCATCCATCAGCCTCCAGGGCCTTCTGCACCTTTCCCCATGCTAAGAGCTACGCTCTGCAGTGAAGCTGAGGCAGGTGTGGGCCAAGGGCCTCAGGCCAGCACGGAAATGGCTCGTTCTTGCCTTCCCTTTCCCGTCAGGGTCTTACCCTGCTTCTTGAGGGGTGGAGGAGTCTCTGCTCTTCCTATAAGAGCCATGGGGTGACTTCTCCAGCAGAGACTTGAAGAAGACACCCGCCGAGGTGACTGGGAATTTCCTCTTCAGCAGGCTCAGTGCCTTTCTGATGGTCTTCTCTGCCAAGTCCATGCACCCCATATTGTAGCAGACCTGCATGGGAGAAGGGCTGTAAGGACAGTCCCAAGGGGCTCCCACTGAGGACACACCAACTTTCAAGGCTGTGGCTGATTCAGGGCCAAGGGCCTTGACTGCCTTTGGCTGGAGGGCGAAGGGCTCACAGAAGACACTGTGCAGAGCAGCTGCCCTTGCATCCGAATGCCAGGAATGTCCCCACAACCGCCCCAGGGCCCCCAGGAGGCTGTGCAAGTCCTCCCGCCAGCAGAGCCCTCAGGTCCTCCCTGTCACTTTACCTCCCCTTTCAGGCTGAGGAAGGCGGCTTCTTCAAAGCTGCCCAGCCCCTTGCCTTCCTTACTCAAGGAGCTCCTCAGGGCCTCGGCTTTCTTCAGGCTGGTGAAGGCCTTTGGACAAGCACACGGAGAGCAGGTGAGCGTCGGTGCAGATCCTGCATGAAGCCCCACCACTGCCACCTGCTTGCCTCCCGCATCTCTCTGAGGACGGGTCACCTCTGCCCCAGCAATGCCCACCCTCACACACAGCACAGCACTCCTTGCAGGTGCACCTCGTGCCAAGGTCGTGCTCCTCTTCCCACAGGAGAGGCAAGCAGGAGGAAGAGCCTGGGTCTGAGCACAGTCATTCATGCCCAGGTGCCACAGAGGCCTGTCCTTTCTCAAGGGGGAAATGGGCTTTCCCAGGGCAAGGCAACTGGGAGGACTCCATGTGCATGGGGCTCTGGCAAGCAGGCCGGCTCACCAGGTAGTTGTTGGAGACGTGCAAGTAGGCAGCAGCACTCTCCAGCAGGTAATAAATTGCCCTGGCATCGTTGCCCATTTCCAGGTGGTGGTGAGCCAAGGGCACGAGCACCAAGTCCACAGTGGCCTTGCATTCACAGGAGCAGGTGGCACCGGGCATCTCTTTGGTCTTGTTGGGCACCGTCGGCTCTGTCCTGGCCATAAACTGTTCCGTGGTTCTGTTTGGAGACAAGATCACAGAGAAAGAGGAGACACGCTAGCATCACCTGCCCTGCTCTGCCTGCCTCGAGGAAGAGCACGTCCTAGCGCACCTGACACTCGCATTCTAGCACTGCAATGCCCAGCTTGCAGCAGGGCTCTCTTACAGCCAGAAAACCCCAGGATGCCAGGGCTGCTGCACCACAATGGGACAGTCCTCACTGTGATCCCCCCGGCTTCCTCAAGCCATCACATCCCAGCTCCCACCCAGCAGGCTGGCCCTTTCCTCGGCTGGGGTCACAGCCAGTAGGCAAAGCTGGGAACTCCAATGTCCCGCTGGAGACCCTGAGGCCACTGACTTCCACTAATAATCAAATGCTGCTCTCCTCACCGTAAGGTCTCATCCCAGAAGCTCATTTTATTCTGCTGGGATCCTGCAGGATCTGCAAACAAAGCATGAGTTAAATATTCCCTCAGTTCTCAAGGGGCACAAGTTGCATCTTGCATAATGTGTCAGCAAGAAAGGAGAGCCACGGCATGGACGGCACCTCTTTTCCTGGCCACTTTTCCCCAAGATCTCCCTTCTCTGCAGGTGTGTTATGTTTTGGGCAAGGGTAGCACGCCCACCAGGAAATGCACCTTGACCTGCTGGGCTGCGGGGTGCACCCCAAGGCTCTTGTCACTGCCGGGAGAGGGGCTGCTCTCTGGTGATTCCAGGGAAAGGCACGAGGGTGCCCAAGGGGACAGATGCTCTCTGCTCTGTGCACAGCATGCCTTGAGCTGTGCAGCTGTGCTCAGGGGAGGACTCAGCTAGTCTTGGGAAAGCAACTGCACTGCACTGAAAGCACCCCTGTGTTTCAGGGAACTGCTTCTGCAGACACGGCTGGAGACAGAGGAGCACCCCCAGGAATAGTGCAAGCACCGTGGGAAGGCCCAGGCTGCAGAGCACGGCAGGCAGCATACCCGTAGTGGCAGGGAGCTCATCCCCCACGGTCTCCACATTTGTCCAGCTGGCAGAGCAGCCTTTGCCAGCATCGTTGTCCCAGCTCTCTCCCTCCTGGGTGCTGCTGACGGCCAAGCGGTGGAAGGCCACAAAGTCCCCTCCGCCGCAGCACTGGCACTTGTGCGCCTGCTCCTCCAGGAAGGCTGCGCACTTGCGGTGCATGGCCGCCCTCTGCGCCTTGGGCCACAGCTCGTAGGCGGCCTCCCGCAGCAGCGGCGCGCGGAAGGCCAGGACGTCGGCCTGCAGCTCCTCGCTCTGCTGCTCCTCTGAAAGGCAACGGGGTGCTGCAACAGCCAGAGCTGGGGCCACGGCTCAGGGCCGTCACAGCCAGCGCATGAAGGACGGGGAGCCCTCGGCAGGGATCCTTGGTAGGAAAGCAGCACTCCTGCACTCAGTGCCCCGCCGCACTCGAGCAAAAGGGTCCCCTTGCCTCGCTGAGACTAGCATGGCCCATGCAACAGGCTGCTGCTCTGCTCTGCGTCCCAACAGACAGCAGTCAGCTGCACTGCAACCATCAGCACAAGGAAGCCTCAGCCAGCTCCTGCTTTGCAATCTCTGAAGGGCAGTCCCTCCCTGCTATGCTCCCCATCCCAACCCAACCCCAACGGTGAGGCTGCCCTGGCCATTACACACGGCCAGAGGGGCAGTGCGCCGTGCCCTGCGGAGCTCCAGCAGGAGCAGTGCCAGGAGCAGCAGAAGCCCATGGTGCTCCTGGGCTCCTCTTATCACCACTTACCTTTCTGTTCCTCCTGGGTTGTGGCAGACCACCTGAGGGAAACACTGCTGTCTTCTGCCACCGTTTTGGCATTCTGCCACCTCAAGATGTTGCTTTTCACCAACATGGTCAGGATCTGATTCATCTTGGCCCTGGTCCACTTGGGAAGGATGTGGAACAGCAGCTCCGTGGTGAACATCGGCCCAATGACAGCTGCACACTTCAGAACCATCCGTTCTGAGAAATTCATGCTGTCCAGCTCAGTCAGTGCAATCCCTGACAAAAACAGGACACGCATCTGTCTCCTGCCCTCTCCCAAGGCTGAGCCCAGCGAGGCTGCATTCTCTTCAATGCAGGAAGCACTGGCATTTAGCCTGGCTTCCTTGGGACCAAACCCACCGGGCAAGGGCAATGCAAGGCACACATCTTGAACACGGCGCAGCTCCCCTGCAATCACAGGGAGCAGGGACCGGGGAAAGGAGAAACCCCCGAGCGAATGCTGCAGGTACAGCAGGGCTCAGCCCCTCACCTTTCAGGGTGGGTGGAAGCACGGTGTGCTGCAGGTTCACATCAGCTTTGATGGTGCACACCCTGCAGTCCTGGCGCATGCTGGACCTTCTGGATGGGCCGACACGAGGAGCCTCCATCACAGAAGCTGAGCGGAGCAAGAGAGCAGGATAACGCGGTTATCACGAGGGAGACCCTTCGTCCCGCAGCTTGAGCTTGCAAGGATTATGGATCTTCCCTCCCTCCATCCTCCTCTCTTTCGCATTCACCCCCAGCAGGGCTTAGAGCAGCCGAGGCCTGGCAGCAGCAGGATGAATCCTGCCATGTTTGGCTGCAGGGCTGCAGACAAGGGAAACTGCAGCCACGGGACTCGCAGCACTGCTCCAGGTATGAACCACCTCAGCTCATGCTTGTTCCTGACCACAGCAGGTCAGGGAGCACCTCTTCTCGCCATTTGACATTTTCTGCCACATTGGCATTGCTGTTGACCCTCGCAAAGCCACCCCAGTCCCCAGCATGTGCTTGGCCTATTGCAGCAGCAAGACACACAGGAACCCACACCTGATGGAGACCAGGCTCTGGACTCCTGCCCCATCTGGCCGTGCCAAACTCACAGGGGAACACGACAAGAAGGGGCGGTGGAAGATGGACCACACCAACTAGGCAGTCAGACACAAAGGTGCTTACTGAAGAGGGTCTCCCACTTGGCCTCCGTTCCATCATCCTTCCGTAGGGGACGGAGCAAGAGCATGTTGTGCTCGTGGAGGTAGCGCAGCAGTTCCTCACAGTAGAAGGGCATCCCACTGCTTCTCTGCATCAGGAACCTGGAAAGGAGCAGATGCAGCTGGGAGTGACACAGGCAAAGGAAGGCAGGACCCTCCTCAGAGCAGCCTCTTCACCAGCCGCGACTCCGCCTGTCTTTGGCACATGAGCTGTGCTGAAGACACAGCGCTTGCTGAAAGCCACAGAAAAAACAGAGCTCAGCGGCCCTGCCTGCCACTTACGTCTCTAGGTCATGGGGCACACTGACCACTCCGAGGTACTGGCAGGCTTTCTGCACGACTGCTGCAGGGTTCAGCTCCTCCAGATGAATACAGGTTGTTTGCTGCAACTTCATGATGTCTGCTGCAGCTTTGCAGAGCCTCTGTCCTCTGCAGGGATCAGGAGCAAAGCCCATGACCATAAAACTTGGGACGTCTCTGAGCACGTGTGACATAACAGCCCAGGAGGAAGAGTCGATGTGGTGCGCGTTGTCAACAAGAAAGAGGATGTTGTCTTCAAAAGTCTGAAACAAACAGGTTATTCGAGCTGGATTCTGAGCAATTCTCACGCATCTTCACTGGGAGGGACTTTGGCCAGCCCCTCTCCAGACAGAGAACGCTCTGCAGCCTCTTTCCTCTCCCTAGCTACTTAGCGGTTCAGTATCTCCCCAACTCTTTCTTTCTCTGAGACTTGAAGGTCTCTCGGACAAAGGGGTGCAGAAAGACTCCATTCCTCCTCCTGACTACGAGTCCTCTGTCTTGACAGGAGGAAAGTTACCCGGGGGTTGGCACGGGACGTTTAGCCTCTGATGAGCAATGACTCCAGTACATCATCCTCCTGCCACCTCCCAGCACTCTGCTGCAGAACCCTCAACCTGTTGGCTTGCTTTCCTTCTCTGGTCTGTGAGGGAGAGAATTGCTCACCTTCTGCAGCACTTTCTTAAAAGCCAGCTCCTCTTCCAGTGCCCTTTGAGCTCCACTCATCTGTGAAATCTTCTCTGAGACAGGAAACTGCCCAAAAAGCACAGGCACAGAGAAACAGCCTTTCAGGGCATTTCACCAAGACAACCCAGCACACAAGCCCAACCAAGCAAAACTCCGCTGCCCTCAGCATCTTAGCTCTCCTCCACACAATGGGGAGGAGACAGTGTGGACGCCAGCTTGAGCCTAGAGAAGAGCTCCTGCTGAGGCTCTCTGGCAGAGGGCTTCTAGCCAGTGTGTTGGAGGTGAGGGAGGAAGGCAGAGGGTGGCAAGAGGAGAAGAGCTTGTTTCCTCACAGTGGGTATTCTGGGAGGGGGCAGAGTGCTCAGGCAGTGGCGAGCTCAGCACCAGCTCATCAGCCCCATCTCAAAGCCTCTCTGCAATGGCCTTGCCAGGCCGCTGAACTGCCGGCAGCAGCCTGGTGCTTGAACTCACTCCAAACAGGGAGCTGCACGCTGGGACCACACACAAGTCTGTGCTATCCCCAGCTCTTTCCACCAGAAGCTAAGGCCACTGCCCAGGAGAGCAGCCAAATGACCACTGCCACAGGACGTCTCACAAGCAGACCTTGGCCCCGGCCATAGAGGGCTCTCGCTCTCACCTTCACCAGGAAACGGGCATTGAGGAGGCAGTAGCTGCTCTCTTCCAGGACTCCTTGGAGTTTCTCCTGCAGCACGAGTTGCCTGGCGCTGCAGGATTTGCAGGCCTGCAGACCCATTGCCATGGCTATCATCACTCGCACAACAGAGTAGTCCTGCTTCAGGCTGAGCTCCGTCAGCTCCACAGCCACTACCCTGCCATGCAAAAGCAAAAGGCACCGAGCTTCAGAGAGGGCCCCAAAGAGCCCCAGACCTCCAAAGCACCGCTCTTAGGGAGAGGCACAATCTGGGGCTGAGAGCAAGGGTACTCTGGACATAACAGCCCCAGGCCAGCCCCTCAATGCCAGCAGCATTTGTCAGGCAGGCCACTTGGGCTTATTCCCTTCAGTCTGCAGCTGCAGAAATGCCATGGGCTCAGGCTCTACTTTGCTTTGTGCCTGGCCCAAAGCTCAACAGCAGGGGCTGCAGAAGACCCTTCTAGCTCCCTCAAGAGCTAGGAGGGGAGCACGCGGCTGCTCTGCTCCCAGGTGCATGGAGACGTTGCCTTATGAGGGCTGCTACAGCCCAAGGGCCAGGCACACTGGCAGGGGACCTTGAAGATCCTGTGAGTATCAGTAGGAGGCCAGGGGAGGCAATGCACCCACACTGCTCAACTGCACTCACCTGTGCCCAGCAGCCCGGCCTAAATTGGCAAGCTCGGAGAGTAAATGGCTCTTTCCAGAGCCTTTCATGCCCTCAAGTGCCAGGATGTGGCTTTCCTTCCTAGCCACGTAGCCTTGCACATAGCTTTGAAAGAGGGCAATCTCCTTCTCCCGGCCTGCAAAGGCAAGCAAGAGAGCAGGCAGTTGCAGCAAGCTCAAAAGCAAAGAACCATTGGCACCCTTCCCTCTTGCCATCATGGCACCTGTCCTCCCTCCCTGCCTCCCCATTTCCCTCCGTGGGACTAGCTGGTCTGAAGGGCAGGAGATGGGTGTTCAGGAGACCCAGGTGTTCTCCACCTACCGAGCAAGGGGGAATTCTTGGGCCTCTCCTTTTTGAGCTCCATGCCAAATATGCTAGCAGGAGAAAGAGAAAAAATAAAGTCAATTCAGTAGGCAGAAGCTGGAGGGTGTAGTGTCACGCATGGAGCTGTGGGTGGGCTCTTGGGTGCCCACTCTTCTTTGCAGTGACCTCGTGTGCTGCCCACACTCCATCCATTGTTCCTGCCAACTGCTTCCCTGGACTTTGCTCACAAGGAGCAACTTGGAGAAGCAGGGCCTTACAGCAGATGCTGAGAAGATGAAGATAAGCAAGAAAAAAAACTATCTGTTCAAGCCAGGATAACATTCAAATGCAGCAAGCACAACAAGCAGAAAGCCCCTGCTACCTGGAGAGGGGCTGCAAGGCCCCCTGTGCCTACAGACACCCAGCAGCCTTCTCTTTCCCTACGGAAAGAGACTCCTAGTCTCCTAAGAGCAGGAGTCCCATGGCTAGGCAGGCCAAAAGCAGAGCCATGCCCCGGCTTTCCATCTTCTCAACCCCAGGGACGGAGGCCCAGGCAGGGCCCAGCTTGCTCTCTTTCTGCCCAGCTGTTCTGTGCTGACCAAGAGTTGACCCACGGCTCCACGTGCTCCCAAGCAGCCTGCTCAACAAGGACACTCACAGCTCTTCCGAGATGCCCACGTATTGATGGATGGTGCCAGGATCAACAACCCCCTTCATCTTCACCTCGGGCAGCTCCTTGAAGCAGCTATGGGGCAGCTGAGAGGCAGCGTAGGTCGCTGTGTCGCACGACACTACCCAGGATAGCACTCCATCAGCCGGGCTGCCAAGTTCACCTTCTGGCCGATGACTGCCACAGAGAGAAAGCGCACATCGACATGCTTAGGAGCCCAACCCACTGCAGCCTCCAGGGCCAACAGCTGCCTGGCCTGCAGCACAGGCAAGCCCCCGACCCCTGGGAGCACAGCCCAAAGGGCAGCAAGGCCCCATTCCCCCCACCACAGTGCCCCGGCTCTGCTCTGCCATCCCCGCTAGACCACAGGCCCAACCCTAGGCCCGGCCCAGCAGACACGGGCCACAGGCTGCTCCCTGCCGCTCCGCCGCTTCCTTTGGCGCGCGGCTCTGCCTGCACAGAGCCCCCAGGCGCGCGCTCCTCGGGTGACCCAGTCCTACCTGTGTACTCGTGCCTCACGCGGTGGCCGACGACTCCACAGAACACCGTCCCGGTCGTGACCCCAACAGACACCGCCCTGGCACACACAGAGAGGGACAGGGATTCAGCAGGGTCCGGGCACAGCCCTGCCTGCCCGCCTCCCTTCACACCTGCCCACCTCCCTTCACGCCTGCCCACCTCCCTTCACGCCTGCCCACTCACTCGATCTTCGTGAACCTTGAGACGCACGCCTTGGAGATTCGGAGAGCACTTTCCAAGGCGTGGATGCTCTCGCTGGGCACCTTGTCTCCAGGGAGTCCAAACACACACAGCAGCGTGCAGCCCTGCCAAGGATGGAGGCAGCACACCTTGAGACAAGGGCGACAGCAATCGGCTCTTTCTAAGCGATTCCAGGCTCCGTGGAGCTCAGGGCAGGCTCCCAGCTTGCCTCTTCTTCGCCCATGCCCTCTCCCCCTGGCCCTGGACAGGGCCATGGGCAGTGCCACCAGGCTGCGCCCTGTGCAGCAGCAGCAGCAGCAGCAGCTCCCCTGGCCTGAGGGCTCTCCTGCCCTCAGCCCTACTCTACATGTCCCCTTGGCACAGGAGGAATTCCAAGCCCTCTCTGACAGCTGTGGGGCAATGGGGAAGAAGCGCCTCAACCCTCTGTCCCCCTTGCAGATGCTGGACAGCATGGACAGCATGCTGAAGGCCTTGATGCTTGGCAGCCCTTCCTCCAGCGTCGTGGACATGAAGACCATCCTGCAGGTCTGCTATCTGCCAGGAGCAGAGTTGCCAGCTCCAGGCCTCTGTGGTGGGACAGGGCGGAGTTGTCCAGTAGTGGCTGGAGAGAGCCCAGTGTGGAGAGGGGACAAGCTCCCTCATGGCAATGGGGATCCCCACATTTCTCCTGTGTGAGTCCAGTGTCCCTTGGCTACAGCCAACATCCCCTCCTCCTCAACCCACTCCTGCACTCATTACAACCCCCATGGGCTCCTGCTGTCACATCAGGCCTGTCTGGGAGATTTGCCCCACAGTCACAAAGGACTCTGGATGCAAGATCTCTCTCTCTGGGCTCTGCCGGTGTTCCAAGGCACAAACCTGGCCAGGCATTTTGTGGGACACAGGACAGAGCAGCAGCTTTTCTCCTTGCAGCTCCTACTGCCCTACGCTGAGTGCCGGCAAGCAGCTGTGCATGAGAGGGCTGTGGGACGCCTTGCAAAACTGGGGGATCTCCTGACCAGCTCTTCTTTGGTGTCGGTAAGGAGCCTATGGTGCAGGCAAGCTGCAGGCACTGCCTGTCCCTTGTCAGCATGCAGCCGTGTCCTGTAGCTGCAGGCTGCCTCCAAGGGAAGCCACCAAGGCTCTGGCTCAGCCGGATCCAAGCCTGCTAGGAGCGTGGGCCCAGGGCTTTGATCCTGAGCGCTGCCCCTCCGGCCTCGTGTCAGCACTGCCTCCCTCCCCCAGGTGCGCGAATGCTTCCAAGTAGGCGGTGCCAGCTGTGGCAGCTTCTTGGAGAAGAGCGTGCCAGTCCTGGGGCAGCTGGTGGGACATCTCACCCTATGTGGTGCCTGCAAGGATGAGGGGCGCAGTGACGAGGCCGCAGAGGCACTGTGGCACCTCTATGAGTTCCTGCTGCAGGGAGAGAGTAAGAATTTCTGTGTGGTTGCAAGTAATTCCCCTTGCCCACCCCTTGCAATAGGTCTAGCGCCTCCCTGGGCGTCCTGCTGCGCTCTCTGTCCTGCTGGGGCCTTTTCCCCTGCCAGGGGAGGTGTGTCACTGATGCCTTCCGTGGGCCGTGTCCAGCTGTGCAGCCTTCATGCCGAGTGCCCTGTGTTTCCCCTCCCGTGCAGGCAGGGAGCCGTCGCAGGAGAGTGCCTGGCAGCAGCAGCTCCGAGAGGACTGGGAAACCGCAGGCACCTTGAGGCTTTCCCGGTCCAGGGACACCAGGGAAATGAGCAGGGTAAGGAGGGCCTCCCTGGCTGGGACCTCCAGCTGTGGGGTCAGCCTGCAACGTGGACGCGGAGAGGTGCGGCTGCCAGGTGGGGCTGAGGAGAGGGCTTGCACTTAGGCCAGTACTAGCCCTGGGCTTCCTTCCTGCATCGTGCAAGCTCTGCTTCCCTGCAGGAGCAGCGGGTGGGGACCTTAACCCCAGGCACCAGCCCCATCCCAGCGCCGTCACCCCAGCCAGCAGAGCCCCGGCTCCTGGCTCGGAGGGACTCGCTGTGCCAGTGCTGCCCCGTGTCGCTCTCAGGGCCACGTGCTGCTCAGCCAGGCCATGGAGTCGGGAGCCTGGCTGTGACGTCTCTCAGGGCTGCCTTCTTGTCTTCCCTAGATGTTTGGGAAGCACCTGTGGCCGGACGAGAAGGCAGAGGCCATCCTTGTAGCCATCCGGGGCATGAGAGCCTGCAGCAGCTATGACACGCAGGCGGCTGCTCACATGCTGGATGAGCTCGTCATGGACGACGCGTGCCTTTTGGAGCATGTGAGTAGCCTGCGGGTGGCACGGCCGGGGTTCAGGCCCTTTGGGGGCTTGTTTTTCCCCTGAGTGCTCATGTACCAGGCACCCAACTGCCTCTGTGGCCAGCCCAGAGTGGTGGCAAGGGCAGACCTTCTCCGCGGGAGCTGGGCAAAGGGCTGCAGTGCGGCACAGCCTCACACTCTGCCATGTGGGCTGCAGGTGCCCAGGCTGGTGCAGACAATGTGGGAAACCATCCTGGCCGTGCGGGATGCGTCTGCACGGCGCAACCTGGACAGGACTCTTCTCCTGCTGAGCAGCACATGCCCAGACAAGATGGTCGCCAGCCTGCTGAGCTGCTGCCCCTCATGTGACAGGTCTGTGCTGGCCAGGGGCAGTGGGCAGGGACAGGGCTGCGGCCTCGCAGGCCACGGGGCTGCAGCCGCGGCAGCTGCTGACAAAGCGCTCTGGGCCTGCAGTGCCGCCAGCGCCATGTGGAAGGTGCTGGTGTCCAGACCTGGCGCCGCGGAGCCGGTGCTGCGGGAGCTGCTCATTGCGCTGCAGGACTGGCGGCTGCCCAAGGCAGCGGCCTCGCCTGTCTCTTCCCTGGCTGTGAGTTTGTGGAGGAAGCCTCGCTCTCCCCTCGGGCTGCCCTTGCCCCTGCGTCGAGAGGCAGGGCTCCCGCTGCCCTTCTCCATGCAGCCCCAAGTGGGGGCTCCCCGGGACGCACAGGCCCAGCGCGGGACGGGGGCTGCGGCTGGCAGGGCCTGGCCAGCGCCAGCTTGCTGGGCTGCTGGGCCTGCTTTGGGCCCTCTGCACACCCGGACACACGGAGCTGGCCGGAGCAGGTGCGTGTCCCCCTGCACCCCTGCATCGCCCTGCCGCGTGCGTCACGCGCTCAGCCTGCACTGGGGACAGGACTAGGGGCCAGGGCCACGTGAGGGCTCCAGGCAGCAGAAACGTCACCAGGGCCCAGTCAGGGCAGCCAGGGTGGCCTTCACGCTACGTGTGGCCCTCCAGGGGGATGTTCCCACTGCCCAGGAAGGCTCATGGTGGCTCTGTGGCACCCGAGCCCCAGGAGCTGCCGTGGCTCTGCTCTGGCCAGGCAGCCCCTCCAAGGCGCAGGGCGCTGCGAGGAGCCTCACCCCGAGCTCCAGCAGCACAGGAGGGACATCTCACAGCAAGGGCTGTCTCTGGGCTTTCTCTGCAGGCAACGCGTGCGCTCCACGAGATCCTCCAGCAGCCCCCCTGCCTGCACGAGCTAGGGAAGTTCTGCCCCCAGCTCCTGCTGGCGCTGCTCTTCCAGAGCTCTTTCCTGGCAGCGCTGGAGCAGGAGCAGTCGGACGCGCTGTGGGGGAGATGCCGAAGGGAGGAGGCCACATGCAGCAGCCCCGTGAGGTGCTCCATCACGTCCCCGCCGTCCCCGCCAGGCAGGGCTGCAGGCAGGGCCAGGGCTGTGAGTGTGAGGGGGTGTTTTCTCTGCACACAGGCTTGCAGTGCAGACCATGAAAGCACTGCTGTGCCGGGCCGGCTACGAGAACGTGGTGCTGGCCATGGCAAGGAAGGGCAGCTGGGACATGCTCCTGCGTGCCGAGACCCATCACCAGGGAGTGGGTTTGCTGGCCAGGTGAGAGCCCCTGTCTCCCTGCTCTGCTGCAGCATTTCACCCCTGCGCACAGGGTGGCTCTCAGAGCCCACGGGGGTGCCCAGTTCTCCACGCAAAGGTGGCTTTGTTCTGTCTGTGGTGGCCCAAGGGATGTGATGGGAGGAAGTGAGGGTGCAGTCTCAGGAGAGCTCTGCCTGGGCTGCTCAGGCCTCACAGAGCCTTCTTCCCTGCGCCAGAGAGATGAGGAAGAGCCCAAGAGCACTGCGCCTTCTGCTGCTCCAACAGCTGGCAGCGCTGCTCTTGGGCCAGGAGCCCTGCACGGAGATCCCTGCCATGGCTTTCCTGTTGGAGGTGAGCCTCATGTGGGCACTGCCCTTCTGGGGTGCTTCTAGCTCCAGCTGTAGCCCCAGCTGCGGGATGGAGGGCCCCAAGCGCCAGTGGGGCAGTGGGTGTTCTGCCATGAGTCCCCTCGGCCTTCGCCCCTCTGCAGCGGGCTCCTTCTTGTCCCCACATGTACTTGGTGCCTCCGTTGTGTTGTGTCCCTGTCGAAGGGCCCCTCCAGAGCATGAGGACAGGAGGCTGGTGCAGGGAGGGGAGGAGCAGGCCAAGGCTGTGCCCTCGCTGTGCCCTGAGGCCCCAGGCAGGGAGGAGGTCCCGGGGGCTCCCTGCAGTCACTGCTGCACTTGGCCGGGCTTCCTCTGAGCCCACTGCCCTTGCCCTGAGCTACTGCTGGGATCCAGTGGTGTCCGACACAGGCAGTGCTGCGGCCATTGCCACCTTCTCTGTGCTGTGCATTGCAGCTGATGGCCTGCAGTGACCTTCAGGCAGATGAAGATGTCTTCCTGGGAATCTCTGTGGTGTCCCTGAAGAGTCACAGCAGGGTAATGCATAAGCTGGGACTCAGAAGCCTCCTCGTGCTGTGCAGCAGACAGGAGATGGTGAGCAGTGTTGCAGTTCAAATGGCTGCAGCGACCTGGTTCAGGGACGGCACGGCGACCACCCCCAAGCCACTCGGGCTATCAGCTAGTTGACAGCAATGTGGTGGACGGCAAATGGCCTTTATTGATGGGTAACAAGGTGTTATATAGCTAGGTTTACAACATCACATCCGTCTGCTTACACCATAGACTAAACACTATTGGCTATTAGGGGCCCTATCTTTCCGTACAGCATGATATCTTCCGGCCGCCGTTCCCTAACTATCTGCAACAACTTCCCCCCTCCCTATGCATAACAAAACTAGCTAAAATACAACTATCTTATTCTTATTACTATCTTATTCTATTCTTATAGTTATACCAATCTTAAAATTACATATCATAAACTTGACATAAAACATAAGGCACAAAGAAGAAGGCGCGTAGAAGGTAGGGGATGACAGGTAATACCAGGGTGTAGGAATAGGGTGTACCTTGGGATAACTTGGGGGTAATACTGAGTGGATATATTTTAAAGCAGTTGTTGGTGTTCTACTAACATGATGTTAACCTTCTCTAGCCGATTCTTGACAAACGGCATGAGCTTATTCAATATACAGGGTCCAAAGATTAGCATCATCATGACCATTGTGATCGGCCCTATCAAGGTGGATATCAGGGTGGTTAACCACAGCGAACCGGTGAACAAATTTTTGTACCAGCTGCGTTTGGAACAGGGTTCAATGGGTGCTAGTTGGCAAGGCATGGCACTGAAAACTGGTGGCCCTGTAGTTATTTTTGTACTAATTGCTCGAGATTGTTCGATCTGTTCAAGTACCCCATTTAAAGCGCTGGTGTGACTCTACCTGTCCTATAGTGACAAGCTGCAAAATTAAGATAATGCAAAGGCATCGCGGCCCCCTCTTGCGGAGGCTGTTTTGTTGTTTTCTGGATTCGGTCAGCGTGGAACTCGCAGGCTCGGGCGGGACGCTTGTCACCGGGGTGTACGGGTTACGGGGGTGTCCGATGATCCGGTCCTGTGAACAGAAACTCACAATTTTCATTAGTTTTATTTTGAAGGTAACAGCCACCTGAATTGGGGTCAGATGCTCTTCCTTTGCAACATGCTTAATCATGAATGCTCCTGCTGGTTTTTCTTTAATTCGGATGTTTACCTTCTTTTTCTCCTTCCTTAAGTTTGAATCGGTTGTGAGCCACTCGTCCTGACTAGTGTCTGATCCGGAGTCGGAACTCGACTGACTGGTCACTTCCGGGCTCCGGTACTTTTTCGTTGGGCTTCGGCGTTTTTTGAAATGTCCGCTCTGATCGGTTCTCGGCCCCTCACTCGGACCTCCTCTCCGCCCCTCCCTCGGGCTCGCTCCAGGTCCCTCACTCGGACTTCTTCTCGACCCCTCCCTTGGGTCTTCTCTTCGCCCCTCCCTCGGGCTTGCTCTCGACCCCTCCCTCGGGTCTTCTCTCCGCCCCTCACTCGGACTTCTTCTCGACCCCTCCCTCGGGTCTTCTCTCCGCCCCTCACTCGGACTTGCTCTCGACCCCTCCCTCGGGTCTTCTCTCCGCCCCTCACTCGGACTTCTTCTCGACCCCTCCCTCGGGTCTTCTCTCCGCCCCTCACTCGGACTTGCTCTCGACCCCTCCCTCGGGTCTTCTCTCCGCCCCTCACTCGGACTTCTTCTCGACCCCTCCCTCGGGTCTTCTCTCCGCCCCTCACTCGGACTTGCTCTCGACCCCTCCCTCGGGTCTTCTCTTCGCCCCTCCCTCGGGCTTGCTCTCGACCCCTCCCTCGGGTCTTCTCTCCGCCCCTCCCTCGGGCTTGCTCTCGACCCCTCCCTCGGGTCTTCTCTCCGCCCCTCACTCGGACTTGCTCTCGACCCCTCCCTCGGGTCTTCTCTCCGCCCCTCACTCGGACTTGCTCTCGACCCCTCCCTCGGGTCTTCTCTCCGCCCCTCACTCGGACTTCTTCTCGACCCCTCCCTCGGGTCTTCGCCCCTCCCTCGGGCTTCCTCTCGGCCCCTCCCTCGGGCCGCCCTCAGGTGTCCGGTCACTCCCATTGGTTTCCGGCGCCTCACTCGCGCCGGGGGCACCCTCGCCCCGCCCTTCCCCTTGCGGCTCGGCGCCATATTGAGGGGCATAGGGTGGTGGCCTGGCCCAGACGTCATCATGCTCTGACTTCTTTTCAATGTTCCTGGCTTCCTCGGCTAGCTCGCTCCAAACAGATTTCAGCTGTTTCTGCTCTTCTGTAAGCGGGGCGGGGCTCGGGGATGGAGGGGATGTTTCACCCTCTTGCTGACCTTTAGGCTCAGCAGAATTGCCATCATCTGGGGGGTCCAAAGTCTGCGCAGTTGTCCCGATTCCCACTTTGGACGTGGCCAATAAACAGTCTTTTACTGCTACCCAAGTCTCCTGCTCTTTCATAGCTTTCTGTAAGGCTTGTACAACTTTTCCCAAGCCTTAAGGTTTTTCCCACAACCTGAGAACATTGTCTCCTCAGCTAATGCCTTAGTACATTTGTCCCACAGTTCAGGGTGGAGAATATCCACCGGCTGGTCTATAGCCTTAATTTTCAAAAGCCTTGTAACTGCAAGAGTAAAATCTTTTGGCTTACAATCAATCCCCCAGTACTTATGTAATTGCGATACGACCTTTATGAGGGCTTCCATCCTCCTTGTTGATTCGGTAGTGTCCCCTTCGCCGGGGTGGTCCACTTGCTCTGGCTGCTGCTCACGCTGCTCGCTCATCCAGGCGATGACGTTCCCGGGTTTCGGCACCACTTGTTGCAGTTCAAATGGCTGCAGTGACCTGGTTCAGGGACGGCACGGCGACCACCCCCAAGCCACTCGGGCTATCAGCTAGTTGACAGCAATGTGGTGGACGGCAAATGGCCTTTATTGATGGGTAACAAGGTGTTACATAGCTAGGTTTACAACGTCACATCCGTCTGCTTACACCATAGACTAAACACTATTGGCTATTAGGGGCCCTATCTTTCCGTACAGCATGATATCTTCCGGCCGCCGTTCCCTAACTATCTGCAACAGAGCAGGGCATCACTGGGGGGAAGCTGTGTGAGCTGGGTGCTGGGTGCTAGGGAACAGGCTAGCTTGGACTTTGCTGCGCCTGGGGGGCTGAGGGGGCTGCAGATCTCGGCCCAGCACCCAGCAAGCCATCTCCGAAAGGGTGTGAGACTGAGGGAAGCTGGTGTCTAATAAGGTGCCAGGGTAGCCTTTTATTCCTGTTTTTTTAGATTGAACTTGTATTTCCCACATCCAGGTCGGAAGAATGCATGTCCTGATGCCTCTGCTCGTGAGACACTTGCAGGACGAGGACAGGGACATAAGTAGCCAGGCCCTCCTGGTGCTCAGCCATGTGGTCCGTGTCCTGGAGAGACCAGCACTCACGGACATGGCCCAGAGCTGGCTGAGAAACTCCTGCCACTCTTTGAGGATGTAAGGCTGGGGGCAGAGCCGTGGGGCTGGCTGGTGTGTGGGAGGCTGCCAGGAGCCCTTCTGCCCGGGGTCTTGGGATACTGCCCTGTGCTGCCCATGCTGTCCTGGCTGCAGGGCTGCATTGCACCAGTGCAGCCTGTGCAGGAAGCTGCCATGTGCAGTGCCAGGGCTGAGCAGTTCTCTCTTCTTTGCCACCAGGAGTGCGAGCACACATGAAAGCTCTCCATGCAGCTCTTCAGCAAGCTCATGGAGACAGCAGCGGGCAGGGCAAAGGAGCAGATGAAGCAGCAAGTGCACACGAGCACGCTGCCACTGCTCTTCCACCTGCAGGATGAGAGCCCCAGCGTGGTTGAGGTACGACTGAGCAATGAGGCACACTGGGGAGCCAAGTAGCCACGTTGGGAATAGCCGTGGGAGGTGGTCCTGGCCGAGTCCTGCCTGGATGTCTCTGGGGCTGCAGCCCTTCAGCCTCCTGCTGGCCTTGGCTGCAGCTCAGCAGCTCTCGGCAGTCTTTGCTGTGCTGCCTGTTCAGGACAGGGTGGCTCAGGTGGTGCTTGCTCCATGTTTCTGCCCTCCACCGAGGGGGGCCAAGGACCCCAAAGCAGATTCAGTGCCCTGCTGCTGCCCATTACCATGAAGGGCAAATGCCCTGAGCCTTGTCAAGAGGAGGGCGGTGGGGGGGCACAGGCTCTTGTCCCATGGGCTGCGGTGGCATCTCCCCATTTTTCCCATATGCAGGCTGCTCAGGAAGCCCTCCTTGGTGCCGCCAAGCTCCTCAAGTGGAAGGAGCTGAGGCGCTTGGCTCAGAGCCAGCAGACTTGGCTGATCAGCAAGTGCCTGGTAAGGACAGTCCCCAGGCTGCAGCCCAGCCCGGAGCAGCTCTTTCCTCCTCCATGCCCAGTGTGTGGGGCTGGCGGCTCCGGGTGCAGGAGCAGCCCTCGCGGGCTCTCCTGCAGGCTCCTCTGCCTGTGCTGAGCCCTGGGTGCTGCAGCTGCCCCTGGCCCAGCTGGGCCTTGCAGCAGGAGGGCCCCTCAGTGCGCCTGGGCAGCAGCCGTCCCTCCGCTGCCTCCAATGCTGGCTCGGCGCTGCCCAGCCTCTGCAGGGTCCTGAGTGTGGTGGCAGGGGGAGGCGGCTGCTCCTGGGGGAAGGACGGCAAGAGGATGTTGTGCGCTGAGCCTTGTGCTCTCCCCAGCTGGCCGGGAGGAGGGGCAGGAGGAGGGCGGACGAATACCTGCGCCAGAGCCTGTCCTACCTGGAGAGCAGCCAGGAGTCTCTGCGGGAGGCGGCCGTGCGGTTTCTGGGTGAGCCCCGAGCCCTGGGCTCCATCGCTGTCCTGGGACAGCTCGGCCTCAGCCTCGGCGGCTGCACTTGCAGCAAAAGCAGCCCCGTGGCTGCTGCAGCCCCCGTGCCTGAGGCAGCGCCGGGTGCCTGGAGGCTCCAGCCGCCCTCAGGCATCTCTGCCCGCAGCGGTGGGGCTGGCGGGAGCCCCTCGAGCAGGAGCCCTGTGGGTGACACTGGGGAAAGGGGACTGGGGTGAGCCCGGCCCGAGGGGACGGGGGTGCCTGGCCAGGGGGGCAGGACTGGGGGGAACAGCTTTGAGCAGCAGGATTTATGGGGCGCTGTGTGTGTGCCTAGGGCATGCTGGGCAGTGCAGCGGGGAGCAGAGCAAGGAGACGGTGGAGGCCATCTGTGAGAGTGAGTGAGGGCAAGCGGGGGGTCACACGGGGCTGGGGGGATGAAGAGAGACCCTGTCCAAGGAGCTCCCATCCCTGCATAGGTGAAGAGGGCTCTGCTGCCCGAGAGGAGCGGAGCAGGGGTGCTGTGGGGAGAGTAGAGAGAGATTTCAGGCACCTTGGGCACATTCCTGGGCAGCTGGATTAGCCAGCTAATCCATTAGAGCCCCTGGGTCCATCCTGGCTGTGGCAAGAGCTGGGTGGGACTGGTGGTGTTAGGAGGAGAGGCCTGGGGCCTGCGGGGATATGGGGGCTTCATCTGAGCTCGTGCTTCCCTCCTCAGCCCTGAAAGGCCTGCAGGAGGACAGCAGCCCATCCATCTCTTCCCTGGCCACCCAAACCATGCTGATCCTGAGTGCTGCAGGGAAGGGGGCTGCATCCACGGGCACCCAGGAAGGCCTGTGCAACCACCTGAGGAGAGCGTGGGAGAGGCGGCGCTGCCCTCTGCAAGGTGTCAGTCTTTGCTGCTGGCGCTCGGCCACGTCCTGATGCCAGGCTGCTCTGCGCGCAGGCCTCATTAAAGAAACGATCCTGTCTCTTCACCGTGTGTCGTGTCTTTTCTTTGGCAAACCAAGGAGTAGAAAACGCAGGTTGTGAAGGGATTGGGGTCCCCCTCTTAGAGGAGTTGGGCACGTGCTCTCTGCAGCAGGCTGCAGCCAATAACCTGACCCCTTGCTACCCCTCGCAGCAGTCAGCAAAGCCTCTCCCACCCCTCAGCTTTACCCTTACATAGAATCATAGAATCACAGAATGTTGAAGGTGGAAAGGGACCTCTAGAGGTCATCTAGTCCCTGCACATGCAGGGTCATCTAGAGCACGTGGCACAGGACTGCGTCCATGCGGGTT
Source organism: Tinamus guttatus (assembly GCF_059628265.1). Classification (NCBI taxonomy): domain Eukaryota; kingdom Metazoa; phylum Chordata; class Aves; order Tinamiformes; family Tinamidae; genus Tinamus; species Tinamus guttatus. Next base: position 888,428 of record NW_028288621.1, read on the forward strand.
TTGAAGATCTCCAGAGAAGGAGACTCCACAATCTCTCTGGGCAGCCTGTTGCAGTGCTCTGCCACCCTCACTGTTAAGAATTTTTTCCTTAAGTTCCTGTGGAACTTTTGGTGCTTCAGTTTGTGACCATTACCTCTAGTTCTGTCGGTGGCCACCAGGGAAAGGAGGCCAGGACCATCTTCCTCACTCCCTCCCTTGAGGTGCTTATAGACACTGATCAGATCCCCTCTCAGCCTTCTCTTCTCCAGGCTGAACAGGTCCAGCGCTCTCAGTCTCTCCGCACAGGACAGATGTTCCAGGCTCCTGATCATCATCATCCTTGTAGCCCTGCGCTGGACTCTCTCCAGCAGCTCCACGTCCCTCTTGTGCTGTGGAACCCAGAACTGGACACAATACTTCAGATGTGGCCTCAGCAGGGCTGAGTAGAGAGGCAGGATCACCTCTCTCGACCTGCTGGAGATGCTCTTCTTAATGCACCCCAGGATCCCATTGGCCTTCTTGGCCATGAGTGCACCCTGCTGCCTCATGGTCAACTTGTCATCCACCATGACGCCCAGGTCCTTCTCTGCAGAGCTGCTCTCCAGAAGGTCAGTCCCCAGCCTGTACTGGTCTCTGGGGTTATTCCTCCCCAGGTGCAGGACCTTGCACTTGGCCTTGTTGAATTGCACGAGGTTTTTCACTGCCCAGTTGTCCAGTCTGTTCAGGTCCCTCTGGATGGAAGCGCAGCCCTCGGGGGTATGAGCTACTCCTCCCAGTTTGGTATCATCAGCAAACTTCCTGAGGGAGGGCTCCGTCCCTTCATCCAGGTCATTGATGAATAAATTGAACGTATATAAGTTATAAACTTATTTAGAATATAGGTGAAGATCAAAGTACATAGGAATATAAACTCTTAATTATATAGGTTAAGATCAATATACATAAAAGCATAGAATTACAAACATCACTATATTTATTCCCTGCCGCACCAAATATTTACAAATGATTCATGATTCACTCTGATGGCTCAATGGTTTTTGACTCCTGGACTTGGCTGGAATTCTCCTGTGGCTGTGACTGCTCTGTTGTCAATGAGACTTTACATCTTTTGCTGGTAACCAGCGAGCACCTGTGGGAAGGAGAACACACACATATCCCCTTCCCCATGTTATTAGTTCTATGGAACCTCTCTCTGGTAGTTCTCCAAATTCTTTATATCATCCATTTGGTGGAGGTACAACTGCAGGGACCATCTCGAATTGTCAGTCAGCTGCTGGTGTAAGTAACTGAAGATCAGAAGGATTCAAAAAATTAAGGACATATAATGCTTTGTCTAACTGTTCCCGTGGGATAACACTGTGCATAAGGTTTCCTCTTCTTTGTTTTTTTAACATAGCCTTGAGAGTCCCATGGACACGTTCAGTAATGGCTTGTCCAGTGGGGGAATGCGGTATACCTGTAACGTATTGTATACCCCAGTCTTGTAGGAAGACAGAAATTGTTTGTGAAACATAAGCAGGACCAGTATCAGTTTTAATTGCTTTCAGAATGCCCATAGTGGCAAAACATCTTAAGCAGAGGTGTTTCACATTCCATGCCTTTTCTGCAGTACGTGCAGTGGCTACCAGAAACCCTGGGAAGGTATCCACACTAACATGCACATAACACAGTCGGCCAAATGTTGATATATGTGTGGCATCACTCTGCCACAATTCGTTAGCTCGTAAACCTCAAGGACTCACTCCTGTGTATGATGATACTGGTGTAATACATTGACAATCAGGGCATGCACGAACAATATCTGTGGCTTGTTCTCCGCACAGAGCAAATTGTTTACGTAAGGAAGAGGCATTTTGATGAAAGAAGTGGTGAGATAATCGGGCTTGTTCAAAACTAAGCGGCAGTACTGCTGCCATCATCAATTTGTCTGCCATAACATTTCCTTCAGTTATTGGTCCTGGTAGAGTAGTATGTGACCATTTATATTTTATAATGCATATACATATGCCAATGCATATGCCAGTACATAGATGACATCCTAATAGGGGGTGATTTTCCCAAAAAGGTTGGGAAAGTAGCCACAGTAGTATGGCAAATCCTACTTGAAGCTGACATTGAGGTACCACCTGAGGAATGCCAGGGACCAAGCAAAGAGATAAAATCCCTAGGGACTTGGTGGATAACTGGCAGTGCAGGGATTCCTGCAGATACCTTAAGAAAAATTGAAGAGCTGCAAATGCCTCGCTCAAGGAAAGAATTACAAGGATTGATGGGAACTTTGGGATATTGGAGAAAGCACCTACCTGGATTTTCTATCACTGCTCGTCCATTATATTCACTCTTAAGGAAAGACAAACCTTGGAAGTGGAAATTAGAACACAAGGAGTCAGCCAAAACTCCGACTGGAGAATTAGAAACATTACAGTCACTGGGACCAGAACAACCCCACGACCCTCTTACAGCTGAATGGCGTTTCACTGAACATGCTACTTACAGTAAGTAACAGTAAGTTACTGTAAGTTAGTAACAGTAAGTTATTCACTGTAACTTACAGTAGCTTATTTACAGGCTGGCCCTGATGGAACAAAAAGATATTTATTGTTTAGCTTGACTGCATTTAAAGAAAGGGAACTACAACATTCTGAATCGGAGAAAAAGGACTTTTATCCTTAGTCTGAGCAGTTAAACAGGTTGAGAAAATACATCAAGGACAACCCGTGCAAACTAGAGGATCGTTTCATTTACTAGAAGCAATCCTAAAGGGGACTGCTGCCCCAGAAGGAATGGCACAAAACCCCACTACCACAAAATGCTATGCCTACCTAACAGGAGTTGCAGAAAATATGCAGCTAACTGAAGGGCAAACTAAAGTTTCCAAATTGCAGATGCCTGTAAAAACAGACCCATTAGCATTGGGACAGGCTCTTAAACCTTCACCAATTTTGAACATACCACCCCTCATCGATGGAACACCAACAGAAACATGTGGTTTAGAGATGCTTCACCAAAAAGGGTAAATGGTAAATAGCTATAAAAGGCTGTTGCATTAAATATTACCACTGGTGAAGAAGTAATAGAAGAAGGTGAAGGCAGTGCACAAGTAGGAGAGTTAAGAGCAGTAGTTTTAGCTACACAGAATGGAGCAAGGTATGCTCCTATGCTGTGTGGGCTGGTGCCACACAATGGCTTTGTGGATGGGAAGCTCTTAACCGGGAAGGAAATAGAACCCCAGGTTGGAGCCCAGGCCTGCAAGAGCAGGGAGCCTGGAGCCAGCAGGCCAGGGCAGGGGCTGCAGGGGATGGGGGCAGAGCCCATCCTCTTTCCCATAGCACATTTTGTGGCCTGGCTCATGGGCAAACTAGCACAAGGCCTCAGTGTGCACAAAATGCGCTCAAAGCTGAAGCACAGCTGGGGCTGGGGCTTTGCAGAGCGTAGTGTCATTTCCTTGCCCTGGGGTATCTCAAGAGAGCGCGCTTTGGGCCAAAGCTGCCCTCATCCTCTCCTCTGTCTCCTTTCCCCACCTCCTTATTCCTGTGTTCCAGGCTGCTGGAAGGAGAGAACATCCTGCCCCTCATCAGGACAATGTGGCTCTTCGAGGATTTCAGGCTGTCCTCTTGGCCTGTCTCCATAATCAAGAGACATGCACAGAGGCCGAAGAACCACAGCAGCTTCGTTGTGGGAAGCTGAAGAGAGGGCTGAACGAGTTCAGCAAGAACGGGGCCAGCTCATTCCCGAGGGGCTAGGGATAGGGATAGGGAAAGGCTGGGAAAGGCTGTTGGCAGCCCCAGGACTTGAGTGTCACACAATTCCAGCAGAGCAAACGGGCCCTGCGCAGGAAAGCCCAGAGCCCCCACGGAGCAGGAGGACCTGCCTTGGTGACGTGGTCCCTGTCTGTGAGGCTGCAGAGGGACAGAGCAGCCTCTATGGTGGTCCCCAGCATGGGGCCGTTCCTGGCAGGAGGCAATTTCTGCTGCAGCTCCTGTGGGGGGACTGCACGCACCCCCTTCCTGCCATCCCTGAGCGTGTCCCACCCCTGATGGGCCCTCTGCTCACCCAGGGGCTGGGGCACTCAGCTCTGCATCTCACAGCCTCATGTCCCTGACACCCAAGAGCTGCCCTTTGCCCGTGGCCTGGGCACTGCGGGGACTTGTTGTCTCAGGCCCCTGAGAGCGTCAGGGCTGCCCCGCACTGGGGTTGTGGCACCTTTCCCTTTGGGCATCCCCTGAGCCATGTTCCAAGGGAAATCTGAGAGGGAGCTTTTTCCTGGTGCTCCCCTGGAGCCTGAGAAGACAGCTCTGCACAGACATAGCTGCAGCGGGGATGCTTTTGTGCCTGAGCTCCCTGGGAAAAAACACACAACACCCAAAGAATGGAACAGGAATATTTACTTAAACAACAGCAACATCAACAATGAAAACAACAATGTGCACAATAACCACAACATCAACAATTAAAAATAAAGACAATAACATCAAAAATAACAGCAGTCAAAGCAACAGCAACACCAATATCAACAATAACAACAGCACAAAGAGTAGGTTATTGCTGTGAGCCCTGATGAACTGGCCCTTCCTTGCAGCCTTCAGTGTAAACAGAGCCTTGGCTTGCAAGGGTAAAGTAGGTTTTGGCCCTTGCAGGGCTCTGCAGGCCCCCAGCCGCTCGACTGGGCCGTGCACGGGCAGTCGGTAACTCGGGGGCTGCTCCAGCTGCTTCCCTCCAAGCTGCTGTTCCTGGGCAGGTCCCCGTGCCTCCTGCCTTCCCCTGGGCAGGGACTGCATGACACGTGCAGCTCAGGAGAGCCTTGGAAACCTGATGGCCTCCACAGAGGCTTCCTGTGGCCCTGGGAAAAGAGAGGAAGGCAAGCGGTGAGAAACGCTGCGGGGCCTGTTGAGCAGGCTCATCTCAGGCTGCTTCCCTCTTGCTGGTCAAGCTGTGAGGGGCCCTGTAGGGCAAGGAGGTGGCACTGTGGAGCCCAGGCCCCCAGAGGAGGCTGAGAGCTGCTGAGGCTCAGAGCAAGGCGGCTGCAAGGGGGACGCGTGCAGGGGCCACAGGAAGGCTGGCCGAGGGACCAGCAGTGCGTGAGGAAGGGCTGCCCTGCTGCAGCCCTGACAAGCCAGAGACAGCAGCGCTGCGGCTGCCTGAGCGGAGGTGCCGAGTGCCTGGAGCCCTTGGAGAGGCCGGCCAGAGCTTTGGGCCTTGTGGTCCCGCTGGCACGGAGGGAGGGCTGGCGCCTCTCCAGGGCAGCGGGGAAGCCCCCGCCGCAGGGGCTCGACCCGAGGGACCCGGCTCCCCCAGCAGCCCCAAGGGGAGGGCAGTTCTGTGCGGGCTCTTTGCGGTGGACACAACTTACCCGCCGGCCTCCTGAAGCGCTCCCTGGGGCTGGAGGTGCGCGCCCACTGCCACCAGCGAGCCTGCCGAGGAAGAGAAGGGTCAGAAGGAGCTCGTGTGTCTTCCGTGGGGCAGGCAGCTTTGGGGGTGCAGGAGGCAGTGGCCCCTGGCCTGGATGGGAGGCCACTGAGCGCCCACTGCTTCTCCTTGCCCTTTGTGGCCTGCCCAGAGCTCTTGTTCCCCATGGCCCCTGCTTGCTCCCAGCCCCACAAGGCAGCACTTCCTACCTGCTCTTCCTTGGTGCCCTCTGTTTCCACTAGGAAAACGCACTGCGCGCCGCCATGCCCAATGGCCGGGATCCTGCGGATGTGGCGGGGATGGGGGCTGTTGCGCAGCTCAGGGAGCCTTTCTGGTGGCTTGGGGGTGCATTTCTCTGCCTCCAGGACATTTTGCGGCTCTCTCTCCCGATGGAAGATGCGGGAGAAGGTGTCCACGCTGCAAGAGAGCAGAGAGAGCCCCGAGGTTGCGCACTGGGCAGCAGCGTCCTTGCTGAGAGCTGCCCCGGGCACCTGGCAGGGCCCCAGAGGCCGCCAGGCCCTGGGCGGCAGCAGCAGCCTGGGCTGGCATTGGCCTCCCGGCTGCCTGCTGAGCTTGCCCCAGCTGGGCGGGCAAGTGCTCCCCGACGCAGCGTGCGGCTGGCCCTGGAGCAGGGCTGTGCGAGAGCTGCCAGGGGCTTTTTGCCATCTGCGGAGAGGGTCAGTGCGGGGCAGGCGCACGCAGGCACGGGCAGCTCCCTTGGCAGGGCCCGGGACACTGCTCAAGGGTAGCTGGTGGCCAAGGGGTGGCCCAGGCAGCTCCTGGCTGCAGCTGCCCCTCCACAGAGGCTGAAGTGGCGGCTCAGCCCGGGGCGTCTGGGGCTCTGGGGGCCGGGAGGCTGCGCGAGGGCAGCGCCCTGTGCTGGGTGCGCAGCACGAGCAGCGCTCACCTGTCCTGGGGAGCCCCCAGCTTCCTCCTGCGCTGCCCGCCCTGCTCCAGGCTCTGGTAGTCAGGCGCACGCAGCAGGGGAGGTGCTGGGCGCCGCGCAAGCGTGCGCGGCCTGTTCCTGTCGGGCTCGGGGAGCGCCTGGGACGCATCCCTGGCTCCACTGCCTGCAGCACGGCCTGGCCTCCGCACATGCGCCATGCTGCCACCGTGGCCAGGAGGCGCAGACTGGCAGGCACCGCGAACCAGGGCGACAGCACAGCAGCCCCTCCGTTGTGACTGCAGCAGCTCCTCTGTGACTGGGAGCTCCTTGGCAATGGGGTGGGGTGGCGGCGGGGAGGGGGACGGGGGAGCGCTGAGTGCCCCTCTTGTGCCGTCCCCGGCAGGACTGGGCTCTGCTTGTGGCCCTTCAGGCCATGGGGACTCTGCAGGGTGGAGGCCATGGCCGCCTGTGCCAGCTGAAGGCCCTCTCTTGGGGCCCCAAAAGTTGCCCCGTGCCCTCATGGCTGGGCAGGCTCCAGGCCCTGCAGATGCAAACGGCCACACGAGGCCTGGAGCTGGTTGTGCTGGGCTTGCCTCAGCCACTGCCACGGGGCAACTTTTGGGATGCCCTCTGTTTCCACCAGGAAAAGGCACTGCGCGCTGCCCTGCCCAATTAATGCAATGTAGTTCCTTTTTCACCACTGAAGTTGCTAGTAATGAAGCAACCAAAAATTCCCTGCCTAAGATAAGATTTCATTCCAGGAAGTCTTTCAGCTTCATTAAAAAAAAAAAGAAAGAAAAAGGCCCAGTCTTGTACAGAGTGTCAGAGCCAGGAGCAGTTCTTCGCGTCGCCCTGTGCCTCCACATCCCAGCTATTCCCAGGAATGTGGAAGGCTTCAGGAATGGGCGGCTCCTGTAGCAGGGAGGCAGAGCTTGGGGTCGCAGCCCTGCACCCCGCGGCTCTCCCCATCCAGGGCCTGGCGCCCGGACACATGACTGGGGACTCGCTCTGCCCAGGGGCTGCCCGGCCTCAGCGCCCATCACCCGAAACCTTGACCGGCACCGCCTGGTGCTCCCCCACCACCCCCAGCTACACAAAATCCAGCTTCATGGCACAGGACAGCATTTTGAATCAGCACAGGTTCAAGAGGTTCAAACTGTTTAAAGTTAATTTGTATTCTTTGTAGGAATATCCATAAAGGATCTCAAAGGTATCTGTGTCAGTACATATACAAGAACCTTCAAAAATTATTCACAGAACAAAAATAAATCTTCTTTAGAACAAACCCAGGCAATGAAATGCAGAGATGGATCTCACAGACCACACAGTCCAGTCCTTCTAGCATAAAAATACAGCTTGAAAAACAGGTTTGTTACTTTTTTAAGGTGTTCTTTGCTGAAACGTGTAATCCTCTTAAAAGATCATCTATTAAAAAATTCATGCAGCTGGAGCGATTAAAAAGCCCAGCAACAGGAAAGGTGCTCCCTAAACACAAAATTCGCCCACATTAACAGGCAGATATCAAATCAGCCTCAGGTTCTGCTGTCTAAGCTTTGCTCTCTGGAATCAGCAAGGGCACAGCAGACACTCCACTACCCCACATGACACATTCACATGCATCACTCCCGCTGGGTCCCACTTTCCACAAGTGATTTGTGTTGACCGGGTGTTGTCCTGGCCTGGTGGCCAAGCGGGCTGACACGGAGAGTCAGATGAGGTGAAATGCTACACAAGCGAGACGGGGCAAGCTCCATGGCAAGCGTGCCATTCCCTTGCCATTCCGAGCCATGGTTGAGCGTGCACAGCTGGGCTGCATGCACATGGCCACTGACCTATGCTGCTAAGAAGCACAGCTGCTCCAGAGCTGCCAGGCCCACGCTTGGAGCAGTGTCCACACAATGCCCCACTGCTCCTTCACCATTTGGGTTCTCCTCAAGTAGAAAAGTCCTGTGATTTTGACTTTTCAAAGCCTGCTCTCAGACAGTAGGGTCTTTATTGTACAAAACTCCCAATTCTCTCCTAGGAGGCAGTAAGTCATGTGTGCAACACCATGGCCAGTACTGCCTTGGCAGCTAGATCATAACATTGGGACAGGAAGATAGGGAAGAATGATGGGTTCTAGGCACAGGGCACTCAGCTCCTGGAGACACTGAGTTCCTTACCTGCGCATCAATGATTTTCTGCTTCACATCAATGATTTTCTGCTTTGCATCAAGGATGGCTTGCATCTCAACATGATCCTTTTTCAGCTCCTCTTCAACTGCCATGAGTCTGATGTGCAAAAAGAGAGAATTAGGACAGTTTAAAACTATTCCTGGGTGTTTTGGCTACTCTGGGGCTGTTGCTTTGACTTCTCCGGTTATCCTCTTTTCTGCAAGAAGTCTGCTGCATTCAAGAAAGGTTATCGATCCTTCTCACAGCCCCAGCTGGCTGAATTTATTATATTCAAAGTGGGCATTGCCAATAATCTAACTGTCCTGTAAAACCACCCCATGAGTACAGTTTTCAAATAAAGCAAATGGACCAGTTAGAGGTATAGCAGAGACTGGGGTTAGAAATTCCTATATCTTTTTGTCTGCTCTCCTGACAATCTGAAGCAAGTCTCAACACTCGTATCTCAGTTTCCTCATCTCTAAGGCAGGAGTGGTGTCAGTCCAGGAATATCAAGCCCACACAACTGCTCTCTTTATTGTCAAGGATAAATGTGACAAGGGGGAGCTTCCTGCTCTCCATGTTCTGCAGACTTTGCAGCCAAGTCTCACCTGCTGATGATGCTCTTCATCTGGCTGTCTTTCTCGTCTTGCTGCCGGTGTAGCCTCTCCTCCCTGTCTACCAGCGTGGACTTGTACTGCATGAGCAGCCTCTGTATATTCTCCTCCTGCACGAGGAGGAGCAGCTTGTACTTCTCCAGCCGGAGGCTGGACACCTTCAGGCGCTTCTTCAGCTTCGCTATCTCCTGCTCGTACCGTGCAGGGAGGGGAGCAGAGCAGGAAAGAGTCAGATGCAAAGCAGAAAGGAACCCATTGGATTATTATGTTCTGCTGCTGCTGAGAGAAAGCCACCGCTCGCTTTCATTAAAAATAAATTGATGGGAGCAAAGGAAATGACAAGCAGACAACTGTGGGCAGCCACAAAGGAGTACGGAGGCTCCCACTGAGCATTAGGTTATTCCCACACTGTGGAATGTCTTCCTGTAGCCCAGTTTAAGCCCTCAAATAGCTCTGACATGGCTCCTCAGTCCTGCCTGGTAACAACCCCACTTACTCCAGACCCAACGAGTTCCCAGACACAAGCTGCTAATGGTGCTCAGCTGTAAACAGATGTCCTGTGGTGACCAAACTTGTGAAAGGGACCCAAATAACTCATTTCTCAGGACCTGAGGAACATGAAACCAATTGTTCCAGGCTGAAGGCAGGGCCCATCACTCACTACGTATAGTCTGCAAATTTACTTAGCTGACGTTTGTTTTTTCCACCTACCACCTCTGGATAATCACTTGTGCAATAGCACAATGAATCTCAGCACATTCCACTTCAGTTTTGGTTCATTCACCTTTCTTAAATTGTTTCTGTTGCTACTTCTTGTCCACCAAATATTCTCCTCTTTTCATCCCGCCCTCTCAGAATACCAAACCTCTTATTTGGAAAAAATCCTTTATTTGGAAAAAAAGTCACATCTCACATTTACTTTGGGAAATAAATACACTTAAAAAAGTGCATCTCAGGAGATGATGGATGTTTCTGGCTAGCCCTGAAATACTCCACCATCTAGATGACAGACATTTGCCTTGGGTGAAGCTCAAGACAAAATCCGAATGCAGCTGCTGATCAAGATTGAATTGCATTTGCAGAGACTTGTACCAGCACTTAGGGCATACCAAACTGCACTCAGCTGAGTTAATGATCATTTTTAATGGAGTTCACGATGACTAATACATATTGCAAGTGCAGAAAAATGGCAGCATATTGTAACTATAATATTGTCATGAAAGACATCCAGTTGAGCACTGAGGTGGCGTGATTTACGATGCAGGTAAATGCCAAATATCAGCCTGTAATGTAGGAACTCTCAGATATGTCTGCGTGCACCCATTTGACATGGCACAGCCTGCACCTAGATTAATCTGTAGTGTGGGATATTGTTCTACAAAGAGTGTCCAGTGGGAAGACCAGTGTGTGACCCTGGCATAGCAGCACCTGGAAACCACTTTGGAAGCAGCTGAAGGGTGCTGGAAGCCAGAAAGGCTGTCGCGTGCCAAATAAACCCTACCTTCTCAGCATGCTTGGCTTCATCGTGGTTCTGCTCTACGTCCTCCTCCACTTCCTTGTACTGTCCGCTATTGAGGACCCATGCAGCTGTCCTCTCCATTGGTGACATCGTGGCAGAGTCCACAGGTGTGTGAACCTGCAGCAGAGATGCCTGTAAGCATTTGTCAAAGAAAATATGTATGAATCAGCACTGAAAGCACATTTATTCAGAGCAGAAAACATGGCCACCAAGCTATCAGTCTCTGAGTCTCCCCCAAGCCCTTCTTCCAGAGATGCTTTATCCTCACTAGACTTTGGACACACAGCATTCATCTGAGTTCCTCAAAAACAAATAAAACCCAAAAAGACACCTCTGAAAATCAAAAGAGAAGGAAATCTATGAAATCCTGAATTTCTTCCTTGCCTAGGTGAGCTCCTGTCTTTCTGGGGAAGTTCTTATTTGCAAACCCAGTTATCACCCACCCCCTGATTAGCTTTGCAGCAAGGCTACTGCAATCCTAGGTTTCTCTCACACCACAAACAGAGCAAGGCGGTGTCACTCGCCGCCCGCGAGGAGCGGGAGGCCGGTTTCTTCGGAGGGTTGGGAGCCAGCGGGACAGCAGCCTTGGCCACCGGCTCCGGGGAGCACCGGCCCACGCGACTGCAACGGGATGCAGCGCTGCCTGGAAGCGGCAAAGAGCTGCGACGTCCTCGTTTCAGGGTCTCCCAGACTTAGATGTTTTATTGCAGCAAGCACGGCGATAAAGGTGGAGACGACGAGAAGGAACTGAGCAAAACCTGTTGGTTTCACGGAAAGTCTCCAGAGAGCCAGCAGAAGTGGAGGGCAAGGACTTTAGCTGTGAAAGGGTTATGAGCTATTCTAGTATAGGGGAAAAGAATAAAGAGAGAGGCTCTCTAGGAACGTGTATTAATCCCCCTCTATGCCCCCCTGGCAGAGGAACACAGTGACACTTCTGTTCCCACATACCTCCCCAATGGAAATGGGAGGCAAAGCTGACCTCTCCCAGCGAGCAAAGGGATTGCCTCTGCGCTCAGGAACAAGTGGGGCTTGCAGAGAACAGAGTCCAATAATTATAACGCCCACAAAGCTCGCCCGGGAAGAACATGCCAAGCTTCTGCTCTTATTGAAATTAAAAAAGAAGGAAAGAAAGAACAGAAAGAAAAAAAAAAAAGGAGAAAAGAGAATTCCACAGCCCAATTTGCAATTAAAAGGAGGCAATGGAACTTGTCTCCCAAAACACTGCGGCCGCTCGGCTTGGCACACACCGAGACGTGTCTGCGGGGTAAGGGTGAGGGAGGAACAAACCGATCTCTGTGAGGGAAGCAGGAGCGAGTGCTCCAGTAAATCCAGAGAAAACAATAGACAGCAGTTTACCCAGTGGTATTTTGTATTTATTCATGTCTCTTTTTAGGTGGCTCTGATTTTAAATGAGCACCATGGGGCAAACACACTCTCACGCCTCCGTTCTGCGGGTCTGCACCTGGCTGCTGCTGTTCTGGTGGGGTAGGGCGACAGGGACGGGCCCGTCGGGTGCCGCACGCCGCCGCGACAAGTCCTCGCTCTGCGTGGTGCGCTTGCTTAAGTCTTCCAGGCTGCTGTTGCTGGGGCCGCTGAGTTTGAAGTCTTTGCTGCTGCTTCGGCTCCAGGAGCTGGCAGCGCTCAAGTTCTCCAGGCTGGAGTCCACCGAGGCCTTCAGCATTGGCATGGGAGGGTTGTTGAGGTGGTAAACTGGGCTCTGGAAGGAGAGGGGCTGCAGACTGCCCTGTCGGTTCAAAGCTGGTCGCAGAGGCCTTCTCAACAGGGGAGCGCTCTGGGGTGTGTTCTGTGTCTCCTACAGCTGCTTGATGGTGGCCACGTGGGCCACGGAGACCTGGCTGCCCGCCAGGCGCAGCGGCTCCTCGCTCACGAGTGCGGCGTGCTCGCCGTGAGCTGTGTGTGGGTCCTGCAGGTTCACGAGGGAGATGCTGCGGCCGTTGGGCAGGATGCTCTCCCTCTCGTCCTCATCCGAGTAACTCGTGCTCTGGGTAGATGCCTGCTGAGCCAACAGCAAGGTCTTGCCTCTAAAAAATCCATCTGCATTTTCCTGTGTTGGAGATTTCATCTTATGCAAGTCACTGTGGAGTAAAAAGGAATTTGGTTATTTTTTAACTGAGCCGCATCCTCACGAGATCTGTCCCAGAGAAGCCTCTCTACCTCATTTAACCCCCCCGCCAACTTCCTCGCTCTGAAAGACTCAAGGAACCAGATTTCCTTTTATGGGCTCTTAGTGTTTCAAGTTGCAACACACTCTTCCTTAATTACCACTTACCTCTGAACATTAGGATGGGTCAAGAAGTGCTTCACAGTTATTTTTCACAGGTGAAATGCAGACCATTCCCACCAATTCCCCCATCTCTTACACCCTTCTCTTCCCAGTAAAACTTCAGAACATTTCAGACCCCATTTAACCCTTCCCCAGCTCTATATTATTGCATGTGTCTGAAAATTCAGCAGGAGCTATCTGAAAGCTCCTGTAAGTCGAGGCAGCTTGGAGGGACAGCATTTCCAGTGGGAGCTACACCTGATGGTGCAGAAGCTTGGCACAGGCCACCCTGTGCAAGATCTCTGGTGTTTCTGCCACCTACCAGCTTTTTGCTTCACATGAACCACTTCTACAGTGTGGGAAGTTTCAAGCAACAAGGCATTCACCACTGCCTGGGCGCTCTGAAGTGAACCCTCCTCATCCCCCATCTCCCCTCCAGCTCCGGCCGTGACCAACCTGTCAGTGGGGTCCTCAAATATTTTCTGAAGCCCTGAGGAGAGACTGCCACTGATGCTGGGACTAGAACTCTGCTCAGTGAAACGTCTCAGCTGCTGTTGAATGGGCGTAGGGTTGGTCAGGGACTTGGTGATGTCCGCAAGAATGCGAGGGAGAGGTCCCAGCTTTGCCACGGTCGCCTGTAGGAAGGAATTTTCACCCTAATTGGACAACAAGCACCGCGACACCCGCCAGGTTTTGGATCACGATGCCCAGAGGCGGAGGGGTGGAGGTGGAAGGAAGGAGGGTGGGTGGTTGTGTGCGGGTGTGCCCGGACCGGGAGGCAGTGTTATGGAGCAGCGTAATCACGGCGACGAGATGGTTGGAGGAGACCAACGGGGTGCAGCAGACATTGAGGAAAGAAAAGGAAATAGAAAAGAAATTAGGATTGATCCCCCAAAACAAAACAAAAACAAAAAATCATGCTCAACAAAACCAAACTGTGGCTGTTCCAATGCAAAACTATCATGCAAAGCAAACTAAAGCCAGGCTGGGTGAGGTCAAAGTGAAAACTACAGTATCTACTCATTAAGGGGGGTTTAAAGGCTACAGATTCAGCTAGTGGGAGGGAACCTTCCAGGCAAAGGGAGTCATGTGGTAAAAGAAATGCATGCCAACAGACAAGGGATGCGGCATTCGAGGGTCATGAGAGACTTGAGAGGGTTGAGGGAGGTGGGGAAAAGAAGGTTTTCATTTCAGAAGCCTTTGGGCTTGGCGTGCTACGCTGATGCCGTCTCCTGCAGCAAACAGTTATCAAAAACTAAGGTGCTACTCCCTTCTTAAAAGCAACTGCATGAAAACACCAGCGACCCTCATTCCAACACTGCCATGGAAGGTGGGATTAAACGCTTGGCCTCAGGTTTACTCCTGCCCTAGCCTGGTGCTGGCCAGGCCGAGCACAGCAGCAGCCCAAAGGGGAAGTTGCTCCTTTGGATTCTTTATTTTTGCCCTCTCTGGGTGAAGACTGGTTGTAGCAGCTACACGGTGCTGCTTGCTCTCGTGCCCAAAGCAGGAGACAAAAGTGGTACAGACTTAATGCTGAAGTAAAACTCCCTCAAAGACATTCCTCTTTTCAAAGATGTCCTTATTTTTCCCGTGAGCAAGGATCCAGTCACTCCAGAGAGAGGTCTGTTTACAGAAGCTTTCTTACAGAGCATCTCCTGCTCTATTAAGATCTGTGAGGTTACTTGTCACCTCAATTCCCACTCACTACCCACAGTAGAACAGCACTGCAGTGTAACTTTATCCCTTAATTCTCTTTATAGCAATCCACTACGCCAGCACCCAGGGGCCTGCTAGGATAGATCCATACATCTAACCTACAGAAAGGACAAAGCACATCTGCTTTAAAGCTTTACGTCTGGCTCCTTCCCCTCCCAGCTGCCCGAGACATTTAGGATGTTTTCGTTTGGAGAGCAGTACCCATTTGCCCTGCAGAAACTGGGTTTCCCTTGACCTGATGGCCTGAGCAGCTGGAGGAAGGTGGCACAGTTCATGGCACTGATGGATTTACCCCGACTTATGGAAATGGTGGAACTGGTCTTTTACATGCTCCCTTTGCCTGTTTTTCCAAGCTTGCTGAGCTGTCTTTATAACAAAGATTTTATTGCCTTGACACTATGAGTGCAAACTCTGCGCATGTATGACGAAAACAGAAAAACAAGACCACAAACTGTTATCAGCCTAAGATTAACTGAGATTAATATACATTATCCTTCTGAGTCAAGGACATTTAGATTTACTCTGACGCACAAAGCTCAGTGCCTTCTTTTAAATAATGCGCTGTGAGAAAACAAATATCCAACAAATCAGTATCTTGGCAGACCATTCTAGCAACAAAAATCATTAGCAACACATTGCAAGTCACCTCAGCTCTCCAGATGCAAAAGACACGGAATACAGACAAAATTATGCAGCTCCAAAAGGGCAAATATGGAACAGTTTTAAGTACTTTCACAAAAAAAAAAAAAAAAAAAAAAAAAAAAAGCTGACATGGAGCTCAGCTTCTCTGACTCATCAGCTTTACTTGTTAACAAGGTTTTGATGATCTGGGGTCTTGCAGGGAAGGTAGCTGGGGAAGAACAACCCAGACTCTGCTCTTGTGCAGTTCAATGGTCCCAGTGCTCAGAGCTGCAGCCGAGTGTCTCCCATGGCAAGCAGGGAGTGCAGCTCTGGCAAGGGCCCCTCTAAGCTAAAAGCTAATGCAAACATCACAGAAATGGACGAATCTCAGTGGATTTGGCCCTGGTCTTCCAGGAGAGCAGTTCTGCCTGGCCAGGACGTGACTTCAGCCCAAGCTGGGCAGGGGAGGGTCCAGCCAGGTGCCTCAACTTGCATCCAAAAGAACCTCCGCCCAACATTTCCATTTCCCAGCCAAGCACTCCAGTGCTGCCCTCTCTACCTGATTTGGGTGTCCGCACCAGCAGTGGGGCCCAGCTGCCCCCAGCAGCCGCCCCGGGGCCTCCCGGAGCCGACGGGGCCGCAGCGGGAGCGCGAGGGAACCGTTGGGCAATGGCCCTATCGCACATTCCTCTCCCCAGCCGCTGGGCACTCTCTCCCCAGCGCGGCTCCGGCTGCTCCCCTGATGTCTCCTCGTGTTTATGGTCGCTACGCTACAATCGCCGCGTTCGCCCTCCCAGGCCTCCGCTCCGCTTTACCTCATCAAGCTGGGAAACAACCTCACACAAGAGGGAATGCAAAACGGAGAGCTCTCTGCCCACGTCGATGTAGCCCTCAAACCCGGGCATGTTGGAGATGCTCTCTGGATTAGAAATCCTGAGGAGAAAACGCTTCATTCCTCCCCACTCATGTTCCAGAAAGTCATTCATGAAGCCCATGTACTCTTCCTTGTTACCAAACCTGCAAGAAAGGGGAGGAAAAACTCAGTCAACAACCACCACAAAAAAGCACAAGAGTAAAATAACTGTCTGAAAACACTTCATGGTTATCTTTTGACTTGTCTTTCTGAAAAGGTGTCTGGGAAGGGGAGAAAATGGGCAATTTAAGAGATTCCCTGCTTTCTCGGCTTGGTTAAATACTAGTAACTCACCACTCATACTGTCAACAAGGGGGTTGGTAACATCTCTTCCCTCCTGCAGACTTGGTTTCTCTCCAGCACCTTCCCTGCACCCCTTTCCCTAACGGAGAAGGGCCCCTGGACCTACATTCAGCTGGGAACCTGGGAGGTGGAAGGGGAAAAAAACCATGATCCTTGGCAGGAACAGCACTTTTTTTTTTTTTTTTAATAGCATAAAACAGGCACACACAGGCATGCTAATCCATTAACCTCTTCTTGCTTTTCTCCTATGTTCCTCTACTGAATTCAGTGCAGCTCCGGTTTGCATTCAAATTGACTCTGCCTAACTCAGCTCTGGGCTGTTCCAAAGAGAACGGAGAAAATTTCTTCCTTTCTAAAGTCTGTTCCAATTTGCCCAAGAATCAGCAGTTTGCAAAAGTGACCACTAAGCAGGGCTCTCCTTACTTGACCTGATTTACACCCCTAGAAGCAGAGATTTCGAGGTCATCCCCACCACCTACTTAGCAAAATTGGCCAGATTCTGAATCACTTTAGCAATAAGCGTGAGGGTGCGGGATGTCTGGTCATCAGGATACTCCTGCATGAGGTTGAAGAGGCTGGGGGACATGATAGCAGGACTCAGGAAGCGCAGGAAGAGTGAGGCGCTGATCAGGCGCTCGCTGATGTCCTCCTTGCCCCTGCTCAGGCACTGCTGCCTCCACGATGCAAACACCTCCTTCAGCTCCCGAGGGAACACGCTGAAAAACAGCAAGCAGAGACACAAAACCGTGTGGGCAATGACAGGCAGCAAGTCGAAATGGTGACCGATCGCTTGAAATAATTAACTGTGAGAAATCATCCTTGACTTATATTTTCACTCCACCTCTCTAGGCCAGAAAATGTCATTAGACATCTGTTCTTAGATCACCATTTAATCTGGTGATTCTTAAGTACTAGTTAAATCATCCCTTGTTCAAACATGTGAAATGAAGCTGTTTTAAGACTCACCGATGTGCAGACTAAAAACCACCACGACCACGCTGGAACAGAGTGCTCCAGATATTTAAAACAAACTGGATCAAAATGAACTATATAACTCTATATGAACTATAATTGAAATTCGTATTTTGCTTGTAAAGCTCTTCCACTGCTTTGCATATACTTTGCCCTGAAGCAGAAAGGACATTTTTTTTTCCAAGGACACTCACTAGCAGAGATTAATAAAAATCTTTCGGTCAGTGGGATTTCCCAAACTTTTTGGTTTTACCATTCTAAAGGGGCTGAGAAAGAGTTGTCTCTACATACCAAACCCACTTTTTATTCTGAGCTCCCGCTGTCTTTTCCCTTAACTCCCTCCTTGTTCAGGCACAACTCACTATCTGTCCCCTGCAGAGGATTTCAGCAGAAACTCCCGCTGGAACCCCCTGGTTTAGGCAGAAAAGTCACCCACGATATTGCACCCCAGGTAATAAGGCAGCAAGAAAAGGAAACAAGGCAGTCTCAGAAGATAGACGGCTACTTCCTAGCACGACTGCTGGCTTCACATCCTCAGAAGAGGAATTCACACCTTCCACTCAAAAGAGCTGTGAGGGAGAAGGAGGAGAGAGCGCCTCACCAGTAGGAATTGATGATCTTGCAGAAGGCCAGCTCGCAGCACTTTCTCAGGTTGCTCTGATGGTCTGTTAATTCACTGGGTGAGCACTTGCTGGGATCGACTTCGCAGTTTTCATCTGACTCATACTGAGCTTTGATGAACTCTCCTGGACACAGGGAAGAGGATGACAGACCACAGTCACTAGAGGAACAGCCTCCCTGATGCACCTTTCAATCCTGCTTGTGCCTTTCCGGAGCAACCTTGCTGCCTTGAGACACGGCCTCCAGACACCAGACCTTGGCAGCCTGGCTCCTCTGGCTCTCCCAGAGGAATGAGGCTTTGCTACTCGTCCTCAGGCCTTCCCCAGGAAATGCACTTGACAGTGACGCTTATTTTTATTATCTCTAAACTCGTCCTCCTTACATTTCAAATCTGGCTCACGAATAAGACTAATACTCCAGCATGGGATAAATCCTGCTTGTTTTCTCAGTTTCTTACAGGAACATCTCACAATACCTCTGTCGTCTGCATCTTCCAAAGCCCTTTGCGTTTCTGTAGTCCTTGGACACACATTCGAAAAAGGATGAGGTTTCTTTTGCTTAATATATTTAAATGCACCATTCACCTTTTTTTTTTTTTTGGACTTATGCTAAGAAATGTTTTTTAAACTGCTGCTGTTCACCAGACAAAACCTTCATTCATTTGTTTAATGATTCAGTGTCTTCCGAGTTCACCTCCTGCCATGACCTTGCCGGCTCCGAGCTAACACCCCAAGGCTTGTTCGTGCAAAGGGGTTGTGTTTTTCGACCTCTGTTTTCTTCAAGAGCCTTAACCAACCATCCAGCCCATCCAAGCTAAAGCCAGCAGTGTTCTTGCAAGCAAATCAGCTGCCACATTTTCTTAAACTGCTTTGCTTGGGTCCAAAAACTTCCTGCTGAGGGCATCTAGACACTTACTTGCTAAACCATCAGCATCAGTTCTGTGGGTGAGCTCTGTTTTAACTGTTGCTTCCTGGGTTATTTTTTTCCCTTAAATGTCTTTGAAAGACATTCTTTGTGGTCCATGAGGCTTTGTATTAATCGTGTATTGAGACGCTCTCGCAGATAAAATAAACAGCTCACACCAACGTAATGTCACTAACTCTTTCAAAGAGCACGGCATCGGAGTGAACTGCCTAGCGACACTCAGCACGTGATGAAGAATGAGAGGGATATATTGTCACGAGCAGCCTTGCCCTGGGCACTAGACAGGCTGCACAACTGATGGCGTATCTCCATCTCCAACACTTGTGATTTACAGTCTTATCACTCAGCACCAATGTTCTAGACCACGGGATAAAAGCCATTAATTTTCACTCCGGCTTCACCACTACAGCCGTGGTCCTTGGATGGGTCACCTCCCAGATCCCAGCACATAGCGTCCAATCCAGTTCCTTGACTTGCTGTTCTCTGCAACTGGATTAGCCCTTGCAATACCAAAAAAAAAAAAGACAGGTTGGCACTTTCTTACCTAGTGCATCGTGAAGATACTTTTGCCCTACCAATTTTAGGTATTCCTCAACAGCTTTGGTAGCAAGTGTGTTCTCCCTGAAGATCAAGACATCGTGCTCCCCACAACGATCTATCTCAGACATCACCAAATCTGTCAAGAAGTCCTGAAGAAAAAAGTAACATGGGCAGAGGTTATTCTAACTGGACTCGGTCACGCTAGGCAGAAGCCAAGGAGGAAGGATAAACACAGGAGCAAGAGGATCACTGAAATAACTGTCTAGCATTGGACATGGGGTGCCAAGGACTGCTTTTCATGCTGAACACAGACAAACTATATATTTAAAAACCCAAGATGGAAGTTAGGAATCAATTCTTGCAGCTCAGCAAAATTTAATTAAAAAGAACGGCTTACAACAACTTAATTCACAAAATGAAAACAGCTCTGGACTTGGAAAAACACGTTGGCATACTTGCTGTGGATCTACATGCATGGAAGTAACAATCGAGTTTCATCACTGTGGAAAACCACTTAATATAGGGCTTAGTCCTATAGTAATATTTCTTTCCTCGAGTGATAAGTGCTTATGAGCCAAGGACACTCAGCACATCACAAGAAACACTCAATACTTAATGAATCTCCAGGACAGGAGCTGTATTTTTGTCCGAGGTTTTTTACTTTTCAAAAGAAAAAAATATCCACGATCCTGAATTAGGACTCAATGGTAACTGTGACTTGCTAGTGCTGCTGCAAACATTGGTGTCCTCCAAAGAGCACTGCAGCGAGGCATCCTAGCCCTACTGATTATACAAAACTAATGTATCAGTACAAAATATTCAGAACAAACTAGTGCAAATATTCAGAACAAATTAGCTATTGCTTTCTGGTGAAATTTGACAGAAATATTTTCACATGGTGCAGGCTGGGGCCATGCAGCTCTATCAGCACCACCATAGCGTGAGCTGCAAAGGTTCCTTGGCCCAGACTGCTCAACGTGTCTAGAAAAGAGACCTTCAAAAATACTGTGGCACTGCGAAGACAAACTGATCACATCAACGTGCCTACTCCTTGCAGCTAGCATTGCAGGAATCCAAGGGCTGCTTTCCAAAAGCATTTTAGTACCATCCTGGAGGAGTTATCCCAGCTAGCAACTTCCCTGGATTCGAGAAACAGAGTGGTGAGGAACAAGCTCTTACCGAGAGAGCCCTCAGAGCCCCCCTTCAGAGGGGCACATCAAGGCGGGCAGGGTACACGACTACGGGCACACGAGAGGCTGTTTCACAGCAGCTGAGTGGGGCTGTCACCTGGATGCTGCTGACGGCTGCTCTTCCACATCTCAAACCCTCACACTTGTGTTTGGGGGTGCGTAACTCACTCCGCCGGCTACAGCTGGGCACCCCTCTCACACACCCAGCTTGGCAGGAGCAGCCAGGTAAATCGATGCCTTTTAATACCTCTCAAAATTGTCTAAGCCCTACAGGACATTTTCACACACTTTTTTCCAGCATGCACAGAGAAGTCCTGATAACATCCCTGAGCACACTAAGTCCTGATAACACTGAGCACAGCTTCTGTAAAAGCTGTTCAAACCCTGACCAAATCAAGGCTGGAAGTGATTAACTGATGCAGCCTGAGACAACAATGGCAGTTCAGCCCATCACAGGCATTTCTGGAAGTTACTTTCTAGCTTATTTCTCTCTTAAGATTCCTAAACACTCAATGAGTCCCCAATGAGTAACATAAGGTTGCATGGTCCCTCCTACTTCAGCCACTTCACTTGGCACAGAGTATCTTCAATCTTGGCATCAACCAGGGCACTTGCTTGTTGGTAAGACACCCATCCACATGCATTTGCCCAAGCCCTTGAAAGTATTTTCTAGACCCTTTTCCTAGCTTTTGATCCCATATCCAGAAATGCCACAGGCACCTTCTGCTGCTGTGTGCGGTCAGGCCAGCCCAGGCTTCCTACTTTCTGCAGCCCCAGAGACACCCACTGCGAGCAGCAAGAGGGAGTCACTTGGACAGGGGCCGCCTGCTCTTACCTTTGCTCTCCCTGTGCTCTGCAGGATGTGCACCAAAGCACCAGCCATCTCCTCCTTTTTCCTGATGCTGATCACTGGTTCGAGCACGGAGCACAGCGTAGTGTAGTTGCTGGTAACAAACTCTGCAAATTCTTTGTATTGCTCCATGGGCAAGATGGTTATGGTCTGGTAATGGGACTTGATCCGAATGGAAGGTCCCCCTGCTTTCCCTTTCTTGGGTGCAGATGGGCTCACTGGGTACCATTTTTCCATAAACTGGTGACCAGTTATGCTGGCCACAGGAATGTTGACCAAGCCCACATAGTTGTTCTTGTCCTTCTTCTTCTTCTTCTCTGCATCCTTGTAGATGTGAACTGCGATACTTTGAAGAGGCGGGAGGCTGTAGAACTCAAAGTGCTCTCCCCAGAAAATGTTGTCAGCTTTTGTTTTGCTGGTGGTGCGGGCGAAGAGAATGTCATCAAGGCACAGCTCACAGAAGTACTTTTTCTTAGGGGTCAGGTCCTTTGCCTCCATGATCCAAAGACGAAGCACATTCTCAGCTCGACGGCAGTTGTCCTGCATGGAAGAAAGATCTCAGCTTTGATTCAGAATCTCTAGGAAATTGAACATATTTTCTCCTAAAGCAGAAGCAACTTGCTGTCTTCTGCATGTCCAAGGTAGGGGCTAGAACATTTTTCTTCTCAGAAAGCTCCCAGGGAGGCAGCATGCCAGCTCTAGAGCTGACCTACCTCAAGTTTATCCATGGAAAACCTGACTTTCTTTCACCCAGCTCTGAAATGCCTTTTCCTTTTGCCAGCGCTGTACTGCCCCATTAACCCATGGAGCTCCATGTCCTTTGCTTCCTTATTTCTGGAATTTCCATTACCTTATTTGGCTGCACTGCTCTGCGTATGTTTTCCATCCACTTGTCTCTCTCTGCTGCTGAGGAACAGCTGAAACATTTACTGCCAGTGGAGCAGGTTACCTGCAATATATAAGTGATCAGCTGAGATCAAGCAAGTCCAGAAGACATGGACGATCCTGCAAAAAGTAAAGATGACAACTGGGAATGTTTGAGAAACAGGGAGTAAATATGAAAAAGGCAGGAAAGCATTAGAAGAACCCAGAAAGCAGAGATGGAGAGGCCCACAGAAAGCAGAGAAAACAAAAAGTCAGTTCAAATTAATATCAAACTAAAAGGAAACATATGAAGGGCCAAAGGTTACTCTTAAAAGACTCTTAAACATCTTACAATACATCTGGCTATAATCAGCCAGTCAATTATCTTTTACACTTGTTAATTGATCCATAGCTATGAAATGCTTGCAGTTTTCCCCAGAAAATCCCAGGTACTGGATGATTTGGTCACAAACAGCGCAAAGACAGAACTAGCAGTGTGTTGACACAAGGAAAAACTCCCTGGAAATGGTGACTTCAGGGAGCTAATGCCAAGTGAGCGGGAACAGCTCCTGGCCAAGGCTCAGAGAAGAGCCTGCTACCCGCTGGCTTTCTGCCAGGGCCGCTTCCAGGTTGTACTGCAGAGCTTTAGACACATGCAAAGGACTCAGCTGAAGCCACATTGACTCTCCCCTGCCACAGCTGCCTGCAATGGCCTTGGGCGCATCCAGCTTGGTGCTGCCCTTGCAGGGAAATGACTGTGGGAGCACAAACAGCCTGTTCTGGAGGCAGCCCGGGTTGAAAAGCAAAGAGGAGCTTTGCTCCCCGCTGCCCGGTGCAATGGAAATGTGCTCAGCTGCCGAAGCTTCTCCTCAATCAACCTGGGAAGGGGCTGCGCTGCTGCAATATGGTTCACAGTGGAAATGACACTTCTCAGTTACGGTATATTTTCAAGTGAATTTAGGTGACAGGAGGAAAATCCAGCTTACAAGCAATAGCTACGCTTAGGGCGTACATACGTGTGCTGACTACAAATGCCTAGAGATTTCCCAAGGTAAGAGAAGTTCAATTAGAAGATGCAGTAATTGAGAATGTTTTCTCTTTGCTGACTGGCTGAAGCCATCAGGACTTGGGGATCTCATGCCAATTCGGCAGACCTCAGGAGAACATGTGTTCCCAGTTTGCTCTCAGCTGCCTCATCACAGGCCAGCATGCTCTAAGTACATTTTTGAGTACATAAGCACTCAAACTGACTGACAGCATATAATCTGCTGGGTGTATGGAAAGTGCTCACCTCAAAGCAGAAGTCTTGTCCAAGGATGCTGCTGTGAAGTGGTTTGACAAAGACTTTTTCTTCTGCCCCAAGATCCAAGGTCTCCACCGTGCTGCCCGGGCTCAGTAAAGACGCATGGGAACGGGACTCTCTCAGCTTTGGCAATCCATGTGACCTGAAGAACAACAATGGGGAAAGGAAACATTATTTTTCTGACCATTTCTAAGAAATGTGGCAGCATCTCGCAGAAAGCTACAACTTGTTGGTGTTTCTTCAACTAGGGAAATATTTGCTAACAGCAAAAAGCACACTTACATCTCTACATCTCTAAACCAACGCAGAACGGTAGCTGCTCTTGTTGGAGCAAAAATAGCCCCTGCTAGATACAATTTTTTTTCTTAAGATATAGAGTCTTTGACCTAAAGTCAAACACACTTATTTCCCGCTTTATGGCGCTCAAGTCATTTAGCTATACTGAAGTTTTGCAATTAATGCTTCCCCTTTTCTTCCTCCCCATGTCTCCACTACTCACTTTTGGCCCCCAGCTCGACACCTGCAGCTCTTCTCTCTTTTAGCTGACCAGCTCCTGTGTCCCTTGGCTTGGGCAGGGTCACCTCCACGACACCGTTACCAGTGCAGGCTCCTCTTTGTCCCTAGAAATACCCCTCCCTCCTCCACGCATTTTGGAACCAACTACCCAAGGCACTGAAAATTTTTATGTATTCTCCCAGTTCGATTTTACGGTGACATCTGTGTGCAGTAGGAAGATCTGCTGTCAATAGCCCAGTAAACAGGTGATGGCATCTTTACCTTGGGCCCTTCTTCCCCAGGGCCGACACCGAGTTGATAAGCTACAATAAAGACACAATACTTTTAGGCCTAAACTAATGCTTTCATTTCTGAAAACAAACTACAGGTGAACTGGATTTTGCCCCAGCAGCACGCGAAAAACAACATAAGGACAGCCTCGATTTCCTTCTCAACCTCACAGGGCTTTGCTTTATAAAGCTACACAATAGTTTCTTTGAAGGCAGGGCTCCGTGTTTGTCAGAGCAAGAAAAGGTAGATGTTATCAGTCACCCTGGCCCTGGAAGCCTGCACAGCACCATGGTGCCACCGAGCACTACCTGCTTAAAACGGGAAAGGGCTGATTCACGGGGCAGGATAGGGATGCTCCTACTGCCCTGCAAGGAGAAAAAAACAGGGGCAGGAAGAGCAGGAGGTGGGGAGGAAATGGGCATTCCCTGCTATGAATTCCAAATAATTACACAGACTCAGCTACTTTATGCTACCTTCTTTTGTACCCAAACAATTGGAGCTGGCTTTGCTTTTGGAAAAACCCCCAAAGAGCAGCATAGTTCAAAACACAGATGAGATCTTGTTGGCCGCCTCTTCCCTCCAGCCCTTCTCCTTCCAGCATCCTAATCTCTGCTTCAGCTTAGGAGCTTCATTCCCACATGACTTCAGAGTTGTTTTTCTTGCTATTGGATCCACCAATTGCATTTTCCAGGTGCTCTGAGATACACACTGACACTTTGGGGTGGTGGCAGGTGGTGGTGGGGAGAGAAGAAACTATTTTCAAGTTTATCTTTATGATGGAACTGAGTTTCCCTTGTGGTTTGATTGATGAAGCATCCTTAGAAAAGCAGTAGACTTAACTACAACCTTTCAGCACCCCTACATGCTGCCTGCATGGCCAACCAGCGGGAGCAGAACTCCATGAAGCCTCAGGCTTTCCAACAGAAGGTACCTATGAGGTCGAGCGGTGCCTAGACACTTCCCTTCTCCAAGCAGGACTCATCAGTGCTCTTGACTTTCACGATCCTGCAGCACGAGGTTTCACCAACCCAGCAGTCAAGCCTGGCACAGGGCTCATGCTTTTGAGCCGTGCTGCTCATTCGCACAAAGGTCTCTCTCCAAAGAAAGCTCCTCTCGGCTTCTTCCTGCTCTGCTGCTCTCCGAGGATGTTCCTTTTCCACGCTGCGTGCCCTCCGCTTGCTTCAGCGGACACACGGCCGAAAGGAGGAGGATCACGTGGACACTTGTCCTTATCCAGTGTCCTCTGCACTGCTGGCTTTCCGGGTCGCTCCTTCCCAAATCCCAGTGTTGGGCCCTGCCACCCTGTTCATTTGCCTCCTGGATCCTTGTTTTTAAATCTGCGCACAGGAGACTTGGAGGACAAAGGGAACAGAGCAGTGCCGGGCCGTGCCAGCCCTCGTGGATGGAGTTTTATGCTTCACACACAACTGGAGAAAACCCACGTGCCACTCAGGTCTAGCTGACAATTCATGCCCACGCTGGCAGGCAGTAGAGGAAGATTCATTTTTGAAGAGAGGAGAGGGCTTTGTTGTGGAGCAGATCATGCATCAAAGCAAAGTCATAGCGACTCATTGTAAATGTGCTTATTGACCTTCCTAAAATAGTATCCTTTCCACTGGAAGAGGATGCTTCATCAGCCCACATTTACCAGGAGTGCCATGTTACGGAAACACTTATGTCCTTTACATTATTTATGGCAGAGATTTTTGCATCACAGAACTTGAAAGAAAGCTGGCGACAGAAGTCACTAAAAGCAAAAAGTACTTTACCACAGGGTAACCTTATTTAATATGGTTATGCTCACTGCACTGTTTCATACAGCCAAGTTGCAGCTTCCTGAAAATAGGGATTTATAACAAAATTCACTCCAAACGGACTGCATGACATTGCCACTACTAAAGGGACAGCATCAGCCACCACGGGTGAGTAGCAGCCGTCCGCTCCCCAGCTCCTCACGTCAACAAGACCTCCAACACCCACAGCCATCTCCACGATTTTATGGCACTGCCTTTCAGATGGAGAAGACAGAATCATCAATTGAAATGGCACAGCATGACAGGCTCAGCTAATGAATTCTGCTCAGCTAAGGGAGAAGCAAAAATGCACTAAACAGCAGAAGGGCAGAGAGCTCTTAAGTACAGGGCAACCTATTTTTCACTCTGTCTGATACTCCTGCTGAGCTACTGCGGAATAAAATGCACTCTAAGGTTTAATGAAGAAATTAAGAGACTTTACAACTAGTTAGGAAAAAGCAGCTTTTACCTGCCTCTTATATAATCCATTTCCAACCCAAAGTTCCAGCAAGAGACACAAGCAAGAATTTAGCAGAAGGAGCTCTTAGATGGAGAGAATTAAGCTCCTTATTGAGTTCTCTCATTTTCTGAGAAATAGATGCACTGTTCACTGTAGGACTCCACCCTGCAGCAGCTACACAACTACGGCCTTAGCCAGGCCCCTTCGTGTGCCGGAGCGGCACCGCGTGTCCTCGGGGCTGGCCAGGGCTGCTCACTCCGACCTGCCTGCACCAGCAGCCCCGGGGCAACTGCGTGCATGCAAAAGGCACTAAAACTACCCGATCCAGTGGTTTTCTATCATGAAATCTAAGGCCCAGTGTTTACTTGCAGGGATGCTGAAGAAGAAAAAGGTATTTGACTGCAGATGCTTAACCTGACCTTTTTTGTCAACTGTTAAGAGTAGTTAAAGGTTTCAGCCTTGTGTTGGTGCTGCATC
This sequence comes from Tinamus guttatus, assembly GCF_059628265.1. Classification (NCBI taxonomy): domain Eukaryota; kingdom Metazoa; phylum Chordata; class Aves; order Tinamiformes; family Tinamidae; genus Tinamus; species Tinamus guttatus. The sequence continues at coordinate 915,603 of NW_028288621.1, forward strand.
GCATATCCTAACATATCAGTCAGTTCCAAACACACCCATCTGCCAGCTGGCAATAAAATCCTTCCCTCACTTACCTCTCTGGGCTTGTGCTCAGCAATACTCACGCTGTAGGTGCACTCTGTGGGTGACATCACCTGGGAGACGCTCTGACTCTTACCTGTCATCGGCGTTGTGCAGAGTAGGGAGACGGAAACTCATGTTCCTGTCCAGTTTTGACTGGCTCTTTGTCCTCTTCACGGAGCCTTTCAGACGTTTACTGAAGAGGCCCTAAAACAAGAAGTCACAGCAGTGAAGCAGGGAACCTCTTGCGCCGGGAACAAATCAATCAGGGCAGTGTCACTGCATCCACACTCAGTGATTCCCACTGACCGCTGTGAGGGATCTGCTGTATTGGGATTCCCAGAACAGAAAGAGGGGCAGGACAGGATCGTTGATGACCGTTCCCCTGCGTGACAGCTTTGAATCGCTACAAGTGGCACTGCTCGTGTTACAGGTGAACTTCAGTGAACTCCAATTACTACTCAAAAGACTCAAAAATTAAACAAACAACCCCCCTCCGCTATTAGCGAGCAGTAGTCTTCGGTACTCACCATTTGACCCTATGCTCCCCTTCACACACCATGTTTTTAGTTCTTGGATTAAGATTAGAAGATGCCTTGTGTCCATTGCATCCAAGCTCTCTTTTTGGACTGGGATACAACAAGCCTTAACCAAAAAACAGGCAGTTTCAAAACTCTCACTATCCACACTTGAAAAATCTCTGAAGATTTCAGTATTAGTGACTTCAGATACTTGTCCAGGTGCTGTTTTGAAGCAAAACTCAATCCCAAATCTAGCCAGGACCTAAACACATTACATGTCCAGCTAGCCTGCCTTCTAAACAACTGCTGCTGGGCTGCTGGTACCACCGCCTGCACCTCCTCCTCCGAGCCCGTGCTCCGCAGGGCCACGAGGACAGGGAGCCACGTGTTCCCCTGGCAGCGCCGCTGCAGCTCCAGCTGCTGACGGGTAGCGCCAGGCACCTCCGCGCGCGGGGAAGTCATGGCTGTTTCCAGCAGGCATCGCTCCACCCTGCGCCACAGCCCCGCGCGGGGCTTGGAAGACAACACGCATTTTAAACCATATTGCATCCAGCTCCTGCCAGGGCTTGCAGGCACACGTGCGCGCGTTCCTCGGCGTGATCCGAGCAAACGGAGAGCTCCTTAATCCAGTAGGATTCAGCAGCACTTGAGGGGTGGAATCAGCTCTCCCCCTCCGCAGAGCAGCTGCACGGAGCCACCGTGGGTGCCCCTTCCTTTACCCCCTTCATTAAGAACATTACAGGCTCAGCAAAAATAACATGCCATTACCAACCTAGAGGAACTATTCTCCTAGCCAAAAATTGAATATAGAATGCAAACCCTGGCAGCAACTTCAGAAGTATTTATATAGGTTGCTGCCCATGTTAATGCTGATGTGTCACTATTTGCAGCCTTAGATCCATCCAGGAGAAAAAAACAAACTACAGATCTACCAGAAATATTACCGGTAATATATAGCAGCAGGTACCAAAACCACCTGAAAAAATGGAAATACTCCTTCCTCCTCAGAGCCTGTTTATACATTATGGTATTTCAACCTCCATCTCCAGTTCGATGGGAAAATTTGCTCCCCTGCAGGAAAGCGGGACTCACCGGCACTTTGAAAGGAGACGTGTTCGCCGCATCCACGGAGTTGGTCTTCTCCGACGTGCTGGTCCCCGAGATGCTCTGTCTGCAAGGAGACCTCTCTGCCGGGACCTCTGAGAGAGAAGAGGAGGGAGGTGAGTGGGCGCAGGAGGGCTCTGCGCCGCACCGCGCGGGCGCCCCGACACAGTTTTGAGTGCATTAAAACACTGCCCAATTCCTCCATCTCTGATTAACTCACTAAATTACAACGACATTTCCACCTACAGCCTCAAGGTTATGAATCCCACTTGCTCATGGGCGGTAAGCAGTTAAAATAAAAAAACGCTGGTGCAGATCAATACCTGGTGGTATTTATGATTCAATTGCTGTTTGTTCGCTACTATTCCAAAAACTTTATATTATTATGAGCTTTCTTCAGGGATGGTGTTACCCACGATGCCCTGGCACGTGGGGTTTGGATGGCGCCGGAGCCAGGACACGCAGCCCCCACGGGCGCCGGAGGACAAGATGGAGCATCGCAGCGGGTAAGCAAGCCGACCCTGCAGCGCAGCGCTGCGGCTCCAGGCTGCCTGTTAATTAGGGAAATAAGGAGCAAAAGAAACCACAAGTCTTCAAGTCTTATGAGTATTTTACCTAGCAGATGCTGAGCGTGCCAGCAGTTTTGGAGTTTTCTTACAAGCTTTGAGAATGAACGCTAAGGAGCTGGAGGCAACTGCAGTATTAGGCCTGGAGTTGAAACCAGTCTGGGGCAGCGTGACAGATTTGGCCTGAAGAGCCCCCGTGGTGCCCCGCAGCAGCTCACCCCCATAACGGTGCTGTGGGGCTGCCCGCTGCGGGGACGCTGCTGAGCCCGGGGAGCCGCTGCCCGCACAGGGGTACCCGAGCCCCGCTCCCCCGCCGCGGGCGCGCAGGACGCAGCGCGAGCAGCACCTCTGGATGCAGAGCTGGCATAAAGCTCCGGTCGCACCCTCCTGCGCCGCGAGACACGGCCCCGGCGCAGGGGACGCAGCGTGAACGGCAAGCAGCAGCACACGATGCAGCGCTGCAGGGAAGCTCCCATCGCGCCCTCGGCGTCGCGCTCCTCAGCGCAGCGGGCGGGAGCATGAAGACAAGCGCCCGGTCGCGCTGGGAACCCGCGGGACACGCAGGTGCGCGGCGCTGCGGACTGGCGGCGCCTTGTGACATCACGACAACAACGGTTCCGAGCTGCACAAAACGCAGGGCCATTCCCTGATTCCCAGGGTTCCAAACAACAGGCTGAAACTACAGCTCCTCAAAGGCAGCCCTAGGACCTGCGACAGCGCTCAGCGGCTTCGCTCCCCTCCCATCACCATCCTCTGCCCCGACCACTCATCTTTGCTCCTGCACATTCAACTTATGTTTTTCGCTCACAGTTAAATTCCCATTTGGCCCACAACACACATTGGATTCCCAGAAGAGAAATGGATCTTATAAACCTGTAGAAAGGATTATAAAAGATTACATGTCCTTATTACACCGCTGCCAGCTGTGGGAAGAGTCTCGAGTGTCCCTTCTCCCCACAGCAAGTGCAGACTTTCATTAGAGGTCTAGGATGTGGAAAAAATGGAGAGCAGGAGAAATTCTCAAGAGAAAACCTGCAGTTCTTCTGTTCATTTCCCCACAATCCTTCTCTTGTGCAGCTCTACACCTTTCCCTGCTCCCCAGTTTCTCTATGGTGATTACCCCTCCATCTCCATCAGCATCTTCAGGACAGCAAGGGTCCCAACTGGCTGCTTCCCTCCTCCTTCCCGGTAATTCGCAGCCAGCCTGGAGCACTGCGGGAAGACTGCTAGAGGAAAAGCATCCTGACCCTAAAGCGTACCTTGGACAAAGGCAAGTGAAACAACAAGCTGATGGGAAACTCTGCTCAGTTCCACGAATGTCCCATGGCCCACCCACGGTCCCATGCAGCTTGGCAAAAGCAACACTCATTAATAGCAAGGTGCCACGGGGCGCTTTAGTGCCCTGTCTTGCCAGCAAACTTCAGCCAGCTTAACATACACCTTGCTTTAATCGAGGAATTGAGTTGGAAAAGAAAGGAAAGAAGTCTGCCCAAGGCTGCAGCAATGCAGAGCAAAGGAGGGAGGGGGCAACTGTGGCAAAAATAGGAAGATCTTGTTGCAGATGTCAGAAATGAAAGAGTGAGGAGTGACGAATTGTGCAGCAAGTCTCCAGAGAAGGAGCTTGGGCTGGCTGGGGACAGACCGCGCTGCTTCCACATCATCCAAGTGGAGGTCCCTGACGGACGTCGGAGTATTTTGGCAAATCTCTGGCGCTAGGACCCACGTGTGGCATCCTGCTAATTTCCTCTTCCCGATTCGCACTGCCAAAGAGGCCCCGAGGCTGCTGCCATTCCTTCTGCTCTCAGGACGGTACCGCCAGTCCCTTCACTCTCTAGCAGCCCTTCAACAGCAGCATGAGCTGAAAACGATCTCTTGTTTGCCAGGACCAGGGGCGCCAGCCCTGCAGCGATCAGACATGATGGTAACAGGGGGGAAAAGTTATCCATTTTTGCTTTCCTAAATTCTCATTAAAGCCCATTAAAATGCAAACAGACTTGCATTGTTTCTTTCCCATGAGTGATCACTTTGCTGTCCCTGGGCTACATGACTGTCTCTTTGTAAATCCTCTGCACACGAGAAGAATCACGCTGTAGGTTTAGGTGCCATCAACCTAGGAAACCTTACTAAATATATATACTTATATATACAGGAATAAGTGCACATATTGTAAAATATTAGATGTATTTTTAACAATGATCCCCACTTTTTTGCATTCATATTCAGCTTTCATATTCAGCTTTGAATTACCAAAGTGAAGGCCTGTGTGCCTCCAAAGACAAATGTGACGTTACAGATGCTGACAACCTCATCGCCACCCAGAAAGAATAGCGCGTGCAAATCATACAGCCGGGCTGCGGCAAGCTATTTGCAGCAGAAACTACTCTACGTGTTTTCAATCCAGCCTAGGGGAGCTTCGGCTGTCGGGTTTTGGAGGGGTGGTAAGCTCCGCATTCAAAATGCTACACATGCACAATAAAACGGATTTTGCACACACACAAACTTCTCAATTAGCACATGGGAACCAGTCACATCTTTGTGAAAATAACCCAAAACTCCTGCTCCGCTCAAGTAATTTTCCCTAGACAAGCCCACTGGCACTTTACTCTTATACGGAATGGCCTCCGCTTCTGCTGACAGACTTGGGGCATTCATGGAAAGCTTAGCGGATGCCCCACAAGCAAAAAGGGGAAAACTAAGTGTCCTGGAAAAAAGCTGCTTCCTTTGGCAAATGTTAAAGTAGCTGTGAGCAGGAGCTAAGCACTGGCTCCTGGTTCTTGGCTCCATGCCTAGATGCCACATTCTTCCTGCCAGGCCTTTGCATTAAAAGGCATTTACTGACTCAAGACATCCCCTGCCCTGAGAAATGGTAACTAAGAGGCAGCTCTGCGTGACAGTGACACACCAGTGTCACCTGCTTGGAAGCAGTGGTCAGGAACTGGGAAAAGCCACAGCTGGACAAGCCACTCGGCTCCTTCGCAGAGGCCTCGCAGCACTTCTGCATTCCTCTCCTGTCCTGGATCACCTTTTGGATAAGAAAACTTGACTCTCAGGATCGCTCAGCGCTACCCCATGTTGGTCAGAAGCTCAGTACAGCAACGGCCTGGCATTTTAAGACATCAGTGGCTTAAACCATAGTGCCTTTATGAGGGAGCAGCAGAGCCAACAGGAAACGTGCCACCACAGCACTGCAGCCTGTGCCCCAGCACATGCAGCGCCCAAGCCTCCCTCCTCAGCAGGGCACAGCAACTGCTCATCGAGACAAGCTATTTTTGCAGGACACAGCCAATATATGCGAGCAGTACCCTGGGATAAGGTGCAGAACAGGAAAAAAATATCTGGGATATATCTGAGTTTATCTTCCAAGAATATAAACCCCCAAGGACTATCCATCTAAGGGCATCATTTACTGCAATTAATAATGAAACAACAATCCCACGGATAATCCTTAACAAGTCACTTAGCAGTTTAATGAGCTTTGGGGATAACCCTTTGGACTGACCTGCCCCGGCCACCTCTCACTCGCAGCTCCCAGACGTGGCTGCTCCAACAGAGTTTCTGGAACCATCACGCTGAGGTTAACAGAGAAGGATTTAAGATATTTAATTCTTTGACTAGTAAGAAATGAGAAGTTCCCAGCTTTGGGAAGGGTTTCCTTTGCCCCACTATCTGGAAGCTCCAGCTGACACACCATTACCACCCTTCAGCGGGGGACTCTGGATGCCCCAGTGCATTCACACTGGAGGTGGGGTAGCTTTTTGAGAGTTAAAATAAGCTTAAAACACTTCTTAGATACAAAGACTTATTCAAACAGGCTCTTCTGTGCTTCCTGCTCTTTCCTTTCTGGGTCCTGCAAGCAGAGAAGGGCTCAGCTCTTTCTGCTCTATTTTCACACTCGTTTTGTTTCAACACAGAGATCTCCCGCACGTCCCCTCCAAAAACCAACCCTTTTACAAGCCTCCACCATGCCTAAATTAAACAGCATTAAATGGACCGTTTTTGTCAAACGGTCTAAAACTCACTTTTCCCGCCAAGCCGCTAGGACATACTCAGATTTCAGGTCGCACACCCTATTTAATACATTGCCTGGAGGAGGTTTTCCAGAAAGAGTGTCAAGATATAGACAGAGGATGACTGCACACCAATTCCTTACCCAGCAACTTACTGTTACATTCAAGAAATAGCCCAGCCTTCATTTCTCAGCCTTCCGATTTTTATCTTTTCCATCAGCTCTCCCTTGTGCTCTTCTTTCCACGTAAGAACTATCAAACAAATCAATCAAGGGATTAAATGATACAACCTTTCCCATTGCATTTGCTCTTTTACTACAGTAGACTAGACCATCCCCATTCCATTCCAAGCTCTATGTATTTTAAGAGATTACGTATTGCTGACATTGAGAGTTCCCACACACACGTTCTTGCTCTGAGGCTGCATGCAGACACCAGGACATCTAAGACGTTCATTTACACTTAGTCCATATTTGAAAGATCTTCTTCTAATCTCAACTGCAAACCATTAAGGGAACTACAATTCAGCTGATTCACCAATTTCTGCTTCTGCTTTTTTCTCCATGCTTTTCAAAATCAACAATGAAAGGAATTTCTCTTCTGAACAAAGAGAATTTCTGAAGGAATAACTTCCAATCCCAAAGCAACTTTCAGTGCTAACTGCATGCAAACTTCAAATTTGCTCAGCCTTCTTCCTACGCTCTTGCCTGATTTGGTATCTCCCTGCAGGCCCCTTTAAGCCTGGAAATCTCTTTCCAAAGTTAATTTTATCTTCCTTTTATCTGATAACAGCCCTCAGAATGGCACATTCAATTGTGCTACCAGCAAAAACGAACAAGGGAATCTGAATGCTTTGTGCGTCTGCAACATCAGGAGTAATTAGGGTTTATTTACTCAGTGGCAGTAGCAGAGAGCTGGTTGGTGAATGCAAACCGGGTTCACAACACACCTGATGTTATAACCAGTCTCTGAGAATTTCAGGTGAATTAATAATTCAGCGATTAATAATTTAACACAGACAGTGCAACACAAAAAAAGCACCAAGCTCTTCACACGTATGCCACTATGCAGAAATAATGTGCCTTTCCTCCAACAGAGCTTGACTCCGCTCGTAACTGAACGGAGAAAAATTCAGTCCATCCCTAACAAACCTGCTTGAAACAACAGAGACATCAACAGGAAACGCAGAAAATCCCTCAACCCTTTGCTCGGGCTGTAAAGACTCTCCAAGTGCAAACACGGACAGGACACTAAGAATCACTACTCTTAGTCCAGTTTTAAAGCCAGTGTAGAAGGTGGAACATTTCGCTAACTCCTGAAGCAGCTGAATGTTAAATCCATCGCTCATCTGGGAAGGACAGTCTAATCCGCTCTCTGGCCGGGAATGCAGCCTGCGCGCAGGGAACGGCGGCGGAGCCGTCGCCGCACCGAGCCGGGCGACAGAATTCCCGCCGGAGCTCGTTCAGCCGCGGAGCTGGGAACGGCACGGAGGCACGGCCGCTTCCTCTTGTACATCACCTTTAGAGTCGGCTTAAAAGACCACGCGATTTCATGCATGGTCCCTTCCTGAAAAGGTCCCCACAGTGCTAGCTTGGGCATTCTCAAATGGAAGATATTCCTTATTGCGCTTAAAAATCCCCTATGCTGGTGGAGATTCCTGTTACACTGGCACTACCGACCCACCAAGAGAGCAATGGAAGATGGTGAAACCATAAACCTGCGGCTTTTTGCTACTTGGGAGCTTTGAGGGGACCACTTCAGCTTTCACTTAGCAGCTTTTTGTAGCCAGCACCATCCTGCCTTCCGACGATACAGCAGCATCCTTCCCGCAGCTGAAATAAGGGGCATCCTCATTCCCAGCATTAACTGGAAAAAAATGAAGTAGAAAGTTAGCCAAATCCTACTTTATAGGTCTTTACTGCCACAGTTCTTTCATGTGGCAAGTTTTCCACACAGTTTGCCTTTTTTTTTTTATTTTACAAGGCAAACACTCACAATGTTTAAGAGCAGCTGACTTAACCATCTCTTCAGCTAGGGTAGGACTCAGACTATTTTCAAATATTCCAAACTCAAATTATTTCCTGCAAACTGGTTTCTGGATTTGCATTTTCTCCTGCAGTTGAAGACCAGCAGACAGCCAAATTAAATCACGTTTAAGAAGTGACAGGATCTCAAGAGAAGAGAGTGAAACACACTTTCATTCTTACAGCTGGCAGGATGCCATTTACCCTTGACTTTCTTTCTGTGTTTTTCTTTTTTGGTTGGTTGGTTTTGTTTTCTGTTTTAAAATAAAGACCTAAACCTTAATATTTCCAGTTTAATCAGCAATTCTCAAGACGTTCACAAATTCACTTCCGTAACCACCCTTAACCATATATACACAGAGGAGTCATTAAAAAACATAGTGGCTGGAGTAAATGGCAGGTAAGACCTGCTAAAAGACCTGTGACCATCCCTGCTCTCGTGAGGAAGACCACCTTCCTGAAGGGACAGACCGAGACTCTTCCATGCTGTTCATCAAAACCTCTGGAAAAGAGCTGCTGCCTGGGTCTGTGGTTGAACAAATGCATAAATTGGGACTAGACAAGCGCCAAAATGCAGAAATAAGTGTCAAGTAAAGTAACTACAGGAAAAAACAAGGTAGATTAGTCAGTCGAATTAAAGGAATGTTCTTACATTTCGAGCTGCCCACTACATCTGCATTTTCATGAGGATCAACATCTCTCAAATTGTGTAATATACAGTTAAGGGATTCTGATTTCCGAGAGAATATTAATCCTCTCTAAGAAGCAGCAGCAAGATGAGAAGCACACGACTAACTGAATCTGGGGTTTCATACAAACGCTGACTCTCGTGCCAGGGCACGGGCTCTCGTAACAAGCCCTTGCCTGGGACATGCTATAATAAAAGGAGCTTCAGGCTTTGTCTCTGAGTGCAAGAAGCATGAAGTGACCTCAGCACAAATTGCTGTGCCTTATGGACTACACATGCTCCGGGCCTAAAACATGTTAGCCAATAGAGGTACCCAGTCAGCTACACCAGTAATAGTCAAAACAATTACTCACTGCAAAGAGTTTAAGAGTTTGCTACATAGCTTCACGAGAAACCAAAGCACCAGAAAACAAAAAAGCACCAAAACATCACGGCACCCCCTGACAATTAAATCACATTTCCCTAAGGAGAACGAATTGGGAAAGAAAACGGATTTGTCATTAGTCTGTTAGCACAAATACTCCTTCTCTGGCAGTTTTTCTTACCATTCATTTCATTTTATATTTCATAAGGATTCGACAGTTTGATACATAAACTCCTGTTGGTGCAAGGTGCAACATACACAGAATCATAGAATAGCTGAGGTTGGAAGAGACCTCTAGAGATCACCTAGTCCAACTCCCCTGCTCAAGCACTTTCATCTTGTACTAATACTTTCTTACCTTATCTTACACTAATTTCATACTAATATTTTCATCTACCCCTGTGAGCACCTCACTAGGAACTGAGGTGCAAAGAAAACAGTTTAATAGGGTGAGGAAAGTTAAATAAATGAGATAAATAAATTTACAAAACCTCTAAATTGTAGCAATATTTAATCGTATCTAAGGAACTGGTGATTGTCACTCAGCACTCTCGAGCTGTATTTTTAGATTGATTTTTTCTAAGCAGCTGCATTGGTGGGAGCTCACCTAATTTCTTAAATGTAAAATTCCACCTTTCTTTTGCTTTACAGTAGCTTATTTAGAAAGAAACCGACTCTAGCAGGAAGTTTAAAACAGAGAAAAAGCATTTTTGCTACTTAATATCTTTTAATATCTTTTGTTGTATTAAGTATTTAACAATTATGCTTGCAGGTGATCTGGTTTTAATGTACTTTGTTACTGCACTATAACATTTAAGCTTTTACAACAGATGGACACGTAAGTACAGATGTTCTGGTGAGTCGTGAGGCTCTTTAGAAGTTAACTTACATCTAAGCAGTTTTGTCTTAGATATCAGGTCTTCTCTCAGCCTTCTCTTCTCCAGGCTGAACAGAATGGATGTCATCTATCTCCACTTCACCAAGGCTTTTGACACCATCCCTCACAACATCCTCCTGGGCAGGCTCCGGCAGTGTGGGATAGATGAGTGCACAGTGAGGTGGGTTAGGAACTGGCTGGATGGCAGAGCTCAGGGTGGTGATCAGCAGTGCAGAGTCTAGTTGGAGGCCTGTAGCTAGCGGGGTCCCCCAGGGGTCAGTCCTTGGCCCAGTCCTGATCAATTTATTCATCAGTGACCTGTATGAAGGCACAGAGTGCTCCCTCAGCAAGTTTGCTGATGATACCAAACTGGGAGGAGTATCCGATAGCCCAGAGGGCTGCACTGCCACAAAGAGGGACCTGGACAGACTGGACAACTGGGCAGTAAGAAACCTCATGTTTTCATTCCAGAAACTTACATGGATTGTGAGAGTCCGGCAGGATGTTCTCAGGCAGAACAGCAGCAACGGATGAACATGGAGAAAGCCGTGGGAATTCCTGAAGAGCCAGATGCCCCAGTTGTGAGGGATTACAGCAAGCTTGTGGTATGTCTGTTTTCAGTGTTCTTTAGAACAAAGTGGGGAACTCTCTCCCCTCGCTGCTGTGAGGGAAGCAGAGGTTGATGGGCAGTTGTGGGCACTATTTCCACTTGCCCGGTTGCTGTCGGTGGGTCCGACAGCCTCACTCCACGCACAGCTCCTGAACAGTGTTGGCAGTCAGTTGTGCTGTGATGTGATTGTTTAGCTCCTGAAGACTTAAAGAGCTTTTCCAGAAGGTCTTATGCTATTTTAAACTTGTGTTGTCTCCATTTTGTTTTCGGCATCTGCTGGATGGTGTCACTAAGCTAACAAGGAACTTCAACATCTTTTACCTGGAAAAAATATATGCTCTCTTCAGCCAGTGCATTTACCAGCACTGGAACAATTATGACAAAACTAAACTCTTTATGGTCAATTTTATATATATTTTCTAATGGTTATATATAGTATTCTATCACTGTTACACAGTCTGCATGCACTCTGGATATCATGCTTATTTCATATTAATTGCTTTAGTGCTTAGTTGTCATAAGACTTAGTCATTTTCGTATGGAAGACATTTATCCATATTCCAAAACCATTGACAAATTTGGCATCATGATTTGCAGTTTCAGCAGGAGAAAAAACAGATTGGACTTGAAGCCAATGGTTCCACCCGCACAACTCCTTCAAAGCAATTAACCTTGGAGGCTGTGGAAAGCTTTTCTTGCTCTTTTTTTTCTTTTTCTCTCTCTCTCTTTCTTTTTCTCCTTAGGGATGGGGGGGACCATGTAAGGAGCGTTCTCTTCTCAGTCTCTTACTTACTCTTTCTCCCCCTACAAGTAGGCAAACACGGGAATACTTAAGTCCTTCCTTTCTTCAACAGCTTTAAAATAATTATAAAGCAGAAGAAGAGTTGGAGATTTTTCTTTAGTTTCCCAATCATCTCTTCTGAACTTCGATGTTCAAGTGTCTCCAATTTGATACAAAGGGAGGTTTCTGCCTGGGCAGGTTTTAGAGGAATTATTCAGGTTCTCTGTCCTTTCCCTGTAAAAGAGGATTTAGGAGTTGTCAGCAGTCAGCAAATGTCTTCAGGAGGCACCCACCACCCAAGCCAGGAAATCCCAGTGTTGGTTTGCTTTAGGTATGTTGGAAATCGAGTCCTCAGATCCAAAGAGTCATGAGGCCACTCGTCCCTGAGAGCTTGTGTGTGAGAACAGATACAATTCTTGGTCCCTCTGCAGTTCACCTTGAAAAGAGGGAGCTTCTTTGCTTAGGCACTGGTATCTCAATCTCTTCTTTCACATCAGATTAAGAGTTAGAATGGACGCTCTGTTCTCACTGTGCAGGAATAAGGATATTCTGGATTCAGGGAGGTCATGCCTGAAAAACGTTCCCTTCTCATCTCCTGTAATGCCACATACTAGCTTGAGAAAGGAAAATATTTATGTTATCCAGGACTTGTGGGCTTCTGCAACTTAATATTGGAATGCTCAAATTAAACATGCCTGGATTTCTTTGCTTTCTCCCTTTTCCTTTAGCTTTAAGTACAGTTCTCTCTTCTTCTGAGTGCTCTGGGCAAGTAGCAAAGGTAAATTAACTATTGTGCAGTCACAAAGTAACTTTCTCAGCTTTTAGTTGTGGTTTCTCAGGGAGGATCTCCTCCTAACTGTTGAAACAACTGTTGCTCCAGGCTCTCTATCCTCTACTCTTCTGGACACATAGGGATGTCTGAAACTGCAGAGAATATAGAAGCATTGTGATGCTTTTAGCACATGTTTTTGCTGAATATCACCAACAGTTGGATATATTTACAGATTCTTTAACTTTGTGTGAAGAAATAAACTATCAGGTTCTTAAACTTCTATTTATGCTTATTGATATATATATTTTATTATCAGGAAATGAAGAAAATAATTAGAAACCTCCACAGTGCTTCATAATGTGTTCTTCAGAACACTTCATTTCTACTTTATTAAAAATAATATTTTAATTGCATTCTGTTCTGTTAGCTGTATATAGTTCAATCAAGAGTACTTCTAAACACATATACTATATAAATATGGATATATTTTATATCCATATATTTTATATACATCCATATATAAAACAGATTGATATACTTGTTTTATATGTATAGATTTATATAAAGCATATATATATTTTATATTGTTTGAATATGTTTTAATAAAAAGTAAAACATCATTTGAGCTTGTCTGTTTTAATTGCAGAATAATTTGAGCATTAAAATTCTTTCTTCTTACTGGTATATTAAATACCTCATATGAAACTTCACCCTCTTCTTGGTTTATCAGTTTCATAACTAAGGCAAACAAGAAAAATGTATAGTGAAGAATACAGGAAACTCTCACCTTGCCTTGGCGGCTTGATCTCCAACTTAGCTGGTTGTTGCCAAAGATTGACGAGATTGGTCTGTCTGGATCTTAGACAAAAAAAAAAAAAAAAAAAAAAAAAACAAAAAACACAAAAGCCTATTACCAAGACTATATCTCAATTGTTTTCTTGCAAGTTTTGTCCAGGCTTCACTTAAACATGGAAACTAAAACATCCAGATTTCTAAAGTAGATGCCTGCAAGTCACGTGAACAGAATTCTTGCCTGTTAGTGCTTGGTGTGACAGCCCCGTCCCGGACATGCTTGCTCCAGTGGGCACCAGGAAATTTTCCTTGCACCTCCAGGGAGAGGAGAGGGAAAAAAATACAGAAGTAAAAATGCATTGCTTATCCCTTGAAGATGATGTTGAAATCCTGACATCTTAAATGCACCTTTCACCAGGTAGTTGCTGTTGGCTCATTCTGTGGTAACAGGGAAACTTCTCACACCGAAAAAGAAGGGATGGGGTGGGAAAGGCAGACCCAGAAACAATCTTCTGATAAAACTCTGGCTCTTTGGTTCTACTTTTTTTGTGCTGCCACTCTCAGCAGGAGACTGTAACTATGGTGTTTTAAAAGCGTATGTGTATAAGTGAGTAAATATCAGTGGTCTTCCCTCATGTAATGCTACTGGAGAGTGACACTTCCTACAAGTTACCTTTTTTTTTTTTTTTTCCTACCTCTGGGAAATGTAGCAGAGTTGGGTGCCTGACTTCAAAATCCCATAATCCTGCTAAAAACAGTGAGTAGAAACACAGCACTGCAGGAAGAACGCAGGGTAGGAGCTAAAACTAAACCCTAAGCTAAATCCTAAAACTGACCCTGTGAGTGCGTACTAACTGAAGAGGTCCTCTCAGCTCTCAGTAGGTGTAATCAGAAATGTCTTTTGGATTTGTAGGTTTTTTTTCCCTCCTAAATCTTTAATTCTGGGCCAGTTTGTTAAAGGCCAGGGGTGGTGGGTCTGGGCCCTCCCGAACTGCCCTCCCAGCTGACAGACGTGGGGGAACTGCTGCAATCTCGGACTCGTGGGGACGGGACAGTGATGCTACCCCTAACCATTACACACACACACACACACACACACACACAACATATACATATATATATATATATGAGATTCACCTTCCTTTCACCTGCGGCTGGCCTGTGCTGAGGTTCCCCGGCCCCTCTGGCCTCTCCCTGTCCCGAGGCGATGCCGTCACCTGCGCCCAGGGCTCCTGGCATGCAGATGTGGAGATGGACACCTCTTCAATCCAGAAGTCCAAAAAACAAACAAACAAACAAACAAAATTTAACAGAGATATTCTTAAAAACAACTGAGAATAAGATACACATTCTGCATTTTTTGAAAATGGAACAACATTAAAACCAATAAAGAACGTGTATCATGCTGCTATTGTGCATGGCATGGGACACAGCACCTAGTGATGCTGCACGTCCAACTGTGCAATCTCTGTATGCCAGTTTCAGCTGTCATGTCCTCTTTATCTTTAAGGTATGTCCAAGCATTTGTGTACCATGCAGAATATCTGCATCTTCTCTCTGTAGCTTCTATATGCATTGTTTGAATATGTTTTGCTAAACAGTAAAACATCATTTGAGTTTGCCTGTTTAAACTGTAGAATAATTTGAGCATTAAAAATCTTTCTTGGCAGTCTTATAGACTCCTACTGGTATATTACTGGTACATTCAACTGGCGAACAATTTACCTCATTCTTGGTTTTTCACTTATATGACCAAGGCAAATAAGAAAAAAAGGATAGTGAAGGAAACAGGCAGCTCTCACCTTGCCTTGGCTTGATCTCTAGCTTAGCTGGCTGCTGCCATAGATTGACAAGATTGGTCTATAGGGATCTTCGAGAATAGGATGGCTTTAAATAAATAAATAAATAAACCCTGTGCAAAAGGTGTGAAGCTGAGAAATTACAGGAATGATGCCTGAAAGTAGCTTCTGAGAAGCCTGAGAGAGCACATACTGAAAATGTCCATTTTTGCTCCCGTCCTTCTTTGCTTTTTCCCTGCCCTTGTGTTTCTCCTCTAGCTGGCTCTGCAGGTTACGTTTTGGGATTTTGACTCTCACACCAGGGCAAGCGAGTGTTGGCTCAGCTTCCCAGCCTGATCTGAGGTCAAGACTGCCCATTAAGAAAAGGGAAGAGTCCTGCATTACAGCAAATCTAGGCCTAATCTAGGAAATCTGGGGAAGCGGAGTGTTAACTCCAGCCTGCCGGCACCGCTGCAGGCCACGCTGGGCACTAAGTGCTGGGCTGAGCTCGCCCACGCACACAGAATTCCCCGAGGCCGGACGCCTCGGCTAGGCAGGGAAATTAAGCCCCCTCACCAAATACACTAACAGGAGCTCTTCCCAAAGCATGCACCCATTTTACACCTTACCTTAACAGGAAAACAGAGATGACTTTCGCCAAGAGATTCTCCAAAATTCACACATCCCAGTCTTTGGCCCACTCTCAGGGGAGCCCCTGCCTCCCATGCCCACTGCAGCCCTGGAAGAACCACCTCCCCGTGGGCTGGGGCCTGACCCCCACCGAGCCGGGCCCGGCTCTCACCTGCTCTCTCCTGCTCTTTGCTTCACCAGCCCTGCTGAGCTGGCGGCGCTCCACCTGCACCACTGCTTTTGGCATCAGCAGGAGCAGCTCAGACTGGGACATGCGAAAATGAAAACGCCGCTAGCGAAGGACCCAGCTGCGTCCTGGCACTGAGCAGGCCACAACGGCGCATTCCTCCCGTTCCCAAAGCCGTCTTCCCTCATCCCTTCTGTAGGAAATCTCCCCGACGGATCCTCCCAGCAGAATTTACTGGTGGATATAGGAGCTCTGTAAAGGAGAAACAAAGTGACTCAAGGCACTAAGATTACTAACACCCTCAACATGGCTATTTAAGCATTGCAGCTTGAGCCAGCTTTGCAAGAGAAAGCATCGGTATTTTTTCGACCTTTTCTTTCAAAATAATACCTGGACCTACTAAAGGAAACCCTTAAACAACACTGACGGATATCCAAACTTCATTACCTTTTTCTTAATTAGAATTTCTAAGACATGGGATTTAGTAATTCAAGGACAAGGACAAGGAACTTCTTCCACTAACTCCACAGGTTGAAAATACCATCTACTTACTCCCCAGAGCAATGCTGCTCCCCAGCCCTCATTTCAGCAGATCACACATTTGGGTCTCCTCCTTAATGTCACTGCCTGGACACTCATTCCAACAATTCCACTCACTTCAGCAAGAACATAAGGCTCCCTTACTACTACAGGAAAGAACCATGAGAAAGCTTTTATTTTTATTTGGGCCACAAGAAGAAGAACAGCAGTTACTGGCTTCTCTTTGACAACAATGATGCCAAAAGGAAAAAAAAAATCCCCAAATTCAGACATTTGCCTAGTACATACCAATAATATTTAAGGAGAGTTATATATTTATCCAAAATTACTTTGCTACATGCACTTAAGGGGAGCCTGCTTTAGATGTTGGGAATACAAAACAAAGCCAAAGAAAACATCATCTCTAAAAGACTAGCTTTGCTTCAAAATATTATCTATAGGGCCTATATTATTCACATTGCCTTTATATGGCCAATCATCAGGAGCTTTTTTTTAGACACAATTCTCAGAGAAAAAAAAAAATCCCCACCAAAGTACTTCCCCAAAATAGCTTCCCTGCCACCCCAAAATAATTATCTCCAAACACCCCCCAAAAAATTTTCCCCAAACCATTTTCCCATTCCCAGTTAAAAAATTCCCTCAAAAAATATTCCTTCCAAAATAATGTTCCCCCCTAATGTCTCCTTTCCATTTTTTTCCCTCCAAATATTTTATCCTCTCAAAAAATTACGCACCCCCCCCCATTTCTTTTTTTCCTCTGCCAAAATCATTTCCCTTCCAAAGAATTTTTCCCCTCCAAAAGTCTTACACCATCAAAGCCGTTACAGGTTTTCCCAGTTTGTACTGGGAAAAAACAGCCCTGTTGACCACGGAGCTGCTGCTCGGATCTGTGTCAGCCCCGTTCTCTGCTGGAGCAAACTTACTTTGGTGGCCACTTTTGTGGCCCCACGGCCGAGCTCACTCCGCTCCACTGGGGCTGCCCACAGGTCGGCCCTGAGCCCGCACTGAGCCCAGGGCAACGGCAACGGCAGAAACGCTCCCACCCGCTGCACACAGGACATCCTCTTCGGACACGCTTCCGTCCTCTGCATTTGGGAATCACAAATGAACATGAACACGTCCACGAAAGACACTTTACCAGCTAATACATTGCTCCGTTTCCAATGTCTGCTCAATCAACACCTCTACAAAGGCAGCAGCTCCCAGATCCCGACACCAGCAGCAGCAGCGACGGCATCGCGACGCCCCGGCCGCTTCTCTGCAGCGCGGCCCCCTCCGCGGAGCTGCCCTGCAAACCCACCCCAACGAGGGCTCGGGTTCCTGTCACCAGCCCCCAGCGCTCTGCAGCGGCAGGAGCCGCCCGGCCCAAGGACGCCGAGCGCCGGGGCCACGTCCTCCCCTCCCGCCGCCGCCCCCCCTCTCGCTGCTCCCCGGCCTCCCCCCGCCCCGGCCCCGCGCGCAGCCCTCCCGGGACACCCCGCACACGGGCAGGCCGGCCCCGCGCCCCGGCCCCCCGGCCCCGCCGCCGCCTCCGCGCGGCGCTGCCCCCGCCGGCAGGACGCGGCCGCGGCCGCCCCACGGGCCGCGAGCGCCGCCCCCCCGCGCCCTTCCCGCGCGCTCCCGCCGCCGCCGCGCACCTGCCGCCCGCCGCGCATGCGCCGCGCGCCACAAGGGGCCGCCGACCGCACTGCGCACGCGCACGCGCCCCGCTCCTGCAGCGCCTCCGCCCCGACACGCGGGGGCAGCAGCGAGCGCGGCAGAGTGCACTGCGCATGCGCGCACCCCCCCCCCACGTGGTGGCGCCGCTCCTGGGGCGCGGGGGGCGGCGGGGGGAGGGGGCGGCCTCTGCCCAGCGGTGGCACCGACAGAGCGAGAGGAAACGGCCGCAACCTGAAACAGCGAAAGTTCCGCAGGAACTTAAGGAAAAACGTATTAGCAGTGAGGGTGACGGAGCACGGGAACAGGCTGCCCGGAGAGGCTGTGGAGTCTCCGTCTCTGGAGATCTCCAGGGGCCGCCTGGACGCAGCCCTGTGCCACGTGCTCTGGGTGACCCTGCGTGTGCAGGGCTTGGACTAGATGATCCCTGGAGGTCCCGTCCAACCTTAAGGATTCTGTGATTCTGTGAAGGAAAGAGTTAACAGCTGGAAGTGCCCCCTGGCACCAGCTGTGCCCGTGCGGAAACGCTGGGGGCTGCTCCCAAGGCCGAGACGGGGAAGCGGGAGGTCTTGCGGGGAGGGCCGGTCTCGCTGCGCTGGAATTGGCAGCGGTGCCCGGCTGGCCAGAGAGCCGATAGCCCCTGCGGAGGGATCCCAGAGCCGTGTCGCTGGCGCTGCCGGGAGCAGACACCCTCCTGGGAGTCGTCCGCAGCGTGAACCTGGCCTGAGCCTGTCCTGGGGCCGGGTCCCGGCCCTCCTGGGGACGCTGCCTGCGGCCCCTCGTCCCCCGCCGCCCTGGGCCTTTTCCGTGCGCGCGGCGGGCGCGGGAGGCAGGGCCGTGGCCATGGCCGTGGCGCGGGTGCCGCGGGCAGCGAGGGCAGCGCGAGCCCGGGCGCCGCTGCCCGCGGGACGGGACGGGACGGGACGGGCTGCGTGAGGGCGGCGGCTGCGGGGGGACCCCGTCCTGTCCTGTCCTGTCCTGTCCTGTCCCAGCCCAGCCCAACCTGTTCCATCCCATCTTGTCCCACCCTATCCCGTCCAATGCCATCCCATCCCATCCCCTCATTTGTTTTTCTCTTTTTTCTCCCCCTTTTTTTTTTTTTTGCATTTTTATCTTTTCATTCTCTCCTTTTTAAGCTTTCTTCTTTCATTGTCCCCCTTTAATCTTTTGTTTGTTTTCATACATTTTATCCTTTTTTTCCTATATTTCCCCTTTTACATTTTCTCCTTTGCTTTTATCCCTTTTAACTCTTTTCATTATTTTTTTCCCTCTTTAACTTATGTTTTCCTTCATTCTTTGCCCCCTTTCATCTTTTTTTCTTTCCTTTCTCTCTTTTAGTTTTCTCTTTGGCTCTCCCTTTTATCTTTTTTCATGTTTTTTTCCTCTTTTATATTTTTTCCTTCATTTTTCCTTGTTTTGGCTTTTTCCTTGATTTTCTCTCAGCTTTTCTCTTTCCTTCCTCCTCTATTTTTTAGCCTCCTTATTCCATTTCCCCCTCATCCTTAGCTGTTTTTTTCCCTTTTTTCCCCCTCAAAGCCCCATTATTTCGGTGAAGTCACTTTTACAGGTTTATGTTCCTGTTTGGCATTGGGGAACTCGAGACGTTTTTAAGCCGTCGGGGGCTTGGCAGGAGGCTCGGGAGGGCCTCGTGGGGCCGGGAGGCTCAGGAAAAGTCCCCGTCGTCGGGGGCGTCGTGTGTAATTTGTGGGGGCGCCGAGGCGGGACGTGGAGGTGCAGAGGGGGCAGGAGGCAGCGGTGCAGGCGGGACGTGTCGCTCGCGGGGCCTCCCGGAGCGGGGGGATGTTGAGCAGGAAAGGGGAAGGCAGCGCTGCCTGGGCCCCCTGCGGAATGTTGGTTTTCAAAAGTGCCCTCGGAATGGGAAGGGGGCCCTGTGCCCTGCAGCCCGTTGGGGAAAACGGACGTGCTCTCCCTGGAGAGGGTGACGGCGCCCACAGGCTTTGCAGGAGAGTGTTGCTGGCCAAAAGCCCTGCTCCCCGCTCGGGAATCGGGACCGGGAGCTCCTCAGGTGAAGTCCTTCTGTCCAGGTTGCTCTTGGTTCTTGCTGTTCTCCTCAGCGTGGTGCTGAGCCAGGATGTGGCTGTCTAAACTGTGGGGTGTTTGTCTCCCTCTTGCCGCAGACCATGGCAGCCCCAGGGCTTTCGGCAGGTGCCCTCCTTGACAGGAGCATGAGGATGAGGAGAGAGGCTGGAGAGCGGAAGGTGCTCTGGGCCTGGGGGCTCCTCAATATCTGCACTGCCGGCATGATCTGCGTGGACATGTATGTTGGCTGCGAATGTGACTGCGTTACAGAAAACATCCTGCCTTGTGCAGGCCTCGGTACTTCCCAGAACCCCATTACTGCCCGCTGGTAACTTTTCCTGTTTTATTGTATTTCCTTACCAGGACTGGAAAACTTCTCAGCACATACTTCAATATCCCCTTCTGGCCTCTCTGGTTTATTGGTGAGTTGTCGCTGCCCGTCAATGTGTTTTGGGAGGAGGGAATATTTTGCACTTCTGTTTTCTTCCTGGGGAAGTTGTTTTAAAGACAGCTTTAAAAAAAAAAAAAAAAAAAAAAAAAAAAGGCAGAGCTTCATTTTACTTTCTTTTACCCCTGTTAGAGCTATGGGAATTTCCTCACTGTAGTGACAGGGAAGAGTCTCTTGGCGGCCCTGTTGTGGGGCTGTGTGACATTTCCAGGTAATGAAAGTTCCTTTCAATGGAGTAGACTCCAAAGGAGCTGTATCAAATCCCCTTGGAGGATGGAAAGGAGGAGGAGTGAGGCAAATGCAGATATGAGAGACAGAAGGTTTGATGGAAGAGCCTTGCTAAAGAGCGTGAAACTTCCTTGTAGAGATTTGTGTTCTCCCTGGAAAATACCTTGCACTTTTGCAAATAAGCATTAAAGCCCCATAAATGAATTTTAGCCACATAAATGAATTTTAATGTAGAAAGGAGATTTGTCTCAACTGGTTCTTGAATAAAAAGAACCCATGAAGAAGCCTTATCTCTGTCCTCAGACTAACACTTACAGGAGCAGTTTTTTATGCATTTTTAACCTGTTTTTTAATATTAACAATAAGTTATTACTCATGGTCATGCCATCTAGCATGATAAAACCTTTTTTTCTTTATTCTAGAACTTGCACTGGTTTCTCTGTTCAGCCTGAATGCCGTGTTTGATCTCTGGCTGTATTTCAAATACACGAGGGCACCAACTCACCTGGTTATGACTCACAGGCAGCAGGTCCTTCTGGGGATGCAGAACTCAGGTAGGTAGTATAAACGCCTGTTTATCTGTGTTCTTTGCAGTTGGTGTCTTGGTCAAGTACAATTCTCAGCTTCTTTGTCTGAACACAGCAGTCAGACAAATTCCCTGCAGCATGTTAAAATTTAAAGTAGAAGTGCAAAATTGGTGAAGGATTGAGGGGAGAACTGAAGAGGGAAGAAGCCCTAACAAAGGAGGGGACAGCAGCCTGTTAAAGGGCAGCTGGAGAGACTCTCTGTGAAACTGGAGAAGGAATTTGTGGCCTCCCCGTGGAGCTGGGAAGAGGGCTTTTTAGCACCATTGAATTTCCTTCAGGGCAAGCTGCGTGTCTGTGTTTTGCAGTGTGGATTCAGAGGAAGCAGGGGAGTTGGAGGCTGCTGCATGTGCAGGGCTCACTGTGTTTTTGTGCTTCTTGCAGCGGTGCCGATAGCTCCAGTGCAGGAGCTGTCAGCGAGGAGAGTCCCTTGGTGTGGGGCTGCGATGCAGGGCCAGAACGTGCTGAGCTACAGCCCAGGCCGCCCCCGCGGGGCCCGTCCCAGCTTGGCCTCGGCTCCTGCCCCAGACTGTGACCCTCAGCTGCCGGCTCTGCCCGCCAGCAGAGCCTCTTCCAGCAGTTCTCTGAGCTCCCGGCCCAGCTTGGCCTCGGCTCCTGCCCCAGACTGTGACCCTCAGCTGCCGGCTCTGCCCGCCAGCAGAGCCTCTTCCAGCAGTTCTCTGAGCTCCCGGCCCAGCAGCAGCTGCATCCAGGTAAGGACGGCGCTGGCTGCGAGGGAGCGCCTTGGCTTGGCTCCTCGTGTGCTCGTGCTGGGCCCTGAGCTGCTGGAGGTGCCCGGCAGCTGTCTGCTCCCTTTGCACATTTGCCCTTCCAGGATTCGTCCTTTCCCTAGAGTTAATTTATTTGTTTTGGAGGAGTTGGTGGGTTTCAGACAAAAAGCCTGAATGGGGAATGCAAATGTAAATGCTGAGGAGTAGAAAACCAATTCCCCTGATTCAGACTAGACTTAATAGCAGCAAACTCCAGAGCCATAAATTCATCTGTTGAGTCAATTGATTCCTGCAGTTTGTAAAATCAAAGTGGAAGTCTTATCTTCCTCATATGACACAAGTGTCTGCTTCTGTTTGCCCAAGCTTCCCAGCTTCAGCCCTTCTCCTGCGGCTTCTTCACATGATATGAGTATTGAAGCAGTGAGAAGTGAGCTCAGGAGCCGTCACTGCCCTTCACCAGTTCGGCCTCGTTTCCTCCGGAGCCAAGAGGAGGAGATCACAGACCAGAAGTCCCTGCAAAGATACCTGCAAAGGGAAGAGGAGAAAGAGCGCAGCCGTCAGATGGGTAAAGAAATCCCTTTGCTTGGCCTGAAAGGATGGGTGAGGAGAGGATGTAGGTTTTATTAGTCGTTAGTGGAGAGAGTCGTGGGTGAGAATAGCTGGAAGGGATTTTGGGAAAGGGAGAGAGCTCCTGAAGTGCTAGTAAATAAAATGACGTCCCTGCTATGGTATTCCCCCTAGATGTGGTCAAGGTGGCTGCTGACCACTTTAGTCTTCTAGGCAGTAATTGAGACAGGAGGCAGAATTTTGTAAATTCTCCACATCTCGGTGCCTCAGGGACTTCAGAAAATTCTCCTCCCTTACCATAATTCGTGAGCTCATCTTTCCAGTCAGAGTTGAATCTGTGCAGTTATTGCCTGCCCTATTGCGTGATTCTTGTCCTCCTGCTTGTACTAATTGTGCGTGCCTTGGATGTCATTTCAGCAAATTCAGTTTACAGCAGCTCCCCATTCGGCTGCCCAGCGTTTTGCAACCTGACACGTTTGCTGGTGGAGCAGGCCAAGGTGCTGCGGAAGTTCCAGTACCAGGTGTCATGGTGTCCCCTGGGCCGCAGGGAGGAAGGTTGTCTGGACGTGCCACAGGCTGGCGAAGAGGTAAGTTCAGCACCAGAGGAGCCCAGAAGCATAGAGCTCCTCCAAAGGGTTGGCCATGATCTCCATCACACTCCTTTACACTTGTGTCTGGACAAAGTCTCATTCAAAGGGGTAGGGTTAAGGGGAGCTTTAATTAAATTGGATCCCTGTCTTGATCTCATCCCTTAATCTAAGAAAGCTTCTTCTTCAAGTACCTCTTTCATGTGTCCTGCACCTCTGCCCCAGTTTTGTTCTGCGAGATCCGGGAGCTCCAGGCAGTGACTGTGGCCTCGGGTGACATGTGGTGTCCTGTGAGGAGAGAGTAGGAGTGCAGTATGGCCAGGTGCTGAGGGCTCCCCATGCTGCAGCCAGGAGATGTGTGAGGGCTCTGGAACATCTGCAGTTTGCCCTGTGGGCTGTGGTTGAGCTCCGAAAACATCGTAGGCCCTAAAAGCTCCTTTGTTTTTCTCTCAGGTTTCTCTCTGTAGGTGGATAATGACTGTGTTGTTTGTGTAGGTTTGGTCAAGGCTGCTGGCACATGGGTGGCAGCTGGATGCCCTGGATTTCTGGACCGATCGGCTCCGAAGGGTAAGTCCTGTGCCCATAGACGGCCTGTTCGTGCTGCTCGAAGAGGTGCGGCCGGGTGGAGAAGGGCCTCATCTCTAAGAGACTTTGATCTTTGGGACTGGTGGGGATGAGGGTGGGCTTGGCCACGGAGATTCAAAGAGCATGCTAGTACCAAAGGAGGAGTAAAACAAATTTCCCACCTCAACTTATGCCCTGGCTGACCTGGGTGTTGTGTATTCTGCAAACCTTCCAGTTGTAAAGTTCACCCACCTTTGAATGGAGACAAATATATCTTAATGCACACTGCATGTGATAAGACTGCTTTTTTTTCTTTCTAAAATCCAGATTTCCAAACTGCTTTTTTCCCTCCTGACTTTCAACCTCCTTCTCCTGGGCTCAAGTAAAGCATGGAAAATGCCAACGCAGTGGCTTTTCCTGACAGTCTCAAGGAGCATAATAAAGAAAGAAATGAAAACAAACAACAAAAAAGAACGTTTTAGTCTTGGGAGCAGGAGTCATTGTAGCAAAGGAAATACAATTGCATGTTTGTTTGTTTGTTTGTTTGTTTTAAAAGGAGTGGGGGGGTTGAACAGTAAAGATTCTTGAGATCTGAGATGGTGTCCTTTAGCAGCTTCCTGAGCACCTTGTTGCTTCTAACCTTTTTACTGCTTGCATTTCTTTTTGCTAGTGGATTTTGCAGACAATTCTAGAGCCCCTTGTCCAAGAGATGGAGTCTGTGAGCGCTCAGCTGAGAAGAATGGGGTACCCCGCAATGCCAAGCGGAGGTAGGATGATAGGAGGAGCCGTGGGGTTGCATTGTGTTTTCCTGGAAGGGTTATTCCTAAGATATGTGGAAATTCAAGTGTCCAAAAATGATTCTGTGTTATGAGGAGAGCTGTCTCTGAGCTCTTCCTGTCTGTTATGTAGCATCTTTAAGGTCTTGGTAGTAGATTTTTGTCATGCTGATGGGGTTGAGCAGGGCAGTCTGAGGTGGATTTGAGAGAGCTCTGAGCATTAGAAGAAATGGTCTTGGTCGGGGGTAGGAAGAAATGGTGTTTTTGTTGGGGATAATTTTGTTTTTTGTTGGTGGTGGCTTTGTTTTTTTGGGTTTGTTCTGGGTGTTTTTAGGTTTAGGGCGTATTTTGTTTGTTTGTTTTTCCATTTCCCTGAGTTGAAATTGCAGCTGCAGTTTCCTAGGCCAAGTCTGAAGAGGCCCCTTCCATGGGCAGCTCACACAGACGTCCCTTTCCCCCAGAGCAGGGTTCGATTCGCTGCATTTCAACACGGGCTGCTTTTTTGTGCTCCGGTTTGTAGTCTCTGCCGAGACCCGCATCCCTTGTGATGCCTGTGAAGAACTGCCCCGTTGCTGGCCTCTTGTGCACCTCCCTGCTCCCCTGCTGCTCTCTGTTAAAAATTCCTTTTGATTCTTCCCTTTCCAGCCCCTCTCTGTTTCTCCTTCCTTACGCCAGGCAGCCTTCAAGGGAGGGTTTTGTGCCTGCCCAGCCCTGCACAGGGTTTCTGCTCTGTGCTGGGAGGGAGGCAGCGAGTGCTCCATGGGGCCGGGCAGGGAGCGTGTGGGGCACTGCCTAAGGTGTGAGCTTGAGCTCTGAGCTTAGCAAGTAGTTAAGAGCAGAGGAGGCAGTTCCTCTTTGTAACAGTGCGTTTGTTGACCCCTTGGCAGGGCGGCTGATCCCGTTCGAGTCGTGGGTGCAGGTGACGCGCTGGCTCTTCTTCCGCGCACAAGTCAGCACGAGCAGCATGAAACAGGCAGCGCTGGCTGAAGCCACAGCCATTCAGCAGAGCCTGCTCACCATAACGCGGTACCTGGGCGTCACGGCCAACCAGGAGTACCTGGTTCAACGGATCAAAGGTACGTGCTCCCCTTGGAGACTCGGGAGCGTTTCGCTGAGCTGGGTCAAGCACTGGTGGTGCCAGATGCCCCGTCAGTGGAGACGCTCGGGCTGCAGTCCCAGCAGGGCAGAGAGCTGCTTTGCAAGGAGCAGCGCTGGGTGTTTTGACAGCTTTCTCTGCTCGTAGCAATGTGGTGGTGTGGGCCCAGGACTGGTTTTAGAAGGTTTTATTTCTCATTTCAATCAGAGCCGGGCAAGAAGTGTCCTATTCAATCCGTTTATTAATTAGGAATAAAACTTCCCTTGTAAACTCAACTGCCTTGAGTATATATAATATATACAAGCATTTAATGAGTTCAGTTGTTCCTTCCAGTGATTGTGGTGCCCTGGCCATGCACACGGAGGTGTGGGGTTCCCAAAGCTAGTGCAAAATAGATCTTTCTTGCACCTTCCACCGCCAGTACCTGAATAGGTGTTGTTGTTTCCAGAGCTGTCCCAGGGAAGCTTCCGCTGGGGCAGAGGAGGGGATTTCAGAGGCCGGCAGTGGGGAGCTGACTTGCCCACCGACTCCGCTGTAAGTTTTCAAAGATGCTTTGGTAAAACTTCCTAAAGCTGCTCGTCTTTCAGGATGAAGCATTTGTGGGTGGCTGCAAGAAGTCCAAATCCTCTTTGCCTCGCTTATCCTCAGAATCGCAGTTTTGAATAATGCAAAGGGGCCTGGACGTGGTGCAGATCACAAAAATGCACTTGTGTGTGTTAGTCTGGGGGCGGCCTCTTCTTTAGACTCCTGTGGGATGTCCCACAGGTAACTGTGAGGGCAGCAGCCTGAGATAATTCACCTGAAATAGTTAAAAGAGAGACTGCAGAATAAGCCAGGGAGTGGAAAACAATCGTTACACTGTCCCTCTTAGCCTGTATTTGAAGGAAAACAAGCACTGAAAAAAAAAAAAAAAGAAAGAAAGAAAGAAGGCATTAAACCAATTAAACTAGCATGAAATCAGTCATGTGATTGACTGTGTCCTGTATTTGTTCTCATGCCTGAGATTATGGCAAGAGAGTTGCTGCTGCATTGTAGCCTTTGGTTCCTCGGTCTTTCTGATGGCATTCAAGTGAATTTTGGGTTTTTTTGCACAGATCCTTATGCACATCTTCTGCACCTATCTGGACTCCAGGCTGCCATGGAACATCCAATATCCCGATGGCAAAACCTTCACTGCCCAGCACTTCATCCAGACACCCCATGAACCAGGTACTGGCATTCTTGGGCTGCTGCTTTAGCTGCTGTTTGCCCCTTGCATCCCATGGGCACCCTTAAAATCCCTCTTTTCTTTTCTGACCTTCATTCCCAGACCTGACGGATGAGAAGCTCTTCTGCATCTACCAGAGCAGCATCAACCCACCACACTACCAGGTCATCTACCACGGCCACATCTACAACGTACAGGAGGTAGGAGCATGTTAGGTGTGTTCTGCTGACAGGAATTGTTCAGCAGAACTGATTTGGGTTTGTTTTTTGTTCTATTTATTTATTTATTTATTGTAACTAGCCACATCTATGTTTAGATTTAGGCTGGCTCAGTGCAGAAAGCAGCTTCCTGTGCATTTTCTCATGACTTCTTCTAAGACCCTAATTTCTGTAAGCTCTGATGTGAACTGTTATTCCTGAATGCCAACAAGCCGGAGGCTTCCTTCTAGGAGTTTGTGGAGGGAACCATCTCGTCTCAATGCCAAGCTACCAGATTTTTCCTGCACGTTTTCATACTCTCTTGAGCCCTGGGTTGTGACTTGGTCGCCAATTTCAGAAAAATGCCATAAGAACTCCTGAGTATTTGAGGATGGTTGCCATCAAAAAAACTCCTCAAAAATCATTTTTTTCTGATGTTTGTCTAAGTGAGAGGTAAATATTGAGGCAATCCCCCAGGCTGTTGTACCATTTTTTTGAGGTTTCTATTATAGTCTTTCCTCATCGCAGGTTATTAAACCTCTTCTATTATGGTGCACACCCCCTGCATACGTACCTTGCCAAAAGATTTGAAGGAAAAGCTGTACAGCTGTGGCTAAGCTAAGGGCAGGATGTGCCCGTTGGTTTGCATAAGACATTCTCTCTAAGATAGTGGTGTGAGTGCTTGTCCCTGCAGTCGCTCCCAAAGTCTTCTCTCTTCCCACGCATTCAGGGCAGAAACAACCTGCTCCACGCGTTGCTCCTGTTCCTCTACATCATCAAGACCAGGGAATTGGGCATGCTCGGGTAAGTGTCTCCCCGTGGGTCCCCTCGCGCTGCCGGCGAGAGCTGAGCAGCAGCTTTGGGTGCTGAGGTGCCGTGAGGCTGCTCCGTGGGACGGTGGTGACGGTTTTAAAATCCTGCTGGTGTTTTAAGTAAGGGCAGCCGTTCTGTAGGACTGTGTCAGCTGGGTGAGCGTGAGCACGCGGGAAAGGTTTTAGGTTTCTCCTTGGTCTTGTGCCAGCTGCAGATGAAGAAGTTTTCCTTGTAAGGAAGATGGGGTGTAAACAGGAGCTTTAACTTGCCGCTGGTTTGTGACTGTGGTGTTCTTTTTGCAGGCGCGTCAGTCTCGGTGCTTCAGGCGTCAACGTGCTCTGGATTTTTGGAGAGTGACGAGCGGGACCACAGGTTGGCAGAGGAGTGATCCCTCTTCCCAGACAAGAAGAACCGAGCAGCATCATTATCCTTTTTGCCTTGGAGCAAAAACCATTGGAGAATTAGGGTTTAGGGTTAGGGTTTAGGTTGGGGTTAAACATTTTGTTTGCTTGTTTGACTGATTGATCTTTGGTTGTCGTTTGGGGTGTTCCCCACCATTCCAGTACACTGTTATGTAACAAATGCTGGAAGCAGGTGGTTCATATAGTAGGAATGATGCTCGGCTTTGGTGGGCAGTTGCGCTTTAGCTGCTTTTGGTACTGAACGTGTCTGCATGGAGCTGGGTCCTGGAGCTGGGTTTCCTAGGCAGGGCGGCTTTCGGAGGCGCTTGGTCAGCCCGTTCACGGGTCCTCTGCAAATCTGGTGGTGTTTGCCCCTTAGAGCAGGAAGGTAGAGTGCTGCTGGCTGTGATACTGTGGGGATGGATGGATGTTGCAGGTTGTTTGGTCTAACTTTGTGTGCAATGACTTTTTTTTTCTTTTCCAGGTTGTAGATAGCATTTAGAATTGTTTAAGCATTAGAAATAAGGTAAGGAATAGATCTGTATTTTTTAACCTCAGTCGGGGCTTTTCCCTCTGTCCTGGCTGCTCTGCGAGGTGTCGATCGTCTCCAGCGCCTGCAGGGAGCTCCGTCCTGGAGCTGGGGTTTTCTAAGCAGGGAGGTTTTGGAGGCGCTTGGTTACCCCGTTCCCAGGTGCCCTCTGGGAATCCGGTGGCCTTTGCCCATTAGAGCAGGAAGACAGAGTGTGTGCCGGGGGCTGTGAGTAGTAGTGGTGAGGCTGCAGAGGCGGCTGTTGAGGGGGATGTCCCGCTGATGCACCCTGGGGGGTTGTTAGGCTTTACATTAAAAAGGAACACGCATGCTAACTGACCTGTTTTTTGGTTTTGCAGGTGCAGAAGATGGGGGCCCAAATGGAAAGGAAGATCCTAAGCCCTATAGGCCTCAGCCTTCCAGCCCTAGCCCTTCAGCCAAGCCCTTCGCCCTAGCCCCGTAGGCGTCAGCCCTTTAGCCCTTTAGGCTCAGAGCCCTAGGCCTTATAGCATCCCTATAGGATCCTCCTAAGTCTATAGGGTAAGTTTAGATTTGCGAAATAGGTTGCGAGAATGGCACGGTTGTACATTCCTTTGAGCAATAAAGATGGAAAAGGTGTTGGAGTGCGTGTCTCATTTCAAATAAAGATGTTTGTGTGGTGTCTCATTTCAAACAAAGGTGTTTGTGTGGTGTCTCATTTCAAATAAAGATAGAGGTGTTGTTTTGTTGCCTTCATTGAAGTAGATGCTCCCCTAAAGAGATAGGGCCGAAGGGCTAGAGCTCAGGGCAAAAACAGTGGGGATAAAGGGTGGGGGCTAAAGGGCTTGGGTTGAAGGGCCAAACGGCTGAGGGTTTGGGTTCAAAAGCCAGGATTCAGCAGCTGGGATTAAAGGGTTTATGACTACAGGACTAGGGCTAAAGAGATTAGGGCTAAAGAGGTTTGGGCTAAAGTGCTAGTGTTGAGGATTAAAGGGCAACAGTTAAAGGGCCAAGGGCTAAAGGGCTAGGGCTGAATGGTTGGGTCTTAGGGTTAGAGGGCTAGTCATAGCAAGCTATAGGGCTAAAGGGCAAAGATTAAAAGGCTGGGGCTAAAGGGAAAGGGCTAAATGCTCCAGGTATAAAAAGCTAGGGCTTAGAGCTACAGGGCTAGGATTAAATGCCTAAAAAGCTATAGGGTAAGACTTGAAAGGGTACCATTCAAGGCTAGCTTTAAATGGCTGGGATTAAAGGGATAGCACTTGGGACTAAATGGGTTTAGGGCTAAGGGGCTTAGGGCCAGCGCTAAAGGGCTAGGACTCAGGGTTAAAGGGCTAGGCTTAAAGGGCTAAGAGTTAGCCCTGAAGGCCTTAGGGCAAAAGTGCGAGGGCTAAAGGACTTAGGACTAAAGAGCTTATGATTACAGGGAAAAGGCCTTGGGGCTAAAGGGATAGTGCTTAGGGAAAAAGACCTTGTGGTAAAGGGCTGTAGGGAATGGCTAAAGGGCTAAGGCTAACAAGATCTTAGGGCCAAAGGCCCAGGGCTAAGGGGCTTAGGGCACTAGATTTGCAACTAAAAGACCACGGCTGAAGGCTGGTGTTAAAAAGCTCTAGGACTAAAGGGCTAGGGCTTAGGCCTAAAGGGCTAGGACACGAATGAAGGGCAAAAAGGTGGGTATAGGAATATATAGATTAAAGGTTGTTATGGCCAAGGATGAAAACAATTATCTGCTTGCTTGGTGGATAAAGGATTTTCTGAGGCCAATGATTATGGGAATAGTTATGAGGAAAGGTTAATAAGGATCACCTGGTGAAGGTAAGGAGATGTGGGGATATAAAGGTCACCTGTAGAAGATTAGGGAGTGCCCTTCCCAGGGATTGGTCACTGGGTTATTGGCTCCCCGGGTGAGAAGGTTGTGAAAATACCAAAACCCAGGGCTTAAAAGGGGCTGCAGGGCTGTTCCTGCTCTTCTGTGATCCCCATAGGCTAAGATGAAAGAAGCAGTGGGAAAGGGCTAGGATGAAAGGGCTAGGGCTACAGCTTGGGGCTAAAAGGATAGGAATAAAGAAGAATAAAGAGTTAGGAGTTTGAGCTAAACAGTGTAAGACAGGGATTAAAGGCTCAGGATAAAGTCCTAGGGCTTTAGGGCTGAAGGGTCTTGAAATGATGAGGTTTCTTGTACTTTCCCATGTTCAGTCCCATTTTCTAGTCAGAGCAATGACACTATGGGTAGATGCACAACACTCCTGTTTGGTGGTAGTTGGGGGTGATGGCAGCCAGTGCTACTCCGTTTTCTTTCCTTTTTTTTGTGTGTGTCTTGTTTTGTTTGGCTCTGATTATCACAGTATTAATATACAGTAGCAATGCTGTTCCTGCTGTACGTCATGCTGCCTCAGCGACCTGCAGAAAACACTCTTTTTTTTCATTCCCCTCCCTTTCCAGGTAGTCCTTTATGTTTTCTAAATAAAATGACTGGTGTTGTTTTCAAGTTACGTTCTTGTGTGTATTCCTTCTCGGCTGTCGGCTATGTAAAAACTGCTCCTAGGAAAGCTCTTGAGGGAAGGAAGAGGAGGCTACAGGGATGTTCCACCACACCTAGAAGAATGGTATTCCAGTTGAATAATTAAGCCACTCTTTACACTATGCTCAAATGACAATGAGGATTAAAGTGAATTATATGAGAGCATAAATGAGAAGAAAATGCCCTGAAAAGCATTACACAAAACACTAGTTACTAGTGGAGCGACTAGACTTAATGGATCTTCATTCAATGACAGTCCATCTCCAACTCTGCAAAGGACAAAAACATACTCTTACTAGAAGGGGTAGAATTGTAATATCAGAACTGATTTCTATATGTCAGGATTAAATTAATCAGAATTGCATTAATTTTTAAAATTAAGGTTAGACTGTTTAAATAGCAGCCTTGTTAGATGAAAAGAACACTGCAATGATGCTTGGGTATAGGTAGGATTTCTCAAGCTGGTGTCAGAAGAGGATCTGTTGATTCCAGTCCCAAAAGGGCCTCATGGAGCTGCCATGAGTCAAGGCTCCGGGAATATCATCCAAACAAGAGCTCTAAAATGGTGAAAGGACCTAAATGAGAGGCCTCTCCATTCTGCAGCCTCGCAGCGTTATTGCAGGAAGCCAAGCTTGCGCAGGTCGGGTCTCCTCTTCCTCGTCCCCCTGCCACCACCCACTTCTCTGCTGAGAGCAGGAAAGCTGCCTCCAGCACAGCACGGAGACGGCACCAAGAGAGGCACCGTTCTGCCCTCCTGCGCCTAAATCTCTCACTCCCATGGGCAGCACAGGGCAGCGTGCTCTCTATCTGCTTCACTTTGCTCTGCTCTGCTCTGGACAAAGGTTTTGCAGACAGGTCAAGGTTATTGCCAGCAGGAGGGGCACACAAAGTGATTTTGGCCATGCAGCACGGTTGCCACAGTCAGTGGCAGAGGTTTCTCCCCTTCCTACGCTTTGCCGAAACGGCTCTGCCAAAATAGGTCACGATGGGCTGGAGGCTCTTCAAGGCTCTGAACCGAAGGCACACCTGGAGCCCTCCGTGTCTCTGATTTCTTGATTTCTGCAAAGATGAGAGAGGCTACACTGATTCCCTGCAACTATTCCCTCTCCACCTTTATTTGGTTGCAAGCGCAGCTGTCTCAGCCCCTCTAACCTCAATTCTCGGCACAGACTAAGCACTGCATTCCTTTGGCTTTCCAAGTGCTGCTAGAAACTGTGGGCACTTTGCTCCTATCTTCTGAAAGGAGGGAAGGGAAGCACCAGCAAAGATGGGACATTTCCAGATTTCACCTGCAGCCCCTGGAGGAAACTGCCCCATGGAGTACATGGATGGAGACTTGTGTTCAGTGCCCAGCTCAGCCCTTCCTTTACCAGAGAGGTTTGCATATGCCATGGCATGCAAGACAAGACACATTCACTTCCCACTGCAGCTATGAGCAGCCATGCAGCTTGCTCACATGCAGAACCCCTTTAAAGATGGATACATTCAATGAGAATCTAGTAATTTTTAGGGCTTTAGGGCTGAAGGGCTTTAGTGCTGAAGGGGGAGCCTTTAGAGCTAAAAAGCTAGAATCAAAGGGCTAAAGTTCTAGGGTCAAAGGGCTAGGACTAAATAGCTAAGGCTAAAGCGCTGTGGTTCAATTGCTGGAATTCAAGGGCCAGGATTAAAGAACTAATGCTAGGGTTAAATGCTGAAGAGTCAGCACTAAAGGACTAGAGCTAAAAGAAAAAGGGCTTGGGGCTATGGCTGAGTTCTAAAGGACTAGGACCTAAGACCCAGGGCTAAAGGGTTAGAACTTTGTTAAAAAAGAGCCTCAACCCACACAAGGCTCAATGGGACAGACAACTTCCCAAAGTACTCCCTCAATTAAATAATAGTTATGGGCCTACTGAAAGCCCTGTAAGCCCAGCATTCTTTGTGAAAGCTGAGCTTAATGCTCAACCTACAGGTAAAAAAGGATGTCCAACAACATTACAGCTGGACAGCCTGTGGTGGTCAATTTACCATCCATCGGCACTGTGTCTAAGACTCTGAGTAAAGCTTGTGGCCCACTTGCCTGGGAAGCTACTGATAGCAGTGGTGCAAAACACAGAGAATTAGGGCATGATGGATTTTTCTTCATTTTAAATGGGTTAACCTGTTCCACCTCACCCCCCCGAAGCAAGTTTATTTTCTCTTGCAGCAGCGTGCAGGACGACTGATGGAAATGCTGTATTCATTTTACTAACTCTAGTGCTATTAGGTTTATTACTTATAATCTATAAGCTATATTACATATATTTTGTATATAAAAGTGCGGGGTATGACAAAACAAATAACCCTAATTCAACCACCCAAAAGGTACAAATTTGTACATAATAGCAATACTTTGTTAAAAATCTTTACTTGCCATGGACCTGTAAGTGCAAAAATTATCAATACTCTATTTATGGCACGGAGCCAAGAGGTGACTGTAGCACCACTCTGTGACTATAAGATGACTTGACTATAGTCACGGGGCAGAGAGCAACCAGTGTGCTCCTTCCCCAGCTCAACCTGACTGTTCACACATAGCCCTATTCAGGTGTTAACCACCAGTGACATATCTGATCCTGGTGGGTAGCTCCCTGATTTCTTCCCCCACTCAGGTATTAATCATTAATAACAGTCCTGATGGCTGCATTCTCAGGGGGAGATAAGGCTGATTGTGCATACACCAGCCAGAAGTGCTCTGAAATGAAAGAATGACTCTCAGTCAACCATCTTCCTTGGCCAACATATGGCAGGCTCGTTGTCTGCCATGGGCACGGGAGCTTGCTTGGCCCACAGCAGCCCCGCAAGCAGATTTTTCAAAGCCCTGCGGTTGCATCTGGGGCCTGGTGGAGACTGGCCCTCAAGCCCTGCCTGCCTCAGTGAGCAGCAGCCATTCTGCAGGGGAGAAGGCAAGAAGAGCAGTCAGGCCTGTCTCCTAGAAGCACCATGGCCACCCCACCAAGGTCAGGAGTGGGCAATGGCCTGGCATGGGCCAGTCATTGCTACAACCAATCGGTGGAGAATGGGAAAGAAGTTAACCTGCAGGGCTTTAAATATACAGGGGAATTTCCATTGGGAATTTCCCTCTGAGGAGGCCCCCACCTAGAGCTGGAATACTGAGAAGATCATCTTATACAGAAGCACGTTGTATCTTTGGGATAAAGCAGAAAGCTGGAGGTGGACCCTGTTAAGGAAAATGACATGAAGATTTTTCCTAACACCTTCCAGCTTTTCCTTCAGCCTACTTTCTCTGGCTTGTCACTCTTGGAGTGGTCTCCCTTGCTTGAGCAGTGCTCTCTGCAAGAGTGCTGAGAGTCCTCACACATGCGGAGCACAAAAACAGTTCGGAATGGGAGATGGTGCGAGACAGGCAGCCTTGAGCTCCTGTGGCAAAGGGCTGATTCCTGGGCATTTTCTTTTCAGCAGAGCTGCCTCAGTGGATGCCCCAAGCTCTTGCTCTTGCCTCCCTTTATCTTGGCTGCTACTCCCAATGGTTGCTGTGTGCAGTGCCCTGCAGTCATGTGGCAGGATAAGGAAGAATCACCTTCTTTAAAAGTAAGTAAAACAGAAGTCCCCTGCATCTTGGTAGCACAGGAGGAAACATCATTAGACCAAGCAGAACAGACCATGATCATTCTTTATCCTTGAACTGCTCAGTACAGTATTTTATATTTATATCTACTTTGCATACATGGCAAGAAAACTCAAGGTTTCTGTTGACTTATGTAGAGTGCCTTCCTTTTAATCCTTTGAGTTGAATGTGGCAGGGGTTGTCAGGGACAGCCAGAAGGGCTCCTGTCTGAAAGGGGGCGCTGTACACAGGAACTGCTGGGGGCTCCATCCTGGCATCTCCCATAGCTTTCCTCTTCTGGCAGGCATTTATTGTTGTGCAGCCATGGACGGGCACCTTCTTGAGTGCAAGCTCAAGGTACTGGATCCTGGCCCGAGGCATGAAGAAGCACCTGCACCAGGGCAGCCTGGGAGTTGACCTGCTGCTGGAGATAACTCTGCAGAGAAGGGGCTGGGAGTCCTGCAGGACAACAAGGTAAGTATGGGCCATCAGTGATGCGGCAGCCATCAGTGTGGGCCTACACAGCCTGGGGGAGGCAACTTCTGGAGCAGTGTGCCCAGTTCTGAGACCTCCCCAGTACAAGAGAGACACTGCACTGCTGCAGGGAGACCAGTGGAGAGTCCTGGAGCATCTTTCTTACAAGGAAAGGCTGGGAGAATTGGGCCTCCTTAGCCAAGGGCAGGTGTCAAGAGGATGGGGACAGACTGTTCTTCACTGGTGTCCAACCACAGCACACGGGGCAGTAGGCACAAAATAAAACACAGGAAGTTCATTTGCGTAAGGAAAAAAGCTTGTTAACTGTGTGCAAATGGGTGTGCGCACAATCGTGTGCAACCTGCTCTAGGGGACTACGCTTGTATGGTGTGCGTGTGCACGTGCGTGTGTGGAATAGCTGATCCTTGGAGGTCCCTACCACCCTGACTCTTTTGGTAAAGGGAACCACGCAAAGACTCTACCAATAAAGAGAGAAGCAATGTGCGATTTTAAATAACACAGGAAATATTTTATTTTTTTTTCCCCTTTAAAAGTGTGATCCTAACTTGTCTCTTATCTTTTTCTTCCTTGGTCAGTCCCCCATGCTGGGGACAGCAAATGTCCAACAACAGCTCCCTGAATGAGTTCCTCCTCCTGCCATTCGCAGTCACGCGGGAGCTGCAGCTCTTGCACTTCTTGCTCTTCCTGGGCATCTACCTGGCTGACCCCTGGACAGCGGCCTCCTCATCACAGCCTCATATCACACTATTCTCTTTCTCATACAGTAATGGGTAGGTCATTACCTTGCTTATTTTGTCTGTTGCTAAAACCAAGTGTGTAGCAAGGTTAATGTTTTGTTAAATGTACCATTTCATTTTTGTATTGTCTTAATATTAACAGTGAAATAAGACCATTCTTTCCATTGATGCCTGGTTCTGTCCGTTGCCTCCTGCCCCGTCAATTGGCAGAACATGTCTGGCAATTGCATGCAAAGCCTGGCAAACCGAGGGAAAAGCAATGCTGCAAACACAAATTCCTCCTTGTCAAAGACACTGCAGTCTTTTTCCCCTTCCTTCTTGCTATGACAGGTCCCACAGCAAGTCTTTTCCCCTCTGAGTCCCTGAGATGAGATGCTGCGTGTTGTGCAGCCCCGCTTTTCCTTCTGCTTGCCAGGCTTTGCATGCAATTGGCAGTCACTGGCTTGGCAGCTTGTGGCCTGATGCCATCAGGTTCTGGGTGCTAGCAAGGCTTCCGAGGCAGCCGAATGACCTGGACTTGTGTGAGCAGAGGCCTGAGCAGCTCCTGGGTTCTTTCTGCTAGAGCGATTGCCCCTGTGCAATGGCAAGGGACAGTCACCACTCAGAAGGACTGGGGGCCAAGGAGCAACTGTGAGTGCTGGAGCCTGGGGCAGTGCCACGTTTAGGGAACAGGAGGCCCCAGTGTCTGTCACTCCATCCCTACCCATGCCCATGTTGCCAGCAGCCCTCTGTGAGGCGTCACAGCGGTCCCCACAGGTCACAGTGGCCCCCGCGGGTGACCTGTCCCTCCCGGCACTGCTGCTGCGTCAGTGGCTTGTGATTCCCGTGGGAGGAGGTGCTGCTGGAGCAGTGCATCCGCAGAGGGAGTCGTGCCGCGATGGGGGTGCTGCGAGCGCTCCGAGGTGGGGGCATCCCCGCGCTCAGTGTCTCACGGGGGCGACGGAACCTGCCAGCGCCCACGTTCCAGGCTTGGGCAGAGCGCGCCTGAGCCCTTGGGGCCGGCCCCGAGCTGCCGCGGCCTCCTCTTCCCCAGCCTGAGCAGGGCTGGCGCCAGCGGCCTCTCCTGTCACCCCGTGCTCCAGCTGTGCAGGCTCTTGCCCTGAGCTGGGCTCTGTCCCTGCGGCTGCTGGAGTGACGCAAAGCTGGTGCTGCTTTCCTTCCAGGTTGCTTCACTTGTGCAGGTGCCCGGTCGAGACCTGCACGCGGTGAGGATGGCGGGAGTGTGGCCGGCTCTGTTCCTGTGGCCATTACTACCTTTGCCACCATCGTGACCTCGCTGTTGGACCGCCTGCAAGATGCCGAGGTGAGCAGGGGTGTCTTGATGGGCTCCGTGGGGTTCGAGGGCTCCCTGCAGCACCCTGACTTCCCTGGGTGCCACAGACTGATCTCCCGCGATGCTGCCTCTCCCCTCGGGCTGCACCTCGTTCCAAAACGTGGATGCTGCGTGGACAATCCCTCGCGCCCTCCTTGATGGCAGGAGGTGGCAGCATCTCTGGGCTTGGGCGTCCACATTAGGATTTGGGTTCGCACGAGGAGGTCACAGAGCAGGGCTTCTCGCCCGCTGCCGACGGCTGTGCTGAGCAGTGCCAGCAGCTGCTCCCTGGCATCGGCGTGGCCGAGCTGCTGTGTGTGGGGCAGCACGTCCCATGGCTGCTGTGTCCCTGTGCCCCCAGGATGGCAGAGCGGAGGAGACCTACCGCGAGCTGGAGGGCGTCTTATGGGGCGAGGAGAGCCACCTGCAGAGCTCTGTTGTGGACAGAGCCATAGCGGTGGCATTGAAGGACCTGCGAGCGGCGCAGGTGAGCTCGTTCTCTCTGAGGGTGACCTCAGGTGCTGGCCCCTGTCCCGGCTGTCCCGTGCAGGAGCTTCGCGACACGTTGCGGTGTGGGGTCAGGGGATGTGCAAAGAGGAGCTGTGGAGCTGTGTGTGCGCAAGGCGTAGCGGGAGCCCTGCTAGCGCCTGTATGTCCTGTCTGGAGACCGAGCCCTGGCAGAGGGTCAGTCCCGCTCCTGGCACATGCAAAATGCTTCTTCCAGGATGCGCCACTTGCTGTGAGGACGGCCGCTAGCGACGTCCTGGTGGCGCTGGCCCGCAGCCATCTGCGAGATGTGGTGTCGGCGCTGCAGGGCCACCTGCAAACCCTGCAGGAGATGTCGGAGGAGTTCGTCCTCATCACGCTGCGCAACGTGGCTGCCCGCTATGGTAGGGCCCCCCAGCTGGGTGCCAGCAGGTGCCAAGCAGGAGAACGGACTCCTAGCCCTGCCCCAAAGACCTGGGGCTGCACCAGAGGGAAACCAGCAAAGAGCCAACACACCAGGCTGTGCCCCACGCTGTCCTCCCCAGTTTAGGGCTTCCCCACTCCCCGTGCCCCTCGAGGAAGGTGGTTGGCACACAAGTGGGCTGGCAGGAGCCTCCCTGAAGCGGGCTCTCCCCCTGGCCCAGCTCTCCCACGCCCTGGCCCAGCGCTGTCCTGGCAGCGGTGCCGGGAGATGGAGCCCGTTGGCCGCCGCGGCTCTGGGTGGCCGGGCTGCCCACACGCTGCTCTCTCTGCAGCCCTGCAGTGCGTGCCCTTTGCGGGGAGCACGCTGTCGGCCCTGCAGCACGTGCTGAGCGCGGCGAGGAGCGGCCGCACGCTGCGTCTCGTCTGCGACGGTGAGTGTCGGTGCTGCGGCGCTGCCGCCAGCGGCTCTGCGGCTGGAGCCGACGGCACTGGGTGCCGCTGGCCGGAGGAGCTCCTGGCTCCCTGCCCGGCCTCTGCTGCCACGCGTGCCTCCCGGTTCAGCTGCCTTTGGCCAAGCTCTGCCCAGCCTGGGCTCCCCCGTTCCCTTTCCTTCCCTTTCATCAAGCACAGCCTGCTTTGCTGTTTGTGGGCTTAAAGGCAGAGCCCAGGAAAGACGGGCCAAAACCGCGAAGCTTGCGCTGAGGGGCAAGCGCTGGGGGCAGGAAGAGGCTGGGGCTGCAGCGGGCACTAGGGGAGCTAAGCCTTGGGGAGGAGAAGGTGTGCGGGGGTGGAAGAAGGGAGAAGCAAGGCAGGGTTTCCACCTGGCCGTCTCGTGCCATGGCGCAGGGTGTCTCTGAAGCCAGATCTCCGTGCCACCCTTGCAAGGCCATAGTGAGTGGAAGGAGGCCTGGGGGCCACTGCAATGTGTGGTGCTGGTCAGAGGTTTTGAGGCGATCCTGTTTCCCTTCCTGTGCTG
This sequence comes from Tinamus guttatus, assembly GCF_059628265.1. Classification (NCBI taxonomy): domain Eukaryota; kingdom Metazoa; phylum Chordata; class Aves; order Tinamiformes; family Tinamidae; genus Tinamus; species Tinamus guttatus. The sequence continues at coordinate 954,837 of NW_028288621.1, forward strand.
CAGTTCTGGAGCAGTGGTGCAGCGGGATAGCCGGGTACCTGCATGAGTGGGACAAACAGGTCTTCCCTCGCCTGGAGGCCACCCAGCTCTGCGCCCCGGTTTATCCGCTCTTCTGCTATGTGGGCAGACACTGGCAGCGGTGCAAGGAGGAAGAGGTGAGCCTTGCTGCCCTCGCAGCCATGGGCAGCCACGGGGACGTCCCCAGGGGCCAGCGGGGCTGTGCACGGGGCCGGGTGAGGGCTTGGAGGGAGCAGGCTGGTTGGAAAGCATCCTGAGCTGGGAGCCTTCAGGGAGCGCCGACGTGAGCGGTGCTGACAGGCAGGAGGGGACATCCGTGCAGCAGCCCTGGGCCAAGCACTTGGGGCAGGCAAGAGGCGAATGCTGGGGCCTTCTAGCAGGGCAGGTGGGGGTGGTGGGAGGAAACGCTCCCTGTGCCGGCGAGCGAGGCCTTCTTGCCGGGACTGAGAGGAAAGGGAGAGCCCTGTGCGGGAAGTGCAGGCTGGGTGTCTCGCGGGGAGGCGGGTGCTGGAGAGAGCCTCATCCCTGCATGTGGCGGCGTCTTGCTTTCCCTCGGCAGGCCAAGCAGGCCGTGCTCAGGGCAGTGGGTGCCATGATGGCCGTCCTGCTGCACACGGAGCAGTACTGCCAGCGTGTCTGGGAGCAGCTGCTCTGGCTGCTGCACCAATACCGAGAGGTCCGAGAGCCCCTTGGTGTGACCATGGTGAGGCACTGTGCGGGGCACGACACGGCCGGGGCCTGCGGGGGAGCAATGAGGCGTCGGGGGGTTGCAGGGCGCCAGCAGGAGCTGAGTCCCTTGGAGATGGGAAGAGGGAACAGGGCCCTGCGGCTCCCTGGGCTCCTGCTGGCAGAAAGCAGCAGGGCAGAAGGGCTGGGAGGGCGCGTTGAGTGGCTGGGGCACGTGGCTCCGCAGGGGACCCTGCGGTGCCTCCCAGGGCGCGGGTGTGTGAAGAGCTCTGTGAGTGCGTTCAGGCCGTGGTTTTCCCAGCGATGCCTGTTTCTGCCTTCCTGGGGGCTCGCGGTAACTGCTGCCCTCTCCCTGCCGCGCTCCCTTGCAGAGCCTGGGCCGTTTCCTGGCAGCTGTGGCTGGCATTCAGAGCCGCGGGCCACGGGCCCACCTGCAGGCCGTCAGTGCTGCTGTGCACGAGCAGGTAAGGCCTGGCGGTGCCTCCCTGGCCTGGGGCTCCTGGGCAGCCTCGGCTGCTGCCCAGCCCTGCGTGTGCCCAGGGCGCTGCGCTTGGCGCGCGGCTCCGCACCCAGAGATGCCCGCGAGAGGTTTCCTTTCTGTCCCCCTCTCTGCCAGTGCAACCTGCTCTGAAAAACACTTTGTTCCCACAGCTCTGTGACGAGATCGATCCGCCCCGGCCCGAGCACAGGGCAGAGCTGTGCCGCTGCATGGTGCTGCAGGGTAAGGAGAGGAGAGCCAGGGCCGCATTGCAGCATCACCGCAGCTCTCGCAAAGCTGCGCACATGGGAAGACGCTGGGCTCTCCTGACCAGCAGGATTTCTTTCTTCCCCACAGCCCAAATCTGCCCCGAGGAGACAATCGTCTTCCTTTATTTCAAACTGAGGAACGGGAGCAAGGCCGATCGTGTAGCAGCTGTGGGAGTGCTGCAAGCTCTGGTCCGCTCTGATGGTCAGTAGGCCAGGCAACAAAAAGATCAGCATCCCCCCGGGAATGTGCTGCTTCCTTTGAGGCACAGGCTGGCACCCCTTTTCTGCCCTGCTTGTGCGTGGGAAGCCAGGGAGCTGTGTGAAATCCCTGCGGAAATGGGGACTTGGTTTCAGCACCGCCTCTCCGTGTCTCTTGCAGTGCCTGCCATGCGGGAGAACTTGGCCCTGTTTGTCAAATTCGCGGAGTCTGTGTGCCACGACCCCACGTGCCAGGTGAGCTGGTCTGGACAGGGCCATTGCAGGGCAGAGCAGGGCTGTTCCAAGGCAGAGCCTGGCCAGGCCTTTGCCATAGGCGGAGGCAGGCTCTGGGGCAGGGGGCCGGCGGCAGCAGCAGAGCAAGGGCTGCTGCTGTTGCCTCCTTGTCCCGGCCTGGGCAGAGGGGCTGCAGCGCAGCGCAGGCAGCTCCCCTGGGGCTTGGGGCCGGCTCGTGACGGCAGCCTGCCCTGCCTGCAGGTGAGGATGGCCGTCCTGCACTTCATCGGGGAGCTGTTGCACTCCAGCAGCCTGGGCTGCTCGTCGTGGGACGTGGTGGGGCATCTCTTCGGCGAGTTCTGCCGTGCCTCGGGCAGGCTGGTAAGGCAGAGCACAGCGCCACGGCTGCACCTCGTGGCTGTGCCGCACTGCCATGGGTCTCCCTGAAGGAGCGGAGCCCAGCGCAGCCGGGCTGCCAGTACCGGTGCCATGGTGGGGGTCCTCCCCATCGCCAGGCACCGTGGGGCCTGGGAAGGGGCAGTGACAAATATTTGCCACCCTATCCCGCAGGCTACAGGGAATCTTTGTGCTGCGGAAGCACATGAAGAACGGGCCATTCGGCGCCTGTGCTGGCACATGGTCAGCACGATGGATGTCGCCAACAGAGCGGTAGCCCAAGTGAGTTGTTCTCGCCACGTGCACCGGGACGTCCACCTTAGGCATGAAAGCAATCAGGGAGAGCTGGGTGTGAGCTCTGTGTGGCCAGACTCGCTCATCCTGTGCGTGCTGCAGCGCATGAGCACCACTGGGCACGCGCCTTGGCTGCGTCCCGTAGCCCATAGAGATCTTGGGAGGGGCTGGCGAGGCCGAGTGGCTCCCGCATCCCTTTGCCGCAGGGAAGGGAGCTGCCCCGGGGGCAGAGGTGTGCCAGCCGCTCTCAGCAGGCAGCCAGAGCGAGGGAGAGGGAAAGGGGTGCGAAGCGCGGCAGGGAGAGGGGCAGGAGGGAGAGGAGGAGGGCAGAGCAGGAGCAGAGCTCCTGAGCTCGTGAAGGAGCGAGGCCCAGGGCCCAGGCCAGGGCTGGAGACATGGAAATGACGCAGGGACTGGGACGGAGAGGCAGGAATGCCCTCGTGCCAAATGGCCGGGTTCTTGCCCGCAGCTCCTGTGGCCGAAGCTGCTGCACTACGTGGTGCCAGTGCAGTACACGGGCTTGCTTGTGCCACTGTGCCGCTGCCTGCGCGCCCTGGCCAAGAAGCACCAGGAGACTGAGCACGGGGAGCCCGAGGCCCTGGAGCCTGAGGAGCAAGGTGGGGAGCAGCACGTGCCGGGCAGCAGTGCCGGGCTGGTGGCACGGGACAGCGCGTGTCCCTGCAGCCCTACCAGGCCCTTGCGGGAGGCGCGGGGCTGCAGAGGGCAGAGCAGTGTCCGCTGCCAGGCGTGAGGGCTCTTTCCATGCGGCCCTTCCTGGCGGAGGCGCTGGGCACTGCTGCTCGCAGCTCTCTGGGGCCCTGGGGCTGGTTCCTGCCATACCAGGGCTGTCCTTGTCTCTGTGTGCATAGTGCCGGGAGCCCGGCGGTGCCGCTGTGCAGGCGCTGTGGCCGGGGTGCCCTGCAGCCCTGCGTTGCAGCTTGGAGGCGGCACGGGCAGGGCCCAGAGGGGCTGGGAATCTCACGCTGCCTTCCTTTGTGCCCACAGCGGCTCTGCCGGCTCCCCAGGCGCTGCTGGCTCGCCTGCTGGTGAGTTCGAGGAGCGGGGAAGGAGCGTTCATGGCCGGGCAGAGGGTGGGAGAGATGGTGCCGAGGCCGGTGCAGGCACCTCGGGAGGAGGCAGGAGTGTGCGAGAGGCGCCTGGGGCTCCCTGCCTGCCTGCCTGGCTGCCTGCAGCGCAGCCGCGGCTTCCGAGGTGGGTGCGAGCCCCCCGTCTCTCTCGCGCTCTGCTAGGTGACAGCGGCGGTGGCTCCGCATGCGGGCGGTGGCCGTGGCACTGCGGCCCTGCAGCTGCTGCAGGTGCTCCCCGGCATGATCCACAGAGCCGTGGGAATGAGCTGGGCTGCAGAGATCCCCCTGCTGCTGCAGCACCTGGCAGGTAAAGTGTCGCTGCCAGGGACAGGCTGGCGGCAGAGGACGCAGCAAAACGCCGTCAGCTCCCAGCTTGGCACTGGGGAATGGTGCCAGGTTTAGGGATGCTCGTCAGCCCCCTGGGCTGAGCCTTTGGGCTGTTGGATTGCAAAGGAGACCCTGGGGCTCTGCTGGGGGCTCAGGGCGCTGAGAGCACAGGGTCTGCCTCCTTGGGCTTTGCAGGAACAACCGCCAGCTCCCTGGATGTGGCCGAGTGGGAGAGCCTTGTGCTGAAGGTACAGCATGTGTGTGGGGGCCACAGCTGGATCGGGCGCCCAGGGTGTGGAAGAGTGTTGGGAGGAACCTGGGGGCTCCCTTTTTGGACACTGAGCAGCACAAGCTCCTGCCAATTCCCCAGGCTCAAGCATCGTGTTGGGGGAGAGCCAGAGGCAGATTTTAGAGGGCCGGTTAGGGAGCTCTGCCCATTAGATGTGCAAAAAGGCCCAGGCAAGGGCAGGGGGTGTTTGCTTCATGTCCCCCTCTGCCCTAGTTCCTGCAAACGTCGCTGGAAGCCATCGCGAGCGACGCCTGGATCGTGGGCCTGATCCAGGAGCTGAGCCAGCAGCTGGGCAGCTCTCCCCGCCTGTCCTGGGAGAAGGTTTGTTCCCTGCACGGTGTCGCTGCCGCTGCTGGGGCGCCTGAGGGCTGCGGCACCAGCAGAGCCCTGGGAGGCTGGGGCCCACGCACGGGCTGGCGGGGCTGCTCTGTCCGGCGGGCTCCTGTCCCTGCTGCTCTCGCTGCCCAGGAAGGCGCTTGCTCTCCTCTCCGCGCCGGGCTAGTGGCTGCGCCGGGCTGGCCAGCGCGTGCAGTTGGGGCTGCTGCCGCAGGCGCCTGGGCGGCTCTCGGCACGGTGGCACCGCTGCGGCCTGGCCCTGTCCCGCCGGGCAGAGCTGTCCCTGCAGCTGGGGCCTGGCCTCTCCTCTTGCAGAGGTTCCTGTACAAGGCTCTCGGCACGGCCCTGGCAGCTTGCGGGTGTCTGCGCCACGTGCGAGAGCAGACCCTGAAGCACCTGCAAGCAGCCAACTTCCTGGAGCTGTGGGAGGCGCAGGTGAGGGCTCCTCGCACTGCCCTGCTGTGCGGCAGGGTGTCTCCTGCGTGTGCCTGGGGCGCAGGGGGTCTGTGTGACCCTGCTCCAGCACAGCTGGTGTCCTGTTTGTGGTTCTTTCCTTGCGGAAAGGTCCTTCCTGACCACTGGAGCTGGTCACGGCTGGGTGCTGGGCTGGGAGCGACTCCCTGTTTCTGCTGCCTTGCAGGGAATGGTTTCTGTCCTGTCGCGCTGTGCCGAGAGCCACTTCTCGCTTGCCTTGGCCTGCGTGAAGGAGTTCCTGGGAACTTTGAAAACCCAGAAGGTAAAGGGCCCAGGGTGCTCCTGCTGGGAGGTGCCGCTGTTGGGGCAGGGGCAGCTCCTGCCTTAGGAGCACACGAAGTCTCGGGGCAGAGGAGGGCAGCGGGCTGATGTCTCAGTGTTTCTCTGGTGATCCCCCGGCAGGGCGACACGGTGAGGACACACGCTGCTCGCGCCACGCTCATGGTCACCTATGGGCGGATGTCGCTGCGCGCCCCCAGGGAGCAGCTGCTGGCCCACGTTGAGAGAGACGTCGTGGGCAACGTGCTGGGGCTCTACAGAGAGGGCTGCCAGGTGGGAGCTCGCGGCGTGGGGCAGAGGCGTGTGGGTGCTGCCAGCTGCAGCCCCTCCTGCTCCTCCCGTCACGCACCTCTGCTGCTGCAGCCAGGCGAGCGCTGCTCAGCCTGCTGCCCGTGTCCGCGATGCACGGGGTCTTCCCAGGCAGCACCTGGAGCAGCAGCTTCCCCTCCCATGGGAGGCTCCTTGCCAGCAAGGGAGAGGGAGGGGACGTTTCCGTGTTGGGGGGCAGGTACCCAGGGTGCCGCAGGGCCCCCAGAGGGCACCATGTCCTCCCTGCGCTGCTCTTAGAGGCAGATTAGCCCCAGCCCCGCTGCCCTTCCCACCCTGGGGCCCTGACTGAAAGCCTCTTTGTCTCCCCTGGCATCAGGACGCACAGGTGAGGCTCTCCCTGGTGCAGAGCATCACGGAGATCAGCGTTGCCCTGCAGGCTGCAGGCGGCAGCCCCAGGTTTGAGCTCTGCCGCAAGCGGGAGCTGCTGCAGACCCTGGTGGTGAGTGCCCAGAGCTGGGGACATGGTGCAGGGGAGCCAAGGGCTGGGCCATGGGGTGGGTTTGCGCAGGGGCGCGATGCTCTTGCAGGGTGGTATGCAAGCTCCTGACGGCCACGAGCTGCATCCCCAGCTGGCAGGGCGCGTGGGGGCTGGCACTGGGGCTGCAGCCGGGGAGCAGAGTGCGTCCCGGCGCTGCAGAGCTGCTGCCTTTTCCTGTAGAGCCTCTGTGGGAGTTGTGAGGCGGTGACAGGGCTGGTGTCTGTGGGCTCGGGCAGCTCAGCCCGTGGCTCGGCCTGGCAGGAGCTCCTTCCCGCTCTCCTGCCCGATGCCCACCATGTGCCTGTCTGTCTGTGCCTTGCAGGTGGTGATTCAGGAGGAGCCGCGGGAGTCCCCAGTGCAGCCCCGGGCCCTCGTGGCCATGGAGCAGTTGAGGTAGGGTCTGTTCCTGGCACTGTGGGTGCCAGCGTGTGTCCCAGCACAGCTGGCTGGTCTGGCTGAGGCTGCGGGCACTGGGTTTGGGGTTGTGGACTGGGCCAAAGGCAGTTGTCCTCTGCCTCACTCTAGTGCGCTAGTAAGCACCCTCTCTGTGTTCTCTGCCCTTTTCCCCTTTCAGCAAGCTGAAACCCTGTCTGAGCAGGGGGGAAAAGTGCAGGCTCCTGGCTCAATGCTGCCAGGCCATCCTGTGCCATCATTATCCAGAGCAGCTGCACATGAGAGGGGAGACCGTGGCGGCCGCTTCACACATAGTGGTAGGTGCTGGCCTGCTGGGTCACCCCTGAGCAGGGAGCCAGCACCAGGCACCCCAAACAAGCAATGGGAATCCCACTGGCAGCTGTGGCATCTTTGTGGGGTACATGGCCTCTCCCCTGCTTTCTGGTGACAGGCCCCATCCCTGCGAGCCCTGGGACAGCTCATGGCAGCCCTCCAGCAGGCAGAGCCGGTCCCCATCTGCTTGGGGGACGTGGTGCAGGTGAGTGCCCTGGGGCAGCGGGGAAGGCGTTGTTGCTGCCAGAACATGGCAGAGCTGCAGGAATCACGCCTGCGGGCCTGGTCTGTGGAGGGGAGCTCTTCTCTAACTTGATGCCATCTGTGCACATTAGTGGGAAGTGCTATGGTCCTAGCTTCAGGCCCCCTCACCCTAGGCTTGCATCCACGCTTTTCCCATCTGCAGCAATGTTCTTGCAGGCAGCTTGCAGTGTCCTGCAGCCCCCTAGATGAGCAGAGCTTCTCCCACTTGTGCAGCTGTGAGCAAGGGCTGATGCACAAATGAAGGCTGCCCGTGGCGAGAACCTGGAGTGGGAAGGTGGCCACAGCAAGGGCTCCTCACGCGGGGCTGCAGTTCCCAGGGAAAGCAGGGGCACAAAAGCAGCAGGACCCCTGGGGAGGGCTGAAGGGCGAAATTCAGGCCATGGTGAGACAGGCGCTGTTGTGGCAGGTCCTGCGGCGCTGGCTCACCTCGGCCGACCTGTGTGAGCGTGATGGAGCGCTACAAGTGTGTGTCCAGGTGCTGAGCACCTGCAAAGAGAGACACGAGCAGAGGGTGAGCGGGGACCCTGTGCCAGGAGCCCTGCGTGGGCGGGCGGCGGGTTCTGGGTGTCCCAGGGCTGCAGGGTGGCCCCTTGTTCCCGCCCGGCTCCGCCAGTGCTCGGGGCGCTGCAGTCGGGAGAGGGCCAGCGGCCGTGGCGATGCCGGTGACCTTTGTGCCTGTGTCTTGCTCCCACAGCGAGGTGGTGCCTGCCAAGAGTTTGGCTCCTTGGTGGGCCTGCTGGGCCCTCTGACATGCGAGGAGACAGCCGCATCCCGTCGGCGGGCAGCGACCTGCCTCTGCCTCCTTCTCCAGAGAGTTGGTGAGAGGAATAGACAGGGCTGCCCCTGCTGCTCCCTGCAGGAAGGAGCCCAGCACCAGGCCCCATCCCCCTGCGCCGTAGCACCTTGTCCAGCTTGCAAAGCCACTGTGTTGCCTCGGGGGACCCTGGCTTTGTGCAGCCTTTGCTGGCCTCCCCCATGTCCTTGCTCAGTGCCCAGGGATCTGGAGGTTGGCTCCCCATGAACATCACTGCCCTTTCTGATAGCTCCCCATCAACGTCACTCCCCTTTCTGATAGTTCCAGATGAAAATATGGAAGTGGCGCCGTGGACCCAGGTCTCGTCTCTGTCCGAGAGGCTCAGTGCCGTCACCTTTGGGTCTGTGCTGGCAGCTTCCACCAACATTGCCAAGGTACCTGGCCCTCGAAAAGCCCAAGGGGGCCATGACATGTTTGTGTGCTCGTGTGTGTGGGAGCGCTGCTCTCAGGACACGTGTTTTGCATCTGAGCAACTCCTGTGACACGCTCGCTTGTGTTTCTGATTTCTCCCCAGCTTGTCTGCAAATATTTTCCCCGAGGCCAGAGCACAGGCTTCATGAGCAGCATCACGGAGAGCCTGCTGTGCTCCAGGCCCATGTGCATATGGGCTGCTGGTCAGTGGACACTGACCTTCCTAGGGGATTGTGTTGGCAGCATATTCCAGGAGGAGGTGAGGGAGGCATTTTTTAGGATGCCTTTGGCTGTTTTCTGCAGTAGTGTGTTGTCCCCGAGGCACAATGGGGAAAGGACACACCGAGCCTTTCTTTCTCGTCCACCTCCTTTCAGGTGCCCGAGCTGGTGTCCATCCTGTGCACGTGCCTGCAGAGCACCCAGCTGAGCACTCCCCGGCGCGTGGTGCTGCGGGCCATGGTCCAGCTGTGCCGCTCTCACCAAGAGCTGGTGCTGGGCAGCCTCCTGCGGACACCGCTGCCCATGGACAGGTCTGTGCAGCCGCCCTTCCCACTGCCATCAGAGCCAGCCGTGGGGCTCGCCTGCATGGGCGGCCCTCTCGGCAGCCAGTGCTTCTGCCCCGTGCAAGGCTGAGCGCTGCAGCTCGTGTCCCTGCCAGGACCTGGGCACCGACAGTGCCCGTGGGCACAAGGAGGGTGTATGGCTTCTCCTGGGGTACCTTGGGTAGCCGGGGATGCCGGCTCACGTGCTGGCATGTGTTCCTTTGCAGCAACACAGCAGAGATGTGGAGGAGCCTGGGAAGAAGCGTTGTGGGCTGCCCAGTCCTCATCCACTTGACAGAGAAGATGGGGGCAGCTGGAAAGAGCCACAGGAGCAACCACTGCGCTGGGGAGCTGGGCAGCAGCCAGGCAGCCCTGGAACCTCGCATGGTACGGCCAGCAGCCCCGGCGGCCGTGCCGCTTTGCACGTGCTTTCCAAGCGGTGCTTGAGTGCAAGCGGGATTCCTGGCCTTTGTGAGGGCCCATGGAGCCTTGTGGGGTGCTGAGCTGGTGTGGTATCACTGTGGGATGCTGGGACAGCTTGCGGCTGCCAGGCTGAAAGACTCTCCCTGCAGTGAGAGCGGGAGAGAGTAAAAGCCCCTGGGATGTCAGGGGGATGTGGTCTGCGAGCGATGGCCTTGTTTTACCAGGTGGTTCTTGGTTAAATTTCTCTGTAGATCACTCGCGCCCTCTGTGAGGTGGTGTCAACACTGAAGAATGACACCCTGGTTCGGCGCCTGCTTCCCTGGCTGCTTCCAAGCCTCCTGGAGCAGCTCAGTGAAACGCTCGGCGAGGACATGGACCCATCCCTCAGAGAGCTGAGTAGGAGTGACCCACCGGGCAGGTGAGGAGCAGCAGGGGCAGAATCTGTGTGTGCGGCCCATGGCTTTGCAGGAGCCGCCTGCCTACTGCCCTGGTGCTGCGCTGCCTCCGTGGTAGGTGCAGCTGGGCTCTGTAGGGCAGCGCACTGGGCATTGGGCCGTTTCTGCAACTCAGCTGGGTGTTGCGGCTAGGATCCATGGTGGGGCTGTGCTAAAGAGCAGCTTCCCACAAAGTGCTGTGCCTGAAGCTTTCTTTGGCTTCTCCCTGCAGCCTGTTTGTGGAGGCCCTGGAGCTGGTGCTGTCCAAGAGCCTGGAGCACCGGTGGCTGCGGCTGCTGCAGGAGCAGGGAGCATGGGCATCCTTGGCAGCGCCCCAGGCTCACACGGCCGGCGTGTGTCTCCTGGCGAGGTGAGAGCCCCTGGGGGGGCCGTGCTAGAGGAAGGGCTGCCGGGAGCTGGGGCCTGCCCCGAGCTCTGCTCCAGTGCGAGCGGCGTCTGCACCGGGGTGGGCGCAGCTGGGAGCGGTGCCGCGGGGCCGTGCTGTGTGAGCACGTGCTACAAGGCTGTTGATGCTCTGTGTGCAGTGTGCTGCTGCGTGCGGAGCAGGTCCCGCAGCGCCTGGTGCAGCGGCTCTTCCGCTGGCTGCGTTCCCGCTCGGCGAACCTGCGGCTCACAGCCACCGCGTTCTGTGCCGAGGTGAGGCAGCCGCGGAGCGAGGGGGCTCGCAGGGCTTCCTGCGTCTCACCCAGGTGAGGGCTGCTCCATGCTAGTGCTCACGTGTCTCAATTGCAGCTCATGAAGGACCAGCTGGTGGGGGAGAGGAACATCGTGACACCCCTCCTAGAGGCGCTGGCAGAGAGGTCGCGCGACCCTGTCAGCAGCGTAAGACAAATGGCCATGAGGGGCCTGGGGAACGTGGCCACAGGAGCACCCACAAAGGTGAGGCAGCCTCTGGTGGGCTTTGAGCGCAAGCCGAGCTGGGGAGGAGCATGGAGGTGCTCGAGGAGCCGAGGCAGGTGCAGGGCTGCACGGAGGCAATGCCCTGGCATCGGGGCTCTCCCCTGGGCTTGCTCTGGAAAGCGCTGCCACTGGTGCCGCTGTGGGGAGCAGCACTGAGAGGCAAGAACTCATGTGCGTGTCGCTCTGCAGCTGCGGAGGCACTGGGCCACAGCGGTGAGAGCGCTGCTCGGGGGCCTGGAGGACGTGGGCAGCCCCGAGGTGGCTGCGGAGAGCCTGGTGGCTCTGACGAAGGTGCTGGGATGGCTGGAGGCGAGGGCCATGGGCTCTACCTTTGAAGAGGTGGCCAGGAGCTGCCGGGCACTCTGGGGGGCGGTAAGTGGAGCCGCTGTCTCTCCGTGGGCAGGCGGGAGCCCACGCGGGTTGCCGTCCCCTGTGGGCTGCTGTTGGCAGGGGGCAGCCGTCGCCGGTCGCCAGCCCTGTGGGCAGCGCCGCGTGGGTGCCGAGCAGTGTGTGCTAGCAGCCTGCCCGACGGTCTTTCTCGTCACAGGAGGAAGAGGAGCTGCGCTGCTCGGCCTTCGGCCTCTATGGCACCCTGGCCTCCTCTGCGTCGGGGAGGAGGTCGTTTTTCAGCAGGGAGGTGGAGGAGGCCTTTCCCAGCCTGGTGCTGCACCTTCGGGACCCATCCCCAGCAGTGTGCAATGTAAGAGCCCCAGGCGCCCCCACAGAAAGCCCCGTGGAGCTGGCTGAGCCATGGGGGCACTCACTCCCTTCCGCATGGGGCTGCAGGAGTCTCCCTGGGCCCTGGGTGATGCTGCCCTGCCAGCAAGGTTCCTTCCTCAGTGCCCGGGCAGGTGCAGAGCATCCCCATGACAGGGCCCGGGGCTCTTTTGCAGGCCTGCAAGGTGACCCTGCACCTGTGTGCCCCATTTCTGGGGTCAAAGAGGCTGCGGAGGCGCCTCAACATGAGCATTGGGCTGAGTGCAGAGGAGACACAGGACGAGGTCTGCAGACACCTGGTGAGTGAGCTGTGTGCTGGGGCTGTGTCCCTGTGCTGGCTGCCCATCCCGTGACTCCCTCGTCATGGGGTCGCCCCCGTACTGGCCATGGGTGGTCAGGCGATTGGGCAGAGGGGAGCAAAGGGGGCTGCTGGAGATGGGGATGAGCTCCCACTGCCTGCACTGTGTGTTGTCACAGGCCCAAGACTGCCCCGCGCTGTTCGAGCGGCTCCTGAGCGCATCTTGGAGCTGCTGCGTGGGAAGCCACCAGGCACCGCAGGCGGCAGCCGTCCACGTCCTGGGTGAGCAGCAGCGGGGGGCTGAGGCGCTGCTCCTGGCCGAGGCCCTGGGTTGGGTTCAAGGTCGGGCTCTGGGGCAGGTCGGGGCTGTGGCCATGCCCGTGCCCTGGTGGCCATGTCCCCGTGCCAGGCCTGCTCCAGGCACCAGCCACGTGGCTACAGCAGTGGGGCCTGGCTAGTGAGGCGCCCAGAGGTTCTGTGGGTGCCAAAAGCCAGGGGGCTTGGGGATGCCCTAGGGGTGCATCAGGGAAGACACCCCAGCCGGGCACCATGGGGTATCAGGGGCCTTGTGCCCATGCTGCTCCCCTCAACGTCGGTGTCTTTGCAGCTCACCTTAGGCCGGAGCACGTCGAGGAGCCCCGTGCTCGACGGGCGGTAGCTGCAGAGCTCTGTGCCAGGGGAGGCCAGCAGCGCACAGCAGGAGGCAAATAAAGCCGTGTCCCTGTGGAGAGGCACTGTCTGTCCGTGTGGGGCTGTGTGCGGTGCGGCAACGACCCTGGCCCTGCCTCCCTGGGGATGTGGGCCCTGCATGGAGCTGCTGGGGACAGTGGAGAGCAGAGGGACTGGAGGGAGGGGGTTTGCAGGCACTGAGCTTAGGGGGCCACTGCCAGGTGCTTTGGGGCACCAGGTTCACTGGGAGCACTGGGAAGAACCTGGGGGCCCCAGTGAAGGATCCCAAAGCAAAGCCAGCTCCCCTCTCCGCCGGCAGCAGCCCGTGGCAGCGGATGAGCAGATCTGCTGCCCCGCAGCCCTGCTCTGCTGCACTGCTGGCCTGGCACAGCTGCAGGCGCCAGGGAGAACCCCCTGCCGCACGGTTTGTTGGTGCCAGCAGCGCGCGGGCAGAGCTGCACAGCCCCTCTGCGGCACCAGGAGGGTCCATCCTCGCCAGAAATGGGAACAAACCCACCCAGCCTGCCCCAGCTTCCCCCAAAGCACCCACCAAGGACATTCTCTGCCAGCAGTTCCCTCCAGCCCCTTTCCCTCTCAGCGCCCACAAGCTCCCACAACCCACAGTGGGGCTGGAAGGCCCAGCAGCCACCAGCTCTTGTTGCTCATGTGCCATTACACAGCAGTCAGAGGTGGCCCATCCACAGGTAGGCCCATCACTGCAGTTCACAGGGTGAAATAAAGTCCCTAGGCCACCAGCAGGCACTTCCAAATGCTGCTTTTAAACCTGCATCAAAAAGTCCCCTGCTGGGGAAGGGGAGGCTGCTACAGAAGCGCTTCCAAAAGGAAACTGCTCAGCTGTTTCCTCTTTCTCATTTGTGTTTTGGGGAAACAGGCATTGCCACAGCAAAATATGTGGCCTTTAAAAGCAGGAGAGTCTAGTGCAGCTTTCCTCTTCCTTGCCCTGCTTGTTTGCAGACGACAGGCAGAGCAGGCAGAGCCCTGGCAAGAGCCCTGCAGCCGCGCTGCCCTGTTCCTGTGCCCGGGACACAGCGCTGCCGAGAGCAGCCCAGCCCAGCGTGGAGGGGCTGCAGAGTTTCCCAGTCACAGGGCTGCTGGGAACTGAGCCACACATCTGCTGTCCCCCACGCACAGAGCTTTGGACATGCTTCTCTTTGGCACTCACTTCTTTTGCATCCTCCTGTCTGCTGGAAAGTTGAGAAGAACATGATGATACTAATATCTAATAATAATAACTAATAATAACTAATAGGAGTGGAGTTAGTAAAATGAATACAGCATTTGCATCTGCCATCCTGCACACTGCTGCAAGAGAAAATAAAAACTTGTTTTGGTGGGGTGAGGCTGAACATGTTACCCCATTGAAAAAGAAGGAAAAATCCATCGTGCCTTAATTCTCTGTTTTGCACCACTGCTATCCGCAGCTTCCCAGGCAAGTGGGCCACGAGCTTTACTTAGAGTCCTAGGCACAGCACCGATGGATGTTAAATTGACTATCACAGGCTCTCCAGCTGTAATGTTGTTGGACATCCTCTTTTACCTGTAGGTTGAGCACTAAGCTCAGCTTTCACGAAGAATGCTGGGCTTACAGGCCTTCCAGCAGGCCCACAATGATTATTTAATTGAGGGAGTACTTTGGGAAGTTGGCTGTCCCGTTGAGCCTTGTGTGGGTTGAGGCTCTTTTTTAACAAGCCAATAGCTCTTTCTACTATCCCATTTGATTGGGGATAGTTTGGGGTGTGGAATACCAACTGAATTCCTTCTTGCTTTGCCCAATCTTGCTATTTTTACATGAGAAATGTGAGCCGTTATCACTCTGGATAATAACAGGAGTAGGTAGATGTGAGAACCAAAACAATAATCCTTGCACCATACTCCGCCCCTTGGCTTTCCTACACTTACCTGTCCTAAGCAAGCCAGAGACCCCTTCCACTCCCGTGAGGAGGCCCATTGGCCTTTTTTGGCCATGAGGGCACATTGCTGACTCATGGGTAACTTGTGCACTGCCTTCACCTTCTTCTATTACTTCTTCACCAGTGGTAATATTTAATGCAACAGTCTTTTATAGCCATTTACCATTTACCCTTTTTGCTGAAGCATCTCTAAACCACATTTTTTCTGTTGGTGTTCCTTCAATGATGGATGGTACACTAAGAATTGCTGAAGGTTTAAGAGGTTCTTCCAATGCTAATGGATCTGTTTTTACAGGCATCTGTGATTTGGAAACCTTAGTATGCCCTTCCGTTAGCTGCATATTTTCTGCAACTCCTGTTAGATAGGCATATCTAACAGGATATCAGGTGGTAGTGGCGTTTGGTGCAATTCCTTCTGGGGGAGCAGTCCCCTTTAGGACTCCTTCTAGTAAATTAAACGGTCCTCTAGTTTGCACAGGTTGTCCTTGATGTGTTTTCTCAACCTGTTTAACTGCTCAGACTAAGGATAAAAGTCATTTTTCTCCCATTCAGAATGTTGTAGTTCCCTTTCTTTAAATGCAGTCAAGCTAAACAATAAATTTCTTCTTGTTCCATAAGGGCTAGCCTCTAAGTAAGTTACCGTAAGTAACAGTAAGTTACTGTAACTTAGTAACAGTAAGTTACTTGCTGTAACTTACAGTAAGTGGCATGTTCAGTGCAACCCCATTCAGCTATAAGAGGGTCATGGGGGTGTTCTGGTCCCAGTGACTGAATTTTTTCTATTTCTTCTGTTGGAGTATTCACTACCTCTTTGTGTTCTAATTCCCACTTCCAGGCTTTGCCTTTCCTTAAGAGTGAATATAATGGACGGGCAATGATGGAATATCCAGGTAGGTGCTTCTCCAGTATCCTAAAGTTCCCATCAATCCTTGTAATTCTTTCCTTGATCGGGGCATTTGCAGCTCTTCATTTTTTCTTAAGGTATCTGCAGAAATCCCTGCACTGCCAGCTATCCACCAAGGAAGGACAAGCTGCTGTACTCTTAAGAGATGTGAAAGCAGAACAGTTCCCCCATTCTCCATTTACCTATACTGAACATGAACACACTTTCAACCCCTCACTAAGATCTATAAATGACATTTTAGGAATGACACTTAATCCGTTAATTTCTTATATCTAGCCCTTAGCAAAGCCATATCAGCACTGAAGTATAGGAGAATAGAGCTTACACCTCCCTCAAAAACCAGGTAGAGCCTGTAGTTCGATTAGACTGCTCTTATTAGGAGTCAAATTTAAATCATAAAAGTGGAGCGCTTTTGAAATTATAGGTCAGAGTCAAGCCTGAATTTCACATGTGAGTATAGAAAATGATTTCTTCTAATTGTCTTACATGAGCTGCAATAAGGAGCCCAGCTGCTCTCTTTATTCAGGTGCAGTTTCCTTGACTTCTGGGGTCTCAGTTAGAAAATCTGCAATTTGTTTGCTTCACATGATGTTTTCCTCCAGACATCCTGATGTGTTTCCATGGGCTCACCCAGCAAGGCAGGCACACTTATCTCCCAGTGCATTATCAGGTCATTCCATGTATTTGCTTCTTTTTAACTAGAGAATAATTTACAGACTGTTATTATATGCAGAGAGAGAGATGTTGGAGTGAAGTGAAAACAGGCTTCAAACTAACCAAGTATGAACTAGTTGTTTATATAAGGACATTTTCATAGATTTGGAGCTTTCTGAAGCTGTATCATTGTGCATGCTAGCTATGGTTTCCTTGTAGCGTTCTCAAAATTTGTTCTACGCAGGGCAGGCTAGATCTCAAACATGAACCTGCTCAGTTGGGTGAGCTGCAAGCTGAAGTTTTGGCCTTGCATTCACTCTTACCTGTCCTCCAATGCTAGCAGTTGCCAGTCAGCATTTTATGATAGTACGCCTGGAAAGGCTATCGCGTGACTACTGCCCTGGTAATATTCTTGCTGACATAAAATTTCAGTTAACGTAGCTGAGGATATGATTTCAGATTCAATTTCTTGTCCAAATATAGTCATCTAGTATTAACTAATCTGTGCATCTTCAGGGCTTTTCCAAAGACATTGTATGAACAAACATGTAGTGGGAGAAAAAAAAATGTTTTCTATGCTTTGTTGAATATTAGGTTTCACTCTGGCACAGGAATGACATGATTCTCTTATAGCATCCAAAGTTCATAACACTTTTAATTAAGTGGCACTAGTTTTGAATCCAAATCTGAACAGGGGTATAAAATTAGAAGCAAACATTGGTCTGCCTTGATACCAGAAGATTCTGCTCTGAGGAGTGACAATCTCAGGAGGAACTTTCAGATCAGATACTTTACCTTTTAACTTTCTGGAGATCGTGTTGATCCATGGTTCTGTGTGTTTAAAATTTGAGACAAGATTCTCTTTTCTCTCTGCTTTTACTAAATACATGTCTAAGTGCCTGAGATCGATCTCAGTGTTTGGCCACAATTGCCTGGATCTAAATCTTTGTGCTGATCTCTGCACTCAAATACTGTTGGAGGTTGCTGATGGCTGCTTGCCATTGGAAGTACATTACAACATCCTCATGTTGTAATTGTGTTTAAATTCAGGTTACTTGCATAAGGTGTGGAAGACTGAAAAATCATGAAGTTTCTCTGGAACCAGAACACTTCGTATTCTTCCCCTAGAGAGTTTGTGGAGGGTGGAATATGGAGGGAATATGCTTTGAAATGCTGGTCAGCACATCTAGGTATTTAAAGTAATAGTGTTTAATAAGGAACCATAATAACTTTGTGAAGACAGGAAGAGAAAGCATGTTGTTGTTTTCTCAAGAGTTTCCAGCATCAGGCTTCAGGCTAAGCTTTGATTTATTTTTTTTCACTTGTGTCACTCTATGATATAAATATATTAGCATACTGCCTTCAGGTCTTCAGTAGGCATGTTCAGGAAAAGATATTTGTTAAAGAGCCCAATATTTGACAGGGAGCACTTGCCACCTGCAGATCCTCATCCTGGTAAGAGCAAAAGCAGCTCCAGCAGTGAAACACTGTCTGGGCTAATTTCTCTGCCATCTCCAGGCTCTCCTGTCCTGTGGAAATGGAGCACTGATGAGCCAAGTCCATTATTTCCTTCTTGATAGCTACAGGGAAATGATTGATTTTAAAGAGTCTTTCTTCCAGCAGGGTTATTCATAGACATATGAAAATTTCTGAACAAACAGGGTATAAAAAAGAGGCTGTGAAAAAAAACCAAAACATTATTTTAGGTGAGGGCAGAGAGTTGACACTAAAAATCTGCTTTGTCCTTGAAGTCATCTTTGGTGCATAGAACTGCAGTGGAAATTCTGTTTTGATTCTTTCTTTTGGCTGTTGGAGTGCCAGAAAAGAAGCACAGACCATGTCAGAAAATGATAGCAAAACAAGAAATGCCCTGTCAGAGCAACAACTCTATCTAGGTGGAATTACTGATTTGGGCAAAACTCGCTGTATCCACAGCCCTGGGGCTATAATTTCCTATCTGCAGTATATTGGTGCCATGGCAGATGAAGCCCAAACCTCATTTTTCAGTTCTCCAAAGTCAGTGTTAGTGGCCCCTGTGAGGTAAAAGCGCACAATAAAATCTGGGGTTTGATTCCACAAACATGCATATCCCAATTGCCCACCCAAGGAACTCCATTGAGTTCCAGTGGGATGGATCAGAGGTGTCAAACTATCCATCTGTACAGATTCATATGTGCAGGTATCCATATGTGCAGATTCAGGGCTGTATGCTGTTGCAGTAGACAGGAAACCACTTCAGAGAAGAATAAAATGGTTGCTGAAAGCACAAATAAAATACATATTTGTTTAAATTAATAGGGAGACTTTTTTTAATAAACCATTGGGAAAACTTTCAGTTTTCTTAGGAATATCAAAGCTTTTCTAAAGTATTAGCAAATCTTGTAACATTCCTGGTATGTAGGTAAACATATTAATGCATTTCACAAAAGTCTCATTTATGGGATGGAATGGACAAGCAATTTTTCAAGAGTACAGGGTCACAAATCAGTGTCGTAGGTGAGGGCCTGATTCACCAGATCATACTCCTATGGGAATATATTTCCATGTTCAAAAGAACAAAGAGAGATTGGGCTGGGAGGGGAAACTCTTGCACATTTATATTCCTTTCCAATAACCATTTCTGATCACAGAGAAGCTTTGTGCTCAGCAGCACACAATTCAAGCCTGCTCTTTTGAATCTCCTAACTAATACAGTACAAAATCATAGCTCTACTATTTTGTGATGCTGAAGTGATGCATATACCATTTCCATGCATATACCATTTCCATATACCATATCTTTATTGATGCGGTACCTCTTCATCGTCACCTTTTGCACTGTGTTCATTTCTGCTCTTGTATTAGTTTCTGATACTTTATTAGGAGAACAGTATTTTACAGTAGTGTTACACTCAGCTGAGGTGAATATTTAAACCCTTTACAAATACAGCTATTATCTGTGTGTGTCCCCATAGTTATATCCATTCCTTCAAAGCTATGTGAATGATATATCTATAGGTCTCCTTTTTTCTTTTATTTATTTTTTTTTAAAATACAGTGTAACAGTGTATACATATAGCAAATACTACTCTTTTGGCTTTCATCACTTGCATGGTTTTACTGCCACATAATGTTGGTGGTATTTGTGTAGTGTGTGGGCTTAAACTGCAGAATTCAGATCAAGTTCATTCATCACAGAGGACATTTGCACAGTGCTTTACTGAAATGCTGCACAAGCTCAACGTGAGGATCTGTATCTCCACAAAGAGTCAGTCGAAGAGGTGGCACTGCCCTGGTCTAGCAGGGACAGACATGTAGCTTCAGGGGCAGGGAAGAGCAGCAGCAACTTATACTTGCCATTTTGCTTGTCCGTCAGAGATGTGAATGTGGTCTGGAAGAGATGCTCTAGTGCACTAGAAAGCAGGGAGCTGGCTCTTTGTTCAAGGCTTTGAAAGATTTTGATCTTTTTATTTGTTTTAGGCTGACAGGACACGTCCTTGGTTCTAGGTGTAGATTCATCTGTTTAATGTCCTCCAAGCTGAAAGGGGTGGTTATCAGGTAAAACAGGGAATAAGGCAAGGGGTTCTTCAAGGAGACAGGAGTGTGTCCTTGAAGACTTTCTGCCTTCCACAGAAAGCTTGTTAAGCTTTGCTTTGGAGGGATGGGAAGCTGCTATTTTTTTTTAGCAGTGCTTTACTAGTGTCTCTACAGTCACACAAAGGAATTAATGCATTTCTGTAAAGTACCTTATTCTGATATTGTACATTCAAGAGTAACAGCTTAGGCTTCAGCTTCTGTTGCGTAGAAGTGCTGAATGTTTGGTGCAAACTCCATATGTTTGTGTTTCAGATTCCAAAAGTCTGCAAGTCTCAGAAGTCTTAGTCTTTGACAT
The DNA here is from genome assembly GCF_059628265.1 of Tinamus guttatus. Taxonomy (NCBI): domain Eukaryota; kingdom Metazoa; phylum Chordata; class Aves; order Tinamiformes; family Tinamidae; genus Tinamus; species Tinamus guttatus. The sequence goes on from NW_028288621.1 coordinate 974,591, forward strand.
GATATTCCTTCTTTTTCATAAGGCACTCTGAGGAAAGTATATCTAGACTGTATGGACACTTAAATTTCATCTTCCTCATGAAGTATTGCTCCCATCACTACGGGAGCTTTCATGGCATTGAGGTCTGTCACTTGGAAAGTCCTTTTTCAGCATAATTATGTTTTGGTTGCTGCTGTAGCAGATGCCAACAGCCATGCTTCTTGTATTGGCCTGCCTAACAGCATGCTTCCCAATTAATTTGGCACATTCAGTCTAATGCTTTTTTCTGTACTGCAGCCCTGCACTTGCAGTCTTGGAGATGGAGTTTTGGGAGGCTCCTGCTGGGAGAATAGGTCCAACTTGCCTCCTCACCCACAGAGTGGAAGCCCCTGTATCCATCATTGATCTGATTGGAGCTGCTTCTTCCTGTTCTGATTCTCGTCTGTGGATCGTTGCCTCCAAGTTCAGCTCAGCTCTGGAAGGAAGCAGGGTAGACGTGGACTAGGAAATATCAGGCCCTCTGCTAGATGGGAAAGGGGAGATAGTGACAAAAGACTTGGGAAGGGATGAGATGCTTAGTGCCTTTTTTGCCTCTGTCTTCCCTGGCAAGACTGGCCTTCAGCAATCTCACCTTCAAATCTCCAGCCAGTCTTTCTTTGCTAGTATAAAGCCCAGCAGAACACCAGTGCCTCTCCTCTGCACACAAAATCTCTTGGCTCCAGCTAAACCTTGTGCCCACGAGTACAACCCTTAGCTCTGCCTTCTGCCAAGTAAAGGAGATAGTGTCCAAAGTGCTGCAGAAGACGAGGTAGACCACATGCTCTGCCCCCCCCTCATCTACACAGACATCATGAGGGCTCTCAAGAGTGGTTAAGCATGGTTTCCCCTTGTGGATGCGTGTCACTACCCTGAGCTCCTTCTTCCCAGGCTGGAGCTGGCATGCCCACGGAGCCGCCGGGTGCCCCGGGGCTTCTGCGGGGCTGCAGGTGAGGCTGCTGGGCCTGCTGTTGCCAATGGCGGTGCCTTGCCTGGCAGGAGCTGGTCCCGCAGCCAGAGCATCTGCGCAGGCAGTGCGGGGCAGAGTGCTCAGGGAGGCATCACTGCTGCCATGAGCAGGGCCAGGAGCAGGGGGCCTTCCTGCCGCTCCATCCCAGTGTCCCCTGCCTGTGCGACTATTGAGATCAAGGGGAGGGTGAGATTGGGGAAGAAGAATCACTCGACTCCTGCTATACAGCACACAAGTGTTTATTGCACATTTACTGCACTGACCCCCGGTGAGAGGGACACCGGGCTCAGCGCGGGGCTGGTTAGTGGTGTCTCTGCCCCGCGCTGAGCTCTCCGGTGTCCCACAGCTGCTCCTCCTGGCCTGGCAGCTCCATCAACTTCAACAGGACCAAGGCCAGGAGGAGCCGGGGAGGCCCCCACAAGCTCCGGGCCTCCCCCAAGTCTGTGTCCTGAGCTCAACTCTGAGCTCGGCTGTTCGGCCACTTCTCAGGCCATCTTCTAGCTGCTCGTCTTGCCCGCGCTTCCTGAGGTGGCCGAGGATCCTTGTTATGGGAGCCCGTGTGCAGGGAGAGGTCACTGTTGGCAGGGCCAGGAGCAGGGGGCTTCCTGTGGCTCTGTGCTGGTGCTCCCTGCCTGGCTGTCTGGCAAAGGTGAGAAGTTTTGTGGGCAGAGGAGCGGCCCAGGGAGAGGCACTGGTGTCCTGGGCCTCTCCCTGATGACGAGGGCCTCGTGTTCTCCATCGCGGTGCACAGATGTTTTTTGCACCGCCCAAGGGGACAGGGCACCAGGAGGCCCAGGGAGAGGCACTGATGGGCTGCGCCTCTCCCAGATGACAAGGGCCTCAGCTACCCTGTTGCGGGGCACAGATGTTCACCCCTAGGGACAGGGGTGCCGGGCCGGTGGGCGCTGCTCAGCACAGCCTCTGTACAGGGGCTGTGCTTCACAGCGTCCCCCTGGTGTCATGGGCGGCCCGGCGGTCCCTGCGCCCTCTCCTCCTCCTCAGGGCGGCGATGCGGCGGCGGAGCCCCCTGCCCAGCGCCCGCCAGCCCCCGCAGGAGCAGCCGGGGCAGAGCAGGGAGCGAAGCGCCGCTCGCCAGCCGGAGCCGGCTGCAGGAGGGGAGGGAGCCTCCGTGTCCCCGGAGTCCACCGTTTCCCAGCGCTGCGGCGCTGGGACAGTGGAGGGCTCCTCGCTCCCGGAGCTGCTGGAAGGCTCGGGCTGGGGTGGAGACCCAGATGGGCTGGTCTCCACCACCAGGATGGGTGCCCAGAGGCGCTGCAGGGTGGATTTGCGCGCCGCAGTTGGGGGCCAATCCAGGTGGGGGTCCCTGGGGATGAAGCCAAGGAGTTCCTTGCCCGGCCTTAGGAACACCACCTGGCTGGCCCCCAACTGTACACGTCGGCGAGGTGAGGAAGGGCCATGAGGCTCCCCGGTCACCCCGCCGCCCGTGCCTGGGCACCTGGGAGGGAGAAGGCAGGTCAGGAGGGGGCCGGGGCTGCCCACTGTCCCCAGCAGGAGGCCCTGGCACTGGCGGGTCCGAGGGAACCCGACCCAACTCTTGGCCTCCTGGCCCACCCTGCTCCTGCTCTTGGGACCAAGCCAGTGCCTCAGGGCAGCCCCGGCAGGGCCGGGCTCCACTTACCCTTCCAGCCCCCTCCCAGCAGGCTCCTCCGGGAGCTCAAAGGGGAACACGGAGACTGTGGGAGAGAAGGCAAGAAGCTGTCAGCGCCGTGGGGCAGCCCCTGTGCAACCCCAGCCAGCAGAGGGGTGGGCGCTGGCAGCCCGGGTGCTGGCCAGGAGCCACTACCGTGGCTACGCTCAGGACAGGGCCGCTCACCTCCAGGGATGAACATCAAGGCCATCCAAAAAGACGCCAGGACGCGGCAGGCCGAGGGGATGCCCAGGATGGTAAGGAGCACGAGGCTCAGGGCCACAAGCTGGCACGCGGCTCGCACGCGAGAGTCCATGTCACCGAGGTGACAGGGCCTCGCGTGCGGCCGGCGCCGAGCTCTTCACCCAAGGCCTGTTTGCAGAGGAAAACACGGCCCAGCTCATGTTAGTGGCCCCAGCAGTGACCCGCAAGCCCAGCCCCAGGTTGGGCAGCGGCACCACAGCCCTGCCCAGCAGCTGCCTTCCCACCCACTGCACCCGCTCCTGGCCCCAGCCCCTCTGCTCTGGGCTCACCCTCACGCCTGGCGTCCGCAGCAGAATAAAATCCAACAATAAAATCAGCTCAAGGCTGACGAGAGGATATCTGGGAAGAGAAGGGCACCCTGTACTCACTCCATGTGCCCTCCCTGGCACCAGGCAGCAGCTGGGGGCCCTTGGGAGGTCACTGAGCAAAGGGAGGCTGGAGAGGGGGCCCTGGAGTGGCTCTTACCCCGCAGCCTCACTCCTTGACTACAAGGTCCAAGTCTTTGCCCATTCGCAAACGGGCAAAGTGAGCCAAGGCCACCCCAGCACCTCCTTTATAACGGGCCTGGGACTGTGATGCAATAGTGGTGTCACAGCAACAGCCCTGGGCCACACGGCAGGTGTTCTGATGCGATGCCGACATCATGGCAACATCCCTGACTCTGGTGACACCCGAGGGCTTGGAATGTTGTGTGATGCCGACGTCCCAGCAACATCCCTGGGCCTAGTGATGCCCCTGTGCTGTGCTGACATTGTCATCACCCAAACACCAACACTGCCCAGCACTGCAAGGAGAAGCCCAAGGCAGCTCTGGCAGCAGATCCCCAGCAGCACCTAAGATCCGTCATGGCCAAGCCCATGTGCAGGTTGCGGCCCTTGCCTGGCAATGATGGACTCTGGTGTCCTGGTCTTGCAGGGAAAGGCAGAACGGATGTGTCTCCAAATGCTTTGCTTCCCAAAAAGACCTTATGCCCATCAGCGCTGTCTCTTCTTACAGACTCCATCTAAGGAATGACTTTCAGGCAGGAAAATGATGCACTCCCAGTCACCTCCCAGTCCTCCCTGGCCCAGTAGTTACTGTGAGTGCCCATGATCACAGATTCACTGAATTAAGTGGAGAGCAGAGGAAGCGTGTGTGTGATGCAGAGGATTACCCTGGGGTAAAGGAGGTGTGAAAAGTCAAAACGCAAGCACAAAGTTAGTTGGGTCTTTCTGTACTTTCCTTGTATATTATTTCCTCTTCTACAACTCAATATATGTGCCTTGAATATTGCCTTAGAGTACAATAAGAGCGGTTATGTAGACCGTTACTTTGCAGCATAAAATATTCTTTTAAAAACTGCAAAACCAAGCAGCCGCAGGTGACTTCCTGCCACTGAATCTGCACGCCGGCCTCCGCAGCCCCCAAGCACCTTCCGGGACTGGGCTGAAACCAGCGCCTTGTGCTTGACCTGCCCCCGCCAGGGGCGCCTCTCGGCTACAAACCGCGCCGCCGCTGCCCTGTCCTCCTCTTCCTCCTCCTCCTCCTCCTCCTCCTCCTCCTCCTCCTCCTTCACGATGCGCGGCAGGCGAGAGGCGCGGGCATCTCCTCTGCCGGGCAAGCTCAGTCGGCAGCCTCTGGACTGCGAGGTCCAGCCAACTCGGGCGAATCGCCAGAGCCCCGGGGCAGCAAAGTCAAGAGCAACTGTGTAGAGGTCATCTTGACCCTTCGCTACATCTCAATAATCTCAGGCCGTACCACAACCACCCAGCGCTTCCATCTGTGCTTCCTACAATCTCCAGACTTTCCAACAGCACGAAAGGTGCCAGCACAACAGCACATGCCATACATCCTGAGGTTGCACGCAGTGATAGCAAAAAGATTCACACTGATCAAACCACCTTTCCCCGGATGGCCAGTCACTTACCCATTGGCAAGCATATCCAGTGCAGATACATGCAGCTTCTCCCGCTTAGTCGCTGCCTGTGATTTTGCCTGCCTCATCATCTTTCTCACTGCACTGTCCAGCTCTTTGTGGAGCCGTGCTCAACTTGCAGTGCCAAGCAGCTCCAAACCATTAGCCATGGCATGTAGGTGAAAGGAGTCCCAGGCTTTAAGGCATCATCCAGTAGAATCACGCTGAAGAAGTAGAGGTTACACTCAGTAAAACTTGGATCTGCTGCTTTTAACTTGGAGAGACATCCCTCCATAAATCCTAGAGTCTCCTTATTGGTCCAGGTTGCATACTGTAACAGAGAAAGACAATTGCTAGAAAGCAGATGATGCTGAACTTCTTGTCATTCGCACAAGCAAGTCAAGCTCAAAAGTAAGCAAGCCAAAAGAGGAAAAGAGAAACTCTATTTTAAGGTAAAAGTTAGCTTAGTAGGATGATGGAGATCCTGGCTTCTTTAAGGCAAGCCGGCAAGTGGAAGAACTTACATTCTAGGGGTTATGCAGTTTATGTCTGGTGGTAGATTTTCCAGTGTTGAGTAGAAAGAGCTGACTCACTGGAGGTTTGCCCTGCAGCTGGAGTATTTAGCATAGCTCTCTGAAAGAGAGATTTATAATTATTATTATTATTTATTTGCTCTCTATTATTGGCTGGCATTAGTAGCCATGTGGCAGATGGCTTCTGAGGTTTCCCCTTCTCTTCTCAGACAGCCACTTTAACTCACAAGCCTTGCATGAAGGTCACATCTGGGAGTCCACAAGCTTCTGGTTACATCTGGATGAAATTGCTTAAAAGACTCACATATTGCTGGAAGAAGAAGGGACACCTGTGCATGCACGCATGCACAGGCCTTGCTGAAGCCTTCTTTCCTGAAAAATATGTAAAAATGTAAAAATAGCTTTTTTTCTAATCTTTTGGTTGATAAGAAATTTAAAGAATGTATGCAGCTGTTCATACACAAGGCCCTTCATTTCACGAGCTGTCACTTTTTTCTCATTTTTTGCCTTTAGGTGTGCTTCCACCGTGGTTAAAAAAAGGAGCAAGAAAAAGATGGGAGGAAAATGTGAAGAGCCATCTAAAACCCTTATGGAGTAACGATCATACAGGAGAATCAATTAAATAGAGTTAGCAGTGGTGGAAGAGGAGACACACTTTAGAAGGCAGAAGATTTCCCCAGGTTATCAACCTTGTAAGCCCAGAACCATCCTGAATGCAATACAATGCATGTTGGCCTAGTCACCTCTTCACAAGTAGTGACACAGCAAAAGAAAAGCATGCTTTGCTTCTGATGAAATCAAGACCACGGGTAGCACACAGGCCCCATAATCTGACAGATAAATCCACAAAGCGCCTGCATTTAAGCCAGCTACTAACTGCCCCCCGGACCGGTGCACAGTCCTTATGTAAAGGAAGAACATGCACATCCCATCAAGATAAAATGCAATATAGCATCAGGCCGACGCACCTTCTTAACAAGATACAAAACACTGATTGAGATGTCAGACTCTCTACTGTTCTCAAACTGCTCCAATATTAAAAGCAGACCTTTGACCATGTGGGTGCTAGATGGACTCTTCACCCAACACTGCAATTAGCTGTGGCAAAGGAATTCCAGGAAGTCTTTAAGAGCGCTCTCAGCAGTATCTCAGGAAACAGGAAAAATCCAAAGACTATTCCCTAATGTTTCACTTACTCATAGGACTGCCTAGACCTCAAAGCATTTTCAGCATTAAAAGCCTGCAAATTTTCTAACACAGGTGGCAGCACATCCAGAAGGACTCTCCTTTCACAACCTACCTATCTTTTTCTTCAAAAGGACATTCTTTGCCATGAACCCAAATCCACGGCTCAGCAGAATTGACTATTTTTGGATTAAGCTTGCAGCAAACCTCAGAGATGGTCACCTGTGGTTCTCAGTTTTTGCTCACACTGGCACCGGCACCTTCAGCAGGCTCCAAAGATTATCATGCGCTTTGGCCACACTGCTCCTAGAGCTGCTTGTCAACTTTATATTTTTCAGTGTTGACAAAAGGGAAGAATCCCCAGCACCCACAAGCTTTTGCAGATCAATAACATTAGCAGCTGAAAGGGCTTTCATCACCATTCGCCTACACATGCTCATAACTGCCTCATTTAAGTATCAGCAGGAGGAACCTCTCAAGACACCAGAAGGGGACAACTTGTAGAGGCAGAAGAAAATACAAAGCACTGCCTCCCTGCTCTGTCGCAAGCCATCGCACTCAGTTTTATGCCGGAGATGTGCCTCCTTCTCCTGGACATTCATTATTGTTGCCATGGGGCTATCATCATTTTTCATCGTCTTCTATGGCCTGTCTTACGGCTATGAGACCTCACACCAGTGGCTTTTTACATCTGCCGTCACCTTTCTGAAGAATGCCTTACTTTTCCAACCCCTAAAAATCCTGTTTTTCTCAGCCCTCAGTGCAATTCCGCCAAAATATTGTCATAGCATTGAGTGGCCAACCCAGGAAAATTATTCTGGAATTACGACAGATAGAAGGTGAAATGGGAGAGATGCACTGTAAGCTTGTGAAAATTTTTCCCTTCACTTATATCACAGACAAACTTCACAGCATATGCCAAGAAAAGAAAGACTAGTTCCAGTATCTCAGCTTAGGGTTGGAGTCAGTATTGTTGCTTTTTGTTTTTTCAAAGATCACAAGGTTGAAGATGGGAGCAGCTATTGGGAAATTTTACTTATTTCATCCCATCCATTTCAGGCTCAGAGGAGACATCACCGACATTTGGGGCTCAAAAACAGAATAATGGGAAAAAATATAGTTTATCTTGTTAGATGAGCAAGGTGGGATATTGTATCTAGCACTTATTTTACTCTGTGCTATGTACTTTTCAAATAAATGCTCCTCCGTGTTTAACTTGATTAGTCGTTCCTGCCTAAATTGGGTAGTAAGTTTTAAGGATTTCTTAACACTCAGGCACTTGTTTTGGACTATGTTCCGGTTTTCCCCTGAATTTTGGTCTTGTACCCACCTCAGTGGTACTTTCCCATCGTGGCAGCTGATACCTTTTTTACATAGACAATGACTAGAGAATAAGACTATGAGGGGTAATCTTGCCTCTGCCAAAGAGGGTATGAGCAGATCTACACTAATCTATACTGAGAGAGGACTAAAAAAGGTGAGTGCTCTGAAAATGCTCATAAAGCTTTTGCTCCTCAAAGCATTAGGCATAAAAGACAAGAGGATCATTTATTGTGCTTTGGTCTGGCACAGTGAAAATAGGACTTGTTAACACTGCATTTACATTTCTATGTGTGTGAAACTACCTCAAGGGAGGCAGTGAGGAGGATGGTGGTGGCCTCTTTTCAGTAGTGGCCACTGACAGAACTAGAGGAAACGGCCAGAAACTAAAGCATCAAACATTCCACAGGAACTTAAGGAAAATTTTCTTAACAGTGAGGGTGACGGAGCACGGGAACAGGCTGCCCAGAGAGGCTGTGGAGTCTCCGTCTCTGGAGATCTCCAAGGGCCGCCTGGACGCAGCCCTGTGCCACGTGCTCTAGTGACCCTGTGTGTGCAGGAGGGTTGGACTAGATGATCCCTAGAGGTCCCTTCCAACCTTAAGGATTCTATGATTCTATGATCTCCTTGAAAACAAATGACCATTTGCTTTCTTTTATTGCACGTGCATCTTTCTGATAACGAGCAGCTTAGAATAAGAAGTTGTAACCTGTGTACATTTAGTACATAATGTAGCAGAGATGACTTACACCCTAATGCTTGCTTCAAATGGGAGATGTGTTTTCTTAACATTCAACTTCCTTAAGTACGCCCTTCTGTAATGGCAATCTATGACTACTGGTTTTTTTCTCCTCTCAACCCTGGGCTTTTCACTCCTACTGCTTTTTTATCTTGGTTCCTATTTTTTATGGAGGAGAAAGTAGAAGCCAAGTATTTCTCAGTGAACAAATAACACGGAACTGCAGAGAAAGACTGGATGCCCCTTGTGGGATAGCTGATGGATAGCCATGTGCCAGACAAACAGAAATCATGATCTAAGAAAGTGTTTTCATTCCAGAAACTTACATGCGTTGTGAGAGTCCAGCGGGATGTTCTCAGGCAGAACAGCAGCAACGGATGAACACGGAGAAAGCCGTGGGAATTCCTGAAGAGCCAGATGCCCCAGTTGTGAGGGATTACAGCAAGCTTGTGGTATGTCTGTTTTCAGTGTTCTTTAGAACAAAGTGGGGAACTCTCTCCCCTCGCTGCTGTGAGGGAAGCAGAGGTTGATGGGCAGTTGTGGGCACTATTTCCACTTGCCTGGTTGCTGTCGGTGGGTCCGACAGCCTCACTCCACGCACAGCTCCTGAACAGTGTTGGCAGTCAGTGGTGCTGTGATGTGATTGTTTAGCTCCTGAAGACTTAAAGAGCTTTTCCAGAAGGTCTCATGCTATTTTAAACTTGTGTTGTCTCCATTTTGTTTTCAGCATCTGCTGGATGGTGTCACTAAGCTAACAAGGAACTTCAACATCTTTTACCTGGAAAAAAATATATGCTCTCTTCAGCCAGTGCATTTACCAGCACTGGAACAATTATGACAAAACTAAACTCTTTATGGTCAATTTTATATATATTTTCTAATGCTTATATACAGTGTTCTATCACTGTTACACAGTCTGCATGCACTCTGGATATCATGCTTATTTCATATTAATTGCTTTAGTGCTTAGTTGTCATAAGACTTAGTCATTTTCGTATGGAAGACATTTATCCATATTGCAAAACCATTGTTAAATTTGGCATCATGATTTGCAGTTTCAGCAGGAGAAAAAAAAGATTGGACTTGAAGACAATGGTTCCACCCGCACAACTCCTTCAAAGCAATTAACCTTGGAGGCTGTGGAAAGCTTTTCTTGCTTTTTTTTTTTTTTCTCTCTCTCTCTCTCTCTCTCTCTTTCTCTCTTTAGGGATGGGGGGGATCATGAAAGGAGGGTGCTCTTCTCAGTGTCTTACTTACTCTTTCTCCCCCTACAAGTAGGCAAACACGGGAATACTTAAGTCCTTCCTTTCTTCAACAGCTTTAAAATAATTATAAAGCATAAGAAGAGTTGGAGATTTTTCTTTAGTTTCCCAATCATCTCTTCTGAACTTCAATGTTCAAGTGTCTCCAATTTGATATAAAGGGAGGTTTCTGCCTGGGCAGGTTTTACAGGAATTATTCAGGTTCTCTGTCCTTTCCCTGTAAAAGAGGATTTAGGAGTTGTCAGCAGTCAGCAAATGTCTTCAGGAGGCACCCACCACCCAAGCCAGGCAATCCCAGTGTTGATTTGGTTTAGGTATGCTGGAAATCGAGTTCTCAGATCCAAAGAGCCATGAGGCCACTCGTCCCCGAGGCGCTTGTGTGTGAGAACAGATACAATTCTTGGTCCCTCTGCAGTTCACCTTGAAAAGAGGGAGCTTCTTTGCTTAGGCACTGGTATCTCAATCTCTTCTTTCACATCAGATTAAGAGTTAGAATGGATGTTCTGTTCTCACTGTGCAGGAATAAGGATATTCTGGATTCAGGGAGGGCATGCCTGAAAAACGTTCCCTTCTCATCTCCTGTAATGCCACATACTAGCTTGAGAAAGGAAAATATTTATGTTATCCAGGACTTGTGGGCTTCTGCAACTTAATATTGGAATGCTCAAATTAAACATGCCTGGATTTCTTTGCTTTCTCCCTTTTCCTTTAGCTTTAAGTACAGTTCTCTCTTCTTCTGAGTGCTCTGGGCAAGTAGCAAAGGTAAATTAACTATTGTGCAGTCACAAAGTAACTTTCTCAGCTTTTAGTTGTGGTTTCTCAGGGAGGATCTCCTCCTAACTGTTGAAACAACTGTTGCTCCAGGCTCTCTATCCTCTACTCTTCTGGACACATAGGGATGTCTGAAACTGCAGAGAATATAGAAGCATTGTGATGCTTTTAGCACATGTTCTTGCTAAATATCACCAACATTTGGATGTATTTACAGATTCTTTAACTTTGTGTGAAGAAATAAACTATCAGGTTCTTAAACTTCTATTTGTGCTTATGATAATTTGTTTTTTTCTTATCAGGAAATGAAAAAAATAATTAGAAACCTCTACAGTGCTTCATAATGCGCTCTTCAGAACACTTCATTTCTACTTGATTAAAAATAATATTTTGATTGCATTCTCTTCTGTTAGCTGTGTATAGTTCAATGAAGAGTACTTCTAAACATATATATGATATATATATGGATATATTTTATAACCATATACATATTTTATATACATCCATATAGAAAAAAGATTGATATGCTTATTTTATATGTATAGATATATATAAAGCATATACATACTTTATATTGTTTGAATATGTTCTAACAAAAAGTAAAACATCATTTGAGCTTGTCCGTTTTAATTGCAGAATAATTTCAGCATTAAAAATCTTTCTTCTTACTGGTATATTAAGCACCTCATGTGACAGTTTACCCCCTTCTTGGTTTATCAGTTACATAACTAAGGCAAACAAGAAAAATGTATAGCGAACAATACAGGAAGCTCTCACCTTGCCTTGGCGGCTTGATCTCCAACTTAGCTGGCTGTTGCCATAGATTGACGAGACTGGTCTGTCTGGATCTTAGACAAAAAAAAAAAAAAAAAAAAAAAAAAAGGAGCCTATTACCAAGACTATATCTCAGTTGCTTTCTTGGACGTATTACAGATGCAAGTTTTCTCCAGGCTTCACTTAAACATGGAAAATAAAACGTCCAGATTTCTAAAGTAGATGCCTGTAAGTTAAGGGAACACAATTCTTGTTTTGGTGTGAAAGCCCCATCCCGGACCTGCTTGCACCAGTGGGCACCAGGAAATTTTTCTTGCACCTCCAGGGAGAGGAGAGGGAAAAAATTACTGAAGTAAAAACGCATTGCTTACCCCTTGAAGATGATGTTGAAATCCTGACATCTTAAATGCACCTTTCACCAGGTAGTTGCTGTTGGCTCATTCTGTGGTAACAGGGAAACTTCTCACACCGAAAAAGAAGGGATGGGGTGGGAAAGGCAGACCCAGAAACAATCTTCTGATAAAACTCTGGCTCTTTGGTTCTACTTTTTTTGTGCTGCCACTCTCAGCATGAGACTGTAACTATGGTGTTTTAAAAGCGTATGTGTATAAGTGAGTAAATATCAGTGGTCTTCCCTCATGTGATGCTACTGGGGAGTGACACTTCCTACAAGTTACCTTTTTTTTTTTTTCCTACCTCTGGGAAATGTAGCAGAGTTGGGTGCCTGACTTCAAAATCCCATAATCCTGCTAAAAACAGCGAGTAGAAACACAACACTGCAGGAAGAACGCAGGGTAGGAGCTAAAACTAAACCCTAAGCTAAATCCTAAAACTGACCCTGTGAGTGCGTATTAACTGAAGAGGTCCTCTCAGCTCTCAGTAGGTGTAATCAGAAATGTCTTTTGGATTTGTAGGGTTTTTTTCCCTCCTAAATCTTTAATTCTGGGCCAGTTTGTTAAAGGCCAGGAGTGGTGGGTCTGGGCCCTCCCGAACTCCCCTCCCAGCTGACAGATGTGGGGGAACTGCTGCAATCTCGGACTCGTGGGGACGGGACAGCGATGCTACCCCTAACCATTACACACACACACACACACACACACACACAGCATATACATATATATATATATATATACCAGACTCACCTTCCTTTCACCTGCGGCTGGCCCGTGCTGAGGTTCCCCGGCCCCTCCGGCCTCTCCCTGCCCCGAGGCGATGCCGTCACCTGCGCCCAGGGCTCCTGGCATGGAGATGTGGAGATGGACACCTCTTCAATCCAGAAGTCCAAAAAACAAACAAACAAACAAAAAAAAAAAAGGAAAATTTAACAGAGATATTCTTAAAAACAACTGAGAATAAGACACACATACGCATTTTTTGAAAATGGAACCACATTAAAACCAATAAAGAACGTGTATCATGCTGCTATTGTGCATGGCATGAGACATAGCACCTAGTGATGCTGCACGTCCAACTGTGCAATCTCTGTATGCCAGTTTCAGCTGTCATGTCATCTTTATCTTTAAGGTATGTCTAAGCATTTGTGTACCATGCAGAATATCTGCATCTTCTCTCTGTAGCTTCTGTATGCATTGTTTGAATATGTTTTGCTAAACAGTAAAACATCATTTGAGTTTGCCTGTTTAAACTGTAGAATAATTTGAGCATTAAAAGTCTTTCTTGGCAGTCTTATAGACTCCTACTGGTATATTACTGGTACATTCAACTGGCGAACAATTTACCCCATTCTTGGTTTTTCACTTATATGACCAAGGCAAATAAGAAAAAAAGGATAGTGAAGGAAACAGGCAGCTCTCACCCTGCCTTGGCTTGATCTCTAGCTTAGCTCGCTGCCACCATAGATTGACAAGATTGGTCTATAGGGATCTTCGAGAATAGGATGGCTTTAAATAAATAAATAAATAAACCCTGTGCAAAAGGTGTGAAGCTGAGAAATTACAGGAATGATGCCTGAAAGTAGCTTCTGAGAAGCCTGAGAGAGCACATACTGAAAATGTCCATTTTTGCTCCCGTCCTTCTTTGCTTTTTCCCTGCCCTCGTGTTTCTCCTCTAGCTGGGCTCTGCAGGTTACGTTTTTGGGATTTTGACTCTCGCACCAGGGCAAGCGAGTGTTGGCTCAGCTTCCCAGGCTGATCTGAGGTCAAGACTGCCCATTAAGAAAAGGGAAGAGTCCTGCATTACAGCAAATCTAGGCCTAATCTAGGAAATCTGGGGAAGCGGAGCGTTAACTCCAGCTTGCCGGCACCGCTGCAGGCCACGCTGGGCACTAAGTGCTGAGCTCAGCTCGCCCACGCACACAGAATTCTCCAAGGCCGGACGCCTCGGCTAGGCAGGGAAATTAAGCCCCCTCACCCAATACACTAACAGGAGCTCTTCCCAAAGCATGCACCCATTTTACACCTTACCTTAACAGGAAAACAGAGATGACTTTCGCCAAGAGATTCTCCAAAATTCACACATCCCAGTCTTTGGCCCACTCTCAGGGGAGCCCCTGCCTCCCATGCCCACTGCAGCCCTGGAAGAACCACCTCCCCGTGGGCTGGGGCCTGACCCCCACCGAGCCGGGCCCGGCTCTCACCTGCTCTCTCCTGCTCTTTGCTTCACCGGCCCTGCTGAGCTGGCGGCGCTCCACCTGCACCACTGCTTTTGGCATCAGCAGGAGCAGCTCAGACTGGGACATGCGAAAATGAAAACGCCGCTAGCGAAGGACCCAGCTGCGTCCTGGCACTGAGCAGGCCACAACGGCGCATTCCTCCCGTTCCCAAAGCCGTCTGCCCTCATCCCTTCTGTAGGAAATCTCCCCGACGGATCCTCCCAGCAGGATTTACTGCTGGCTATAGGAGCTGTGTAAAGGAAAACAAAGTGACTCAAGGCACTAAGATTACTAACACCCTCAACATGGCTATTTAAACGTTGCAGCTTGAGCCAGCTTTGCAAGAGAAAGCATCGGTATTTTTTCTACCTTTTCTTTCAAAATAATATCTGGACCTACTAAAGGAAACCCTTAAACAACACTGACGGATATCCAAACTTCATTACCTTTTTTTTAATTAGAATTTCTAAGACATGGGATTTAGTAATTCAAGGAAAAAGATATGGAACTTCTTCCACTAACTCCACAGGTTGAAAATATTATCTACTTGCTCCCCAGAGCAATGCTGCCCCCCAGCCCTCATTTCAGCAGGCACACATTTGGGTCTCCTCCTTAATGTCACTGCTTGGACACTCATTCCAACAATTCCACTCATTTCAGCAAGAACATAAACCTACCTTACTACTGCAAGAAAGAACCATGAGAAAGCTTTTATTTTTATTTGGGCCACAAGAAGAAGAACAGTAGTTACTGGTTTCTCTTTGACAACAGTGATGCCAAAAGGAAAAAAAAAAAAACCCAGATTCAGACATTTGCCTAGTACATACCAATAATATTTAAGGAGAGTTATATATTTATCCAATTTTTTTTTGCTATATACACTTAAGGCGAGCCTGCTTTAGATGTTGGGAATACGAAACAAAGCTAAAGAAAACATCATCTCTAAAAGACTAGCTTTGCTTCAAAATATTATCTATATAGCCTATATTATTTATATTGTCTTTATATGGCCAATCATCAGGAGCTTTTTCTTAGACCCAATTCTCAGGGAAAAAAAAATCCCCACCAAAATATTTCCCCCAAATAACTTCCCTCTCTTCCCAAAATAATTATCTCCAAACACCCCCCAAAAAATTTTCCCCAAACGATTTTCCCATTCCCACTTCAAAAATTCCCTCAAAAAATACTCCTTCCAAAAAAAATGTTCCCCCTAATGTCTCCTTTCCATTTTTTGCCCTCCAAATATTTTATCCTCTCAAAAAATTACCCACCCACCCCCCCATTTCTTTTTTTCCTCTGCCAAAATCATTTCCCTTCCAAAGAATTTTTCCCCTCCAAAAGTCTTACACCACCAAAGAAGTTTCAGATTTTCCCAGTTTGTACTGGGAAAACACAGCCCTGTTGACCACGGAGCTGCTGCTCGGATCTGTGTCAGCCCCGTTCTCTGCTGGAGCAAACTTACTTTGGTGGCCACTTTTGTGGCCCCACGGCCGAGCTCACTCCGCTCCACTGGGGCTGCCCACAGGTCGGCCCTGAGCCCGCACTGAGCCCAGGGCAACGGCAACGGCAGAAACGCTCCCACCCGCTGCACACAGGACATCCTCTTCGGACACGCTTCCGTCCTCTGCATTTGGGGATCACAAATGAACATGAACACGTCCACGAAAGACACTTTACCAGCTAATACATTGCTCCGTTTCCAATGTCTGCTCAATCAACACCTCTACAAAGGCAGCAGCTCCCAGATCCCGACACCAGCAGCAGCAGCAGCGACGGCATCGCGACGCCCCGGCCGCTTCTCTGCAGCGCGGCCCCCTCCGCGGAGCTGCCCTGCAAACCCACCCCAACGAGGGCTCGGGTTCCTGTCACCAGCCCCCAGCGCTCTGCAGCGGCAGGAGCCGCCCGGCCCAAGGACGCCGAGCGCCGGGGCCACGTCCTCCCCCGCCGCCGCCCCTCTCGCTGCTCCCCGGCCTCCCCCCGCCCCGGCCCCGCGCGCAGCCCTCCCGGGACACCCCGCACACGGGCAGGCCGGCCCCGCGCCCCGGCCCCCCGGCCCCGCCGCCGCCTCCGCGCGGCGCTGCCCCCGCCGGCAGGACGCGGCCGCGGCCGCCCCACGGGCCGCGAGCGCCGCCCCCCCGCGCCCTTCCCGCGCGCTCCCGCCGCCGCCGCGCACCTGCCGCCCGCCGCGCATGCGCCGCGCGCCACAAGGGGCCGCCGACCGCACTGCGCACGCGCACGCGCCCCGCTCCTGCAGCGCCTCCGCCCCGACACGCGGGGGCAGCAGCGAGCGCGGCAGAGCGCACTGCGCATGCGCGCACCCCCCCCCCCCCCCACGTGGCGGCGCCGCTCCTGGGGCGCGGGGGGCGGCGGGGGGAGGGGGCGGCCTCTGCCCAGCGGTGGCACCGACAGAGCGAGAGGAAACGGCCGCAACCTGAAACAGCGAAAGTTCCGCAGGAACTTAAGGAAAAACGTATTAGCAGTGAGGGTGACGGAGCACGGGAACAGGCTGCCCGGAGAGGCTGTGGAGTCTCCGTCTCTGGAGATCTCCAAGGGCCGCCTGGACGCAGCCCTGTGCCACGTGCTCTGGGTGACCCTGCGTGTGCAGGGCTTGGACTAGATGATCCCTGGAGGTCCCGTCCAACCTTAAGGATTCTGTGATTCTGTGAAGGAAAGAGTTAAGAGCTGGAAGTGCCCCCTGGCACCAGCTGTGCCCGTGCGGAAACGCTGGGGGCTGCTCCCAAGGCCGAGACGGGGAAGCGGGAGGTCTTGCGGGGAGGGCCGGTCTCGCTGCGCTGGAATTGGCAGCGGTGCCCGGCTGGCCAGAGAGCCGATAGCCCCTGCGGAGGGATCCCAGAGCCGTGTCGCTGGCGCTGCCGGGAGCAGACACCCTCCTGGGAGTCGTCCGCAGCGTGAACCTGGCCTGAGCCTGTCCTGGGGCCGGGTCCCGGCCCTCCTGGGGACGCTGCCTGCGGCCCCTCGTCCCCCGCCGCCCTGGGCCTTTTCCGTGCGCGCGGCGGGCGCGGGAGGCAGGGCCGTGGCCGTGGCGCGGGTGCCGCGGGCAGCGAGGGCAGCGCGAGCCCGGGCGCCGCTGCCCGCGGGACGGGACGGGACGGGACGGGACGGGACGGGCTGCGTGAGGGCGGCGGCTGCGGGGGGACCCCGTCCTGTCCTGTCCTGTCCTGTCCCGGTCCAGCCCATCCTGTTCCGTCCCATCCTATCCCACCCTATCCCGTCGTTTGTTTTTCTCTTTTTTCTCCCCCCTTTTTTTTTTTTTTTTGCATTTTTATCTTTTCATTCTCTCCTTTTTAAGCTTTCTTCTTTCATTGTCCCCCTTTAATCTTTTGTTTGTTTTCATACATTTTATCCTTTTTTTCCTATATTTCCCCTTTTACATTTTCTCCTTTGCTTTTACCCCTTTTAACTGTTTTCATTATTTTTTTCCCTCTTTAACTTATGTTTTCCTTCATTCTTTGCCCCCTTTCATCTTTTTTTCTTTCCTTTCTCTCTCTCTTTTAGTTTTCTCTTTGGCTCTCCCTTTTATCTTTTTTCATGTTTTTTTCCTCTTTTATATTTTTTCCTTCATTTTTCCTTGTTTTAGCTTTTTCCTTGATTTTCTCTCAGCTTTTCTCTTTCCTTCCCCCTCTATTTTTCAGCCTCCTTATTCCATTTCCCCCTCATCTTTAGCTGTTTTTTCCCTTTTTTCCCCCTCAAAGCCCCATAATTTCGGTGAAGTCACTTTTACAGGTTTATGTTCCTGTTCGGCATTGGGGAACTCGAGGCGTTTTTAAGCCGTCGGGGGCTTGGCAGGAGGCTCGGGAGGGCCTCGTGGGGCCGGGAGGCTCAGGAAAAGTCCCCGTCGTCGGGGGCGTCGTGTGTAATTTGTGGGGCGCCGAGGCGGGACGTGGAGGTGCAGAGGGGGCAGGAGGCAGCGGTGCAGGCGGGACGTGTCGCTCGCGGGGCCTCCCGGAGCGGGGGGATGTTGAGCAGGAAAGGGGAAGGCAGCGCTGCCTGGGCCCCCTGCGGAATGTTGGTTTTCAAAAGTGCCCTCGGAATGGGAAGGGGGCCCTGTGGCCTGCAGCCCGCTGGGGAAAACGGACGTGCTCTCCCTGGAGAGGGTGACGGCGCTCACAGGCTTTGCAGGAGAGTGTTGCTGGCCAAAAGCCCTGCTCCCCGCTCGGGAATCGGGACCGGGAGCTCCTCAGGTGAAGTCCCTCTGTCCAGGTTGCTCTTGGTTCTTGCTGTTCTCCTCAGCGTGGTGCTGAGCCAGGATGTGGCTGTCTAAACTGTGGGGTGTTTGTCTCCCTCTTGCCGCAGACCATGGCAGCCCCAGGGCTTGCGGCAGGTGCCCTCCTTGACAGGAGCATGAGGATGAGGAGAGAGGCTGCAGAGCGGAAGGTGCTCTGGGCCTGGGGGCTCCTGAATATCTGCACTGCCGGCATGATCTGCGTGGACATGTATGTTGGCTGCGAATGTGACTGCGTTACAGAAAACATCCTGCCTTGTGCAGGCCTCGGTACTTCCCAGAACCCCATTACTGCCCGTTTTTTGTTTTTTGTTTTTTTTTTGTTTTATTGTATTTCCTTACCAGGAGTGGAAAACTTCTCAGCACATACTTCAATATCTCCTTCTGGCCTCTCTGGTTTATTGGTGAGTTGTTGCTGCCCGTCAATGTGTTTTGGGAGGAGGGAATATTTCGCACTTCTGTTTTCTTCCTGGGGAAGTTGTTTTAAAGACAGCTTTAAAAAAAAAAAAAAAAAAAAAAAAAAGGCAGAGCTTCATTTTACTTTCTTTTACCCCTGTTGGAGCTATGGGAATTTCCTCACTGTAGTGACAGGGAAGAGTCTCTTGGCGGCCCTGTTGTGGGCCTGTGTGACATTTCCAGGTAATGAAAGTTCCTTTCAATGGAGTAGACTCCAAAGGAGCTGTATCAAATCCCCTTGGAGGATGGAAAGGAGGAGGAGTGAGGCAAATGCAGATATGAGAGACAGAAGGTTTGATGGAAGAGCCTTGCTAAAGAGCGTGAAACTTCCTTGTAGAGATTTGTGTTCTCCCTGGAAAATACCTTGCACTTTTGCAAATAAGCATTAAAGCCCCATAAATGAATTTTAGCCACATAAATGAATTTTAATGTAGAAAGGAGATTTGTCTCAACTGGTTCTTGAATAAAAAGAACCCATGAAGAAGCCTTATCTCTGTCCTCAGACTAACACTTACAGGAGCAGTTTTTTATGCATTTTTAACCTGTTTTTTAATATTAACAATAAGTTATTACTCATGGTCATGCCATCTAGCATGATAAAACCTTTTTTTCTTTATTCTAGAACTTGCACTGGTGTCTCTGTTCAGCCTGAATGCCGTGTTTGATCTCTGGCTGTATTTCAAATACACGAGGGCACCAACTCACCTGGTTATGACTCACAGGCAGCAGGTCCTTCTGGGGATGCAGAACTCAGGTAGGTAGTATAAACGCGTGTTTATCTGTGTTCTTTGCAGTTGGTGTCTTGGTCAAGTACAATTCTCAGCTTCTTTGTCTGAACACAGCAGTCAGACAAATTCCCTGCAGCATGTTAAAATTTAAAGTAGAAGTGCAAAATTGGTGAAGGATTGAGGGGAGAACTGAAGAGGGAAGAAGCCCTAACAAAGGAGGGGACAGCAGCCTGTTAAAGGGCAGTTGGAGAGACTCTCTGTGAAACTGGAGAAGGAATTTGTGGCCTCCCCGTGGAGCTGGGAAGAGGGCTTTTTAGCACCGTTGAATTTCCTTCAGGGCAAGCTGCGTGTCTGTGTTTTGCAGTGTGGATTCAGAGGAAGCAGGGGAGTTGGAGGCTGCTGCATGTGCAGGGCTGACTGTGTTTTTGTGCTTCTTGCAGCGGTGCCGATAGCTCCAGTGCAGGAGCTGTCAGCGAGGAGAGTCCCTTGGTGTGGGGCTGCGATGCAGGGCCAGAACGTGCTGAGCTACAGCCCAGGCCGCCCCCGCGGGGCCCGTCCCAGCTTGGCCTCGGCTCCTGCCCCAGACTGTGACCCTCAGCTGCTGGCTCTGCCCGCCAGCAGAGCCTCTTCCAGCAGTTCTCTGAGCTCCCGTCCCAGCTTGGCCTCGGCTCCTGCCCCAGACTGTGACCCTCAGCTGCCGGCTCTGCCCGCCAGCAGAGCCTCTTCCAGCAGTTCTCTGAGCTCCCGGCCCAGCAGCAGCTGCATCCAGGTAAGGACGGCGCTGGCTGCGAGGGAGCGCCTTGGCTTGGCTCCTCGTGTGCTCGTGCTGCGCCCTGAGCTGCTGGAGGTGCCCGGCAGCTGTCTGCTCCCTTTGCACATTCGCCCTTCCAGGATTCGTCCTTTCCCTAGAGTTAATTTATTTGTTTTGGAGGAGTTGGTGGGTTTCAGACAAAAAGCCTGAATGAGGAATGCAAATGTAAATGCTGAGGAGTAGAAAACCAATTCCCCTGATTCAGACTAGGCTTAATAGCAGCAAACTCCAGAGCCATAAATTCATCTGTTGAGTCAATCGATTCCTGCAGTTTGTAAAATCAAAGTGGAAGTCTTATCTTCCTCATATGACACAAGTGTCTGCTTCTGTTTGCCCAAGCTTCCCAGCTTCAGCCCTTCTCCTGCAGCTTCTTCCATTGATGTGAATATTGAAGCAGTGAGAAGTGAGCTCAGGAGCCGTCACTGCCCTTCACCAGTTCGGCCTCGTTTCCTCCTGAGCCAAGAGGAGGAGATCACAGACCAGAAGTCCCTGCAAAGATACCTGCAAAGGGAAGAGGAGAAAGAGCGCAGCCGTCAGATGGGTAAAGAAATGCCTTTGCTTGTCCTGAAAGGATGGGTGAGGAGAGGATGTAGGTTTTATTAGTCGTTAGTGTAGAGAGTCGTGGGTGTGAAAAGCTGGAAGGGATTTTGGGAAAGGGAGCGAGCTCCTGAAGTGCTAGTAAATAAAATGACGTCCCTGCTCTGGTATTCCCCCTGGATGTGGTCAAGGTGACTGCTGACCACTTTAGTCTTCTAGGCAGTAATTGAGACAGGAGGCAGAATTTTGTAAATTCTCCACATCTCTGTGCCTCAGGGACTTCAGAAAATTCTCCTCCCTTACCATAATTCATGAGCTCGTCTTTCCAGTCAGAGTTGAATCTGTGCAGTTATTGCCTGCCCTATTGCATGATTCTTGTCCTCCTGCTTGTACTAATTGTGCGTGCCTTGAATGTCATTTCAGCAAATTCAGTTTACAGCAGCTCCCCATTCGACTGCCCAGCGTTTTGCAACCTGACACGTTTGCTGGTGGAGCAGGCCAAGGTGCTGCGGAAGTTCCAGTACCAGGTGTCATGGTGTCCCCTGGGCCGCAGGGAGGAAGGTCGTCTGAACGTGCCACAGGCTGGCGAAGAGGTAAGTTCAGCACCAGAGGAGCCCAGAACCATAGAGCTCCTCCAAAGGGTTGGCCATGATCTCCATCACACTCCTTTACACTTGTGTCTGGACAAAGTCTCATTCAAAGGGATAGGGTTAAGGGAGCTTTAATTAAATTGGATCCATGTCTTGATCTCATCCCTTAATCTAAGAAAGCTGCTTCTTCAAGTACCTCTTTCATGTGTCCTGTACCTCTGCCCCAGTTTTGTCCTGTGAGAGCCGGGACCTCCAGACAGTTACTCTGGCCTCGGGTGACACGTGGTGTCCTGTGAGGAGAGAGTAGGAGTGCAGTATGGCCAGGTGCTGAGGGCTCCCCATGCTGCAGCCAGGAGATGTGTGAGGGCTCTGGAACATCTGCAGTTTGCCCTGTGGGCTGTGGTTGGGCTCCAAAAACATCGTAGGCCCTAAAAGCTCCTTTGTTTTTCTCTCAGCTTTCTCTCTGTAGGTGGATAATGACTGTGTTGTTTGTGTAGGTTTGGTCAAGGGTGCTGGCGCATGGGTGGCAGCTGGATGCCCTGGATTTCTGGACCGATCGGCTCCGAAGGGTAAGTCCTGTGCCCATAGACGGCCTGTTCGTGCTGCTCGAAGAGGTGCGGCCGGGTGGAGAAGGGCCTCATCTCTAAGAGACTTTGATCTTTGGGACTGGTGGGGATGAGGGTGGGCTTGGCCACGGAGATTCAAAGAGCATGCTAGTACCAAAGGAGGAGTAAAACAAATTTCCCACCTCAACTTATGCCCTGGCTGACCTGGGTGTTGTGTACTCTGCAAACCTTCCAGTTGTAAAGTTCACCCACCTTTGAATGGAGACAAATATATCTTAATGCACACTGCATGTGATAAGACTGCTTTTTTTTCTTTCTAAAATCCAGATTTCCAAACTGCTTTTTTCCCTCCTGACTTTCAACCTCCTTCTCCTGGGCTCAAGTAAAGCATGGAAAATGCCAGCACAGTGGCTTTTCCTGACAGTCTCGAGGAGCATAATAAAGAAAGAAATGAAAACAAACAAAAAAAAGAACATTTTAGTCTTGGGAGCAGGAGTCATTGTAGCAAACAAAATACAATTGCATGTTTGTTTGTTTGTTTGTTTTAAAATGAGTGTGGGGGTTGAACAGTAAAGATTCTTGAGATCTGAGATGGTGTCCTTTAGCAGCTTCCTGAGCACCTTGTTGCTTCTAACCTTTTCACTGCTTGCATTTCTCTTTGCTAGTGGATTTTGCAGACAATTCTAGAGCCCCTTGTCCAAGAGATGGAGTCTGTGAGCGCTCAGCTGAGAAGAATGGGGTACCCCGCAATGCCGAGCGGAGGTAGGATGATAGGAGGAGCCATGGGGGTTGCATTGTGTTTTCCTGGAAGGGTTATTCCTAAGATATGTGGAAATTCAAGTGTCCGAACACAATTCTGTGTTATGAGGAGAGCTGTCTCTGAGCTCTTCCTGTCTGTTATGTAGCATCTTTAAGATCTTGGTAGTAGATTTTTGTCATGCTGCTGGGGTTGGGCAGGGCAATCTGAGGTGGATTTGAGAGAGCTCTGAGCATTAGAAGAAATGGTCTTGGTCAGGGGTAGGAAGAAATGGTGTTTTTGTTGGGGATAATTCTGTTTTTTGTTGGTGGTGGCTTTGTTATTTTGGGTTTGTTCTGGGTGTTTTTATGTTTTGAGGGTATTTTGTTTATTTGTTTTTCCATTTCCCTGAGTTGAAATTGCAGCTGCAGTTTCCCAGGCCAAGTCTGAAGGGGCCCCTTCCATGGGCAGCTCACACAGACGTCCCCTTCCCCCAGAGCAGGGTTCGATTCGCTGCATTTCAACAGGGGCTGCTTTTTTGTGCTCCGGTTTGTAGTCTCCGCCGAGACCCGCATCCCTTGTGATGCCTGTGAAGAACTGCCCCGTTGCTGGCCTCTTGTGCACCTCCCTGCTCCCCTGCTGCTCTCTGTTAAAAATTCCTTTTGATTCTTCCCTTTCCAGCCCCTCTCTGTTTCTCCTTCCTTACGCCAGGCAGCCTTCAAGGGAGGGTTTTGTGCCTGCCCAGCCCTGCACAGGGTTTCTGCTCTGTGCTGGGAGGGAGGCAGCGAGTGCTCCATGGGGCCGGGCAGGGAGCGTGTGGGGCACTGGCTAAGGTGTGAGCTTGAGCTCTGAGCTTAGCAAGTAGTTAGAGCAGAGGAGGCAGTTCCTCTTTGTAACAGTGCGTTTGTTGACCCCTTGGCAGGGCGGCTGATCCCGTTCGAGTCGTGGGTGCAGGTGACGCGCTGGCTCTTCTTCCGCGCACAAGTCAGCACGAGCAGCATGAAACAGGCAGCGCTGGCTGAAGCCACAGCCATTTGGCAGAGCCTGCTCACCATCACACGGTACCTGGGCGTCACGGCCAACCAGGAGTACCTGGTTCAACGGATCAAAGGTACGTGCTCCCCTTGGAGACTCGGGAGCGTTTCGCTGAGCTGGGTCAAGCACTGGTGGTGCCAGATGCCCCGTCAGTGGAGACGCTCGGGCTGCAGTCCCAGCAGGGCAGAGAGCTGCTTTGCAAGGAGCAGCGCTGGGTGTTTTGGCAAATTTCTCTGCTCGTAGCAATGTGGTGGTGTGGGCCCGGGACTGGTTTTAGAAGGTTTTATTTCTCATTTCAATCAGAGCGGGGCAAGAAGTGTCTTATTCAATCCGTTTGTTAATTAGGAATAAAGCTTCCCTTGTAAACTCAACTGCCTTGAGTATATATAATATATACAAGCATTTAATGAGTTCAGTTATTCCTCCCAGTGAATGTGGTGCCCTGGCCATGCACACGGAGGTGTGGGGTTCCCAAAGCTAGTGCAAAATAGATCTTTCTTGCACCTTCCACCGCCAGTACCTGAATAGTTGTTGTTGTTTCCAGAGCTCTCCCAGGGAAGCTTCCGCTGGGGCAGAGGAGGGGATTTCAGAGGCCGGCAGTGGGGAGCTGACTTGCCCACCGACTCCGCTGTAAGTTTTCAAAGATGCCTTGGTAAAACTTCCTAAAGCTGCTCATCTTCCAGCATGAGGCATTTGTGGGTGGCTGCAGAAAGTCCAAATCCTCTTTGCCTCGCTTATCCTCAGGATCTCAGTGTAGTTTTGAATAATGCAAAGGGGCCTGGACGTGGTGCAGATCACAAAAATGCCCTTTCGTGTGTTAGTCTGGGGGAAGCCTCTTCTTCAGACTCCTGTGAGATGTCCCACAGGTAACTGTGAGGGCAGCAGCCTGAGATAATTCACCTGAAATAGTTAGAGACTGCAGGATAAGCCAGGGAGTGGAAAACAATCTTTACACTGTCCCTCTTAGCCTGTATTTGAAGGAAAACCAGCATTGAAAAAAAAAAAGAAAGAAAGAAAAAAGGCATTAAACCAATTAAACTAGCATGAAATCAGTGATGTGGTTGACTGTGTCCTGTATTTGTTCTCATGCCTGAGATTATGGCAAGAGAGTTGCTGCTGCGTTGTAGCCTTTGGTTCCTCGGTCTTTCTGACGGCATTCAAGTGAATTTTGGGTTTGTTTGCACAGATCCTTATGCACATCTTCTGCACCTACCTGGACTCCAGGCTGCCATGGAACATCCAATATCCCGATGGCAAAACCTTCACTGCCCAGCACTTCATCCAGACACCCCATGAACCAGGTCCTGTCCTGTCCTGTCCTGTCCCGCCCATCCCATCCAATCCCATCCCATCCCCTCATTTGTTTTTCTTTTTTTTCTCCCCCCCCTTTTTTTTTTTTGCATTTTTATCTTTTCGTTCTCTCCTTTTTAAGATTTCTTCTTTCATTGTCCCCCTTTAATCTTTTTCATTTGTTTTCATGCATTTTATCCTTTTTTTCCTATATTTCCCCTTTTACATTTTCTCCTTTGCTTTTACCCCTTTTAACTGTTTTCATTATTTTCTTCCCTCTTTAACTTATGTTTTCCTTCATTCTTTGCCCCCTTTCAGCTTTTTTTCTTTCCTTTCTCTCTCTCTTTAAGTTTTCTCTTTGGCTCTCCCTTTTATTTTTTTTTATGTTTTTTTCCCCTTTTATATTTTTTCCTTCATTTTTCCTTGTTTTAGCGTTTTCCCTCATTTTCTCCCTCTTTCAGCTTTTCTCTTTCCTTCCTTCTCTATTTTTCACGTTTTTATTCCATTTCCCCCTCGTTTTTAGCGTTTTTCTTTCATTTTTCCCTTTTTTTTTCCCCCCCAAAGCCCCATTATTTCGCTGAAGTCACTTTTCCAGGTTTATGTTCCTGTTCGGCATTGGGGAACTCGAGGCATTTTTAAGCCGTCGGGGGCTTGGCAGGAGGCTCGGGAGGGCCTCGTGGGGCCGGGAGGCTCAGGAAAAGTCCCCGTCGTCGGGGGCGTCGTGTGTAATTTGTGGGGCGCCGAGGCGGGACGTGGAGGTGCAGAGGGGGCAGGAGGCAGCGGTGCAGGCGGGACGTGTCGCTCGCGGGGCCTCCCGGAGCGGGGGGATGTTGAGCAGGAAAGGGGAAGGCAGCGCTGCCTGGGCCCCCTGCGGAATGTTGGTTTTCAAAAGTGCCCTCGGAATGGGAAGGGGGCCCTGTGGCCTGCAGCCCGTTGGGGAAAACGGACGTGCTCTCCCTGGAGAGGGTGACGGCGCTCACAGGCTTTGCAGGAGAGTGTTGCTGGCCAAAAGCCCTGCTCCCCGCTCGGGAATCGGGACCGGGAGCTCCTCAGGTGAAGTCCTTCTGTCCAGGTTGCTCTTGGTTCTTGCTGTTCTCCTCAGCGTGGTGCTGAGCCAGGATGGGGCTGTCTAAACTGTGGGGTGTTTGTCTCCCTCTTGCCGCAGACCATGGCAGCCCCAGGGCTTTCGGCAGGTGCCCTCCTTGACAGGAGCATGAGGATGAGGAGAGAGGCTGCAGAGCGGAAGGTGCTCTGGGCCTGGGGGCTCCTCAATATCTGCACTGCCGGCATGATCTGCGTGGACATGTATGTTGGCTGGGAATGTGACTGCGTTACAGAAAACATCCTGCCTTGTGCAGGCCTCGGTACTTCCCAGAACCCCATTACTGCCCGCTGGTAACTTTTCCTGTTTTATTGTATTTCCTTACCAGGACTGGAAAACTTCTCAGCACATACTACAATATCCCCTTCTGGCCTCTCTGCTTCATTGGTGAGTTGTCTCTGCCCGTCAGTGTGTTTTGGGAGGAGGGAACATTTCGCACTTCTGTTTTCTTCCTGGGGAAGTTGTTTTAAAGACAGTTTAAAAAAAAAAGAAAGGCAGAACTTCATTTTACTTTCTTTTACCCCTGTTGGAGCTATGGGAATTTCCTCACTGTAGTGACAGGGAAGAGTCTCTTGGCGGCCCTGTTGTGGGCCTGTGTGACATTTCCAGGTAATGAAAGTTCCTTTCAATGGAGTAGACTCCAAAAGAGCTGTATCAAATCCCCTTGGAGGATGGAAAGGAGGAGGAGTGAGGCAAATGCAGATATGAGAGACAGAAGGTTTGATGGAAGAGCCTTGCTAAAGAGCGTGAAACTTCCTTGTAGAGATTTGTGTTCTCCCTGGAAAATACCTTGCACTTTTGCAAATAAGCATTAAAGCCCCATAAATGAATTTTAGCCACATAAATGAATTTTAATGTAGAAAGGAGATTTGTCTCAACTGGTTCTTGAATAAAAAGAACCCATGAAGAAACCTGTCCTCCGTCCTCAGACTAGCACTTACAGGAGCAGTTTTTTATGCATTTTTAACCTGTTTTTTAATACTAACAATAAGTTATTACTCATGGTCATGCCATCTAGCATGATAAAACCTTTTTTTCTTTATTCAAGAACTTGCACTTGTGTCTCTGTTCAGCCTGAATGCCGTGTTTGATCTCTGGCTGTATTTCAAATACACAAGGGCACCAACTCACCTGGTTATGACTCACAGGCAGCAGGTCCTTCTGGGGATGCAGAACTCAGGTAGGTAGTATAAACGCGTGTTTATCTGTGTTCTTTGCAGTTAGTGTCTTGGTCAAGTACAATTCTCAGCTTCTTTGTCTGAACACAGCAGTCAGACAAATTCCCTGCAGCATGTTAAAATTTAAAGTAGAAGTGCAAAATTGGTGAAGGATTGAGGGGAGAACTGAAGAGGGAAGAAGCCCTAACAAAGGAGGGGACAGCAGCCTGTTAAAGGGCAGCTGGAGAGACTCTCTGTGAAACTGGAGAAGGAATTTGTGGCCTCCCCGTGGAGCTGGGAAGAGGGCTTTTTAGCACCGTTGAATTTCCTTCAGGGCAAGCTGCGTGTCTGTGTTTTGCAGTGTGGATTCAGAGGAAACAGGGGAGTTAGAGGCTGCTGCATGTGCAGGGCTCACTGTGTTTTTGTGCTTCTTGCAGCGGTGCTGATAGCTCCAGTGCAGGAGCTGTCAGCGAGGAGAGTCCCTTGGTGTGGGGCTGCAATGCAGGGCCAGAACGTGCTGAGCTACAGCCCAGGCCGCCCCCGCGGGGCCCGTCCCAGCTTGGCCTCGGCTCCTGCCCCAGACTGTGACCCTCAGCTGCTGGCTCTGCCCGCTAGCAGAGCCTCTTCCAGCAGTTCTCTGAGCTCCCGGCCCAGCTTGGCCTCGGCTCCTGCCCCAGACTGTGACCCTCAGCTGCCGGCTCTGCCCGCCAGCAGCGCCTCTTCCAGCAGTTCTCTGAGCTCCCGGCCCAGCAGCAGCTGCATCCAGGTAAGGACGGCGCTGGCTGCGAGGGAGCGCCTTGGCTTGGCTCCTCGTGTGCTCGTGCTGGGCCCTGAGCTGCTGGAGGTGCCCGGCAGCTGTCTGCTCCCTTTGCACATTCGCCCTTCCAGGATTCGTCCTTTCCCTAGAGTTAATTTATTTGTTTTGGAGGAGTTGGTGGGTTTCAGACAAAACTCCTGAAAGAGGAATGCAGACGTAAATGCCGAGGAGTAAAAAACCAATTCCCCCGATTCAGACTAGGCTTAATAGCAGCAAACTCCAGAGCCATAAATTCATCTGTTGAGTCAAGCGATTCCTGCAGTTTGTAAAATCAAAGTGGAAGTCTTATCTTCCTCATATGACACAAGTGTCTGCTTCTGTTTGCCCAAGCTTCCCAGCTTCAGCCCTTCTCCTGCGGCTTCTTCCATTGATGTGAGTATTGAAGCAGTGAAAAGTGAGCTCAGGAGCCGTCACTGCCCTTCACCAGTTCGGCCTCGTTTCCTCCGGAGCCAAGAGGAGGAGATCACAGACCAGAAGTCCCTGCAAAGATACCTGCAAAGGGAAGAGGAGAAAGAGCGCAGCCGTCAGATGGGTAAAGAAATCCCTTTGCTTGGCCTGAAAGGATGGGCGAGGAGAGGATGTAGGTTTTATTAGTCGTTATTGGAGAGAGTTGTGGGTGAGAATAGCTGGAAGGGATTTTGGGAAAGGGAGAGAGCTCCTGAAGTGCTAGTAAATAAAATGACGTCCCCGCTATGGTATTCCCCCTGGATGTGGTCAAGGTGGCTGCTGACCACTTTAGTCTTCTAGGCAGTAATTGAGACAGGAGGCAGAATTTTGTAAATTCTCCACATCTCTGTGCCTCAGGGACTTCAGAAAATTCTCCTCCCTCACCATAATTCATGAGCTCGTCTTTCCAGTCAGAGTTGAATCTGTGCAGTTATTGCCTGCCCTATTGCATGATTCTTGTCCTCCTGCT
Source organism: Tinamus guttatus (assembly GCF_059628265.1). NCBI lineage: Eukaryota > Metazoa > Chordata > Aves > Tinamiformes > Tinamidae > Tinamus > Tinamus guttatus. The sequence continues at coordinate 1,003,561 of NW_028288621.1, forward strand.
TGTACTAATTGTGCATGCCTTGAATGTCATTTCAGCAAATTCAGTTTACAGCAGCTCCCCATTCGGCTGCCCAGCGTTTTGCAACCTGACATGTTTGCTGGTGGAGCAGGCCAAGGTGCTGCGGAAGTTCCAGTACCAGGTGTCATGGTGTCCCCTGGGCCGCAGGGAGGAAGGTCGTCTGAACGTGCCACAGGCTGGCGAAGAGGTAAGTTCAGCACCAGAGGAGCCCAGAACCATAGAGCTCCTGCAAAGGGTTGGCCATGAGCTCCATCACACTCCTTTACACTTGTGTCTGGACAAAGTCTCATTCAAAGGGGTAGGGTTAAGGGAGCTTTAATTAAATTGGATCCATGTCTTGATCTCATCCCTTAATCTAAGAAAGCTTCTTCTTCAAGTACCTCTTTCATGTGTCCTGCACCTCTGCCCCAGTTTTGTCCTGTGAGAGCCGGGACCTCCAGACGGTGACTGTGGCCTCGGGTGACACGTGGTGTCCTGTGAGGAGAGAGTAGGAGTGCAGTATGGCCAGGTGCTGAGGGCTCCCCATGCTGCAGCCAGGAGATGTGTGAGGGCTCTGGAACATCTGCAGTTTGCCCTGTGGGCTGTGGTTGGGCTCCAAAACTATCGTAGGCCCTGAAAGCTCCTCTGGTTTTCTCTCAGGTTTCTCTCTGTAGGTGGATAATGACTGTGTTGTTTGTGTAGGTTTGGTCAAGGGTGCTGGCACATGGGTGGCAGCTGGATGCCCTGGATTTCTGGACCGATCGGCTCCGAAGGGTAAGTCCTGTGCCCATAGACGGCCTGTTCGTGCTGCTCGAAGAGGTGCGGCCGGATGGAGAAGGGCCTCATCTCTAAGAGACTTTGATCTTTGGGACTGGTGGGGATGAGGGTGGGCTTGGCCATGGAGATTCAAAGAGCAGGCTAGTACCAAAGGAGGAGTAAAACAAATTTCCCACCTCAACTTATGCCCTGGCTGACCTGGGTGTTGCATATTCTGCAAACCTTCCAGTTGTAAAGTTCACCCACCTTTGAATGGAGACAAATATATCTTAATGCACACTGCATGTGATAAGACTGCTTTTTTTTTCTTTCTAAAATCCAGATTTCCAAACTGCTTTTTTCCCTCCTGACTTTCAACCTCCTTCTCCTGGGCTCAAGTAAAGCATGGAAAATGCCAGCACAGTGGCTTTTCCTGACAGTCTGGAGGAGCATAATAAAGAAAGAAATGAAAACAAACAAAAAAAATAACATTTTAGTCTTGGGAGCAGGAGTCATTGTAGCAAAGGAAATACAATTGCATGTTTGTTTGTTTGTTTGCTTGTTTTAAAAGGAGTGTGGGGGTTGAACAGTAAAGATTCTTGAGATCTGAGATGGTGTCCGTTAGCAGCTTCCTGAGCACCTTGTTGCTTCTAACCTTTTTACTGCTTGCATTTCTCTTTGCTAGTGGATTTTGCAGACAATTCTAGAGCCCCTTGTCCAAGAGATGGAGTCTGTGAGCGCTCAGCTGAGAAGAATGGGGTACCCCGCAATGCCGAGCGGAGGTAGGATGATAGGAGGAGCCATGGGGTTGCATTGTGTTTTCCTGGAAAGGTTATTCCTAAGATATGTGGAAATTCAAGTGTCCAAAAACGATTCTGTGTTATGAGGAGAGCTGTCTCTGAGCTCTTCCTGTCTGTTATGTAGCATCTTTAAGGTCTTGGTAGTAGATTTTTGTCATGCTGATGGGGTTGAGCAGGGCAATCTGAGGTGGATTTGAGAGAGCTCTGAGCATTAGAAGAAATGGTCTTGGTTGGGGGTAGGAAGAAATGGTGTTTTTGTTGGGGATAATTTTGTTTTTTGTTGGTGGTGGCTTTGTTTTTTTGGGTTTGTTCTGGGTGTTTTTAGGTTTAGGGGGTATTTTGTTTGTTTTTCCGTTTCCCTGAGCTGAAATTGCAGCTGGTTTCCCAGGCCAAGTCTGAAGGGGCCCCTTCCATGGGCAGCTCACATGGACGTCCCCTTCCCCCAGAGCAGGGTTCCTGCCCAGCCCTGCACAGGGTTTCTGCTCTGTGCTGGGAGGGAGGCAGCGAATGCTCCATGGGGCCGGGCAGGGAGCGTGTGGGGCACTGCCTAAGGTGTGAGCTTGAGCTCTGAGCTTTGCAAGTAGTTAGAGCAGAGGAGGCAGTTCCTCTTTGTAACAGTGCGTTTGTTGACCCCTTGGCAGGGCGGCTGATCCCGTTCGAGTCGTGGGTGCAGGTGACGCGCTGGCTCTTCTTCCGCGCACAAGTCAGCACGAGCAGCATGAAACAGGCAGCGCTGGCTGAAGCCACAGCCATTTGGCAGAGCCTGCTCACCATCACACGGTACCTGGGCGTCACGGCCAACCAGGAGTACCTGGTTCAACGGATCAAAGGTACGTGCTCCCCTTGGAGACTCGGGAGCGTTTCGCTGAGCTGGGTCAAGCACTGGTGGTGCCAGATGCCCCGTCAGTGGAGACGCTCGGGCTGCAGTCCCAGCAGGGCAGAGAGCTGCTTTGCAAGGAGCAGCGCTGGGTGTTTTGGCAAATTTCTCTGCTCGTAGCAATGTGGTGGTGTGGGCCCGGGACTGGTTTTAGAAGGTTTTATTTCTCATTTCAATCAGAGCGGGGCAAGAAGTGTCCTATTCAATCCGTTTGTTAATTAGGAATAAAACTTCCCTTGTAAACTCAACTGCCTTGAGTATATATAATATATACAAGCATTTAATAAGTTCAGTTCTCCCTCCCAGTGAATGTGGTACCCTGGCAGTGCACACGGAGGTGTGGGGTTCCCCAAGCTAGTGCAAAATAGATCTTTCTTGCACCTTCCACCGCCAGTACCTGAATAGGTGTTGTTGTTTCCAGAGCTCTCCCAGGGAAGCTTCCGCTGGGGCAGAGGAGGGGATTTCAGAGGCCGGCAGTGGGGAGCTGACTTGCCCACCGACTCCGCTGTAAGTTTTCAAAGATGCCTTGGTAAAACTTCCTAAAGCTGCTCGTCTTTCAGGATGAGGCATTTGTGGGTGGCTGCAAGAAGTCCAAATCCTCTTTGCCTCGCTTATCCTCAGGATCTCAGTGTAGTTTTGAATAATGCAAAGGGGCCTGGACGTGGTGCAGATCACAAAAATGCCCTTGCATGTGTTAGTCTGGGGGCAGCCTCTTCTTTAGACTCCTGAGAGATGTCCCACAGGTAACTGTGAGGGCTGCCTTTGGTTCTTCAGTCTTTCTGACGACATTCAAGTGAAATTTGGGTTTGTTTGCACAGATCCTTATGCACATCTTCTGCACCTACCTGGACTCCAGGCTGCCATGGAACATCCAATATCCCGATGGCAAAACCTTCACTGCCCAGCACTTCATCCAGACACCCCATGAACCAGGTACTGGCATTCTTGGGCTGCTGCTTTAGCTGCTGTTTGCCCCTTGCATCCCATGGGCACCCTTAAAATCCCTCTTTTCTTTTCTGACCTTCATTCCCAGACCTGACGGATGAGAAGCTCTTCTGCATCTACCAGAGCAGCATCAACCCACCGCACTACCAGGTCATCTACCACGGCCACATCTACAATGTGCAGGAGGTAGGAGCATGTTAGGTGTGTTCTGCTGACAGGATGTTGGGAATTGGCTACGAGAGCGTGGACATGAGTATGGTTCTACTGACTTTGGTTCAGGCCTGCAACTGAGCAAGCAGGGGCTTCTGGGAGATTAGGCCTCAGGAGAGAAGTGCTGAGGACGTGCTGGTAAGGCAAGGACACTCTGTCCTTGGCTAGTTTCGTAAACAACTTTGAGGGGATAAGGCAGGAAGAATGAAGAAGTTGCTTGCTTATCGATCGTAATCTGGGCTGGCCAGACAGAAGTTATCTTTCGAATAAACAACCAAATACCGTCGAATAAACAATCAAATACCGTTAGCAACCAATCATGAGCTCAAGCTTTGTAATATGCATGAGGTTAATTAAGAAATGTATAAAAAGCAAGCTAAAACGACTAATAAACGAGTCTTGTTGATGACCAACTGGTGTCAGCAGTCTCCCTTTCTCCTACACTTGCACATTTATATTCCTTTCCAATAACCATTTCTGATCACAGAGAGGCTTTGTGCTCAGCAGCACACAATTCAAGCCTGCTCTTTTGAATCTCCTAACTAATACAGTACAAAATCATAGCTCTACTATTTTGTGATGCTGAAGTGATGCATATACCATTCCCATGCATATACCATTTGCATATATCATATCTTTATTGATGCGGTACCCCTTCATCGTCACCTTTTGCACTGTGTTCATTTCTGCTCTTGTATTAGTTTCTGATACTTTATTAGGAGAACAGTATTTTACAGTAGTGTTACACTCAGCTGAGGTGAATATTTAAACCCTTTACAAATACAGCTATTATCTGTGTGTGTCCCCATAGTTATATCCATTCCTTCAAAACTATGTGAATGACATATCTATAGGTCTCTTCTTTTCCTTTTCTTTTCTTTTCTTTTCTTTTCTTTTCTTTTCTTTTCTTTTCTTTTCTTTTCTTTTCTTTTCTTTTCTTTTCTTTTTTCTTTTCTCTTTTCTTTTCTTTTCTTTTCTTTTCTTTTCTTTTCTTTTCTTTTCTTTTCTTTTCTTTTCTTTTCTTTTCTTTTCTTTTCTTTTCTTTTCTTTTCTTTTCTTTTCTTTTCTTTTCTTTTCTTTTCTTTTCTTTTCTTTTCTTTTCCCTTCCCTTCCCTTCCCTTCCCTTCCCTTCCCTTCCCTTCCCTTCCCTTCCCTTCCCTTCCCTTCCCTTCCCTTCCCTTCCCTTCCCTTCCTTTCCCTTCCTTTCCTTTTTTCTTTTCTTTCTTTTTTTTTGAAAAAAAAAAACAGTGTAGCAGTGTATACATGTAGCAAATACTACTCTTTTGGCTTTCATCATTTGTATGGTTTTACTACCACATAATGTTGGTGGTATTTGTGTAGTGTGTGGGCTTAAACTGCAGAATTCAGATCAAGTTCATTCATCACAGAGTACATTTGCACAGTGCTTTACTGAAATGCTGCACAAGCTCAACGTGAGGATCTGTCTCTCCACAAAGAGGCAGTCGAAGAGGTGGCACTGCCCTGGTCTAGCAGGGACAGACATGTAGCTTCAGGGCTAGGGAAGAGCAGCAGCAACTTATACTTGCCATTTTGCTTGTCCGTCAGAGATGTGAATGTGGTCTGGAAGAGATGCTCTAGCGCACTGGAAAGCAGGGAGCTGGCTCTTTGTTCAAGGCTTTGAAAGATTTTGATCTTTTTATTTGTTTTAGGCTGACAGGACACGTCCTTGGTTCTAGGTGTAGATTCATCTGTTTAATGTCCTCCAAGATGAAAGTGGTGATTATGAGGTAAAACAGGGAATAAGGCAAGGGGTACTTCAAGGAGACAGGAGTGTGTCCTTGAAGACTTTCTGCCTTCCACAGAACTCTTGTTAACCTTTGCTTTGGGGGGATGGGAAGCTGCTATTTTTTTTTTTTAGCAGTGCTTTACTAGTGTCTCTACAGTCATACAAAGGAATTTCTACATTTCTGTAAAGTACCTTATTCTGATATTGTACGTTCATGAATAACAGCTTAGGCTTCAGCTTCTGTTGTGTAGAAGTGCTGAATGTTTGGTGCAAACTCCATATGTTTGTGTGTGTTTCAGATTCTAAAAGTCTGCAAGTCTCAGAAGTCTTAGTCTTTGACATGATATTCCCTCTTTTTCATAAGGCACTCTGAGGAAAGTATATCTAGACTGTATGGACACTTAAATTTCATCTTCCTCATAAAGTATTGCTCCCATCACTATGGGAGCTTTCATGGCATTGAGTTCTGTCACTTGGAAAATCCTTTTTCAGCATAGTTATGTTTTGGTTGCTGCTGTAGCAGATGCCAACAGCCATGCTTCTTGTGTTGGCCTGCCTAACAGCATGCTTCCCAATTAATTTGGCACATTCAGTCTAATGTTTTTTCTGTACTGCAGCCCTGCACTTGCAGTCTTGGAGATGGAGTTTTGGGAGGCTCCTGCTGGGAGAACCGCTCTTACCTGCCTCCCCATCCACAGAGTGGAAGCCCCTAAATCCATCATTGATCTGATTGGAGCTGCTCCTTCCTGTTCTGATTCTCGTCTGTGGATCGTTGCCTCCAAGTTCAGCTCAGCTCTGGAAGGAACCAGGGTAGAAGTGGACTAGGAAATAATCAGGCCCTCTGCTAGATGGGAAAGGGGAGATAGTGACAAAGGACTTGGGAAGGGGCGAGATGCTTAGTGCCTTTTTTGCCTCTGTCTTCCCTGGCAAGACTGGCCTTCAGCAATCTCACCTTCAAATCTCCAGCCAGTCTTTCTTTGCTAGTATAAAGCCCAGCAGAACACCAGTGCCTCTCCTTTGCCCACAAAATCTCTTGCCTCCAGCTAAACTTTGTGCCCCTAGTACAACCCTTAGCTCTGCCTTCTGCCAAGTAAAGGAGATAGTGTCCAAAGTGCTGCAGAAGATGAGATAGACCACATGCTCTGCCCTCCCCTCCTCTACCCAGACATCATGGAGGGCTCTCAATAGTGGTTAAGCATGGTTTTCCCTTGTGGATGCGTGTCACTACCCTGAGCTCCTTCTTCCCAGGCTGGAGCTGGCATGCCCACGGAGCCGCCGGGTGCCCCGGGGCTTCTGCGGGGCTGCAGGTGAGGCTGCTGGGCCTGCTGTTGCCAATGGCGGTGCCTTGCCTGGCAGGAGCTGGTCCCGCAGCCAGAGCATCTGCGCAGGCAGTGCGGGGCAGAGTGCTCAGGGAGGCATCACTGCTGCCATGAGCAGGGCCAGGAGCAGGGGGCCTTCCTGCCGCTCCATCCCAGTGTCCCCTGTCTATGCGACTGTTGAGATCAAGGGGAGGGTGAGATTGGGGAAGAAGAATCACTCAACTCCTGCTACACAGCACACAAGTGTTTATTGCACATTTACTGCACTGAGCCCCACTGAGAGGGACACCCGGCTCAGCACGGGGCTGGTTAGCGGTGTCTCTGCCCCGCGCTGAGCTCTCCGGTGTCCCGCAGCGGCTCCTCCTGGCCTGGCAGCTCCATCAACTTCAAAAGGACCAAGGCCAGGAGGAGCCGGGGAGGCCCCCACGAGCTCCGGGCCTCCCCCAAGTCTCTGTGTCCTGAGCTCAACTCTGAGCTCGGCTGTTCGGCCACTTCTCAGGCCATCTTCTGGCTGCTCGTCTCGCCTGCACTTCCTGAGGTGGCCGAGGATCCTTGTTATGGGAGCCCGTGTGCAGGGAGGGGTCACTGTTGGCAGGGCCAGGAGCAGGGGGGCTTCCTGTGGCTCTGTGCTGGTGCTCCCTGCCTGGCTGTCTGGCGAAGGTGAGAAGTTTTGTGGGCAGAGGAGAGGCCCAGGGAGAGGCACTGGTGTCCTGGGCCTCTCCCTGATGACGAGGGCCTCGTGTTCTCCATCGCGGTGCACAGATGTTTTTTGCACCGCCCAAGGGGACAGGGCACCAGGAGGCCCAGGGAGAGGCGTTGATGGACTGCGCCTCTCCCAGATGACACGGGCCTCAGGTACCCTGTTGCGGTGCACAGATGTTTTGTGCACCGCCCAAGGGGACAGGGCACCAGGAGGCCCAGGGAGAGGCACTGATGGGCTGCGCCTCTCCCTGATGACAAGGGCCTCAGGTACCCTGTTATGGGGCACAGATGTTCACCCCAGGGGGACAGGGGCGCCGGGCCGGTGGGCGCTGCTCAGCACAGCCTCTGTACAGGGGCTGTGCTTCACAGCGTCCCACTGGTGTCATGGGCGGCCCGGCGGTCCCTGCGCCCTCTCCTCCTCCTCAGGGCGGCGACGCGGCGGCGGAGCCCCCTGCCCAGCGCCCGCCAGCCCCCGCAGGAGCAGCCGGGGCAGAGCAGGGAGCGAAGCGCCGCTCGCCAGCCGGAGCCGGCTGCAGGAGGGGAGGGAGCCTCCGTGTCCCCGGAGTCCACCGTTTCCCAGCGCTGCGGCGCTGGGACAGTGGAGGGCTCCTCGCTCCCGGAGCTGCTGGAAGGCTCGGGCTGGGGTGGAGACCCAGATGGGCTGGTCTCCACCACCAGGATGGGTGCCCAGAGGCGCTGCAGGATGGATTTGCGCGCCGCAGTTGGGGGCCAATCCAGGTGGGGCTCCCTGGGGATGAAGTCAAGGAGTTCCTTGCCCGGCCCCAGGAACACCACCTGGCTGGCCCCCAACTGCACACGGCGGCGAGGTGGGGAAGGGCCATGAGGCTCCCCGGTCACCCCGCCGCCCGTGCCTGGGCACCTGGGAGGGAGAAGGCAGGTCAGGAGGGGGCCGGGGCTGCCCAGTGTCCCCAGCAGGAGGCCCTGGCGGGTCCAAGGGAACCCGGCCCAACTCTTGACCTCCTGGCCCACCCTGCTCCTGCTCGTGGGACCAAGCCAGCGCCTCAGGGCAGCCCCGGCAGGGCCAGGCTCCACTTACCCTTCCAGCCCCCTCCCAGCAGGCTCTTCCGGGAGCTCAAAGGGGAACACGGAGACTGTGGGAGAGGAGGCAAGAGGCTGTCAGCGCCGTGGGGCAGCCCCTGCGCAACCCCAGCCAGCAGAGGGGTGGGCGCCAGCAGCCGGGGTGCTGGCCAGGAGCCACTACCGTGGCTACGCTCAGGACAGGGCCGCTCACCTCCAGGGATGAACATCAAGGCCATCCAAAAAGACGCCAGGACGCGGCAGGCCGAGGGGATGCCCAGGATGGTAAGGAGCACGAGGCTCAGGGCCACAAGCTGGCACGCGGCTCGCACGCGAGAGTCCATGTCAGCGAGGTGACAGGGCCTCGCGTGCGGCCGGCGCCAAGCTCTTCACCCAAGGCCTGTTTGGAGAGGAAAACACGGCCCAGCTCATGTTAGTGGCCCCAGCAGTGACCCGCAAGCCCAGCCCCAGGTTGGGCAGCGGCACCACAGCCCTGCCCAGCAGCTGCCTTCCCACCCACTGCACCCGCTCCTGGCCCCAGCCCCTCTGTTCTGGGCTCACCCTCGCGCCTGGCGTCCGCAGCAGAATAAAATCCAACAATAAAATCAGCTCAAGGCCGACGAGAGGATATCTGGGAAGAGAAGGGCACCCTGTACTCACTCCATGTGCCCTCCCTGGCACCAGGCAGCAGCTGGGGGCCCTTGGGAGGTCACTGAGCAAAGGGAGGCTGGAGAGGGGGCCCTGGAGTGGCTCTTACCCCGCAGCCTCACTCCTTGACCACAAGGTCCAGTCTTTGCCTGTTCGCAAACGGGCAAAGTGACCCAAGGCCACCCCAGCCCCACCTTTATAACGGGCCTGGGACTGTGATGCAATAGTGGTGTCACAGCAACAGCCCTGGGCCACACGGCAGGGGTTCTGATGCGATGCCGACATCATGGCAACATCCCTGACTCTGGTGCCACCTGAGGGCTTGGAATGTTGTGTGATGCCGACGTCCCAGCAACATCCCTGGGCCTAGTGATGCCCCTGTGCTGTGCTGACACTGTCATCACCCAAACACCAACACTGCCCAGCACTGCAAGGAGAAGCCCAAGGCAGCTCTGGCAGCAGATCCCTAGCGGCACCTAAGATCCATCATGGCCAAGCCCATGTGCAGGTTGCGGCCTTTGCCTGGCGATGATGGACTCTGGTGTCCTGGTCTTGCAGGGAAAGGCTGCACGGATGTGTCTCCAAATGCTTTGCTTCCCTAAAAGACCTTGTTCCCATCAATGCTCTCTCTTCTTACAGGCTCCATCTAAGGAATGACTTGCAGGCGGGAAAATGATGCACTCTATACCCACCTCCCAGTTCCTCCCTGGCCCTGTAGTTACTGTGAGTGCGCATGATCACAGATTCACTGAATTAAGTGGAGAGCAGAGGAAGCGTGTGTGTGATGCAGAGGATTACCCTGGGGTAAAGGAGGTGTGAAAAGTCAAAACACATGCACAAAGTTAGCTGGGTCTTTCTGTACTTTCACTGCATATTATTTCCTCTTCTACAACTCAATATATGTGCCTTGAATATTGCCTTAGAGTACAATAAGAGCGGTTATGTAGACCGTTACTTTTGCAGCATAAAATAATCTTTTAAAAACTGCAATCCAGTAAACAAAGCCCTAGGAGATAAACATCCTTTACAACTGTCAAACTCTGAGCAAATGCTCCTTTCTTTCGTTGCTGCAAAGCATGCCTTATTCTGAGAAAGGAGAGAGAATAGCCAGTATCATGCCTAATATTTGAATGATCTGTTTGCAAGGACAGATATTGATGTTACCTTAAAGAAAAATGGTTGAGGGCTAAAAGGTAATAAACAAAAGTGCTGAAATACCAAGCACTACGTCTAACCCTACAGCTCAAGGGCTGTAAATTAATGGCATACTTTTTCAACATATCAATGAACTAAAAAAATTGTGCAGTCTCTTATTCCTTGCAAGGCCAACACAGCTCTGAAACTTAAGTGACCTTTTGCCAAGTAAGACTGATCTTGGAAATACATGAGTGTTTCAAATCCTGCTTCTGGAAGGGTTCATGTGAAACCTTTTGCAATGACGTTTCAGTTTTGGTGGTAACGCTGACTGTCATTTTTACTGGCTCAAAGCAAAACCAAACATAGTTAACTAAGTCTCTTGTAGTGAATTCTATCAGCTAGATAAGACATGCAGCACTTAATGTACAGAACATTTGCTGATTGTGGATGTAGTCCAAGAATGTGAGGCCAGCTCATCTTTTTTGGTTAAAAGCTCTGATCAGGACAGTTCCGTCTCTGCATAAGGAGACTATCATTACGTCACAGATAGTTCACCTCTGTTCCCATTATTCAGGCTTATGCATGCAGTAAAAAGTTTATACAATGCATGCTGGAAATTGGTGGAAGAATTCCTACTGATTTCCATTAGATTGGGCCATAATATGGGGCCTTGTGTTTTATTGCATTGCCTTAGCACTTGGTCATCAGTACTGAAGGGTCCCCTAATAAAAAGCAAGGAGCCTTGGTAATTTTTTTTTTCTCGTATGACTCATAAACAGCTGCATATAAAAATGAGAATATCAGACAAAGGTAAGTTCTTATATCATTTATACCTCCTTAATCATCTTTGCCAGAAGATAATTAAAACCAAAGCTATCATTGCTTTTAATTAAGCAAACGTCCTTAGAATGGCAAGACGTGCTGCCTTGTGTTTATCTTTGCTGGAAATGTTTATTTCTGTTTAGAAATTTTAATATGAAATATCAGGAGGAAGGAAGGAGAGTAGAGGCTTCAAATATCCCGACTCCTGGTCCTGTATATTATGTTTTCCAAACTGTGCCTTCAAAGTGAGCACTCAAGATAAGCCACTCCTCTGCAGCCCATCTAATTTGTTTTTCCATCATTTTCTTAACTTGGCTTACATGCAATCATCATTATAATGCAAGTAACACTGCTGGGAAAATCATTTCTTCCTCACTGAATAGAAAATAACTTATACTACATTTGAATCATAATTGGCCTTGTGTTTATTTCATGGACTTGCAGTCAACCTATGACTTCTCTAGCTGAGGGAGTTCTGTGTCTTCTGGCTAAGATCCTGCTTGTTACAAAATATTATGAAATCTTCTGATTAAATGTAATAAAAAACATTTAGGAATCTGAACTGATTTTTTTATGTCAGATGTTCAATATTATGTTCCTGAAGATTTAAGAAGTTTCTGAATATTTATTAAGAAGGTGGAAGGCTATTCTAGACAGGCTTTGAACTGTGCTCCTTGCTAGAGTAACTGAACGACTTTCCACAATAGATTTGTCACATCTTCTATTATTATAAGGTTATTATTCCCTTTCACTGCTTATCTATAATTCAGCTACAACAATGGAAATGACTCTTATGTGCTATATATGAGCACAAAGCCCGTATAAATGATGTCAGCTATTCAGCCAGAGGATGAACAGTAGTTGACAGGTTATCAGTACCCTGCATTGCACTCACACCTCTGGGATGTCATGCAGCATGCCAGAAACATCTTCAATAACACTCTATTTGATTAAATATATTCAGGGCTGGTGGACTGGACTTAGCTTAATATTAATGAGAAAGTGATATCTGAGGCAAAAAAAAAATAGTGGGTTTTTAAATTTTTTTTTGTTTTGTTTTATTTTATTCATTTCAGTGATTTAGTTTCCTATGGAGTGCTTATGCTCCTGAGCTAATGCTCAGGGTGTTTTGCGAGGGGAGCTCATGGGTTTCTTTTTCTGTGATGAGCCGTATAAACCCTCTGCATGCAGCAGACTCAGGAAAGACATGGGTTGGTGACCTTGAGTCCAAGAGAGGCTTGAAAAGCTGTTTATCACTGGCATATGGTTTTCCTCAGTTTCGGTATTGGGGGAGGAGAGCACTATTAAGCACTTTTTGAAGTAAAGTCCTCCCTTTGTTAGCCGGAGGCAGCTGGGGATACTCCTTTTTTTATTCCTCCCTTTTAGGGTGTCTCTGTGCTGTAACTTTGCACTTTGCTATGAAGCTCCAGCTGAGGTCTTGCCGGGAGCAGCCGTGCGCCTCAATGCCTGGGGGAAGGCGTTTGCAGAGCTGGGCTCCTGCTGCTGAAACCTGCCAGCCCTGCTCCAGCAGAACTGCATGTAAATTAGTAAGTGGAATTAAAACAGCTGTCAAAAGCTACAATAGCTTTAAACTATACACCAGGGGTCCTCAAACTATGGCCCACGGGCCGGATACGGGCCGGATATGGGCCGGATACTCAAGAGCAACTGTCTAGAGGTCATCTTGACCCTTCGCTACATCTCAATAATCTCAGGCCATACCACAACCACCCAGCGCTTCCATCTGTGCTTCCTACAATCTCCAGACTTTCCAACAGCAAGAAAGGTGCCAGCACAACAGCACATGCCATACATCCTGAGGTTGTACGCAGTGATAGCAAATAGATTCACACTGATCAAACCACCTTTCCCCGGATGGCCAGTCACTTACCCATTGGCAAGCATATCCAGTGCAGATACATGCAGCTTCTCCCGCTCAGTCGCTGCCTGTGATTTTGCCTGCCTCATCATCTGTCTCACTGCACTGTCCAGCTCTTTGTGGAGCCGTGCTCAACTTGCAGTGCCAAGCAGCTCCAAACCATTAGCCATGGCATGTAGGTGAAAGGAGTCCCAGGCTTTAAGGCATCATCCAGTAGAATCACGCTGAAGAAGTAGAGGTTACACTTACTAAAACTTGGATCTGCTGCTTTTAACTTGGAGAGACATCCCTCCATAAATCCTAGAGTCTCCTTATTGGTCCAGGTTGCATACTGTAACAGAGAAAGACAATTGCTAGAAAGCAGATGATGCTGAACTTCTTTTCATTCGCACAAGCAAGTCAAGCTCAAAAGTAAGCAAGCCAAAAGAGGAAAAGATAAACTCTATTTTCAGGTACAAGTTAGCTTAGTAGGATGATGGAGATCCTGGCTTCTTTAAGGCAAGCCGGCAAGTGGAAGAACTTACATTCTAGGGGTTATGCAGTTTATGTCTGGTGGTAGATTTTCCAGTGTTGAGTAGAAAGAGTTGACTGGCTGGACGTTTGCCCTGCAGCTGGAGTATTTAGCATAGCTCTCTGAAAGAGAGATTTTTTATTTTTTTTTATTATTTTTTTGCTCCCTACTAATGGCTGGCATTAGTAGCCATGTGGCAGATGGCTTCTGAGGTTTCCCCTTCTCTTCTCAGACAGCCACTTTAATTCACAAGCCTTGCATGAAGGTCACATCTGGGAGTCCACAAGCTTCTGGTTACATCTGGATGAAATTGCTTAAAAGACTCCCATATTGCTGGAAGAACAAGGGACACCTGTGCACGCACACATGCACAGGCCTTGCTGAAGCCTTCTTTCCTGAAGATTCTCATCTAAAAATAGCTTTTTTCTAATCTTTTGGCTGATAAGAAATTTAAAGAATGTATGCAGCTGTTCATACACAAGGCCCTTCATTTCACGAGCTGTGACTTTTTTCTCATTTTTTACCTTTAGGTGTGCTTCCACCGTGGTTAAAAAAAGGAGCAAGAAAAAGCTGGGAGGAAAATGTGAAGAGCCATCTAAAACCCTTATGGAGTAACAATCATACAGGAGAATCAATTAAATAGAGTTAGCAGTGGTGGAAGGGCAGACACACTTTAGAAGGTAGAAGATTTCCCCAGGTTATGAACCTTGTAAGCCCAGAACCATCCTGAATGCAATACAATGCAATGTTGGCCTAGTCACCTCTTCACAAGTAGTGACACAGCAAAAGAAAAGCGTGCTTTGCTTCTGATGAAATCAAGACCACAGGTAGCACACAGGCCACATAATCTGACAGATAAATCCACAAAGCGCCTGCATTTAAGCCAGCTACTAACTGCCCACCCGACCTGTGCACAGTCCTTATGTAAAGGAAGAACATGCACATCCCATCAAGATAAAATGCAATATAGCATCAGGCCGACGCACCTTCTTAACAAGATACAAAACACTGATTGAGATGTCAGACTCTCTACTGTTCTCAAACTGCTCCAATATTAAAAGCAGACATTTGACCATGTGGGTGCTAGATGGACTCTTCACCCAACACTGCAATTAGCGGTGGCAAAGGAATTCCAGGAAGTCTTTAAGAGTGCTCTCAGCAGTATCTCAGGAAACAGGAAAAATCCAAAGACTATTCCCTAATGTTTCACTTACTCATAGGACTGCCTAGACCTCAAAGCCTTTTCAGCATTAAAAGCATGCACATTTTCTAACACAGGTGGCAGCACATCCAGAAGGACTCTCCTTTCACAACCTACCTATCTTTTTCTTCAAAAGGACATTCTTTGCCATGAACCCAAATCCACGGCTCAGCAGAATTGACTATTTTTGGATTAAGCTTGCAGCAAACCTCAGAGATGGTCACCTGTGGTTCTCAGTTTTTGCTCACACTGGCACCGGCACCTTCAGCAGGCTCCAATGATTATCATGCGCTTTGGCCACACTGCTCCTAGAGCTGCTTGTCAACTTTATATTCTTTAATGTTGACAAAAGGGAAGAATCCCCAGCACCCACAAGCTTTTGGAGTTCAATAACATTAGCAGCTGAAAGGGCTTTCATCACCATTCCCCTACACATGCTCATAACTGCCTCATTTAAGTATTGGCAGGAGGAACCTCTCAAGACAACAGAAGGGGACAACTTGCAGAGGCAGAAGAAAATACAAAGCACTGTCCCCCTGCTCTATCGCAAGCCATCGCACTCAGTTTTATGCTGGAGATGTGCCTCCTTCTCCTGGACATTCATTATTGTTGTCATGGGGCTATCATCATTTTTCATTGTCTTCTATGGCCTGTCTTACAGCTATGAGACCTCACACCAGTGGCTTTTTACATCTGCCGTCACCTTTCTGAAGAATGCCTTACTTTTCCAACCCCTAAAAATCCTGTTTTTCTCAGCCCTCAGTGCAATTCTGCCAAAATATTGTCATAGCATTGAGTGGCCAACCCAGGAAAATTATTCTGGAATTACCACGGAGATTAAAGGTGAAATGGGAGAGATGCACTGTAAGCTTGTGAAAATTTTTCCCTTCACTTTTATCGCAGACAAACTTCACAGCATATGCCAAGAAAAGAAAGACTAGTTCCAGTATCTCAGCTTAGGAGTCATTATTGTTGCTTTTTGTTTTTTCAAAGATCACAAGGTTGAAAATGGGAGCAGCTATTGGGAAATTTTACTTATTTCATCCCATCCATTTCAGGCTCAGAGGAGACATCACCGACATTTGGGGCTCACAAACAGAATAATGGGAAAAAAATATAGTTTATCTTGTTAGATGAGCAAGGTGGGATATTGTATCTAGCACTTATTTTACTCTGTGCTATGTACTTTTCAAATAAATGCTCCTCCGTGTTTAACTTAATTAGTCGTTCCTGCCTAAATTGGGTAGTAAGTTTTAAGGACTTCTTAACACTCAGACACTTGCTTTGGACTATGTTCTGGTTTTCTCCTGAATTTTGGTCTTGTATCCACCTCAGTGGTACTTTCCCATCGTGGCTGCTGATACCTCTTTTACATAGACAATGACTAGAGAAGAAGACTATGAGGGGTAATCTTGCCTCTGCCAAAGAGGGTATGAGCAGATCTACGCTAATCTATACTGAGAGAGGACTAAAAAAGGTGAGTGCTCTGAAAATGCTCATAAAGCCTTTGCTCCTCAAAGCATTAGGCTTAAAAGACAAGAGGATCATTTATTGTGCTTTGACCTGGCACACTGAAAATAGGAGTTCTTAACACTGCATTTACATTTGTATGTGTGTGAAACTACCTCAAGGGAGGCAGTGAGGAGGATGGTGGTGGCCTCTTTTCAGTAGTGGCCACTGACAGAACTAGAGGAAACGGCCAGAAACTAAAGCATCAAACATTACACAGGAACTTAAGGAAAATTTTCTTAACAGTGAGGGTGACGGAGCACGGGAACAGGCTGCCCGGAGAGGCTGTGGAGTCTCCTTCTCTGGAGATCTCCAGGGGCCGCCTGGACGCAGCCCTGTGCCACGTGCTCTGGGTGACCCTGTGTGTGCAGGGGATGGACTAGATGATCCCTGGAGGTCCCGTCCAACCTTAAGGATTCTATGATTCTATGATCTCCTTGCAAACCAACGACCATTTGCTTTCTTTTATTGCACGTGCATCTTTCCAATAACGAGCAGCTTAGAATAAGAAGCTGTAACCTGTGTACATTTAGTCATAATGTAGCAGTGATGACTTACATCCTAATGCTTGCTTCAAATGGGAGATGTGTTTTCTTAACATTCAACTTCCTTAAGTATGCCCTGCTATAATGGCAACGTATGACTATTGCTTTTTTTCTCCTCTCAACCCTGGGCTTTTCACTCCTACTGCTTTTTTATCTTGGTTCCTAATTTTTATGGAGGAGAAAGTAGAATCCAAGTATTTCTCAGTGAACAAATAACAGGGAACTGCAGAGAAAGATTGGATGCCCCTTGTGGGATAGCTGATGGATAGCCATGTGCCAGACAAACAGAAATCATCATCTAAGAAAGTGTTTTCATTCCAGAAACTTACATGCGTTGTGAGAGTCCTGCGGGATGTTCTCAGGCAGAACAGCAGCAACGGATGAACATGGAGAAAGCCGTGGGAATTCCTGAAGAGCCAGATGCCCCAGTTGTGAGGGATTACAGCAAGCTTGTGGTATGTCTGTTTTCAGTGTTCTTTAGAACAAAGTGGGGAACTCTCTCCCCCTCGCTGCTGTGAGGGAAGCAGAGGTTGATGGGCAGTTGTGGGCACTATTTCCACTTGCCTGGTTGCTGTCGGTGGGTCCGACAGCCTCACTCCACGCACAGCTCCTGAACAGTGTTGGCAGTCAGTTGTGCTGTGATGTCATTGTTTAGCTCCTGAAGACTTAAAGAGCTTTTCCAGAAGGTCTCATGCTATTTCAACCTTGTGTTGTCTCCATTTTGTTTTCAGCACCTGCTGGATGGTGTCACTAAGCTAACAGGGAACTTCAACATCTTTTACCTGGAAAAAATACATGCTCTCCTCAGTCAGTGCATTTACCAGCACCGGAATGATTATGACAAATCTAAGCTCTATGGTAAATTTTATATATGTTTTATAATGGTTCTAAGG
The DNA here is from genome assembly GCF_059628265.1 of Tinamus guttatus. Classification (NCBI taxonomy): domain Eukaryota; kingdom Metazoa; phylum Chordata; class Aves; order Tinamiformes; family Tinamidae; genus Tinamus; species Tinamus guttatus. Next base: position 1,021,097 of record NW_028288621.1, read on the forward strand.
GTTATATATAGCACATTATCACTGTTACACAGTCCGCATGCACTCTGGACATCATGCTTATTTCATATTAATTGCTTTAGTGCTTAGTTGTCATGTTATAAGACTTACTCATTCCCATCTGAAAAACATTTATCCATATTGGAAAACTATTGTTATATTTGGCATAATTGTTTGCAGTTTCAGCAGGAGAAAAAAAAAAGATTGGACTTGAAGACAATGGTTCTACCCGCACAACTCCTTCAAGAGGAGGCTGTGAATAGCTTTTCTGGCTCTTTTTTTCCCTTCTTTCTTTCTTTCTCTCCTTAGGGATGGGGGGGACCATGAAAGGAGGGTGCTCTTCTCAGTCTCTTAATCCCTCTTTCTTCCCCTACAAGCAGGCAAACACGGGAATACTTAAGTCCTTCCTTTCTTCAACAGCTTTAAAATAATTATAAAGCATAAGAAGAGTTGGAGATTTTTCTTTAGTTTCCCAATCATCTCTTCTGAACTTAGAAGTTCAAGTGTCTCCAATTTGATATAAAGGGAGGTTTCTGCCTGGGCAGGTTTCATAGAATCATAGAATCATAGAATGCTTAGGGTTGGAAGGGACCTCTAGAGATCATCTAGTCCAACCCCCCTGCATACGCAGGGACACCTAAAGCACGTGGCGCAGGACTGCATCCAAGCGGGTTTTGAAGATCTCCAGAGAAGGAGACTCCACAACCTCTCTGGGCAGCCTGTTCCAGTGCTCTGTCACCCTCACTGTTAAGAAATTTTTCCTTAAGTTCCTATGGAATTTTTGATGTTTCAGTTTCCGGCCATTTCCTCTAGTCCTATCAGTGGCCACCACTGAAAAGAGACCATCCCCGTCCTCTGCACTCCCTCCCTTGAGGTATTTATACAGGAATTTTACAGGAATTATTCAGGTTCTCTGTCCTTTCCCTGTAAAAGAGGATTTAGGAGTTGTCAGCAGTCAGCAAATGTCTTCAGGAGGCACCCATCACCCAAGCCAGGCAATCCCAGTGTTGATTTGGTTTAGGTATGTTGGAAATGGAGACCTCAGATCCAAAGAGCCATGAGGCCACTCGTCCCCGAGGCGCTTGTGTGTGAGAACAGATACAATTCTTGGTGCCTCTGCAGTTCACCTTGAAAAGAGGGAGCCTCTTTGCTTAGGCACTGGTATCTAAACCTCTTCTTTCACATCAGATTTAGAGTTAGAATGGACGCTCTGTTCTCACTCTGCAGGAATCAGGATGTTCTGGATTCAGGGAGGTCATGCCTGACAAACACTCCCTTCTCATCTCATATAATGCCACATACTAGCTTGAGAAGGGAAAATATTTATGTTATCCCAGGACTTGTGGGCTTCTGCAACTTAATATTGGAATGCTCACATTAAATGTGCCTGGATTTCTTTATTTTCTCCCTTTCCCTTTAGCTTTAAGTACAGTTCTCTCTTCTTCTGAGTGCTCTGGGCAAGTATCAAAGATAAATTAATTATTGAGCAGTCACAAAGTAACTTTCTCAGCTTTTAGTTGTGCTTTCTCAGGGAGGATCTCTTCCTACCTGCTGAAACAACTGTTGCTCCAGGCTCTGTATCCTCTACTCTTCTGGACACATAGGGATGTCTCTGAAACTACAGAAAATATAGCAGCACTGTGATGCTTTTAGCACATGTTCTTGCTAAATATCACCAACAGTTGGATGTATTTACAGATTCTTTAACTTTGTGTGAAGAAATAAACTATCAGGTTCTTAAACTTCTATTTGTGCTTATTGATGTATATATTTTTTATTATCAGGAAATGAAGAAAATAATTAGAAACCTCTACAGTGCTTCATAATGTGCTCTTCAGAACACTTCATTTCTACTTTATTATATTAAATACCTCATGGGACAGTTTACCCCCTTCTTGGTTTATCAGCTACATAACTAAGGCAAACAAGAAAAATGTACAGTGAAGAATACAGGAAGCTCTCACCTTGCCTTGGCAGCTTGATCTCCAACTTAGCTGGCTGTTGCCAAAGATTGACGAGATTGGTCTGTCTGCATCTTAAGAGAAAAGAAAAAACAAGCCTATTACTGAGACTATATCTCAGTTGTTTTCTTGGATGTGTTACAGATGCAGGCTTTGTCCAGGCTTCACTTAAACGTGCAAAATAAAATGTCCAGATTTCTAAAGTAGATGCCTGTAAGCTACGTGAACAGAATTCTTGTCTGTTAGTGCTTGGTGTGTGAAAGCCATGGGCCTGGACATGCTTGCACCAGTGGGCACCAGGAAATTTTCCTTGCACCTCCTGGGAGAGAAGAAGGAAAAAATTACTGAAGTAAAAATGCATTGCTTATCCCTTGAAGATGACGTTGAAATACTGACATCTTAAATGCATCTTTCACCAGGGAGTCGCAGTTGGCTCATTCTGTGGTAACAGGGAAACTTTTTACATTGAAAAAAAAGGGTCAGGGTGGGAAAGGCAGACCCAGAAACAATCTTCTGATAAAACTTTGGGTCCTCAAAGCTTTGGTTCAACATTTTTGGGCTGCCGCTCTCAGCAGGAGACTATAACTATGGTGTTTTAAAAGTGTATGTGTATAAGTGAGTAAATATCAGTGGTCTTCCCTCATGTGATGCTACTGGGGAGTGACACTTCCTACAAGTCACCTTTTTTTTTTTTTCCTACCCCTGGGAACAGTAGCAGAGTTGGGTGTCTGACCTCAAAATCCCATAATCCTGCTAAAAACAGCGAGTAGAAACACAGCAATGCAGGAAGAATGCGGGGTAGGAGCTAAAACTAATACCTAAGCTAAATGCTAAAACTGACCCTGTGAGTGCGTATTAACTGAAGAGGTCCTCTCAGCTCTCTGTAGGTGTAAACAGAAATGGTTTTTGGATTTGTAAGGTTTTTTTCCCTCCTAAATCTTTAATTCTGGGCCAGTTTGTTAAAGGCCAGGGGTGGTGGGTCTGGGCCCTCCCGAACTGCCCTCCGCACTGACAGACGTGGGGGAACTGCTGCAATCTCGGACTCGTGGGGACGGGAAAGCGATGCTACCCCTAACAATTACACACACACACGTATACACAACATATACATATATATATATATATATATATATATATAAGAGATTCACTTTCCTTTCGCCTGCAGCCAGCACGTGCTGAGGTTCCCTGGCCCCTCCGGCCTCTCCCTGCCCCGAGATGCTGCTGCCATCTGTGCCCGAGGCTCCCGGCATGGAGGTGGACACCTCTACAATCCAGAAGTCAAAAAAAAAAAAAAAAAAAATTAACAGAAATATTCTTAAAAACAACTGAGAATAAGATACACATATGCATTTTTTGAAAATGGAACCACATTAAAACCAATAAAGAACGTGTATCATGCTGCTATTGTGCATGGCATGGGACACAGTGCCTGTTGATGCTGAACGTCCAACTGTGCAATCTCTGTATGCCAGTTTGAGCTGTCATGTCATCTTTATCTTTAAGGTATGTCCAAGCATTTGTGTACCATGCAGAATATCTGCATCTTCTCTCTGTAGCTTCTATATGCATTGTTTGAATATATTTCATTAAAAGTAAAATATCATTTGATTTTGCCTGTTTTAATTGAAGAATAACTTGAGCATTAAAAATCTTTCTTATAGGCAGTCTTATAGACTCCTACTGGTATATTATCGGTACATTCAACTGGCGAACAATTTACACCATTCTTGGTTTCTAACTTAATATGACAAAGGCAAATAAGAAAAAAGGATAGTGAAGGAAACAGGCAGCTCTCACCTTGCCTTGACTTGATCTCTAGCTTAGCTGGCTGCTGCCATAGATTGACAAGATTGGTCTATAGGGATCTTCGAGAATAGGATGGCTTTAAATAAATAAATAAATAAATCTTATGCAAAAGGAGTGAAGCTGAGAAATTACAGGAATGATGCCTGAAAGTAGCTTCTGGGAAGCTTGAGAGAGCACATACTGAAAATGTCCATTTTTGCTCCCCTCCTTCTTTGCTTTTTCCCTGCCCTTGTGTTTCTCCTCTAGCTGGCTCTGCAGGTTACGTTTTTGGGATTTTGACTCTCACACCAGGGCAAGCGAGTGTTGGCTCAGCTTCCCAGGCTGATCTGAGGTCAAGACTGCCCATTAAGAAAAGGGAAGAGTCCTGCATTACAGCAAATCTAGGCCTAATCTAGGAAATCTGGGGAAGCGGAGCATTAACTCCAGCCTGCCGGCACCGCTGCAGGCCACGCTGGGCACTAAGTGCTGAGCTCAGCTCGCCCACGCACACAGAATTCCCCGAGGCCGGACGCCTCGGCTAGGCAGGGAAATTAAGCCCCCTCACCAAATACACTAACAGGAGCTCTTCCCAAAGCATGCACCCATTTTACACCTTACCTTAACAGGAAAACAGAGATGACTTTCGCCAAGAGATTCTCCAAAATTCACACATCCCAGTCTTTGGCCCACTCTCAGGGGAGCCCCTGCCTCCCATGCCCACTGCAGCCCTGGAAGAACCACCTCCCCGTGGGCTGGGGCCTGACCCCCACGGAGCCGGGCCCGGCTCTCACCTGCTCTCTCCTGCTCTTTGCTTCACCGGCCCTGCTGAGCTGGCGGCGCTCCACCTGCACCACTGCTTTTGGCATCAGCAGGAGCAGCTCAGACTGGGACATGCGGAAATGAAAACGCCGCTAGCGAAGGACCCAGCTGCATCCTGGCACTGAGCAGGCCACAACGGCGCATTCCTCCCGTTCCCAAAGCCGTCTGCCCTCATCCCTTCTGTAGGAAATCTCCCCGACGGATCCTCCCAGCAGAATTTACTGCAGGCTATAGGAGCTCTGTAAAGGAGAAACAAAGTGACTCAAGGCACTAAGATTACTAACACCCTCAACATGGCTATTTAAACGTTGCAGCTTGAGCCAGCTTGGCAAGAGAAAGCATTGGTATTTTTTCTACTTTTTCCTTCAAAGTAACATCTGGATCTACTAAAGGAAGGATATCCAAACTTGAAGGTCTTCATTGCCTTTTTCTTAACTAGAATTTCTGAGAGATGGGACTTACTAATTCACGGACAAGGACAGGGAACTTCTTCCACTAACTCCATACTGAAAATATTATCTACTTGCCCACCAGAGCAATGCTGCTCCCCAGCCCTTTCAGCAGATCACACATTTGGGTCTCCTCCTTAATGTCACTGCCCGGACACTCATTCCAACAATTCCAATCATTTCAGTAAGAACATAACGCTATCTTACTACTACTGGAAAGAACCACCAGAAAGCTTTTATTTTTATTTGGGCCACAAGAAGAACAGCAGTTACTAGCTTCCCTTTGAAAACAGTGATCCCAAAGGGAAAAAAAAATCCCCAAATTCAGATAGGCTCCGAGTACATAACAATAACTTCTAAGGAGAGTTATATATTTCTCCAAAGTTATTTTGCTACATTCACTTAAGCGGAGCCTGCTTTAGATGTCGCAAATATCAAACAAAGCCAAAAAAACTACAATCTCTAAAAGAATAAGTTTGCTTCAAAGTATTATTTATAGAGCCTGTATTATTTATCCCTACCAAAATTCTTCCCCCAACTTCTCCAACTGGAAAGTTATTCTTCCCCAATAACTTCCCCCCCATAAAATAATTATCTCTCAACATCCCCCAAGAAAATCTTGCCCAAAACATTTTCCCATTCCCAGTTCCAACATTCCCTCAAAAAACATTCCTATTAAAAAACGAATGTTTATCCCCACATTTCCTTCTGATTTTTTTCCCTCCAAATCTTTTCAGCCTATGAAAAAATCACGCATCCACCCCTATTTTTTTTACCTCTGCCAAAATCATTTTCCTTCCAAAAAAATCTTCCCCTCCCAAAGTCTTACACCACCAAAGCCGTTACAGGTTTTCCCAGTTTGTACTGGGAAAAAACAGCCCTGTTGACCACGGAGCTGCTGCTCGGATCTGTGTCAGCCCCGTTCTCTGCTGGAGCAAACTTACTTTGGTGGCCACTTTTGTGGCCCCACGGCCGAGCTCACTCCGCTCCACTGGGGCTGCCCACAGGTCGGCCCTGAGCCCGCACTGAGCCCAGGGCAACGGCAACGGCAGAAACGCTCCCACCCGCTGCACACAGGACATCCTCTTCGGACACGCTTCCGTCCTCTGCATTTGGGGATCACAAATGAACATGAACACGTCCACGAAAGACACTTTACCAGCTAATACATTGCTCCGTTTCCAATGTCTGCTCAATCAACACCTCTACAAAGGCAGCAGCTCCCAGATCCCGACACCAGCAGCAGCAGCGACGGCATCGCGACGCCCCGGCCGCTTCTCTGCAGCGCGGCCCCTCCGCGGAGCTGCCCTGCAAACCCACCCCAACGAGGGCTCGGGTTCCTGTCACCAGCCCCCAGCGCTCTGCAGCGGCAGGAGCCGCCCGGCCCAAGGACGCTGAGCGCCGGGGCCACGTCCTCCCCCGCCGCCGCCCCCCCTCTCGCTGCTCCCCGGCCTCCCCCCGCCCCGGCCCCGCGCGCAGCCCTCCCGGGACACCCCGCACACGGGCAGGCCGGCCCCGCGCCCCGGCCCCCCGGCCCCGCCGCCGCCTCCGCGCGGCGCTGCCCCCGCCGGCAGGACGCGGCCGCGGCCGCCCCACGGGCCGCGAGCGCCGCCCCCCCGCGCCCTTCCCGCGCGCTCCCGCCGCCGCCGCGCACCTGCCGCCCGCCGCGCATGCGCCGCGCGCCACAAGGGGCCGCCGACCGCACTGCGCACGCGCACGCGCCCCGCTCCTGCAGCGCCTCCGCCCCGACACGCGGGGGCAGCAGCGAGCGCGGCAGAGCGCACTGCGCATGCGCGCACCCCCCCCCCCACGTGGTGGCGCCGCTCCTGGGGCGCGGGGGGCGGCGGGGGGAGGGGGCGGCCTCTGCCCAGCGGTGGCACCGACAGAGCGAGAGGAAACGGCCGCAAACTGAAACAGCGAAAGTTCCGCAGGAACTTAAGGAAAAACGTATTAGCAGTGAGGGTGACGGAGCACGGGAACAGGCTGCCCGGAGAGGCTGTGGAGTCTCCGTCTCTGGAGATCTCCAGGGGCCGCCTGGACGCAGCCCTGTGCCACGTGCTCTGGGTGACCCTGCGTGTGCAGGGTTTGGACTAGATGATCCCTGGAGGTCCCGTCCAACCTTAAGGATTCTGTGATTCTGTGAAGGAAAGAGTTAACAGCTGGAAGTGCCCCCTGGCACCAGCTGTGCCCGTGCGGAAACGCTGGGGGCTGCTCCCAAGGCCGAGACGGGGAAGCGGGAGGTCTTGCGGGGAGGGCCGGTCTCGCTGCGCTGGAATTGGCAGCGGTGCCCGGCTGGCCAGAGAGCCGATAGCCCCTGCGGAGGGATCCCAGAGCCGTGTCGCTGGCGCTGCCGGGAGCAGACACCCTCCTGGGAGTCGTCCGCAGCGTGAACCTGGCCTGAGCCTGTCCTGGGGCCGGGTCCCGGCCCTCCTGGGGACGCTGCCTGCGGCCCCTCGTCCCCCGCCGCCCTGGGCCTTTTCCGTGCGCGCGGCGGGCGCGGGAGGCAGGGCCGTGGCCGTGGCCGTGGCGCGGGTGCCGCGGGCAGCGAGGGCAGCGCGAGCCCGGGCGCCGCTGCCCGCGGGACAGGACGGGACGGGACGGGCTGCGTGAGGGCGGCGGCTGCGGGGGGACCCCGTCCTGTCCTGTCCCGGTCCAGCCCATCCTGTTCCGTCCCATCCTATCCCACCCTATCCCGTCGTTTGTTTTTCTCTTTTTTCTCCCCCTTATTTTTTTTTTTTTTTGCATTTTTATCTTTTCATTCTCTCCTTTTTAAGCTTTCTTCTTTCATTGTCCCCCTTTAATCTTTTGTTTGTTTTCATACATTTTATCCTTTTTTTCCTATATTTCCCCTTTTACATTTTCTCCTTTGCTTTTACCCCTTTTAACTGTTTTCATTATTTTTTTCCCTCTTTAACTTATGTTTTCCTTCATTCTTTGCCCCCTTTCATCTTTTTTTCTTTCCTTTCTCTCTCTCTTTTAGTTTTCTCTTTGGCTCTCCCTTTTATCTTTTTTCATGTTTTTTTCCTCTTTTATATTTTTTCCTTCATTTTTCCTTGTTTTAGCTTTTTCCTTGATTTTCTCTCAGCTTTTCTCTTTCCTTCCCCCTCTATTTTTCAGCCTCCTTATTCCATTTCCCCCTCATCCTTAGCTGTTTTTTCCCCTTTTTTCCCCCTCAAAGCCCCATTATTTCGCTGAAGTCACTTTTACAGGTTTATGTTCCAGTTTGGCATTGGGGAACTCGAGGCGTTTTTAAGCCGTCGGGGGCTTGGCAGGAGGCTCGGGAGGGCCTCGTGGGGCCGGGAGGCTCAGGAAAAGTCCCCGTCGTCGGGGGCGTCGTGTGTAATTTGTGGGGCGCCGAGGCGGGACGTGGAGGTGCAGAGGGGGCAGGAGGCAGCGGTGCAGGCGGGACGTGTCGCTCGCGGGGCCTCCCGGAGCGGGGGGATGTTGAGCAGGAAAGGGGAAGGCAGCGCTGCCTGGGCCCCCTGCGGAATGTTGGTTTTCAAAAGTGCCCTCGGAATGGGAAGGGGGCCCTGTGCCCTGCAGCCCGTTGGGGAAAACGGACGTGCTCTCCCTGGAGAGGGTGACGGCGCTCACAGGCTTTGCAGGAGAGTGTTGCTGGCCAAAAGCCCTGCTCCCCGCTCGGGAATCGGGACCGGGAGCTCCTCAGGTGAAGTCCTTCTGTCCAGGTTGCTCTTGGTTCTTGCTGTTCTCCTCAGCGTGGTGCTGAGCCAGGATGTGGCTCTCTAAACTGTGGGGTGTTTGTCTCCCTCTTGCCGCAGACCATGGCAGCCCCAGGGCTTTCGGCAGGTGCCCTCCTTGACAGGAGCATGAGGATGAGGAGAGAGGCTGGAGAGCGGAAGGTGCTCTGGGCCTGGGGGCTCCTCAATATCTGCACTGCCGGCATGATCTGCGTGGACATGTATGTTGGCTGCGAATGTGACTGCGTTACAGAAAACATCCTGCCTTGTGCAGGCCTCGGTACTTCCCAGAACCCCATTACTGCCCGCTGGTAACTTTTCCTGTTTTATTGTATTTCCTTACCAGGACTGGAAAACTTCTCAGCACGTATTACAATATCCCCTTCTGGCCACTCTGCTTCATTGGTGAGTTGTCGCTGCCCGTCAATGTGTTTTGGGAGGAGGGAATATTTCACACTTCTGTTTTCTTCCTGGGGAAGTTGTTTTAAAGACAGCTTAAAAAAAAAAAAAGGCAGAACTTCATTTTACTTTCTTTTACCCCTGTTGGAGCTATGGGAATTTCCTCACTGTAGTGACAAGGAAGAGTCTCTTGGCGGCCCTGTTGTGGGGCTGTGTGACATTTCCAGGTCATGAAAGTTCCTTTCAATGGAGTAGACTCCAAAAGAGCTGTATCAAATCCCCTTGGAGGATGGAAAGGAGGAGGAGTGAGGCAAATGCAGATATGAGAGACAGAAGGTTTGATGGAAGAGCCTTGCTAAAGAGCGTGAAACTTCCTTGTAGAGATTTGTGTTCTCCCTGGAAAATACCTTGCACTTTTGCAAATAAGCATTAAAGCCCCATAAATGAATTTTAGCCACATAAATGAATTTTAATGTAGAAAGGAGATTTGTCTCAACTGGTTCTTGAATAAAAAGAACCCATGAAGAAGCCTTATCTCTGTCCTCAGACTAGCACTTACAGGAGCAGTTTTTTATGCATTTTTAACCTGTTTTTTAATATTAACAATAAGTTATTACTCATGGTCATGCCATCTAGCATGATAAAACCTTTTTTTCTTTATTCTAGAACTTGCACTTGTGTCTCTGTTCAGCCTGAATGCCGTGTTTGATCTCTGGCTGTATTTCAAATACACGAGGGCACCAACCAACCTGATCATGACTCAGAGGCAGCAGGTCCTTCTGGGGATGCAGAACTCAGGTAGGTAGTATAAACGCGTGTTTATCTGTGTTCTTTGCAGTTGGTGTCTTGGTCAAGTACAATTCTCAGCTTCTTTGTCTGAACACAGCAGTCAGACAATTTCCCTGCAGCATGTTAAAATTTAAAGTAGTAGTGCAAAATTGGTGAAGGATTGAGGGGAGAACTGAAGAGGGAAGAAGCCCTAACAAAGGAGGGGACAGCAGCCTGTTAAAGGGCAGCTGGAGAGACTCTCTGTGAAACTGGAGAAGGAATTTGTGGCCTCCCCGTGGAGCTGGGAAGAGGGCTTTTTAGCACCATTGAATTTCCTTCAGGGCAAGCTGCGTGTCTGTGTTTTGCAGTGTGGATTCAGAGGAAGCAGGGGAGTTGGAGGCTGCTGCATGTGCAGGGCTCACTGTGTTTTTGTGCTTCTTGCAGCGGTGCCGATAGCTCCAGTGCAGCAGCTGTCAGCGAGGAGAGTCCCTTGGTGTGGGGCTGCGATGCAGGGCCAGAACGTGCTGAGCTACAGCCCAGGCCGCCCCCGCGGGGCCCGTCCCAGCTTGGCCTCGGCTCCTGCCCCAGACTGTGACCCTGAGCTGCTGGCTCTGCCCGCCAGCAGAGCCTCTTCCAGCAGTTCTCTGAGCTCCCGTCCCAGCTTGGCCTCGGCTCCTGCCCCAGACTGTGACCCTCAGCTGCCGGCTCTGCCCGCCAGCAGAGCCTCTTCCAGCAGTTCTCTGAGCTCCCGGCCCAGCAGCAGCTGCATCCAGGTAAGGACGGTGCTGGCTGCGAGGGAGCGCCTTGGCTTGGCTCCTCGTGTGCTCGTGCTGGGCCCTGAGCTGCTGGAGGTGCCCGGCAGCTGTCTGCTCCCTTTGCACATTCGCCCTTCCAGGATTCGTCCTTTCCCTAGAGTTAATTTATTTGTTTTGGAGGAGTTGGTGGGTTTCAGACAAAAAGCCTGAATGGGGAATGCAAATGTAAATGCTGAGGAGTAGAAAACCAATTCCCCTGATTCAGACTAGGCTTAATAGCAGCAAACTCCAGAACCATAAATTCATCTGTTGAGTCAATTGATTCCTGCAGTTTGTAAAATCAAAGTGGAAGTCTTATCTTCCTCATATGACACAAGTGTCTGCTTCTGTTTGCCCAAGCTTCCCAGCTTCAGCCCTTCTCCTGCGGCTTCTTCCATTGATGTGAGTATTGAAGCAGTGAGAAGTGAGCTCAGGAGCCGTCACTGCCCTTCACCAGTTCGGCCTCGTTTCCTCCGGAGCCAAGAGGAGGAGATCACAGACCAGAAGTCCCTGCAAAGATACCTGCAAAGGGAAGAGGAGAAAGAGCGCAGCCGTCAGATGGGTAAAGAAATCCCTTTGCTTGGCCTGAAAGGATGGGTGAGGAGAGGATGTAGGTTTAATTAGTCGTTATTGGAGAGAGTTGTGGGTGAGAATAGCTGGAAGGGATTTTGGGAAAGGGAGAGAGCTCCTGAAGTGCTAGTAAATAAAATGACGTCCCTGCTATGGTATTCCCCCTAGATGTGGTCAAGGTGGCTGCTGACCACTTTAGTCTTCTAGGCAGTAATTGAGACAGGAGGCAGAATTTTGTAAATTCTCCACATCTCGGTGCCTCAGGGACTTCAGAAAATTCTCCTCCCTTACCATAATTCGTGAGCTCATCTTTCCAGTCAGAGTTGAATCTGTGCAGTTATTGCCTGCCCTATTGCGTGATTCTTGTCCTCCTGCTTGTACTAATTGTGCGTGCCTTGAATGTCATTTCAGCAAATTCAGTTTACAGCAGCTCCCCATTCGGCTGCCCAGCGTTTTGCAACCTGACACGTTTGCTGGTGGAGCAGGCCAAGGTGCTGCGGAGGTTCCAGTACCAGGTGTCATGGTGTCCCCTGGGCCGCAGGGAGGAAGGTCGTCTGGACGTGCCACAGGCTGGCGGAGAGGTAAGTTCAGCACCAGAGGAGCCCAGAAGCATAGAGCTCCTCCAAAGGGTTGGCCATGATCTCCATCACACTCCTTTACACTTGTGTCTGGACAAAGTCTCATTCAAAGGGATAGGGTTAAGGGAGCTTTAATTAAATTGGATCCATGTCTTGATCTCATCCCTTAATCTAAGAAAGCTGCTTCTTCAAGTACCTCTTTCATGTGTCCTGTACCTCTGCCCCAGTTTTGTCCTGTGAGAGCCGGGAGCTCCAGACAGTGACTGTGGCCTTGGGTGACACGTGGTGTCCTGTGAGGAGAGAGTAGGAGTGCAGTATGGCCAGGTGCTGAGGGCTCCCCATGCTGCAGCCAGGAGATGTGTGAGGGCTCTGGAACATCTGCAGTTTGCCCTGTGGGCTGTGGTTGGGCTCCAAAACCATCGTAGGCCCTAAAAGCTCCTTTGTTTTTCTCTCAGGTTTCTCTCTGTAGGTGGATAATGACTGTGTTGTTTGTGTAGGTTTGGTCAAGGGTGCTGGCGCATGGGTGGCAGCTGGATGCCCTGGATTTCTGGACCGATCGGCTCCGAAGGGTAAGTCCTGTGCCCATAGACGGCCTGTTCGTGCTGCTCGAAGAGGTGCGGCCGGGTGGAGAAGGGCCTCATCTCTAAGAGACTTTGATCTTTGGGACTGTTGGGGATGAGGGTGGGCTTGGCCATGGAGATTCAAAGAGCATGCTAGTACCAAAGGAGGAGTAAAACAAATTTCCCACCTCAACTTATGCCCTGGCTGACCTGGGTGTTGTGTATTCTGCAAACCTTCTGGTTGTAAAGTTCACCCACCTTTGAATGGAGACAAATATATCTTAATGCACACTGCATGTGATAAGACTGCTTTTTTTTCTTTCTGAAATGCAGATTTCCAAACTGCTTTTTTCCCTCCTGACTTTCAACCTCCTTCTCCTGGGCTCAAGTAAAGCATGGAAAATGCCAGCGCAGTGGCTTTTCCTGACAGTCTCGAGGAGCATAATAAAGAAAGAAATGAAAACAAACAAAAAAAAGAACATTTTAGTCTTGGGAGCAGGAGTCATTGTAGCAAAGGAAATACAATTGCATGTTTGTTTGTTTGTTTGTTTTAAAAGGAGTGGGGGGGTTGAACAGTAAAGATTCTTGAGATCTGAGATGGTGTCCTTTAGCAGCTTCCTGAGCACCTTGTTGCTTCTAACCTTTTCACTGCTTGCATTTCTCTTTGCTAGTGGATTTTGCAGACAATTCTAGAGCCCCTTGTCCAAGAGATGGAGTCTGTGAGCGCTCAGCTGAGAAGAATGGGGTACCCCGCAATGCCGAGCGGAGGTAGGATGATAGGAGGAGCCGTGGGGTTGCATTGTGTTTTCCTGGAAAGGTTATTCCTAAGATATGTGGAAATTCAAGTGTCCAAAAACGATTCTGTGTTATGAGGAGAGCTGTCTCTGAGCTCTTCCTGTCTGTTATGTAGCATCTTTAAGGTCTTGGTAGTAGATTTTTGTCATGCTGATGGGGTTGAGCAGGGCAATCTGAGGTGGATTTGAGAGAGCTCTGAGCATTAGAAGAAATGGTCTTGGTCGGGGGTAGGAAGAAATGGTGTTTTTGTTGGGGATAATTTTGTTTTTTATTGGTGGTGGCTTTGTTTTTTTGGGTTTGTTCTGGGTGTTTTTAGGTTTAGGGGGTATTTTGTTTGTTTGTTTTTCCGTTTCCCTGAGCTGAAATTGCAACAGCAGTTTCCCAGGCCAAGTCTGAAGGGGCCCCTTCCATGGGCAGCTCACACAGACGTCCCCTTCCCCCAGAGCAGGGTTTGATTCGCTGCATTTCAACACGGGCTGCTTTTTTGTGCTCCGGTTTGTAGTCTCTGCCGAGACCCGCATCCCTTGTGATGCCTGTGAAGAACTGACCCGTTGCTGGCCTCTTGTGCACCTCCCTGTTCCTCTGCTGCTCTCTATTAAAAATTCCTTTTGATTCTTCCCTTTCCAGCCCCTCTCTGTTTCTCCTTCCTTACGCCAGGCAGCCTTCAAGGGAGGGTTTTGTGCCTGCCCAGCCCTGCTCTGTGCTGGGAGGGAGGCAGTGAGTGCTCCATGGGGCCGGGCAGGGAGCGTGTGGGGCACTGCCTAAGGTGTGAGCTTGAGCTCTGAGCTTAGCAAGTAGTTAGAGCAGAGGAGGCAGTTCCTCTTTGTAACAGTGCGTTTGTTGACCCCTTGGCAGGGCGGCTGATCCCGTTCGAGTCGTGGGTGCAGGTGACGCGCTGGCTCTTCTTCCGCGCAAGGGTCAGCCCAAACAGCATGAAACAGGCAGCGCTGGCTGAAGCCACAGCCATTCAGCAGAGCCTGCTCACCATCACGCGGTACCTGGGCGTCACAGCCAACCAGGAGTACCTGGTTCAACGGATCAAAGGTACGTGCTCCCCTTGGAGACTCGGGAGCGTTTCGCTGAGCTGGGTCAAGCACTGGTGGTGCCAGATGCCCCGTCAGTGGAGACGCTCGGGCTGCAGTCCCAGCAGGGCAGAGAGCTGCTTTGCAAGGAGCAGCGCTGAGTGTTTTGACAGCTTTCTCTGCTCGTAGCAATGTGGTGGTGTGGGCCCGGGACTGATTTTAGGTTTTATTTCTCATTTCACTCACAGCGGGGCAAGAAGTGTCCTATTCAATCCGTTTGTTAATTAGGAATAAAACTTCCCTTGTAAACTCAACTGCCTTGAGTATATATAATATATACAAGCATTTAATGAGTTCAGTTCTCCCTCCCAGTGAATGTGGTACCCTGGCAATGCACACAGAGGTGTGGGGTTCCCAAAGCTAGTGCAAAATAGATTTTTCTTGCACCTTCCACCGCCAGTACCTGAATAGGTGTTGTTGTTTCCAGAGCTCTCCCAGGGAAGCTTCCGCTGGGGCAGAGGAGGGGATTTCAGAGGCCGGCAGTGGGGAGCTGACTTGCCCACCGACTCCGCTGTAAGTTTTCAAAGATGCCTTGGTAAAACTTCCTAAAGCTGCTCGTCTTTCAGGATGAGGCATTTGTGGGTGGCTGCAAGAAGTCCAAATCCTCTTTGCCTTGCTTATCCTCAGAATCGCAGTTTTGAATAATGCAAAGGGGCCTAGACGTGGTGCAGATCACAAAAATGCCCTTGTGTGTGTTAGTCTGGGGGAAGCCTCTTCTTTAGACTCCTGTGAGATGTCCCACAGGTAACTGTGAGGGCAGCAGCCTGAGATAATTCACCTGAAATAGTTAAAAGAGAGACTGCAGGATAAGCCAGGGAGTGGAAAACAATCTTTACACTGTCCCTCTTAGCCTATATTTGAAGGAAAACCAGCATTGAAAAAAAGAAAGAAAGAAAGAAAGAAAGAAAAAAGGCATTAAACCAATTAAACTAGCATGAAATCAGTCATGTGGTTGACTGTGTCCTGTGTTTGTTCTCATGCCTGAGATTATGGCAAGAGAGTTGCTGCTGCGTTGTAGCCTTTGGTTCCTCGGTCTTTCTGACGGCATTCAAGTGAATTTTGGGTTTGTTTGCACAGATCCTTATGCACATCTTCTGCACCTACCTGGACTCCAGGCTGCCATGGAACATCCAATATCCCGATGGCAAAACCTTCACTGCCCAGCACTTCGTCCAGACACCCCATGAACCAGGTACTGGCATTCTTGGGCTGCTGCTTTAGCTGCTGTTTGCCCCTTGCATCCCATGGGCACCCTTAAAATCCCTCTTTTCTTTTCTGACCTTCATTCCCAGACCTGACGGATGAGAAGCTCTTCTGCATCTACCAGAGCAGCATCAACCCACCACACTACCAGGTCATCTACCACGGCCACGTCTACAATGTGCAGGAGGTAGGAGCATGTTAGGTGTGTTCTGCTGACAGGAAATGTTCAGCAGAACTGATTTGGGTTTGTTTTTTGTTCTATTTATTTATTTATTTATTTATTTATTGTAACTAGCCACATCTATGTTTAGATTTAGGCTGGCTCAGTGCAGAAAGCAGCTTCCTGTGCATTTTCTCATGACTTCTTCTAAGATCCTAATTTCTGTAAGCTCTGATGTGAGCTGTTATTCCTGAATGCCAACAAGCCGGAAGCTTCCTTCTAGGAGTTTGTGGAGGGAACCATCTCGTCTCAATGCCAAGCTACCAGATTTTTCCTGCACGTTTTAATACTCTCTTGAGCCCTGGGTTGTGACTTGGTCGCCAATTTCAGAAAAATGCCATAAGAACTCCTGAGTATTTGAGGATGGTTGCCATCAAAAAAACTCCTCAAAAATCATTTTTTTCTGATGTTTGTCTAGGTGAGAGGTAAATATTGAGGCAATCCCCCAGGCTGTTGTACCATTTTTTGAGGTTTCTATTATAGTCTTTCCTCATCTCAGGTTATTAAACCTTTTCTATTATGGTGCACACCCCCTGCATACGTACCTTGCCAAAAGATTTGAAGGAAAAGCTGTACAGCTGTGGCTAAGCTAAGGGCAGGATGTGCCCGTTGGTTTGCATAAGACATTCTCTCTAAGATAGTGGCGTGAGTGCTTGTCCCTGCAGTCGCTCCCAAAGTCTTCTCTCTTCCCATGCATTCAGGGCAGAAACAACCTGCTCCACGCATTGCTCCTGTTCCTCTACATCATCAAGACCAGGGAATCGGGCATGCTCGGGTAAGTGTCGCCCCGTGGGTGCCCTCGCGCTGCCGGCAAGAGCTGAGCAGCAGCTTTGGGTGCTGAGGTGCCGCGAGGCTGCTCCGTGGGACGGTGATGACGGGATTAAAATCCTGCTGGCGTTTTAAGTAAGGGCAGCCGTTCTGTAGGACTGTGTCAGTTGGGTGAGCGTGAGCACGCGGGAAAGGTTTTAGGTTTCTCCTTGGTCTTGTGCCAGCTGCCGATGAAGAAGTTTTCTTTGTAAGGAAGATGGGGTGTAAACAGGAGCTTTAACTTGCCGCTGGTTTGTGACTGTGGTGTTCTTTTTGCAGGCGCGTCAGTCTCGGTGCTTCAGGAGTCAACGTGCTGTGGATTTTTGGATAGTGACGAGCGGGACCACAGGTTGGCAGAGGAGTGATCCCTCTTCCCAGACAAGAAGAACCGAGCAGCATCATTATCCTTTTTGCCTTGGAGCAAAAACCATTGGAGAATTAGGGTTTAGGGTTAGGGTTGGGTTAGGGTTTAGGTTGGGGTTAAACATTTTGTTTGCTTGTTTGACTGATTGATCTTTGGTTGTCGTTTGGGGTGTTCCCCACCATGCCAATACACTCTTATGTAACAAATGCTGGAAGCAGGTGGTACATATAGTAGGAATGATGCTCGGCTTTGGTGGGCAGTTGCGCTTTAGCTGCTTTTGGTACTGAACGTGTCTGCACGGAGCTGGGTCCTGGAACTGGGTTTTCTAGGCAGGGCGGTTTTCGGAGGCGCTTGGTCAGCCCGTTCACGGGTGCTCTCTGCAAATCTGGTGGTGTTTGCCCCTTAGAGCAGGAAGGTAGAGTGCTGCTGGCTGTGATGCTGTGGGGATGGACGGGTGTTGCGGGTTGTTTGGTCTAACTTTGTGTGCAATGACTTTTTTTTTTTCTTTTCCAGATTGTAGATAGCATTTAGAATTGTTTAAGCATTAGAAATAAGGTAAGGAATAGATCTTTTTTTTTTAACCTCAGTCTGGGCTTTTCCCTCTGTCCTGGCTGCTCTGCGAGGTGTCGATCGTCTCCAGCGCCTGCAGGGAGCTCCGTTCTGGAGCTGGGGTTTTCTAAGCAGGGAGGTTTTGGAGGCGCTCGGTTACCCCGTTCCCAGGTGCCCTCTGGGAATCCGGTGGCCTTTGTCCATTAGAGCAGGAAGACAGAGTGTGTGCCGGGGGCTGTGAGTAGTAGTGGTGAGGCTGCAGAGGCGGCTGTTGAGGGGGATGTCCCGCTGATGCACCCTGGGGGGTTGTTTGGCTTTACATTAAAAAGGAACACGCATGCTAACTGACCTGTTTTTTGGTTTTGCAGGTGCAGAAGTTGGGGGCCCAAATGGAAAGGAAGATCCTAAGCCCTATAGGCCTCAGCCTTCCAGCCCTAGCCCTTCAGCCAAGCCCTTCGCCCTAGCCCCGTAGGCGTCAGCCCTTTAGCCCTTTAGGCTCAGAGCCCTAGGCCTTATAGCATCCCTATAGGATCCTCCTAAGTCTATAGGGTAAGTTTAGATTTGCGAAATAGGTTGCGAGAATGGCACGGTTGTACGTTCCTTTGAGCAATAAAGATGGAAAAGGTGTTGGAGTGCGTGTCTCATTTCAAATAAAGATGTTTGTGTGGTGTCTCATTTCAAATAAAGGTGTTTGTGTGGTGTCTCATTTCAAATAAAGATAGAGGTGGTGTTTTGTTGCCTTCATTGAAGTAGATGCTTCCCTAAAGAGATAGGGCCGAAGGGCTAGAGCTCAGGGCAAAAACAGTGGGGATAAAGAGTGGGGGCTAAAGGGCTTGGGTTGAAGGGCCAAACGGCTGAGGGTTTGGGTTCAAAAGCCAGTATTCAGGAGGTGGGATAAAAGGGTTTATGACTACAGGACTAGGGCTAAAGAGATTAGGGCTAAAGAGGTTTGGGCTAAAGTGCTAGTGTTGAGGATTAAAGGGCAACAGTTAAAGGACCAAGGGCTAAAGGGCTAGGGCTGAATGGTTGGGTCTTAGGGTTAGAGGGCTAGTGATAGCAAGCTATAGGGCTAAAGGGCAAAGATTAAAGGGCTGGGGCTAAAGGGAAAGGGCTAAATGCTCCAGGTATAAAAAGCTAGGGCTTAGAGCTACAGGGCTAGGATTAAATGCCTAAAAAGCTATAGGGTTAGACTTGAAAGGGTACCATTCAACGCTAGCTTTAAATGGCTGGGATTAAAGGGATAGCACTTGGGACTAAATGGGTTTAGGGCTAAGGGGCTTAGGGCCAGCGCTAAAGGGCTAGGACTCAGGTTTAAAGGGCTAGGCTTAAAGGGCTAAGAGTTAGCCCTGAAGGTCTTAGGGCAAAAGTGTGAGGGCTAAAGGACTTAGGACTAAAGAGCTTATGATTACAGGGAAAAGGCCTTGGGGCTAAAGGGGTAGTGCTTAGGGAAAAAGACCTTGTGGTAAAGGGCTGTAGGGAATGGGTAAAGGGCTAAGGTTAACAAGATCTTAGGGCCAAAGGCCCAGGGCTAAGGGGCTTAGGGCACTAGATTTGCAACTAAAAGACCACGGCTGAAGGCTGGTGTTAAAAAGCTCTAGGGCTAAAGGGCTAGGGCCTAGGCCTAAAGGGCTAGGACAGGAATGAAGGGCAAAAAGGTGGGTATGGGAATATATAGATTAAAGGTTGTTATGGCCAAGGATGAAAACAATTATCTGCTTGCTTGGTGGATAAAGGATTTTCTGAGGCCAATAATTATGGGAATAGTTATGAGGAAAGGTTAATAAGGATCACCTGGTGAAGGTAAGGAGATGTGGGGATATAAAGGTCACCTGTAGAAGATTAGGGAGTGCCCTTCCCAGGGATTGGTCACTGGGTTATTGGCTCCCCGGGTGAGAAGGTTGTGAAAATACCAAAACCCAGGACTTAAAAGGGGCTGCAGGGCTGTTCCTGCTCCTCTGTGATCCCCATAGGCTAAGATGAAAGAAGCAGTGGGAAAGGGCTAGGATGAAAGGGCTAGGGCTACAGCTTGGGGCTAAAAGGATAGGAATAAAGAAGAATAAAGAGTTAGGAGTTTGGGCTAAACAGTGTAAGACAGGGATTAAAGGCTCAGGATAAAGTCCTAGGGCTTTAGGGCTGAAGGGTCTTGAAATGATGAGGTTTCTTGTACTTTCCCATGTTCAGTCCCATTTTCTAGTCAGAGCAATGACACTATGGGTAGATGCACAACACTCCTGTTTGGTGGTAGTTGGGGGTGATGTCAGCCAGTGCTACTCTGTTTTCTTTCCTTTTTTTGTGTGTGTCTTGTTTTGTTTGGCTCTGATTATCACAGTATTAATATACAGTAGCAATGCTGTTCCTGCTGTACATCATGCTGCCTCAGCGACCTGCAGAAAACTCTTTTTTTTCATTCCCCTCCCTTTCCAGGTAGTCCTTTATGTTTTCTAAATAAAATGACTGGTGTTGTTTTCAAGTTACATTCTTGTGTGTGTTCCTTCTCGGCTGTCGGCTACGTAAAAACTGCTCCTAGGAAAGCTCTTGGGGGAAGGAGGAGGAGGCTACAGGGATGTTCCACCACACCTAGAAGAATGGTATTCCAGTTGAATAATTAAGCCACTCTTTACACTATGCTCAAATGACAATGAGGATTAAAGTGAATTATATGAGAGCATAAATGAGAAGAAAATGCCCTGAAAAGCATTACACAAAACACTAGTTACTAGTGGAGCGACTAGACTTAGTGGATCTTCATTCAATGACAGTCCATCTCCAACTCTGCAAAGGACAAAAACATACTCTTACTAGAAGGGGTAGAATTGTAATATCAGAACTGATTTCTATATGTCAGGATTAAATTAATCAGAATTGCATTAATTTTTAAAATTAAGGTTAGACTGTTTAAATAGCAGCCTTGTTAGATGAAAAGAACACTGCAATGATGCTTGGGTATAGGTAGGATTTCTCAAGCTGGTGTCAGAAGAGGATCTGTTGATTCCAGTCCCAAAAGGGCCTCATAGAGCTGCCATGAGTCAAGGCACTGGGAATACCATCCAAACGAGAGCTCCAAAATGGTGAAAGGACCTAAATGAGAGGCCTCTCCATTCTGCAGCCTCGCAGCGTTATTGCAGGAAGCCAAGCTTGCGCAGGTCGGGTCTCCTCTTCCTCGTCCCCCTGCCACCACCCACTTCTCTGTTGAGAGCAGGAAAGCTGCCTCCAGCACAGCACGGAGATGGCACCAAGAGAGGCACCGTTCTGCCCTCCCGCGCCTAAATCTCTCACTCCCATGGGCAGCACAAGGACAGCGTGCTCTCTATCTGCTTCCCTTTCGTCTGCTCTGCTCTGGACAAAGGTTTTGCAGACAGGTCAAGGTTATTGCCAGCAGGAGGGGCACACAAAGCGATTTTGGCCATGCAGCACGTCTGCCACAGTCAGTGGCAGAGGTTTCTCCCCTTCCTACGCTTTGCCGAAACGGCTCTGCCAAAACAGGTCACGATGGGCTGGAGGCTCTTCAAGGCTATGAACCCAAGGCACAACTGGAGCCCTCCGTGTCTCTGATTTCTTGATTTCTGCAAAGATGAGAGAGGCTACGCTGATTCCCTGCAACTATTCCCTCTCCACCTTTATTTGGTTGCAAGCGCAGCTGTCTCAGCCCCTCTAACCTGAATTCTCGGCACAGACTAAGCACTGCATTCCTTTGGCTTTCCAAGTGTTGCTAGAAACTGTGGGCACTTTGCTCCTATCTTCTGAAAGGAGGGAAGGGAAGCTCCAGCAAAGATGGGACATTTCCAGATTTCACCTGCAGCCCCTGGAGGAAACTGCCCCATGGAGTACATGGACGGAGACTTGCGTTCAGTGCCCAGCTCAGCTCTTCCTTTACCAGAGAGGTTTGCATATGCCATGGCATGCAAGACAAGACACATTCACTTCCCACTGCAGCTATGAGCAGCCATGCAGCTTGCTCACATGCAGAACCCCTTTAAAGATGGATACATTCAATGAGAATCTAGTAATTTTTAGGGCTTTAGGGCTGAAGGGCTTTAGTGCTGAATGGGGAGCCTTTAGAGCTAAAAAGCTAGAATCAAAGGGCTAAAGTTCTAGGGTCAAAGGGCTAGGACTAAATGGCTAAGGCTAAAGCGCTGTGGTTCAATTGCTGGAATTCAAGGGCCAGGATTAAAGAACTAATGCTAGGGTTAAATGCTGAAGAGTCAGCACTAAAGGACTAGAGCTAAAAGAAAAAGGGCTTGGGGCTATGGCTGAGTTCTAAAGGACTAGGACCTAAGACCCAGGGCTAAAGGGTTAGAACTTTGTTAAAAAAGAGCCTCAACCCACACAAGGCTCAATGGGACAGACAACTTCCCAAAGTACTCCCTCAATTAAATAATAGTTATGGGCCTACTGAAAGGCCTGTAAGCCCAGCATTCTTTGTGAAAGCTGAGCTTAATGCTCAACCTACAGGTAAAAAAGGATGTCCAACAACATTACAGCTGGACAGCCTGTGGTGGTCAATTTACCATCCATCGGCACTGTGTCTAAGACTCTGAGTAAAGCTCATGGCCCACTTGCCTGGGAAGCTACTGATAGCAGTGGTGCAAAACACAGAGAATTAGGGCATGATGGATTTTTCTTCATTTTAAATGGGTTAACCTGTTCCACCTCACCCCACCGAAACAAGTTTATTTTCTCTTGCAGCAGCGTGCAGGACGACTGATGGAAATGCTGTATTCATTTTACTAACTCTAGTGCTATTAGGTTTATTACTTATAATCTATAAGCTATGTTACATATATTTTGTATATAAAAGTGCGGGGTATGACAAAACAAATAACCCTAATTCAACCACCCAAAAGGTACAAATTTGTACATAATAGCAATACTTTGTTAAAAATGTTTACTTGCCATGGACCTGTAAGTGCAAAAATTATCAATACTCTATTTATGGCACGGAGCCAAGAGGTGACTGTAGCACCTCTCTGTGACTATAAGATGACTTGACTATAGTCACGGGGCAGAGAGCAACCAGTGTGCTCCTTCCCCAGCTCAACCTGACTGTTCACACATAGCCCTATTCAGGTGTTAACCACCAGTGACATATCTGATCCTGGTGGGTAGCTCCCTGATTTCTTCCCCCACTCAGGTATTAACCATTAATAAGAGTCCTGATGGCTGCATTCTCAGGGGGAGGTAAGGCTGACTGTGCATACACCAGCCAGAAGTGCTCTGAAATGAAAGAATGACTCTCAGTCAACCATCTTCCTTGGCCAACATATGGCAGGCTCGTCTGCCATGGGCACGGGAGCTTGCTTGGCCCACAGCAGCCCCGCAAGCAGATTTTTCAAAGCCCTGCGGTTGCATCTGGGGCCTGGTGGAGACTGGCCCTCAAGCCCTGCCTGCCTCAGTGAGCAGCAGCCATTCTGCGGGGGAGAAGGCAAGAAGAGCAGTCAGGCCTATCTCCTAGAAGCACCATGGCCACCCCACCAAGGTCAGGAGTGGGCAATGGCCTGGCATGGGCCAGTCATTGCTACAACCAATCGGTGGAGAATGGGAAAGAAGTTAACCTGCAGGGCTTTAAATGTACAGGGGAATTTCCATTGGGAATTTCCCTCTGAGGAGGCCCCCACCTAGAGCTGGAATACTGAGAAGATCATCTTATAGAGAAGCACGTTGTATCTTTGGGATAAAGCAGAAAGCTGGAGGTGGACCCTGTTAAGGAAAATGACATGAAGATTTTTCCTAACACCTTCCAGCTTTTCCTTCAGCCTACGTTCTCTGGCTTGTCACTCTTGGAGTGGTCTCCCTTGCTTGAGCAGTGCTCTTTGCAAGAGTGCTGAGAGTCCTCACACATGCGGAGCACAAAAACAGTTCGGCATGGGAGATGGTGCGAGACAGGCAGCCTTGAGCTCCTGTGGCAAAGGGCTGATTCCTGGGCATTTTGTTTTCAGCAGAGCTGCCTCAGTGGATGCCCCAAGCTCTTGCTCTTGCCTCCCTTCATCTTGGCTGCTACTCCCAATGGTTGCTGTGTGCAGTGCCCTGCAGTCATGTGGCAGGATAAGGAAGAATCACCTTCTTTAAAAGTAAGTAAAACAGAAGTCCCCTGCATCTTGGTAGCACAGGAGGAAACATCATTAGACCAAGCAGAACAGACCATGATCATTCTTTATCCTTGAACTGCTCAGTACAGTATTTTATATTTATATCTACTTTGCATACATGGCAAGAAAACTCAAGGTTTCTGTTGACTTATGTAGAGTGCCTTCCTTTTAATCCTTTGAGTTGAATGTGGCAGGGGTTGTCAGGGACAGCCAGAAGGGCTCCTGTCTGGAAGGGGGCGCTGTACACAGGAACTGCTGGGGGCTCCATCCTGGCATCTCCCATAGCTTTCCTCTTCTGGCAGGCATTTATTGTTGTGCAGCCATGGACGGGCACCTTCTTGAGTGCAAGCTCAAGGTACTGGGTCCTGGCCCGAGGCCTGGTTGCACCAGGGCAACCTGGGAGTTGACCTGCTGCTGGAGAGAAGCTCTGCAGAGAAGGGTCTGGGAGTCCTGCAGGACAACAAGGTAAGTATGGGCCATCAGTGATGCGGCAGCCATCAGTGTGGCCCTACACAGCCCGGGGGAGGCAACTTCTGGAGCAGTGTGCCCAGTTCTGAGACCTCCCCAGGACAAGAAAGACACTGCACTGCTGCAGGGAGACCAGTGGAGAGTCCTGGAGCATCTTTCTTACAAGGAAAGGCTGGGAGAATTGGGCCTCCTTAGCCAAGGGCAGGTGTCAAGAGGATGGGGACAGACTGTTCTTCACTGGTGTCCAACCACAGCACACGGGGCAGTGGGCACAAAATAAAACACAGGAAGTTCATTTGCGTAAGGAAAAAAGCTTGTTAACTGTGTGCAAATGGGTGTGCGCACAATCGTGTGCAACCTGCTCTAGGGGACTACGCTTGTATGGTGTGCGTGTGTGTGTGTGTGGAATAGCTGATCCTTGGAGGTCCCTACCACCCTGACTCTTTTGGTAAAGGGAACCACGCAAAGACTCTACCAATAAAGAGAGAAGCAATGTGCGATTTTAAATAACACAGGAAATATTTTTTTTTTTTCCCTTTTAAAAGTGTGATCCTAACTTGTCTCTTATCTTTTTCTTCCTTGGTCAGTCCCCCATGCTGGGGACAGCAAATGTCCAAAAACAGCTCCCTGAATGAGTTCCTCCTCCTGCCATTCACAGTCACGCGGGAGCTGCAGCTCTTGCACTTCTTGCTCTTCCTGGGCATCTACCTGGCTGACCCCTGGACAGCGGCCTCCTCATCACAGCCTCATATCACACTATTCTCTTTCTCATACAGTAATGGGTAGGTCATTACCTTGCTTATTTTGTCTGTTGCTAAAACCAAGTGCGTAGCAAGGTTAATGTTTTGTTAAATGTACCATTTCATTTCTGTATTGTCTTAATATTAACAGTGAAATAAGACCATTCTTTCCATTGATGCCTGGTTCTGTCCGTTGCCTCCTGCCCCGTCAATTGGCAGAACATGTCTGGCAATTGCATGCAAAGCCTGGCAAACCAAGGGAAAAGCAATGCTGCAAACACAAATTCCTCCTTGTCAAAGACACTGCAGTCTTTTTCCCCTTCCTTCTTGCTATGACAGGTCCCACAGCAAGTCTTTTCCCCTCTGAGTCCCTGAGGTGAGATGCTGCGTGTTGTGCAGCCCTGCTTTTCCTTCTGCCTGCCAGGCTTTGCATGCAATTGGCAGTCACTGGCTTGGCAGCTTGTGACCTGATGCCATCAGGTTCTGGGTGCTAGCAAGGCTTCCGAGGCAGCCGAATGACCTGGACTTGTGTGAGCAGAGGCCTGAGCAGCTCCTGGGTTCTTTCTGCTAGAGCGATTACCCCTGTGCAATGGCAAGTGACAGTCACCACTCAGAAGGGCTGGGGGCCAAGGAGCAACTGTGAGTGCTGGAGCCTGGGGCAGTGCCATGTTTAGGGAACAGGAGGCCCCAGTGTCTGTCACTCCATCCCTACCCATGCCCACGTTGCCAGCAGCCCTCTGTGAGGCGTCACAGCGGTCCCCACAGGTCACAGTGGCCCCCGCGGGTGACCTGTCCCTCCCGGCACTGCTGCTGCGTCAGTGGCTTGTGATTCCCGTGGGAGGAGGTGCTGCTGGAGCAGTGCATCCGCAGAGGGAGTCGTGCCGCGATGGGGGTGCTGCGAGCGCTCCGAGGTGGGGGCGTCCCTGCGCTCAGTGTCTCATGGGGGCGACAGAACCTGCCAGCGCCCACATTCCAGGCTTGGGCAGAGCGTGCCTGAGCCCCTGGGGCCGGCCCCGAGCTGCTGCAGTCTCCTCTTCCCCAGCCTGAGCAGGGCTGGCGCCAGCGGCCTCTCCTGTCGCCCCGTGCTCCAGCTGTGCAGGCTCTTGCCCTGAGCTGGGCTCTGTCTCTACGGCTGCTGGAGTGACATAAAGCCGGTGCTGCTTTCCTTCCAGGTTGCTTCACTTGTGCAGGTGCCCGGTCGAGACCTGCACGCGGTGAGGATGGCGGGAGTGTGGCCGGCTCTGTTCCTGTGGCCATTACTACCTTTGCCGCCATCGTGACCTCGCTGTTGGACCGCCTGCAAGACGCCAAGGTGAGCAGGGGTGTCTTGATGGGCTCTGTGGGGTTTGAGGGCTCCCTGCAGCACCCTGACTTCCCTGGGTGCCGCAGACTGATCTCCTGCAATGCTGCCTTTCCCCTCGGGCTGCACCTCGTTCCAAAACGTGGATGCTGTGTGGAGAATCCCTCGCGCCCTCCTTGATGGCAGGAGGTGGCAGCATCTCTGGGCTTGGGTGTCCACATTAGGATTTGGGTTCGCACGAGGAGGTCACAGAGCAGGGCTTCTCGCCCGCTGCCGACGGCTGTGCTGAGCAGTGCCAGCAGCTGCTCCCTGGCATCGGCGTGGCCGAGCTGCTGTGTGTGGGCCAGCATGTCCCATGGCTGCTGTGTCCCTGTGCCCCCAGGATGGCAGAGCGGAGGAGACCTACCGCGAGCTGGAGGGCGTCTTATGGGGCGAGGAGAGCCACCTGCAGAGCTCTGTTGTGGACAGAGCGATAGCGGTGGCATTGAAGGACCTGCGAGCGGCGCAGGTGAGCTCGTTCTCTCTGAGGGTGACCTCAGGTGCTGGCCCCTGTCCCGGCCGTCCCATGCAGGAGCTTCACGACGCGTTCTGGTGTGGGGCCAGGGAATGTGCAAAGAGGAGCTGTGGGGCTGTGTGTGCGCAAGGCATAGCGGGAGCCCCACTAGCGCCTGTGTGTCCTGCCTGGAGGCCGAGCCCTGGCAGAGGGTCAGTCCCGCTCCTGCCACATGCAAAATGCTTCTTCCAGGGTGCACCGCTTGCTGTGAGGACGGCCGCTAGCGACGTCCTGGTGGTGCTGGCCCGCAGCCATCTGCGAGATGTGGTGTCGGCACTGCAGGGCCACCTGCAAACCCTGCAGGAGATGTCGGAGGAGTTCGTCCTCATCACGCTGCGCAACGTGGCTGCCCGCTATGGTAGGGCCCCCCAGCTGGGTGCCAGCAGGTGCCAAGCAGGAGAACGGACTCCTAGCCCTGCCCCAAAGACCTGGGGCTGCACCAGAGGGAAACCAGCAAAGAGCCAACACACCAGGCTGTGCCCCACGCTGTCCTCCCCAGTTTAGGGCTTCCCCACTCCCCGTGCCCCTCGAGGAAGGTGGTTGGCACACAAGTGGCCTGGCAGGAGCCTCCCTGCAGCGGGCTCTCCCCCTGGCCCAGTGCTGTCCTGGCAGCGGTGCCAGGAGATGGAGCCCGTTGGCCGCCGCGGCTCTGGGTGGCCGGGCTGCCCACACGCTGCTCTCTCTGCAGCCCTGCAGTGCGTGCCCTTTGCGGGGAGCACGCTGTCGGCCCTGCAGCACGTGCTGAGCGCGGCGGGGAGCGGCCGCACGCTGCGTCTCGTCTGTGACCGTGAGTGTCGGTGCTGCAGTGCTGCCACCAGCGGCTCCACGTGTGCCTCCCGGTTCAGCTGCCTTTGGCCAAGCTCTGCCCAGCCTGGGCTCCCCTGTTCCCTTCCCTTCCCTTTCATTGAGCACAGCCTGCTTTGCTGTTTGTGGGCTTAAAGGCAGAGCCCAGGAAAAAAGGGCCAAAACTGTGAAGCTTGCGCTGAGGGGCAAACGCTGGGGGCAGGAAGAGGCTGGGGCTGCAGCGGGCAGTGTTGGAGGGGAGCTAAGCCTTGGGGAGGAGAAGGTGTGCGGGGGTGGAAGAAGGGAGAAGCAAGGCAGCGTTTCCATCCGGCCGTCTCGTGCCATGGCACAGGGTGTCTCTGAAGCCAGATCTCCGTGCCACCCTTGCAAGGCCATAGTGGGTGGAAGGAGGCCTGGGGGCCACTGCAATGTGTGGTGCTGGTCAGAGGTTTTGAGGCGATCCTGTTTCCCTTCCTGTGCTGCAGTTCTGGAGCAGTGGTGCAGCGGGATAGCCGGGTACCTGCATGAGTGGGACAAACAGGTCTTCCCTCGCCTGGAGGCCACCCAGCTCTGCGCCCCGGTTTACCCGCTCTTCTGCTACGTGGGCAGACACTGGCAGCGGTGCAAGGATGAAGAGGTGAGCCTTGCTGCCCTCGCAGCCATGGGCAGCCACGGGGACGTCCGCAGGGGCCAGCGGGGCTGTGCACGGGGCCGGGTGAGGGCTTGGAGGGAGCAGGCTGGTTGGAAAGCATCCCGAGCCGGGAGCCTTCAGGGAGCGCTGACGTGAGTGGTGCTGACAGGCAGGAGGGGACATCCGTGCAGCAGCCCTGGGCCAAGCACTTGGGGCAGGCAAGAGGCGAATGCTGGGGCCTTCTAGCAGGGCAGCTGGGGGTGGTGGGAGGAAATGCTCCCTGTGCTGGCGAGCGAGGCCTTCTTGCCGGGACTGAGAGGAAAAGGAGAGCCCTGTGCGGGAAGTGCAGGCTGGGTGTCTCGTGGGGAGGCGGGTGCTGGAGAGAGCCTCATCCCTGCATGTGGCGGCGTCTTGCTTTCCCTCGGCAGGCCAAGCAGGCCGTGCTCAGGGCAGTGGGTGCCATGATGGCCGTCCTGCTGCACGCGGAGCAGTACCGCCAGCGCGCCTGGGAGCAGCTGCTCTGGCTGCTGCACCAATACCGAGAGGTCCGAGAGCCCCTTGGTGTGACCATGGTGAGGCACTGTGCGGGGCACGGCGCGGCCGGGGCCTGCGGGGGAGCAATGAGGTGTCGGGGGGTTGCAGGGCGCCAGCAGGAGCTGAGTCCCTTGGAGATGGGAAGAGGGAACGGGGCCCTGCGGCTTCCCGGGCTCCTGCTGGCAGAAAGCAGCAGGGCAGAAGGGCTGGGAGGGCACGTTGAGTGGCTGGGGCACGTGGCTCCGCAGGGGACCCTGCGGTGCCTCCCAGGGCGCGGGTGTGTGAAGAGCTCTGTGAGTGCGTTCAGGCCGTGGTTTTCCCAGCGATGCCTGTTTCTGCCTTCCTGGGGGCTCGCGGTAACTGCTGCCCTCTCCCTGCCGCGCTCCCTTGCAGAGCCTGGGCCGTTTCCTGGCAGCTGTGGCTGGCATTCAGAGCCGCGGGCCACGGGCCCACCTGCAGGCCGTCAGGGCTGCTGTGCACGAGCAGGTAAGGTCTGGCGGCGCCTCCCTGGCCTGGGGCTCCTGGGCAGCCTCGGCTGCTGCCCAGCCCTGCGTGTGCCCAGGGCGCTGCGCTTGGCGCGCGGCTCCGCGCCCAGAGATGCCCGCGACAGGTTTCCTTTCTGTCCCCCTCTCTGCCTGCTCTGAAAAACACTTTGTTCCCACAGCTCTGTGACGAGATTGATCCACCCCGGCCCGAGCACAGGGCAGAGCTGTGCCGCTGCATGGTGCTGCAGGGTAAGGAGAGGAGAGCCAGGGCCGCATTGCAGCATCACCGCAGCTCTCGCAAAGCTGCACACGTGGGAAGACGCTGGGCTCTCCTGACCACCAGGATTTCTTTCTTCCCCACAGCCCAAATCTGCCCCGAGGAGACAATCGTCTTCCTTTATTTCAAACTGAGGAACGGGAGCAAGGCCGATCGTGTAGCAGCTGTGGGAGTGCTGCAAGCTCTGGTCCGCTCTGATGGTCAGTAGGCCAGGCAGCAAAAAGATCAGCATCCCCCTGGGAATGTGCTGCTTCCTTTGAGGCACAGGCTGGCACCCTTTTTCTGCCCTGTTTGTGTGTGGGAAGCCAGGGAGCTGTGTGAAATCCCTGCGGAAATGGGGACTTGGTTTCAGCACCGCCTCTCCGTGTCTCTTGCAGTGCCTGCCGTGCGGGAGAACCTGGCCCTGTTTGTCAAACTCGCCGAGTCCATGTGCCACGACCCCACGTGCCAGGTGAGCTGGTCTGGACAGGGCCATTGTGGGGCAGAGCAGGGCTGTTCCAAGGCAGAGCCTGGCCAGGCCTTTGCCATAGGCGGAGGCAGGCTCTGGGGCAGGAGGCTGGCGGCAGCAGCAGCAGCAGAGCAAGGGCTGCTGTTGTTGCCTCCTTGTCCCGGCCTGGGCAGAGGGGCTGCAGCGCAGCGCAGGCAGTTCCCCTGGGGCTTGGGGCCGGCTCGTGACAGCAGCCTGCCCTGCCTGCAGGTGAGGATGGCCGTCCTGCACTTCATCGGGGAGCTGCTGCGCTCCAGTGGCCTGGGCTGCTCATCGTGGGACGTGGTGGGGCATCTCTTCGGCGAGTTCTGCCGTGCCTCGGGCAGGCTGGTAAGGCAGAGCGCAGCACCGTGGCTGCACCTCATGGCTGTGCCGCACTGCCATGGGTCTCCCTGAAGGAGCGGAGCCCAGCGCAGCCGGGCTGGCAGTACCGGTGCCGTGGTGGGGGTCCTCCCCATTGCCAGGCACCGTGGGGCCTGGGAAGGGGCAGTGACAAATATTTGCCACCCTATCCTGCAGGCTACAGGGAATCTTTGTGCTGCGGAAGCACATGAAGAACGGGCCATTCGGCGCCTGTGCTGGCACATGGTCAGCACGCTGGATGTCTCCAACAGAGCGGTAGCCCAAGTGAGTTGTTCTCGCCATGTGCACCGGGACGCCCACCTTAGGCATGAAAGCAATCAGGGAGAGCTGGGTGTGAGCTCTGTGTGGCCAGACTCGCTCATCTTGTGCGTGCTGCAGTGCATGAGCACCGCTGGGCACGCGCCTTGGCTGCATCACGTAGCCCATAGAGATCTTGGGAGGGGCTGGCGAGGCCGAGTGGCTCCCGCATCCCTTTGCCACAGGGAAGGGAGCTGCCCCGGGGGCAGAGGTGTGCCAGCCGCTCTCAGCAGGCAGCCAGAGCGAGGGAGAGGGAAAGGGGTGCGAAGCGCGGCAGGGAGAGGGGCAGGAGGGGGAGGAGGAGGGCAGAGCAGGAGCAGAGCTCCTGAGCTCGTGAAGGAGTGAGGCCAAGGGCCCAGGCCAGGGCTGGAGACATGGAAATGACGCAGGGACTGGGACGGAGAGGCAGGAATGCCCTCGTGCCAAATGGCCTGGTTCTTGCCCGCAGCTCCTGTGGCCGAAGCTGCTGCACTATGTGGTGCCAGTGCAGTACACGGGCTTGCTTGTGCCACTGTGCCGCTGCCTGCGCGCCCTGGCCGAGAAGCACCCGGAGACTGAGCGCAGGGAGCCCGAGGCCCTGGAGCCTGAGGAGCAAGGTGGGGAGCAGCAGGTGCCGGGCAGCAGTGCCGGGCTGGTGGCGCGGGACAGCGCGTGTCCCTGCAGCCCTGCCAGGCCCTTGCGGGAGGCGCGAGGCTGCGGAGGACAGAGCAGTGTCCGCTGCCGGACGCAAGGGCTCTTTCCATGCGGCCCTTCCCGGCGGAGGCGCTGGGCACTGCTGCTCGCAGCTCTCCTGGGGCCCTGGGGCTGGTTCCTGCCATACCAGGGCTGTCCTTGTCCCTGTGTGCATAGTGCCGGGAGCCCGGCAGTGCCGCTGTGCAGGCGCTGTGGCCGGGGTGCCCTGCAGCCCTGCGTGGCAGCTTGGAGGCGGCACGGGCAGGGCCCAGAGGGGCTGGGAATCTCACGCTGCTTTCCTTTGTGCCCACAGCGGCTCTGCCGGCTCCCCAGGCGCTGCTGGCTCGCCTGCTGGTGAGTTCGAGGAGCGGGGAAGGAGCTTTCGTGGCCGGGCAGAGGGTGGGAGAGATGGTGCCGAGGCTGGTGCAGGCACCTCGGGAGGAGGCAGGAGTGTGCGAGAGGCGCCTGGGGCTCCCTGCCTGCCTGCCTGGCTGCCTGCGGCGCAGCCGCGGCTTCCGAGGTGGGTGCGAGCCCCCCGTCTCTCTCGTGCTCTGCTAGGTGACGGCGGCGGTGGCTCCGCATGCGGGCGGTGGCCGTGGCGCTGCGGCCCTGCAGCTTCTGCAGGTGCTCCCCGGCATGATCCACAGCGCGCTGGGGGCAAGCTGGGCTGCAGAGATCCCCCTGCTGCTGCAGCATCTGGCAGGTAAAGTGTCGCTGCCAGGGGCAGACTGGCGGCAGAGGACGCAGCAAAATGCCGTCAGCTCCCAGCTTGGCACTGGGGAATGGTGCCAGGTTTAGGGATGCTCGTCAGCCCCCTGGGCTGAGCCTTTGGGCTGTTGGATTGCAAAGGAGACCCTGGGGCTCTGCTGGGGGCTCAGGGCGCTGAGAGCACAGGGTCTGCCTCCTTGGGCTTTGCAGGAACAACCGCCAGCTCCCTGGACGTGGCCGAGTGGGAGAGCCTTGTGCTGAAGGTACAGCATGTGTGTGGGGGCCACAGCTGGATCGGGCGCCTGGGGTGTGGAAGAGTGTTGGGAGGAATCTGGGGGCTCCCTTTTTGGACACTGAGCAGCACAAGCTCCTGCCAATTCCCCGGGCTCAAGCATCGTGTTGGGGGAGAGACAGAGGCAGATTTTAGAGGGCTGGTTAGGGAGCTCTGCCCATTAGATGTGCAAAAGGGCCCAGGCAAGGGCAGGGGGTGTTTGCTTCATGTCCCCCTCTGCCCTAGTTCCTGCAAACGTCGCTGGAAGCCATCGCGAGCGACGCCTGGATCGTGGGCCTGATCCAGGAGCTGAGCCAGCAGCTGGGCAGCTCTCCCCGCCTGTCCTGGGAGAAGGTTTGTTCCCTGCGCGGTGTCGCTGCCGCTGCTGGGGCGCCCTGAGGGCTGTGGCACCAGCAGAGCCCTGGGAGGCCGGGGCCCACGCACGGGCTGGCGGGGCTGCTCTGCCCGGCGGGCTCCTGTCCCTGCTGCTCTCGCTGCCCAGGAAGGCGCTTGCTCTCCCCTCCGTGCCGGGCTGGTGGCTGTGCCGGGCTGGCCAGCGCGTGCAGTTGGGGCTGCTGCCGCAGGCGCCTGGGCGGCTCTCGGCACGGTGGCACCGCTGCGGCCTGGCCCTGTCCCGCCGGGCAGGGCTGTCCCTGCAGCTGGGGCCTGGCCTCTCCTCTTGCAGAGGTTCCTGTACAAGGCTCTCGGCACGGCCCTGGCAGCTTGCGGGTGTCTGCGCCACGTGCGAGAGCAGACCCTGAAGCACCTGCAAGCAGCCAACTTCCTGGAGCTGTGGGAGGCGCAGGTGAGGGTTCCTCGCACTGCCCTGCTGTGCGGCAGGGTGTCTCCTGCGTGTGCCTGGGGCGCAGGGGCTCTGTGTGACCCTGCTCCAGCACAGCTGGTGTCCCGTTTGTGTCCCTTTCCCCGGGGAAGGGTCCTGCCTGACCGCTGGAGCTGGTCACGGCTGGGTGCTGGGCTGGGAGCAACTCCCTGTTTCTGCTGCCTTGCAGGGAATTGTTTCTGTCCTGTCGCGCTGCGCCGAGAGCCACTTCTCGCTTGCCTTGGCCTGCGTGAAGGAGTTCCTGGCAACTTTGAAAACCCAGAAGGTAAAGGGCCCAGGGTGCTCCTGCTGGGAGGTGCCGCTGTTGGGGCAGGGGCAGCTCCTGCCTTAGGAGCGCACTGAGTCTCGGGGCAGAGGAGGGCAGCGGGCTGACGTCTCAGTGTTTCTCTGGTGATCCCCCGGCAGGGCGACACGGTGAGGACACGCGCTGCTCGCGCCACGCTCATGGTCACCTACGGGCGGATGTCGCTGCGTGCCCCCAGGGAGCAGCTGCTGGCCCACGTTGAGAGAGACGTCGTGGGCAACGTGCTGGGGCTCTACAGAGAGGGCTGCCAGGTGGGAGCTCGCGGCGTGGGGCAGAGGCGTGTGGGTGCTGCCAGCTGCAGCCCCTCCTGCTCCTCCCGTCACGCATCTCTGCTGCTGCAGCCAGGCGAGCGCTGCTCAGCCTGCTGCCCGTGTCCGCGATGCACGGGGTCTTCCCAGGCAGCACCTGGAGCAGCAGCTTCCCCTCCCATGGGAGGCTCCTTGCCAGCAAGGGAGAGGGAGGGGACGTTTCCGTGTTGGGGGGCAGGTACCCAGGGTGCCGCAGGGCGCCCAGAGGGCACCATGTCCTCCCTGTGCTGCGCTTGGAGGCAGATTAGCCAAAGCCCCACTGCCTTTCCCACCCTGGGGCCCTGGCTGAAAGCCTCTTTGTCTCCCCTGGCATCAGGACGCGCAGCTGAGGCTCTCCCTGGTGCAGAGCATCACGGAGATCAGCCTTGCCCTGCAGGCTGCAGGCGGCAGCCCCAGGTTTGAGCTCTGCCGCAAGTGGGAGCTGCTGCAGACCCTGGTGGTGAGTGCCCAGAGCCGGGGCCGCGGTGCAGGGGAGCCAAGGGCTGGGCCATGGGGTGGGTTTGCGCAGGGGCGCGATGCTCTTGCAGGGTGGTATGCAAGCTCCTGACGGCCACGAGCTGCATCCCCAGCTGGCAGGGCACGTGGGGGCTGGCGCTGGGGCTGCAGCCGGGGAGCAGAGTGCGTCCCGGCACTGCAGAGCTGCTGCGTTTTCCTGTAGAGCCTCTGTGGGAGTCATGAGGGGGTGACAGGGCTGGTGTCTGTGGGCTCGGGCAGCTCAGCCCGTGGCTCGGCCTGGCAGGAGCTCCCTCCCGCTCTCCTGACCCCTGCCCACCCTGTGCCTGTCTGTCTGTGCCTTGCAGGAGGTGATTCAGGAGGAGCCGCGGGAGTCCCCGGTGCAGCCCCGGGCCCTCATGGCCATGGAGCAGTTGAGGTAGGGTCTGTTCCTGGCACTGTGGGTGTCAGTGTGTGTCCCAGCACCGCTGGCTGGTCTGGCTGGGGCTGCGGGCACTGGGTTTGGGTTGTGGATTGGGCCAAAGGCAGTTGTCCTCTGCCTCACTCTGGGGAGTGCTAGTAAGCCCCCTCTCTACGTTCTCTGCCCTTCTCTCCTTTCAGCAAGCTGAAACCCTGTCTGAGCAGGAGGGAAAAGTGCAGCCTCCTGGCTCAGTGCTGCCAGGCCATCCTGTGCCTTCCCTGCCCGGAACAGCTGCATGTGAGAGGGGAGACGATGGTGGCGGCTTCACGCACAGCGGTAGGTGCTGGCCTGCTGGGTCACCCCTGAGCAGGGAGCCAGCACCAGGCACCCCACGCTGGCAATGGGAATCCCACTGGCTGCTGTGGCGTCTTTGTGGGGTACATGGCCTCTCCCCTGCTTTTTGCTGACAGGCGCCATCCCTGCGAGCCCTGGGACAGCTCATGGCAGCCCTCCAGCAGGCAGAGCCGGTCCCCATCTGCTTGGGGGACGTGGTGCAGGTGAGTGCCCTGGGGCAGCGGGGAAGGCGTTGCTGCTGCCAGAACACGGCAGAGCTGCGGGAATCACACCTGCGGGCCTGGTCCGTGGAGGGGAGCTCTTCTCTAACTCGGTACTATCCGTGCACATCAGTGGGAAGTGAAATGGTCCTAGCTTCAGGCCCCCTCACCCTAGGTTTGCATCCATGCTTTTCCCGTCTGCAGCAACGTTCTTGCAGGCAGCTTGCAGTGTCCTGCAGTCCCCTAGATGAGCAGAGCTTCTCCCACTTGTGCGGCTGTGAGCAAGGGCTGATACACAAATGAAGGCTGTCCATGGCGAGAGCCTGGACTGGGGAGGTGGCCCCGGCAAGGGCTCCTCACGCGGTGCCCGGAGAAAGCAGGGCCACAAAAGCAGCAGGGTCCCTGCGGAGGGGTGCAGGGCAAAATTCAGGCCGTGGTGAAGCAGACGCTGTTGTGCAGGTCCTGCGGCGCTGGCTCACCTCGGCCCACCTGTGTGAGCGGGACGGAGCACTGGAAGTGTGTGTGCAGGTGCTGGGCACCTGCGAAGAGAGGCACGAGCAGAGGGTGAGCGGGGACCCTGTGCCGGGAGCCCTGCGTGGGCGGGCGGCGGGTTCTGGGTGTCCCAGGGCTGCAGGGTGGCCCCTTGTTCCCGCCCGGCTCCGCCAGTGCTCGGGGCGCTGCAGTCGGGAGAGGGCCAGCGTCCATGGCGATGTCGGTGACATTCGTGCCTGTGTCTTGCTCCCGCAGCGAGGCGGTGCCTGCCAAGAGTTTGGCTCCTTGGTGGGACTGCTGGGGCCTCTGACATGTGAAGAGTCAGCCGCATCCCGTCGGCGGGCAGCGACCTGCCTCTGCCTCCTTCTCCAGAGAGTTGGTGAGAGGAATAGGCAGGGCTGCCCCTGCTGCTCCCTGCGGGAAGGAGCCCAGCACCAGGCCCTCTTCCCCTGTGCCGTAGCACCTTGTCCAGCTTGCAAAGCCACTGTGTTGCCTTGGGGGACCCTGGCTTTGCGTGGCCTTTGCAGGCCTCCCCCATGTCCTTGCTCAGTGCCCAGGGATCCGGGAGTCGGCTCCCCATGAACATCACTGCCCTTTCTGATAGCTCCCCATCAACGTCACTCCCCTTTCTGATAGTTCCAGATGAAAAGATGGACGTGGCACCATGGACCCAGGTCACGTCTCTGTCCGAGAGGCTCAGCGCTGTCACCTCTGGGTCTCTGCTGGCAACCTCCACCAACATTGCCAAGGTACCTGGCCCTCAAAAAGCACGAGTGGGGCCATAATATGTTTGTGTGCACGTGTGTGTGGGAGTGCTGCTTGCAGGACACATGTTTTGCATCTGAGCAACTCCTGTGGCACGCTCGCCTGTGTTTCTGATTTCTCCCCAGCTTGTGTGCAAATATTTCCCACAAGGCCAGGCCACAGGCTTCGTGAGCAGCATCACGGAGAGCCTGCTGTGCTCCAGGCCCATGTGCATGCAGGCTGCGGGTCAGTGGACACTGACCTTCCTGGGGGATTGTGTTGGCAACATATTCCAGGAGGAGGTGAGGGAGGCATTTTTTAGGATGCCTTTGGCTGTTCTCTGCAGTAGTGTGTTGGCCTCGAGGCACAATGGGGAAAGGACACACCGAGTCTTTCTTTCTCGCCCACCTCCTTTCAGGTGCCCGAGCTGGTGTCCATCCTGTGCACATGCCTGCGGAGCACCCAGCTGAGCACTCCCCGGCGCGTGGTGCTGCGGGCCATGGTCCAGCTGTGCCGCTCTCACCAAGAGCCGGTGCTGGGCAGCCTCCTGCAGACACCGCTGCCCATGGACAGGTCTGTGCAGCCGCCCTTCCCGCTGCCGTCAGAGCCAGCCGTGGGGCTCGCCTGCGTGGGCGGCCCTCTCGGCAGCCAGTGCTTTTGCCCCGCGCGAGGCTGAGCGCTGCAGCTAATGTCCCTGCCGGACAGTGCCCGTGGGCACAAGGAGGGTGTATGGCTTCTCCTGGGGTACCTTGGGTAGCCGGGGATGCCGGCTCACGTGCTGGCATGTGTTCCTTTGCAGCAACACAGCAGAGGTGTGGAGGAGCCTGGGGAGAAGTGCCGTGGGCTGTCCAATCCTGGTCCACTTAACACAAAAGTTGGGGGCAGCGGGAAAGAGCGACGGGATCAACCGCTGCACTGGGGAGCTGGGCAGCAGCCAGGCTGCCCTGGAGCCTCGCATGGTACGTCCAGCAGCCTCGGCGGCCGTGCCGCTTTGCACGTGCTTTCCAAGCAGTGCTTGAGTGCCAGCGGGATTCCTGCCCTTTGTGAGGGCTCGTGGAGCGTTGTGGGGTGCTGAGCTGGTGTGATAGCAGCGTGGGATGCTGGGACAGCTTGCGGCTGCCAGGCTGAAAGGCTCTCCCTGCAGTGAGAACTAGAGAGAGTAAAAGCCCCTGGGCTGTCAGGGGGACGTGGTCCGTGGGCAATGGCCTTGTTTTACCAGGTGGTTCTTGGTTAAATTTCTCTGTAGATCACTCGCGCCCTCTGTGAGGTGGTGTCAGCAGTGAGGAGTGACACCCTGGTTCAGCGCCTGCTTCCCTGGCTGCTTCCAAGCCTCCTGGAGCAGCTCAGTGAAACACTCGGCGAGGACATGGACCCATCCCTCAGAGAGCTGAGTAGGAGTGACCCACCGGGCAGGTGAGGAGCAGCAGGGGCAGGGGCAGAGTCTGCATGTGTGGCCCATGGCTATGCAGGAGCCACCTGCCTATTACCCTGGTGCTGGGCTGCCTCCGTGGTAGGTGGGACTGGGCTCTGTAGGGCAGCGCACTGGGCATTGGGCTGTTTCTGCAACTCAGCTGGGTGTTGCTGCTGGGATCCATCGTGGGGTTGTGCTAAAGAGCAGCTTCCCACAAAGTGCTGCACCTGGAGCTTTCTTTGGCTTCTCCCTGCAGCCTGTTTGTGGAGGCCCTGGAGCTGGTGCTGTCCAAGAGCCTGGAGCACCGGTGGCTGCGGCTGCTGCGGGAGCAGGGAGCGTGGGCATCCTTGGCAGCGCCCCAGGCTCACATGGCCGGCGTGTGTCTCCTGGCGAGGTGAGAGCCCCTGGTGGGGGCCGTGCTAGAGGAAGGGCTGCTGGGAGCTGGGGCCTACCCCGAGCTCTGCTCCAGTGCAAGCGGCGTCTGCACCGGGGTGGGCGCAGCTGGGAGCAGTGCCGGGGGGCCATGCTGTGTGAGCACGTGCTACAAGGCTGTTGTGCTCTGTGCGCAGTGTGCTGCTGCGCGCGGAGCAGGTCCCGCAGCGCCTGGTGCAGCGGCTCTTCCGCTGGCTGCGTTCCCGCTCGGCGAACCTGCGGCTCACAGCCACCGCGTTCTGTGCCGAGGTGAGGCAGCCGCGGGGCGAGGGGGCTCGCAGGGCTTCCTGCGTCTCACCCAGGTGAGGGCTGCTCCATGCTAGCGCTCACGTGTCTCGATTGCAGCTCATGAAGGACCAGCTGGTCAGGGAGAGGAAAATCGTGACTCCCCTCCTGGAGGTGCTGGCAGAGAGGTCGCGCGACCCTGTCAGCAGCGTGCGACAAATGGCCATGAGGGGCCTGGGGAACATGGCCACAGGAACACCCACAAAGGTGAGGCAGCCTCTGGTGGGTTTTGTGCACAAGCCGAGCTGCGGAGGAGCACGGAAGTGCTCAAGGAGCCGAGGCAGGTGCAGGGCTGCACTGAGGCAATGCCCTGGCATCTGGGCTCTCCCCTGGGCTTGCTCTGGAAAGCGCTGCCACTGGCGCCGCAGCGGGGAGCAGCGCTGAGAGGCAAGAACTCATGTGTGTGTCGTTCTGCAGCTGCGGAGGCACTGGGCCACAGTGGTGAGAGCGCTGCTGGGGGGCCTGGAGGACGTGGGCAGACCCGAGGTGGCTGTGGAGAGCCTGTTGGCTCTGACGAAGGTGCTGGGACGGCTGGAGGCAAGGGCCATGGGCTCTGCCTTTGAAGAGGTGGCCAGGAGCTGCCGGGCACTCTGGGGGGCGGTAAGTGGAGCCACTGTCTCTCCGTGGGCAGGCGGGAGCCCACGCGGGTTGCCGTCCCCTGCGGGCTGCTGTTGGCAGGGGGCAGCCGTCGCCGGTCGCTAGCCCTGTGGGCAGCGCCGCGCGGTGCCGAGCAGTGTGTGCTAGCAGCCTGCCCGACGGTCTCTCTCGTCACAGGAGGAAGAGGAGCTGCGCCGCTCGGCCTTCGGCCTCTATGGCACCCTGGCCTCCTCTGCGTCGGGGAGGAGATCGTTTTTCAGCAGGGAGGTGGAGGAGGCCTTTCCCAGCCTGGTGCTGCACCTTCGCGACCCGTCCCCGGCTGTGTGCAATGTAAGAGCCCCAGGCGCCCCACAGAAAGCCCTGTGGAGCTGGCTGAGCCATGGGGGCACTCGTTCCCTTCCGCATGGGGCTGCAGGAGTCTCCACGGGCCCTGTGTGATGCTGCCCTGCCGGCAAGGTTCCTTCCTCAGTGCCCAGGCAGGTGTAGAGCATCCCCATGACAGGGCCCGGGGCTCTTTTGCAGGCCTGCAAGGTGACCCTGCACCTGTGTGCCCCATTTCTGGGGTCGAAGAGGCTGCAGAGGCGCCTGAACATCAGCGTTGGGCTGAGCGCGCACGAGATGCAGGACGAGGTCTGCAGACACCTGGTGAGTGAGCTGTGTGCTGGGGCTGTGTCCCTGTGCTCGCTGCCCACCCCGTGACTCCCTCGTCATGGGGTCGCCCCCGTACTGGCCATGGGTGGTCAGGCGATTGGGCAGAGGGGAGCAAAGGGGACGGTTGGAGACGGGGATGAGCTCCTGCTGCCCTCACTGTGTGTTGTCGCAG
Source organism: Tinamus guttatus (assembly GCF_059628265.1). NCBI lineage: Eukaryota > Metazoa > Chordata > Aves > Tinamiformes > Tinamidae > Tinamus > Tinamus guttatus. The sequence continues at coordinate 1,060,794 of NW_028288621.1, forward strand.
GCCCAAGATGGCCCCGTGCTGTTCGAGCGGCTCCTGAGCGCATCTTGGAGCTGCTGCATGGGAAGCCACCAGGCACCGCAGGCGGCAGCCGTCCACGTCCTGGGTGAGCAGCAGCGTGGGGCTGAGGCGCTGCTCCTGGCTGAGGCCCCGGGTTGGGTTCAAGGTCGGGCTCTGGGGCAGGTTGGGGCTGTGGCCATGCCCGTGCCCTGGTGGCCATGTCCCCATGCCAGGCCTGCTCTGGGACACAGCACCAGCCACGTGGCTACAGCAGTGGGGCCTGGCTAGCGAGGCGCCCAGAGGTTCCGTGGGTGCCAAAAGCCAGGGGGCTTGGGGATGCGTGGCCCTAGGGGTGCATCAGGGAAGACACCCCAGCCGGGCACCATGGGGCATCAGGGGCCTTGTGCCCACGCTGCTCCCCTCAATGTTGGTGTCTTTGCAGCTCACCTTAGACCGGAGCACGCCGAGGAGCCCCGTGCTCGACAGGTAGTAGCTGCAGAGCTCTGCACCGGGGGAGGCCAGCAGCACAGAGCAGGAGGCAAATAAAGCTGTGTCCCTGTGGAGAGGCACTGTCTGTCCGTGTGGGGCTGTGTGCGGTGCGGCAATCACCCTGGCCCTGCCTCCCTGGGGATGTGGGCCCTGCGTGGAGCTGCCTGGGGACAGTGGAGAGCAGAGGGACTGGAGGGAGGGGGTTTGCAGGCACTGAGCTTAGGGGGCCACTGCCAGGTGCTTTGGGGCACCAGGGTCACTGGGAGCACTGGGAAGAACCTGCGGGCCCCAGTGAAGGATCCCAAAGCAAAGCCAGCTCCGCTCTCCGCCGGCAGCAGCCCGTGGCAGCGGATGAGCAGATCTGCTGCCCCGCAGCCCTGCTCTGCTGCACTGCTGGCCTGGCACAGCTGCAGGTGCCAGGGAGAACCCCCTGCCGCACGGTTTGTTGGTGCCAGCAGCGCGCGGGCAGAGCTGTGCAGCCCCTCTGCGGCACCAGGAGGCTCCATCGTCGCCAGAAATGGGAACAAACCCACCCAGCCTGCCCCAGCTTCCCCCAAAGCACCCACCAAGGACATTCTCTGCCAGCAGTTCCCTCCAGCCCCTTTCCCTCTCAGCGCCCACAAGCTCCCACAACCCACAGTGGGGCTGGAAGGCCCAGCAGCCACCAGCTCTTGTTGCTCATGTGCCATTACACAGCAGTCAGAGTGGCCCATCCACAGGTAGGCCCATCACTGCAGTTCACAAGGTGAAATAAAGTCCCTAGGCCACCAGCAGGCACTTCCAAATGCTGCTTTTAAACCTGCATCAACAAGTCCCCTGCTGGGGAAGGGGAGGCTGCCACAGAAGCGCTTCCAAAAGGAAACTGCTCAGCTGTTTCCTCTTTCTCATTTGTGTTTTGGGGAAACAGGCATTGTCACAGCAAAATATGTGTCTTTTAAAAGTAAGAGAGTCTAGTGCAGCTTTCCTCTTCCTTGCCCCGCTTGCTTGCAGACGACAGGCAGAGCAGGCAGAGCCCTGGCAAGAGCCCTGCAGCCGCACTGCCCTGTTCCTGTGCCCGGGACACAGCGCTGCCGAGAGCAGCCCAGCCCAGCGTGGAGGGGCTGCAGAGTTTCCCCGTCACAGGGCTGCTGGGAACTGAGCCACACATCTGCTGTCCCCCACACACAGAGCTTTGGACATGCTTCTCTTTGGCACTCGCTTCTTTTGCATCCTCCTGTCTGCTGGAAAGTTGAGAAGAACATGATGATACTAATATCTAATAATAATAACTAATAATAACTAATAGGAGTGGAGTTAGTAAAATGAATACAGCATTTGCATCTGCCATCCTGCACACTGCTGCAAGAGAAAATAAAAACTTGTTTTGGTGGGGTGAGGCTGAACATGTTACCCCATTCAAAAAGAAGGAAAAATCCATCGTGCCTTAATTCTCTGTTTTGCACCACTGCTATCAGCAGCTTCCCAGGCAAGTGGGCCACGAGCTTTACTTAGAGTCCTAGGCACAGCACCGATGGATGTTAAATTGACCATCACAGGCTCTCCAGCTGTAATGTTGTTGGACATCCTCTTTTACCTGTAGGTTGAGCACTAAGCTCAGCTTTCACGAAGAATGCTGGGCTTACAGGCCTTCCAGCAGGCCCACAATGATTATTTAATTGAGGGAGTACTTTGGGAAGTTGGCTGTCCCGTTGAGCCTTGTGTGGGTTGAGGCTCTTTTTTAACAAGCCAATAGCTCTTTCTACTATCCCATTTGATTGGGGATAGTTTGGGGTGTGGAATACCAACTGAATTCCTTCTTGCTTTGCCCAATCTTGCTATTTTTACATGAGAAATATGAGCCGTTATCACTCTGGATAATAACAGGAGTAGGTAGATGTGAGAACCAAAACAATAGTCCTTGCACCATACTCCGCCCCTTGGCTTTCCTACACTTAGTTGCTGTAAGCAAGCCAGAGACCCCTTCCACTCCTGTGAGGAGGCCCATTGGCCTTCTTGGCCATGAGGGCACATTGCTGACTCATGGGTAACTTGTGCACTGCCTTCACCTTCTTCTATTACTTCTTCACCAGTGGTAATATTTAATGAAACAGTCTTTTATAGTCATTTACCATTTACCCTTTTTGCTGAAGCATCTCTAAACCACATGTTTTCTGTTGGTGTTCCTTCAATGATGGATGGTACACTAAGAATTGCTGAAGGTTTAAGAGGTTCTTCCAATGCTAATGGATCTGTTTTTACAGGCATCTGTGATTTGGGAACCTTAGTATGCCCTTCCGTTAGCTGCATATTTTCTGCAACTCCTGTTAGATAGGCATATCTAACAGGATATCAGGTGGTAGTGGGGTTTGGTGCAATTCCTTCTGGGGGAGCAGTCCCCTTTAGGACTCCTTCTAGTAAATTAAACGGTCCTCTAGTTTGCACAGGTTGTCCTTGATGTGTTTTCTCAACCTGTTTAACTGCTCAGACTAAGGATAAAAGTCATTTTTCTCCCATTCAGAATGTTGTAGTTCCCTTTCTTTAAATGCAGTCAAGCTAAACAATAAATTTCTTCTTGTTCCATAAGGGCTAGCCTCTAAGTAAGTTACAGTAAGTAACAGTAAGTTACTGTAACTTAGTAACAGTAAGTTACTTGCTGTAACTTACAGTAAGTGGCATGTTCAGTGCAACCCCATTCAGCTATAAGAGGGTCATGGGGGTGTTCTGGTCCCAGTGACTGATTTTTTTCTATTTCTTCTGTTGGAGTATTCACTACCTCTTTGTGTTCTAATTCCCACTTCCAGGCTTTGCCTTTCCTTAAGAGTGAATATAATGGACGGGCAATGATGGAATATCCAGGTAGGTGCTTCTCCAGTATCCTAAAGTTCCCATCAATCCTTGTAATTCTTTCCTTGATCGGGGCATTTGCAGCTCTTCATTTTTTCTTAAGGTATCTGCAGAAATCCCTGCACTGCCAGCTATCCACCAAGGAAGGACAAGCTGCTGTACTCTTAAGAGATGTGAAAGCAGAACAGTTCCCCCATTCTCCATTTACCTATACTGAACATGAACACACTTTCAACCCCTCACTAAGATCTATAAATGACATTTTAGGAATGATACTTAATCCGTTAATTTCTTATATCTAGCCCTTAGCAAAGCCATATCAGCACTGAAGTATAGGAGAATAAAGCTTACACCTCCCTCAAAAACCAGGTAGAGCCTGTAGTTCGATTAGACTGCTCTTATTAGGAGTCAAATTTAAATCATAAAAGTGGAGCGCTTTTGAAATTATAGGTCAGAGTCAAGCCTGAATTTCACATGTGAGTATAGAAAATGATTTATTCTAATTGTCTTACATGAGCTGCAATAAGGAGCCCAGCTGCTCTCTTTATTCAGGTGCAGTTTCCTTGACTTCTGGGGTCTCAGTTAGAAAAATCTGCAATTTGTTTGCTTCACATGATGTTTTCCTCCGGACACCCTGATGTGTTTCCATGGGCTCACCCTGCAAGGCAAGCACACTTATCTCCCAGTGCATTATCAGGTCATTCCATGTATTTGCTTCTTTTTAACTAGAGAATAATTTACAGACTGTTATTATATGCAGAGAGAGAGATGTTGGAGTGAAGTGAAAACAGGCTTCAAACTAACCAAGTATGAACTAGTTGTTTATATAAGGACATTTTCATAGATTTGGAGCTTTCTGAAGCTGTATCATTGTGCATGCTAGCTATGGTTTCCTTGTAGCGTTCTCAAAACTTGTTCTAGACAGGGCAGGCTAGATCTCAAACATGAACCTGCTCAGCTGGGTGAGCTGCAAGCTGAAGTTTTGGCCTTGCATTCACTCTTACCTGTCCTCCAATGCTAGCAGTTGCCAGTCAGCATTTTATGATAGTACGCCTGGAAAGGCTATTGCGTGACTACTGCCCTGGTAATATTCTTGCTGACATAAAATTTCAGTTAATGTAGCTGAGGATATGATTTCAGATTCAATTTCTTGTCCAAATATAGTCATCTAGTATTAACTAATCTGTGCATCTTCAGGGCTTTTCCAAAGACATTGTATGAACAAACATGTAGTGGGAGAAAAAAAAAATGTTTTCTATGCTTTGTTGAATATTAGGTTTCACTCTGGCACAGGAATGACATGATTCTCTTATAGCATCCAAAGTTCATAACACTTTTAATTAAGTGGCACTAGTTTTGAATCCAAATCTGAACAGGGGTATAAAATTAGAAGCAAACATTGGTCTGCCTTGATACCAGAAGATTCTGCTCTGAGGAGTGACAATCTCAGGAGGAACTTTCAGATCAGATACTTTACCTTTTAACTTTCTGGAGATCGTGTTGATCCATGGTTCTGTGTGTTTAAAATTTGAGACAAGATTCTCTTTTCTCTCTGCTTTTACTAAATACATGTCTAAGTGCCTGAGATCGATCTCAGTGTTTGGCCACAATTGCCTGGATCTAAATCTTTGTGCTGATCTCTGCACTCAAATACTGTTGGAGGTTGCTGATGGCTGCTTGCCATTGGAAGTACATTACAACATCCTCATGTTGTAATTGTGTTTAAATTCAGGTTACTTGCATAAGGTGTGGAAGACTGAAAAATCATGAAGTTTCTCTGGAACCAGAACACTTCGTATTCTTCCCCTAGAGAGTTTGTGGAGGGTGGAATATGGAGGGAATATGCTTTGAAATGCTGGTCAGCACATCTAGGTATTTAAAGTAATAGTGTTTAATAAGGAACCAGAATAACTTTGTGAAGACAGGAAGAGAAAGCATGTTGTTGTTTTCTCAAGAGTTTCCAGCATCAGGCTTCAGGCTAAGCTTTGATTTATTTTTTTCACTTGTGTCACTCTATGATATAAATATATTAGCATACTGCCTTCAGGTGTTCAGTAGGCATGTTCAGGAAAAGATATTTGTTAAAGAGCCCAATATTTGACAGGGAGCACTTGCCACCTGCAGATCCTCATCCTGGTAAGAGCAAAAGCAGCTCCAGCAGTGAAACACTGTCTGGGCTGATTTCTCTGCCATCTCCAGGCTCTCCTGTCCTGTGGAAATGGAGCACTGATGAGCCAAGTCCATTATTTCCTTCTTGATAGCTACGGGGAAATGATTGATTTTAAAGAGTCTTTCTTCCAGCAGGGTTATTCATAGACATATGAAAATTTCTGAACAAACAGGGTATAAAAAAGAGGCTGTGAAAAAAAACCAAAACATTATTTTAGGTGAGGGCAGAGAGTTGACACTAAAAATCTGCTTTGTCCTTGAAGTCATCTTTGGTGCATAGAACTGCAGTGGAAATTCTGTTTTGATTCTTTCTTTTGGCTGTTGGAGTGTCAGAAAAGAAGCACAGACCATGTCAGAAAATGATAGCAAAACAAGAAATGCCCTGTCAGAGCAACAACTCTATCTAGGTGGAATTACTGATTTGGGCAAAACTCGCTGTATCCACAGCCCTGGGGCTATAATTTCCTCTCTGCAGTATATTGATGCCATGGCAGATGAAGCCCAAACCTCATTTTTCAGTTCCCCAAAGTCAGTGTTAGTGGCCCCTGTGAGGTAAAAGCGCACAATAAAATCTGGGGTTTGATTCCACAAACATGCATATCCCAATTGCCCACCCAAGGAACTCCATTGAGTTCCAGTGGGATGGATCAGAGGTGTCAAACTATCCATCTGTACAGATTCATATGTGCAGGTATCCATATGTGCAGATTCAGGGCTGTATGCTGTTGCAGTAGACAGGAAACCACTTCAGAGAAGAATAAAATGGTTGCTGAAAGCACAAATAAAATACATATTTGTTTAAATTAATAGGGAGACTTTTTTTAATAAACCATTGGGAAAACTTTCAGTTTTCTTAGGAATATCAAAGCTTTTCTAAAGTATTAGCAAATCTTGTAACATTCCTGGTATGTAGGTAAACATATTAATGCATTTCACAAAAGTCTCATTTATGGGATGGAATGGACAAGCAATTTTTCAAGAGTACAGGGTCACAAATCAGTGTCGTAGGTGAGGGCCTGATTCACCAGATCATACTCCTATGGGAATATATTTCATGTTCAAAAGAACAAAGAGAGATTGGGCTGGGAGGGGAAACTCTTGCACATTTATATTCCTTTCCAATAACCATTTCTGATCACAGAGAAGCTTTGTGCTCAGCAGCACACAATTCAAGCCTGCTCTTTTGAATCCCCTAACTAATACAGTACAAAATCATAGCTCTACTATTTTGTGATTCTGAAGTGATGCATATACCATTTCCATGCATATACCATTTCCATATACCATATCTTTATTGATGCGGTACCCCTTCATCGTCACCTTTTGCACTGTGTTCATTTCTGCTCTTGTATTAGTTTCTGATACTTTATTAGGAGAACAGTATTTTACAGTAGTGTTACACTCAGCTGAGGTGAATATTTAAACCCTTTACAAATTTAGCTATTATCTGTGTGTGTCCCCATAGTTATATCCATTCCTTCAAAGCTATGTGAATGATATATCTATAGGTCTCCTTTTTTCTTTTATTTATTTTTTTTAAATACAGTGTAACAGTGTATACATATAGCAAATACTACTCTTTTGGCTTTCATCACTTGCATGGTTTTACTGCCACATAATGTTGGTGGTATTTGTGTAGTGTGTGGGCTTAAAGTGCAGAATTTGGGTTGAGTTGATTCATCACAGAGTACATTTGCACAGTGCTTTACAGAAATGCTGCACAAGCTCAACGTGAGGATCTGTATCTCCACAAAGAGTCAGTCGAAGAGGTGGCACTGCCCTGGTCTAGCAGGGACAGACATGTAGCTTCAGGGGTAGGGAAGAGCAGCAGCAACTTATACTTGCTTCGCTTGTCCGTCAGAGATGTGAATGTGGTCTGGAAGAGATGCTCTAGTGCACTAGAGAGCAGGGAGCTGGCTCTTTGTTCAAGGCTTTGAAAGATTTTGATCTTTTTATTTGTTTTAGGCTGACAGGACACGTCCTTGGTTCTAGGTGTAGATTCATCTGTTTAATGTCCTCCAAGCTGAAAGTGGTGGTTATCAGGTAAAACAGGGAATAAGGCAAGGGGTTCTTCAAAGAGACAGGAGTGTGTCCTTGAAGACTTTCTGCCTTCCACAGAACTCTTGTTAACCTTTGCTTTGGGGGGATGGGAAGCTGCTATTTTTTTTTTCAGCAGTGCTTTACTAGTGTCTCTACAGTCATACAAAGGAATTTCTACATTTCTGTAAAGTACCTTATTCTGATATTGTACGTTCATGAATACCAGCTTAGGCTTCAGCTTCTGTTGCGTAGAAGTGCTGAATGTTTGGTGCAGACTCCATATGTTTGTGTGTGTTTCAGATTCTAAAAGTCTGCAAGTCTCAGAAGTCTTAGTCTTTGACATGATATTCCCTCTTTTTCATAAGGCACTCTGAGGAAAGTATATCTAGACTGTATGGACACTTAAATTTCATCTTCCTCATAAAGTATTGCTCCCATCACTATGGGAGCTTTCATGGCATTGAGTTCTGTCACTTGGAAAATCCTTTTTCAGCATAGTTATGTTTTGGTTGCTGCTGTAGCAGATGCCAACAGCCATGCTTCTCTTGTTGGCCTGCCTAACAGCATGCTTCCCAATTAATTTGGCACATTCAGTCTAATGCTTTTTTCTGTACTGCAGCCCCGCACTTGCAGTCTTGGAGATGGAGTTTTGGGAGGCTCCTGCTGGGAGAACAGCTCTTACCTGCCTCCTCACCCACAGAGCTGAAGCCCCTAAATCCATCATTGATCTGATTGGAGCTGCTCCTTCCTGTTCTGATTCTTGTCTGTGGATGGTTGCCTCCAAGTTCAGCTCAGCTCTGGAAGGAAGCAGGGTAGAAGTGGACTAGGAAATATCAGGCCCTCTGCTAGATGGGAAAGGGGAGATAGTGACAAAGGACTTGGGAAGGGACGAGATGCTTAGTGCCTTTTTTGCCTCTGTCTTCCCTGGCAAGACTGGCCTTCAGCAATCTCACCTTCAAATCTCCAGCCAGTCTTTCTTTGCTAGTATAAAGCCCAGCAGAACATCAGTGCCTCTCCTCTGCCCACAAAATCCATCTAAACCTTGTGCCCACGAGTACAACCCTTAGCTCTGCCTTTCTGCCAAGTAAAGGAGATAGTGTCCAAAGTGTTGCAGAAGACGAGGTAGACCACATGCTCTGCCCTCCCCTCATCTACACAGACATCATGGAGGGCTCTCAAGAGTGGTTAAGCATGGTTTCCCCTTGTGGATGCGTGTCACTACTCTGAGCTCCTTCTTCCCAGGCTGGAGCTGGCATGCCCACGGAGCCGCCGGGTGCCCCGGGGCTTCTGCGGGGCTGCAGGTGAGGCTGCTGGGCCTGCTGTTGCCAATGGCGGTGCCTTGCCTGGCAGGAGCTGGTCCTGCAGCCAGAGCATCTGCGCAGGCAGTGCGGGGCAGAGTGCTCAGGGAGGCATCACTGCTGCCATGAGCAGGGCCAGGAGCAATGGGGGCCTTCCTGCCACTCCATCCCAGTGTCCCCTGTCTGTGCAACTGTTGAGATCAAGGGGAGGGTGAGATTGGGGAAGAAGAATCACTCGACTCCTGCTACACAGCACACAAGACTTTATTGCACATTTACTGCACTGAGCCCCAGTGAGAAGGACACCGGGCTCAGCGTGGGGCTTGTTAGCGGTGTCTCTGCCCCGCGCTGAGCTCTCCGGTGTCCCGCAGCGGCTCCTCCTGGCCTGGCAGCTCCATCAACTTCAACAGGACCAAGGCCAGGAGGAGCCGGGGAGGCCCCCACGAGCTCCAGGCCTCCCCCAGGTCGCTGTGTCCTGAGCTCAACTCTGAGCTTGGCTGTTTGGTCACTTCTCAGGCCATCTTCTGGCTGCTCGTCTCGCCCACGCTTCCTGAGGTGGCCGAGGATCGTTGTTATGGGAGCCCGTGTGCAGGGAGGGGTCACTGTTGGCAGGGCCAGGAGCAGGGGGGCTTCCTGTGGCTCTGTGCTGGTGCTCCCTGCCTGGCTGTCTGGCGAAGGTGAGAAGTTTTGTGGGCAGAGGAGAGGCCCAGGGAGAGGCACTGGTGTCCTGCACCTCTCCCTGATGACGAGGGCCTCGTGTTCTCCATCGTGGTGCACAGATGTTTTTTGCACCGCCCAAGGGGACAAGGCACCAAAAGGCCCAGGGAGAGGCACTGATGGGCTGCGCCTCTCCCAGATGACACAGGCCTCAGGTACCCTGTTGCGGTGCACAGATGTTTTTTGCACCGCCCAAGGGGACAGGGCACCAAGAGGCCCAGGGAGAGGCACTGATGGGCTGCGCCTCTCCCAGATGACAAGGGCCTCAGGTACCCTGTTGCGGGGCACAGATGTTCACCCCAGGGGGACAGGGGCGCCGGGCCGGTGGGTGCTGCTCAGCACAGCCTCTGTACAGGGGCTGTGCTTCACAGCGTCTCCCTGGTGTCATGGGCGGCCCGGCGGTCCCTGCGCCCTCTCCTCCTCCTCAGGGCGGCGACGCGGCGGCGGAGCCCCCTGCCCAGCGCCCGCCAGCCCCTGCAGGAGCAGCCGGGGCAGAGCAGGGAGCGAAGCGCCGCTCGCCAGCTGGAGCCGGCTGCAGGAGGGGAGGGAGCCTCCGTGTCCCTGGAGTCCACCGTTTCCCAGCGCTGCGGCGCTGGGACAGTGGAGGGCTCCTCGCTCCCGGAGCTGCTGGAAGGCTCGGGCTGGGGTGGAGACCCAGATGGGCTGGTCTCCACCACCAGGATGGGTGCCCAGAGGCGCTGCAGGATGGATTTGCGCACCGCAGTTGGGGGCCAATCCAGGTGGGGCTCCCTGGGGATGAAGTCAAGGAGTTCCTTGCCCGGCCCCAGGAACACCACCTGGCTGGCCCCCAACTGTACACGGCGGCGAGGTGGGGAAGGGCCAGGAGGCTCCCCGGTCACCCCGCCGCCCGTGCCTGGGCACCTGGGAGGGAGAAGGCAGGTCAGGAGGGGGCCCAGGGCTGCCCAGTGTCCCCAGCAGGAGGCCTTAGCGCTGGCGGGTCCGAGGGAACCCGGCCCAACTCTTGACCTCCTGGTCCACCCTGCTCCTGCGCATGGGACCAAGCCAGCGCCGCAGGGCAGCCCCGGCAGGGCCGGGCTCCACTTACCCTTCCAGCCCCCTCCCAGCAGGCTCCTCCGGGAGCTCAAAGGGGAACACGGAGACTGTGGGAGAGGAGGCAAGAGGCCGTCAGCGCCGTGGGGCAGCCCCTGCGCAACCCCAGCCAGCAGAGGGGTGGGCGCTGGCAGCCGGGGTGCTGGCCAGGAGCCACTAAAATGGCTACGCTCAGGACAGGGCCGCTCACCTCCAGGGATGAACATCATGGCCATCCAAAAAGACGCCAGGACGCGGCAGGCCGAGGGGAGGCCCAGGATGGTAAGGAGCACGAGGCTCAGGGCCACAAGCTGGCACGCGGCTCGCACGCGAGAGTCCATGTCACCGAGGTGACAGGGCCTCGCGTGCGGCCGGCGCCAAGCTCTTCACCCAAGGCCTGTTTGGAGAGGAAAACATGGCCCAGCTCATGTTAGTGGCCCCAGCAGTGACCCGCAAGCCCAGCCCCAGGTTGGGCAGCGGCACCACAGCCCTGCCCAGCAGCTGCCTTCCCACCCACTGCACCCGCTCCTGGCCCCAGCCCCTCTGCTCTGGGCTCACCCTCGCGCCTGGCGTCCGCAGCGGAGTAAAATCCAATAATAAAATCAGCTCAAGGCCGACGAGAGGATATCTGGGAAGAGAAGGGCACCCTGTACTCACTCCATGTGCCCTCCCTGGCACCAGGCAGCAGCTGGGGGCCCTTGGGAGGTCACTGAGCAAAGGGAGGCTGGAGAGGGGGCCCTGGAGTGGCTCTTACCCCGCAGCCTCACTCCTTGACCACAAGGTCAAGTCTTTGCCTGTTCGCAAACGGGCAAAGTGACCCAAGGCCACCCCAGCACCACCTTTATAACGGGCCTGGGATTGTGATGCAATAGTGGTGTCACAGCAACAGCCCTGGGCCACACGGCAGGGGTTCTGATGTGATGCCGACGTCATGGCAACATCCCTGACTCTGGTGCCACCCGAGGGCTTGGAATGTTGTGTGATGCTGACGTCCCGGCAACACCCCTGGGCCTAGTGGTGCCCCTGTGCTGTGCTGACACTGTCATCACCCAAACACCAACACTGCCCAGCACTGCAAGGAGAAGCCCAAGGCAGCTCTGGCAGCAAATCCCCAGCAGCACCTAAGATCCGTCATGGCCAAGCCCATGTGCAGGTTGCGGCCTTTGCCTGGCGATGATGGACTCTGGTGTCCTGGTCTTGCAGGGAAAGGCAGCATGGATGTGTCTCCAAATGCTTTGCTTCCCAAAAAGACCTTGTGCCCATCAGCGCTGTCTCTTCTTGCAGACTCCATCTAAGGAATGACTTTCAGGCAGGAAAATGATGCACTCCATACCCACCTCCCAGTCCTCCCTGGCCCAGTAGTTACTGTGAGTGCGCATGATCACAGATTCACTGAATTAAGTGGAGAGCAGAGGAAGCGTGTGTGTGATGCAGAGGATTACCCTGGGGTAAAGGAGGTGTGTGAAAAGTCAAAACGCATGCACAAAGTTAGTTGGGTCTTTCTGTACTTTCATTGCATATTATTTCCTCTTCTACAACTCAATATATGTGCCTTGAATATTGCCTTAAGGCACAATAAGAGCGGTTATGTAGACCGTTACTTTTGCAGCATAAAATGATCTTTTAAAAACTGCAATCCAGTAAACAAAGCCCTAGGAGATAAACATCCTTTACAACTGTCAAACTCTGAGCAAATGCTCATTTTTTTTCATTGCTGCAAAGCATGCCTTATTCTGAGAAAGGAGAGAGAATAGCCAGTGTCATGCCTAATATTCAAATGATCTGTTTGCAAGAACAGATATTGATGTTACCTTAAAGAAAAATGGTTGAGGGCTAAAAGGTAATAAACAAAAGTGCTGAAATACCAAGCACTACGTCTAACCCTACAGCTCAAGGGCTGTAAATTAATGGCATACTTTTTCAACATAGCAATGAACTAAAAAAATTGTGCAGTCTCTTATTCCTTGCAAGGCCAACACAGCTCTGAAACTTAAGTGACCTTTTGCCAAGTAAGACTAATCTTGGAAACACATGAGTGTTTCAAATCCTGCTTCTGGAAGGGTTCATGTGAAACCTTTTGCAATGACGTTTCAGTTTTGGTGGTAACGCTGACTGTCATTTTTACTGGCTCAAAGCAAAACCAAACATAGTTAACTAAGTCTCTTGTAGTGAATTCTATCAGCTAGATAAGACATGCAGGACTTAATGTACAGAACATTTGCTGATTGTGGATGTAGTCCAAGAATGTGAGGCCAGCTCATCTTTTTTGGTTAAAAGCTCTGATCAGGACAGTTCCGTCTCTGCATAAGGAGACTATCATTACGTCACTGATTGGTTCACCTCTGTTCCCATTATTCAGGCTTATGCATGCAGTAAAAAGTTTACACAATGCATGCTGGAAATTGGTGGAAGAATTCCTACTGATTTCCATCAGATTGTGCCATAATATGGGGCCTTGTGTTTTTTTTTTTGCATTGCCTTAGCACTTGGTCATCAGTACTGAAGGGTCCCCTAATAAAAAGCAAGGAGCCTTGGTAATTTTTTTTTTCTCGTATGACTCATAAACAGCTGCATATAAAAATGAGAATATCAGACAAAGGTAAGTTCTTATATCATTTATACCTCCTTAATTATCTTTGCCAGAAGATAATTAAAACCAAAGCTATCATTGCTTTTAATTAAGCAAACGTCCTTAGAATGGCAAGACGTGCTGCCTTGTGTTTATCTTTGCTGGAAATGTTTATTTCTGTTTAGAAATTTTAATATGAAATATCAGGAGGAAGGAAGGAGAGTAGAGGCTTCAAATATCCCGGCTCCTGGTCCTGTATATTATGTTTTCCAAACTGTGCCTTCAAAGTGAGCAGTCAAGATAAGCCACCCCTCTGCAGCCCATCTAATTTGTTTTTCCATCATTTTCTTAACTTGGCTTACATGCAATCATCATTATAATGCAAGTAACACTGCTGGGAAAATCATTTCTTCCTCACTGAATAGAAAATAACTTATACTACATTTGAATCATAATTGGCCTTGTGTTTATTTCATGGACTTGCAGTCAACCTATGACTTCTCTAGCTGAGGGAGTTCTGTGTCTTCTGGCAAAGATCCTGCTTGTTACAAAATATTATGAAATCTTCTGATTAAATGTAATAAAAAACATTTAGGAATCTGAACTGATTTTTTTATGTCAGATGTTCAATATTATGTTCCTGAAGATTTAAGAAGTTTCTGAATATTTATTAAGAAGGTGGAAGCCTATTCTAGACAGGCTTTGAACTGTGCTCCTTGCTAGAGTAACTGAACGACTTTCCACAATAGATTTGTCACATCTTCTATTATTATAAGGTTATTATTCCCTTTCACTGCTTATCTATAATTCAGCTACAACAATGGAAATGACTCTTATGTGCTATATATGAGCACAACGCCCGTATAAATGATGTCAGCTATTCAGCCAGAGGATGAACAGTAGTTGACAGAGGTTATCAGTACCCTGCATTGCACTCACACCTCTGGGATGTCATGCAGCATGCCAGAAACATCTTCAATAACACTCTATTTGATTAAATATATTCAGGGCTGGTGGACTGGACTTAGCTTAATATTAATGAGAAAGTGATATCTGAGGCAAAAAAAAATAGTGGGTTTTTAAATTTGTTTTTGTTTTGTTTTATTTTATTCATTTCAGTGATTTAGTTTCCTATGGAGTGCTTATGCTCCTGAGCTAATGCTCAGGGTGTTTTGCGAGGGGAGCTCATGGATTTCTTTTTCTGTGATGAGCCGTATAAACCCTCTGCATGCAGCAAACTCAGGAAAGACATGGGTTGGTCACCTTGAGTCCAAGAGAGGCTTCAAAAGCTGTTTATCACTGGCATATGGTTTTCCTCAGTTTCGGTATTGGGGGAGGAGAGCACTATTAAGCACTTTTTGAAGTAAAGTCCTCCCTTTGTTACCCAGAGGCAGCTGGGGATACTCCTTTTTTTATTCCTCCCTTTTAGGGTGTCTCTGTGCTGTAACTTTGCACTTTGCTATGAAGCTCCAGCTGAGGTCTTGCCCAGAGCAGCCGTGCGCCTCAGTGCCTGGGGGAAGGCGTTTGCAGAGCTGGGCTCCTGCTGCTGAAACCTGCCAGCCCAGCTCCAGCAGAACTGCATGTAAATTAGTAAGTGGAATTAAAACAGCTGTCAAAAGCTACAATAGCTTTAAACTATACACCAGGGGTCCTCAAACTATGGCCCACGGGCCGGATACGGGCCAGATATGGGCTGGAGATTCAAGAGCAACTGTCTAGAGGTCATCTTGACCCTTCGCTACATCTCAATAATCTCAGGCCGTACTACAACTGCCCAGTGCTTCCATCTGTGCTTCCTACAATCTCCAGACTTTCCAACAGCACGAAAGGTGCCAGCACAACAGCACATGCCATACATCCTGAGGTTGTACGCAGTGATAGCAAATACACTGATCAAACCACCTTTCCCCGGACGGCCAGTCACTTACCCATTGGCAAGCATATCCAGTGCAGATACATGCAGCTTCTCCCGCTTAGTCGCTGCCTGTGATTTTGCCTGCCTCATCATCTTTCTCACTGCACTGTCCAGCTCTTTGTGGAGCCGCGCTCAACTTGCAGTGCCAAGCAGCTCCAAACCATTAGCCATGGCATGTAGGTGAAAGGAGTCCCAGGCTTTAAGGCATCATCCAGTAGAATCACGCTGAAGAAGTAAAGGTTACACTCAGTAAAACTTGGATCTGCTGCTTTTAACTTGGAGAGACATCCCTCCATAAATCCTAGAGTCTCCTTATTGGTCCAGGTTGCATACTGTAACAGAGAAAGACAATTGCTAGAAAGCAGATGATGCTGAACTTCTTTTCATTCGCACAAGCAAGTCAAGCTCAAAAGTAAGCAAGCCAAAAGAGGAAAAGATAAACTCTATTTTCGGGTAAAAGTTAGCTTAGTAGGATGATGGAGATCCTGGCTTCTTTAAGGCAAGCTGGCAAGTGGAAGAACTTACATTCTAGGGGTTCTGCAGTTTATGTCTGGTGGTAGATTTTCCAGTGTTGAGTAGAAAGAGTTGACTGGCTGGACGTTTGCCCTGCAGTTGGAGTATTTAGCATAGCTCTCTGAAAGAGAGATTTTTTATTATTTTTATTATTTTTTTGCTCCCTACTAATGGCTGGCATTAGTAGCCATGTGGCAGATGGCTTCTGAGGTTTCCCCTTCTCTTCTCAGACAGCCACTTTAATTCACAAGCCTTGCATGAAGGTCACATCTGGGAGTCCACCAGCTTCTGCTTACATCTGGATGAAATTGCTTAAAAGACTCCCATATTGCTGGAAGAACAAGGGACATCTGTGCATGCACGCATGCACAGGCCTTGCTGAAGCCTTCTTTCCTGAAGATTCTCATCTAAAAATAGCTTTTTTCTAATCTTTTGGCTGATAAGAAATTTAAAGAATGTATGCAGCTGTTCATACACAAGGCCCTTCATTTCACGAGCTGTCACTTTTTTCTCATTTTTTACCTTTAGGTGTGCTTCCACCGTGGTTAAAAAAAGGAGCAAGAAAAAGCTGGGAGGAAAATGTGAAGAGCCATCTAAAACCCTTATGGAGTAACAATCATACAGGAGAATCAATTAAATAGAGTTAGCAGTGGTGGAAGGGCAGACACACTTTAGAAGGCAGAAGATTTCCCCAGGTTATGAACCTTGTAAGCCCAGAACCATCCTGAATGCAATACAATGCAATGTTGGCCTAGTCACCTCTTCACAAGTAGTGACACAGCAAAACAAGATGAAATCAAGACCACAGGTAGCACACAGGCCCCATAATCTGACAGATAAATCCACAAAGCGCCTGCATTTAAGCCAGCTAGTAACTGCCCACCCGACCTGTGCACAGTCCTTAAGTAAAGGAAGAACATGCACATCCCATCAAGATAAAATGCAATATAGCATCAGGCGGACGCACCTTCTTAACAAGATACAAAACACTGATTGAGATGTCAGACTCTCTACTATTCTCAAACTGCTCCAATATTAAAAGCAGACATTTGACCATGTGGGTGCTAGATGGACTCTTCACCCAACACTGCAATTAGCGGTGGCAAAGGTATTCCAGGAAGTCTTTAAGAGCGCTCTCAGCAGTATCTCAGGAAACAGGAAAAATCCAAAGACTATTCCCTAATGTTTCACTTACTCATAGGACTGCCTAGACCTCAAAGCCTTTTCAGCATTAAAAGCCTGCACATTTTCTAACACAGGTGGCAGCACATCCAGAAGGACTCTCCTTTCACAACTTACCTATCTTTTTCGTCAAAAGGACATTCTTTGCCATGAACCCAAATGCACGGCTCAGCAGAATTGACTATTTTTGGATTAAGCTTGCAGCAAACCTCAGAGATGGTCACCTGTGGTTCTCAGTTTTTGCTCACACTGGCACCGGCACCTTCAGCAGGCTCCAAAGATTATCATGCGCTTTGGCCACACTGCTCCTAGAGCTGCTTGTCAACTTTATATTCTTTAATGTTGACAAAAGGGAAGAATCCCCAGCACCCACAAGCTTTTGCAGATCAATAACATTAGCAGCTGAAAGGGCTTTCATCACCATTCCCCTACACATGCTCATAACTGCCTCATTAAAGTATCACCAGGATGAACCTCCTAAGACACCAGAAGGGGACAACTTTCAGAGGCAGAAGAAAATACAAAGCACTGTCCCCCTGCTCTGTCGCAAGCCATCAGACTCAGTTTTATGCCGGAGATGTGCCTCCTTCTCCTGGACATTCATTATTGTTGTCATGGGGCTATCATCATTTTTCATCGTCTTCTATGGCCTCTCTTACCGCTATGAGACCTCACGCCAGTGGCTTTTTACATCTGCTGTCACCTTTCTGAAGAATGCCTTACTTTTCCAACCCCTAAAAATCCTGTTTTTCTCAGCCCTCAGTGCAATTCTGCCAAAATATTGTCAAAGCATTGAGTGGCCAACCCAGGAAAATTATTCTGGAATTACGACGGAGATAGAAGGTGAAATGGGAGAGATGCACTGTAAGCTTGTGAAAATTTTTCCCTTCACTTATATCACAGACAAACTTCACAGCATATGCCAAGAAAAGAAAGACTAGTTCCAGTATCTCAGCTTAGGGTTGGAGTCACTATTGTTGCTTTTTGTTTTTTCAAAGATCACAAGGTTGAAGATGGGAGCAGCTATTGGGAAATTTTACTTATTTCATCCCATCCATTTCAGGCTCAGAGGAGACGTCACCGACATTTGGGGCTCACAAACAGAATAATACATGGGAAAAAATATGGTTTATCTTGTTAGATGAGCAAGGTGGGATATTGTATCTAGCACTTATTTTACTCTGTGCTATGTACTTTTCAAATAAATGCTCCGCCATGTTTAACTTAATTAGTTGTTCTTGCCTAAATTGTTTTAAGGACTTCTTAACACTCAGACACTTGTTTTGGACTATGTTCTGGTTTTCTCCTGAATTTTGGTCTTGTATCCACCTCAGTGGTACTTTCCCATCGTGGCAGCTGATACCTCTTTTACATAGACAATGACTAGAGAATAAGACTATGAGGGGTAATCTTGCCTCTGCCAAAGAGGGTATGAGCAGATCTACGCTAATCTATACTGAGAGAGGACTAAAAAAGGTGAGTGCTCTGAAAATGCTCATAAAGCCTTTGCTCCTCAAAGCATTAGGCATAAAAGACAAGAGGATCATTTATTGTGCTTTGACCTGGCACACTGAAAATAGGAGTTCTTAACACTGCATTTACATTTGTATGTGTGTGAAACTACCTCAAGGGAGGCAGTGAGGAGGATGGTGGTGGCCTCTTTTCAGTAGTGGCCACTGACAGAACTAGAGGAAACGGCCAGAAACTAAAGCATCAAACATTAAACAGGAACTTAAGGAAAATTTTCTTAACAGTGAGGGTGACGGAGCACGGGAACAGGCTGCCCGGAGAGGCTGTGGAGTCTCCGTCTCTGGAGATCTCCAAGGGCCGCCTGGACGCAGCCCTGTGCCACGTGCTCTGGGTGACCCTGCGTGTGCAGGGGGGTTGGACTAGATGATCCCTGGAGGTCCCTTCCAACCTTAAGGATTCTATGATTCTATGATCTCCTTGCAAACCAACGATCATTTGCTTTCTTTTATTGCACGTGCATCTTTCCAATAACGAGCAGCTTAGAATAAGAAGCTGTAACCTGTGTACATTTAGTCATAATCTAGCAGAGATGACTTACATCCTAATGCTTGCTTCAAATGGGAGATGCGTTTTCTTAACATTCAATTTCCTTAAGTATGCCCTGCTATAATGGCAACGTATGACTATTGCTTTTTTTCTCCTCTCAATCCTGGGCTTTTCACTCCTACTGCTTTTTTATCTTGGTTCCTAATTTTTATGGAGGAGAAAGTAGAAGCCAAGTATTTCTCAGTGAACAAATAACAGGGAACTGCAGAGAAAGATTGGATGCCCCTTGTGGGATAGCTGATGGATAGCCATGTGCCAGACAAACAGAATTCATCATCTAAGAAAGTGTTTTCATTCCAGAAACTTACATGCGTTGTGAGAGTCCAGCGGGATGTTCTCAGGCAGAACAGCAGCAACGGATGAACATGGAGAAAGCTGTGGGAATTCCTGAAGAGCCAGATGCCCCAGTTGTGAGGGATTACAGCAAGCTTGTGGTATGTCTGTTCTCAGTGTTCTTGAGAACAAAGTGGGGAACTCTCTCCCCTCGCTGCTGTGAGGGAAGCAGAGGTTGATGGGCAGTTGTGGGCACTATTTCTACTTGCCTGGTTGCTGTCTGTGGGTCCGACAGCCTCACTCCACGCACAGCTCCTGAACAGTGTTGGCAGTCAGTTGTGCTGTGATGTCATTGTTTAGCTCCTGAAGACTTAAAGAGCTTTTCCAGAAGGTCTCATGCTATTTTAAACTTGTGTTGTCTCCATTTTGTTTTCGGCATCTGCTGGATGGTGTCACTAAGCTAACAAGGAACTTCAACATCTTTTACCTGGAAAAAATATATGCTCTCTTCAGCCAGTGCATTTACCAGCACTGGAACAATTATGACAAAACTAAACTCTTTATGGTCAATTTTATATATATTTTTCTAATGGTTATATATAGTATTCTATCACTGTTACACAGTCTGCATGCACTCTGGATATCATGCTTATTTCATATTAATTGCTTTAGTGCTTAGTTGTCATAAGACTTAGTCATTTTCGTATGGAAGACATTTATCCATATTCCAAAACCATTGTCAAATTTGGCATCATGATTTGCAGTTTCAGCAGGAGAAAAAAAAGATTGGACTTGAAGACAATGGTTCCACCCGCACAACTCCTTCAAAGCAATTAACCTTGGAGGCTGTGGAAAGCTTTTCTTGCTCTTTTTTTTTCCTTTTTCTCTCTCTCTCTTTCTTTTTCTCCTTAGGGATGGGGGGGACCATGTAAGGAGCGTTCTCTTCTCAGTCTCTTACTTACTCTTTCTCCCCCTACAAGTAGGCAAACACGGGAATACTTAAGTCCTTCTTTTCTTCAACAGCTTTAAAATAATTATAAAGCATAAGAAGAGTTGGAGATTTTTCTTTAGTTTCCCAATCATCTCTTCTGAACTTCGATGTTCAAGTGTCTCCAATTTGATATAAAGGGAGGTTTCTGCCTGGGCAGGTTTTAGAGGAATTATTCAGGTTCTCTGTCCTTTCCCTGTAAAAGAGGATTTAGGAGTTGTCAGCAGTCAGCAAATGTCTTCAGGAGGCACCCACCACCCAAGGCAGGAAATCCCAGTGTTGATTTGGTTTAGGTATGTTGGAAATCGAGTCCTCAGATCCAAAGAGTCATGAGGCCACTCGTCCCTGTGCGCTTGTGTGTGAGAACAGATACAATTCTTGGTCCCTCTGCAGTTCACCTTGAAAAGAGGGAGCCTCTTTGCTTAGGCACTGGTATCTCACAGTCTCTTCTTTCACATCAGATTAAGAGTCAGAATGGACACTCTGTTCTCACTGTGCAGGAATGAGGATATTCTGGATTCAGGGAGGGCATGCCTGAAAAACGTTCCCTTCTCATCTCCTGTAATGCCACATACTAGCTTGAGAAAGGAAAATATTTATGTTATCCAGGACTTGCGGGCTTCTGCAACTTAAAATTGGAATGCTCACATTAAATGTGCCTGGATCTTTTTTTTTTCTACCTTTTCTTTTAGCTTTAAGTACAATTCTCTCTTCTTCTGAGTGCACTGGGCAAGTAGCAAAGGTAATTTAGTTACTTTGTGAATGCTCAGTAATTTTCTCAGCTTTTAGTTGTTGTTTCTCAGGAAGGATCTCTTCCTACCTGCTGAAACAACTGTTGCTCCAGGCTCTGTATCCTCTACTCTTCTGGACACATAGGGATGTATCTGAAACTGCAGATAATATAGAAGCATTGTGATGCTTTTAGTACATGTTCTTGCTAAATATCACCAACATTTGGATATATTTACAGATTCTTTAACTTTGTGTGAAGAAATAAACTATCAGGTTCTTAAACTTCTATTTGTGCTTATTGATATATATATTTTATTATCAGGAAATGAAGAAAATAATTAGAAACCTCCACAGTGCTTCATAATGTGCTCTTCAGAACACTTCATTTCTACTTTATTAAAAATAATATTTTAATTGCATTCTGTTCTGTTAGCTGTATATAGTTCAATCAAGAGTACTTCTAAACACATATACTATATAAATATGGATATATTTTATATCCATATATATATTTTATATACATCCATATATAAAACAGATTGATATACTTGTTTTATATGTATAGATTTATATAAAACATATATATATTTTATATTGTTTGAATATGTTTTAATAAAAAGTAAAACATTATTTGAGCTTGTCTGTTTTAATTGCAGAATAATTTGAACATTAAAATTCTTTCTTCTTACTGGTATATTAAATACCTCATATGAAACTTCACCCTCTTCTTGGTTTATCAGTTTCATAACTAAGGCAAACAAGAAAAATGTATAGTGAAGAACACAGGAAGCTCTCACCTTGCCTTGGCGGCTTGATCTCCAACTTAGCTGGTTGTTGCCAAAGATTGACGAGATTGGTCTGTCTGGATCTTAGACAAAAAAAAAAAAAAAAAAAAAAGCCTATTACCGAGACTATATCTCAATTGTTTTCTTGCAAGTTTTGTCCAGGCTTCACTTAAACATGGAAACTAAAACGTCCAGATTTCTAAAGTAGATGCCTGCAAGTCATGTGAACAGAATTCTTGCCTGTTAGTGCTTGGTGTGTGAAAGCCCCATCCCGGACATGCTTGCTCCAGTGGGCACCAGGAAATTTTCCTTGCACCTCCAGGGAGAGGAGAGGGAAAAAAATACAGAAGTAAAAATGCATTGCTTATCCCTTGAAGATGATGTTGAAATCCTGACATCTTAAATGCACCTTTCACCAGGTAGTTGCTGTTGGCTCATTCTGTGGTAACAGGGAAACTTCTTACACTGAAAAAGAAGGGACGGGGTGGGAAAGGCAGACCCAGAAACAATCTTCTGATAAAACTTTGGCTCTTCAAAGCTTTGGTTCTACCTTTTTTGTGCTGCCGCTCTCAGCAAGAGACTGTAACTATGGTGTTTTAAAAGTGTATGCGTATAAGTGAGTAAATATCAGTGGTCTTCCCTCATGTGATGCTACTGGGGGGTGCCACTTCCTACAAGTCATCTTTTTTTTTTTTTTTCCTACCCCTAGGAACAGTAGCAGAGTTGGGTGTCTGACCTCAAAATCCCATAATCCTGCTAAAAACAGCAAGTAGAAACACAGCACTGCAGGAAGGACGCAGGGTAGGAGCTAAAACTAAACCCTAAGCTAAATGCTAAAACTGACCCTGTGTGAGTGCGTATTAACTGAGGAGGTCCTCTCAGCTCTCAGTAGGTGTAAACAGCAAAGTTTTTTGGATTTGTAGGGTTTTTTTCCCTCCTAAATCTTTAATTCCGGGCCAATTCATTAAAGGCCAGGGGTGGTGGGTCTGGGCCCTCCCAAACTCTGCTCCCTGCTGACAGACGTGGGGGAACTGCTCCAATCTCAGACTCATGGGGACGGGACAGCGATGCTACCCCTAACAATTACACACACACACACACTATATATATATATATATATATGTATATATATATATATATGAGATTCACCTTCCTTTCACCTGCAGCTGGCCCGTGCTGAGGCTCCCCGGCCCCTCCGGCCTCTCCCTGCCCCGAGATGCTGCTGCCACCTGCGCCCAGGGCTCCTGGCATGGAGATGGACACCTCTTCAATCCAGAAGTCAAAAAAAAAAAAAAAAAAAGAAAATTTAACAGAAATATTCTTAAAAACAACTGAGAATAAGATGCACATTCTGCATTTTTTGAAAATGGAACCATATAAGAGCACAATAAATAATGTGTATCATGCTGCTATTGTGCATGGCATGGGACATAGCACCTAGTGATGCTGAATGTCCAACTGTGCAATCTCTGAATGCCAGTTGGAGCTGTCATGTCATCTTTATCTTTAAGGTATGTCCAAGCATTTGTGTACCATGCAGAATATCTGCATCTTCTCTCTGTAGCTTCTATATGCATTGTTTGAATATATTTTACTAAAAAGTAAAACATCATTTGAGTTTGCCTGTTTAAACTGTAGAATAATTTGAACATTAAAAATCTTTCTTGGCAGTCTTATAGACTCCTACTGGTATATTACTGCTACATTAAACTGGCAAATTACCCCATTTCTTGGTTTTTCACTTATATGACCAAGGCAAATAAGAAAAAAAGGATAGTGAAGGAAACAGGCAGCTCTCACCTTGCCTTGGCTTGATCTCTAGCTTAGCTCGCTGCCACCATAGATTGACAAGATTGGTCTATAGGGATCTTCGAGAATAGGATGGCTTTAAATAAATAAATAAATAAACCCTGTGCAAAAGGTGTGAAGCTGATAAATTACAGGAATGATGCCTGAAAATAGCTTCTGAGAAGCCTGAGAGAGCACGTACTGAAAATGTCCATTTTTGCTTGCCTCCTTCTTTGCTTTTTCCCTGCCCTCGTGTTTCTCCTCTAGCTGGCTCTGCAGGTTACGTTTTTGGGATTTTGACTCTCGCACCAGGGCAAGCGAGTGTTGGCTCAGCTTCCAAGGCTGATCGGAGGTCAAGACTGCCCATTAAGAAAAGGGAAGAGTCCTGCATTACAGCAGATCTAGGCCTAATCTAGGAAATCTGGGGAAGTGGAGCGTTAACTCCAGCTTGCCGGCACCGCTGCAGGCCACGCTGGGCACTAAGTGCTGAGCTCAGCTCGCCCACGCACACAGAATTCCCCAAGGCCGGACGCCTCGGCTAGGCAGGGAAATTAAGCCCCATCACCAAATACACTAACAGGAGCTCTTCCCAAAGCATGCACCCATTTTACACCTTACCTTAACAGGAAAACAGAGATGACTTTCACCAAGAGATTCTCCAAAATTAACACATCCCAGTCTTTGGCCCACTCTCAGGGGAGCCCCTGCCTCCCATGCCCACTGCAGCCCTGGAAGAACCACCTCCCCGTGGGCTGGGCCTGACCCCCACCGAGCCGGGCCCGGCTCTCACCTGCTCTCTCCTGCTCTTTGCTTCACCGGCCCTGCTGAGCTGGCGGCGCTCCACCTGCACCACTGCTTTTGGCATCAGCAGAAGCAGCTCAGACTGGGACATGCGGAAATGAAAACGCCGCTAGCGAAGGACCCAGCTGCGTCCTGGCACTGAGCAGGCCACAACGGCGCATTCCTCCCGTTCCCAAAGCCGTCTGCCCTCATCCTTCTGTAGGAAATCTCCCCGACGGATCCTCCCAGCAGACTTTACTGGTGGATATAGGAGCTCTGTAAAGGAGAAACAAAGTGACTCAAGGCACTAAGATTACTAACACCCTCAACATGGCTATTTAAATGTTGCAGCTTGTGCCAGCTTTGCAAGAGAAAACATTGGTATTTTTTCTACCTTTTCTTTCAAAATAATATCTGGACCTACTAAAGGAAACCCTTAAACAACACTGACGGATATCCAAACTTCATTACCTTTTTTTTAATTAGAATTTCTAAGACATGGGATTTAGTAATTCAAGGAAAAAGATATGGAACTTCTTCCACTAACTCCACAGGTTGAAAATATTATCTACTTGCTCCCCAGAGCAATGCTGCCCCCCAGCCCTCATTTCAGCAGATCATACATTTGGGTCTCCTCCTTAATTTCACTGCCTGGACACTCATTCCAACAATTCCACTCATTTCAGCAAGAACATAAACCTACCTTACTACTGCAAGAAAGAACCATGAGAAAGCTTTTATTTTTATTTGGGCCACAAGAAGAAGAACAGCAGTTACTGGTTTCTCTTTGACAACAGTGATGCCAAAAGGAAAAAAAAAAAAAACCCAGATTCAGACATTTGGCTAGTACATACCAATAATATTTAAGGAGAGTTATATATTTATCCAATTTTTTTTTGCTATATACACTTAAGGCGAGCCTGCTTTAGATGTTGGGAATACGAAACAAAGCTAAAGAAAACATCATCTCTAAAAGACTAGCTTTGCTTCAAAATATTATCTATATAGCCTATATTATTTATATTGTCTTTATATGGCCAATCATCAGGAGCTTTTTCTTAGACCCAATTCTCAGGGAAAAAAAAAATCCCCACCAAAATGTTTCCCCCAAATAACTTCCCTCTCTTCCCAAAATAATTATCTCCAAACACCCCCCAAAAAATTTTCCCCAAACGATTTTCCCATTCCCACTTCAAAAATTCCCTCAAAAAATACTGCTTCCAAAAAAAATGTTCCCCCCTAATGTCTCCTTTCCATTTTTTGCCCTCCAAATATTTTATCCTCTCAAAAAATTTCCCACCCACCCCCCCATTTCTTTTTTTCCTCTGCCAAAATCATTTCCCTTCCAAAGAATTTTTCCCCTCCAAAAGTCTTACACCACCAAAGCCGTTACAGGTTTTCCCAGTTTGTACTGGGAAAAAACAGCCCTGTTGACCACGGAGCTGCTGCTCGGATCTGTGTCGGCCCCGTTCTCTGCTGGAGCAAACTTACTTTGGTGGCCACTTTTGTGGCCCCACGGCCGAGCTCACTCCGCTCCGCTGGGGCTGCCCACAGGTCGGCCCTGAGCCCGCACTGAGCCCAGGGCAACGGCAACGGCAGAAACGCTCCCACCCGCTGCACACAGGACATCCTCTTCGGACACGCTTCCGTCCTCGGCATTTGGGAATCACAAATGAACATGAACACGTCCACGAAAGACACTTTACCAGCTAATACATTGCTCCGTTTCCAATGTCTGCTCAATCAACACCTCTACAAAGGCAGCAGCTCCCAGATCCCGACACTGCGCACGCGCCCCGCTCCTGCAGCGCCTCCGCCCCGACACGCGGGGGCAGCAGCGAGCGCGGCAGAGCGCACTGCGCATGCGCGCACCCCCTCCCCCCACGTGGCGGCGCCGCTCCTGGGGCGCGGGGGGCGGCGGGGGGAGGGGGCGGCCTCTGCCCAGAGGTGGCACCGACAGAGCGAGAGGAAACGGCCGCAAACTGAAACAGTCTCCCCTTGGAGACTCGGGAGCGTTTCGCTGAGCTGGGTCAAGCACTGGTGGTGCCACATGCCCCGTTAGTGGAGACGCTCGGGCTGCAGTCCCAGCAGGGCAGAGAGCTGCTTTGCAAGGAGCAGCGCTGGGTGTTTTGACAGCTTTCTCTGCTCGTAGCAATGTTGTGGTGTGGGCCCGGGACTGGTTTTAGAAGGTTTTATTTCTCATTTCAATCAGAGCGGGGCAAGAAGTGTCCTATTCAATCCGTTTGTTAATTAGGAATAAAACTTCCCTTGTAAACCCTTGAGTATATATAATATATACAAGCATTTAATGAGTTCAGTTGTTCCTTCCAGTGAATGTGGTGCCCTGGCAATGCACACGGAGGTGTGGGGTTCCCAAAGCTAGTGCAAAATAGGTCTTTCTTGCAGCTTCCACCGCCAGTACCTGAATAGGTGTTGTTGTTTCCAGAGCTGTCCCAGGGAAGCTTCCGCTGGGGCAGAGGAGGGGATTTCAGAGGCCGGCAGTGGGGAGCTGACTTGCCCACCGACTCCACTGTAAGTTTTCAAAGATGCCTTGGTAAAACTTCCTAAAGCTGCTCGTCTTCCAGCATGAGGCATTTGTGGGTGGCTGCAAGAAGTCCAAATCCTCTTTGCCTCGCTTATCCTCAGAATCGCAGTTTTGAATAATGCAAAGGGGCCTGGACGTGGTGCAGATCACAAAAATGACCTTGTGTGTGTTAGTCTGGGGGCAGCCTCTTCTTTAGACTCCTGTGAGATGTCCCACAGGTAACTGTGAGGGCAGCAGCCTGAGATAATTCACCTGAAATAGTTAAAAGAGAGACTGCAGAATAAGCCAGGGAGTGAAAAACAATCTTTACACTGTCCCTCTTAGCCTGTATTTGAAGGAAAACCAGCATTGAAAAAAAAAAAAAAGAAAGAAAGAAAGAAAGAAAGAAGGCATTAAACCAATTAAACTAGCATGAAATCAGTCATGTGGTTGACTGTGTCCTGTGTTTGTTCTCATGCCTGAGATTATGGCAAGAGAGTTGCTGCTGCGTTGTAGCCTTTGGTTCCTCGGTCTTTCTGACGGCATTCAAGTGAATTTTGGGTTTGTTTGCACAGATCTTTATGCACATCTTCTGCACCTACCTGGACTCCAGGCTGCCATGGAACATCCAATATCCCGATGGCAAAACCTTCACTGCCCAGCACTTCGTCCAGACACCCCATGAACCAGGTACTGGCATTCTTGGGCTGCTGCTTTAGCTGCTCTTTGCCCCTTGCATCCCATGGGCACCCTTAAAATCCCTCTTTTCTTTTCTGACCTTCATTCCCAGACCTGACGGATGAGAAGCTCTTCTGCATCTACCAGAGCAGCATCAACCCACCGCACTACCAGGTCATCTACCATGGCCACATCTACAATGTGCAGGAGGTAGGAGCATGTTAGGTGTGTTCTGCTGACAGGAAATGTTCAGCAGAACTGATTTGGTTTGTTTTTTGTTCTATTTATTTATTGTAACTAGCCACATCTACATTTAGATGTAGGCTGGCTCAGTGCAAAAGCAGCTTCCTGTGCATTTTCTCATGACTTCTTCTAAGACCCTAATTTCTGTAAGCTCTGATGTGAGCTGTTATTCCTGAATGCCAACAAGCCGGAGGCTTCCTTCTAGGAGTTTGTGGAGGGAACCATCTCGTCTCAATGCCAAGCTACCAGATTTTTCCTGCACGTTTTCATACTCTCTTGAGCCCTGGGTTGTGACTTGGTCGCCAATTTCAGAAAAATGCCATAAGAACTCCTGAGTATTTGAGGATGGTTGCCATCAAAAAAACTCCTCAAAAATCATTTTTTCTGATGCTTGTCTAAGTGAGAGGTAAATATTGAGGCAATCCCCCAGGCTGTTGTACCATTTTTTTGAGGTTTCTATTATAGTCTTTCCTCATCTCAGGTTATTAAACCTCTTCTATTATGGTGCACGCCCCCTGCATACGTACCTTGCCAAAAGATTTGAAGGAAAAGCTGTACAGCTGTGGCTAAGCTAAGGGCAGGATGTGCCCGTTGGTTTGCATAAGACATTCCCTCTAAGATAGTGGTGTGAGTGCTTGTCCCTGCAGTCGCTCCCAAAGTCTTCTCTCTTCCCATGCATTCAGGGCAGAAACAACCTGCTCCACGCGTTGCTCCTGTTCCTCTACATCATCAAGACCAGGGAATCGGGCATGCTCGGGTAAGTGTCGCCCCGTGGGTCCCCTCGCGCTGCCGGCGAGAGCTGAGCAGCAGCTTTGGGTGCTGAGGTGCCGTGAGGCTGCTCCGTGGGACGGCGGTGACGGGATTAAAATCCTGCTGGCGTTTTAAGTAAGGGCAGCCCTTCTGTAGGACTGTGTCAGTTGGGTGAGCGTGAGCACGCGGGAAAGGTTTTAGGTTTCTCCTTGGTCTTGTGCCAGCTGCAGATGAAGAAGTTTTCCTTGTAAGGAAGATGAGGTGTAAACAGGAGCTTTAACTTGCCGCTGGTTTGTGACTGTGGTGTTCTTTTTGCAGGCGCATCAGTCTCGGTGCCTCAGGAGTCAACGTGCTCTGGATTTTTGGAGAGTGATGAGCGGGACCACAGGTTGGCAAAGGAGTGATCCCTCTTCCCAGACAAGAAGAACCGAGCAGCATCATTATCCTTTTTGCCTTGGAGCAAAAACCATTGAAGAACTAGGGTTTAGGGTTAGGGTTTAGGTTGGGGTTAAAGATTTTGTTTGCTTGTTTGACTGATTGATCTTTGTTTGTCATTTTGGGGTGTTCCCCACCATGCCAATACACTCTTATGTAGCAAATGCTGGAAGCAGGTGGTTCATATAGTAGGAATGATGGTTGGCTTTGGTGGGCAGTTGTGCTTTGGCTGCTTTTGATATTGAACGTGTCTGCACGGAGCTGGGTCCTGGATCTGGGTTTTCTAGGCAGGGCGGTTTTCGGAGGCGCTTGGTCAGCCCGTTCACGGGTGCTCTCTGCAAATCTGGTGGTGTTTGCCCCTTAGAGCAGGAAGGTAGAGTGCTGCTGGCTGTGATGCTGTGGGGATGGACGGGTGTTGCAGGTTGTTTGGTCTAACTTTGTGTGCAATGATTTTTTTTTTCTTTTCCAGGTTGTAGATAGCATTTAGAATTGTTTAAGCATTAGAAATAAGGTAAGGAATAGATCTTTTTTTTTTAACCTCAGTCTGGGCTTTTCCCTCTGTCCTGGCTGCTCTGCAAGGTGTTGATCGTCTCCAGCGCCTGCAGGGAGCTGGGTCCTTGAGCTGGGGTTTTCTAAGCAGGGAGGTTTTGAAGGCGTTTGGTTACCCCGTTCCCAGGTGCCCTCTGGGAATCCGGTGGCCTTTGCCCATTAGAGCAGGAAGGCAGAGTGTGTGCCGGGGGCTGTGAGTAGTAGTGGTGAGGCTGCAGAGGCGGCTGTTGAGGGAGATGTCCCGCTGATGCACCCTGGGGGGTTGTTAGGCTTTACATTAAAAAGGATCACGCATGCTAACTGACCTGTTTTTTGGTTTTGCAGGTGCAGAAGATGGGGGCCCAAATGGAAAGGAAGATCCTAAGCCCTATAGGCCTCAGCCTTCCAGCCCTAGCTCTTCAGGCCAAGCCCTTCGCCCTAGCCCTGTTGGCGTCAGCCCTTTAGCTCGTTAGGCTCAGAGCCCTAAGCCTTATAGCATCCCTATAGGATCCTCCTAAGTCTATAGGGTAAGTTTAGATTTGTGAAATAGGTTGCGAGAATGGCACAGTTGTACGTTCTTTTGAGCAATAAAGATGCAGAAGTGCTGGAGTGCGTGTCTCATTTCAAATAAAGATGTTTGTGTGGTGTCTCATTTCAAAAAAGATGTTTTTTGTGGTGTCTCATTTCAAATAAAGATAGAGGTGGTGTTTTGTTGCCTTCATTGAAGTAGATGCTGCCCTAAAGGGATAGGGCCGAAGGGCAAGAGCTCAGGGCAAAAACAGTGGGGATAAAGGGTGGGGGCTAAAGGGCTTGGGTTGAAGGGCCAAACGGCTGAGGGTTTGGGTTCAAAAGCCAGGATTCAGGAGCTGGGATTAAAGGGTTTATGACTACAGGACTAGGGCTAAAGAGATTAGGGCTAAAGAGGTTTGGGCTAAAGTGCTAGTGTTGAGGATTAAAGGGCAACAGTTAAAGGGCCAAGGGCTAAAGGGCTAGGGCTGAATGGTTGGGTCTTAGGGATAGAGGGCTAGTGATAGCAAGCTATAGGGCTAAAGGGCAAAGATTAAAGGGCTGGGGCTAAAGGGAAAGGGCTAAATGCTCCAGGTATAAAAAGCTAGGGCTTAGAGCTACAGGGCTAGGATTAAATGCCTAAAAAGCTATAGGGTTAGACTTGAAAGGGTACCATTCAACATTAGCTTTAAATGGCTGGGATTAAAGGGATAGCACTTGGGACTAAATGGGTTTAGGGCTAAGGGGCTTAGGGCCAGCGCTAAAGGGCTAGGACTCAGGACTAAAGGGCAAGGCTTAAAGGGCTAAGAGTTAGCACTGAAGGCCTTAGGGCAAAAGTGCGAGGGCTAAAGGACTTAGGACTAAAGAGCTTATGATTACAGGGAAAAGGCCTTGGGGCTAAAGGGGTAGTGCTTAGGGAAAAAGACCTTGTGGTAAAGGGCTGTAGGGAATGGCTAAAGGGCTAAGGTTAACAAGATCTTAGGGCCAAAGGCCCAGGGCTAAGGGGCTTAGGGCACTAGATTTGCAACTAAAAGACCACGGCTAAAGGCTGGTGTTAAAAAGCTCTAGTACTAGGACTAAAGGGCTAGGGCTTAGGCCTAAAGGGCTAGGACACGAATGAAGGGCAAAAAGGTGGGTATAGGAATATATAGATTAAAGGTTGTAATGGCCAAGGATGAAAACAATTATCTGCTTGCTTGGTGGATAAAGGATTTTCTGAGGCCAATAATTATGGGAATAGCTAGGAGGAAAGGTTAATAAGGATCACCTGGTGAAAGTAAAGAGATGTGGGGATATAGAGGTCACCTGTAGAAGATTAGGGAGTGCCCTTCCCAGGGATTGGTCACTGGGTTATTGGCTCCCCGGGTGAGAAGGTTGTGAAAATACCAAAACCCTGGGCTTAAAAGGGGCTGCAGGGCTGTTCCTGCTCCTCTGTGATCCCCATAGGCTAAGATGAAAGAAGCAGTGGGAAAGGGCTAGGATGAAAGGGCTAGGGCTACAGCTTGGGGCTAAAAGGATAGGAATAAAGAAGAATAAAGAGTTAGGAGTTTGGGCTAAACAGTGTAAGACAGGGATTAAAGGCTCAGGATAAAGTCCTAGGGCTTTAGGGCTGAAGGGCCTTGAAATGATGAGGTTTCTTGTACTTTCCCATTTTCGGTCCCATTTTCTAGTCAGAGCAATGACACTATGGGTAGATGCACAACACTCCTGTTTGGTGGTAGTTGGGGGTGATGGCAGCCAGTGCAACTCCGTTTTCTTTCCTTTTTTTGTGTGCGTCTTGTTTTGTTTGGCTCTGATTATCACAGTATTAATATACAGTAGCAATGTTGTTCCTGCTGTATGTCATGCTGCCTCAGCAACCTGCGGAAAACTCTCTTTTTTTTTCATTCCCCTCCCTTTCCAGGTAGTCCTTTATGTTTTCTAAATAAAATGACTGGTGTTGTTTTCAAGTTAAATTCTTGTGTGTATTCCTTCTCGGCTGTCAGCTATGTAAAAACTGCTCCTAGGAAAGCTCTTGGGGGAAGGAGGAGGAGGCTACAGGGATGTTCCACCACACCTAGAAGAATGGTATTCCAGTTGAATAATTAAGCCACTCTTTACACTATGCTCAAATGACAATGAGGATTAAAGTGAATTATATGAGAGCATAAATGAGAAGAAAATGCCCTGAAAAGCATTACACAAAATACTAGTTACTAGTGGAGCGGCTAGACTTAATGGATCTTCATTCAATGCCAGTCCATCTCCAACTCTGCAAAGGACAAACACATACTCTTACTAGAAGGGGTAGAATTGTAATATCAGAACTGATTTCTATATGTCAGGATTAAATTAATCAGAATTGCATTAATTTTTAAAATTAAGGTTAGAATGTTTAAATAGCAGCCTTGTTAGATGAAAAGAACACTGCAATGATGCTTGGGTATAGGTAGGATTTCTCAAGCTGGTGTCAGAAGAGGATCTGTTGATTCCAGTCCCAAAAGGGCCTCATGGAGCTGCCATGAGTCAAGGCTCCGGGAATACCTTCCAAACAAGAGCTCTAAAATGGTGAAAGGACCTAAATGAGAGGCCTCTCCATTCTGCAGCCTCGCAGCTTTACTGCAGGAAGCCAAGCTTGTGCAGGTCGGGTCTCCTCTTTCTCGTCCCCCTGCCACCACCCACTTCTCTGTTGAGAGCAGGAAAGCTGCCTCCAGCACAGCACGGAGACGGCACCAAGAGAGGCACCGTTCTGCCCTCCCGCACCTAAATCTCTCACTCCCATGGGCAGCACAGGGCAGCGTGCTCTCTATCTGCTTTCCTTTGCTCTGCTCTGCTTTGGACAAAGGTTTTGCAGACAGGTCAAGGTTATTGCCAGCAGGAGGGGCACACAAAGTGATTTTGGCCATGCAGCACGGTTGCCACAGTCAGTGGCAGAGGTTTCTCCCTTTCCTACGCTTTGCCAAAACGGCTCTGCCAAAATAGGTCACGATGGGCTGGAGGCTCTTCAAGGCTATGAACCCAAGGCACAACTGGAGCCCTCCGTGTCTCTGATTTCTTGATTTCTGCAAAGATGAGAGAGGCTACACTGATTCTCTGCAACTATTCCCTCTCCACCTTTATTTGGTTGCAAGCGCAGCTGTCTCAGCCCCTCTAACCTCAATTCTCGGCACAGACTAAGCACTGCATTCCTTTGGCTTTCCAAGTGCTGCTAGAAACTGTGGGCACTTTGCTCCTATCTTCTGAAAGGAGGGAAAGGGAAGCACCAGCAAAGATGGGACATTTCCAGATTTCACCTGCAGCCCCTGGAGGAAACTGCCCCATGGAGTACATGGATGGAGACTTGCGTTCAGTGCCCAGCTCAGCCCTTCCTTTACCAGAGAGGTTTGCATATGCCATGGCATGCAAGACAAGACACATTCACTTCCCACTGCAGCTATGAGCAGCCATGCAGCTTGCTCACATGCAGAACCCCCTTAAAGATGGATACATTCAATGAGAATCAAGTAATTTTTAGGGCTTTAGGGCTGAAGGGCTTTAGTGCTGAAGGGGGGGCCTTTAGAGCTAAAAAGCTAGAATCAAAGGGCTAAAGTTCTAGGGTCAAAGGGCTAGGACTAAATGGCTAAGGCTAAAGCGCTGTGGTTCAATTGCTGGAATTCAAGGGCCAGGATTAAAGAACTAATGCTAGGGTTAAATGCTGAAGAGTCAGAGCTAAAGGACTAGAGCTAAAAGAAAAAGGGCTTGGGGCTATGGCTGAGTTCTAAAGGACTAGGACCTAAGACCCAGGGCTAAAGGGTTAGAGCTTAGTGCACTAGCTTTGTGGCTTAAGGTCTAGGGCTAAGTAGCTGGTAGTAAAGAGCTCAAGCAACGGGCCTAAAGAGTTGGGGCTTAGGACTAGGACAGGAACAAAGGGTGAAAAGGCTAAACTACTGGTATGGGAATATATAGATGAAAGATTAATATGGCCAAGGATGAAAACAATTGTCTGCTTTGCTTGATGGATAAAGGATTTTCTGAGGCCAACCATTATGGGAATAGCTAGGAGGAAAGGTTAGTAAGGATCACGTGGTGAAGATAAAGAGATGTGGGGGTATAGAGGTCACCTGCAGAAAATTAGGGAGTGCCCTTCTACGGGATTGGTCACTGGGTTATTGGCACCCCAGGTAAGAAGGTTGTACAAATACCGAAACCCTGAAGATAGAAGGGTCTGCTGGGATCTTCTTGCTCTTCTCTGATACCCACAGGGGCCTTTTTGGGCTGTGCGGGGCCTTTCTGGGCTCCTTCCACCTCCTCCTGTCTGTGCTCTGGCCAGCACTGTGGAGGAGGACAAACAAGGATGGCACACAAGGAAATTAGAGTCTCCCCATGTTGCTGGCTGAATTAGGGAAATCAAAGCACACGTGTCTACGTGAACCCCCAAGCACTTAATTGAAAAAGTAATAAACATCCCCTTTAGTTTTTTTGTTTTCCACCCTGCTTTAATGTGAGTGTTTTAGGCAGAAGCCTCCTGGTGCAGGAGCGACTCGCAGGACTCTCTGTGCCCTGTGGCCGTTGGGTTGTCCCCGTCGAGGTGGTTTCGTGAGTCAAGGCAGGCATGAGCTTGTCGTGGGCTGATTTCTGAGCAGGTCTTGTTTGGCGCGTCCCGTGGGGCAGGAGCCCCGGCTGCATGTGCTGCAGTGGGTGCTGCTCTCTGCCCTTGCAGGGATGTGGCTCTGCTGCCAGGTGCTTTCTGCAGCCACCCAGTTGCAGCTTTGGTGCTGGAGGAGCAAGCCGTGTGTGCCGGGCAGCGTCCCGAAGGGCAGCGCTCAGGGCCGGCTTCATGGGCAGCAGGAAAGGCGGGACGGCCGCCCCGGGCTCTCACGGTGCTGCCGCGTGCGCTGCTCCCTTGAGAGTCCCATGGACACGTTCAGCAATGGCTTGTCTGGTGGGGGAATGCGGTGTACCTGTAACGTGTTGCATACCCCAGTCTTGTAGGAAGATAGAATTTTTGTGAAACGTAAGCAGGACCAGTATCAGTTTTAATTCCTTTCGGAATGCCCATATGGCAAAACATCTTAACCAGGGGCATTTCACATCACGTGCCTTTTCTGCAGTATGTGCAGTGACTACCAGAAACCCTGGGAAGGTATCCGCACTAACAAGCACGTAACGCAGTCAGCCAAATGCTGATACGTGTGTAACATCACCGTGCCAAAATTCATTAGCTCGTAAACATTGAGGGTTCACTCCTGTGTATGATGTTACTGGTGTAACACATTGACAATCAGGGCATGCACTGACAATTTCTGTGGCTTGTTCTCAGGACAGAGCAAGTTGTTTACGTAAGGAAGAGGCATTTTGATGAAAGAACTTATGAGAAAATCGGGTTTGCTCAAAGCTGTGCGGCTGTACTGCTGCCATCATCAATTTGTCTGACATAATATTTCCTTCAGTTATTGGTCCTGGCAGAGTAGTATGTGACAATTTACATTTTATAATGCATATACATATGCCAATGCATATGCCAGTACATAGATGACATCCTAATAGGGGGTGATTTTCCCGAAAAGGTTGGGAAAGCAGCCACAGCAGTATGGCAAATCCTACTTGAAGCTGATATTGAGGTACCACCTGAGGAATGCCAGGGACCAAGCAAAGAGGTAAAATTCCTAGGACTTGGTGGATAGCTGGCAATGCAGCTACCTGCAGATACCTTAAGAAAAATTGAAGAGCTGCAAATGCCTCGCTCAAGAGAAGAATTGCAAGGATTGATGGGAAATTTAGGATATTGGAGAAAGCACCTACCTGGATTTTCTATCACTGCTCGTCCTTTATATTCACGCTTAAGGAAAGACAAACCTTGGAAGTGGGAATTAGAACACAAAGAGTCAGTCAAAACTCCAACTGAAGAATTAGAAACATTTGAGTCACTGGGACCAGAACACCCCCATGAGCCTCTTACAGCTGAATGGGGTTTCATTGAACATGTTGCTTACTGTAACTTACAGTAAATAACTTACTGTTACTAAGGTACAGCAACTTACTGTTACTTACTGTAACTTACTTAGAGGCTGACCCTGATGGAACAAAAAGATATTTATTGTTTAGCTTGACTGCATTTAAAGAAAGGGAACTACAATATTCTGAATGGGAGAAAAATGACTTTTATCCTTAGTCCAAGCAGTTAAACAGCTTGAGAAAATACATCAAGGACAACCTGTGCAAAGTAGAGGACTATTTCATTTACTAGAAGCAATCC
The DNA here is from genome assembly GCF_059628265.1 of Tinamus guttatus. Lineage (NCBI taxonomy): Eukaryota > Metazoa > Chordata > Aves > Tinamiformes > Tinamidae > Tinamus > Tinamus guttatus. The sequence goes on from NW_028288621.1 coordinate 1,096,857, forward strand.
TAAAGGGGACTGCTCCCCCAGAAGGAATTGAACCAAACCACACAGCCACAAAATGCTATGCCTACCTAACAGGAGCTGCAGAAAGTATGCAGCTAACTGAAGGGCATACTAAGGTTTCCAAATCACAGATGCCTGTAAAAATAGACCCATTAGCACTGGGACAAGCTCTTAAACCTTCACCAATTTTGAACATACCACCCCTCATCGACGGAACACCTCACAACTGCGCAGACTTTGAGCAGGAGATTGATGAGGGTGTCCTGGGTTTCCTGCAATTGCCTCTGCACAACCAGAGGTTGGTGATGTGTGCGATGGTGATCACAGGCCTCATCCTGCTGTCTAAGAGATGGCAAAGAGTGCACAAGGGACAAGCGGGCAAAGCGAGGGAGATGGCCTGGTCCTGGAGGTGGACGCTAAGGCAGTGGAGGGAAAGGCAGAGGCAGCATTTGAGAGCTCAGGGTGCTGTGGACACCTTCCTTGCCACCTCGTATCTGCAGAGTGCTGCAGACAAAGCATTTGTGCCAATGTGTCCAGGCACACATGAACTACAGAGCCAGGGGACAGAAGAGGAAGCCTGGAGAGGGGAAGACTTTCTCTTGGTTGAGGAGGATTGGGTTAGAGATTTTTTAGGCAAAGCAGACATCCACAGACCAATGGCCCCCGATGGGATGCACCCAAGATTGCAGAGGGAACTGGCGGGCTTTAATGCTCAGCCAATCTCTTCCATCTTTGAGAGGTCATGGAGAACAGGAGAGCTGTCGGAGGACTGGAAGAAAGCCAACATCGCTCCAGTCTTCAAGGGGGCAAGAAGGAGGACCAGGAAACTGCAGGATGCTTGGCCTCACCTCCATCCCTGCAAAGGGAATGGAGCAACACAGAGTGGTTGGGGACAGCACAGAGTGTGAATTGAGGGGAAGAGGACCTGAGAGGGGAAACACAGGCCTCTGGGGCAAGGCCAAATGCAAATGAAGGGCCTCGGTGCATCCTAAGGCAGTGAAATACTGAAAAGAGGCTGTCAGGAGGAGAAGGCAGCCCCTTCTCAGTGTTGCCCAGTGGCAGGATGAGACAAGAGGCTCAAATGGAAAGAGAGGAACCTGCGCCTGAACATCCAGAAAAACTTCTTTACTCTGAGGGTGCCTGAGCCCCTGGGGAGGTTGTGGAGCTGCTCCCAAGCTGTCTGCACAAGGTGCTGATGGAGCACGCGGAGCCTTGGCCAACCTGGCTGCGCTCACGGGAAGGCAGCAGCGAGCTGATCTCCAGGCGGACGTGGGCCAGGCCGAGCAGCGGCTGCTGTGGACACACACGCAGGATGCGTTCTGGGGCCCAGAGCGACCCGCCGTGTGCCTCAGCACGGGGCACTGGAGGGGCACGGCCAGGCTGCCACCCCACACGTGCGCAGGAGATGGGACATGCCTGCCAAGAGCAGGCCTCCCTGGGACCTGGACAGCGACAGCTCATGCACAAGGCCTGTCCTGGCTGCAAGTGCTGGGCAGGACGGCCACGTCATCCCCGCTGCAAAGGCAGGCTGTGCCCTGCCCACAAGCGGCAAGGTGGTCTGCTGAGCTCAGGGAAGGGATAGGGGAGGCCTGGACCCCCATGGGTGCCCAGGGGCTGCCACACAGAGGCTCTCACCTGCTCATCCTCCTTGGCCTGGCAGTGGCCCCGCGCGCTCCTCATTTTCCGTCCTGCTTGGGGGTGGCAGTCCTGGACGTCAGCAGGAGGACCCAAGAGCAGGGGGGCTGCAAAGCCCTGCAAGGACCAACGGTGTCAGTGTGGTCAGCGTGAGGCCGTGGGGAGGGGAAAAGGAGCAGGGCTTGGTGCGGCTGACACAGGGCAGGCAAGAGGCTCTCCTGCTCTGTGCGGGCTGCAGCGGTGCTGCCCGTCAGCCATGGGCTGCGCTTAATCCCTGTCCCCTGGAGCAGGAACCGAGCCTGGCACTGCCCTCCCTGCCCCAGCGTCGGAGCACCAGGAAAAGGAGCCCTGCCAAAGCCCATGGCTTGGCTCGTGTGTTTGGGGATACCTGTGCACCGATGGCACCGCTCCCTTGGACCTGCTCTGCGTCAGCGTCCGCCTCGGCCCTCCTGGCCCTCTCTGGATCCTGAAAGGGAGAAATTGGATTGGTCCCGCCATCAGCGCAGGTGTCCCTGCTGCCTGGCAGCTCCCATTCACCCCCGACAGAAATCCCCCTCCCCAGGGCACGTGGCACTTGCTGCCCCACAGGTGCCCGTGTTGGCCTGTCCCCAGCCCTCACATCCCTGCCAGCACCCTGGGCTGGGACAAGGCCTGCACACAGGACGGTCATCCCAGGCAAGTGAATGGTGCTGGAAGTCTGGAGCCGGCCATGGGCCACGTCCCTCAGCGGCCACGGCATGCTCAGCTCTCTGGGCGCAGAGGGGACTGGGGAGGGAGCAGCAGGAAACCTCTGCTTCCCGAGCGGGCTTAGCCCGTCTGGAGCGGGGATCGTCCCGGGCACGTTAGAGCAGCCCTTGCCCGTGTGTGCCAAGTTTGCAGAGCTGTGCAGGCTGTGTGTGTGCATGGACCTGGCCCAGCGCTGCACTGCAAGGGGAGAGCAGGGATGATTTTTTTACTGTCATGGATCATAGAATCTTGTGGTTGGAAAAGACCTTTAAGATCACCAAGTCCAACTGCAAACCCTTCAACACCATACCTGCCAAACCATGTCTCTAAGTGTCTCACCTATGTGCTTCTTGAGTGCTGCCAGGGAAGGTGACTCCACCTCTTCCATGGGCAGCCTGTTCCAACGCTTCACCACTCTTTCCATATAGAAATTCACTCTAATGTCTAACCTGAACCTCCCCTGGTCCAACTTGAGGCCATTTCCTCTTCTCCTATCGGTAGGTATTCTGGAGAAGAGACTGACATCTGCCTCACTACAACCTCCTTTCATGTGGCTGTAAAGAGTGATGAGGCCTCCCCTGAGCCTCCTCTTCTGCACACTAGATAACCCCAGCTCCCTCAGACACTCCTCATAAGGTCAGTCCTCCAACCCCTTCGCCAGCTTTGCTGCCCTTCTTTGGACATGCTCCAGCACGGCAATGTCTTTGTTGTAGAGAGAGGCCCAAAACTGAACACAGCATTCGAGCTGCGGCCTCACCAGCGCCAAGTGCAGAGAGAAAAGCACAGGGGATTTAAGCACTTAACTGGACACGTTTTCAGGGTGCCCCGAGGCCTTTCCATGTCACACCAATAAGGCAAGGGAGGTGGTAAAAGTGTTGTTTCTTAAGGAACTAGAGCAAGATCTGGGGTACCAGAAAGGTACCCCAAGGTACCTTCTGATCAAGGATGTCATTTGATTACAAGACTCTTATAAATTGAAGGGGAAGATTAGTTACATTAGTTGCATTAGAAAGTTGTGTTAGTCCCCTCCCAGGGGTAAAAGATATTGTGGACTTGCTGTTGCCCTTTATTTCTTTTAGGAAAAACTCTTTTTAGGGAAGAATGGGCACAATGGGAATGACACAGGCAGTTCCGCGCATGTGGCTGGTCCATGTTTGCCGTGCAGCTCCTGGTGGGCCCAGCAGGGCTGGTTTAGAGCTCATCTACCAAGAGCCTCCTGGTCTCCTTCCTTGCTTGTCCCGTTTTACCGTGCACCACACACTCCCTCCCTTCTCCCTAACTGAGCAAGTCATGCTACCGCCTCTCATTCAAACGCATACACATTGCTACAAAAGAAACATTGGTGAGATTGCTCCTTTCCAGGCACGGCCTTGGAAGCTTCCTGACTTTCCAGAGAGCAATGCGCGCTCTCCTGAGGATCACTTGTCCTCTCTTGCCACTGCCTGAGTGCAGACGTTCAGCAGGGAACACCTCAGTGTTTAGCAGAGCTGAGGTCCTGCTGCCTTGGGGAATGCTCTTCAGCACAATGATGTCTTAAACTCTGTTTTCTTCCCTGATTTTCCCCTTACAACCACGCTTGGAGGAACTAACCAAAATACAAAGAAAGACGAAGATGAAGAGGAGGAGAACAGAATAAAGAAATAAAGGGAAATAGATAATGAAAAGAAAATATATGGGGAAAAGACACAGGCCAGAGTACAACATGAGGGATTTTATTATAATGTCTGTACAAATTTCTGTTGGGAAACTGCTTGCATTAATTTTCTTCTGGCATCCAGCCAGAGGGTTGAGGCGCAGCAGATGGACAGAATGACCCAGACTATTGTGTCCACGGAGATGGTTCCTGGGGCCCTCGTTCTCCTCCAGGAGAGGACGTTTCAGCTCTCCCGTGCTCTCCGAGGCCAGCAGCACAGAGCTGACAAGCTGCATCTGGATTGTGAGCGTTTGCTTGCAGCTCTCAGGAGGAGGCTGGTCTGGGCGGCCAGGGAACGCAGGGACGGCTGGATGTCATACTCCAAGGGCTGGAGGGCTGCCACACAAAGGAAGGGAGCAGCAATGTTAGGCACCTCTCTGCAGAGACATCTCCGCAGTGTCACCCTCCAAGCTGTCCTGGCCCTGCATGGCTCTCGTCATGGTGAGGAGGGAACCCGTGGGGCAAAGGGATCAGCTGCAAGTTGCTGCCGCTCAGCAGTGTCCTCCAGTGCCCCTGACCTCTTCCTGCACCCCAGAAACCTTTCCCTGGAGCTGGGCACACTGCTGGAGCTCCCTGAGCCCCCTCTGGAGCCCTCCCCTCCCTGATTCAGCGCAGCGCTGCCCTCACTCACCGCTGCAGATCTGCAACACCTTCTCCTCCCTGGCGTTCTTCCAGTGCAGCCCCGCCAGCCCTAGGCACAGAGCAGCCTTCACTCCTGGCCCTGCCCAGAACGCTCCCGCAGCGCAGATTCCCTGGGCAGGGACAACTTCCCCACAGCCTCCTCCCCGCTCACAGGCTTGGCCCCAGGGGAGCGGAGGAGCCAAGGCAGGGCCAGGGGCTCTGCTGGGAAGCAGCAAGGCTTCCTCCCGGCCATGCGGGGCTCCTGGAAGGCCAGGCCCTCCACCGGGCACGCTGGGCTCTGGCAGCCACGGCGCTGGCTGCCACGATGGCAGCTGGGTCCAGGAGCAAGGGACAAACAGAGGGACGCCAGGGGCTCTTGCTCACCAAGGAACCTCACGGCCGCCTCCCGCAAGGATGCCTGAGAGTCCTCCAGGTAGGGCAGGCTCTGCTGCACGTATTCTGCCACGTGGCTCCTGCCTCTCGCCAGCTGCACAGAGCACAAGAGCACAGGCCTGGCACAGAGCTTCCCCACAGAGCCAGGGCGGGCCCTGCTCCCTGCACCTCCCTTTGCCCTCTGCATCAGGGCATGGAGGGCAGCTCCCAGGCAGGAGCCGTGTGGGGCTGAGCTTTGGAGAGAGCAGCAGGCAGCGTGTGGCCTGGTGCTGCTGAGGAGCTGGAGTGGTGCCAAGGCCCACGTGGGCCAGGGTCCCCTTCAGCAACCTGGCACGAGGCCAGAGTTCACAGAGGGGCCACCTCAAGAGCCCGCCGGGACCACGCACTTGAGGAAAGGCGTCAGGCACACAGGAGCACGTGGTGCTCTTAGTGCTGGAGCAGTGCAGGGGAGGCACAGCCGCCTGCCCCTTGCACAGCTGTGAGGGCACGAGCAGGCCTCGTGCAGAGGGGGCCCTGGGCCACCAAAGGCTCTCCTTACCAAGCACTCTCCAATCCTCCAGCTCTGCTGAGCCTGGGTCATGTCCCTGAGCTGTGCCCACTTCAGGAGCACTGCATTGGCTGACAGGGCTTCCCAGGAGGCCTGCAGAGAGCAGCAGAGAGCAGGACGTGGCACCGCAGCCCAGATGAGGAGGCCTGGGGAGCACCTGCTTCGCCCCTCCACCTTCCCTCCATCCCTTTCCCAGCCCTTTGGAAATTGGTACCTTGGCCACGCTCTGGGTCTCATCGTGCAGGTGGAAGAAGAGCGGCAGAAGGCACCTGCGCACCTTCTTCTGCATCTCCTTCCTCGCCTTGCCCTCCACCAGCTCCATCAGCTCTTTGAAGTGGCGGATGGAGAGCTCTCGCACCTGGCTGGATGCCTGCGAGGAGAGAGGAGGGGGGACCTGAGCTCGGCTGCTGCCTGCCCACGCTCAGCATCAGCAGTAGCGAGGCTGATGTGCAGAGGGGTGCTTGGCACTGCAAGCCTCTGCAGTGGAGCTGCGGGCCCCATGTGCCCCTGGTGCCAAAGCGCCCTGGGGCCAAAACAGCTTTGCAGAGGCACCAGCTTTCCAGAACAGGCTGTGCCCAGAGAGAGCAGAGTCACGGGTGTCTTCTGGGCCTGAAAGTGCCTTCCCCTCCCAGCCCCACTGACACCAGGCAGCCACGGCAGGAGCTCCCACAGGCCGTGGCCCTGCAGAAGGAGGAGCCCGGGCAGACGCTCCAGCCCAGCGCCCGAGCACGTGCAGCCCCTGCTGAGGGCTCTGCCTGCCTGCCACAGTCGGTGCTGACAGCGTGGGGTCCTGCCTGCAGTGGCCACTGAGGAGCTCTCTGGGGTTTGGGAGCACCTGCGCCCTGCATGGAGCACTGGGGGAACGCGGTGCACTCAAGGGGTCAGTGAGAAGTGCTGGAGGGCTGCAGAGGCCACAAGTGAGGCCAGGAGAGCACAGAGAAGCCAGGCGTGGAGAAGGCCTTGCCCGAGTGCTGCCCACAGGGCTGAGCTGGCACAAGGTGCTTCTCCTTAGAGAGTGCCCACGCACAGAGCTCAGGCTCCCACAGCAGCCTCACCTCATCAAAGAGCGGAACCAGCTTCTCCACCAGCTGCAAGGCGACGGGGCCCACCGCTGCCCTCTCCATCCCCTGCATGATCTTTGCGGTGACGAGCAGGGCCTTTGTGCTCACACCCGGGTCAGCACTCTGCAGCGCCTCCATGAGCTCGGGCAGCAGACCCGGCATCTTTCTGGCCTGCAGGCAAGAGAGAATTTCCTGTTTGTGGAGTGAGGAAAGCCCAGCCAGGCAAAGGGCTCTGCTCCTTCAGCACCCGCCTCCTGCCCTGCTTCTCCACCGGGGCACAGGACACGCTGCCACAGGCAGCCAGTTGCCTTGGGCTGCTCCTGGGCTCCACTTTCCCAGCCCTGCTCAGTGGGACACTCCTTATGGGATCAGCGCTCCCTCAGCTAAGGCAGGTGGGAGAGACTTTCTTGTGCCGGCTGCAGCTGGGATGGGCCAGCAGTGCACAGCCCAGAGCCTGCCCTGAGGGACACAGGGGCTCGCCTGGCGGCCGGGCGTTTGTGGATGCTCAGCAAGGGAAAATGGAGCAACCGCCATGCGTCCCGATTCGCAGCCAAGGCCAAGCACTGCATTCAGCCCTGGCCTCCTCAGCAGCCCCAGACTGCCCACACAGCCCCACGTGACTCGGCATCATGCTCACCATCTCCGCTCTCCCGGCAAGGGTCAGGAGGCCTCCCAGCACCAGGGAGCGCATGGCCAGGCCTGGAGAGCTCAGGTAGCGCTGCAGGAGGTAGAGCACAGAGCACTCCTCGGCCTTCAGGTCTGCACAGGAGAGCAGCTGAAACGCACAGAGAGCAGCGTGTGGGAGCCTGGCAGGGCCTGCAGGACTCCCGCCCCTGCTGCTCCTGCTCCCCATGGACCGCTGCTCCAGCCCCACACACGGCCTGTGCTGGAGGTGGCGGTGCTGGCGCAGGGCCCACACGCCCCTCTCCCCCACTTCATGCCCTAGCACCGGCACTAGCAGCACAGCCGCTGCCCAGCTCCCTTGGCTGCTCTGCCGCCTGCTGGCCCTGCCTGCAAGAGAGGCCGGGCTCTGAGAGGCATCGCCGAGAACCGCTGCTTGCCACCAGGCCTACCTCAGCAAAGAAGGCCATGGCAGGGATTTCCTGCAGCTTGTCCCCTTTGGTGAGCAGCATTTCCACACGGCGGAAGATCCAGGACCGCTGCTCAAGGGGGGCTGTCCTCATGTGCCTGGTATGGGGGAAGAAAGCACCAGTGGGAATGAGCTGGCCAGGCAAACCTGGCATGGCATGGCCTACTCCAGCCGTGAACGCACAGGCCACAACGCAGCTGCAGCTTCCTCCACCTCTGCTCATGCAGCAGGTTTCTTTGGCCAACACACGTGCCCACGGGAAAGTCAGTCAGTGTGCAGTACTATGAGGCTCCTTAGGGAGGAACACTGGGCAAACCTCCTTGCTACACTAAAGCCCCGCTCTTCCAATAGCCTCTTTGGAGCCTCCTCCTCCCTCGCACGGCATCGCCCCACGTATGCACCTTGCACCTTCCCCTGTGCTCTAGCAAAGCAGCCTTGTGGCAGGCCCTGTGGGGCTGTGGGGGCCCTGCCTGCAGGCAGGCGCTACCTGCGTGTGCGCCAGCCCCCAGGGCAGGCACACGAAGCTCCAGGTCCTTAGGAGCTTCCTGGGGCTGACACTTATCCTCTGCCTGTGCCAGGAAGGCGGCTTCTCTAGGCGCAGCGTCCCCAGCACCCAGTGTCTCCAGGAGCACAAGGCGGAGGGAGGGATGAGCCAAAGGGTCTCTCACCTGGCCAGCAAGCTCATGCCGCTGGGCTGAGTCTCAGCTCTGAGCAGCAGCTCCCAGGCACCCTCCTGCTGCAGTATCTCCACCTGCTCTACGTATCCAGCACAGCAGAGCAGATCTTTCAGTGCCTGCACCGCAGACCTGCATGCGGAGCAAAGGCCAGTTACACTCAGAGGCCAGGCCCTGGCTGAGGGCACATGCAAAAGGCAGGAGAAGCAGGACAGAGCACCTGGCAGGGCTGGCTGGGGAAGACTCCTCCTGGCCTATGGATGCTGCAGCAGCTGAAATCTGCAGAAGCAGCGCCATGAGGAGCTGGGGGAAGAGGGTTGCCACCACCTCCGGGTGGCTGCTCCGCTGCAGGATGCCACAGAGAGCCTTGGTTGCCTGCAGCAAAGAGCCAGAGAGAGCGCTCAGTGCAAAGAGCCAGCGGTGCCAGCGCCTGGGGCTGGAAAGCACGGTGGGAACGGGGGCCTTTCCCGGGATTTGCAGACAGCCCCAGTTGTACAGAGGCCAGGCTGCTGCCCCAGCCCCTGCCTTGAGGCAAGCCCAGCACTGGGGCCACTCAGTGAGGCCTGGGGCCACAGGGAACTCACAGCGAAGGGGAGGATGCAGGCATCCTCGGAGAGAGCTCGGAGCCGCCTGAGCAGGAGCCGGTCGTCCAGGATGCCCAGCACCTTCCTCAGCACCTGGTCCAAAGTGCTGGGCAGCCCTGCCAGCACCTCCCACATGGCCGTGGCAACACTGCAGGCCCAGAGCGCCCAGTCAGCATGGCTGCCGCGGCCACGGCTCCAAACCCAAAGGTGGGCAAGGCCCTGAGCCCTCCCCGCTCCTCCCTCGCTTGGAGGGCACTGTGGGCCCTGCTGGGCAGCAGCAGATGACTGAGTCCCCGGTTGCTGTGGGGCCGGGGAGAGCGTGGTGGTGGGGCCCTGCCACCCACTTGCTCAGTGTTGGCTGCTGAGGGCCTGTGCCAGATGCCAGCAAGGCGCTGGAAAGTGCAGTGTGGATGCGGGGCCTGCCCTGCCCGGCCCTTTCAGGATTCCCTGCAGGTTTTCCTGGTTCTGGCAAGCAGAGTGTCCTGGGGTACCCTCCCCACACAGAGCAAGCCCTCCACCCTCCTGGGGCCTCTACCTGTCACACTGTGGGGAGCAGTTCAGCAGGCTCCTGACCACCTCGCTGGGGTGCCCGAACGCCAGCAGCAGCAGCAGGATGTCCAGGCTGCGCCGCGCTGCACCTCTGTTGATGCACCTCAGGTTTTCATAGATGCATCGCACGATCTTTGGCACCTGGAGGGCGCACAAGGAAGAAGAGGGGCAGACATTTGCTCCGCTAGCCCTGGGAAGTGCTACTTGCCTTCCCATCCCTCTTGGCTGGCTTCCCATAACCCTGGGTGCCCAAGAGAGATGCCTGGTGAGGAGGTGCTGCCCCTCGGGTGCAGGGCAGTGCCACCATGGCCTGCTTACGTTCTGCAGCCAGGAGGTGGGCTCCACGGCGACCACGTCCAGGATGCCGGCAGCCGCCTGGAGCTCAAAGGGGCTGGAGTCCCGCAGGCCCTCAACAGCCGCTACAATGATGTCCGCTCTCTCCGAGGGCAGGAGGTGTCTCCCAAACATCTAGGGCAGCAAGGGGAGAGGGAAGATCTTGTGGCCCAGAGCAGCATGACAGTGCTGCTGAGGCGAGCAGGCAGCACCGCTCCGGAGCAGGGCCGTGCTGGCAGCTGTGTGCAAAGCTGCAGCGGCTGCCGTGTGGAGGGGGAGCAGGAAGGGCCATGCAGCGGAGGGAGCAGAGCGGGGATCGGACTCGTGCATGGCACAAGAACCCCACGCACTGGAAATCCATTGGCTCATTTGCAGGTGTCCTGCTGATTCCCTGGCCCAGAGGGCCAGCCAGGCAGCAGCTCCTTACCATGGCCATGTGGCTGGTGCTCTTGGTGGAGGAAAGGCAGAAGCGAGTGTGCTCAGCTTTGCCTTCCCTCTGGAGCCTTGGATGCTCTGCACTATTGCCTGCCAGTTTCCTGCCTGCATGGAAGGAACAACACAGAGGAGTCAGTAGGAGGGACCACCTGACCAAGGGGCTTTCCCACCTACTGAAACAGGCTTTAAAGGAGTCCTGGGGAGTACATGGGAGCTGAAGAATTGCCAGGGAGAATCTATGGCCATTCCTAGAGGGAGAAGGGGAACTGCTTGCTGAGCTGCAGAGAGGGGGTTAAGTGTGGCAGCCTTTTCCCCTGCGAGGCAGGACAGGAGGCCTTGCATGGCAGAGGTGTGTGAGGATGCGCTGTTCCTCGTGCACTTGTCAGTGGGCATCCTGGTCAGCCTTGCGCTCATGCAGCGCTCCTGCTCCCCTGCTCCTGCACTGCAAGGCTTTCTTGTTGCTCCTGACAGCTGAGCAGAGGGGCTTGGTGCCGTGAGGCTTTGCTTGGACAGCAGCCTGTTCCTGGAGGGACCCGTTGCATTGCACTTGCTCTTACTCTTTCGCTGCAGGGCAAATCGGAAGGCGTAGTGCAGAGCATCGAGAGCCACGGTGCTGATGCCCTGCTCCTTGGCAGCAGAGCACAGGAGGAGGCGAGCCACAAGCTTGCCCAGCACGTGGAAGTCCTCCTTTGCGGAGAGCCCTTCAGTGGAGGTGCCGCAGGCCTGGCGGGAGGAGGGAGAAAGTAGCGGGCGCAGGGCTGCGGGCAGGCCCTTGGGCCAGAGGCTCTCGCAGCGCTGAGCACAAGGCAGGAGCAGTGCGTGCGGCAGCGCATCGTGCTCAGCACAGTGCGAGGCCTGGAGCCCGGGCAAGGGACTGGCCTCCCCTCGCCTCCTCCCGAGCAGCCCCGAGCCGACACGCAGGCGCTGGCAGCAGGGAGGAGGAGAGGCCGCTGCAGAGCAGCCCCTCACTCCCAGAGCAGCCGGGCAGCAGGCGAGGCAGGAAGGGCTGCCGCGCGCGGGAGCTGCGGCAAGAGCGCAGCCTCCAGAGAGCAGCCTCCAGAGGCAGCGGCAAAGGCAGGGCCTTGGGCAGAGGGGCCGCTGAGCGTCCTAAGCTGTGCCCAGGCTTGCCCTTGAGGGAGGGCGCAAGCACAGGGCAGGCTGCGAGGCCGGCCGAGCGCAGCGTGGGGGCCGCGTGGAGGCTGCCTGCCGCGGAGGTCCTTACCTGCACAGAGCAGGAACTGAGGAGCGCCCTGCTCAGCCTGGCAATCGTCCTGAGGGCCCGCTCCACCTCCGCTGCTCTCGTGCTCTCCGTGAAGGGCAGCAGCAGCTGGCAGAAGGAAAGCAACGCTCTGCCTTGCAAGAGCCCCACAGCTCTGCAGGAGCCTTGGCAGCTCTGGTCAGGCTCTGGCAGTGCTCGGGCCGCACGCACGCAAGGCCTCCTCAGAGCAGGAGCAAATCTTGGCAGCGCCTTCCTGCGCGCAGACACCCTTCCAGCCTTGGGGGGACAAATAGCCAGCCCAACGCGCCGTGCCCAGGGAGGCAGCCAGAGCCCAGGCTCAGTGCTGCCTCTGCCCCACAGCACATGCGCCTCCCAAAGGGGCCCCTCGACAGGAAGGTGCAAAGCCTTGGACAGGGAGGGAGCTGAAAGAAGCCTTGGCTTGATGGAGAGCCCTCCTGCTGCCCTGGTGGAGCTAGCACCTGTGCCTGCAGCATGGAAGGATGTGGCGAGGATGGCATGTGTGTGTGGAAGGGGGCAGATACTGTGTGTGGAGCAGTCGCTTTCCCTGTGAGGGATCTTCACAGCCCCGTGAAGCGCAGTCCTTGTAAATGTCCCACCTGCAAGAAATTCTGCAGCTCCAGGAGGCTGGAGGTGGGCGAATCAACCACCACCAGCTGCAGCACCTCGTCCAGGGCACTCAGGGTCTGCAAGGAGAAGAGCATGTTGTCGCACTCCTTTAGGGCGCCCCTTAGGCAGAGGGCATTGCCTTGAGTTCCTCCTGCCTGAGGGCAAGGGGACAGCCGTGGCCCTGCAGTGCAGCATGGGAGGCCTCAGAGCTGCAGAGCTCTGGCATGTGGCGCAGCCCAAAGGAAGGGGAAGGAAGGAGGATGGTGGGGAGGCAGTGGGGGTTGATACCATGGTGGTGTGGGATGCCTGAAGGGGGGCAGCTCTGCTCACAGAGCAGCCTTCCAAGAAGTCCTGCGTGAGCACGACAGGGGCTGGCAAGAGGTGATGGTGGCACCTGTGATTACCTTCTCTGTGCCTCTGGGAAAGGCCTGTGTGGGCTCCAGAAGTGCCTTCTGCTCTCCTGGCAGGCCCACGTGGCTGCAGGCACAAGAACCTGTAGGGAGGCAAGAAGGAGAGGAGGGAGAACTGTGGGACGTGTCAGCAGAGACTCGAGCAACCCCTTGAGCCTCCTGTGGCCACAGGCCAGCTGCCCTGGAGAGAGGAAGGCCTGAGAGGGAGGAGGGAAGTGGGGCCCTCACAGTCTTCCCCACAGGGCCCGTGAGGCCTGGGCTCTGGCCAGAGGATGGGAGCGATGCTTGAGCACAGCAAGGCAGGGAATTGTGCCAGGTGCAGCAGCGCTGGCCCCTCTCTTGCAGGCAGGGCACAAATGTGCCTGCCTGGCTGCAGCACTAGCGCCTGTGAGCGGAGGGAGGGAAAGAGGGAGGGAGGGAGGAAGGAAGGAAGGGAGGAAGGAAGGAAGGGAGGGAGGGAGGGGAGGGAGGAAGGGAAGGAGGAAGGAAAGGAAGGAGGAAGGGAGGGAGGAAGGAAGGGAGAGAGGAAGGGAGGGAAGGAGGAAGGGAGGGAGGCAGGGAGAGAGGGAGGAAGGAAGGGAGAGAGGAAGGGAGGGAAGGAGGAAGGGAGGGAGGCAGGGAGAGAGGGAGGAAGGAAGGGAGGGATGGAGGACGGGAGGAAGGAAGGGAAGGAAGGGAGGGAGGAAGGGAGGAAGGGAAGGAAGGAAGGGAGGGAGGAAGGGAGGGAGGGAGGCAGGAAGGGAGGGACGGAGGAAGGAAGGGAGGGACGGAGGAAGGAGGGGAAGAAGGAAGGGAGAGAGGAAGGAAGGAAGGGAGGAAGGGAGGGTGGAAGGGAGGAAGGGAGGGAGGAAGGGAGGGAGGCAGGAGGGGAGGGAGGGAGGAGGGGAGGGAGGGAGGAAAGAAAGGTGGAGGAAGGGAGGGAGGGAGGAAGGAAGGGAGGGAGGGATGCAGGAAGGAAGGGAGGGAGGGAGGAAGGAAGGGGGGAGGTAGGAAGGGAGGGAGGGAGGCAGGCTGGCAGGCAGGCAGGCAGGCAGGAAGGGAGGGAGGGAGGGAGGAAGGGAGGGAGGGAGGCAGGCAGGAAGGAAGGCAGGATTCAGAGATGGCAATATCAAAACATTTTCCTTCCTAGACCAAGAAAACATGAGATACAGTATTGTATGAAAACAAAGAAACAGATTAAAAGAACCATATATATTTTGGAAGTTGTTGAATAATGCCTGCAAATGTAATCTGAGACCAGATCAACTGGCCTCATTCTGTTTACCTCACTTAGACCAAACTGTCATTTATATGAGTTTTTTTTTTTTTTTTTAGTAAATGATTTTCCATTGGGATGCCTGCAATGAAAGTGTATTAAAAAGGATCTTGGAATAAGCCACACACCTGCCTGCAGCACCTCAACAGGGCCAACCTCAGAGGGCCCTGGCAGAGAATTCCTCTGCCGGGGACCTCTGTCCTTGTCCTCGTGCTCCCGGGCCACAGAGGGGCCTCCGTGCTCCTTCAGGAGCAGCCTGGAGCAGCCGGGAGGTGCCTCCGCCATGCTGTGGGCGAGAGGGAAGGCGCTGAAGGAAGGGGCGGCTGTGGGGGCAGCCCTGCTGCAGCCCGGGGGCTCTCTTTGCACGGCCGGCACAGAGAGGCTGCAGGGCTGAGGGCACCTGCCCGCCTCGCTGCAGGGAGAGGGGGGCTGTGCTGGGCGGCGAGCGCCAGCGCCGTTTCTCTTGCCTGCCTCCAAGACAGGAGCTTGCAGGAAAAAGGCCTGGGCCCTGCACAGGGCCTGGGCGCGCCAGGGAAAGCACTGAATGCGTTCAGGCTGCTTCTGCACCAGCTCCGCGCGCTTCCAGCTTCTCCCGGCACCGTCCTGCTGGACACTGCGGGCCGAGGCCGCACGGGCAGCTGGGCGCCCAGCAGCACTGCGTGCGCGGGGTCTGTCACAAAGGGTGCTGCTGTCACACACATGGGTGCCCTCGGGGCAGCACAGGCTGCTGGTGCTGGGCAGGCTGCCAGGGCAGGGGCAGGGACAGGGGCAACCGTGGGGCCTCTGTGCAGGCTTCCCCGCAGCCCAGCCAGCAGCGCTGCCCTCACAGCCCTGTGCTGCAGTGTGAGCCCTGCTTTTTGCTGAGGACACGACTCTGGGCATTCTGCTGGGCCTGCCTGGGAGCCAAGCGCCATGGGGAGGGCTGGGTATGGCCAGCTCCATGCACAAGGCCACAGACTTTACACAGCCCTGGTTCTACAGGGGCACGAGGGAGAGAAACCCGTGGCTTCTTCAAGGTTTGCCCTGGCCAACCTGCATCTGCAAGCAGCAGTCATGGTGCCACAGAGCACTTGACACAAGTGTCCCCTCGCCTTGTCTGCTGGTTCTCTTCACCTTCATCCTCCCCGGGAGAGAGGCAGTAATGAGTGCAGTGCGCAGCAAGCAGACCCCTCCCACGGCTCAGGCAGGGGCTTTTCACACTATGAGACATCCACCAAAAGAGTCAGGGTGGCCCCTGACTCTCCAAGGATCAGCTAGTCTACACACCCATGCCATGCAGGCATAGTCCCCTAGAGCAGGTTGCACACAATTGTGCGCACACTCATTTGCACACAGTTAACAAGCTTTTTTCCTTACGCAAATGAACCTGTGTTTCATTTTGTGCCTACTGCCTCTTCTGCTGTGGCTGGACACCAGTGAAGAACAGTCTGTCCCCATCCTCTTGACACCTGCCCTTGGCTAAGGAGGCCCAATTCTCCCAGCCTTTACTTGTAAGAGAGATGCTCCAGGACTCTCCACTGGCCTCCCTGCAGCAGTGCAGTGTCTCTCTTGTACTGGGGAGGTCTCAGAACTGGGCACACTGCTCCAGAAGTTGCCTCCCCAGGGCTGTGTAGGGCCACACTGATGGCTGCCGCATCATTGATGGCCCATACTTACCTTGTTGTCCTGCAGGGCTCCCAGCTCCTTCTCTGCAGAGTTATCTCCAGCAGCAGGTCAACTCCCAGGCTGCCCTGGTGCAGGCGCTTCTTCATGCCTCGGGCCAGGACCCAGGACCTTGAGCTTGCACTCAAGGAAGTGCCCGTCCATGGCTGTACAATAAATGCCTGCCAGAAGAGGAAGGCTATGGGAGATGCCAGGATGGAGCCCCCAGCAGTTCCTGTGTACAGCGCCCCCTTCCAGACAGGAGCCCTGGATGTGTTCAAAGGAGCCCTTCTGGCTGTCCCTGACAGCCCCTGCCAACTCAAAGGATTAATAGGAAGGCACTCTACATAAGTCAACATAAACCGTGAGTTTTCTTGCCATGTATGCAAAGTAGATATATATAAAAATACTGTACTGAGCAGCTCAAGGTTAAAGAATGATCACGGTCCGTTCTGCTTGGTCTAATGATGTTTCCTCCTGTGCTACCAAGATGCAGGGGACTTCTGTTTTACTTATTTTTAAAGAAGGTGTTTCATCCTGTTGCAGTTCAAATGGCGCGGCGACCTGGTTCAGGAACGGCACAGCCACCACCCCCAAGCCGCTCGGACCATCAGCTCACTGACACCAATGTGGTGGACGGCAAATGGCGTTTATTGACGGGTAACAAGGTGTTATATAGCTTGGTTTACAACGTCACATCGGTCTGCTTACATCATAAACTAAATGCTATTGGCTATTAGGGGCCCTATCTTTCCGTAGAGCACGATATCTTCCCGGCCGCCGGACCCTAACTATCTGCAACAATTTCCCCCCTCCCTATGCATAACAAAACTACCTAAAATACAACTATCTTATTCTTATTACTATCTTATTCTATTCTTATAGTTATACCAATCTTAAAATTACATATCATAAACTTGACATAAAGCATAAGGCACAAAGAAGAAGGTGCGTAGAAGGTAGGGGATGACAGGTAATACCGGGGTGTAGGAATAGGGTGTACCTTGGGATAACTTGGGGGTAATACTGAGTGGATATATTCTTAAAGCAGTTGTCGGTGTTCTACTAACGTGATGTTAACCTTCTCTAGCCAATTCTTGACAAACGGCATGAGCTTATTCAATATATAGGGTCCAAAGATTAGCGTCATCATGATCATTGTGATCGGCCCTAACAAGGTGGATATCAGGGTGGTTAACCATGGCGAACCGGTGAACAAATTTTTGTACCAGCTGCGTTTGGAACAGTGTTCAATGGGTGCTAGTTGGCAAGGCATGGCAGTGAAAACTGGTGGCCCTGTAGTTATTTTTGTACTAATTGCTCGAGATTGTTCGATCTGTTCAAGTACCCCTTTAAAGGGCTGGTGTGACTCTACCTGTCCTATAGTGACAAGCTGCAAAATTAAGATAACGCAAAGGCATCGCGGCCCCCTCTTGCGGAGGCTGTTTTGTTGTTTTCTGGATTTGGTCAGCGTGGAACTCACAGGCTCGGGTGGGACGCTTGTCACCGGGGCGTACGGGTTATGGGGGTGTCCGATGATCCGGTCCTGTGAACAGAAACTTACAATTTTCATTAGTTTTATTTTGAAGGTAACAGCCACCTGAGTTGGGGTCAGATGCTCTTCCTTTGCAACATGCTTAATCATGTCTGCCCCCGCCGGTTTTTCTTTAATTCGGATGGGAATATTTTTGCTCTTAGTTCTGTTTACCTTCTTTTTCTCCTTCCTTAAGTTTTTGAAATGACCGCTCTGATGTGGTTCTCAGCCCCTCACTCGGGCTTTCTCTCGGCCCCTCACTCGGGCTTGCTCTCCGCCCCTCACTTGGGCTTCCCTTCCCTGTCCGGTCAGGCTCATTGGTTCTCGGCCCCTCACTCGCGTGTCCCTCACCTGTCCGGTCACTCCCATTGGTTCTTGGCGCCTCACTCGCGCCGGGGGCACCCTCGCCCCGCCCTTCCCCTTGCGGCTGGGCACCATTTTGAGGGGCATAGGGTGGTGGCCTGACCAGTCGTCATCATGCTCTGACTTCTTTTCAATGTTCCTAGCTTCCTTGGCTAGCTCGCTCCAAACAGATTTCGGCCGTTTCTGCTCCTCTGTAAGCGGGACGGGGTTCAGGGATGGAGGGGATGTATCACCCTCTTGCAGACCTTTAGGCTCAGCAGAATTGCCATCATCTGGGGGGTGCAAAGTCTGTGCGGCTGCCCCAACTCCCATTTTCGGGGTGACCAACAAACAGTCCCTCACTGCCACCCAGGTCTCCTGCTCTTTTATAGCTTTCTGCAAGGCTTGTACAACTTTTCCCCAAGACTTAAGGTGTTTCCCACAACCTGAGGACATCGTCTCCTCGGCTAACGCCTTGGTACATTTGTCCCACACTTCAGGGTGGAGAATATCCACCGGCTGATCTATAACCTTAATTTGTAAAAGCCTCGCAACAGTGAGAGTAAAATCTTTTGGCTTACAATCAATACCCCAATGCTTATGTAATTGCGATACGACCTTCACAAGAGCTTCCATCCTCCTTGTTGTTCTGGTAGCGTCCTCTCTGCCGGGCTGGTCCACTTGCTCCGGCCACCGTTCACCCGTCCAGGCGATGATTCCCTGGTTTCAGCACCACTTGTTGCCGTTCAAACGGCGCGGCGACCTGGTTCAGGGATGGCACGGCGACCACCCCCAAGCCACTCGGGCCATCAGCTAGTTGACACCAATGTGGTAGATGGCAAAATGGCCTTTATTGATAGTTACACGGTGTTATATAGCTAAGGTTTACAACGTCACATCCGTCTCCTTACATCATAAACTAAACACTATTGGCTGTTAGGGGCCCTATCTTTCCGTACAGTGCGATATCTTCCGGCCACCAGACCCTAACTATCTGCAACACCTTGGAGATTCGGAGAGCACTTTCCAAGGCATGGATGCTCTCGCTGGGCACCTTGTCTCCAGGGAGTCCAAACACACACAGCAGCGTGCAGCCCTGCCAAGGACAGAGGCAGCGCACCCTGGGACAAGGGCAACAGCAAACGGCTCCTCCCAAGCGATTCCAGACTCCGTGGAGCCCAGTGGAGCTTCAGGACAGCCTCAAACAAAAGGCTGCTGATCCCAGCACCAAGGCAGAGCTGCTTTGCTTTTGCCCACTGCTCAAGACACAGAGCCACTTCCCTTTGCTTTGCTGCCCACACTTTTGTGGGGTGCACGGCTGCCCCACACTCACTTTGTCAAACAGGAAGATTTTGTTGATCTTGCCCTTGTAAGGACAGATGATATGCGACATAATGACGCTGCTGTCCTGGATCCCCTTGCACATGTGCTCTAAGCTGATGTCCCTTGCAAAATGCAGCTTGACAAAGAGGCAGCTGACCAGACGCAGCTCAGATAAGCAGTCCAGCGTCTGTCCGTCATTGATCTGGAGGACAAGAGCAGGAGAGTTTCAGCAGCCGACTCTGCCTGAGCCCCTGCTGCCTGCAGCAGTGACTAGAGGAGAGCACACAGCTGGGCAGGAGCAGGTGCTATCAGAGCAAGGAATAAATCCTCCCCTCTGGGCAAAGCCAGCATCAGCACATGCAACACAATCCTGCAATGAATCATTAAGCAGAGAAATGACTGCCAGGAACACACCACCTTGCTACAGGTATGGCACAACGGGCCACTCTCAGTGATGCTCTTAGGACTCCAGGGGAAGCTCACTCTTAGCCCACAGGCATGTCCAGAGCAGTAGCACTGGAAAACACAGAGGGAAATCCACCTCCCACCACCCACCTCTCTCTGCAGGAGCACCAGGCGGGCAGGCTCCTGGCACGGGCCACTCAGTGCCCAATAGCCCCAGGCTCTCCCTAAGCCAGCCTTTTCTTTGCCTGCTTCCTCGAGAACTCCCTCTGTGCAGTGCACAAGCCCTCCTCCCCTCCCAAAATGCATCTCCCAGCAGCTCAGGCTTACCTTCCGCACAACAGTTGCTGGGATGTACTTGTGCAGCTGCTTCCCCAGAACATTATAAGGGGGTAGGGTTACAGCAGGCCTCAGGATGCCTAAGGGAGGAAGAGCCACGTGGTCACTGGTGCCATGGTGCCATGGGCCTGCCTAGGAGGGTGCTGGGAAGCAGGGGCTGGCACAGGAATGCAGGGAAAACAATTCTTCTCCACTGGCATCTCTGTTCCTCTCGCAGGTGCTCAGCCAGAGCAGCCCCCTTCAAGGAGGAGGGAGCAGCCAGCCCCTGGATGAAGCTCACAGGCGTAAGCACTAAGTGCAAGCGAGAGAGGGCACAGGGCATTCCTCACTGGCCCCTGGAGAAGCCCACCCCTATCTTTCTGAGTGGCCCCAGAAGAGCACAGAGTTGGCCCTTACCTGCCCGCTGAGGCACAGAGGAGTTCAGCCAGCCTCGTTTCACTTGAGGCAAGATGTCTTCATATTCACCCTCAGACACCTGGTCCATGCCTGTAACCTAAAGGCACAGAGAACAAAAAGGGCTCCAAAACATCTCCATGACCCACAGAGGACGAAGGCCAAAGCCTTCCAGGTGCCCCGACCCCATTCTCAAACCCAGTAAGCAGAGTCTAGTGCTATCCCTGAGATAGAAGGGCAATAGCTACAGCTCCCCATCTACATCAACACCTGCAACTGTGTCCACCTTCATCTCCTCAGCCTTCTCACACCTTCCAAACTCAGGCCCACATCTAGGGCCTCCAAATTGCTCTAGAGGCCATCCCACCCACCTTCACTGCACATCCATCAAGTCTCCTTGTCCTGATCCTGCTCTGGTCACAGAGCTCCCAGCAGTGGGCTGACAGGATAACGTCACTCGCATTGGCAGCATGTTGGGCCTGCCAAACGTCATCCACAGCCTGGCCAAGGATCAGGAAGCGCCTCTCCTTTTCATCTCCCACAGTCACATAGGACATGTGCCCTGCGGAGATCCCTGTTGGGGAGAGACAGGCAGAGTTGAGGCACACTGCCTTTGCACCTCCTCAGCCCCCCACAGTTGGACTCTTCCCAGGCTCCATTGGAAACTCCACCATGGGCTCAGCATACTGGCACTTGTGCTCGCCCTCTGCACGGTTTGCATGCAGGCAGCTCCTAAATGGCTGCCTGAGTACACACAGGGGCCTCCCACCGCTGTTGCCTTTCAAAGGCGTGGCGAACTGATTCAGGAACGGCACGCGACCAACCCCAGGCCGCTCGGGCCATCAGCTCGCTAACACCAATGTGGTGGATGGCAAATGGTGTTTATTGATGGGTAGCACAGTGTTATATAGCTAAGGTTTACAACGTCACATCTGTCTGCTTACATCATAAACTAAACGCTATTGGCTATTAGGGGCCCTGTCTTTCCGTACAGCGCGATATCTTCCGGCCGCCAGACCCTAAATACCTACAACATTTCCCCCCTCCCTATGCATAACAAAATTAGCTAAAATACAACTATCTTATTCTTACTTATCTTATTCTAATTACTTATTCTTATTATTATCTTATTCTTATTACTATCTTATTATCTTATTGTGATCACTTATTATTATCTTACTCTTACTTATTGTTATTATTACCTTATTCTTATTACTATTTTATTCTATTCTTATAGTTTATAATAATCTTAAAATTATATGTTGGGGCCTTAGCACTTTTACAGGAATACGAGGAGCTGAAGTGATGAGAACTGAGGAGCTGAAGTGATGAGAACCGAGGAGCTGAGGCGGTGAGAACCGGGAACTGAAGCGATGGGAACCAAGGCCACCCGGAGAAGATAATGCTCGTTAGCAACTTTTTAATGAACTAGGCCGGCCATAGCCAGATAAGCATCTGGGAGGACCAGCAATAGAGCATCGGAAAGGAATGTCAGCCAGCTGCAAGCTAGTTATGCATGGACACTATAGCTTAACCAATGAGAATGCTGTTGCTTAGCGCGTGTGTACGCTTACAGGTGATAGAATTGTATAAAGCTACACCATAGAGAATAGTAAACGAATTGAACCTGCTTCACATTGAAGTGTCGTTCATTCCGTCTCGCGGGGTGGGCCTCGGCATCTGGTGACCCCGACGTGATACGACCGTGGGTAGAGTGGAGCCGAGAACGCGAGGGATCCTGCAGCCAGCGGAGAAGTAGCTGGGCGCCCGGGAGAGGCGGATCGTGGCCACGGCTGACCTAGTGAGTCAGGACTGACCTGGTGAGTCAGGGGCAGGATGGGGATTGCTGCATCAGCAACTAGGATGGAAATTGCTGCATCAGCAACGGAGCGTGCTATTATAGAAAGTTTGTTAAAGCTCGCTCAAAAGACTGAAACTGAGATCTCAAAAGACGATTTAATTGACTTGCTGCTGTTTTGTAAGCAGAAAAAACTCATAGAAGAAACTTCTCAGGTATATAAGCTCGAGTCCTGGGAGCGAGTGGGAAAAGAACTGTGGGATGGTGTGCAAGTAGGTTCAAAGGAAGCTCGGCGACTTGCGAAAATATATCGTCCCGTGCGGCTAATGCTTGAACAATTGCACGGGGAGGCTCAAGTCGCTGCTGCTTTGCGAGAGGCACTCGGCGGAGAAAAGGGGGAGGAGAGTGGCTCAGGAGACTCCGAGTGGACTGAAATTATTGAACCGAATCCATACGAGGAAATGGACAATAAGGAAAAAGGGATTTCATCTTGACAGGCGTGTCCAGTAACTCTAGCTGAACGTGAAGTATGGGGGGGAGTGGATGAGTATCTTCCACCGTGGGAGGGGGAGGAACGACCACCCCCGGAACGACCACTCCCCACAGCGCCCGAAATGGACGTGGATCCGATTAAAGTACCGATCCCGAATGGGTCGGATGACGATGACAGTACCATCCAAGGAATGCGACGAGAACTTCGGGAGCAAACAGAGAGAATGACGGAGTTATTGGAACAGATGTGGCGCTTAGATTGTGGGTCCAGGGCAAGGGATGTGAAGGCAGCATATAAGGCTGCCCATAAGGCTATCGTAGAGGGGTTGGAGAATGTGGATAAACAACTGGGGCAATGGGAGGCGCGAAAAGGTACTTCTAGCTCTAAGGTGAATGAAGAGGTTATGAAACGACAAAAGGAGTGGGTACTGCAGAAGGTTAAAGAAGGGAGTATGACAATTGACGAAGCAAAAAATTATCTACAGGCAAAATTTGGTATGGAGGGTTACATTTTGGGTGGAGAGATTGAGGAGTTATGGAAGGCTCAAAAGAAAGGGGAAGCAGCTGGAGGGAGCGATCCAGATGAAGAAGGGTTGTTGTCGTGGTTCCGAGCCACTGTAAGTGGAAGTGATAGTGCGGGAAAAAGTAAGGATGTGGCGCCACCTATTGATCCAACTTTTAACGCGGGAGCGCGGTATAAGGGGTTGATAGAGAATGCTCGGTTACAGGGGGACTTTATATTAACTCCAATAGCAGCCCCCGTAGTAGTGGGAGCCCAGGGCCCCAAGTGGGAGCCTTTAGATTGGAAATTGGTGCGAGATTTACAAAAAACAGTGATGCAATATGGACATGATAATAAGCTTGTTCGAAACCAAGTCTCTGCCTTGTTTAAATATTCGAGTATGGTTCCTGCAGACAGCAGGGCTATAATGGAACTTCTGCTTTCCTCTACTACCTATATGCTCTGGCTAGCAAAGTGGCAAGAAAGGTTAGAAGAAAAGCAATTGGAAAATCTAAATTGTAGTATGGATGATCCGTTAAGGGTCGCCACTCTCGACCAACTGATGGGAAATGGGCGCTATCGGGCACCCGAGGCCCAAGCAGCGCTTCACCCTAGAGTATTACAACAATCAAAAAAATGCAGCTTTAGCAACCTTTCTTTCCCTGCCACAGATTGGAACACCTCAATTGCCATATACTAAAATAATGCAAAAGCCAGACGAGCCTTTTTTCGGTTTTGTCGACCGGCTGAAGGATGCCCTGGATATGGCACCTAATGTGCCTCCAGAGATGAAAGCAATATTGGCTAAGGAATGGGCAATACAAAACGCAAATCAATCCTGTAAACAACTGTTGGCTACTCTGCCACCAGGGGCCTCAATTATTCAGATGATAGAAGTATGTTCCCGAGCACCACTGGTCGAAGAAGAGCAGAAGGCTAAAATACATGCCGTGGCTTTGGCTACAGCACTCAAGGAGGGGAGAATATCTGGAAAGGGGGATAAAGGATTTCATGGAGTGTGTTTTCAATGTGGCCTACCAGGACATGTGAAAAGAAGGTGTCCTAACAAATTTAGAGTTGAAGGTGTGGGCCCGAAAGGATTTAATGGGAACTGTGCTAAATGTCAAAAGTTTGGGCATAAGGCAGCAGAATGTCGGTCACGATGTTATAAGAACGGTACACAGTTGCAGGGAAACGGGAGCTGCCGCGTTATGAGGGACGCGGCGAACAAATATCCCCAAACGATGGCTGCCTCTGTGAGCTCTCCTCCGCAACTTGCGGAAGTGCAGGAGTCGATTTGGCCGTGGCAAAATCCACAGTAATTAGAGATTCTGATGTGCACATATTGGAATCTACGTGCACTGGTCCCCTGGGGAAGGGCCTATCCGCTTTGGTGATTGGCCGTTCCTCAGCTTCAAAAATGGGTATTTTTGTTCTACCAGGGTGTATTGATGCTGATTACTCTGGAAATATTGGCATAATGATTAAAATTTTCAATCCTCCTGTTACTATTCCAGCACTGAGCAGGATAGCCCAATTGATACCTTTTCGAGCTCTAGTTCCTAATCCTGGACAGGCCCAGCGTGGAAACAAAGGCTTTGGATCTTCTGGACCCCCCCAGGTTGCCTTTTGTGAAAAAATAACTACTCAGCGTCCGACAAGACTCGTGAGTATGGTGGGACCGGATGGTATTCGTCTTACTGATGTTGCCATGATGATTGATACAGGTTCAGATATCACTATCGTTCCCAAGTTTGCATGGCCACCTCAGTGGGATCTGCAAGAAATTGATGCTCCTGTGACAGGTATCGGAGGGCAATCTCCTACGCAGGTTAGTCGATGCTTTGTAACCATCATGGATAAAGAGGGAAACAGAGCCATGATAAAACCTTATGTGATGTGTACATCACTGTGGCTGTTGGGAAGGGATGTTCTGGCCCAGTGGGGAGTCATCTTGCAGACACCTTTTCCCTAGCGGCCATTGGGGGCAGCTTCCGCCCCACCTTAAAGTTAACATGGACCACGAAGGACCCTGTGTGGGTGGACCAATGGCCGCTGCCAGAGGAGAAGCTGCGTTACCTAAAGGAACTAGTTAAAGAACAATTAGACCAAGGTCATATTAAGCCGTCAACAAGTCCTTGGAACACCCCTATTTTCACCATTAAGAAAAAATCAGGAAAGTGGAGATTGTTACATGATCTCCGAGCTGTTAACGCATGCATGGCAAACATGGGAGCATTACAGCCAGGGTTGCCTTCACCTGTTATGCTCCCACAAGCATGGCATTTGTTAGTAATTGATCTGAAAGATTGTTTCTTTACAATACCCCTCGACCCGGAAGACAGTGACAAATTTGCCTTTACGGTTCCTACGATTAATAGGGAAGGCCCATCGGAACGATATCAGTGGGTAGTTCTTCCACAGGGAATGAAAAATTCGCCAACCATCTGTCAATGGTTTGTGAATTTGGCCCTGAAACCGTGGAGGAGAAATCACCCAGATTTAATTACGTATCATTATATGGATGACATCCTAGTAGCAAGCCCTGAAGTTTTACCAGCTACGCACGAAGAGGAATTAATTACTTGTTTAAAGGAATTTGGTTTGGTCGTTGCCCCTGAGAAAGTGCAAAGGCAAGCTCCTTGGAATTATTTGGGTATGGTTATCACAGAGGCTAGAATTAGACCCCAAAAGCTTAAATTGCAGACAAACATTGACACTGTTAACTGTGTGCAAAAATTAGTGGGAGACATTCAGTGGATCAGAAATTTTTGTGGTATTACCAATGAGGAAATGGAGCCGTTGTTTCAACTGCTCAGAGGAGCTAAAGCGCCTGCGGAAAAGCGGAGCTTAACTCCACAGGCTGCCACAGCCTTAGAACGAATTGAGGGGAAGATAGCCGGAACAGCTGCCTATAGATTACAGGAAGGGTTACCAATATCTTTGGTGGTTTATAATCGGAAAAGGGAGGTAGCAGTAATCATTGCCCAGATAAATGAGAAGGGGATCTTGTTTATACTCGAATGGGTTTTTCTTCCAAGTCACCTACGACGCACCTTAACTCAGAGGCATGAGGCAATTGGAATGGGAGTTTTGAAAGCCCGGCAGTGTTTACGAACAATTGCCGGTAGGGAGCCTGACAGTATTATTCTGCCTCTAAAGGCTCTGGAGATAGTCGAAGAATGGTGCTTGAACAGCGTAGAATTTGCCTTAGCCATTCAGGGAATTAAAGTGGACAATCACTATCCTAAGCATCCTCTCTTCCACACCTCTTTGGAGCTGGAAGAGCGAGAAATCCGGAGCTCAAGACCATTGTCAAACGCGATTCCTTGTATGTGGTAGGCATTGTTCAACGAATTAATAGGGCAATTATAGGGCACGTAAACAACCATAGTCTCCAAGCCTTGTTTGTTCAGCTTTGGAACATCATACAACAGAGGAGGTATGCTTTTTGGGTATCACATATCCGTAGCCACACTGCACTCCCTGGTCCTTTAACAGAAGGCAATGCAGTCATAGATAGTGTTGTGTCAGCAGCAGGTATTCCTTGCTCGGTGGAACAGCAGGCATCATCTTCTCATTCATTTTTTCATCAGTCTGCTCGAGCGTTACAACGCGAATTTAACATTTCCCGAGCAACAGCTCGTGCTATTATTGCTGCTTGTCCTGATTGTGCACGCTTGACCCCTTTACAGGAAATGGGTACTAACCCGAGGGGATTACAACCAAGACAGATATGGCAGTCAGATGTAACGGAGTTTGCACCTTTTGGGCACCTCAAGTATTTACATGTTACTGTGGATACCTGTTCAAAGGCTTTATGGGCCACCCCAGCCACTTCTGCAAATGCCAAGTCAGCCTGTAAACATTGGACTCAGGCAATTGCTGTTTTAGGAAAGCCTGACATCATAAAGACAGATAATGCACCTGCGTATAAGAGTAACACCTGTGCAACCTTTTTCCAGCAATGGGGAATAATCCATCAGACGGGTATCCCTTATAATTCTGGTGGTCAGGCCATTATCGAGCGTCACCATAAAAATTTAAAACAATTATTGTTTGCTTTGAAAAAAGAGGGGGAGAAGAGTCCCTACGAGTTAATCAGTAAAGCATGTTATGTTTTAAATTGGCTCAACCCTCGAAATGATGATAGTATACCTATTTTCACCCATTTTTCTAAAAACCCAGCTGATCTTTCAGGAAAGAAGGTGCAGGTAGAAGTTTTCTGGCCGCAGAAACAGATCTGGGAAGGTCCAGTCGAGTTAATTACGTGGGGACGGGGTTATGCTTGTGTACTTGCAGGAGATGGAACGACCTGGGTACCAGCCAAGTGGGTACGACCGTGGTTGCGGAACAGACAGGAACAATCAATGGACCAGGATGTCAGAATGGACCAGGTTCAGCTGTTTGGTAATCATCTTGATAACAGTGACAGGAATAGTGCAGGGGAAATGGCAGACAGAAATTCAGCAGAGGGAGAACATTTGGGTCACCATAGCTAATCAGACAGGCCAAAGTGCCTTCTGTCTTAGCTTGGAACGTCCAGGAGACCCTTTTCGTACTTGTTTGATAGGTGTCCCTGTTTGGCAACCTCAAGAATTCAATGGGTACGTAGCTAATTTTGCTGTGCTTAATGATACTCTATTAAATACTACTATGTGCTCTTACCGATCAAAGCGAACGGCAGAACAGTTAGACGGGTGCTGGCAATGTGAAATCATTAAAAGTCTGAATGGCACTCTGACTTCCCCGCCGGAGGAATTAGACTTGTTGGGAAGTCTGAATGCCACAAATACCACCCGAAACGGTGGATGGGTTAGTTTTGAACTGCATAGCAAAGGTGCACTTGAAGAAAGTACATCGCAATGGGCAACAGTTAACTCGGGGCTGAAAATTAATGATGTTTATCTTCACACATATACCCAATGTAAATTAACGAGCTTCTCTGCAAAACGGCTACCACCAGGAGTGTTTTTAATATGCGGAGACCGGGCATGGAACGGAGTACCGTCCAGTCCACAAGGAGGTCCGTGTTATCTGGGGAGACTGAGTTTATTTCACCCTAATATATCTCAAGTGATGACCTTTGTATCCAAAAGGAAGAAACGATCGATACATGAGTTAGATTGTACAAAAGTTGGGGATCCAAGATTTTGGTCAAGGGTCAAAACTATCTTCGTGTCCCTGCTTATCCCAGGGAGCACTGCCGCACGAGCAATGACTTCCTTGAAACAGCTAGCATGCTGGACAAGGAATGAATTAAATTTAACATCAGACATTTTAGATCAGCTATCGCAAGATGTAGCTAGTGTAAATCATGTAGTATTGCAGAATAGAGCCGCAGTAGATTTTCTGCTTTTAGCACATGGGCATGGGTGTGAGGATTTTGAAGGTATGTGTTGTTTAAACTTATCCGATCATTCAGAGTCTATCCATAAAAAGATTGCACTCTTGAAGGAAGGGCTGCACAAGTTGAAGGAAGAAAGTTGGGGATTAGAAGATTGGCTCAGATCGTTAGGCTTAGGACCATGGATTACAGAAATGTTGTACCACTTGTGCGTGATCGGGATGGTTATACTCGTGCTTGTGATTATGTTACCTTGCTTTTGCCAATACTTGCAACGCTTGATGCATAATACCGCTAATTCTGTTTTTGAAAAAAGAGGGGGAAATGTTGGGGCCTTAGCACTTTTACAGGAATACGAGGAGCTGAAGTGATGAGAACTGAGGAGCTGAAGTGATGAGAACCGAGGAGCTGAGGCGGTGAGAACCGGGAACTGAAGCGATGGGAACCAAGGCCACCCGGAGAAGATAACGCTCGTTAGCAACTTTTTAATGAACTAGGCCGGCCATAGCCAGATAAGCATCTGGGAGGACCAGCAATAGAGCATCGGAAAGGAATGTCAGCCAGCTGCAAGCTAGTTATGCATGGACACTATAGCTTAACCAATGAGAATGCTGTTGCTTAGCGCGTGTGTACGCTTACAGGTGATAGAATTGTATAAAGCTACACCGTAGAGAATAGTAAACGAATTGAACCTGCTTCACATTGAAGTGTCGTTCATTCCGTCTCGCGGGGTGGGCCTCGGCAATTATATATCATAAACTTGACATAAAAACATAAGGCACAAAGCGTAGAAGGTAGGGGATGACAGGTAATACCACGGTATAGGAATAGGGTGTACCTTGGGATAACTTGGGGATAATACTGAGTGGATATATTCTTAAAGCAGTTGTCGGTGTTCTACTAACATGTTAACCTTCTCCAGCCGACTCTTGACAAATGACATGAGCTTATTCAATATACAGGGTCCAAAGATCATGATCATTGTGATCAGCCCTATCAAGGTAGATATCAGGGTGGTTAACCACGGCGAACCGATGAACCAATTTTCGTACCAGCTGCGTTGCGATTTTCTTTTCTCTTCGCCGTTTTTCTAGGTTTTCTCTCAATTTTGTCATAGTGTCTCTTACTATTCCCATATGGTCCGCGTAAACGCAGCATTCCTCTTTCAAAGCAGCACACAACCCTCCCTCTTTAAGAAAAAGCAAATCCAGACCCCTTCGATTCTGTAGTACCACCTCTGAGAGGGATCGGAATGATTCTTCTAAAGCGTTAATCGATTGTTCTATTTTAGTCAGGTCTTCATCAATAGCCGTTTGCAGGTTTGTAAAATCTCGATTCCCTTTTATTTAACGCAGCTATCCCTGTTCTGGCTCCCGCTCCTCCTAAAGTTAGTAGAGCGGCTATCGTTAAGGCTGTAATTGGTTCCCTTTTCGTTAGGTAAGATTCTGGCCGAATTTCTTTGAACTCATACACATAATTTTTTGGATGGTAGATTATCCTGGGGATTTTAAAGTCAAGTTGGTTTTTGATCTTTTAGTCTGTATGTCCCTGGTTTTGTCTAGAGCCAAATTGGTTTTTAGTCTTTTGATCTGTATTTCGCCAGTTAATACAGTATTGGGCCCTACGGGCTCCCTATCAGACGGAGCTATTTCTTTTCTAATGCGGAAAAGTCCACCCCTATCTTTTCCTGGTTCATAATATCTTACACCCCAGGTTTGTCCTATCACACAGCCATTATCCTCCGGTGATTTCATGGTGAGATTTAGATATTTGCAAGTTTCTTCCTCAAATGTTCCGCGGTACTTAAATGTCCCGCAGTAGTTCAATTGGGAGAATTTACAACCGCTAGGTCCTGCTGTAATATTTAAGAATTTGTCTGTTTGCAGTTTCCATGCCGTGGCAATAGTTTCACAGCCCCAATATGCACAATAGTATTGCCCGGGGCGATTACAGTAGGCTTTTCACGGGTTGGATGCCGGACAACAATAATTTCCAATCGACTCTGGACAGGGTTCAATGGGTGCTAGTTGGCAAGGCGAAGCACTGAAAACTGGTGACCCTGTAGTTATTTTTGTACTAATTACTCGAGATTGTTCGATCCGTTCAAGTACCCATTTAAAGGGCTGGTGTGACTCTACTTCTCCTATAGTGACAAGCTTCAAAATTAAGATAACGCAAAGGCATCGCGGCCCCCTCTTGCGGTGGCTGTTTTGTTGTCTTCTGGATTCGGTCAGCGTGGAACTCACAGGCTCGGGTGGGACGCTTGTCACCGGGGCGTACAGGTTACGGGGGCGTCCGATGGTCCAGTCCGCAAGACACTCATCCCAGCTGGTGTTGGATCTAGAGGCAGAGCTCGACTGACTTGTCACTTCCAGGCTCCGGCCCTTTTTCGTTAGGCTCCGGCCCCGCCCACTTTCCTTGCGGGCGGGCTGTTCCCCCCCTCTTGCTCGCCCCGCCGTCTACATTTTTTCAGATGGCCGCTCTGATCGGTTCTCAGCCCCTCACTCGCACTTCCCTCCCCTGTCCGGTCACCCCCACCACCTTCCTCCTCCTCGTTCTCCGCCCCCTCCTGTTTGCATGCGCTTGTTAGTTCTAGTGCTTCCTCCCTGTTCCCACCGGGGGCATCCTCGTCCCGTCCTTCCCTTTGCAGCTCGGCGCCATTTTGGGGCGCATAGGGTGGTGGCCTGGCCCAGACGTCCCCAAGCTCTGACTTTCTTTCAATGTTCCTAGCTTCCTCGGCTACCTCGTCCCAAACAGATTTCGGTTGTTTCTGCTCCTCTGTAAGCGGGACGGGGTTTGGGGATGCAGGGGACGTATCGCCCTCTCACAGATCTTTAGGCCCAGCAGAATCGCCATCGTCTGGGGGGTGCAAAGTCTGTGTGGCTGCCCCGACTCCCATTTTCGGGGTGGCCAACAAACAGTTCCTCACCGCCACGCAGGTCTCCTGCTCTTTTATAGCTTTCTGCAAAGCCTGTACAACTTTTCCCCAAGACTTAAGTGTTTCCCACAACCTGAGGACATCGTCTCCTCGGCTAACACCTTAGTACATTTGTCCCACACTTCAGGGTGGAGAATATCCACCGGCTGGTCTATAACCTTAATTTGTAAAAGCCTCGCAACAGCGAGAGTAAAATCTTTTGGCTTACAATCAATACCCCAATGCTTATGCGATACAATCTTCACAAGGGCTTCCATCCTCCTTGTTGCTCCGGGAGCATCCTCCCCGCCGGGTTGGTCCAGCCACTCCGGCCGCCGTTTACCCGTCCAGGCGATGATCCCCGGGTTTTGGCACCACTTGTTGCTTCTCAAAGGCGTGGCGACCTGGTTCAGGAACGGCACGGTGACCACCCCCAGGCCGCTCGGGCCATCAGCTCGCTGACACGAATGTGGTGGATGGCAAATGGCGTTTATTGATGGGTAACAAGGTGTTATATAGCTAAGGTTTACAACGTCACATCCTTCTGCTTACATCATAAACTAAACACTATTGGCTATTAGGGGCCCTATCTTTCCGTACAGCGCGATATCTTCCGGCCGCCAGACCCTAATTACCTACAACACACAGCAAAGACCTGCAGCCGCCCGAGCAGGGAGGGATCAGCACCTCTCCCCGACGCTGCAAAGCGCCCTGCGTCTCTGTTCAGCCCCACGCACGCCTCTGCGCCCGCTGCAGCCAGCCCACCACTCCTCATACCTATCTTGAGGTGCAGCTTCAGGCCCACATCTGTCTTCTGCACCCTGTACATCTGCTGGATCTGCTGGCTACACCGCAGCACCAGGCTGATGGTGTCGCTCAGCTGGGCTTCATTTACTCGCCACAGCACTAGCACAGCATCCCCTAGGGAAAGCAAGGGCACAGGGAAGGCTCCCATCAGACACAGTCCTCCCGCAGCTGCACCCTGCTGCTGCTGCGACAGCAGGAGCCAGCAGGCACGCGGAGGAAACAGTGTTTGGGTGAAGACCTGCTTCCAAACTGCAGCACCCTGGGCATGGGGACACCCTCCCCGCGTCCTGGCCAGCTGCAGCAGCAGCCACATGGGCAGAGGAAGAGGGTGCCCCGGGTGGCTGGATGAACATGGGCCTCCCTCCTAGACGGTGCCATGCAGCACAGACGCAAGGACTCTCCCCACCCCTCCTCTCCCACGGGCTGCCCCGACCCCCACGCTCCCAGGGTGCCCTGACAGCTGCTGCCATCGTTGCCGTCCCACTGCAGTTCCGGCCTGGGGCCCGCACAGAGCTCCCCCTGAGCACGACAGGGCCATGAGAGGCACCCCTGCGGGCCCTGCCACCCCGCGCCTCCGGCCTCCTTTCCCCCAGCGCTCCTCTGCAGCTGCAGCACAATGTGCTGAGTCTCTTTTACCAGCAGACTTCAGGATGTCCCCTCCAAAAGCCAGCATCTCTGCACACAAAAGAAAGCAGGAGAAGCATTGCCCAGCTGCCCTCGCTGGCCCTCAGGGCCACAGAAAGGCCCAGCCCGCTCAAGGAGGCAGCAGCAGCTGCCCAGCACCATCATCTCCTCATCGCGCAATCCCACACACGCCTGCAGAGCAGCACTTACCTTCCAAGATGTCACCCATATAGTGGTTGAGGGTCTGCGTCACCTCTTCCGCACCCCGGTCGAGGCTGGTGCTCTGAATGAACTTCTCTGTCAGAGCAGTGAAGCCCGAAACAAGGACACAGTGGCACAGAGAAATCAGCAAATGTCTCCATGGACCAAGGACATGGCACTTCCTACATCACTTGCACGTACTCAAGAGAGAGACACAAGCCAGGAGAACAGGCAGGGGCCTCTGGCAGCAGGCACAACTGCCTCATTCCACCTGTGCTCATGAGCACACGGCTTGCCCCTTCTCACCCCTAGACATCATAAGCAAGCGCCAGCCCTTGGCTGGGGCTCTCTAGCATGTTCCACAGCCACCTCACCTCATGCCTATGGCCAGGCAATATCCAAGTGGTACTTCTCCCAAAGGGAAGACCTCAGCAGCAAAGAGATCACCTTTGAGCCATTTGCTACGATCCGTGGGACGACAGTGCTTCGAAAGGTCTGCTAAATCCCAGTGGCACGGGCCGCTGACTTCTCCTCAATGCCTGCCCCTCATAACACTTGCACCCACCTGAGACATCCGCAAAGAGCAGGACTCCATGGAAGCTCTGAGCAAGGCAGATCTCGTGCTTCAAGTCCTCAGCCCCCAAGGTCGGGGACGAAAGCAACTACTTCCCCCAGCAGCGAGCAGCGCTTTGAGCGTCGCTTCCAAGCACAAGCCCTCGTCAGCGCCCTGTGGTACCTGTGGTACCTCAGAAGAAGACGACCGTGCCCAGCAGGAAGGACAACCAGACAGCGCTGTGCAGACTCGCACACTGAGCCCGGGCCCTTGTGAGGCACAGCCAGCCCTCTGCCACCAACGCAGGGTCACAAGCGGCTCACAGCGACATCGGCCACGTATCAGCAGTTACCCATAAGCTGACACCGCGCTACAGGTCTGGCTAACAGAGATCACCTGTGCAAGCCAGCGCTTTGCCAGCTCGTGCCGCGGAGCTGCCCAACTCCCTCCTTACTCCTCTGCGCCCAGCGCAATGCCGCCATCTCCCTTACGGAGCTGGAGGGAGGCTCGCACGCTCACTGATGTCCGCCTGTGCCTGAAGCAGCTGCTTCCTGCATTCCCAAGCACAAACACTGGCCTAGTCAGTGTCCTAAGAGGGGGCACTCCAGGCGTCCCCTTGAGAAGGGAGCACAGGGCACAGCACACGCTCAGCTCCGCACTGGCCACAGGGCCAAGAGCACAAGGAGCAAGGCTCCTTCCCAGAATCCCAGAATCACGGAATGGTTGAGGTCGGAAAGGGCCACTAGAGATCACCTAGTCCAACACCCCCTGCTCTAGCAGGGACACCATAGAGCACGTGGCACAGGGTCAAAACCAGGCAGGTTTTGAATATCTCCAGAGAAGGGGAATCCACAACCTCTCTGGGCAGCGTGTTCCAGGGCTCTGTCACCCTCATGGTAGTAGAAGTTCTTCCTCACATAGAGATGAAACTTCCTGTGTTTCAGTTTGTACCCATTACCCCTTGTTCTGGTGCTAGTCACCACCAACAAGAGTTTGGCCCCATCCTCTCTACATCTTCCTTTCAGGTGTCTGTACATGTTGAGAAGATCTCAGTCTTCTCTTCTCCTAAGCAGGCTAAACAGGCCAGCCTCACTTAGTCTTTCCTCATAAGATAGATGATCGAGTCCCTTGATCTTCTTGGTCGCTCTAATGTAGGCCTCAATCCCATTGGCATTCTTGGCCACAGCCCCCTCTCATGGTTTATTTGTTGCCCACCAGAGCTCCCAATCCCTCTCCACAGAGCTGCTTTCCAGCAGCTCAGCCCCTAACCTGCACTGCTGCCTGGGTTTATTCCTCCCTAGGTGCTGGAGCGTGCACTTGTCCTTGTTGACCCTCATGAGCTTCCTCTTTGAGCAACTCTTCAACGTGTCTAGGTCCTTCTGAAGGACAGTACAGCTTCCTGGAGTGTCAACCACTCCATCCAGTTTGGTATCACTTGCAAACTTGCTGAGGGGCCACTCTGTCCACCTCCAAGTCACTGGTGAATAAATTGCACTGCATTGATGAATATATTGTACAGTACTGGGCCCAGTACTGACCCCTCGGGGACACCACTGGCCACAGGCCTCCAACTAGGCTAGGAACCGTTTATCACAACCCTCTGAGCGCTGCCGTCCAGCCAGTTCTCCATCCACCTCACTGTGCACTCGTCTAACCCACACTTAACTGAGCTTGCCCACATGGATGTTGTGCGAGACGATGTTGAAAGCCTTGCTGAAGTCAAAGTAGACAACATCCACTGCTCTCCTCTCATCCAGCCAGCCAGTCACAACTTCCCTTTGGGGAATCCACACTGACTACTCCTGAACACCCTCTTTTCCCTCATGTGCCTGGAGATGGTCTCTGGGATGAGCTGTTTGTCATCTTCTCTTGCATTCTACATTTCCATATTGCTAACAGCAATAGGAAGGTCAAGAAGTCCTAAATGGTACGGCAACAATGTCGAGACAAACACAATCCAAAACAGTCCCTTACACCTTTTTCATGTGCACACGCACCACTGGCTCATATGGCCTCGCTCCTAACACCCAGGCTCTTCTCCTCAGGCCAGTCCCCACTTCCTCACATTCCAGTCTGTCCTGATAGGCAGAGTTATATTGTTCCCAACACTGTGGGATGGCCAAGAGATTTCCTTGATAGTGGGAAGCAGTTTGGAAAATGTCTGGAAAAAAAATAATAAAACAGCTTGGAAAGTTCAGACTGAACATTATGATGAAGAAATGTCACTTGAAGGCTAGTACTGTGGTGCAACACGCTGCCCTGGAGGAGTCAACACCTGACTTTGAATTCTTGAATGTTTTGTTCATTCTCCTCTCAGCAAGAGAGGTTCATGGACTCAGCATAAAATATGCCATAGGGCTCATTAAAAAGCAAAAAAGCTCTGACAAACTGTGTTTCCTCCTATCATGTTCTTCAAGTCTTGCACGGCTAATTGGAAAGGTTTAGGGAGGGTAGATGAAAGGTGATGTTAGAATTTGTCAGCTTAAGTAGGACATATGTGACTGGGAGAGCCACCAGCTCCTGGGAGTCCTGGGCCCTGATGTGGGCAAATGCTCTTCATGGGGATCCTGGAGTCACCTGCGCTTCTGTGCAAAAGGGAGAAACCTCTGATGTAGGACCCTAGAGAAGAAAGATTTCCTTGGCTGCTCAGAGTGACCCAGGCAGGACTTGGGGATGTCAAAGGAAACCCAACCAACAAACACCAAAAGTTCTGCTCTTCCTGGAGACCTTTTGGAGCTCTCAGACTGGGAGCAGGAGGGAGCGTGGGGAAACAGCCGTGTGCCAGACTTCCCTCCATGAG
This sequence comes from Tinamus guttatus, assembly GCF_059628265.1. Classification (NCBI taxonomy): domain Eukaryota; kingdom Metazoa; phylum Chordata; class Aves; order Tinamiformes; family Tinamidae; genus Tinamus; species Tinamus guttatus. The sequence goes on from NW_028288621.1 coordinate 1,132,721, forward strand.
GCCTTCAGCTCCACAACTTGTCACAGCTTCAAGGAAACTCGTCCAAAAAAGTATTTCCCATGATCCTGGTGCACAGAGGAAACTGAGCACACACACAGGAGAAAGGGGAGAGAAAGGGGAGAGACCCCAGGTGTAAAGTGCAGCCCCCTGTGACATAGACAGGGTGCTAGAGGCCAAATAAGCAACCCAAAGAAATGAGCAAAGGTCCTGCTGCCCTTTGCAGTGGCTTGCAAAGCTGCAGCTCTGACAGCATTCAAGGAGGACAGGGTCTCCCTTCTGCACGATTTGCCCCTGGACTGTGCAAGGACATGGAGGAGAGGGATGTTGCTTGTGGGGATGCTCACAAGTTTCAGTAGCTGGGGAGCTGGGAGACGGTCATCTCCCCAACTTGTGACCAAGCCGAAATGCAGCTCCTGAGGCCGGCAGTGCCTCACGGGCTCCGTGCAGGAGGCTGCACAGCAGCACTGCAGTGTGGGGGCCTGTCCTGAGGTGCCTGGGGTCAAAGTGCGGCAGATCCAGGGTGCTGGGGCTCTACAGATCCCAAAGACAGGCAGGGTGCCAGGAGAATCCAGGGTGCCTGGAACCATATCCAAGAGACAAACACAACCTGGAGGTGTCAAGGAGAATTCCCGGGATCAGCTAAGGCCCAAGCTGAGAAATGGCTTTCATCGGGATCAGATGAAGGAAAGTTGGGAAATATTCATGGGATACAAAAATCCTGGCATGAGTCACAGTTTTAGAGCCTGGCAAGGACAAGGCTCCCAGCTAAAGCCCTCCGGAAGGAAGGAAGGTGTTAAGGGCACGTCTGCTCTTTCCTGACAGAGCATCTCTAGCTCAGGTAGCACAGACCAAGGAACCTTTCTGAGCACGTTTAAAAGCACAGGATCTGTGGAGCCTGCCTCAGGAGAGCAGATTCCTTGAGCCTGCAATACGGTGTCCAGTGCCCTGCGCAAGGCAGCTCCCAGCACAGGAACCATCTTGGAGCCTTTTCCAGGCAAGTCTGGGTTATCTCCAATGAGGGAAATCTGAGCATCTCTCTATGTCTCTGGGCAACAGTTTGGCCCCACTCATGGAAAAGAAGCTCCTGTTCTCAGCCTCTAGGAAGTGTTTCCCACTGCCTGTTGTTCCCCTGGTGCCCGTGGTGCCATCAGGGCGCCTCTCCTTGCAGAGGGCACATGTGGCTGCTCCCAACCCGGCAGCTGCCCCGATGGGATGGAGGAAAACTCCATGGCGGGTGCCAAACCCAGCACATCCCTGCTGCTGCCTGTGGCCGCCAGAGCCAGGAGTCTCCTCCAAACACCTCCCGCAGCCAAGAGCCACCGCTGCCCTCGCGGGCGCTCTGGCTCCTGTGAGGGGCCTCTCTGTCGCCTGCCTTTTCAAAGGGCTGCTGGAAGCTGTCCCACTGCTCAAGCCTCGAAAAAAAACAGCGAAACAGGCACACATTGTGTAGAGACAAGCAGGAATTGGCTCTCTCCTGGCCACCTTGCTCCCAGTGCACAGCCTCTCCCCACCAGTCCCTTTCATCCCCAGGGACAGACGCCTGGTTGGATGCAGGACGAGGGCCATGAAAAACCCACAGTTCTCTCTGCAGAGAGCTCTTCTCACAGGGAGTGTGGGCACTACCTACCGACGGTGACAGAGAGGGGCAGATTTCCCAGGCTGAGGTTCAGATGGGACAGGGCCTGGGCCCTTTCCGCAGCACTGAGCACCCCTCCTTCAAAAGGCTCCACGTCAGCGCTGAGCCGCACGGCCGCCCACCCGTACTGCAGCCACTCATCCATGCTGCCCAGCTCCTGGCAGTGCTGCGCGTGCTCCATGTAGGACCACAGGATCTGAAATGGTCCAAAGAGGTGAGTGTGCAAAACACTAAATCTCCCCAAGGGGATTCTCTGGCCTAGGGAACACAGGCCATGAACCCAATGGGCACTTTCCCTCTTCTCTTTTACTCGCAAGCCGCTCACCCAAGAGTTGGTTTCAGATGACCAACTCTTCTTATGCTCTTCTGATTGTGGCCATGTCACGACAAGGGCCACAGAGTGCTTCTAAAGAAGAGGTTTATAAAAATGGTCACAAGGAAATCCCACAGTATAGAAACTGGTTACAATCAGGAAAGCAATCCCATGGGAGGAGCAACCCAAATCAACAACACCCACGCCTCCTGAAGGCTTGCAAAGAAAAGCTCAAGCATGTGACCATCCCTGTGGCATTTGGCCTCCTCTTGCCAGCCAGGGCAAAGGAGCTGTGTCAGAAACGCGTCTGCTGCTGCTGCAGAGAGCAGGCACTCACGTGACTCGCGTGCGCAGACTCCACGTCCGCGCGGAGCTTCATGCGCGCTGCCAGGCGCGAGAGCCTCTGCCCGCTGGACGTGTTCCGCTGGCTGAAGAGCTGCCGCAGGAGGGCAAGGCAGCGGCTCTGCCGGAACAGCCAGGGGAGCCTCTCCCTCCTGCCGCACAGGAGAAGCTGCTGGGCCCAGCCACGAGCTACAGGGGGCTGAGTGAGGGGGCCAGGGGCAGCCGGGGAGCGCAGGAGGCTGCTCAGGCAGGCAGGGCTCGTGGACAGGGGCAAGAAGCAGCATCAGGGAAAGATGACTGCTCACAAGGACGTGCTGGCAGCACAGCCCAGGGAGCAAAAGGGCTGCTGCATGGCAGCCTGGTCACTGGCTACTGCCTTCACAGCCTCCACGCCCGCTAACAGCTCCCTGCTCTCACCCACACCATCCCGAACACCCAGCACAGGCCACCTCACCATCCATCAGCCTCCAGGGCCTTCTGCACCTTTCCCCGTGCTAAGAGCTACGCTCTGCAGTGAAGCTGAGGCAGGTGTGGGCCAAGGACCTCAGGCCAGCACGGAAATGGCTCGTTCTTGCCTTCCCTTTCCCGTCAGGGTCTTACCCTGCTTCTTGAGGGGTGGAGGAGTCTCTGCTCTTCCTATAAGAGCCATGGGGCGACTTCTCCAGCAGAGACTTGAAGAAGACACCCGCCGAGGTGACTGGGAATTTCCTCTTCAGCAGGCTCAGTGCCTTTCTGATGGTCTTCTCTGCCAAGTCCATGCACCCCATATTGTAGCAGACCTGCATGGGAGAAGGGCTGTAAGGACAGTCCCAAGGGGCTCCCACTGAGGACACACCAACTTTCAAGGCTGTGGCTGATTCAGGGCCAAGGGCCTTGACTGCCTTTGGCTGGAGGGCGAAGGGCTCACAGAAGACACTGTGCAGAGCAGCCGCCCGTGCCTCCAAATGCCAGGAATGTCCCCACAACCACCCCAGGGCCCCCAGGAGACTGTGCAAGTCCTCCCGCCAACAGAGCCCTCAGGTCCTCCCTGTCACTTTACCTCCCCTTTCAGGCTGAGGAAGGCAGCTTCTTCAAAGCTGGCCAGCCCCTTGCCTTCCTTACTCAAGGAGCTCCTCAGGGCCTCAGCTTTCTTCAGGCTGGTGAAGGCCTTTGGACAAGCACACGGAGAGCAGGTGAGCGTCGGTGCGGATCCTGCATGAAGCCCACCACTGCCACCCGCTTGCCTCCTGCATCACTCTGAGGACGGGTCACCTCTGCCCTGGCAATGCCCACCCTCACACACAGCACAGCACTCCTTGCAGGTGCACCTCGTGCCGATGTTCTGCTTCTCTTGCTACAGGAGAGGCAAGCAGGAGGAAGAGCCTGGGCCTGAGCACAGTCGTTCATGCCCAGGTGCCACAGAGGCCTGTCCTTTCTCAAGGGGGAAATGGGCTTGCCCAGGCAAGGCAACTGGGAGGACTCCATGTGCAGGGGGCTCTGGCAAGCAGGCCGGCTCACCAGGTAGTTGTTGGAGACGTGCAAGTAGCCAGCTGCACTCTGCAGCAGATAATAAATTGCCCTGGCATCACTGCCCATTTCCAGATGGTGGTGAGCCAAGGGCACGAGCACCAAGTCCACAGTGGCCTTGCATTCACAGGAGCAGGTGGCACCGGGCATCTCTTTGGTCTTGTTGGGCACCGTCAGCTCTGTCCTGGCCATAAACTGTTCTGTGGCTCTGTTTGGAGACAAGATCACAGAGGAAGAGGAGACACGCTAGCATCATCTGCCCTGCTCTGCCTGCCTCGAGGAAGAGCACGTCCTAGCGCACCTGACACTCGCATTCTAGCACTGCAATGCCCAGCTTGCAGCAGGGCTCTCTTACAGCCAGAAAGTCCTAGCATGCCAGGGCTGCTGCACCGCAATGGGACAGTCCTCACTGTGATCCCCCTGGCTTCCTCAAGCCATCGCATCCCAGCTCCCACCCAGCAGGCCGGCCCTTTCCTCGGCTGGGGTCACAGGCAGTAGGCAAACCTGGGAACTCCAATGCCCCGCTGGAGACCCTGAGGCCACTGACTTCCACTAATAATCAAATGCTTCTCTCCTCACCGTAAGGTCTCAATCCAGAAGCTCATTTTATTCTGCTTGGCTTCTGCAGAATCTGCAAACAAAGCATGAGGGTTGCCGGCCGCTGTCTTCCGTCTCAGCTAGTAGCCATCTTCGGGCTCCAGCAACAAAACGTGTTCACCCAGAGGTCAGGCTCTCCGGGGCCATCCTACCCCGCTAGGGGACAAACCCCGTAACACCAATATGGTTGGAGTGCCATTTGTTGTTTACTGCTCACTACATTTATACTCCTTTCGAATGCGGAAGCTTGCTCTGCCACCAATCAGCAACAATGCCACCCCACATGGCTAGGTACTGATTCTTCAAAGTAAGACAACTGACTCGCCTTAATTTCTGTTAACCCTTTGCTTTCCGTAACATCACGAGATCTTCCGAGCGCCAGGCCCTAAGCCTAAGTCAGGTCAAGTCAGCTTATGTCAAGCACGAAGCCATATTGCTATATCTATAGAACCGACCACACATCAGTTAAATATCCCCTCAGTTCTCAAGGGGCAGAATTTGCATCTTGCATACTCTGTCAGCAAGACAGCAGGGCCAAGGCATGGGTGGCACCTCTTTTCCTGGCCATTTTTCCCCAAGATCTCCCTTCTCTGAAGGTGTGTTATGTTTTGGGCAAGGGTAGCGCACCCACCAGGAAATGCACCTTGACCTGCTGGACTGCAGGATGCACCCCAAGGCTCTCGTCACTGCCGGGAGAGGGGCTTCTCTCTGGTGATTCCAGGGAAAGGCAGGAAGGTGCTCAAGGGGACAGACGCTCTATGCTCTGTGCACAGCATGCCTCAAGCTGTGCAGCTATGCTCAGGGGAGGACTCAGCTTCTCTTGGGAAAGCATCTGCACGGCACTGAAAGCACCCCTGGGTTTTCGGGGAACTGCTTCTGCAGACACGGCTGGAGACAGAGGAGCACCCCCAGGAATAGTGCAAGCACCGTGGGAAGGCCCAGGCTGCAGAGCACGGCAGGCAGCATACCCGTAGGGGCAGGGAGCTCATCCCCCATGGTCTCCACGTTTGTCCAGCTGGCAGGGCAGCCTTCGCCAGCATCGTTGTCCCAGCTCTCTCCCTCCTGGGTGCTGCTGACGGCCAAGCGGTGGAAGGCCACAAAGTCCCCTCCGCCGCAGCACTGGCACTTGTGCGCCTGCTCCTCCAGGAAGGCTGCGCACTTGCGGTGCATGGCCCCCCTCTGCGCCTTGGGCCACAGCTCGTAGGCGGCCTCCCGCAGCAGCGGCGCACAGAAGGCCAGGATGTCGGCCTGCAGCTCCTCGCTCTGCTGCTCCTCTGAAAGGCAACGGGGTGCTGCAACAGCCAGAGCTGGGGCCACAGCTCAGGGCCATCACAGCCAGCGCATGAAGGACGGGGAGCCCTTGGCGGGGATCCTTGGTAGGAAAGCAGCGCTCCTGCACTCAGAGCCTCGCCACACTCGAGCAAAAGGGCCCCTTTGCCTCACTGAAACTAGCATGGCCCATGCAACAGGCTGCTGCTCTGCGTCCCAACAGACAGCAGTCAGCTGCACTGCAACCGGCAGCACAAGGAAGCCACAGCCAGCTCCTACTTTGCAGTCTCTGAAGGGCAGTCCCTACCTACTACGCTCCCCATCCCAACCCAACCCCAACGGTGAGGCTGCCCTGGCCATTACACACGGCCACAGGCGCAGTGTACCGTGCCCTGGGGAGCCCCAGCAGCAGCAGCACCAGGAGCAGCAGAAGCCCACCGTTCTTCAAGCCTTGCACAGCTATTTGCAAAGGTTTATGGAGCACAGATAAAAGGCTATGTTAGAATTTGTCAGCTTAAGCAGGGGCCTGGGAGAGCCACGAGCTCCTGGGAGTCCTGGGCCCTGATGTGGGCAAATGCTCTTCATGGGGATCCTGGACTCGCCTGCGCTTCTGTGCAAAAGTAGGGAGAATCTTCTGATACGGGACTCTAGAGAAGAGGAATTTCCTTGGCTGCTCACAGTGACCCAAGCAGAACTTGGGGATGTCAAAGGAAACCCAAGCCACCAACACCGAAAGTTCTGCCCTTCCTGGAGACCTTCTGGAGCCCTCAGGCTGGGAGCAGAAGGGAGCGTGGGGAAACAGCCGTGTGCCAGACTTCCCTCCATGAGGCCTTCAGCTCCACAACTTGTCACAGCTTCAAGGAAACTCGCCCAAACCAGTATTTCCCATGATCCTGGTGCAGAGGAAACTGAGCACACACACAGGAGAAAGGGGAGAAAAAGGGGAGAGAACCTGTGAAGTGCAGCCCCCTGTGACATAGACAGGGTGCTAGAGGCCAAATAAACAACCCAAAGAAATGAGCAAAGGTCCTGGTGCCCTTTGCAGTGGCTTGCAAAGCTTCAGCTCTGACAGCATTCAAGGGGGATGGGGTCTCCCTTCTGCACGATTTGCCCCAGGACTGTGCAAGGATACAGAGTAGAAGAACGTTGCTTGTGGAGATGCTCACAAGCTTCAGTAGTTGGGGAGCTGGGAGACAGTCATCTCCCCAACTTGTGACCAAGCCAAAATGCAGCTCCTGAGGCCAGCAGTGCCTCACGGGCTCCGTGCAGGAGGCTGCACAGCAGCACTGCAGTGTGGGGGCCTGTCCTGAGGTGCCTGGGGTCAAAGTGCGGCAGATCCAGGGTGCCGGGGCTCTACAGATCCCAAAGACAGGCAGGGTGCCAGGAGAATCCAGGGTGCCTGGAACTATATCCAGGAACAAACACGACCTAGAGGTGTCAAGGAGAATTCCCGGGATCAGGTAAGGCACAAGCTGAGAAATGGCTTTCCTCGGGATCAGATGAAGGAAAGTTGGGAAATATTTATGGGATACAAAAATCCTGGCATGAGTCACGCTTTTGGAGCCTGGCAAGGACAAGGCTCCCAGCTGAAGCCCTTCGGAAGGAAGGAAGGTGTTAAGGGCACGTCTGCTCTTTCCTGACAGAGCATCTCTAGCTCAGGTAGCACAGACCAAGGAACCTTTCTGAGCACGTTTAAAAGCACAGGGCCTGTGGAGCCTGTCTCAGGAGAGCAGATTCCTTGAGCCTGCAATAGGACATCCAGTGCCCTGTGCAAAGCAGCTCCCAGCACAGGAACCGTCTTGGAGCCTTTTCCAGGCAAGTCTGGGTTATCTCCAAGGAAGGACCTCTGAGCATCTCTCTATGTCTCTGAGCCACAGTTTGGCCACGCTCATGGAGAAGAAGCTCCTGTTCTCAGCCTCTAGGAAGTGTTTCCCACTGCCTGTTGTTCCCCTGGTGCCCGTGGTGCCATCAGGACGCCTCTCCTTGCAGAGGGCACATGTGGCTGCTCCCAACCCAGCAGCTGCCCCGATGGGATGGAGGAGAGCTCCATGGCGGGTGCCAAGCCCAGCACATCCCTGCTGCTGCCCGTGGCCGTCAGAGCCAGGAGTCTCCTCCAAACGCCTCCCACAGCCAAGAGTCGCTGCCCTCGCGGGTGCTCTGGCAGGAGAGCCCTCGCGGCCAGCGCTCAGCCCTGCCTGCCTGCTGCCGGCCTGCCCGGCGCTCCGAGCACACAAGCTCCTGCCGGCCGCGCGGCTCCTGCCAGCCCTGCTCGGAGCCTGCTCCTCCCGCGGCCCCGCTCGCAGGGACAGCGGGGACCTCCCTGCCCACCCGGCCACGAGGCTGCTGCCGCCCCCAGCGGCCCTGCCCGCCCCACGCCTGAGCCCGCCCCGGAGCGGCCGCCACCGCCCGCCTCGTGGCTCTCATTGGCTGGCGCAGCCATCAGTAGGAGCCAGCCCGGCCCTCAACCCCAGCCCCAGCCAATGGGAGGGCCGAACCGGGCGCTGCCATGGCAACACTGCACCCTGCCGCGGTACCGGCAGCCCTGGCCCAGCCCTGCTGTTGGCGGTGCCATCTTGTGGGGGCCGCATGGGGCGTCGCAGGGCTGGGAGCAGCCGGGCCCGGTGTGCGGGGCTGTGCGGGGCTGCGGGGTCTGGGGCCGCCCTGCCAGGGCTGGGGCTGCGCAACCGGAAGGGCCCTGCAAGGCTCTGGGCTGTGCTGGGGCCTGCGCGGGGCAGCCCTGGCACTGAAGCTGGTGCTCGCCCTGCTGCTGACCCCTGAGGGATAAAGGATTTTCTGAGGCCAACCATTATGGGAATAGCTAGGAGGAAAGATGAATAAGGATCACCTGGTGAAGGTAAAGAGATGTGGGGATATAGATGTCACCTGTAGAAGATTAGGGAGTGCCCTTCTCTGGGACTGGTCACTGGGTAATTGGCACCCCTGGTGGGAAGGTTGTATAAGTACCGAAACACAGAAGTTAGAAAGGGCTGCTGGGATCTCCTTCTCCATGGCCTGTGAGGGGCCTCTTCATTGCCTGCGTTTTCAAAGGGCTGCTGGAAGCTGTCCCACTGCTCAAGCCTCGCAAAAATACAGCGAAACAGGCACACATTGTGTAGAGACAAGCAGGAATTGGCTCTCTTCTGGGCCCTCTCCTGGCCACCTTGCTCCCAGTGCACAGCCTCTCCCCACCAGTCCCTTTCATCCCCAGGGACAGCCGCCTTGTTGGATGCAGGACGAGGGCCATGAAAAACCCACAGTTCCCACCTCCCCCACGAGAATCACTCACTGCTGGGGGCCTCTTGCCACTCCACTAAGACCAAGTGTGTAACGTAGCAAAGAGCCAGGGACGAATACAGCCGCAGCAGGATGCTATTCTGAGACTTGAGGGTGCAGTTGCCTTCATTCTCCTCTATGAATCTCCTGCACTCCTCAAATGACTTGTACTCCCAGCCTGTGTAATACAAATGTATCTCAGAGAAGCAGCACTGCCCTCCACTGCCTTGTTCTTTCTCAGACCTTCACAGTAGGAGAAAGCTCAAGCAGAGCTGGCCAATTTTGGCACCAGGAAGCACTCAGAGGGCAGGCAAAAACTAAGAGGAGTGATGCAAGGTTATTATATCTTCACATCAGTGTCCTTTTATGGAGCAGCTTGCTAGCACCACCCAAGAGCTGCTGCCATTGATCAGCAAACGACAGTGACTGCAGCACATGGGCTCCAAGGGACCTCCTGGTCAGGCACACACGAACACAGCTGTGCCCGCTTCCGCAGGAGCCAGAGCAGAGGGAGCCTGAGAAGAGCTTTCAGAAGGGGGAACCTCCCAAAACACAGCAAGCACAGATGGGAATTGCAAGCATTTTGAGCTTACTCTGGGATCACCTGTAGACAATGCAGAAAAAGAGGGAGAAGACAGGAGAGGGAAGGAGAGAGAGACACCCACAGAGCCAGATGGGCAAGCACACTGCTGAAGGAGCCAAAGGATTGCTTGGAGCCTTTGGGCTCAGTGTTGTATCAGGAGAGAAGCCATCTCTGCAAGCCTCCTGCCTCTCTGTGGCCCTCCTCACTGAGCACTTACCAGCATAAAGCAGGAGGTCGAGGCAGCAGGCAAAGAAGCAGGCCTGCCCAGTGATCCTGTGCTCTCCAGCCACCTGCTTCTCCAGCCTGGAGAGCACTTTTGCACACTCTGGGTACCTGCGGAGGAACACAACGAGCCTCCATGGAGCACCTCCTCGGTGTGGCATCCAAGCCAGCAGCTCCAGATACTTCCCACTCCCCTTCCCATCTTCCGTCTCTTTCCCTCCTTTGCTCTTTCTGCCAACTCCATTGGCCTTTGCAGTGACCCCCTGACACCGCGCAAGGGCAGGGTGTGCAGCAGCAGGATTACCTCATCTGCAGAAAGAGCGCGGTGAAGAGCGGGGTGAGGACCTTGGAGTCCAGGTCGGGCTTCTCCAGCTCCATGCTCAGGCTCATGGCGCGATAGCCTGGCAAGACAGAAGCAGACTCACACAGGTTCTCTCTGCAGAGAGCTCTTCTCACAGGGAGTGTGGGCACTACCTACCGACGGTGACAGAGAGGGGCAGATTTCCCAGGCTGAGGTTCAGATGGGACAGGGCCTGGGCCCTTTCCGCAGCACTGAGCACCCCTCCTTCAAAAGGCTCCACGTCAGCGCTGAGCCGCACGGCCGCCCACCCGTACTGCAGCCACTCATCCATGCTGCCCAGCTCCTGGCAGTGCTGCGCGTGCTCCATGTAGGACCACAGGATCTGAAATGGTCCAAAGAGGTGAGTGTGCAAAACACTAAATCTCCCCAAGGGGATTCTCTGGCCTAGGGAACACACGCCATGAACCCAATGGGCACTTTCCCTCTTCTCTTTTACTCGCAAGCCTCTCACCCAAGAGTTGGTTTCAGATGACCAACTCTTCTTATGCTCTTCTGATTGTGGCCATGTCACGACAAGGGCCACAGGGTGCTTCTAAAGAAGAGGTTTATAAAAATGGTCACAAGGAAATCCCACAGTACAGAAACTGGTCACAATCAGGAAAGCAATCCCATGGCAGGAGCAACCCAAACCAACAACACCCATGCCTCCCAAACGCTTGCAAGGAAAAGATGAAGCATGTGACCATCCCTGTGGCATTTGGCCTCCTCTTGCCAGCCAGGGCAAAGGAGCTGTGTCAGAAACACATCTGCTACTGCTGCAGAGAGCAGGCACTCACGTGACTCGCGTGCGCAGACTCCACGTCCGCGCGGAGCTTCATGCGCGCTGCCAGGCACGAGAGCCTCTGCCCGCTGGACGTGTTCCGCTGGCTGAAGAGCTGCCGCAGGAGAGCAAGGCAGCGGCTCTGCCGGAACAGCCAGGGGAGCCTCTCCCTCCTGCCGCACAGGAGAAGCTGCTGGACCCAGCCACGAGCTACAGGGGGCTGAGTGAGGGGGCCAGGGGCAGCCGGGGAGCACAGGAGGCTGCTCAGGCAGGCAAGGCTCGTGGGACGGGGGTGAGAAGCAGCACCGGGGAAAGATGACTGCTCACAAGGATGTGCTGGCAGCACAGCCCAGGGAGCAAAAGGGCTGCTGCATGGCAGCCTGGTCACTGGCTACTGCCTTCGCAGCCTCCACGCCCGCTAACAGCTCCCTGCTCTCACCCACACCATCCCGAACACCCAGTACAGGCCACCCCACCATCCATCAGCCTCCAGGGCCTTCCGCACCTTTCCCGTGCTAAGAGCTACGCTCTGCAGTGAAGCTGAGGCAGGTGTGGGCCAAGGGCCTTAGGCCAGCACGGAAATGGCTCGTTCTTGCCTTCCCTTTCCCGTCAGGGTCTTACCCTGCTTCTTGAGGGGTGGAGGAGTCTCTGCTCTTCCTGTAAGAGCCATGGGGCGACTTCTCCAGCAGGGACTTGAAGAAGACACCAGCCGAGGTGACTGGGAATTTCCTCTTCAGCAGGCTCAGTGCCTTTCTGATGGTCTTCTCTGCCAGGTCCATGCACCCCATATTGTAGCAGACCTGCAAGGGATAAAGAGCTGTAAGAGCAGTCCAAAAGGGCTCCCGCTGAGGACACACCAAATTTCAAGTCTCTGTTCGATTCAGGGCCACGGGTCTTGACTGCCATTGGCTGGAGGGCGAAGGGCTCACAGAAGACGCTGTGCAGAGCAGCCATCTGTGCCTCCAAATGCCAGGAATGTCCCCAGAACCGCCCCAGGGACCCCAAGAGGCCGTGCAAGTCCTCCCGCCAACAGAGCCCTCAGGTCCTCCCTGTCACTTTACCTCCCCTTTCAGGCTGAGGAAGGCGGCTTCTTCAACGCTGGCCAGCCCCTTGCCTTCCTTACTCAAGGAGCTCCTCAGGGCCTCGGCTTTCTTCAGGCTGGTGAAGGCCTTTGGACAAGCACACGGAGAGCAGGTGAGCGTCTGTGCGGATCCTGCATGAAGCCCCACCACTGCTACCCGCTTGCCTCCCGCATCTCTCTGAGGACGGGTCACCTCTACTACGGCAATGCCCACCCTCACACACAGCACAGCACTCCTTGCAGGTGCACCTCGTGCCAAGTTTGTGCTTCTCTTGCCACAGGAGAGGCAAGCAGGAGGAAGAGCCTGGGCCTGAGCACAGTCGTTCATGCCCAGGTGCCACAGAGGCCTGTCCTTTCTCAAGGGGGAAATGGGCTTGCCCAGGCAAGGCAACTGGGAGGACTCCATGTGCAGGGGGCTCTGGCAAGCAGGCCGGCTCACCAGGTAGTTGTTGGAGACGTGCAAGTAGCCAGCTGCACTCTCTAGCAGATAATAAATTGCCCTGGCATCATTGCCCATTTCCAGGTGGTGGTGAGCCAAGGGCACGAGCACCAAGTCCACAGTGGCCTTGCATTCACAGGAGCAGGCGGGACCGGGCATCCCTTTGGTCTTGTTGGGCACTGTCTGCTCTGTCCTGGCCATAAACTGTTCTGTGGCTCTGTTTGGAGACAAGATCACAGAGGAAGAGGAGACACACTAGCATCATCTGCCCTGCTCTGCCTGCCTCGAGGAAGAGCACGTCCTAGCGCACCTGGCACTCGCATTCTAGCACTGCAATGCCCAGCTTGCAGCAGGGCTCTCTTACAGCCAGAAAGCCCTAGCATGCCAGGGCTGCTGCGCCACAACGGGACAGTCCTCACTGTGATCCCCCTGGCTTCCATCACATCCCAGCTCCCACCCAGCAGGCTGCCCCTTTCCTCGGCTGGGGTCACAGCCAGTAGGCAAAGCTGGGAACTCCACTTGCACCCCCAGAGACCCTGAGCCCGCTGACTTCCACTAATAATCAAATGCTGCTCTCCTCACTGTAAGGTCTCATCTCAGAAGCTCATTTTATTCTGCTGGGCTCCTGCAGGATCTGCAAACAAAGCATGAGTTAAATATCCCCTCAGTTCTCAAGGGGCACAAGTTGCATCTTGCATACTCTGTCAGCAAGAGAGGAGAGCCATGGCATGGACGGCACCTCTTTTCCTGGCCACTTTTCCCCAAGATCTCCCTTCTCTGCAGGTGTGTTATGTTTTGGGCAAGGGTAGCGCAACCACCAGGAAATGCACCTTGACCTGCTGGGCTGCGGGGTGCACCCCAAGGCTCTAGTCACTGCCGGGAGAGGGGCTGCTCTCTGGTGATTCCAGGGAAAGGCACGAGGGTGCTCAAGGGAACAGACGCTTTCTGCTCTGTACACAGCATGTCTCAAGCTGTGCAGCTGTACTCAGGGGAGGACTCAGCTCCTCTTCGGAAAGCATCTGCACTGCACTGAAAGCAACCCTGTGTTTTTAGGGAACCGCTTCTGAAGACAGGCCTGGAGACAGAGGAGCACCCCCAGGAATAGTGCAAGCACCGTGGGAAGGCCCAGGCTGCAGAGCACGCAGGCAGGATACCCGTAGGGGCAGGGAGCTCATCCCCTGTGGTCTCCACGTTTGTCCAGCTGGCAGAGCAGCCTCCGCCAGCATCGTTGTCCCAGCTCTCTCCCTCCTGGGTGCTGCTGACGGCCAAGCGGTGGAAGGCCACAAAGTCCCCTCCGCCGCAGCACTGGCACTTGTGCACCTGCTCCTCCAGGAAGGCTGCGCACTTGCGGTGCATGGCCGCCCTCTGCGCCTTGGGCCACAGCTCGTAGGCGGCCTCCCGCAGCAGCGGCGCGCAGAAGGCCAGGACGTCGGCCTGCAGCTCCTCGCTCTGCTGCTCCTCTGAAAGGCAACGGGGTGCTGCAACAGCCAGAGCTGGGGCCACAGCTCAGGGCCATCACAGCCAGCGCATGAAGGATGGGGAGCCCTCGGCGGGGATCCTTGGTAGGAAAGCAGCGCTCCTGCACTCAGAGCCTCGCCGCACTCGAGCAAAAGGGCCCCTTTGCCTCACTGAGAATAGCATGTCCCATGCAACAGGCTGCTGCTCTGCTCTGCATCCCAACAGAGAGCAGTCAGAGGCACTGCAACCATCAGCACAAGGAAGCCTCAGCCAGCTCCTACTTTGCAATCTCTGAAGGGCAGTCCCTCCCTGTTATGCTCCCCATCCCAACCCAACCCCAATGGTGAGGCTGCCCTGGCCATTACACACGGCCACAGGGGCAGTGCACTGTGCCCTGGGGAGCCCCAGCAGGAGCACTGCCAGGAGCAGCAGAAGCCCACGGTGCTCCCGGCCTCCTCTTATCACCACTTACCTTTCTCTTCCTCCTGAGTTGTGGCAGACCACTTGAGGGAAACACTGCTGTCTTCTGCCACCGTTTTGGCATTCTGCCACCTCAAGATGTTGCTTTTCATCAACATGGTCAGGATCTGATTCATCTTGGCCCTGGTCCACTTGGGAAGGATGTGGAACAGCAGCTCCGTGGTGAATATCGGCCCAATGATGGCTGCACACTTCAGAACCATCCGTTCTGAGAAATTCATGCTGTCCAGCTCAGTCAGCGCAATCCCTGACAAAAACAGGACACACATCTGTCTCTTGCCCTCTCCCCAGGCTGAGGCCAGCGAGGCTGCATTCTCTTCAACGCAGGAAGCGCTGGCATTTAGCCTTGCTTCCCTGGGAACAAACCCATTGGGCAAGGGCAATGCAGGGCACACATCTTGAACACAGTGCAGCTCCCCTGCAATCACAGCTAGCAGGGACCGGGGAAAGGAGAAACCCCCGAGCGAATGCTGCAGGTACAGCAGGGCTCAGCCCCTCACCTTTCAGGGTGGGCGGAAGCACGGTGTGCTGCAGGTTCACATCAGCTTTGATGGTGCACACCCTGCAGTCCTGGCGCATGCTGGACCTTCTGGATGGACCGACACGAGGAGCCTCCATCACAGAAGCTGAGCGGAGCGAGACAGCAGGATAAAGCGATTATCATGAGGGAGACCCTTCGTCCCGCAGCTTGCGCTTGCGAGGATTACTGATCTTCCCTCCCTCCATCCTCCTCTCTTTAGTATTCACCCCCAGCAGGGCTTAGAGCAACTGGGGCCTGGTGGCAGCAGGGTGAGT
This sequence comes from Tinamus guttatus, assembly GCF_059628265.1. NCBI lineage: Eukaryota > Metazoa > Chordata > Aves > Tinamiformes > Tinamidae > Tinamus > Tinamus guttatus. Next base: position 1,147,836 of record NW_028288621.1, read on the forward strand.
CCTGCCATGTTTGGCTGCAGGGCTGCAGACAAGGGAAACTGCAGCCACGCGACTCACAGCACTGCTCCAGGTATGAACCACCACAGCTCATGCTCATTCCTGACTATAGCAGGGCTTAGCTTAGTGCCAGGGAGCACCTCTTCTCCCTGACATTTTTTGCCACATCGGCATTGCTGCTGATCCTGCAAAGCCACCCCAGTCCCCAGCATGTGCTTGGCCTATTGCAGCAGCAAGGCACACAGGAGTGAGCACAGTCTGTGCTATCCCCGGCTCTTTCCACCAGAAGCTAAGGCCACTGCCCAGGAGAGCAGCCAAATGACCACTGCTGTGAGACGTCTCACAAGCAGACCTTGGCCCCGGCCAGAGAGGGCGCTTGCTCTCACCTTCACCAGGAAAGGTGCATTGAGGAGGCAGTAGCTGCTCTCTTCCAGGACTCCTTCGAGCTTCTCCTGAAGATCGACCCGGATTACAAGATACAGGCTCAATGTGAGTTTTCCATCTTGCTCCGTTTATTAACCCAGGTATGTGAACATTTATACCCTACAGGTATCCAGGGTCTTTCCCAAGCTCACAGGATTGGCTGTTGGCTGTTGCTTAGCAGATTGCTAGGTTGCATTTGCATGGCCCAATGACAAGCCCCCTTCCTTAACCGGTACAGGCAAGTTTCAGCAAGTTGCTTGCTTAGAAACAGCAGCTTCCTTATTTCACCTTGGTCAAGCACAGGTCATTGCCACCCCCCTGTACATTACTTGACAAGGCGTGGGTTGTGCATCCCAAGATGTCCCCGATCAGCCAGCCACTCTTTTACATTCTCCTACAGTACGAGTTGCCTGGCGCTGCAGGATTTGCAGGCCTGCAGACCCATTGCCATGGCCAGCATCACTCGTACGACGGAGTAGTCCTGCTTCAGGCTGAGCTCCATCAGCTTCACAGCCACTACCCTGCCATGCAAAAGAAAAAGGCACCGAGATTCAGACAGGCCCCCAAAGAGCCCCAGACCTCCAAAGCAACGCTCTTACGGAGAGGCACAATCTGGGGCTGAGAGCAAGGGCACATACAGCCCCAGGCCAGCCCCTCAATGCAAGCAGCATTTGTGCGGCAGGTCACTTGGGCTTCTTCCCTTCAGTCTGCAGCTGCAGGAAATGCCATGGGCTCAGGCTCTACTTTGCTTTGCGCCTGGCCCAAAGCTCAACAGCAGGGACTGCAGAAGACCCTTCTAGCTCCCTCAAGAGCTAGGAGGGGAGCACGCGGCTGCTCTGCTCTCAGGTGCATGGAGATGTTGCCTTATGAGGGCTGCTAGAACCCAAGGGCCAGGCACACTGGCAGGGGGCCTTGAGGATCCTGTGAGTATCAGTAGGAAGGCAGGGGAAGCCATGCACACGTACTGCTCAACAGCACTCACCTATGCCCAGCAGCCCGGCCTAAACTGGCAAGCTCGGTGAGTAAATGGCTCTTTCCGGAGCCTTTCATACCCTCAAGTGCCAGGATGCAGCTTTCCTTCCTAGCCACGTAGCCTTGCACATAGCTTTGAAAGAGGACAATCTCCTTCTCCTAGCCTGGAAAGGCAAGCAAGAGAGCAGGCAGTTGCAGCAAGCTCAAGAGCAATGACCCGTTGACACCCTTCCCTCTAGCCACCATGGGACTAGCCTCCCAGCCTCCCCATTCCCCCCATGGGACTAGCCGGTCTCAAGGGCAGTAGATGGGTGTTCAGGAGACCAAGGTGTTCTCCACCTACCGAGCAAGGGGGAATTCTTGGGCCTCTCCTTTTTGAGCTTCATGCCAAACATGCTAGCAGGAGAAAGAGAAAAATTGAAGTCAACTCAGTAGGCAGAAGCTAGAGGGTGCAGAGTCACGCATGGAACTGTGGGTGTGCTCTTGGGTACCCTCTCTTCTTTGCAGTGGCCTCGTGTGCTGCCCACACTCCAGCAGTTGTTCCTGCCAACTGCTTCCCTGGGCTTTGCTCACAGGGAGCAACTTGGAGAAGCAGGGCCTTGCAGCAGATGCTGCCAAGGTAAAGACGAGCAAGGAAAAACCTATCTGTTCAAGCCAGGATAACATTCAAATGGAGCAAGCACAACAAGCAGAAAGCACCTGCTACCTGGAGAGGGGCTGCAAGGCCCTGTGTGCCTATAGACACCCACCAGCCTTCTCCATCCCTACGGCATCACTCCTAGTCTCCTAAGAGCAGGAGGCCCATGGGTAGGCAGGCCCAAAGCGGAGCCATACCCCAGCTTTCCAGGTTCTCAGCCCCAGGGATCGGAGGCCCAGGTGGGGGCCAGCTTGCTGTCTTTCTGCACAGCTGCTCTGTGCTGACCAAGAGTTGATCCGCGGCTCCACGTGCCCCCAAGCAGCCTGCTCAACAAGGACACTCACAGCTCCTCCGAGATGCCCAGATATTGATGGATGCTGCCAGGATCAACAACCCCCTTCATCTTCACCTCGGGCAGCTCCTTGAAGCAGCCATGGGGCAGCTGAGAGGCAGCGTAGGTCGCTGTGTCGCACGACACTACCCGAGGATAGCACTCCATCAGCCGGGCTGCCAAGTTCACCTTCTGGCTGATGACTGTCACACAGAGAGAGCGCACATCGACGTGCTTAGGAGACTAACCCACTGCAGCCGCCAGGGCCAACGGCTGCCTGGCCTGCAGCACAGGCAAGCCCCCGACCCCTGGGAGCACAGCCCAAAGGGCAGCAAGGCCCCATTGCCCCCACCACAGTGCCCCCGCTCTGCTCTGCCATCCCTGCTAGACCACAGGCCCAGCCCTAGGCCCAGCCCAGCAGACACGGGCCACAGGCTGCTCCCTGCTGCTCCACCGCTTGTGATTGGCTACACACAGCTGTCTTTGCGCAATGTGATGCACAGGATTGGTTGTTGCTAGCCGCTCATGCGTTTATTTGATTGGCCCGTACATAAGCCACACCTCCATCCTGCTCCGCATGGCCAAACTTGCTTTCAGTTTCGTTCCTTCCTACTTCCTCTTTTCTGCAGCTCATGACCTACAGTAACCCTGTCCCCTTTTTGTTCTTCAGCCAGCCAACCCTTCCTTAAGGCCTTTTCAATCGTATTAGACATACATTTCAACAAGCAAGGTACAATTAACACAACATCAACAAAACACAATATCAACAGCACCATCCCTGCACTTCGGATTAACAATTGTAACCATCCCGAAATTCCCCATCCACTTAACAAGTTGTCACATTGGTCTGCTGTTCCACAAAGCCAACAACTCTTAACTTGGGTATAACTAACAATCTGCTTTAAGAGCATGACATATCCATTACATCAATATAGCCTCCCTTGCCTCAGGTGTCAGGGAGACACACACTAAGGCTTCCTTTAAGCAATCAAGGAATGACATGTATGACTCCCCACTCACTTGTTTCTCCCATATCAAAGCAAGTTTCTTTTACCATATCTGCTTTCCCTCCACCCTGAGTCCCCTTTTCAAGTGTCTCAAGATGATCCAGTAAGCCTTTGGCCCAGCCAGGCCGTTCTTCATTCTCGGGTGGAAGGTCCGGCAACGGAGGCGCAGATGGAGCAGGCGCAAGTTGCTCCTCAAACACCAGCATCTTCCTATGCCATGGTGGCCCTGTTCCTGAAGTGCTCGATAGGGTAGACAAGATCAACTTCCACGTAGTCGCCAGGTCTCTCATGTTTTTATCCTCGCTGGTGATGCGATCCCAAAGCTGCCGCCCCACGTCTTCCCATGTTTCCACATCGAATACTAGGTGGGGCTTGGCTTTGAACCCATTCTCTCTGCACCAGATTGAAAGCTTGCAGAGAGTCTGTTTATCATACTTAATTCATCTCTTAGAGAGAATATGTTGGAGGAGCTTGGGGCTTTGCAAGTGTCCCTTGTCTTGTGCCCATTTGCACAGCTCATAAAGCTTCTTCATACTCATGCTGGCCTCTCGCTTAGCAAGAATTTGCCCCAGCAAAGTGAGTGCCACCTCTCGATCCATTGTCTCGCCCTTCTCTTTTCCTTTCTCAGCAGTCTTACCGCAGTAGGTCTCTGCCTTTTGCGTGCTCTATCTGGGCCGACCTTCTGCCTCTGACTTCCGACCCTTCGTCTGTCTCCTTGACCGATGTCCTCGGGATGCAGATTCAAGGGTTCTCAGTGCTTAGGCAAGCTGCATTAAAGCGTAGTTCCAGTGTCCCTGCTCGGGCACCAGATGTTGGAAGTCAGCCGGAGTCAAGATGTACACTCAATATAAGTTAAGAATCTTGCTCGTTTATTTAACGCAATAACAGCACTTTTATACAGTTTAAGCTTGCCCACGTGGTGTGCACCCGCCTCAAACAGCTCCCTATTGGCTACAGCCCACGTTTGTGTATACATATGATTGGCTGGCGTTATGTTTCCGTGCTTTGGATTACAACAGGGCTCCTCCCAATTTGCAGTTGCCTAGACATTCAGTTTACTTCTTTAGGCAGCCTAGTTCCCTCTTGTTACCGCCTCAAGGAAAGATCAGGGGCAAGTCTCCACCTGAACGCCTGGGTTGTGCAGGCTCTCCAGGAGAGCATGGCCCCAACTCTCTAACCATTCCTCTATAGGTGCCTGGTTGCCAGCTCTCACTTGCAAAGCTTTAGCCTCTGGAGGCAAGGAGTGAGTTGTGAGTGGTTGGGGCTGCAGCTCTTTTTTGGACTTTCTGTGACTTTTTAGGTGTGCGGTGCCATATGTTGCCTTGGGCAAAAAGGATATGTTTTCCTTGTGGAGGGACATCAGGACATGCTCGTGTCCCTCTCACCTATGAATCCAGAAGTGACTCTCGGGGAGCACTCAGGACGTACAGGTTCATGCTGTAGTCATTCAGTATTGCCTGACAGGACGAGTATTTTGTGACCAATCTCTTTGTGTGCTTCTATGTTGAACATTTGCTGTGCCAGCCCCTGGCATGGGACAGTGCTGGCCTTCAAGGAGAGTTCACCACATTAAAAGCCTCAAAGAAGCAAGCTGCAGGGGCTCATTGTGCTTGGTCTGGGTACAAGCCCATGGCAGTGCTCTTGCAGTCCCAGGAGAAGCCTCCTGATGAGCCCCCAGAGTTAAAAGTTCTTTGCTACATAAACCTTAACATATTGAAGCTTGATTTCTTTTCCCCATAGGAGCTAAGCAGCCTGGTCTGTCGCTTCGGGTCGCGCTGGTGTCGGTTCTGGCTCAGGGCCGGGCGGTGCTGTGGTCCCATCGCGCGCTGGACGCGACGCGGCGACCACGGCGAGGAGGCCAACCATGAGCTCCCCCCACCGCACGGCGGCCCTCACGCCTGGGCCCACCCGGGCCCGCCGCTGCCGCCGCCTCGGATGGCGCCACGGAGGAGCCAGCGCCGAGAGCAAGGAGCAGCGGGTGAGCGTGGGGGGAGGGTGCGGGCGGCTCCCTTTACACATTTTTATATTGTTCTAGAGCTTTTTCACAAGCAGCATCTCTGCCCTGTGAGTACTTGTTCTCCCTTCTTGTCCAGAAAAGCCAAAATATTTGATTTCAAGGGGGAACAAGTCAGCTTTCCTAGTGAAAGGGAAAGCAAGCACATCTCCGAGACTCTTTTCACTTGGTAGATCCAAGTTCGTCTTGCCCACAGGGCTTTAAAAAACTTTGCTAGAGTGGGAGGAGCTGCAGACGGGAGCACGGCTTGAGCAGGGCAAGCATAAAGGAAGAAGTGGTGAAGGGGCCTCTCCGTATGAGCTTGGAAAGGGGGGGCACACGCAAAGCAGGAAAGCAGAAAATACAGCGTTTCCTTGCTCGACCAGGAGATAATCAATCTCATGCAGCAATCTCATGCAGACAAGAAGAAGCCTCCCCAGCCTTCAATAACAAGTCCTCTGCCAAGCAACAGAGGAGTGATGCGCTTTCAGGGGCCGTCTTGCATGGTGGTGGACGTGGGGCCGCGGGCAGCAGCGTGGGGTGAGTATGTCCCAGTTTGTCATCTCACCAGGACTGATGCCACCTCATGGGCTTCTGTGAGCTCACAGCCAGATGCCCTTTATCAGCCCACACGGCCACAGCCGCCCTCAGTCCGCTGCAGGGACCTGGCTGTGGCCTCACGGCTCGCTGGCCCTAGCGGACGTGCTCCTCTGCATTCTGAGTGCCGTCTTTTTGCCCAATTGGCAAAGAGGCCCTGCCTAGCAAGGAGCAAGTGATTGGCAGCTACCGGTTTGTGCCCAGCAATGGGCCCAAGAAGGGCTGCCCCGCGGCGAGCATGCCGTTCCAAGTCACGGGCAGCCGCAGCTGAGCGGGACTCTCCGCTGCTGCTGGGGGCCCAGGTGACCAGGGCTGTTGCCAGTGCGGTGGGCGAGCTGCCCGCCACCAGGAGCCACCAAACCAGCAGTGTCGCTGGTAAGTGTGCGCCACAGAGCCCTTTGGCTTGACTCTGCCTCAGTGCTAAGTTGGCTACGCCGCTGCTTCGGGTCCCCTCTGGGAGGCTCCACGTCTGTCCAACCCATCCCACCTTGTCCAGGCCAAGTGGCCTTCAAATAACAATGTAGTCATGTTCAGAGTGGGAATTCTGGAGACACCACATATGCTACCTACAAATGGCATGTCCTTGTGCGGTCTGGTGGCACAGCCAAAGTGCTGCTCCGGAGTGGGGCTCAAGACATTCCTCCCAAGGGCACAGGGCTTCACGTGGAGACCCAGCTCCTGGCACCGTAGCAACCAGACCTCACTTCCCTCTGCTTTGCTGCCTCAGGGAGGATGTTCCGCCTTCCGGAGCGCCTGGCCGTGCTGCTGACGGTTTTATGGAGCTGGCTTGTCGCATGTCTTTCGGCCATGTGAGTATCATCCCTTCTGCGCCTCTGGAGCACAGAAGAGCCCTCTGCTTTGATTTCAAGGGCAAGCTGGTCTGCTATCCATCTGCTTGTCCATGTCTCTCCACGCTTTCCCTGGAGCCCTTGCTGCCAGCAAGCTCTGCCTGTGCTGATGGAGGCAGCTCACGGAAAGCAGGGGTGTGCTGGAGTGGGCCCTTGCCCACAGCTTGAAACTTGCCTAACCCACACAACTCCCCCTTTTCTAGGCAAAATTCCATCTGCAAGAAGAGGAAGCTCTTTGGAATCCTCATGGCACTGATCCCTGTGGCTCTTGGTGAGTCTTTGTGAGCAAAGAGCTGTCAGCTTTGCTGTTCTGCACTCCAGGGAGCTCCAGGTGTGCTGTCCACAGGCCAGGGGTTCACCCTTGCGCTAGGCCGTGCTCCAGATGCTCTCGGCATTAGGAAGCGCCAGCCCCTTGGGCACAGAGCTCCTTCCTCCTGTGCAGCTTCCCTCTTTGGTTGGCATGTGCAACCTCGCGTGGCCCAACGCCTGCCTCAGAATGTCCAAATCAAAGCTAGGCAACACGGGGCGACTGTGCCAACCCTTCAGGGCTGCAGCCACGTCTCCCATGTGCCACTGTGCCTCTCTCTGCAGCATTTCCCTACCGCCTCCCTACTGCAAAGCTCTTGGCACCCATCGTTGGCAGAAAGCACCAGGCCTCTAGCAATCCATTACCATTACTCTAGTGGTCATTACCAAGACCATTACCATTAATGATAATGACCAAGGTCATTACCATTTTTTGGTGCTCCGAATTGCAGTTGCTCTTTATTGGCCCGTGAGTCCTGAGAGTCTCCACGACTGGACGACGTGGGCACAAGACAAGCCGCAGGTCAGTCAGTGCGGGACAGGCACCTCCTGCAAAGACCACTCAAGGCCCAAGCGCTCCGGAGACTTGCAGAGTGAAGCTCTGCAAGCTTCCTTCTGCCAAAGGCATGCAACAGCTTCTGCTGGGCCTTCCTCCTGAAGGCTCCCTGTGAAGCCCCACAGCTCTCCCAGGATTTCTGTTCATGGAGACCTTTTGCCTTCCAGGAGATGCTGAAATTGTTTACACCGGCACCGGACACAAAGGCCAACGGGTGAGACACTTGCTGGCGCAGGACTCGTGGCATGCACTAGTGTCAGCGGAGCGTGCGCCGCTTGCCCTCCCAGGCCGTCTCTCTTTTCCTTGCCTCTGGCTTTTGTTTAGGCTGGAGGGAGAGGGGAGGGGAGCACCACAACATCAAAAGGGCACAAAACAAAAGGCACCATGCACGGGCCCCTCTCCTCTTCTCCGAGCTCGCATGTGCTCCTGGCAGGGGTGAAAGCTCGCTAACAGCTGCTGCTCCTGTCTGCAGGGACTTGCTGAATAGGCTGCAGGAGCAAGACAGGGAGATGCAGCTTCTCAGGGAGGAGCTGTCTCTCCTCACCAGGCAGCTCGGACATATGAAGCAGGTGATGTTCCATTTTGTGCCTGAAGCCTTGCATGGGCAGACTTTGTCGCCTTCTTGCTTGGGCTGACTCTGTTTAATGTAAGGAAACCTAGTCTCTGAAAGTTACCTGAATGCATGGGGGTGCTCTAGAAGCATTTCCTGCCTGCCTTTCCTGCACCTATGCCTGGCCCTCCTGCTGCTGCAAAGTTTTCTGCAGCGGCACCTGCTCTTGCCTTTTGCTCTGCTGTGTGGCCTTGTTCAGAAGCAGCCTTGCCTCTGTTGCTTGCTTTAAGAATGGGCCGCTCGTAGCTTGTAGCTCTGGCCTGGCCCCGGGAGCAGTGGGGAGACACTTGTGTGCCCAGTTGGCCCTGGCAGGGCCTAAGTCCATCTGCAGCCTGAGCTTGGAGGAGGCTGGAGAGACGGCTGGGGGACCTGGCTTATGGGGCACAAGGCTTGCAGACAGGCACATGTTTGCCGAGAGCTCGTGCGTCTCCTCAGGAAGCCCTGGGCCTTTGGGCTCTAGCCACAAGGTCTGCATTGGCCTTGTGGGCACAGGCTCTCCCCTCACATCTGTGGTAGGACTCAGGAGTCGTGCAGCACTGCCTGCTGACGTGGTCCTTTTCTGTGTTCCCTTGTGTCTTTGTCAGCAAGTGCAGCAAATGAGGGAGGCCATGGTTGTGGAGCCCGCAGGACATGGCTTGCCGATGGCAGACTGGGCCCTGCAATCCTCAGGTATGGCGCCACGAAGGCAAGGGTGCCGGGGCTGTGCTCGTGTATGGCACTTGCCAAAGGGCGCTGTGCTGCAGGCCCTGCTCAGCAGCACCACCCCGATGCCGTGAGCCATGGTAAGGGGCTCAAGAGACAGGCGGTCACGATGGGCTCTCGGACTGCCGCCCTGTGCCACCTTCGCGTCCTTTGCTGCTGCCTCTGGCACCGCCCTGCCACATTTCTGTGCTGACAGAGGCTCTCCTGGTTTGCACAGCATTGCCCTGAGGATCAAGTGGGAAGGGCTGCCCTGTCCTCTGCTGCCCACACAGCAGGCCCTGCGCTTTGCTCTGCTCTCCTTCTCACTGGGGTGAGCCCTCGCTGTCTGCCCCCACCTGCAGAGCTCTCTTTTCCTGCCTCTGTGGGAGAGAAGCCGAGGCTGCTCTCAAGGAATCTCCCTTCTCCTAGGCAGCAGAGCCCCTCACAAGGGATGTAACTGCATGCAACAGTGACAGGCACAGCTGGCACGCAGGCTCACAAAGACTCCTTGAGCACCAGGCGTGCGCTGCCCCACGGTGAGCACATGGGTCTCCTTTCAGGTGCCACAATTGATGTGCAGAGAACCTCCAGCAATGCCGCGCTGGCAGAGAATTGGCTCTGCAGTGTATTTTGGCTCCTCTGCACCACCAACCCTCCCGAGACTATTCTAAAGGTACTGTAGCAGAAAAACCACATCCTTGCTGCCCGAGTTGCTTCCTCTGAAGTGGCAGAAGAGCAAGGCCCAGGGCATTGGCCCTCCGTACAGCACTCTCGCTCGACTCCCTGCCATTGCTCGTGCTCCTGGCACCTCAAGGCTGACTTGCTGGAAAGCAGCGCTCCCCTCTGCGGCAGGACTCACATGAACTCATCTGTGTGGCCGCAGCGTGCCCACAAGCCTCGTGGCCCTGGCTTGCAGCTGGGGGAAGCCGTTTCTCCCTACATTGCCCACTTGCCTACCTGCTCTCTGACAGTGCCTTGGAGGACGTTTCTGTGCCCGGGCCTGGAGTCAGCTGTGCACTAGCCCCTCTTACATGCCCTAGCCGGCTTCCTTTTGTAAGCAACACTGAGAGTGCACTTAAGCAGGTGGGGAAAAAGGCCTGCTGCTTCTGCCCCTTGCCTCCCACCCACGCCTTCACTGAGGGGCAGCAATACGAGCCAGCGACAAAGGGCTGCCATCTTCCTGCCTGCAGGAGCAGGAGCAGGTGCTGTTGCCGGCACTCCTTCACCATTCATTGCTGTTGCCTTCTGCTTTCAGACGGACCTCACTCCAGGACAGTGCTGGCCCTTCCAAGGCTCTCAGGGCCACGTGGTCATTAGGCTGCCTGCACCAGTCTGGCCCACTGCTCTGGCTGTGCAGCACATTGCAAAAGCACATTCGCCCTCTGGGAGTGTCAGCAGTGCCCCCAAAGACATCGCTGTCTCGGTAAGGGCCTGTCGTGCAGAGCCGCCTACCAGCTGGCTGTGGGGAAAGGGCTGAGCAGGGGCTGTCTTGTCCCTGCCCCCCTGCTAGGAGAGGCTACGCACTGCACCCTGCTGAGCCCGGCACTGTCCTAAGGGCACCTTTCAAGCCCTGGCCTGCCTTTGGGCTCTCAGGATGGGTGCAGCGCTTTGCGGACAAGCCTCTGAAGGGAGGGCTGCAGCCGAAAAGGCCCTCGGGAGGGGCAGCTGCATCACAGCCCATGGGCAGGCTGCTGCTGCAAGCGAGGGTGAGGGCAGGGATGGGGCATCCCGGGCCCTGAGCGCGCTGCGTCTTTGCCCTTGCTGGCGTCGCGCCTCACCTGCTGCCCTTGTGCTTGTCTCGCAGGGACTGGACGACGAAGGACACGCCACTCTGCTCGGCACCTTCGTCTACGACATTGAAAGGGAGGTCCTGCAGCTCTTCCCACTGATGGTACGGCAAGGGTGTGCACACAACACCGGGGAGGAAGGCGGCTGTGTGGGCAAGTCTGTGGCAGAGCGAGGGCCCACACTGGGTGGCTGTAGGGGCAGAGCATGCTGAGTCCCAGACGAGAGGGACACGTGCCACTGCAAAGGCTGAGCAGAGGCCGGCTGTGTTAAGGAAAGTAAAAGCAGATGGCAAACAGGGCCAAGGCATGGGCACCGACATCCCCGGAGCTCCCCAGCTGCACCCATCGCTTTTGGCAGAGCCAGTGGTGTCCGTGGTGCTTCACCCGCAGGGAGCCTGTGCTTTGTCCAGAAACATGGGTGCCTGACAGGCAAACACAGTGCGCAGCATCACTGAGCCTCAGGTTTCCACAGGTGCTCTTGCCACCTTCCTGAGAGCAGGAATTTGCTTTTGAGCTGCAGCAGAGTCTTTGCGAGCCCGAGGAAAGGAGGGCCAAGAGGGAGTAGGAAGCTCCCTCTCTTGAGAGCGTTGGTGTCATTTCCTGAGCACAAGTGTGGCTTAAAAAGGATCTATGCTACTTGCTCTTGTTGCTATTTATGTCCCAGTAATGCTGTTTCTTTTGCTTACTTTCTTGTTGCAGAGTCATCATCACAAAGCATTTCAGTACATAAAAATCCAGGTGGAGAGCAACTGGGGAAATCCAGACTACACCTGTATCTATCGAGTGCAGGTGCATGGAAAAAGAGCATCGCAGCACTAATGCTGCTGGCTTTTCTTCAAAAGAATAAAAGAAAGAAAAGGAGAAAAGAAAGAATGTTGTGTCTCTTGTGTTTGGGGTGGAGCAGGGCATTTCCTAGGTGCTCTCCAAAGGAACAGGTTGCCTCCTTTCACACACCACTTGGTCTGTTCTTGCTGTGGACGGGAGTGCAGCTTGAGAGGAGAGGTGAAGGGGCCTCTCCATATGAGCTTGGAGGACACATGAGCTTGGTGGACACGCGCAAAGCAGTAAAGCAGAAAATACAGCATTTCCTTGCTTGGCCAGGAAATGGCCAGATTGCTGTGTCATACAGCAATCTCATGCAGACAAGAAGAAACCTCTCCAGCCTTCAATAACAAATCCTCTGCCAAGCAACATAGGAGTAATGTACTTACAAGGGGGACTTCGACTGTGTGTCTTGCTGCCTGGCAGTTCTGTTCTTCACCTGTTTGTTCTTCATTGCACTCCTGCTCCACAAGGATTGGTCCCAAAACAAAAGGACCGCGCCATGCTAGGAAATGTGTTGAAGCTTGGAGCAGCCCTTTCTCTTGTAGAGAGAAAAGAGTGCATGTGAGCTGTGTGCAGGATGCTGGAGGGAGCATCTGTGGGCAAAGGAAACCTTGTGGTAAACTCCTCACTGCTCTTCTTCCCTCTTGTAGGAGCATCTCTTGCTGGAGAAAAAAAAAATGGCCTTTCAGCTCTAGAAAGGGCAAGCTCTTCGTGCCCTCGGTGCAGAGCGTGAAGTCAATGGGAAATCCTTGGGCAAGCATCTGTCTCAGGACCCATCACCTGAAGCCACAGATAGTGGTAATGCCAATGGGGTGTGGAACAAACTCTTCCTCATGGGTGCCTGGTTGCCAGCTCTCACTTGCAAAGCTTTAGCCTCTGGAGGCAAGGAGTGAGTTGTGAGTGGTTGGGGCTGCAGCTCTTTTTTGGACTTTCTGTGACTTTTTAGGTGTGCGGTGCCATATGTTGCCTTGGGCAAAAAGGATATGTTTTCCTTGTGGAGGGACATCAGGACATGCTCGTGTCCCTCTCACCTATGAATCCAGAAGTGACTCTCGGGGAGCACTCAGGACGTACAGGTTCATGCTGTAGTCATTCAGTATTGCCTGACAGGACGAGCATTTTGTGGCCAATCTCTTTGTGTGCTTCTATGTTGAACATTTGCTGTGCCAGCCCCTGGCATGGGACAGTGCTGGCCTTCAAGGAGAGTCCTCCACATTAAAAGCCTCAAAGAAGCAAGCTGCAGGGGCTCATTGTGCTTGGTCTGGGTACAAGGCCCATGGCAGTGCTCCTGCAGTCCCAGGAGAAGCCTCCTGATGAGCCCCCAGAGTTAAAAGTTCTTTGCTACGTAAACCTTAACATATTGAAGCTTGATTTCTTTTTCCCCATAGGAGCTAAGCAGCCTGGTCTGTCGCTTCGGGTCACGCTGGTGTCGGTTCTGGCTCGGGTCCGGGGCGGTGCTGTGGTCCCACCGCGCACTGGACATGACACGGCGCCGCGCGGGGACCCCCTGCCTGGCGACCGCGGCGAGGAGGCCAACCATGAGTTCCCCCCGCCGCACGGCGGCCCTCACACCTGGGCCCACCTGGGCCCGCCACTGCCGCCGCCTTGGATGGTGCCACGGAGGAGCTGGCGCCGAGATCGGAGGAGCAGGGGGTGAGTGCGGCAGAGGGCGCGGGCGGCTGCAGGAGGGCGGCCCAGAGCACGGAGAGGGGCCGTGGCGGCCCCAGGGCAGCCCCTCGCCCGCCCCCTCTGGCTGTAGGACCACGGGGCAGGGCTGCCCGCGAGGGAAAGCAAAGGCTTTAAAGGAAGTTTCCACAGGGCTCGAGCGGCTGCAGCTAGAAAAGCCCCTGCTCTGCATCCGCCTGGTGCAGGGGGCATCAGCATCACCCAAACTGATGCATTTTTGCTGTGCAAGGAGGGCAGCTCCAGGCAGCCTGAACTGATCCCTGCTGATAGGCAGTCCCTGAGCTGCCTGCAGCAGCAGGAAATGCTTCAAAGCGGGTCTGAGTACCCTAATTCAGTGTAATTTGCTTCCTGATCACAGCTTGCTTTGGTTAGCTTCATTCCTCGGGAGGGAAAAAAAATAATAAAAAAAAGTAATCATCCTGAAAAGACCTTAGAAACCTTTTAAGATAACCAAGGTGACACTTACAGGGAGAGTTTGTATCATTTTAATGGCTTATGTACATCAAAAATAATGTTTGACATGGAGTGTTTTATCTGTAACTGCTTTCCAGTGGGCAATGGGAGTTAGGTGTGACACACGCTCCAGGGAAAATTGTAGAGTTACCATTGGGGGGCTTTTAGAGCAAAGCAGTGCTTAGAAATCATGTTTATTTTGTACTTAATTACGTCAGCCGTTTGCATAGCCCAAAATGTTTAAAGATTTTTTGTTATTTTTTAAACAACCTAAGGGCAAAACCTTGGGAATCACCAGTTTGCGCAGTTCTGTCTGTGCTGTCTACATCCCAGTGCTGTTACCACTCCTAAGTGAACAATTTCAGGTGGAAAATCTCATTGATTTTAATGCATCTTTCAAAATCTGCCACCCCGCCGCGTTCCTCCCAGGCAGGGCTCTTCCCAACGGGATGTTCCACACTGCCGGGGCGAGGGAGGGCCCATCGGATACAGGCCCAAACTCTGCTCTTCCGGGGAGCCCTGCCCTGGAGCCCTGCTTGTTGTGCAGCCCAGTTTCCACACAGCAGAACTAGAGGGGTTTTAGTTGCTTACATTGTGTGTGCTGATAAACAAACCCCTCCTTTAAATGTCGCTCCTCATTTGAAAGTTTGTCAGGCGTGTTTGAACCTGGGTGCCCTATGGAGGTGCAGAAGTTTTTTCCCTGTCTCTGTATTGAAGCTGAACAGGTTTTCATGCTTCCCTCATCTACAAGAAAAGCTGAGGGGGAAACACTAACTTTGAAAGATTTTTTTTTAATGTGTTGTTTTTTCCGAAAGCTGCTTGTAGGTGCAGAAGTGGATCAGCATTTACCAGCTATTAGTTGCCCCTCTACCAGTCAGGAGAATTTTAGAACCAAAGTGCCTCAGTCAGGCAGAAATTCCTTCTCAGCTGACTATACATGATTCAGATAAATATATTTGAATGTCCTTCTTTTCTTAGGAACCTTCATTAAGACAATATCTCAGTGAAAATGCTTCATCATCAATGGAAGAAATGATTCCACCTCTTTCGGATACCTCATTGTCCTCAGACATGCTTCCACCCTTTTCCTTTGAGATGGAATTTAACTTTACCAGGTAATATATTCCTATGTTTCCTATGTCTGGTCATTTAATACCTTTAAAAAGGAAGTGTAATAGTATTTACAGTGAATGGTGCTATGTTAAATCTGCAGCTGAAATGCTACAAAAGAACCGTGATTACATTAACCTTAACGTCCGCACCCTAGAAGTGGGGTGACTTTTCCAGAGAAGGTCATCCGCTCCTATAAAAATCCTACCTCTTTTCCGACCTCTCTTGGGATCTCTCCTTCCCTTGATTGATGATTAGTCATGTCACTAAATGGTGCTTTAAAGAGTTTTCAGATGGGTGGGAATTAGAGAATAATCGTGACTATTCCTGTGATAGTCTGAGGGCGTTAAGAAAACTTTCTGTTAGCCACTAGTTGTTTACAGAGCAATAGTCAGGGATTAGTGCCGAGATGACCATGAAGATATTGGCTGACATTCAGCCACTGAAATTCTTCAGCTTTGGATTTGAAGCCAGAACCCCCCTCCAAAAATCTTAGACTATTTAATTGTGAGGAGTAGAAATCATTTGCTTAAGACATAGAGATAATTTATTTAAAGGGAGAGTCTGCCTGGCCATTTTAGTGGATTTTTAGTCTCCTGTGTCCCATGATTAAAATAAATAATTAAAAACTGTTTAACTTGACGTTTGGGTGAAATAAAGTCCTTGGGTGAAATATGCAGAATTCAAAAAAAAAAAGGGGGGGGGGGGGGACTAGTAATTAGCGCATATAAAGAAGCTGATAGCATTCTTAGCTAGAAGAATCCACTATGATCTCAGTATTTAAGTAGGATACATGGCATTAAACAATATGTACTTAATCTGGTATACCATCTATTTTGTAGTCTATAATGATTTTAAAGAACCCCGATAATTTAATCTTTTTTTAAAAAAAAGTTTCAATATTGGCAGGTGGAAATAGCTACCTGTGGGGTGGCTACAGCAGGCTGGAGACCTTCTTGCCTGGGCACATGCTGCTCGGCAGCAGAAAGGTCCGTGCCCGGCCACGCAGACGTGTCCGTGGCAGTGTGGACATTTCTCCACGCGCGCTGCACCAGCCTTGGCACCTGCAGCCAGGATGGGCTGCTGAGTGTGGGGCTGCCACCAGGCTGCAGCCATTTGCACAGCTCCCACCGCCAACAGCAGCCCTTGCCACCCCTCTGGGCTGGCCTCAGAGGCTGCTGGGGGCCTGATATTCTGGACACCAGCTTGAATGTCAAAGTTTCTGAAGAGACAGGTCAAAAAAAAAAAAAAAAAAAAGAGTAGGGGTGGATATTCAACCCTGGCAAAATAATCCAAGAAACTGAAGACGCACCAGCTGACTCTTTCATGCATGAGTTGAGAATGTTATCTACTTCTCTGCAAGAAGAACTTTGAACATCTGTCTGCTGAGCCCTTCACATTGACCCCTTGGGTACAATGAGGCCTCCTCCCTATGACACTGATGTACTGAGAAGCACTGGCTGTAAAAGGGCCCTGGAGGCCTGATGCCTCCTGGATGGGGTGACACGATCTCCTTTAGGCATGGCCACGTAAGGATTCCTGCTTGAATTCTGGCTGATCAGTCATGCCCTGTGGGGTGGGGAGAGACCACAGTGTAGCCTTGGAGAAGAAGGGCCTTGTAGGAGAGAAATCACGAGGTGCCAAAACCTCATCTGAAAGGTGTCAAATCTCTGGGCAAATACTGCAAAGGAGGGACTCCAACATCTTCCTGCTGGTACATTTGGCTTCTGCAGGCAGTGGCAGTGAAGAGTTTCCTCCATGGAGGCACTGAAGCCTCCAGTGCCCGGACAGAGCTCTAGGCTGTGATGCACAAGTGCCTGCAAATTCTGGGCAAGTTCTGTGGTGCTGAGCCACAGGCACTCGCAGCCCTTGGTGTGCAAAGGAGAGCCCAGCGGCTCCTGCTCTCGCAGTGCAGGAGGGGAGGCTACAGGGGAGAGCAAGGGGCACAGCCTTGCCTCCTGCTGCAGGAAAGTTTCTCAGCATGGGAGCTGGCTTGGCTGCTGTAGCCAGAGCACCGCAGCAGCCTGCTCCCTCCTGGGCTTGGCCGCAGCAAGGGAAGCCGTCGCTGCTGAGGGGTCAGCACTGGGGCCTGCCCTCAGGAGCCCTTTCTCATACCTTCTCCAGGCAGAACCTTGTCGAGACCACAGTGCTCTTCTCCATCACTGACATTTTGACATTAGGGACTTATAGGAGATGTGAAGGTGGGGGGTAGCCTCAGCTGCAGTGACTATGAGTTAGTGGAGTTGAGGATCCAATGAGGAGGAGGCAGGGCTGTCAGTAGCCTTGCAACAATAGACTTCAGGAGGGTCAACTTAAGTCTCTTCAGAGACCTCCTCGGAAGAATCCCATGGGCTAGAGCTGTAGAAGGAAGAGGGGCCCAAGAGAGCTGGTTGGTTTTCAAGCGGCACTTCCTCCATGCCCAGCAACAGTGCATCCCTGTGTGTAAGAAGTCAGGCAGAGGGGGCAGGAGACCTCTGTGGATGAGCAGGGAGCTTGTGGCAATGCTCAAGCAGAAGAAGGCGGTATACAGAATGTGGAAAAAAAGGTCAGACGCCCTGGGAGAAATACCGGAACGCAGTCAGGGAATGCAGAGACGTGACAATGAAAGCTAAGGCACATTTGGAACACAATCTGGCAAGGGACGTTAAAAATAATAAGAAAAACTTCCTCGAATATATTAACAGCAAAAAGAAGATTAGGGAAAAGGCGGGTCCATTGGTGAAGGGGATGGGCACCCTGGTTACAAATAACACAGAAAAAGCAGAGTTGCCGAATGCGTTCTTTGCTTTGGTGTTTACCAAGGGCAGCCCTTTAGAGTCCCAGGCCCTAGGGACAAGACAAGAAGCCTGGAGAGAGGAAGTCTTGCCTTGGTTAGAGGAAGATGGGGTCAGAGAGCACCTAAGGAAACTCAATACCCACAAATCCATGGGCCCTGATGGGATGCACCCCAGAGTTCTGTGGGAGCTGGCGGATGTCATAGCTAAGCCGCTCTCCATCATCTTTGAAAGATCCTGGAGAACGGGGGAGGTGCTGGAGGACTGGAAGAAGGCCAATGTCACACCAGTCTTCAAAAAAGGCAAGAAGGAGGACCCAGGCAGCTACAGGCCAATGAGCCTCACCTCCGTCCCCAGAAAAGTGATGGAACGGCTCATACTGGCTGTTGTCTCCAGGCACATGGAGGACAAGAAGGTGCTCAAGAGTAGTCAGCGTGGATTCAGCAAGGGGAAGTCTTGCTTGACTAACCTGATAGACTTCTATGGTGGAATGACCGGCTGGATAGATGAGGGTAGAGCGGTGGATGTCGTCTATCTCGAGTTCACCAAGGCTTTTAACACTGTCCCTCACAACATCCTCCTGGGCAAGCTCCGACAGTGCGCGATAGATGAGTGCACAGTGAGGTGGATTAGGAACTGGCTGGATGGCAGGGCCCAGAGGGTGGTGATCAGCGGTGCAGAGTCTAGTTGGAGGCCTGTAGCTAGCGGTGTCCCCCAGGGGTCAGTCCTCGGTCCAGTCCTGTTCAATTTATTCCTCAATGACCTGGATGAAGGCACAGAATGCTCCCTCAGCAAGTTTGCTGATGATACCAAACTGGGAGGAGTAAGTGATACCCGCGAGGGCTGTGCTGCCATCCAGAGGGACCTGAACAGACTGGACAACTGGGCAGTGAAAAACCTCATGCAATTCAACAAGGCCAAGTGCAAGGTCCTGCACCTGGGGAGGAATAACCCCAGACACCAGTACAGGCTGGGGACTGACCTTCTGGAGAGCAGCTCTGCAGAGAGGGATCTGGGCATCACGGTGGACGACAACTTGACCATGAGGCAGCAGTGTGCCCTCGTGGCCAAGAATGCCAATGGGATCCTGGGGTGCCTTAAGAAGAGCATCTCCAGCAGATCAAGGGAGGTGATCCTGCCCCTCTACTCAGCCCTAGTGAGGCCACATCTGGAGTATTGTGTCCAGTTCTGGGCCACACAGTACAAGAGGGATGTGGAGCTGCTGGACAGAGTCCAGTGCAGGGCTACAAGGATGATCAGTGGCCTGGAACATCTGCCCTATAAGGAGAGGCTGGGGGAGCTGGGCCTGTTCAGCCTGGAGAGGAGAAGGCTGAGAGGGGATCTAATCAGTGTCTATAAGTACCTCAAGGGAGACAGTGAGGAGGATGGTGTTGGCCTCTTTTCCCTGGTGGCCACTCACAGAACTAGAGGTAATGGCCAGAAACTGAAACACCAAAAGTTCCACAGGAACTTAAAGAAAAAATTCTTAACAGAGAGGGTGACAGAGCACTGGAACAGGCTGCCCAGAGGGGTTGTGGAGTCTCCTTCTCTGGAGATCTTCAAAACCTGCTTGGACGCAGCCCTGTGCCACGTGCTGTAGGTGACCCTGTGTGTGCAGGGGGGTTGGACTAGATGACCTCTAGAGGTCCCTTCCAACCTTAAGCATACTATGATTCTGTGATTCTATACCATTGTCAACTCATGCATGGAAGAGTCAGCTGGTGGGTCTTCAGTTTCTTGGATTATTTTGCCAGGGTTGAAAATCCACCCCTACTCTTTTTTTTTTTTTTTGACCTGTCTCTTCAGAAACATTGACATTCAAGCTGGTGTCCAGAATATCAGGCCCCCAGCAGCCTCCAAGGCCAGCCCAGAGGGGTGGCAAGGGCTGCCGTTGGCGGTGGGAGCTGTGCAAATGGCTGCAGCCTGGTGGCAGCCCCACACTCAGCAGCCCATCCTGGCTGCAGGTGCCAAGGCTGGTGCAGCGCGGGTGCAGAAACGTCCAATGGACACGTCTGCGTGGCCGAGCACGGACCTTTCTGCTGCCGAGCAGCATGTTCCCGGGCAAGAAGGTCTCCAGCCTGCTGCAGCCACCCCTCAGGTGTGCGCCCCGGAAGGGACACCCGCTGCGGGGTCACAGGTGGTCTCAGGTGACAGCGGGGCCCTTTGTGACTGCGCTGCTGTGACATCCTGGCCCGGCGGGCTCGGCCCGCAGTGTTCGGGACGACGGCAACGGGAGAGGACGGGAGCGAAGGTGCTGGCCAAAAAGCCCCCTGAGCGCACCCAGGAATTTCCCTGTTGCCCCCGGGCAGCTCCGCAGAGTTTGGCCACGCGGCCAGGATGGCGGAGCGACTCCCCAGCCACCGCTCAGTGGCTGCTGAGGAGGAGGAGGATGGGGCGGTTGCAGCGAGCGTGTGCGACCTGGAGCCCCAGTCGAGCCGTGCGCCCGAGGAGGTGCTGTCGGGTGAGTGCGGGGGCAGCGCTGGCCGCGCCGGGGGCCACGAGCTCTCGCTGTGCGGCTGGCAGCAGCGTGCGCTGGGGCAGGGCGCTCCGCTGCCTCCTGCCCTCTCCGCGCCAGCCCTGCAGCTCTGCCCGCTCTCTTTCCCTGTCAGCTCCCGGTGCGGATCTGCCTGGAGAGGAGGCAGAGGAAGCCCTGGAGCATGTGCGCGCCTTTCTCAGGCGTGGAGGGAAGGTGAGTGTCGCCATCCCGCTCGGGGCTGCACCGGCATCTCCTGCCGTCTCCCTCGGGGCGCTCCACGCTCAGACGACCCCACGTGGCTGCTGGCGCTGGGGGCTGCTCCCTCCCAGGTGCCCACGTGTCGCTGCAGCCCCTGCCGTGTGCTGGTGCTGCTGGCCGTGTGCCTGCCCCTCTTACACTCTCTCTTTGTCCTTCTGCTCCTGGCAGCAGGAAGAGGCCGAGAAGCTGCAGTTTCTGGCCTGCATCTGCACCCTCTGCACAGCGTCCTGCTCGCCTAGCCTGCCTGCTCTGCTGCTGCGCCAGGAGCTGTGGCAGTGCAAATCCCAACTGGCAGAGGCGCTGGAGGTGAGGGCATGCGGGACTCCCAGAGGCCTGCTCGGGAGGGCACCGGCCCAGCTCTGCAGGCAGAAGAGTGCAGGGAGGTGTGGGGGGCTGGCTGGTGGGCACAGCCACTTGTGGGGCCCTGGCAGCTCCCTGCGAGCCTTCCCACTTGTGCTCTCCAGGTGCTGCTGCAAGAGGAGCCCAGGAACCACCTGGGCACGGCAGTGCGGCAGCAAGTCATGCTCAGCATCAGTGCCATGAGGTAGCTGCCCCAGAGCCTGGCTTGGCCACAGCCTCCCCAGCAGATATCCCAGAGGGCCCCAGTCCTGGCAGGGAGCCTTCCCTCGTCCTGAGGGAGCCTCCCATTGGTATCTGGTGACACCAAGAGGGTTGGAGCCGGGAGAGCAGAGAGGGCCCTGGAGCTCTCCTGTGGGTGCGGGACTTTCCCCAGGGGTGAGGCGGGAGGTGGGGAGATCATTGGGCCCCACCTGCCAGCTGTGTCCTCTGTCCCTGGACAGCATGCTGGTGAGAAGAGGTGACTCTCTATGGGGCTCCCTCCCCACCTGGCGTGGCTATCCCTCATGGGCCTCCCAAGCCCTGGGTGCATCCACCTTCCCAGGACAGAAGGGTGTTGCTGGCTGCTTCAGCCCCAGAGACTGAAAGGCCCCTCTCTGTGCTTGCAGCAAAGCTGGGCTGCTTCTGGAGAGCGAGCTGGAGAGCCTGCTGGAAGCCTGCTTCTCCAGCGTCTTCTCCCTGCCTCCACGGGAGCACCTGGATGCTGCTCTCTACTCCCAGGTGGGTGCTGGCTGCTTAAGTGAGGCTCAGGGCAGGCTCCCAGCTTGCCTCTCCCTCGCCCATGCCCTCTGCCCCTTGCCCTGGACAGGGCCATGGACAGTGTCACCAAGCTGCGCCCTGTGCAGCAGCAGCAGCAGCTCCCCTGTCCTGAGGGCTCTCCTGCCCTCAGCACTACTCTACATGTGCCTCTGACACAGGAGGAATTCCAAGCCCTCTCTGACAGCTGTGGGGCACTGAGGAAGAAGTGCCTCAACCCTCTGTCCCCCTTGCAGCTGCTGGATGCCATGGACAGCATGCTGAAGGCCTTGATGCTTGGCAGCCCTTCCTCCAGCGTGGTGGACATGAAGACCATCCTGCAGGTCTGCTATTTGCCAGGAGCAGAGTTGCCAGCTCCAGGCCCTGTGGTGGGACAAGGGGGAGTTGTCCAGCAGCCACTGGAGAGAGCCCAGTGCTGAGAGGGGACAAGCTCCCGCATGGGACTGGGGATCCCCACAGTTCTCCTGTGCGAGCCCAGTGTCCCTTGGCTACAGCCAACATCCCCTCCTCCTCAACCTGCTCCTGCACTCATTACAAACCCCATGGGCTCCTGCTGTCACATCAGGCCTGTCTGGGAGATTTGCCCCACAGTCACAAAGGACTCTGGATGCAAGATCCCCTCTCCGGGCTCTGCCGGTGCTCTAAGGCACAAACCTGCCAGGCATTTTCTGGGACACAGGACAGAGCAGCAGCTTTTCTCCTTGCAGCTCCTACTGCCCTACGCTGAGTGCCGGCAAGCAGCTGTGCACGAGAGGGCTGTGGGACGCCTTGTGAAGCTGGGGGATCTCCTGACCAGCTCTTCTTTGGTGTCGGTAAGGAGCCTATGGTGCAGGCAAGCTGCAGCCACTGCCTGTCCCTTGTCAGCATGCAGCCGTGTCCTGTAGCTCCAGGCTGCCTCCAAGGGAAGCCACCAAGGCTCTGGCTCAGCCGGATCCATGCCTGCAAGGAGCATGGGCCCAGGGCTTCGATCCTGAGCGCTGCCCCTCTGGCCTCCTGTCAGCACTGCCTCCCTCCCCCAGGTGCGCGAATGCTTCCAAGTTGGCGGTGCCAGCTGTGGCAGCTTCTTGGAGAAGAGCGTGCCAGTCCTGGGGCAGCTGGTGGGACATCTCACCCTGTGCAGCGCCTGCAAGGACGAGGGAAGCAGCGATGAGGCCGCGGAGGCCCTGTGGCACCTCTATGAGTTCCTGCTGCAGGGAGAGAGTAAGAATTTCTGTGTGGTTGCAAGCAATTCCCGTTGCCCACCCCTTGCAATAGGCCCAGCGCCTCCCTGGGCGTCCTGCTGCCCACTCTTCCCTGCTAGGGCCTTTTTGCCTGCCAGGGGCTATTTGTCCCTGACGCCTTTCGTGGGCTGTGTCCAGCTGTGCAGCCTTCATGCTGAATGCCCTGTGTTTCCCTTCCTGTGCAGGCAGGGAGCC
This sequence comes from Tinamus guttatus, assembly GCF_059628265.1. Classification (NCBI taxonomy): domain Eukaryota; kingdom Metazoa; phylum Chordata; class Aves; order Tinamiformes; family Tinamidae; genus Tinamus; species Tinamus guttatus. The sequence goes on from NW_028288621.1 coordinate 1,170,691, forward strand.
GTCACAGGAGAGTGCCTGGCAGCAAGAGCTCCGAGAGGAGTGGGAAACTGCAGGCACCTTGAGGCTTTCCCGGTCCAAGGACTCCAGGGAAATGAGCAGGGTAAGGAGCACCTCCCTGGCTGGGACTTCTAGCTGTGGGGTCAGCCTGCAACTTGGACGCAGAGAGGGGTGGCTGCCAGGTGGGGCTGAGGAGAGGGCTTGCACTTTCATTAGGCCAGGACTAGCCAGGGGCTTCCTTCCAGGATCCTGCAAGCTCTGCTTCCCTGCAGGAGCAGTGGGTGGAGACCTTAACCCCAAGCACCCAGCCCAATCCCAGCACCATCATCCAAGGCAGCAGAGCCTCAGCTCCTGCCTCGGAGGGACTCGCTGCCCGATGTCGCTCTTCAGGGCCACGCGCTGCTCAGCCAGGCAACACAGTTGGGAGCCTGGCTGTGACATCTCACTCGGGGCTGCCTTCTCTTGTGCCCTAGATGTTTGGGAAACACCTCCAGCCAGACGAGAAGGCAGAGGCCATCCTCGTAGCCATCAGGGGCATGAGAGCTTGCAGCAGCTATGACACGCAGGCGGCTGCTCACATGCTGGACGAGCTTGTCATGGATGACGCGTGCCTTTTGGAGCATGTGAGTAGCCTGCGGGTGGCACGGCCGGGGTTCAGGCCCTTTGGGGGCTTATTTTTCCCCTGAGTGCTCGTGTACCAGGCACCCAACTGCCTCTGTGGCCAGCCCAGAGTGGTGGCAAGGGCAGGCATTCTCCGTGGGAGCTGGGCAAAGGGCTGCAGTGAGGCAGCAGCCTCACACTTTGCCATGTGGTCTGCAGGCACCAAGGCTCGTGAAGAACATGTGGGAAAACATCCTGGCCGTGCGAGATGCATCTGCACGGCTCAGCCTGGACAGGGCTCTTCTCCTGCTGAGCAGCACGTGCCCAGACAAGGTGGTGGCGAGCCTGCTGAGCTGCTGCCCCTCATGTGACAGGTCTGTGCTGGCGGGGGCAGGGGCAGGGACAGGGCTGCGGCCTCGCAGGCCACGGGGCTGCAGCCGCGGCAGCCGCTGACAAAGCGCTCTGGGCCTGCAGCGCCGCCGGGGCCATGTGGAAGGTGCTGGTGTCCAGGCCTGGCGCCGCGGAGCGGGTGCTGCAGGAGCTGCTCATTGCACTGGAGGACTGGCGGCTGCCCGAGGAAATGGCCTCGGCTGTCTCTTCCCTGGCCGTGAGTTTGTGGAGGAAGCCCCGCTCTCCCCTCGGGCTGCCCTTGCCCCTGCGAGCGAGAGGCAGGGCTCCCGCTGCCCTTCTCCATGCAGCCCCAAGCCGGGGCTCCCCGAGACGCACGGGCCCAGCACGGGAGGGGGGGCTACAGCTGGCAGGGCCCTGGCAGCGCCAGCTTGCTGGGCTGCTGGGCCTGCTTTGGGCCCTCTGCACACCCAGACACACGGAGCTGGCCTGAGCAGCTGGCTGTCTCCCTCCACCTCTGCATGGCCCTGCCTCTTGCAGCACGTGCTCAACCTGCTCTGGGGACAGGACTAGGGGCCAGGGCCACGTTAGGGTTCCAGGCAGCAGAAACATCATCAGGGCCAAGTCAGGGGAACCAGGGTAGCTTCCAGGCTACGTGTGGCCCTCCCGGGGGATGTCCTCACTGCCCAGGAAGGCTTGTGGTGGCTTTGTGGCACCCAGGCGCCGAGCCCCAGGAGCTGCCATGGCTCTGCTCTGGCCAGGCAGCCCAGGCAGCCCCTCCTGCTTCTGCCAAGGTGCAGGGCACTGCTAGGAGCCTCACCCCCGAGCTCCAGCAGCACAGGAGGGACATGTCAGCAGCAAGGGCTGTCTCTGGGCTTTTTCTGCAGGCAACGTGTGTGCTCCAGGAGATCCTCCACCAGCCCCACTGCCTGCACGTGCTAGGGAAGTTCTTCCCCCAGCTGCTGCTAGCGCTCCTCTTCCAGAGCTCTTTCCTGGCAGCGCTGGAGCAGGAGCAGTCGGACGCGCTGTGGGGGAGATGCAGAAGGGAGGAGTCCACGTGCAGCAGTCCCGTGAGGTGCTCCATCACATCCCGACCGTCCCTTGCAGGCAGGGCTGCAGGCAGGGCCAGGGGTGCGAGTGTGAGCGAGTGTTTTCTCTGCACACAGGCTTGCAGTGCAGACCATGAAAGCACTGCTGTGCCGTGCCGGCTATGAGAACGTGGTGCTGGCCATGGCAAAGAAGGGCAGCTGGGACATGCTCCTGCACGCTGAGACCCATCACCAGGGAGTGGGTCTGCTGGCCAGGTGAGAGCCCCTGTCTCCCTGCTCTGCTGCAGCATTTCGCCCCTGCGCACAGGGTGACTCTCAGAGCCCACAGGGGTGCCCAGTTCTCCACGCAAAGGTGGCTTTGTTCTGTGCGTGGTGGCCCAAGGGATGTGATGGGAGGAATGAGGGTGCAGTCTCAGGAGAGCTTTGCCTGGGCTGCTCAGGCCTCACAGTGCCTTCTTCCCTCCACCAGAGAGATGAGGAAGAGCCCAAGAGCGCTGCGCCTTCTGCTATTTCAACAGCTGGCAGTGCTGCTCTTGGGCGAGGAGCCCTGCACAGAGATCCCTGCCATGGCTTTCCTGGTGGAGGTGAGCCTCGTGTGGGCACTGCCCTTCTGGGGTGCTTCTAGCTCCAGTGCTGTCTGCGAGTCCCAGCTGTGGGATGGAGGGCAACGAGCACAAGTGGGGCAGTGGGTGTTCTGCCATGAGTCCCCTCAGCCTTCACCCCTCTGCAGCGGGCTCCTTCTTGTCCCCACGTGTATTTGATGTCTCTTTTGTGTCGCGTCTCTGTCGAGGGGTTCCTCCAAAGCATGAGGACAGGAGGCTGGTGCAGGGAGGGGAGGAGCAGGCCAAAGCTGTGCCCTGCGCTGTGTCCTGAGGCCCCAGGCAGGGAGGGGGGTCCCAGGGGCTCCCTGCAGTCACTGCTGCCTTTGGGCCAGCCTTCCTCTGAGCCCGCTGCCCTTGCCCTGAGCTACATCTGGGATCCAGTGGTGTCCGACACAGGCAGTGCTGCGGCCATTGCCACCTTCTTTGTGCTGTGCATTGCAGCTGATGGCCTGCAGTGACCTTCAGGCAGATGAAGATGTCTTGCTGGGAATCTCTGTGGTGTCCATGAAGAGTCACAGCAGGGTAATGCATAAGCTGGGACTCAGAAGCCTCCTCGTGCTGTGCAGGAGACAGGAGATGGTGAGCAGGGCATCACTGGGGGGAAGCTGTGTGAGCTGGGTGCTGGGTGCTAAGGAACAGGCTAGCTTGGACTTTGCTGGGCCTCGGGAGCTGAGGGGGCTGCAGATCTAAGCCCAGCACCTAGCAAGCCATGTCTGAAAGGGTGCGAGACTGAGGGAAGCTGCTGTCTAATAAGGTGCCAGGGTAGTCTTTTTTTTTCTGTTTTTTTTTTCTTTTTTCTTTCTTTTTTTTTTTTAAACTGAGCTTGTACTTCCCACTTACAGGTCACAAAAATGCATGTCCTGATGCCTCTGGTCATGAGACACTTGCAGGACGAGGACAGGGACATGAGCAGCCAGGCTCTTCTCGTGCTCAGTCATGTGGTCCGTGTCCTGGAGAGACCAGCACTCACGGACATGGCTCCAGAACTGGCTGAGAAACTCCTGCCACTCTTTGAGGATGTAAGGCGGGGGGCAGAGCCGTGAGGCTGGCTGGTGTGTGGGAGGCTGCCAGGAGCCTTTCTGCCCGGGGCCCTTGGGATACTGTCCTGTGCTGCCCGTGCTGTCCTGGGCTGCACGGCTGCATTGCACCAATGCAGCTTGTGCAGGAAGCTGCCACGTGCGGTGCCAGTGCTGAGGAGTTCTCTCTTCCTTGCCACCAGGAGCGCGAGCACACACGAAAGCTCTCCATGCAGCTCTTCAGCAAGCTCATGGAGACAGCAGCGGGCACTGCAAAGGAGCAGATGAAGCAGCATGTGCACACGAGCACGCTGCCACTGCTCTTCCACCTGCAGGATGAGAGACCCAGTGTGGTCGAGGTATGGCTGAGCAATGGGACATGCTGGGGAGCCGAGTAGCCACGTTGGGAATAGCCGTAGGAGATAGTCCTGGCTGAGTCCTGCCTGGATGTCTCTGGGGCTGCAGCCCTTCAGCCTCCTGCTGGCCTTGGCTGCAGCTCAGCAGCTCTCGGGAGTCTCTGCTGTGCTGCCTGTTCGGGACAGGGTGGCTCAGGTGGTGCTTGCTCCATGTTTCCGCCCAGCGAGGGGGGCCAAGGACCCTGAAGCAGATTCAGTGCCCTGCTGCTGCCCCTTGCCATGAAGGGCCAGCAAATGCCCTGTGTCTTGTCAAAAGGAGGGGGGTGGGTGAGCACAGGCTCTTGTCCCATGGGCTGCGGTGGCATCTCCCCATTTTTTTCCATGTGCAGGCTGCTCAGGAAGCCCTCCTTGGTGCCGCCAAGCTCCTCAAGTGGAAGGAGCTGAGGCGCTTGGCTCAGAGCCAGCAGACTTGGCTGATCAGCAAGTGCCTGGTAAGGACAGTCCCCCAGGCTGCAGTCCGAGCCTGGAGCAGCTCTTTCCTCCTCCGTGCCCAGTGTGTGGGGCTGGCGGCTCCGGGTGCAGGAGCAGCCCTCGCGGGCTCTTCTGCAGGCTCCTCTGCCTTTGCTGAGCCCTGGGATGCTGAAGCTGCCCCTGGCCCAGCTGGGCCTTGCAGCAGGAGGCCCCTCAGCACGCCTGGGCAGCAGCCGTCCCTCTGCTGCCTCCAATGCTGGCTCGGCGCTGCCCAGCGTCTGCGGGGGGTCCTGAGTGTGGTGGCAGGGGGAGGCCGGCTGCTCCTGGGGAAGGACGGCGAGAGGATGTTGTGCGCTGAGCCTTGTGCTCTCCCCAGCTGGCCGGGAGGAGGGGCAGGAGGAGGGCGGACGAATACCTGCGCCAGAGCCTGTCCTACCTGGAGAGCAGCCAGGAGTCCCTGCGTGAGGCGGCCGTGAGGTTTCTTGGTGAGCCCCGAGCCCTGGGCTCCATCTCTGTTCTGGGACAGCTTGGCCTCAGCCCCGGCTGCTGCGCTGGCAGCAAAAGCAGCCCTGTGACTGCTGCAGCCCCGCGTGCCTGAGGCAGCGCCTGGGCGCCTGGAGGCTCCGTGCCACCCTCAGCCATCTCTGCCTGCAGCGGTGGGGCTGCTGGGAGTCCCTCGCAGCAGGAGCCCTGCGGGTTACACTGGGGAAAGGGGACTGGGGTGAGCCCTGCCCAAGGGGAGGTGGGTGCCTGGCCAGGTGGGCAGGACTGGGGGGAACAGCTTTGAGGAGCAGCATTTATGGGGCGCTGTGTGTGTGCCTAGGGCATGCTGGGCAGCACACCAGGGAGCAGAGCAAGGAGACGGTGGAGGTCATCTGTGAGAGTGAGTGAGGGCAAGCGGGGTGTCACATGGGCTGGGGGGACAAAGAGAGACCCTGTCCAAGGAGCTCCCATCCCTGTGTAGGTGAGGAGGGCTCTGCTGTCCGAGAGGAGCAGAGCAGGGTTGGTGTGGGGAGAGTAGAGAGAGATTTCAGGCACCTTGGGCACATTCCTGGGCAGCAGCTGCCAGCTAATCCAGTAGAGCCCCTGGGTCCATCCTGGTTGTGGCAAGAGCTGGGTGGGACTGGTGGTGTTAGGAGGAGAGGCCTGGGGGATATGGGGGCTTCATGTGAGCTCGTGCTTCCCCCCTCAGCCCTGAAAGGCCTGCAGGAGGACAGCAGCCCGTCCATCTCTTCCCTGGCCACCCAAACCATGCTGATCCTGAGAGCTGCAGGGAAGGGGGCTGCATCCACGGGCACCCAGGAAGGCCTGTGCAACCGCCTGAGGAGAGCGTGGGAGAGGCGGCACTGCCCTCTGCAAGGTGTCAGTCTTTGCTGCTGGCGCTCGGCCACGTCCTGATGCCAGGCTGCTCTGCACACAGGCCTCCTTAAAGAAACGATCCTGTCTCTTCACCGTGTGTCGTGTCTTTTCTTTGGCAAACCAAGCAGTAGAAAACGCAGGTTGTGAAGGGATTGGGGTCCCCCTCTTAGAGGAGTTGGGCACACGCTCTCTGCAGCAGGCTGCAGCCAATAACCTGGCCCCTTGCTACCCCTCGCAGCAGTCAGCAAAGCCTCTCCCACCCCCCAGCTTTATCCTTACATAGAATCATAGAATTCTTAAAGTTGGAAGGGACCTCTAGAGGTCATCTAGTCCAAACCCCCTGCACACGCAGGGCCATCTAGAGCACGTGGTACAGGACTGCGTTCAAGTGGGTTTGAAGATCTCCAGAGAAGGAGACTCCACAACCTCTCTGGGCAGCCTGTTCCAGTGCTCTGTCATCCTAACTGTCAAGAATTTTTTCCTTAAATTCCTGTGGAACTTTTGGTGTTTCAGTTTGTGGCCATTACCTCTAGTTCTGTCGGTTGCTACCAGTGAAAAGAGGCCAGCACCATCCTCCTCACTGCCTCCCTTGAGGTACTTATAGACACTGGTTAGATCCCCTCTCAGCCTTCTCCTCTCCAGGCTAAACAGTCTCAGCTCCCTCAGACTCTCCTCATAGGGAAGATGTTCCAGGCCCCTGATCATCCTTGTAGCTCTGCACTGGACTCTCTCCAGCAGCTCCACGTCCCTCTTGTACTGTGAGGCTCAGAACAGGACACAATACTCTAGATGCTGCCTCACCAGGGCTGAGTAGAGGGGCAGGATCCCCTCCCTCGACCTGCTGGAGACGCTCTTCTGAACGCACCCCAGGATCCCATTGGCCTTCTTGGCCACAAGGGCACACTGCTGCTTTGTGGTCAACTTTTCGTCTACCACGACGCCCAGGTTCCTCTTGGCAGGGCTGCTCTCCAGAAGGTCAGTCCCCAGTCTGTCGTGATGCATGGGGTTATTCCTCCCCAGGTGCAGGACCTTGCACTTGGACTTATTGAATTTCATGAGGTTTTTCACCTCCCAGTTGTCCAGTCTGTTTCGGTCCTTCTGGATGGCAGTGCAGCCCTTGGGGGTATCAGCTACTCTTCCCAGTTTGGTATCATCAGCAAACTTCCTGAGGGAGCACTCTGTGCCTTCATCCAGGTCATTGAGGAATAAATTGAATATATATAGGTTATATATAGAGAGAATATAGGTGAAGATCAAAGTACATAGAAACATAAACTCTTAATTATATAGGTTAAGATCAATACACATAAAAGCATAGAATTGCAAACATCACTACATCTATTCCCTGCTGCACCAAATGTTTATAAATGATTCATGTTTCACTCTGATGGCTCAATGGTTTTTGACTCCTAGAGTTGGCTGGAATTCTCCTGTGGCTGTGACTGCTCTGTTGCCAGTTGAGGCTTTACATCTTTTGCTGGTAACCAGTGAGCACCTGTGGGAAGGAGAACACACACATACCCCCTTCCCCATGTTATTAGCTCTATGGAGCCTCTCCCTGGTGGTTCTCCAAATTCTTTATACCATCCCTTTGGTGGAGGCACAACTGCAGGGACCATCTTGAATTGTTGGTCGGCTGCTGGTGTAAATAACTGAGGATCAGAAGGATTCAAAAGATTAAGCACATATAATGCTTTGTCTAACTGTTCCTGTGGGGTAGCACTGTCCATAGGATTTCCTCTTTGTCTTTTTATTTAACATAGCCTTGAGAGTCCCATGGACACGTTCAGTAATGGCTTGTCCAGTGGGGGAATGCGGTATACCTGTAACGTGTTGTATACCCCAGTCTTGTAGGAAGACAGAAATTGTTTGTGAAACATAAGTAGAACCAGTATCAGTTTTAATTGCTTTCAGAATGCCCATAGTGGCAAAACATCTTAAGCAGAGGTGTTTCATATTCCGTGCCTTTTCTGCAGTATGTGCAGTGGCTACCAGAAACCCTGGGAATCTATCCGCACTAACATGCACGTAACGCAGTTGGCCACATGTTGATATATGTGTGATATCACTCTGCCAAAATTTGTTAGCTCGTAAACCTCGAGGATTCACTCCTGTGTATGATGATATTGGTGTAATACATTGACAATCAGGGCATGCACTGACAATTTCTGTGGCTTGTTCTCAGGGCAAAGCAAGTTGTTTACGTAAGGAAGAGGCATTTTTATGAAAGAAATGGTGAGATAATCGGGCTTGCTCCAAACTGCACGGCAGTACTGCTGCCATCATCAATTTGTCTGTCATAATATTTCCTTCAGTTATTGGTCCTGGTAGAGTAGTGTGTGACCATTTATATTTTATAATGCATATACATATGCCAATGCATATGCGAGTACATAGATGACATCCTTATTTGGGGGTGATTTTCCCAAGAAGGTTGGGAAAGTAGCCACAGCAGTATGGCAAATCCTACCTGAAGCTGACATTGAGGTACCACCTGAGGAATGCCAGGGACCAAGCAAAGAGGTAAAATTCCTAGGGACTTGGTGGATAGCTGGCAGTGCAGGGATTCCTGCAGATACCTTAAGAAATATTGAAGAGCTGCAAATGCCCCGGTCAAGGGAAGAATTACAACAATTGATGGGAACTTTAGGATATTGGAGAAAATACCTACCTGGATTTTCTATCACTGCTCATCCTTTATATTTGCTCTTAAGGAAAAGCAAACCTTGGAAGTGGGAATTAGAACACAAGGAGTCAGCCAAAACTCCGACTGGAGAATCAGAAACATTTCAGTCACTGGGAGCAGAACACCCCCACGACACTCTTACAGCTGAATGGGGTTTTGCTGATCATGCTACTTACTGTAAGTTACAACAAGTAACTTACTGCTATGAACTTACTGTAACTTGTTGTTACAGTAACTTACTGTTACTTAGTGTAACTTGCTTACAGGCTGTCCCTTATGGAACAAAAGTATATCGTTTATTCTTTATTGTTTAGCTTGACTGCATTTAAGAAAGGTAACTACAATATTCTGAATGGGAGAAAAAAGACTTTTATCCTTAGTCCCAGTAGTTAAACAGATTGAGATAATACATCAAGGACAACCTGTGCAAACTAGAGGACCGTTTAATTTGCTAGAAGCAATCCTAAAGGGGACTGCTCCCCCAGAAGGAATTGCACCAAACCCCACTACCACAAAATGATATGCCTACCTAACAGGAGTAGCAGAAAATATGCAGCTAACTGAAGGGCACACTAAGGTTCCCAAATTGCAGATGCCTGTAAAAACAAATCCTTTAGCACTGGGACAAGCTCTTAAACTTTCTTAAACGTTCTGAATGTACCATCTGTCATTGATGGAACACCAACAGAAAACATGTGGTTTAGAGATGCTTCAGCAAAAAGACTAAATGGTAAACAGCTATAAAAGGCTGTTGCATTAAATATTATCATTGGTGAAGAAGTAATAAAAGAAAGTGAAGGCAGTGCACAAATAGCAGAGTTAAGAGCAGTAGTTTTAGCTACACAAAATGGAGCAAGGGTTGTCTATGTAGGCTCCTATGCTGCGTGGGCTGGTGCCACACAATGGCTTTGTGGATGGGAAGCTCTTAACCGGGAAGGAGATAGAACCCCAGGTTGGAGGCCAGGCCTCCAAGAGCAGGGAGCCTGGAGCCAGCAGGCCAGGGCAGGGGCTGCAGGGGATTGGGGCAGAGACCATCCTCTTTCCCACAGCACATTTTGTGGCCTGGCTCATGGGCAAAGTAGCACAAGGCCTCAGTGTGCACAAAATGCGCTCACAGCTGAAGCGCAGCTGGGGCTGGAGCTTTGCAGAGCGTAGGGTCCTTTCCTTGCCCTGGGGTATCTCAAGAGAGCGCGCTTTGGGCCAAAGCTGCCCTCATCCTCTCCTCTGTCTCCTTTCCCCACCTCCTTATTCCTGTGTTCCAGGCTGCGGGAAGGAGGGAACATCCTGCCCCTCATCAGGACAATGTGGCTCTTGGAGGAGGTCAGGCTGCCCTCTGGGCCTGTCTCCATAATCAAGAGACATGCACAGAGGCTGAAGAACCACGGCAGCTTCGTTGTGGGAAGCTGAAGAGAGGGCTGAATGAGTCCAGCAAGAACGGGGCCAGCTGGTTCCCGAGGGGTGGTCGCTGCAGCGTTGCCCGCAGTGACGCAGGCTGCTCCACGCACGCAGTTGTTCCCTGTGTGCCACGCACCGCTGGGCTGCCAGTGCTGCCTTAGAGCTCATCTACCCGCAGCCTCCCGGTATCCTGCCTTGCTTGTGCCCTTTTTCCCTGCAGCACCCGCTCCCTCTCATCTCCCGACCCCAGCGAGTCCTTCTACTGCCCCTCTGTGCGATGGATCCACTTGGCTACAAAAGAAACGCTGGTGACATTGTTGCTTTTCAGGCAGGGCCTTGGGAGCTCCCTTCCCATGCAGAGAGCAGTGTGTGCTCTCCTGAGGATCAGCTTGTCCTCTCTTGCACTGCCTGAGCGCAGGCATTCAGCTGGGAGCGCCTCGGTGTGCAGCGGAGCTGAGGTCCTGCTGCCCTGGGGAATGCTCTCCAGCCTAAAGATACTGCACCTGGCTTCTCTCCTTCTGTCCTAGGAGGCACCTAGGGCCTGGGGTCCTCGTTCTGCTCGAGGAGAGGCCGTTTCACCTCTCATGGGCTCTCCCAAGCCAGCAGCACAGAGCCGACAAGTTCCATCTTGATGGTGAGCATTTGTGATTGAGGGACACTTATATCCCTCTTATGAGGAAAGACTAAACAGGCTTGGCCTGTTTAGCATGTAGAAGAGATTGATAGGAGGTTTTATCAACAGGCCCAAATAGCTGAGGGAGAATGTAAAGAGGATGTGGCCAAGCTCTTCCCTGTGGTGGTGAGGGCAGGACACCTTCCCCCAGCATGGGGACACCTCCCTGGCTGCTGCACGCAGGGCCCCGCTGCACCCTGGTGCCAAAGGTGCCTCTGCAAAGTGGTGCATTGCAGAGAGCAGCTGTGGCACCTGCTCTCCCAGCTGTGGCAGTGCCGGGCCCTGCTCTGGGCAGCTCCTGCCTTCTCCCCACAGCAGGGAGCTCGCAGCTTGCGCTGCTGCGCTCTGGGCCCTCCGCACAGGGGCGGCCCCTTGGCCAGCCCAGCTCCTCTGGCCCAGCGCTCACACGCAGCACTGAGCTCTGCCTCGAGCTCCTGGCAGAGGGAATGGCGGGCAGCTCAGGATAGGGAAAGGCTGGGAAAGGCTGTTGGCAGCCCCAGGACTTGAGTGTCACACAATTCCAGCAGAGCAAACAGGCCCTGCACAGGAAAGCCCAGAGCCCCAGCGGAGCAGGAGGACCTGCCTTGGTGACGTGGTCCCTGTCCGTGGGGCTGCAGAGGGACAGAGCAGCCTCCATGATGCTCCCCAGCATGGGGCCGTTCCTGGCAGGAGGCAATTTCTGCAGCAGCTTCTGAGGGGAGAATGCACACACCCCCTTCCTGCCATCCCTGAGCATGTCCCAGCCCTGATGGGCCCTGTGCTCACCCAGGGGCTGGGGCACTCAGCTCTGCATCTCACAGCCTCGTGTCCCTGACACCAAGAGCTGCCCTTTGCCCGTGGCCTGGGGACTGCGAGGACTTGTTGTCTCAGGCACCCTGAGAGCGTCAGGGCTGCCCCTCACTGGGGTTGTGGCACCTTCCTCTTTGGGCATCCCCTGAGCCACGTTCCAAGGGAAATCCTAGAGGGAGCTTTTTGCTGGTGCTCCCCTGCACCTGGAGCCTGAGAAGACGGCTCTGCACAGACATAGCTGCAGTGGGGATGGTTTTGTGCCTAAGCTCCCTGGGAAACAACACACAACACCCAAAGAATGGCACAGCAATATATACTTGAACAGCAACATCAACAATGAAAACAACAATAAAGACACTAATATCAACAATATCAACAATAAAAGCAACAGCAACACTAATATTAACACTAATATCAACAATAACAACAGCACAAAGAGTAGGTAAGTGCTGAGAGCCCTGATGAACTGGGCCTTCCTTGCAGCCTCCAGCGTAAACAGAACCTTGGCTTGCAAGGGAAAGGAGGTGCTGGCCCTTGCAGGGCTCTGCAGGCCCCCAGCCGCTCGACTGGGCCGTGCATGGGCAGTCGGTAACTCGGGGGCTGCTCCAGCTGCTTCTCTCCAAGCTGCTGTTCCTGGGCAGGTCCCCGTGCCTCCTGCCTTCCACTGGGCAGGGACTGCACAACATGTGCAGCTCAGGAGAGGCTGGGAAACCTGACGGCCTCCACAGAGGCTTCCTGTGGCCCTGGGAAAAGAGAGGAAGGCAAGCGGTGAGAAACGCTGCGGGGCCTGTTGAGCAGGCTCATCTCAGGCTGCTTCGCTCTTGCTGATCAAACTGCGAGGGGCCCTGTAGGGCAAGGAGGTGGCACTGTGGAGCCCAGGCCCCCAGAGGAGGCTGAGAGCTGCTGAGGCTCAGAGCAAGGTGGCTGCAAGGGGGACACGTGCAGGGGCCGCAGGAAGGCTGGCCGAGGGACCAGCAGTGTGTGAGGAAGGGCTGCCCTGCTGCAGCCCTGACAAGCCAGAGACAGCAGCGCTGCGGCTGCCTGAGAGGAGGTGCCGAGCGCCTGGAGCCCTTGGAGAGGCCGGCCAGAGCTTTGGGCCTTGTGGTCCCGCTGGCACGGAGGGAGGGCTGGCGCCTCTCCAGGGCAGCGGGGAAGCCCCCGCCGCAGGGGCTCGGGCCAAAGGACCCGGCTCCCCCAGCAGCCCCAATGGGAGGGCGGTTCTGCATGGGCTCTTTGCGGTGGACACAACTTCAGCCTCCTGAAGCGCTCCCTGGGGCTGGAGGTGCGCGTCCACTGCCACCAGCGAGCCTGCCGAGGAAGAGAAGGGTCAGAAGGAGCTCGTGTGGCTTCTGCGGGGCAGGCAGCTTTGGGGGTGCAGGAGGCAGTGGCCCCTGGCCTGGATGGGAGGCCACTGGCCACCCACTGCTTCTCCTTGCCCTTTGTGGCCTGCCCAGAGCTCTTGTTTCCCATGGCCCCTGCTTGCTCCCAGCCCCACAAGGCAGCGCTTCCTACCTGATCTTCCTTGGTGCCCTCTGTTTCCACCAGGAAAACGCACTGCGCGCCGCCATGCCCAATGGCCGGGATCCTCCGGATGTGACGGGGATGGGGGCTGTTGCGCAGCTCAGGGAGCCTTTCTGGTGGCTTGGGGGTGCATTTCTCTGCCTCCAGGACATTTCGCGGCTCTCTCTCCCGGTGGAAGATGCGGGAGAAGGTGTCCGCACTGCAAGAGAGCAGAGAGAGCCATGAGGTTGTGCGCTGGGCAGCAGCGTCCTTGCTGAGAGCTGCCCCGGGCACCTGGCAGGGCCCCAGAGGCAGCCAGGCCCTGGGCGGCAGCAGCAGCCTGGGCTGGCATTGGCCTCCCGGCTGCCTGCTGAGCTTGCCCCAGCTGGGCGGGCAAGTGCCCCCCGACGCAGCGTGCGGCTGGCCCTGGAGCAGGGCTGTGCGAGAGCTGCCAGGGGCTTTTTGCCATCTGCGGAGAGGGTCAGTGTGGGGCAGGTGCACGTGGGCACGGGCAGCTCCCTTGGCAGGGCCCAGGACACTGCTCAAGGGCAGCTGGTGGCCAAGGGGTGGCCCAGGCAGCTCCTGGCTGCAGCTGCCCCTCCACAGAGGCTGAAGTGGCGGCTCAGTCCGGGGCGTCTGGGGCTCTGGGGGCTGGGAGGCTGCGCGAGGGCAGCGCCCTGTGCTGGGTGCGCAGCACGAGCAGCGCTCACCTGTCCTGGGGAGCCCCCAGCTTCCTCCTGCGCTGCCCACCCTGCTCCAGGCTCTGGTAGTCGGGCGCACGCAGCAGCGGAGGTGCCGGGCGCCGCTCAAGCGTGCGGGGCCCGTTCCTGGCGGGCTCGGGGAGCGCCTGGGACGCATCCCTGGCTCCGCTGCCCGCAGCACGGCCTGGCCTCCGCACGTGCGCCATGCTGCCGCCGTGGCCAGGAGGCGCAGACTGGCGGGCGCCGCGAGCCAGGGCGACAGCACAGCAGCCCCTCCGTTGTGACTGCAGCAGCTCCTCTGTGACTGGGAGCTCCTTGGCAATGGGGTGGGGTGGCAGTGGGGAGGGGGACGGGGGAGCCCCGAGCGCCCCTCTTGTGCCGTCCCCAGCAGGACTGGGCTCTGCTTGTGGCCCTTCAGGCTATGGGGGCTCTGCAGTGTGGAGGCCGTGGCCGCCTGTGCCAGCTGAAGGCCCTCTCTTGGGGCCCCAAAAGTTGCCCTGTGCCCTCGTGGCTGGGCAGGCTCCAGCCCCCACAGATGCAGCAGCAGCCACCACACGAGGCCTGGAGCTGGTTGTGCTGGGCTTGCCTCAGCCATTGCCACGGGGTAACTTTTGGGGTGCCCTCTGTTTCCACCAGGAAAAGGCACTGCGCGCCGCCCTGCCCAATTAATGCAATGTAGTTCCTTTTTCACCACTGAAGTTGCTAGTAATGAAGCAACCAAAAATCCCCTGCCTAAGATAGGATTTCAGTCCAGGAAGTCTTTCAGCTTCAGAAAAAAAAAAGAAAGAAAAAGGCCCAGTCTTGTACAGAACGTCAGAGCCGGGAGCAGTTCTCCGCGTTGCCATGGATTGTCGCTCTCTGCCTCCACATCCCAGCTATTCCCAGGAATGTGGAAGGCTTCAGGAACGGGCGGCTCCTGTAGCAGGGAGGCAGAGCTTGGGGCCGCAGCCCTGCACCCCGCGGCTCTCCCCATACAGGTCCTGGCGCCCGGACACACGATTGGGGACTCGGTCTGCCCAGGGGCTGCCCGGCCTCGGCGCCCATCACCCGAAACGTTGACCGGTGCCGCCTGGTGCTCCCCCACCACCCCCAGCTACACAAAATCCAGCTTCACGACACAGAACAGCATTTTGAATCAGCACAGGTTCAAGAGGTTTAAACTGTTTAAAGTTAATTTGTATTCTTTGTAGGAATATCCATAAAAGATCTCAAAGGTATCTGTGTCTGTACATATACAAGAACCTTCAAAAATTATTCACAGAACAAAAATAAATCTTCTTTAGAACAAAGCCAGGCAATGAAATGCAGAGATGGATCTCACAGACCACACAGTCCAGTGCTACTAGCATAAAAATACAGCTTGAAAAACAGGTTTGTTACTTTTTTAAGGTGTTCTTTGCTGAAACGTGTAATCCTCTTAAAAGATCATCTATGAAAAAATCATCCAGCTGGAGCGATTAAAAAGCCCAGCAACAGGAAAGATGCTCCCTAAACACAAAATTCGCCCCCATTAACAGGCAGATATCAAATCGGCCTCAGGTTCTGTTGTCTAAGTTTTGCTCTCTGGCATCAGCAAGGGCACAGCAGACACACCACTACCCCACATGACACATTCACATGCATCACACCCGTTGGGTCCCACTTCCCACAAGTGACTTGTGTTGACCGGGTGTTGTCTTGGCCTGGTGGCCAAGCGGGCTGACGCGGAGAGTCAGATGAGGTCAAATGCTACACAAGCGAGACGGGGCAAGCTCCATGGCAAGCGTGCCATTCCCTTGCCATTCCGAGCCATGGTTGAGCGTGCACAGCTGGGCTGCATGCACATGGCCACTGACCTATGCTGCTAAGAAGCACAGCTGCTCCAGAGCTGCCAGGCCCACGCTTGGAGCAGTGTCCACACAATGCCCCACTGCTCCTTCACCACTTGGGTTCTCCTCAAGTAGAAAAGTCCTGTGATTCTGACTTTTCAAAGCCTGCTCTCAGACAGTACGGTCTTTATTGTACAGAACTCTCAATTCTCTCCTAGGAGGCAGTAAGTCGTATGTGCAACACCATGGCCAGTACTGCCTTGGCATCTAGATCATAACGTTGGGACAGGAGGATAGGGAAGAATGATGGGTTCTAGGCACAGGGCACTCAGTTCCTGGAGATCCTGAGCTCCTTACGGGGGCATCAGTGATTTTCTGCTTCGCATCAATGATGGCTTGCATCTCAGCATGATCCTTTTTCAGCTCCTCTTCAACTGCCATGAGTCTGATGTGCAAAAACAGAGAATTAGGACAGTTTAAAACTATTCCTGGGTGTTTTGGCTACTCTGGGGCTGTTGCTTTGACTTCTCCGGTTGTCCTCTTTTCTGCAAGAAGTCTGCTGCATTCAAGAAAGGTTATCGATCCTTCTCACAGCCCCAGCTGGCTGAATTTATTATATTCAAAGTGGGCATTGCCAATAATCTAACTGTCCTGTAAAACCACCCCATGAGTACAGTTTTCAAACAAAGCAAATGGACCAGTTAGAGGTATAGCAGAGACTGGGGTTAGAAATTCCTAAATCTTTTTGTCTGCTCTCCTGACAATCTGAAGCAAGTCTCAACACTCGTATCTCAGTTTCCTCATCTCTAAGGCAGGAGTGGTGTCAGTCCAGGAATATCAAGCCCACACAACTGCTCTCTTTATTGTCAAGGATAAATGTGACAAGGGGGAGCTTCCTGCTCTCCATGTTCTGCAGACTTTGCAGCCAAGTCTCACCTGCTGATGATGCTCTTCATCTGGCTGTCTTTCTCCTCTTGCTGCCGCTGTAGCCTCTCCTCCCTGTCTACCAGCGTGGACTTGTACTCCATGAGCAGCCTCTGTATATTCTCCTCCTGCACGAGGAGGAGCAGCTTGTACTTCTCCAGCTGGTGGCTGGACACTTTCAGGCGCTTCTTCAGCTTCGCTATTTCCTGCTCGTACCGTGCAGGGACGGGAGCAGAGCAGGAAAGAGTCAGATGCAAAGCAGAAAGGAACCCATTGGATTATTATGTTCTGCTGCTGCTGAGAGAAAGCCACCGCTCGCTTTCATTAAAAATAAATTGATGGGAGCAAAGGAAATGACAAGCAGACAACTGTGGGCAACCCCAAAGGAGTACGGAGGCTCCCACTGAGCATTAGGTTATTCCCACACTGTGGAATGTCTTCCTGTAGCCCAGTTTAAGCCCTCAAATAGCTCTGACATGGCTCCTCAGTCCTGCCTGGTAACAACCCCACTTACTCCAGACCCAATGAGTTCCCAGACACAAGCTGCTAATGGTGCTCAGCTGTAAACAGATGTCCTGGGGTGACCAAACTTGTGAAAGGGACCCAAATAACTCGTTTCTCAGGACCTGAGGAACATGAAACCAATTGTTCCAGGCTGAAGGCAGGGCCCATCACTCACTACGTATAGTCTGCAAATTTACTTGGCTGAAGTTTGTTTTTTCCACCTACCACCTCTGGATAATCACTTGTGCAATAGTACAATGAATCTCAGCACATTCCACTTCAGGTTTGGTTCATTCACCTTTCCTAAATTGTTTCTGTTGCCACTTCTTGTCCACCAAATATTCTCCTCTTTTCATCCCGCCCTCTCAGAATACCAAACCTCTTATTTGGAAAAAACCCTTTATTTGGAAAAAAAGTCACATCTCACATTTACTTTGGGAAATAAATACACTTAAAAAAGTGCATCTCAGGAGATGATGGACGTTTCTGGCTAGCCCTGAAATACTCCACCATCTAGATGACAGACATTTGCCTTGGGTGAAGCTCAAGACAAAATCCGAACGCAGCTGCTATCAAGATTGAATTGCATTTGCAGAGACTTGTACCAGCACTTAGGGCATACCAAACTGCACTCAGCTGAGTTAATGATCATTTTTAATGTAGTTCACGATCACTAATACATATTGCAAGTGCAGAAAAATGGCAGCATATTGTAACTATAATCTTGTCATGAAAGACATCCAGTTGAGCACTGAGGTGGCGTGATTTATGATGCAGGTAAATGCCAAATATCAGCCTGTAATGTAGGAACTCTCAGATATGTCTGCGTGCACCCATTTGACATGGCACAGCCTGCACCTAGATTAATCTGTAGTGTGGGATATTGTTCTACAAAGAGTGTCCAGTGGGAAGACCAGTGTGTGACCCTGGCACAGCAGCACCTGGAAACCACTTTGGAAGCAGCTGAAGGGTGCTGGAAGCCAGAAAGGCTGTCGCGTGCTGAATAAACCCTACCTTCTCAGCAAGCTTGGCTTCATCATGGTTCTGCTCTACGTGCTCCTCCACTTCCTTGTACTGTCCACTATTGAGGACCCATGCAGCTGTCCTCTCCATTGGTGACATCGTGGCAGAGTCCACAGGTGTGTGAACCTGCAGCAGAGATGCCTGTAAGCGTTTGTCAAAGAAAATACGTATGAATCAGCACTGAAAGCACATTTATTCAGAGCAGAAAACATGGCCACCAAGCTATTAGTCTCAAAGCCTCCCCCAAACCCCTCTTCCAGAGATGCCTTATCCTCACTAGACTTTGGACACACAGCATTCATGCGAGTTCCTCAAAAACAAACAAAACCCAAAAAGAGACCTCTGAAAATCAAAAGTGAAGGAAATCTACGAAATCCTGAATTTCTTCTTTGCCTAGGTGAGCTCCTGTCTTTCTGGGGAAGTTCTTATTTGCAAACCCAGTTATCACCCACCCCCTGCTTAGCTTTGCAGCAAGGCTACTGCAATCCTAGGTTTCTCTCACACCACAAACAGAGCAAGGCGGCGTCACTCGCCGCCCGCAAGGAGCGGGAGGCCGGTTTCTTCGGAGGGTTGTGAGCCAGCGGGACAGCAGCCTTGGCCACCGGCTCCAGGGAGCACCGGCCCACGCGACTGCGACGGGATGCAGCGCTGCCTGGAAGCAGCAAAGAGCTGCAACGTCCTCGTTTCAGGGTCTCCCAGACTTAGATGTTTTATTGCAGCAAGCACGGCAATAAAGGCGGACACGAGGAGAAGGAACTGAGCAAAACCTGTTGGTTTCACGGAAAGTCTCCAGAGAGCCAGCAGAAGTGGAGGGCAAGGACTTTAGCTGCGAAAGGGTTATGAGCTATTCTGGTATAGGGGAAAAGAATAAAGAGAGAGGCTCTCTAGGAACGTGTATTAATCCCCCTCTATGCCCCCCTGGCAGAGGAACACAGTGACACTTCTGTTCCCACCTACCTCCCCAATGGGAGGCAAAGCTGACCTCTCCCAGTGAGCAAAGGGATTGCCTCTGCGCTCAGGAACAAGCGGGGCTTGCAGAGAACAGAGTCCAATAATTATAACGCCCACAAAGCTCGCCCGGGAAGAACATGCCAAGCTTCTGTTCTTATTGAAATTAAAAAAGAAGGAAAGAAAGAGTCTCCCAAAACACTGCGGCCGCTCGGGGTGTCTGCGGGGTAAGGGTGAGGGAGGAACAAACCGATCTCTGTGAGGGAAGCAGGAGCGAGTGCTCCAGCGAATCCAGAGAAAACAATAGACAGCAATTTACCCAGTGGTATTTTGTATTTATTCATGTCTCTTTTTAGGTGGCTCTGATTTTAAACGAGCACCATGGGACAAACACACTCTCACACCTCCGTTCTGCGGATCTGCTCCTGGCTGCTGCTGTTCTGGCAGGGCAGGGCGATGGGGACGGGCCTGTCGGGCGCTGCGCACCGCCGCGACAAGTCCTC
This sequence comes from Tinamus guttatus, assembly GCF_059628265.1. Lineage (NCBI taxonomy): Eukaryota > Metazoa > Chordata > Aves > Tinamiformes > Tinamidae > Tinamus > Tinamus guttatus. The sequence continues at coordinate 1,189,943 of NW_028288621.1, forward strand.
GCTCTGCGTGCTGCGCTTGCTTAAGTCTTCCAGGCTGCTGTTGCTGGGCCCGCTGAGTTTGAAGTCTTCGCTGCTGCTTCGGCTCCAGGAGCTGGCAGTGCTCAAATTCTCCAGGCTGGAGTCCACCAAGGTCTTCGGCATGGGCACGGGAGGGTTGTTGAGGTGGTAAACCGGGCTCTGGAAGGAGAGGGGCTGGAGACTGCCCTGTCGGTTCAAAGCTGGGCGCAGAGGCCTTCTCAACAGGGGAGCGCTCTGGGGTGTGTTCTGTGTCTCCCACAGCTGCTTGATGGTGGCCACCTGGGCCACGGAGACATGGCTGCCCGCCAGGCACAGCAGTGCCTCGCTCACGAGCGCGCCGTGCTCGCCGTGGGCTGTGTGCAGGTCCTGCAGGTCCACGAGGGAGATGCTGCGGCCGTTGGGCAGGATGCTCTCCCTTTCGTCCTCATCTGAGTAACTCATGCTCTGGGTAGATGCCTCCTGAGCCAACAGCAAGGTCTTGCCTCTAAAATGTCCATCTACATTTTCCTGTGTTGGAGATTTCATCTTATGCGAGTCACTGTGGAGTAAAAAGGAATTTGGTTATTTTTTAACTGAGCCGCATCCCTACGAGATCTGTCCCAGAGAAGCCTCTCTACCTCATGTAACCCCTGCGCCAACTTCCTCGCTCTGAAAGACTCAAGGAACCAGATTTCCTTTTATGAGCTCTTAGTGTTTCAAGTTGCAACACACTCTTCCTTAATTACCACTTACCTCTGAGCATTAGGCTTGATTCAAGAAGTGCTTCACATTTATTTTTCACAGGTGCAATGCAAACCATTCCCACCAATTCCCCCATCTCTCACACTCTTCTCTTCTCAGCAAGACTTTGGAACATTTCAGGCCCCATTTAACCCTTCCCCAGCTCTATATTATTGCATATGTCTAAAAATTCAGCAGGAGCTATCTGAAAGCTCCTGTAAATCGAGGCAGCTTGGAGGGACGGCATTTGCAAAGGGAGCTACACCTGACGGTGCAGAAGCTTGGCACAGGCCACCCTGTGCAAGATCTCTGGTGTTTCTGCCACCTCCCAGCTTTTTGCTTCACATGAATCACTCCTACGGTGTGGGAAGGTTCAAGCAACAAGGCATTCACCACTGCCTGGGCGCTCTGAAGTGAATCCTCCTCATCCCCCATCTCCCCTCCAGCTCCAGCCATGACCAACCTGTCAGTGGGGTCCTCAAATATCTCCTGAAGCCCTGAGGAGAGACTGCCACTGATGCTGGGACTAGAACTGTGCTCAGGGAAATGTCTCAGCTGCTGTTGTATGGGCGTAGGGTTGGTCAGGGACTTGGTGATGTCCGCAAGAATGCGAGGCAGAGGTCCCAGCTTTGCCACAGTCACCTGTAGGAAGGAATTTTCACCCTAATTGGACAACAAGCACCGCGACACCCGCCAGGTTTTGGATCACGATGCCCAGAGGCGGAGGGGTGGAGGTGGAAGGAAGGAGGGTGGGTGGTTGTGTGCGGGTGTGCCCGGACCGGGAGGCAGTGTTACGGAGCAGCGTAATCACGGCGACGAGAGGGATGGAGGAGACCAACGGGGTGCAGCAGACATTGAGGAAAGAAAAGGAAATAGAAAAGAAATTAGGATTGATCCCCCAAAACAAAACAAAACAAACAAAAATCATGCTCAACAAAACCAAACTGTGGCCATTCCAATGCAAAACTATCAGGCAAAGCAAACTAAAGCCAGGCTGGGTGAGGCCAAAGTGAAAACTACAGTATCTACTCATTAAGGGGGGTTTAAAGGCTACAGATTCAGCTAGTGGGAGGGAACTTTCCAGGCAAAGCGAGTCATGTGGTAAAAGAAATGCATGCCAACAGACAAGGGATGCGGCATTCGAGGGTCATGAGAGACTTGAGAGGGTTGAGGGAGGTGGGGAAAGGAAGGTTTTCATTTCAGAAGCCTTTGGGCTTGGCATGTCACGCTGATGCCGTCTCCTGCAGCAAACGGTTATCAAAAACTAAGGCGCTCCTCCCTTGTTAAAAGCAACTGCATGAAAACACCAGTGACCCTCATTCCAACACTGCCATGGAAGGTGGGATTAAACGCTTGGCTTCAGGTTTACTCCTGCCCTAGCCTGGTGCTGGCCAGGCCGAGCACGGCACCAGCCCGAAGGGGAAGTTTCTCCTTTATTTTTGCCCTTTCTGGGTCAAGACTGGTTGTAGCAGCTACACGGTGCTGCTTGCTCTTGCGCCCAAAGCAGGAGACAAAAGCAGTACAGACTTAATGCTGAAGTAAAACTCTCTCAAAGACATTCCTCTTTTCAAAGATGTCCTTATTTTCCCCTTGAGCAAGGATCCGGTCACTCCAGAGAGAGGTCTCTTTACAGAAGCTTTCTTACAGAGCATCTCCTGCTCTATTAAGATCTGTGAGGTTACTTGTCTCCTCAGTTCCCACTCACTACCCACAGTAGAACAGCACTGCAGTGTAACTTTATCCCTTAGTTCTCTTTATAGCAATCCACTATGCCAGCTCCCAGGGGCCTGCTAGGATAGATCCATACATCTAACCTACCGAAAGGACAAAGCACATCTGCTTTAAAGCTTTACGTCTGGCTCCTTCCCCTTCCAGCTGCCCGAGACATTTAGGACGTTTTCATTTGGAGAGCAGTACCCATTTGCCCTGCAGAAACTGGGTTTCCCTTGACCTGATGGCCTGAGCAGCTGGAGGAAGGTGGCACAGTTTGTGGCACTGATGGATTTACCCCAACTTATGGAAATGGTGGAACTGGTCTTTTACATGCTCCCTTTGCCTGTTTTTCCGAGCTCCTTGAGCTGTCTTTATAGCAAAGATTTTATTGCCTGTGACACCAGGAGTGCAAACTCTGCGCATGTGTGACGGAAACAGATAAACAAGACCACAAACTGTTACCAGTCTAAGATTAACTGAGATTAATATACATTATCCTTCTGAGTCAAGGAAATTTAGATTTACTCTGATGCACAAAGCTCAGTGCCTTCTTTTAGATAATGTGCTGTGAGAAAACAAATATCCAACAAATCATTATCTTGGCAGACCCTTCTAGCAACAAAAATTATTAGCAACACATTGCAAGTCACCTCAGCTCTCCAGTTTCAAAAGACACGGAATACAGACAAGATAATGCAGCTTCAGAAGTGCAAATATGGAACAGTTTTAAGTACTTTCAGGAAAAAAAAATGCTGACATGGAGCTCAGCTTTTCTGACTCTTGTCAGCTTTACTTGTTAACAAGGTTTTAATGATTTGGGGTCTTGCAGCAAATGTAGCTGGGGAAGAACAACCCAGATTCTGCTCTTGTGCAGTTCAATGGCCCCAGTGCTCAGAGCTGCAGCCGAGCGTCTCCCGTGGGGAGGAAGGAGCGTGGCTCTGGCAAGGCCACCCCCTAAGCTAAAAGCTAATGTAAACATCACAGAAATGGACGAATCTCAGCGGGTTTGGCCCTGGTCTTCCAGGAGAGCAGTTCTGCCTGGCCAGAACACGACTTCAGCCCAAGCTGGGCAGGGGAGGGTCCAGTCAGGTGCCTCAACTTGCATCCAAAAGAGCCACCCCCCAGCATTTCCATTTCCCAGCCAAGCACTCGAGTGCTGCCCTCTCTGCCTGATTTGGGTGTCTGCACCAGCAGTGGGGCCCAGCCACCCCCAGCAGCCGCCCTGGGGCCTCCCGGAGCCGGCGGGGCCGCAGCGGGAGCGCGAGGGGACCATTGGGCAATGGCCCTATCACACATTCCTCTCCCCAGCCGCTGGGCACTCTCTCCCCAGTGCGGCTCCGGCTGCTCCCCTGATGTCTCCTCGTGTTTACGGTCGCTACGCTACAATCGCCGCGTTCGCCCTCCCAGGCCTCCGCTCCGCTTTACCTCATCAAGCTGGGAAACAACCTCACACAAGAGGGAATGCAGAACAGAGAGCTCTCTGCCCACGTCGATGTAGCCCTCAAACCCGGGTATGTTGGAGATGCTCTCTGGATTAGAAATCTCGAGGAGAAAACGCTTCATTACTCCCCACTCATGTTCCAGAAAGCCATTCATGAAGGCCATGTACTCTTCCTTGTTACCAAACCTGCAAGAAAGGGGAGGGAAAACTCAGTCAACAACCACCACAAAAAAGCACAAGAGTAAAATAACTGTCCGAAAACATTTCATGGTTATCTTTTGACTTGCCTTCCTGAAAAGGTGTCTGGAAGGGGAGAAAATGGGCAATTTAAGAGATTCCCTGCTTTCTCGACTTGGTTAAATACTAGTAACTTGCCACTCATACTGTCAACAAGGGGGTTGGTAACATCTCTTCCCTCCCACAGACTTGGTTTCTCTCCAGCACCTTCCCTGCACCCCTTTCCCTAACGGAGAAGTGCCCCGGGCCTATGTTCAGCTGGGAACCTGGGAGGTGGAAGGGGAAAAAAAACATGATTCTTGGCAGGAACGACACTTTTTTTTTTTAATAGCATAAAACAGGCACACACAGGCATGCTAAACCATTAACCTCTTCGTGCTTTTCTCTTGTGTCCCTCTACTGAATTCAGAGCAGCTCCAGTGTCTGCATTCAAATTGACTCTGCCTAACTCAGCTCTGGGCTGTTCCAAAGGGAATGGAGGAAGTTTCTTCCTTTCTAAAGTATGTTCCAATTTGCCCAAGAATCAGCAGTCTGCAAAAATGACCACTAGGCAGGGCTCTCCTTACTTGACCTGATTTGCACCCCTAGAAGCAGAGATTTCGAGGTCATCCCCACCACCTACTTAGCAAAATTGGCCAGATTCTGAATCACTTTAGCAATAAGCGTGAGGGTGCGGGATGTCCGGTCGTCAGGATACTCCTGCATGAGGTAGAAGAGGCTGGGGGACATGATAGCAGGACTCAGGAAGCGCAGGAAGAGTGAGGCGCTGATCAGGCGCTCGCTGATGTCCTCCTTGCCCCTGCTCAGGCACTGCTGCTTCCACGATGCAAACATCTCCTTCAGCTCCCGAGGGAACACGCTGAAAAACAGCAAGCAGAGACACAAAACTGTGTGGGCAATGACAGGCAGAAAGTCAAAATGGTGACCAATCGCTTGAAATAATTAACTGTGAGAAATCATCCTTGACTCATATTTTCACTCCACCTCTCTAGGCCAGGAAATGTCATTAGACATCTATTCTTAGACCACCATTTAATCTGGTGATTCTTAAGTACTGGTTAAATCATCTCTTGTTCAAACATGTGAAATGAAGCTGTTTTCAGACCCACCGATGTGCAGAATAAAAACCACCACGACCACGCTGGAACAGAGTGCTCCAGATATTTAAAACAAACTGGATCAAAACGAACTATATAACTCTATATTAACTATAACTGAAATTTGTACATTGCTTGTACAGCTCTTCCACTGCTTTGCATATACTTTGCCCTGAAGCAGAAAGGACATTTTTTTTCCAAGGACACTCAGTAGCAGAGATTAATAAAAATCTTTCGGCCAGTGTGATTTCCCACACTTTTTGGTTTTACCATTCTAAAGGGGCTGAGACAGAGTTGTCTATACATACCAAACCCACTTTTTATTCCGAGCTCCCGCTAAGCTGTCTTTTCCCTTAACTCCCTCCTTGTTCAGGCACAACTCACTGTCTGTCCCCTGTAGAAGACTTCAGCAGAAGCTCCCGCTGGAACCCCCTGGTTTAGGCAGCAAAGTCACCCATGATATTGCATCTCAGGTAATAAGGCAGTGAGAAAAGGAAACAAGGCAGTCTCAGAAGATAGACGGCTACTTCCTAGCGCAACTGCTGGCTTCACATCCTTAGAAGAGGAATTCACACCTTCCACTCAAAACAGCTGTGAGGGAGAAGGAGGAGAGAGCACCTCACCAGTAGGAATTGATGATCTTGCAGAAGGCCAGCTCGCAGCACTTTTTCAGGTTGCTCTGATGGTCTGCTAATTCACTGGGTGAGCACTTGCTGGGATCCACTTCGCAGTTTTCATCTGACTCATACTGAGCTTTGATGAACTCTCCTGGGCACAGGAAAGAGGAGGACAGACCACAGTCACTAGAGGAACAGCCTCCCTGATGCACCTTTCAATCCTGCTTGTGCCTTTCCGGAGCAACCTTGCTGCCTTGTGACACGGCCTCCAGACACCAGACCTTGGTGGCCTGGCTCCTCTGGCTCTCCCAGAGGAATGAGGCTTTGCTACTCGTCCTCAGGCCTTCCCCAGGAAATGCACTTGACAGTGATGTTTATTTTTATTATCTCTAAACTCGCCCTCCTTACATTTCAAATCTGGCTCAGAGATAAGACTAATACTCCAGTGTGAGATAAATCCTGCTTGTTTTCTCAGTTTCTTACAAGAACATCTCACAATACCTCTGTCGCCTGCATCTTCCAAAGCCCTTTGCGTTTCTGTAGTCCTTGGACACACATTTGAAAAAGGATGAGGTTTCTTTTGCTTAATATATTTAAATGCACCATTCACCTTTTTTTCTCTCTCCTTTTTTTTTTTTTAGACTTATGCTAAGAAATGTTTTTTAAACTGCTGCTGTTCACCAGACAAAACCTTCATTCATTTGTTTAATGATTCAGTGTCTTCCGAGTTCACCTCCTGCCATGACCTTGCCGGCTCCGAGCTAACACCCCAAGGCTTGTTCATGCAAAGGGGTTTTGTTTTTTGACCTCTGTTTTCTTAAAAGGCCTTAACCAACCATCCAGCAGTGTTCTTGCAAGCAGATCAGCTGCCACATTTTCTTAAACTGGTTTGCTTGGGTCCAAAATCGTCCTGCTGAGGGCATCTAGATCACTTACTTGCTAAACCATCAGCATCACTTCTGTGGGTGAGCTCTGTTTTAACTGTTGCTTCCTGGGTTATGTTTTTCCCTTAAATGTCTTTGAAAGACATTCTTTGTGGTCCACGAGGCTCTGTCTTAATCGTGTATTGAGACGCTCTCGCAGATAAAATAAACAGCTCACACCAACGTAATGTCACTAACTCTTTCAAAGAGCACGGCATCGGAGTGAACTGCCTAGCGACACTCAGCACGTGATGAAGAATGAGAGGGATATATTGTCACGAGCAGCCTTGCCCTGGGCACCAGACAGGCTGCATGACTGATGGCGTATCTCCATCTCCAACACTTGTGATTTACAGTCTTATCACTCAGCACCAGTGTTCCAGACCACGGGATAAAAGTCATTAATTTTCATTCCGGCTTCACCACTACAGCCGTGGTCCTTGGATGGGTCACCTCCCAGATCCCAGCACACAGAGTCCAGTCCAGTTCCTTGACTTATTGTTCTCTGCAACTGGATTAGCCCTTGCAATACCAAAAAAAAAAAAAAAAACAGGTTGGCACTTTCTTACCTAGTGCATCGTGAAGATACTTTTGCCCTACCAATTTTAGGTATTCCTCAACAGCTTTGGTAGCAAGTGTGTTCTCCCTGAAGATCAAGACATCGTGCTCCCCACAACGATCTATCTCAGACATCACCAAATCTGTCAAGAAGTCCTGAAGAAAAAAGTAACATGGGCAGAGGTTATTCTAACTGGACTCAGTCACGCTAGGCAGAAGCCAAGGAGGAAGGATAAACACAGGAGCAAGAGGATCACTTTTTATCCTCTACTATTGATTCATGTGGGTGCTAATGATGCCATGGGGAAAATGAGGGACGTCAAGCAAGACTTCAGAGCCCTAGGGATGGCCATCAAAGGTACAGGTGCCCAGGTGGTGTTCTCCTCCATTCTGCCGACGAGGGGAATGGACTCAAGGAGGAGAAGGTGAATATGGCAGCTAAACAACTGGCTGCGCCGCTGGACCTGGCAACAGGGTTTCGGCTTCTACGACCATGGGTCTCTGTTTGATGACCAACAGCTAGTGGGGAACGATGGTACTCATCTTAGCAAGAGGGGTGCACGTCTCTTTGCAAAAAGGCTGGCCAACCTGGTTAGGAGGGCTTTAAACTAGGCAAGAAGGGGGAAGGGGAGTGGCACACTGACGCGGCAAGCAGTACCGCACAGCCCAGGTCAAATGGCGTCCAGCGGGAGTATGGTAGTGGGGAAGTGAGGGTAGGAAATGATCACAGAGGGTCCTCTTTCACCCCTCTTGGGAAACCTGTGGCCTCTGTTGCTTCCCTGAAATGCCTGTATACCAATGCGCGAAGCATGGGGAATAAGCAGGATGAACTGGAGATCTGTGTGCGGTCCCAGCGTCATGATCTCATCGGAATCACAGAGACGTGGTGGGATAGCTCGCACGACTGGAGCGCTGCCATGGAAGGCTATGTGCTCTTTAGGAAGGACAGGCTGGGAAGGCGAGGTGGTGGAGTTGCTCTTTATGTGAGAGAGCAACTGGAATGCATGGAGCTCAACCTGGGAGTCGAGGATGAGCGAGTTGAGAGCTTGTGGGTAAGGATTAGAGGGCAGGCTAATGTGGGAGACACTGTGGTGGGTGTCTGCTACCGGCCACCTGACCAGGACGAGGAGGTTGATGAGGCCTTCTATAGGCAGCTGGATGTTGCCTCACGGTCACAGGCCCTGGTTCTCATGGGGGACTTCAACTACCCCGACATCAACTGGGAGGACAACACAGCCAGGCACAAACAGTCCTGGTGGTTCCTGCAGAGCGTCGACGATAACTTTTTGACGCAGGTTGTGGAGGAGCCGACGAGGAGAGGTGGGCTACTGGACCTCGTGCTATCAAATAGGGAGGGCCTAGTAGGAGATGTTAAGGTGGGGGGTAGCCTCGGCTGCAGTGACCATGAGTTGGTGGAGTTCAGGATTCAACGAGGAGGAGGCAGGGCTGTAAGTAGCCTTGCGACGATGGACTTCAGGAGGGCCAACTTTAGCCTCTTCAGAGACCTCCTCGGTAGAATCCCATGGGCTAGTGCTCTAGAAGGCAGGGGGGCCCAAGAGAGCTGGTTAGTTTTCAAGCGACACTTCCTCCACGTCCAGCAACAGTGCATCCCTGTGTGTAGGAAGGGAGGCAGAGGGGGCAGGCGACCTGCGTGGATGAGCCGGGAGCTTGTGGCAATGCTCAAGCAGAAGGCAGCGGTATACAGAATGTGGAAAAAAGGACAGGCCCCCTGGGAGAAATACAGGAACATAGTCAGGGAGTGCAGAGATGCGACAAGGAAAGCTAAGGCACGACTGGAAGGCAAGCTGGCAAGGGACGTTAAAAACAACAAAAAAAAAATTCTTCAAATACATTAACAGCAAAAGGAAGATCAGGGAGAACGTGGGTCCGCTGGAGGACGGGATGGGCACCTTGGTTACAAATAACACAGAAAAAGCAGAGTTGCTCAATGCCTTCTTTGCTTCGGTGTTTACCAAGGGCAGCCCTTTAGAGCCCCAGGCCCTAGAGGCAAGAGAAGAAGCGGGTGGAGAGGAAGACTTGCCCTGGGTAGAGGAAGATTGGGTCAGAGAGCACCTAAGGAACCTCGATACCCATAAATCCATGGGCCCTGATGGGATGCACCCCAGAGTGCTGCGGGAGCTGGCAGATGCCATAGCTAAGCCGCTCTCCATCATCTTTGAAAGATCCTGGAGAACGGGGGAGGTGCCGGAAGACTGGAAGAAGGCCAATGTCACGCCAGTCTTCAAAAAAGGCAAGAAGGAGGACCCAGGCAACTACAGGCCAGTCAGCCTCACCTCCGTCCCCGGAAAAGTGATGGAACGGCTCATACTGGCTGTTGTCTCCAGGCACATGGAGGACAAGAAGATGCTCAAGAGTAGTCAGCATGGATTCACCAAGGGAAAATCTTGCCTGACTAACCTGATAGCCTTCTATGATGAAATGACCGGCTGGATAGACGAGGGGAGAGCGGTGGATGTCGTCTATCTCGACTTCACCAAGGCTTTTGACACCGTCCCTCACAACATCCTCCTGAGCAAGCTCCGGAAGTGTGGGATAGATGAGTGGACAGTGAGATGGATTAGGAACTGGCTGGATGGCAGGGCCCAGAGAGTGGTGATCAGCGGTGCAGAGTCTAGTTGGAGGCCTGTGGCTAGTGGGGTCCCCCAGGGGTCAGTCCTTGGTCCAGTCCTGTTCAATTTATTCATCAATGACCTGGATGAAGGCACAGAGTGCT